>NW_025334033.1:15994985-17237985 GCF_019186645.2 Phyllostomus hastatus
AGAGCTGGGACATTCAGAGTGTGAGTCCCTCAGAGGCTAATGTCTAGACTGAAATGAAATTCTAAGCCCCCTTCTGCAGACTGGGCCAGCATCATCCCCTATGGGAGACTTTTGATCTATTTCCCCCGAGCCCAGGGTGGCTGAGCTTTCTCCTGCAGCGTGGATGGCTGAATGCACCCAACCTGAACCTGTAGCAAGCCCCACTAGGGGGCACTAGAGTTGGAGACTATGGCTGAGACTGAGGGTTTTGGCTTTGAAGCATGGGCTAGTTTCCCCTCATTGAGTGCCTGACTGCATGATTCCCAAGTATGGGACCCACTATACCTATCTTGGCTAGCCTGGGCTCATCCCATAGTCTCTCTTTGGAAGGTTCTGGGGGAAGACTAAGAAATCTCAGGGAAAGGCAGAGTAGCTGATAAGTGGAGGCAGAACTCAAAAAGTCTTGATCCTTTTACAGATCTGCCCCCAGCTCTAAGCTGGAAAAAGCCAGCTATTTTATGCAGAGTGGCCCCTCACATGCACATCAGGTTCAGTAGATGCAGACACAAACACGGAACAGTGTGATAGCTACAGACAGGTAGCACAAGGCTGGTTATGCACAATGTCTGACAGTGACCTGTACCTGAACTCCACTCAAGTGGACCAGTGGTGGGCTTCAGACCACATTAGAGCTCAACCCAACTAGCCACACAAGCAGCATACTCAAAGGAGGATGCCTCGGGGAGCAGCCCCTGCATAGCATCTCATAGACAGTGATCAAGGTTTACCCTTATAGTCACCTAGCCTGAAGGGTTAACTCCACCCATTAAAGGGCAAACAACATTCAAGCCTCAACTACAGTGGTTGTGGTGGTGGTGGGGCACATAACCCACAAGAAACATACCTGGAGCACAGGGCTTAGGTGATCTAGGAGACTGTGCCACTGAGCCCAACAAGACACCTTCACCATAAAACCATCATAACAAGTTTGGGAGTCATAGCAGATCTACCTAATACACAGAAACAAAGAAAAATGCCTCAAACAAAAGAATAAGAAAAATCTCCAGAGAAAGAATGAAGTGAAATGGATGAAATGGAAGCACAAAAACACCAAATGCAGCTTCTAGCCAAGATGGAGGTGCAGGTAGATATGCTTTGCTTCCTCGCACAACCAAAAGAAGGATAAAAACCAATTTAAAAAGAAAAAACAACCAGAACTGCCAGAAAATCAAACTGTATGGAAGTCGAAACAACCAAGAAATTAAAGAAGAAATATTCATGGAGACTGATAGGAGAGGCAGAGATGGGCAGTTGGGTGAAAAGCTTGTGTGGCAAGGTGGCAGCTGGAAGACCAGGTGGTCCCACATTCACATGTGGATAAACTGGGATGAACAACTGGGGAGCAAGACAGACTATGCAACCCAGGGTTCCAACATGGGAAAAGAAAGCTTCAAAGCATCTGGCTGTAAAAACCTGTAAGGGTTGCAGCAGTGGGAGAAACTTCCAGTCTCACAGGACAGTCCACTGGAGGAGCCCATAGAATATACACAAGCCCACTAACCCAGGAATCAGCACTAGAAGGGCACAATTTGCTTGTGGGCATTGGGGTAAGTAACTGAAAACAGGGCTAGAGCCAAGCAAGCAGCATTGTTTCCTCTCTAATGCCTCCCCCACATACAACAACACAACATAACGAAATGGGTTGCCCTGCCCTGACAAATACCTAAGGCTCCACCCCTTATAATGTAATAGGTGCACCCAGACAAAGAAATATGGCTCAAATGAAACAACAGGTGAAAACTCCAGAAAAAAATTAAGTGGCAAGAAATTAACTAGCCAACCTATCAGGTGCAGAGTTCAAAACACTGTTAATCAGGATGCTCACAGAAATGACTGAGTATGGACACAAAATAAAGGAAGAAGTAACGGCTGTACAAAATGACATAAAGAAAAATATATAGGGAACCAACAGTGAAAGGAAGGAAACCAGGACTCAAATCAATTTTTTGGAACAAAAGGAAGAAATAAACATTCAACTGGAACAGAATAAAGAAACAAGAATTCAAGAAATGAGAAGAGGCTTTTAACCCTTTGGGACAACTTTAGACATTCCAACATCTGAATCATAGGGGTGCCAGAAGGAGAAGAGGAAGAGTAAAAAAATGCAAACCTATTTGAAAAAATAATGAAAGAAAAATTCCCCAGTCTGGTGATGGAAATAGACATAAAAGTCCAGGAAGCTCAGAGGATCCCAAAAAAGTTGGACCCAACAGGAACATGCTAAGACACATCATAATTAAATTACTCAAGATTAAGGATAAAGAAAGAATCTTAAAAGCAGCAGGAGAAAAGGAGACAGTTCCCTACAAAGGAGTTCTCATAAGACTATCAGCTGATTTCTCAAAAGAAACCTTGCAGGCAAGAAGGGGCTGGAAAGAAGTATTAAAAGTCATGAAAGGCAAGGACCTATATCCAAGATTACTCTATCCAGCAAAGCTATTGGAATGGAAGCCATTTAGAATGGAAGGGCAGATAAAATGTTTCCCAGATAAGGTCAAGTTAAAGGAGTTCATCATCACCAAGCCTTTATTACATGAAATGTTAAAGGGACTTATCCAAGAAAAAGATGATAAAAGTATGAACAGTAAAATAACAAACTCACAAGTATCAACAACTGAACTTGAAACACACACACACACACACACACACACACACACACACACACACCCCAAACTAAGCAAACAACTAGAACAGGAGAAGAACCACAGAGATCACATGGAGGGATATCAGTGGGGAGGGGGAGGGGGAAAATGGGGGAAAATGTACAGGGAATAAGAAACATAATTGGTAGGTACAAAATAGACAGGGGGAGGTTAAGAGTAGTCTAGGAAATGTAGAAGCCAAAGAACTTATATGTATGACCCAAGGTCATGAACTAAGTGAGAGGAATGCTGGAGGTAAGGGGGGTACAGGATCAAGGGGCAGAAAGAGGAGAAAAGATGGAACAACTGTAATAGAATAATCAATAAAATATACTTTAAAATACCAGATGCAGAGTTTAAAACAATGGTTAAAGATGCTGAGGGATCTTAAAGGAAGAAGGAATGATTTCAGTGAGAACTTACACAAAGATAGTAAGCATTAAAAACAAAACAAAACATAGAAACCATGAAGAAGAACCAGTCAGAAATGAAGAATACATTAGAAGTAAACAATATCAGAATAGACAAAGCAGAGGATCAAATCAGTAAATTAGAGGACAAGATACAGTAACTACCCAAACAGAGCATGAGAAGAAAAAGAGAATTCAGAGAAATGAGGAGAGTCTGAGGGATCTTTGGGAAAACAGCAGTGCAACAACATCTGCATCATAGGGGTACCAAAAGGAGAAGAGAGTGAGCAAGGGATAGAGAATCTGCTTGAAGAAATAATGGCAGAAAACGCCCCTAACCTAATAAAGAAAAAACTCACACAAGTCTAGGAAGCACAGAGATGAAATCAAAGAGACCCAGGACACATCATAATTAAAATGGTAAAGGTTAAAGACAAAGAGAGCATCTTAAAAGTAGCACAAGAGAGACAGTTCCTGCAATGGAGTTACCATAGGGCTGTCAGTTGATTTTGAACAGAAATACTTCAGGCCAGAAGGGATTGGCACAAAGTATTCAAAGTGATTAAAAAATATATGATCTCACCTTTAACAGGAGCCTAATCAACAAAACAAACAAACAAGCAAAATATAACCAAAAGACACTGAAATTGAGAACAGGCTGGCAGTGACCAGAGAGGAGGGAATTTCAGGGGAAAAGGTGAAGAGTTTGCAGAAACAAGTATAAAGGACACTTGGACAATAACAAGGGGTGGTGGAAATGGGAGGGAGGTGGGGAGGGCTGGGGGGGTTGGCTGAGATGGGGGTAAAAGGCAGAAAACTGCACTTGAACAACAATTAAGAAAAAATAACAACAAGGACATGCAATCAAGACTACTCTACCCAGCAAGGCTATCATTTAAAATTAAAGGCAAAATAAAGAGCTTCCCAGACAAAAAATTGTTAAAGAGTTCATTACTACCAAGCCAGTATTGCAAGAAATGTTAAAGATACTGCTTTAACAAGAAGAAATATAGAGAGAAAGGAACATAGGTCTAAGGAAAAATGGCAATAAATAAATGCCTATTTATAATAACCTTAAATGTAAATGGATTAAATACTCCAATGAAAAGACATAGGGTAGCTAAATGGATGAGAAAACATGATCCATACATATACTGTCTAAAAGAGACCCACCTCAGAACAAACAATCCAATTAAAAAAATCAGCAAAGGACCTGAATAGACACTTTTCCAAAGAGGACATACAGATGGCCAATAGACATATGAAAAGATGCTCAATGTTACTAATCATCAGGGAAATGCAAGTTCAAACTATAATGAAATACCATCTCACACCTGTTAGAATGACTATCTATTATCAATAAATCAACAAACAACAAGCATTGGCGAGGAAGTGGAGAAAGGAAACGTTCACGCACTGTTGGTGGGAATGAAGGTGCAGGCACTGTGGAAACCAGTATGGAGTTTCCTCAAAAAATTAAAAATCGACCTGGTTTATGATCCAGCAATTCCACTTGTGGGAATATATCTAAAGAAATCCGAAACACTAATTTGAAAGAATATATGCACTCCTTCATTCATTGCAGGGTTACTTATAATTTTTGTTAAGCCTAAATATATATAAAATTCTACATATAAAAGTCTGGAGAAGTGTCACTCTGAAAATTATTCTTTTTTTTTTAAAGATTTTATTTATTTATTTTTAGAGAGGGAAGGGAGAGAGAAAGAGAGAGAGAGAGAAACATCAATGTGCAGTTGCGGGGGGCTGTGGCCTGCAACCCACGCATGTGCCCTGACTGGGAATCGAACCTGGAACACTTTGGTTCGCAGCCTGCGCTCAATCCACTGAGCTACGCCAGCCAGGGCTCTGAAAATTATTCTTTAAATTATATTTAAAAACCTGTATTTAAAATATTTGTTTTGTTCTATTAGTTTGGATTGGTTCTTTGGGGGCTTTAATTTTGTAGAGTTTCTTTGCCCATTTACTATCATTTTCTCTAACATTGAAAACTTTTTTTTGATACCCATTTTGCTCATTTCCCCACCTTAAAAAATTTTTACTATCTTTTCATTAGTGTCCTGTTCACTCTTGGTTCTTTCCAATTTCATCTTCATGTCTGTTCATGGCTTTTTCCCCACACTTTTTCAATCTTACTCTTCACTAAGCTCTTCCTTTTATGCTTGTGCTTTTCATTCAGAGAAGGGCATCATTAAGTTTTACAATGTGTGGCAAAATATTTAATTCTAATTTTCCTCTATTCTGTGGTACCATTTTGCTGGTGAATGCCCTTCATCTGCCATTTGTTTTTCTTGTTTCTTTTATCCTCCCCCCTTTTTTAAGGGGGTACTTCAGCCTATTTTATGGTATTGAATTTTGTTTATCTCCCAATTTCACCATTGAAAGTGGAATTTCAAAGGAATTTGTGCTGTTCTCCTTGTTGCTTTTGGAGACCTTCTATGAAGAGAAGGGGGAAATGCTGATTTGATGATGCCATCTTCAATCCAGAAGTTATCCAGCATGTTCTCCAACTTTTTATCTTGAAAAATATGAAACTTAAGATACGTAAAACTATCACAATGGAATACACCCCCCCAATGACTTTTACGTAGATCCACCAGTTTTCAACATTTTGAAAATAAGCACAATGGAATACACCCCCCCCCCATGACTTTTATGTAGATCCACCAGTTTTCAACATTTTGAAAATAAGTTGTAGACTCTGCCAGCAAAAAAATGAAGCAAATAAAAAGCATTTAAATATTTATGATTATTACTATTTATGTCTATGCATAATATGCATAGTTTATGATCTTCAGATACAGACTCTGTGCCAAGGGTTCCAGTGGAAGCAGGTTATTGGGAAGAGCAAGGAACATGGCTTGGAGAGGGAAGAAATGATACATGGAACAAAAGGTAGCCAATGTAAGATGCAATAATAAGCCAGCCACCAAGAATGGGTGACTGCTTCATAATCCTAGGAAGTCTCTGGGAAAAAAGTGCAAAACAGATGCAACAGAATTATCCCAGCTGAAAACTGGGGTGGAGGGAAGTTGTGGCATTTATCAACTCTCTCTCCACAGTCATTGGTTCAGGAATTTCCCTCAGGGGGTATCAATTCTGGCCCTCTGTGTGTGGGCCAAGTGTGTCCTGGCAGGCCTTCAACCAAGACACAGTTGCTGGCTGACAAAAGGGAACACCAATAGTTTTTTAACAGCTAATTTAACACATTTGAACAAGAAGTTAGAAATAAAACTGCTTAGAACAATGTACTTATGAAATTATTAAAATAAGAGACAAGTAACAGACAAAGAGAATCTTTGTAGGAGCAATTATGATTGAGATTAGCTGTCATCATATAATTTTTCCCCTCTTATTATATTGACTAAAACCCAAAGCAAAGAGGTGAGTGGAGCAGTGACTCCCTAGTGCATCACATTGTTGTGTTGCCCTGCATCACACGTCTGTTAGATTCATGAAGTTTAAAGATGAATAAAGTTAGATTAAATTAATGAGGTTTTCCTCTAAGTCTTAAAATACCAAATTTATTTTATTTTTTTATTAAGAATAAATATTGAAGCATGTGAAATATTATATTTTTTAGTATCTAGTAAAATGATCATATTGTGTCATTTAATTTTAGATCTGTCTTTTGTAAACAGCATATAGCAGATTTTTAATTTCTGTATGTGTATATTTAATTTTAACCATTTCTTAGGGTCTGTCTTTTAATATGAAAATTTAACAATTTTTTTATTACTTTTTTAGAGAGAGAGGAAAAGAGAGAGAAAATGAGGGAGAGAAACATTTACATAAGAGAGAAACATTGATCGGTTGCCTTGTGTATGCTCTGGAACTGGGTATCAAACCTGCTACCTAGGCAGGTGCCCTGACTGAGAATTGAACCCACAACCTTTCAGTTACAGGATGATGCTCCAACCATCTCAGTCACAATGACCAGGGCAAACTTTATCACATTCTTATTTACTATGATGACTAAACTGTTTGAAATTATTTTTTCCATCTTAACTTTAATTTTTCTTCCTCTTTCAATAAAACTTTCAGTCATTTTCTGTTTTACTTTCTTATCAGATTGCTTTCTTTTACCATTCTCTTCATCTGCTTAGGAAGTTATAAATTCCTCCTCTATTCTTCTAGAGGTTAATATAAAATATTTAGCTTATTTTTATCAACACCTAGAATATATTGATATATCTATTCTCCTACTGAATTAAGTAATAATCTCAGCAAATTTATTTTTCTTTCTCTTAAACATCTACCTCCCACCATCTTCAATGTTTTAATAATTTGGGATTTTTCCTTATGATTATTTTCAATTTTTTAAGATTGAAATTTAAATACATGTTTAACCATTTTTTAGTCTCCATTGTTCCTCCCTCATTAGCTCTAATATGTGTGTGTATCTGTGCACGTATTTATTTATTTATAATTTCCTTTTCCCTCACTTGAGGACACTTTTTCATTGATTTTTAGAGAGAGAAGGGAGAGAAACACTGATGTGAAAGAAAAGCAGTGATTGGTTGCTTCCCAAATGCACTGGCATTGGGATCATACTCACCTTGACTGGGGATTTAACTGCCCCCCAGGTAGGTGCCCTAGCAGGAATCAAACCCGTAACTCTTCAGTTACAGGATGGTGCTCCAACCCACTGAGCCACACTGGCCAGTGCACATGCTTATTTATTTATGAGGCATAATTTAAATAATCTATTTTTAACCCTTTTTTGGTGTGCAGTTCTATAAATTTTGACAAAAGCATATGGTTGTGTAACCACTTCCACAATCAAGATACAGAGCAGCTCTATTACTCCAATAGCCCTCTTGTTCCTCTTTGTAGTCAATGCTTCCCCTCCACTGCAGTTCCTGGCGCCACTGATGCACTGCACCCATATCAGTCCATCTTTTCAGTGCATCAGTGCATCATTTTTGTCTTTTCCAGTATGTAGCTTTTTGGGCCTGCTTCTTTCACTTAGCATAATGATTAGAGATTCATGCATATGTTGCACATATCAGTAATTGGGTCCTACTTTTGTGGAGCAGAATTTCATATCGATTTTTTTGTATCCCATATTTTCCTCTTGGAAACTTATTTTGTTACTGTAATTCTTTCAAAAAGTTTCTAAAGCCAGTAGACGTTTGAAGTTCTTGTGTGTGTGAATATATTTTTATTTAAACTTGTGCTTAAATGCTATTTCAACTGGTATATATTTTGGTTTAACATAATTTTGTCCAGACATTTGTAGATATTTTGGCACTTTCATCTAGCACCTAGTGCTGTCTATCGGTATATGTGATGACAACCTCATTCTAGTCCCTTTATAAGCAATTTGTATAACTTTTATTTTTGGAAACTTTCAGATGTTTCTTTTAATTGTGTTAAGAGGTTTTACCATGTTTTAGTAATTTTTCTTGGCTCTTGGGCTATTTCAATCTTAAGATTGAATTTTTATTAAGCTTGTGAAGTGTTCTTTGCTCCCTCTCTTTTCCTTCACATTCTCTTCTGTGACTCCTTTTGCAATGAAGAGTGAACTATTTATAGTACTTAACATTTTTCTATATTTTCTGTGTTTTTGTTCTACTTTTCAATGCTGTGCTATTCCAAATTGTTAATGTATTCTTTAGCCACATTTAGTCTATTGCACCTAACTATTTTTCTAAGTTATTTACTCAGCCATTATATTTTGGATTCTTAAGGACTTTTTTTTCTGCTTTATTATTTTGTGATTATGGGTTTTTTTAAGTGCAACATTATTTCAAACAAACTCCATGAGACAGCTTTTGTTTTTTTGGTGGTAGTGGGTTATTACCACGGCATTTAGCACCACAGATCAGAGCCTGATGCATAGAAGGTACTCAGTGGTATTTGTTATGTGAATGGGTACGAAAATTCTAGTAGACTTTGAAATAAATACCTTGAAATTCCTGGATTATGTTTTTCTCAAGGGTCCATTTTTTGGTTCCTTTACCTACATCCTTCTCTTTCATATTTTTCTGCAAGTGTTTGTCATTCTTGGTTCATGTACATGAATTCAGGACTCATTTTAGTATTATAGGTGATTGGCAGGATTTTTTTCCTGGAGCTGGGTAGGTGTTTTTTTCTCAGAGAGTTTCTCTCCAGAATTGGAGAGCTTGTGTATTTTCTGCCCATGAGCCAGCTATGTCAACTGGCATACTTCATTGTAAGGTGCTGATACTTAAATAAGTGAGGTAGATTAGGGACACCCGCAGTCCCATTATGAAAATAAATCCCATATTGGAGGCAATAGTGATTCAGAACTCAGGCTCCAGATTAACTGTCCCTATTTATTACAAACTTTCTTACTTTGGAAATGTTTCTTATACTCTCCTATGCCTTCTTTCCTCACCTAGAAAATGAGGATAAAAGAATACCTATATTTTAATTACCTTATCAGCTCTTACTAAATAAATTTTATAGTGAAATGATATACATTATACATACATATAACATTTAGAGCATTTAAAATTTTACATAATGACACATTACTATTGTTGTTATCCTTTTCATCTCGGACAGAACCATCTCCTCTTTAGTTTTCCCAGTCTCTGCTGTGGAGGTCTGAAGGAGCCTCGAGTTTTGTTCTACTTCTCTTTCTGTTCTGACAAATCATTCCTAAAACTCGTTTTATCATTTGCAAAATGAGGATAAAATAGTATTAATTTAATTAGAACACATTATTTAATTTTATAAAATGCTTAGAAAATTGCCTGGCATGTAGTGCTGTGTTAAGTGTTTGGTAAATGAACTAGAGCTACATGTCAGCAGATTAGTCTCTTTCTGTTTCTTATTATTGTCGCCTATGCCTTCTGTTTATTAGGCTCATTTAGACTTTAAACATTACTTTGCTCTTGTTTTATCTTAGGCTTACCTGCTCTTAGGAGGTTCGCACTCAACCTCAGCTACAATGCTGCCACTATAATTATCTAATCATGTTCCTCTTTTTAAAACTCGCTTCAGGGCCTTTTATATCACCCCATTTATTTTTTGCATCCAATCTCAAGCCATTTAGGTTTCTTCAAAGGAAAATAGACTATGCATTATTGAGCCCTACCAAGAGGTACTTAACAGCAGGAGCTCTCTTATTTTATCTTTATAACAACCTACTAGGTAGTAGGTATTATTAATATGTATGTTTTTACATACTGTGGACTCAAAGAAGTGAAGTGACTTGCCTATAACACACAATTGCTAAGAAGGACAGTAATTCAAATCCAAATATGTCTGACTGCAAATATACCTTCACCTGCGTCCTGAAAGCTCTCCACAGGCCCCCTGTTCCATGTTGCCTCTCAACACCATATCCTCTCACACTCACATAGCTTTGTAAGTAGTTCTCAGCAATTTCTTACTTAATATTTATTTGCTGCTTCTTAGTGGTTCCACTTTCTTTGTCTTTTTTGCAGTACATAGGCTTTTCTATCTTCTTAATCCCATAACACTTTGTATATTCCATTTAACTAGTGAACTCTGAAAAATACATTGCTAATGAGAAGAATGAATCCTTTTCCACTTTCAGTTTTTAAGATACTTATTTTGAAAAATAGATTTCCAAATATTAACTTGCTTTAAATGATTACCCATACAACCCCTCTCCATAAACTTTATCTAACCCCCCCCGCCAAGTTAGACTATATGAATAGCTCTTTTAAAATTATTGAATAAAAGTTTACATTACTAGAGATTGCATCATTATGGGTTATTGGGAATTGTTTGTCTTCTGTAATGTGAAGTTATTCTCAGAGGAATACTGATTAAAATAGAAACCAGATGTGTTTTTCAAGACTAGACTGAAAAATGATCAACAAGTAGAAGATTAATATAAAAGTGACCTAAGATAGTTTCTAGAAACTTGAAGCATGGGTATGACACAAAAATGTGTGTGTGCATGTATGTGTGTGAGAGGAACATTTAAAAAAGTAGAGGAGAAAAAGGCAGAGGAGAAGTGAGGAAGGATGAACAGAATAAGGTAAAAACAGCTTTAGAATTCAAAGCCAAACCAAACAAATTCCTATAGATATGTATTTGGCATCACCAAGGAAATAACATAATTTAATATGTAAAATAGGACATGTTCTGGGTGTGGTAAAATAATCCAAAAATTTTATATTTTCATCCCTTTTCTTCCACCTAATTATAGGGATGAAAAGAGAAATAATGTGTTTAATGATGCTTTTGAGTTTGCTTCTTGATTTTATATTTGATTATATTAGAAATAAAGTATATTTCTTATGGCAATATATCAACATCCTGAGTGGAATAAAATGAAATGGAAAGCATGAAGAAGGCAATTCAGGGAAGGGAGGAGTCCATTATAAATAATTTAATTACTATTTAAAACTTAGTCTTTCATTATTCCTTTAGTTACTAAGGACTAGAATTACCCTCTTTACTTTTTATTCAATGCAAAAATTTAAAAAATGAATGTTACACTAATAAACAAGACTATCTTAAAATAATTTAAATATGGCAAAACTTCATTTATTTGAAGTCCTCTTGTTATCATTCAAATTGAGTTTGAATTGAAATCTATCTTTTGCTTTGCAGATATTTCCAAGACAGTGCATATTAATAGAATAAATCAGTTTTCATAGGAGATTTAAAAATATTTAAGAGAGAAAGTGATTTTCAAACATCTTTCAGTACTCTCACATACACATTTGCAGATTAGCTGACAAACTATTCCCATAGTTTTCTTCAAGCCAGGTGACAGTTTGATTTATTACACATATAGTACGTGGCATTAATAAACAGTATTGCTTTTAAAATGTCCTATAATTTTGGATTTTGACTAATTCAGCAACATTCTAAACTCGTGATACAATGCTTCCAACTTCCAAGCCACTTGGGCCTAGAAAGCAAAACTATATACATGTGCAGCCAAATAATTCTATTAGACAGAAATCAATCTGGTTTTATTGTTTGCTTAGCCACTATCATATGACTGATATGATATTTTTTTTTCTCCCCAGATAACTAGTTTTTCTTGGCATTAGATAAGCAAAATTTTTAGTTTTTGACATGTTCTTTTGTTGTGTAATCTATTATGGTATTAGGTGGTGATAGGATATACTCTACTATAACATTCCTCTATTAGCATATTTCCTTAAGGAAATATAAAATTTGGAAGCAATATTCTTTTAGGTAAAATAACCAGAAAGCATACTAAGTATTGATTTGTTTTTAAAAATGCCCACATAGTTATTATTAAGAGATTTCTTTTTCAGTGTCATAAGACTTGACTGCACAGTGTAAATTAACCTATATTTTGACAACTTTGAAACCCATTGAAGGCTAAAAGTGAATAATAAAATTGTTTTTGGCTTTTACAATAAGGTCCCATAACAAAGCCTTATTTTGATAATTTCATGTGTTATAATACTGGAGCCTAGGATATTCTGGTTGTCAGAGATATTCTTAATTAGAAACATAAGGGAGGATAACTCTTAACATTTTCATCAAAATATATATGTAATACTGCCATGAAGAAAGCTTTCTTTTTGCAGAAGAGTTCCTTAAAAAGAGATTGTGTTTCTACTTCCATATCTTTGTGGTTATTGATCTAAATGATCTGAAAGATGCTTACTGGTTCTCATTTCAAGGGAGTAAGAGGTCCAGATCCCTTTGATCTAGACTGAGGAGAGTTTTGGGTTATAGCATTCCTCTTACCTAAACTTTCCAGCTGCCTGATTTCCCCCCTGTGCTGACCCTCTCCATCTTTTGTAGGTCTGCAAAAGACACCACTATTTATTCTGTTACAAATGTCAGACATCTGGAACCTAACCTTGACTCTTCCTTTTCTCTCCCATTAAATTTATCATTAGGTTTTGTCTTCAACATTATCTGCCCACTTCTGTCTACCTCTCCACCATGATCCTAGTGTAAGGTATCATCATCTCCAACCTGGATTACATCATAGCCTACTAAATGATCTTCAACTCTGCCATCCTCTACCAGGGGTGTCCAGCCTGCAGCCCATGGGGCATATACGGACCATGGGTGGCTATGAATGTGGCCTGACACAAAATTGAAAATTTACTTAAAATCTTTTTTTGCTCATCAGTTTTCATTAGTGTTTGTGTATCTGACATGTGGCCCAAGACAACTCTTCTTTTTCCAGTGCAGCTGAGAGATGCCAAAAGGTTGGACTCCCCTGCAACCATTCTCCACAAAGTTTTCAGAATGATCACATTAGTCACTGATTATAACCCTTTTATAGATTGACAAACCTTTAACCAGACTCATTAAGAAATAGAGAGGACCCAAATAAATAAAATCAGAAACGAAAGAGGAGAAATAATGACTGACACCCAAAAAATACAAAAGATTGTAAGAAAATATTGTGAACAGCTGTATGCCCAAAAACAAGACAACCTGGATGAAATGGATAAGTTCCTAGAAACATACAATCTCCAAAACTAAATCAGGAAGAATCAGAGAATCTGAATAGAAAGATTATACCTAGTGAAACTGAAACAGTAATCAAAAAACTTCCAACAAACAAAAGCCCTGGACCAGATGGCTTCACAGGTGAATTTTATCAAACATTCCGAGAAGAACTAACACCTCTCCTTCTCAAACTATTTCATAAAATTCAAGAAGAGGGGAAGGCTCTCAAACTCATTTTATGAGGTCAGCATCATCCTAATTCCAAAACCAGATAAAGACACTATAAAAACAAAAAATTATAGGCCTATATCCCTGATGAACATAGATGCTAAAATCCTTAACAAAATATTAGCAAACCAAATACAGCAATGTATCAAAAATATCATATGCCGTGATCAAGTGGGATTTATTCCAGATATGCAAGGTTGGTAGAACATTCACAAATTAATAAATGTAATTTCATATAAACACAATGAAGGTTAAAAACCATATGATTACATCAATTGAAGGAGGAAAAGCATTTGAGAAAATCCAGTACCCACTTATGATAAAAACTCTCAGTAAAGCGGGAATAGAGGGAACATACCTACACGTAATAAACGCTATTATGACAGGCCCACTGCCAGCATCATACTCAACAGGCAAAAACTACAAGTGTTCCCCTTAAGATTGGGAGAAAGACAGGGATGTCCACTTGCACCTCTCTTATTCAACTGTGGAAGTCCTACAGCTGTGGAAGTCCTTAGGACTGTGGAAGTCCTAGCCACAGCAATCAGACAAAGAGAAGAAATAAAGACATCCCATGCTCATAGATAAGAGGGATTAATTAACATCATTAAAATGTCCATACTACCCAAAGCAATCTATAGATTCAGTACAAATCCTATCAAGAGTGCAATGACATATTTTGCAGAACTAGAACAAATATTTCAAAAATTTATGTGGAACTACAAAAGGCTCCACATAGCAACAGTGATCCTGAGAAAGACCAAAGTTCGAGGTATCCTGCTACCTAATATCAAACTACCATAAGGCCATAGTAATCAAAACAGCATGGTACTGGCATAAAAACAGACACATAGATCAAAAGAACACAATAGAGAGCCCAGAAGTAAACCCATACCTTTATAGTCAATTAATATTTGACAGAGGAAGCAAGCACATGCAAATGGCTAAAGATAGTTTATTCATGAATGGTGTTGGGAAAATTGGACAGATACATGCATGAAAATGAAACTAGACCACCTTCTTACACCACACACAGGAATAAATTCAAAATGGATCAAAGATTTAAATGTTAGACCTGAAACCATAAAAATCTTAGAAGAAAACATAGGCAGCAAATTCTCGGATATTGCTCATAGCAATTTTTTGGCCAAATATATCTCCACAGGCAAGGGAAACAAAAGAAAAAATAAACAAATGGAACTTCATCAAACTAAAAAGTTTTTGCACAGTAAAGGAAATAATCAACAAAATAAAAAGACAACCCACAGAATGGGAGAACATATTCATTGATACATATGATAAGGGGTTAGTATCCACAATTTATGAAGTACTTACAAATTCAACACCAAAAAAACCCCACCCAATTAAAAAATGGGCAAAGGATGTGAATAGACACTTCTCCAAAGAGGACATACAGATGGCCAATAGACATGAAGTGATGCTCAACGTCACCAATCATCAGAGAAATGCAAATTAAAATCACAATGAGATACCATCTCACACCTGTCAGAATGGCTATCATCAATAAATCAACAAACAACAAGGGCAGGTGAGGGTGTGGATAAAGGAGAACACTTTTGCACTGTTGGTGGGAATGCAGACTGGTGCAGCCACTGTGGAAAGCAGTATAGAGATACCTCAAAAAATTAAATATGGATCTACCTTTGACCTAGAGATCCCACTTCTGGGAATATATCCGAAGTAACCGAAAACACTAATGTGAAAGAACATAAGCACCCCTCTCTTCATTGCAGCATTATTTACAATCACAAACATATGGAAGCAGCCCAGGGGCCCATCAGTAGATGAATGGATAAAACAACTATGGGACATTTACACAATGGAATACTACTTGGCTGTAAAAAAAGAACAAAATTTTACCATTTGTGATAGTATGGATGGACCTGGGGAATATTATGCTATGTGAAATAAGCCAGTCAGAGAAAGATAAGTGCCATATAATTTCATGATATGTGGGATCTAATGAACAGATTGAACTATCAAGGAAAATGGGGACAGACTCATACATGGAAAGCAGGATGACAGCTAGTGGTGGGAGAGGTGAGAGGGTGGAGGGACTGAGCAAAAATGAAAAAGGACTCTTGGGCTTGGACAACAGTGTGATGATTGCTGGGCTGTGGGTGGTATAATGGGACTAAATGGTAATGGAAAAATTACAATGAAGATTAAGTAAAAAAAGATTAAAAGGAAAAATAAAGCTAATGAATTAAAAATTAAACCAATTTTGTTATTGACATTCACGAAGCATTTACAAAAATTGTTATTGCAAGTTTTACCCCTCATTCTGTTGCTTTGTTATGTAGACAATGAATATGGAACCAATGAATGACAATTTAAAGCAAAGATTATAATAACCCTAATTATGCTGGCTCTGTGTTGTTTTTCATAATGTTCTCATAGGGGTGAAGCAAAACTCTCTTCATATCCATTATAATACTTTTCAACTGTTATACAGCACCACTAGGCTGTCAAACCAGTCACTAACATATAGAACTTAATCAGTGCTTAATGAGACCAATTCTTTGCTAAAATGAAGCATTAATTTAAGGGTAATCAAGGTGATAAAAAAATAAATTGTACATAACTTCATTATGTAGTAATTTCCAAATTGAAAAAAAAAAGCTCTTGATGAGATCTTGCTGCAGGTCTGAAGTTACAAGGTAATTCAGTGAATTAATAACACGATTTGAAGAACTTTAATTTTAGATTAGCATTTCAGAAAACTTTATAAATATAAAATTAAACAAAACACAAATTTTTATAGACTCAGAGACACAAAGAGTCAATTACATTTGTAAACTGAGATATTTATATAGTTGAGTCACATACACACCACAGTTTTGAGTATATGACTCAGACTTTGTATATTATATACAGTTAGTTTTAAAATGTTAGGGCATTATTCTAAGAGTAAGCACAAAGTTTATATAACTGGGGATTTATAGGGACCACAAACTTGCTCAATTACTTTTGGGATTTTACTCCAGAGTTTAAACTACTGTCTTTGACCAGGTCTATCAGATTTGGAGTATACACGTCTGTCCTCCAACTTCCCATCACACTTAGTAAACCCAAATTCTTATAACCATGACCTTCAAAGTTCTTTATGATTTAGTTCCTGCTTGTTTTTTTTTTTCAGTTTCATTTATCTCTCACTACTCTCCCCATTGTTCGTGTACTTCATTCACATTGGCCTTCTTTCAGTTCTAGCAACACACCAAGTCATCCCTGTTCCTGGAAGCTGAAAATTTACCTCTTCCAATAGCTCTTTCCTTTTTAAAGTAGCTGCCTCTACCCATTTACCTCTCCATCTTCTATTTCCTTGAACACCTTTCTTTGTATCCTAATATCTCCAACCTACCCCAACTCCCTACTCAAATCACAGATTTATCTGTTTATGTTTGCTCTCACTGGAATGCATGCTTTATAAGGGTAGAGATCACTTCCAGAATATTCACCATTGCATTTCCAAAAGTCTAGGACAACATCTGGCATCAAGGAGCTATTTGATAAATATTTGTTTAGTGGATGAATCCAGGCCATAAGTACTATTGGTTGTATGGCATGATTCAATGCTTAGGCTAAATTTATGGAGTGGGACTGACAGAAGAGACCAAGATAAATCTGTAGTGTGACGACAGCTGTGGGCATGTAGTGGAAATAAATCTTGGCCCACACTCTCAAATACGCAAGAAATTACATATAAATTTATGTTTATAACTTGACCTTGTTTCAACTTTGAGAATTTCATCCCCTGCCCCCAGTTGCGGAAAACTTAACCTCAATTATTCTTGGGTTTCCTTGTTCTGCTTCAAGATGGGCTTTGGTTTGGTTCAAGGGTTTGTTTTAGGGCCAAAGCAAGGGCCTCCGGTTGTTGAGTCATTTGTCTACTTTGGTTACTTCTGAGGGTGTGCGCTGACTCCGCTCACGCAGTTCCCCTAGGTCTGGGCTCCTTGCTGTTCCCAGATTTCTTTTAAACTATGGGAAATCTTTTTGAGGGGTTCTTATGGGTCCATCTGCTTAGAGACATGAGGCAGCCCTTACTCTCTGGAGCTTTTCTGCTTCTGCTATGTGCTGTGGTGTAACCAGAAATATAGGAGCTTTACTCCCTAAATGGACTTTTTTCCCTAAGCTCCCTGGTCTATGGACTTTACCTTCCATGAACTGCTTGTCAAAGGCACTTTTATGCTTCCCTTTTTTCAGAGAACTTAGCATAACCCTTTGAAATGGATTTAGGCTTTACTTAAGTCAGGAAGTAGATACGGCTTTATTCTCCCCCATCTTTCCAATGACAAAGCCTGGCTATCTGTTAAAAAATCTGAAGAACAAAAACAATAGTATAAATGAGAACAATTTAATATTTCATAAACTTATTCTACTGATAAGAGTTGAATAAGCTATGTCAGAATAGAGGCAGAAAGTGCAATTGTGATCACGTCATTCTTTTACTTAACACACTGCAGTGGCTTCCTATTGCTGCTAGGATCCAAATCAAACTCCTTGACCTAGCCCACCACACACTGCCTGCCTCTCCAGCCTCCTCATGCACCACCACACTCCTTCTCATTCTTCCTACTGGATGCACACTGGTGTTTCAGTGTTGGAAAAGACATGCTCTCTTTCAACATATGGTCTGTATAATACAGGTACCTCCCCATCTGGTTAACTCCCAGTCAGCCATCAGATTTCAGCTCTGCTGGCCTTATTGTAGGGAAACCTTCCCTATTGCCACCTATTGTGGATGCTCACACCTTTTCTTTATACTATTTGTCTGTGATGATCACTTTCTCTCATCAGATGACAGATGCAAAGGATAACTACAATGAAATGACATTTTCATCTGTCAGATTAGCAAAATCCCCAAAGTCTGACAACACACTATTTTGAATAAACAGGCACTATTATATAATGCTAGTGGGATTTTAAAACTAATATAACTTCCATGGAGCATAGTTTGGCGATATCTATTGAAATAGTAAGTATATATACTATTTGACCCAGAGAAATTCAGGAAATGAATCCTACAGATATATTTTTACAGTACCAAAATTACACATTTATAGCTTTTGTCTTTGCAGCATGTATTTCTCATAACAGAAGAAAGACTGGAAAAAGTGAAATGTTCATCAGTTGTAGGCTAGTAAAATACACCATGCTATATCCTCATTCAATGGAGTACTATGCAGCTGTCAAAAGTAAAGAAATTTCCTAAATACTAAGACAGAAAGATTTTCCATTTTTACTAAGTAAAAAATGCAAAATGTAGAACATGGTGTGTGGTATGCTACTTTTTGTATAAAAAGAGAAAAAGTAAAAAGAAATATATACACATATATGTATTTAATTTGCCTCTATATGCATAGGAAACTCTGGAAATATACTCATGAAACTAACAATGATTATCTATATTTTGGGGAAAGGGTGGGGAAATAGGAGAATGAGGAATAGGATAGGATGTAAGAATAAAAGTAATGAAAACACTTAATGATGTTCTTTTCTATTGGTTATATTATATATACTTATGAATGTCATATAAATTTAAAATTCATTACTAAAATGCAAAATTAATTGAAGAAATCAATTTTCTATAGTTAACCTCTTCATGAAGTAGGGATATAACAAAGGTTGCTTAAGCAAAACTAGCTGGTTGATTATTACTTTAACAACTGCCCATATTTTCATTATATTCATCAAAATAGATTCTTGTATTCTTTTTACATATTCTACCTCCAAATCAAACTAGACAAATATTAGGCACTGTTTCTTTTGGAAGAATCCCAGGTGCTAATCTTTAGTTTCTAAGGTTATGTTTTTAAAAGGTCAATTTTTAAGAATACATGCAAGAATCCCTTGTTTTAAAAATGTAAAGCTTAAGAGATAGAAGTGAAAATGAAGTTAAAATTAAACTTCAATAACTTCAATAAAAAAATGAAGTTAACTCAATCTGGAAACAACAAAAAAGACATTTCTTCAAAGTTTTTTGTATTTAGCCTTTTACTATAAGTACATTAAAACAGGGAAAATAAATTCTTGTCAACATTATTGCTACTAAGAATTTTAAAAAGCACAGAGGGTTACCCCATGTAGAGATATGTAAGTCACTCCTGGTTTCTGGAGAATCCTTCTCAAAGCATAAGTCTAAGAAGGGCATTAAGGAGCTGTCATTACAGCGTGGTGCCTGTGAAGCAGCTTGTGGGTCCATCCTCAACTTATTATTCTCCACTGAGGAAACTGATGATCAAATGATTTAAACACACTTCCCTGGTTGAGATTAAGACGTTCACTAATATTACTGGGATCATATTTTCATATGACAGAGTACAACGGCATCTAATGAACTTGCAGTGCATAGATCACAATTTCACACTCAGGTCATTTCCAAATGTATGATTCACCCCAGAAAGCAGATTTTCAGGAGGCACCAAGCACTCTTTATTCTTTAAACTATCTATTTCTTTTTATTGAAGTCTTAAGTGTTTAATTAGAAAATTTTGACTTCTAATCTGTTGGTTTTTTTATTTAAAGTCTGTAGGGTCAGTGTGTGGAACAGGCAGTTTTAGTAGCTCCTGAATACATTTACATGTGAACTGACAATAATTTTCATTTCTTTAGAGGGAATATCCAAGTCCTGGGAATTCTGGTTCTGCTCATTATTGTTGCCTACAGAACTAATGAGGGTATGATTCATAATACAGTGGCATCACACTTTCTTTCCTTCTCTTCTCCTTTAAGAAATACATGATATAATCTTTTTGCAGCCATCTAGCTTTCTACAGATGCAATTATAGCAGGGCCCAAACTCCTCTGCCTTGATAAACTTAACTTCAATATCTGGTGCTTTTACAGTACCTGGGTACATTTAAACTATTCTGTGCTCTTGATTCTGTTCCCCAAAAGTACAGACACAAAGGGAAATCACATAAACTATAATCCAATTTCCTTGTCCTGTTTGGTCTACATGCACCACCTGGTGGTAATGTGGTGCATTTCAAATGCAGTGTGTGTGTGTGTGTGTGTGTGTGTGTGTGTGTGTGGTGGGTGAGTGTATGCTTTAGGGGTATTAACAAGGGAAAAATATACATTTGTAAATATTGATTTAGATTAACAGTGCAATTATTCTGCAGCAAATATATAATAAAAGACTAGAAAACTAGTATATGTGTGCTAGAGCCAGAAGTAAAAGAGAGAACAACTCATGTTGGAAAGTAATATAGCTTTCTTATTTATATTAGCTATAGCTCTTATAATTCCATCCATAAATGAACATTTATTTCTTGTGCTAATGTTCTTTTTTTGAGGCATCAGTCAAATACTGGTAATCAATGTAAAATCATTTTCTTTACTTTTTAAATTTTAAGAATAATTTTTAAAACATGTTTGCTTTTCCTTATATTTATCAATAGTTAAAATTACAAGCCACAGAATTGTAAAACTATAAGACACCATTTAATAATTTAGACTAATATACTAACTTTACAAATGTAGCTGCTGAGACTCAGGAATGTTAAGTGACTTGCTCAAGGTCATATTGGTGATTAGTGGCCCAGCTCAAATAAGAACCCAGGTCTCCTTATTTTCAGTCTAGAAATATAAGACATAGAAATGATATACATATACAATGGCAAAGTACTTCTGTATAAACGGATATACTTGTGACTCAGCTATACTGTGCTTTAGGACAGTGAGATGTGTTAGTTCAGACTCGTAGTTTTATTCTAGTATTCGGAGCACAGAGGAGTAATAGAAATGCATGCATCATAAAGCTATAAAAAAGATCTTCTAACTGTTAAAAAGTCCCTTTATATATGTTCAAAGTAGTATTTATCAACTTATATACAGCTGCTATGCTGTAAAGATGGTCTAAAAAATTCCCTTTTCCCTTCTAACTGCTTCAGAATCAGAGAGCTGTTTCCACCAGGGAGATACCCACTTGTAAATTTCAGCATAAACCATGTTCATAGCTCCCTCTCATGACCATTGAATGAATACTATACAAGCCTCCTTTATTCTCCCTGTTGTATTCATCTAACAGCTCACTGGTTAAGTTTTAATTGCTTCCAATGAGGTCAGCAAAGGTATTTATCGAAAAGCCCTGAATAAAAGGCTCCACACACATACACAGGAGCACACACGCACTCACACACACAGAGAAAATCCTCCTGCCTGTTGATTTATGGAAACAATTATGATTCTGCTGGAGAACTTCTCAGCTGAGAAGTAGTTTGTAGCTACAGTAGAGAGGCTCAAGTTGCACCAGGCAGACAACAGACATGGAATTCTTGTGCATCCAGCTGTTATCAACAGAACAAGTAAGTTACTGTTATTTGTCTTAAAAAATAACGCTGAATGTTTTCTAGTAGTTTATCTTTTTCTCTGGTTTGTGTACTGAAGGGAAAAGTAAAGTTACCAGATATTCGAGCCACGTAATTATCTATAGTAATTTCAGTGTAGAACTTGCATAAAGATAAGGCTGAAGTTTTCCAGAGCAATCCTGACATTTAACTTGTGAAATGTGGGCAGTTCAGGAGAAAAATGATTGATTAAACACAAATGTGAAAGCATATAATGAAGAAATCTAGGGAAAGCATTTTTACTTTGTTAGCAGCAATTTTAGAACTTAATTTAAACCAATAGCTCTAATTGCAGGATGTTTCTTATCAAATAACAACTGGAATGAATGGTACAATCATATTCTGATTTATCTCTACCAATGCATAACCTTTATAAATCTAAATACAAAGTAGTAAAAATGTTGAAATCCTGTGAGCTGTTTGAAATGTACCTCCATAGTCTATACTACACTGTGTATTACAATACTCTTTACCCACTGAAAGTTAAACCTACAATTTTTCATCCTCCTTTCTCCTCCTGTCCTTATTCTTAATCTCTCCTTGCAAACAGAAGTCAAGTAGCAAACAGCGTCACAGCAACTGAGCTCACCACAGCCTGCTTTTACAAGGATACCCCAGCAGAGTAAAGGAGGGACCCTGTGTTGCTGTTATCAGGAACTGAAAGGATAAGGCTAACAATTTGGAAAGAGCAACTATTCTTCCTTAAATCAATCTACAACTCACAGACAGGAAGAGGTCAATGACCTAGGAGCAACAATCACTCAAGCTTTAATTTTCAGTATGTTATTCATGAACACTCGGAGCACTACACTATAATGCGCAAATGGATACTGACATGGATCCTGCCAACTTTGCTCTACAGCTCATGCTTTCACATTATCTGTCTAGTGGGCACTATATCTTTAGCTTGCAATGACATGACTTCAGAGCAAATGGCTACAAATGTGAACTGTTCCAGCCCTGAGAGACACACAAGAAGTTATGATTACATGGAAGGAGGGGATATAAGAGTGAGAAGACTCTTCTGTCGAACACAGTGGTATCTGAGAATTGATAAACGAGGCAAAGTCAAAGGGACCCAAGAGATGAAGAACAATTACAGTAAGTAAAGTCTTTTATTTACAGCACTACTAATGAACCATCACGAGCTCTGAAAAGATAAATTTCCAAGTGACATGCTTTCTGTTTCCTTTTTACTTTTGAAAACAATCAAATATCATCTTCTAATTTCTCTACATTTGGATAGTTGAACTATGTTCCTAAAAAGTGTTTTAAACGTACCTCCACAGTATACACTACTTTGTATGTTCTCTTGGAATAGGGCAAATTTACTAATATTATAATTGGAGCTGATAACCAAGCTAATTTGAAAATATACTCTCCATGTCCTAAGTTAAAATGCTCATAAGTTAAACAGAATATAAATTACATTATTCACACTGAAATATGATTTATTGTCCGCTAGAAAGACTCATTAGGAATGCTAATGAGTATTCAGTAAATGGTCACCAAAAACTACTTATTAGTTTGAGGAACAGAGAATTTATTTTAAAAAAATAATTTGATTTTCTTTGAAAGACTGTTTCTGTGATGTAAAGGTAATCAGTGCTCAAACATGCACTCAGTGACTCGTGCAATTGTGTGCAGTTATAAAATGGAAGGGAGTCAGTGGCATCCTCATTTGTTCATGTCACAATGAACTTGCACTGGACTGTTTAATTATTTACCAAGGCACAAGAGAAGAATAGGTTCCTCCTAACATTTTATTTATGTACGTCTTCTATGTCACAGTTCTATGTCAGCTTGAGAAAAAGGTAAATGTGAAGGGAGAAATAAAAGTGAGTTGAAAAAGATGTTCATTCCATAACTTTCAACTAATGAGCCTCACACTTTCCTCAGGAATCAGTTATTCTTTTCATGTGGTAATATCAGGGTTGGAGTTATCATTTAGCACTTATGATTAATAGCCAATTTCAATAGTATTAAAGTTAATGGGGTAAAATATATACCCCAATATATACATTTGAATTTAAAAATTCCTGAGTGAAAATAAATTTTGTTTGTATTACTAGTACTTGAACAATATTATTAGTACCTGATCTTACAATACTGTGTTGAAGTCGATTAAAAGGGAATGCATGGGGATGATGTCCAGGACAGTGCCAGGCCTGCCTAGGACATGGTTAAAACTTCTGTTACTTGTTTTAATGAATGGCTTTCAGGCTTCTTAGCTAATACTTTAACTATAATTAATATAGAGGGTTAAGGACATTTAATAGACTGTTAACAGTTATGGTTTATAGTTACTATTATTAATAAAGATATGTTATTTTTAGGATATTGTTCTGATTATGCTGAAGTTTAGCTAAGGAAATAACTATTTGGGAGAAAGTTTTGTGGTTGGTCACTTTTTTGTGAGCAACAGAATTTGGCTTACAATCACTTCATTTAAGTTATTCAGATTTATCATAGACAGAGTCCAGGTGTATATTATAACATATAATCTAATCCCTGCTTGTGAATGATGTTGGAACAGGTTTTTACTTTTTCCAATTCTCAATTTTTCATCTGTAAGGTATGGGATATATACAAATGATTTCTCTTTTTTTTAAGATTTTATTTATTTATTTTTAGAGAGGGAAGGGAGGGAGAAAGAGAGAGAGAGAGAGAAACATCAATGTGCAGTTGCTGGGGGCCGTGGCCTGCAACCCAGGTATATGGCCTGACTGGGAACCGAACCTGCGACACTTTGGTTCACAGCCCGCACTTAATCCACTGAGCTATGCCAGCCAGGGCTCAGATGATTTCTAATATATTTTCTAGTCCATAAAGCCTATGTTATTCTAAACCACAGCAATTATGTAACACAAATGTGGAAAATCTAAGTGTTCATCATTGTCACACATGTTGAATGAGACTCAAATGATATTATCTCAATGATAAGGATGAACTCTCAGAACTAATTTAAAATTGTAGTAATAAGGTTATCAAACCTAAACACTAAAGAATTCTTCTATATGCTGACTAATTTCTCTTGAATGCTTTTTTCAAATAATAAAAAAGTGAAAAATTAGATGTTAATTCAGTAAAAGTGAAAACGTATAATTATGTAGGATTAAAAATATCTATAACTGGAATGCATTTACATATGTCAGTTTTATTTGTCTTCAAATTTCTTAAAACAGGCATTTGTAAATATACACAAAATGCTGAAGTTATTTTGTAGTTTGAAATAAACTTATCATGAATCTTGACTAACTAAAAAGCCAATTTGGTAAGCCGTTTCTCCTCTAATACTATGCTACAGTGAGAAAGAAAGAAAAAAATAAAGGAAGGAACTAACCTCAGGATATTAATGGGTCTCGAAGGACTGCTTACTTCACCAGTAATAAGCATAGCTCCGCATAAGAATGTAGTTTATAGGTGTTGTTAAGATAGTGGATTGGAGTGAGTAGCACAGTGGAAAATATGGGTGTTATATTTCTGCTCTCAGAAGGTGTTGGGCTGGGATCGGTGGGTGGAAGGCCTGAAAGAAGAGAGGTGGAATGGTAGGGAGGTGGATATGATAGCTCATGTCTCACATCTTTAGGTAATTTAAAAAATTACTGCCCTGGCCAGGTAGGTCAGTTGGTTAGAGCATTGTCCTTATACACCAAGGTTGCTGGAGTGATCCCTGGTGAGGGCACATACAAGAATCAACCAATCAATGTGTAAATAAACGGGACAGCAAAATCGATGTTTCTCTCTCTCTGTTCCTTCCTCTCTCTCTCAAAAAAAAATCAATCAATAAAAAAATTTAAAAAATTATCTAAGCTACCTTGGCTTGTGACAATCTTAGTTCAGTCTTATCTTAATTACAGTGTTGTCTTGTGAAATATTTTAAATTTATATTAGAATTGAATAGCAGAAAAAGCGTACCAAGGAACCCAACAGAAATAAGACTTGTATTAGTAGACATATGAGCAAGGCCCAACTATGTAAATGTAGGAACCTATGAGAGGCCAAGGGACCATATTTCTGACTCCTCAGGGGAGAAAAGCTGTTACTGGAAAACTGGTCCTGAGATCTCATGCTATTATTACCCAGGAGGCAAGAAAGCCTCTCCTCTCAAATCGTTCTCGTAGGCGGCTTCACAGTTAGCCTACGAATAGGGTTCTAAGTGATAAACCTAGAACCTAACCTGAACTAATAAAAGGGTAATAAAAGCCTACAATGTCCCTCAAAAATGAAATACGTATCATGTTCTTTGCAGAAAGAGAGTGTTAATAACATCATAAAGGGACTGGCAATGGATGGTCAATACTTCCACTGCTGTTGTCAGAAAGAGTTTTCTCCTCGGAGACAGGGCCAGAGGGTGAATTCAGATAATTGTTGGACCAGGCAAGCCCTCAGCAGACAGAAACAATCACTCCACACCTGACAGAAATAACACTGCTGTCTAAGCTGGGGATGAAGGTGCCGAGTGAGAGGTGGCAGCAGTGCACTGGGCAACCGACAACCGCCTGCCAGTCAGATGTGGAACGGAGAGCTCAGTCTCTGAGTGCTTTCCTTGCTTTTGGCTCCCAATTACTAAAAAGTTTTGCTGTTCCCAGCAATGGTCAATATCAGCCATCCCTTTTAAGGAAAAATTCTTAGTTGTCAAACCACCAATTCAAAAAAAAAGATTATGCCTTACTTGTTATAGTTAAGCATTGTTAAATTCCATAGCAAGAAAAGGGTTAGCCATTCTGAAAACTGGCCAATAATTTGGCAATATTCTCTTTTGGATTGTTAGACTGTGACGGGATATGGCCTAACAATTGGCAAAAAACAAATAAACACAGTGTTGTTGGATTTGACTTTGGCTACAAAATCTTCAGCGACTCAATTGTCAACAATTCTTTGGATAAACTCCTAATCAACAATAATCTCTGCTAGTAGCGACCAAATATACACATCACATCTACATATGGTAAACTTGCTTATGATCTAAACAATTCTCAGAAAGTTAACTAAAAGAACAATAATTCACATTGTCAAAATAAAAAAAAATAAGAAAACCAGGACAACCCCACCTTTAAAAAACATAATGAGGAACATATCTATGGAGTTGAACCAATATCCTAGAATTATTGACAAAAAGGAATCCTGTAGAACTGATGACCTGCATTCCCTTAAGTAAATTATCAAGACTTTAAATTACAGAAGATGGGTAATGTTCTGTGGAGCAGTTTGAAAATATTAGCTATTTTTGAAGTCTAATATTGAAGATTATTTTTCACTCTATAGGCTTCCTCTTTTCTTGGGCTAATGCAAGTGCCTCACAATTATAAAGTGCTAATAATTTATTGCCACAGGTACATTTCTTATTTATTTTGTAAATTCTCATCTGAACTATCACTTTCTTTTTTGATTTAATCTTTATTATATTTTTTTCCATTACCATTTAGTCCCCTTATACCTCCCTCCCCTCGGCAATCACCACACAGTCGTCCATGTCCATGAGTCCTTTTTCCTTTTTCCTTTTTGCTCTATCCCTCCACCCACTAACCCCAGCCCCCAGGTGTCATCTCGCTCTCCATCTATGAGTCTGTCCCCATTTTCCTTGTTAGTTCAGTTTTGAACTATCACTTTCATTTCTATATCAACCCTGAGCATCTGAACATGTATTTTCCCTTGTTACTCAGCTGTATCACAACACTTCAGCCTGTAGCTTTAGAGCAATCAGAGACTCAAGTAAACTGGAGAGAGTGCAAGAAGCCAGGTTTTAGATATAAGGAAGGGTTTTCTTTTCTAGATTTTTCTATTCATCAGCCTCAGCTAAATATTGTAATCAGCTGGGGAATTTAAAAAAAATGCTAATGCCAGGTCCCACCCACAATGATTCTTATTAAATTGATTTGGTGTGTAGCCTGGGCATCAGGAATTTTAAAAGCTCGCCACATAATCTTGACATGTCGCCAAAGCTGAGAAGCCACTGGACTACGGGGATCACATTAGATTACCGGGAAAACCACAGCTCAGTTAAATCAGAACCTTAAAGGTGGGACGGAACAAAGTATTAATGTTGGTTAAAGCTCTCTGGGGATTTTACTCGGCAGGGAAGGTTGAAATCCACTAATTAATGGGACCAGAGGTTCTAATTCAGCCTGAATCCCCTCAGGTGTCCCAAATAAGTTTTGGAACCCTTAGAAGGCTCCAGGGTTAGCTTGCATCCTACAGGATTTTGAAATGGATTTATCAAGAGTGAATTTCTGAATTATGCATTAAGGAAGTTAGTTCTTCCATTTGACCTCTCTGACAAATCTCCATGGTTTTAACATTTGGTGAACTGGTCTGGAAATGCGTGTGGTGACAGCCCTAAAGCTGCTGTGTAAGAAGGCTTCTTTGCTGAATGAGTTTGTTGCAGAGATAAGAGGTCCTGTGCCACATTCTCACAATGACAGGCAGGTCTGAATCTCTGCGGAAACTTTCAAGTGGTGCTGAAGCAGGCTTCAATGCTAGTTACTTGGTGCTTAAATGAGCCACTTATGACCATGAACCCAGATGCTGCCAAATTAAGGTCTCACCTCCTATAGTCACCCTAGAGAGTTCAAAGGAAGTGATTGGAAAAGACCACTTCCAGTCTGGAAAACCCAAGGGGGGAGAAACTATAAGCCTGTAGGGTCTATCCAGGTTAGTGAAAAGCATATGAAGCTAGACATTTGTTCTCTCTGTAAGTGTGGGATTAAGGATCCTAGCTTCCTTCCTCTGTATCAGACAATTTTGGGTAGCGCAATAACTTCTTTTATATCACTATGAAATATAAGACTTCTGTATTTTAATTGCACATATGGCACATAGAAGAAAAGGCAGGAATTGTGTATGTCCAAGTAATAAATAGAAAAAAAATCCTTAAATGTAATAGGTTTCCATGCAAATTCCTCCTTGTTCTAAACTATATCTGATCTTTCATGAAAAAACCTTTTATTAAGGTATGATTGACATAAAAAGTTGTACTTATTCAATGTATACAACTTGATGAATTTGAAAATGAGTATATATCTGTGAAATCATCAGAATAATTTATGTCATAAACATATCCACCACTTCCAAAAGCTTCCTCCTGCCCTTTTAATTTATAATAATAATAATTTTGTGATAAGAACACTTAATATAATATTCAGCCTCTTAATAAATATTTGAGTATAAAATACAATATTATAAACTGTAGCCATTGCACTGTACAGTTGATCTCTTGGACTAGTTCATCTTGCATAACTGACACTTGATAACCTTTGACAATACCTCCCTGTTTCCTACTCCCCCAGCCCCTAGGGACCACCATTCTACTCTCTGCTTCTATGAGCTTGACTATGTTAGAATCATCCTGTAAGTGGTATCCTCTGGCATTTGTCCTTCTGTGTCTGGCTTATTTCACTTAGCATAATGTCCTCCTAGTTCAGATCCAATCTTTCCACATGCAGAATTGGCTGCCAAATGAAGATCCTCTGCCTTTTACACGGTTCTGGAAGCCACATTAAAGAATCACAAAACATTTAACTTGACTAAAATTCATACCTGCATTTGAGATTCTATCTGACTTAGGTAAAGAAACCATACTACATTCATTAACCAAAAAAATATCATTCTAGTTAGGTAGTTTTGAATGGAATCGTATTGTAGTATATAAAGACAAAGGGACTAGGGTAAGGAAAGAGAGAGAATTATCCAATATCCACGTTCAGGTAAAACTTGCCTTTTAAATGGACAATACCATTGTTGGAGGGAAAATGGTTGGTGTACATTGGGGAGGACAGCTCTAGAAGGTCTGCACCTGCTCCCGTAGACTTCCCTGCAGAAGAATGTAATCACTTCTACTGGAGTGAACATGAGTACTTGAGAGAGCCATTAGTGAGTGTCCTGCTAAGAATAAATAGGAAGAAAATAGCTGTATGTGAACAGGAGAGAAAAAAGCAAGAGAGGTAAGGAAGAACTTTATATAAAAATTAAAGGTAAACTTTATATAAAATTTTTCACAAATTTAATAAAAATCAATTTAGAGTAAATTTAAATACAAAGGATTCTAATAAAATGTACAATAAATAGCCCTTAAAAATAAGGGCAATGGAATATAATAGATTGATAAGATAGTGGAAGGATTTTGGAGAACAAAACAAACAAAAGCAAAATAGTATGCAGAGGGGTTGAAATGATAATAAGAGTATTGCAGATGTTACTCAGGGGACTTGAATCTACAAGTTAAATTTGTGCCTAAAACTGTAATAATCTTGCTTATTTATCAGGACAATTCTGAAACTGAGTTTATTTTCATGATGTAAGACCAGAGATGAGCATGTTCAAATATCCTTACATACCATATTTATCACATGCCATTAAAAGCTATTATAATACTTCCCACTTATCTGCCTATTTGAACTTTAGGTGTACTTGTAGATAATGTTCAGGAAATGATTTGAGATGAAATTCAGAATCAACTCAGCTTGCAGATTTTTCTCAAGGCAGCGAATCCCAAACTGTTTCATAGAACACTAGTGCCCTTCGAGATATAATGCAGCACAGTTTCTGTGGCCAACCAACTGGGAAATATTAAGTTATATAAAGCTGAATAAGTTCTTCATAGCAGAAATTCTCCAAACCTATACCAAACTAGTATGAATTGCAAAACTCTAGGATAAAACTATATATAGTTTTCCAAATTTACTTGACAAGAGAGCACACACAACCTTCATACCCTCCTCACTCTCACCCCTGACTGGGTAAAACATTTAAATTTTATTACACTGGAAACTGAGAGCTATGGGATCTACCTGTTGTATAGTGAGGAACTAAATCCAAGCTTCCACTTAGTTGTTTGTTCCAAATAAAAAGGCTATGGGATTGTCCTGAACCAATATTTTAAGAATGATGTTGAACTAAAGATTTGTACCAAAGTCAGGAGCCTGATTGTCATTTTGGAGTATTAGGGTAATATTTAGTGTATGGATATTGGGCTGAAATCCAGAGATTTGCCATAGGATTTAAGAGTTTAAAGCTCTTTCTGGGTTCTGAGCAACTTTATGGAGTCATTCTTCTAATCTGAAATGATGCCCAATACCTATTATTTGGGCAACCTAGAAACCAACTAAAAACTAGAAGTGTTTTAGGATTCCAACAGGATTGAAAAATTCTTGTCTTATGTACGTAAAAACAATAAATGTTTGTTTTACTTTTCAAAAAAGTAGCTTGAGTAAGAGCTGAAGTTATTTCAACTGCATCAGTAAAGAACAAGTTTCATTTACTGGCCAAAAATCTATTTAGAAATTTGAAATTTACCATAACCTGGAGGTAGAATCACAAATTTAATAAATTAATTTCAATATCACTTAAATGGGTCACTTATTTGAGATTTTAAATAGAATTGTCTTTCTAGCCACAGGCAGCACGTCTGCCTTGCCTTGTGGTTATTTGTGTCTGCATTTGGTAATGCCACTAGAATGTCAGTTCTGGAAAGATTAACTAAGATCATGTCTTGCTCTTCCTTCTATGTCCCAATGATGGAAGAAGTAGCACTCAGCCCAGTGCAAGAGCTGAAAGAAGGAAGAAGGATTGGCACTCACTAGATATATTTCTCCCTTAAGCTTTTACACATCTAAAACTATTTATAAGTGAGAAAAATGATTGCTAAATTATCGTGAAAGTTTGATGTGGACACGAATTAAAAGCCTGCCCAGACTGGTGTGGCTCATGGTTTGGGTGTTCCTCCACAGGCTAAGAGGTTCTGGTTCAGTTCCTGGTCAGGTTGGGGACATGGAAGAGGCAGCTCCCATACATCAACACTTCTCTCCCTCTCTTTCTCCCTCCCTTCACCTCTCTCTAAAAATAAGTAAAATCTTTAAAAAAGAATTAAAAGCCTTGCTGAAACAGAAGTATACCTCTCTTGTCGCTTATTCTCTATCATAAACGATGTCTTGGCTTCTAAAACCTATTTGACTTAGTGTTTTCTAGGTTGTTTCAAGGCACTAGTGGATGAGTTTTACTGTAGAGGCCAGTGATCTAAGCAGATATAGTCACCACTGGTGATAGGAAGGTGATTGATTGGTGGGGTGTGGTAAGGACAAATCCTGGAAATGCTATGGCCCTCCTCAACTCTCATTCTTATTCTCATTTGACTGTCAACTGATCCCTTTACATCAAAAACTGTATTCATACACGTACAAAGGACCCATGGACAAAGCCAAAGTTGGGTAGGATGGAGGGTGGGAGGTGGGGGCGAGTGGGGCAGGGAGGAGTAGTGGGGGGAAATGGAGACAACTGTACTTGAACAACAATGAAAAAACTAAAGACTTAAAAAACTATATTCAGAAAAAACAATAATTTGCAGTTGATATTGGCTTGAAAAATATCTGTATTAAAAAAGACCAAAAAAGTCTTTTAGAATTAAATGAGCTAAATGGTAAAAAGAAGCAATGGGCTGATAAATTTTGGGTAGGGATCTGCCTAGTTATTAGCAGCACTTAGAAGATTGATCTTGGACTTGGTGCATAATGTTGAAGGGAGAAGAGGACATGTGAGCGAGAGAGAGCTGGAGAGAAGTGGCAAGTTGTTGAATACACAATCAATTTGTTTTAGTGCTGGTAGCCTGACCCTCAGAGAGTCTCTTGGTGTCTAACCATGCCTCTAACTGGACTTCTGGCCGCAGGCCTGGTTAGTCTGGTTAGTACGGAGGCAGTAATCACGGGGAGTTCACCTGCATTCAGTGAAGAGTTTCTCTCTGTTTGCTTGAATAATGAAGATATCATGTAAGACTCTGAAAGGCTGGTGACTTCTTTTTTCAGTCTTTTATTAATTTAATAAATAGTCATAGATAGTGCCTTATGCCAGACTGATGCCTCAGGAGTAAGTAGTAACTCATAGTCCATGTTTTTAGAGAACTAACCATTTAGGTGGGGGTTGAGGGTGAACTACTGGTCAGAAAGAAAGTCTAGAGTGCATTGGGGGTTGCCATGAGGAGAGCAGCATGGAACTCTTTTCTGGAAAAAAATGACCTTAAGAATGATCAGGATGAAAGACAGAACAAATGTACTACCTTCAGCTGCCATACATTTTGTAGATGGTTGTAATAGGAGACTACTGCAAGGCTGGGAAATGGAAAGTGACTTAATGTCTTTCTAGGTGTCAATGTTAAGTCCACTAAGGTCAAATCTTTTTTTTTTTTCCTGTTACAAATATGAGAAAAACAGTGGACCTTTCTTAACTTTCAGACTTCTTCTGATTGCCCTGTTTACTAAAAATGGCTATTTCCTTTAAAGGGTAACTTTTTTGATAGCATAGTTTAAATTGAAATGATTCATTAAATTAGAATAATATTGCTTTTCTGGATAACTGCATATTTTTTATCATGCCTTTTAAATCTGATCATAAATTGTAATCTGTTTAACTGTTCACAAACACTCATTGTAAAACCTACATTATCCTTATGGAGGAATTTTCCTCCCCCATAATACTTTCCAAGAAGTAAGAGAAACAATGGCTTTGAGGCACATGTTTCACATTTAAAGACACAATTATGGAGGTTACCGGCCACATTCTTTAAGACAAGACAACTTTTCCCATGGTTAAAGTTGGACCACCTGTTTCAGCCATGGAACCAGGACACTCGGCAGTCATGGCGTGGTTTTGCCTCCTGTAAATCATGACAGGCAACAAGCTGAGAAGTTTTCCCACTTCGATAAATCCAACAGATATTTCTCTGTGTCTGAGGAATTGTGCCCAGCTCTCCTTTTGCACAAATAATGCATTATGAAATAATGTTGGATGTTTAATAGACATATAAAAGTGCTATACACTTTGAAAGGATTCTAGCCAAATTTGGTCTTCAAATTTTCTAACTGGCTTGAAGTTGATTAGATATTGAGTAATAGTTCATTCCCAAAGAAGGCCAGTATAAATCCATGTATCATGGTGTTAAGTTGTACTTGAACCCAAAATTTATTTTAAAGTATTATTTAATAGTTTATTAGGTATTCACATTAATATTACTATTAAAATCACTGCAGTGTGTAGAACTAAATTCTGTTTTTGTCATAGAACTTCTAATTTAGTTTATGTAAAATTGCACAATGTACAACTGGGAACATTTATATCGAGTGACTGAACATAAGTAGATAACTAAATAGATGTTAATTCTTTAAAAATACATATGCCTATATTGACACTGGTGCATTTGGACACTTCATTACACTCTGTTTCTCAAAATACCTCTTTGCTGGGAGCCTGCAATCACCATTGCTCCACTTCACAGAAGGAAAGAAAAGACCCTCAGGAGATTGGCCAACCTGCTAAGTTTGCTAGTGTACAAGTTCTAGTTTTAAAATTATACAGAGGCCTGTTCTGCTTCTTATTTAGGCATTATAAATTTTAATTAAGAAAGACTGGTGTTAAAAATTAGCTGGTGATTGAAATAATCATATCAAAAAAGTCTGTGTGAAATGATTGACTGTTTTCTGGAAATATCTGGGTGGTTAGTTAACTTATAAAAGTAGACACTGAATAGTAGCCTTGATGAAATCACTGTGTGATTAACACAGTTATATGCTAAAGAGTAAGAAGTTCATGTTCAGAATGCTGCTTTAAACTTCCCAGTTTCCTTACAGCCAACACAAGTTACTAAGAGATTCTGAAGGGGAAGAAGTGAGGCATTTTTAAGTAATACTTTCCCCCACAATAAAAAGGCCATTAATATTAGAATAATAAGAACAATTACTCCAAGAGGTAAACAACTTGAGTGGTTACTATGGGTCTGGCACTGTGAACACTTTACATATATTATGTAACTTATAATCTTCACAGAGCACTAAGGTTGCAGAGTTATCCTCGTTTTGAGATGCGGCAACTTTGGCTAATAGAATTAAGTAACTCGCTCTAGGTTCCATAGCTAGTAACTGTCGGAGTTGGGATGTGAATACAAGAGGGTTTAACTCCAAAGCACAATTTTAGTTATCACTACATGCCACTGGTATTATTAAAATATCACATGTTAATTTCACCATGCAGTGGAATTATTTGCATGTGAAGAACTGTAAACAGTGAAATTTTCTTCTCTGTAATAAGACCTAGTGAGTACTTGGCATTATCTTCTCAGCATTAAATAAAAACGTTACTCCAACTTCCCTTGTACACAACATCTCCATCTGTCTTCCTTTGAGTTGGCATAGAGACTTTCCGTTTATTTTGCTTACAAATTGCTAAAGATGCTGCAAAATTTAATTTGGTTGTATTTTAAACACATTTCTGATATTTATTAAAATATTTATACTTTTGTTCATTAGTAAGTGTCCTCAATTATTATAGAATATATACATATATACAATTAAATTTTAGAGAATAAATAAGTTAATTTTAGGAGTATAGCCAAATAGTTTCCCTCTCCAAGGGCCACTAAATCCAACTAGAACAAACACAAAAACAAATAAGAGAAACAGAAGAGAGTTTGTTCTAACAGGCACTTCTGAAGGATAGGTTGAAAAAAACAGTATACTGGCACACTGGTTCTTTCTTTTGTCCATGATTATTATGTTCTCAATTTATTTCTAATCTTCGTATGGCTTAGCCAAATTTTAAAAAGCGCCAAAAGAAAGGGAATAAAGATGACGAGTTAGTGCAAAGACAGAATATCTGGGTAAATCATATATCTCTATTTCTCAGGTTTTTTTCACAGAACTAAACATATGCATTATTTGCAACCTGACTGGCCTTAGTTTCTTTCCATATCTTAAAAACATCTTAGAATGTTTGTATTCTGAAAGTTGCAGTGGCTCTTTCCAGAAACTAGAATACTATTTATTGTAATACTGATTGAGTACATGTTTGCTATGTACTGTGGATATGTCGATAAATATGGTAAAGACCCACTATTTGGAAAATTTCAGCCTACTTGGAAGGCTAACACCAAAGACTCAATTTTAGTACAATGATAAGCTCAGAAGTTAGGGGACCATAGTGAAGGCCTGATCACAGAACCAGTGAGAGACTGAGCAAGAATCTTCAAGGAAATTATATTTGGACTATATGAGAGCTAGTGGGAGTGAGCCTGCCCAGCTAGAAGGGCTTAGGGAATGGGGCAGATAGTAAGAATTGAGGATACTTTTTCCTGGAGTATTCTGGATAACCTGAGTGGTGTGTTGGTAAGTACATATGAGAATTAGTATTTCAGGATTATCAAAGTTCAAGGTAGAAGTTAGGGAGAGATAAGCCTGCAGTAAAGTCTCATTTCTGGGAAAGTTGTTTTCCACTTTAGGGAACATGCACTTTATCCCACAGGTAATAAGAAGCTATTGAAGAAGAATGCAGAAGCAATAACTAATCAAAAACAGTATTTATATTATTCACAATTTTGTGAACTTGATGGTTTATATCTTCTAATAACCCAAACACTTAATTTATTAAAAGTTTAACCCCTTTTCTTACCAAAGTTTCTTATCAGAACTATCCAAAAGTAGTAAAATTAGCTCACATTAATTAATATCCATTACTTTGCTCTAGTCATTCTTTGTATAGGGGTTTCTGAATGGTCTGAATTGTCAATTAAAGATGAGAAAAGGCAGAAAAAGTAGGCTTAAACAATTCATGTATGATTGGTCTTAGTTTATCATACTAGTTGTGCTTTTAGTATAAATATTAATATATATTATTTATCCCTTAGGACTAGACTGAACTGATAAGAAAGTGAGAGGTAGCATGGGGACATGGAAATAACACTGTATTTAGTATTAGGAGACCTCGGTTTTAATGCTTTTTTTCTTTTTCTTTTTTTTTTAAGATTTTATTTATTTATTTTTAGAGAGGGAAGGGAGGGAGATAGAGAGAGAGAGAGAAACATCAGTGTGCGGTTGCTGGGGGTTATGGCCTGCAACCCAGGCATGTACCCTGGCTGGGAATTGAACCTGCAACACTTTGGTCTGCAGCCCATGCTCAATCCATTGAGCTATGCCAGCCAGGGCTTAATGCTTTTTTTTCAACATTTAATTGAATGACCTTGGGCAGGTACTTAACTATTCTGGGCCTCATTTAAAAAATAAAATAAAATAAAAGAGGTTAGAGCAGATTGCTTCAATAGATTTCAATTGTAAAATGTTACCAATAGTACTAAGTAGCTGAGAGAGTGGGGTGGGGGGGATGAATATGTGTATTAACTATCTATTGGTCATAACAAATTACCCTAAATTTAGCAGCTTAAAACAGCATACACTATCTCAGAGTGTCAGTGGGTCAGGAATCTGGGAGCAGCTGAGCTGAGTGGTTTTAGCTCAGGATCTCTCATAAGGTTTCAGTTGAACTGTTAGCCAGGGCTGCAGGCTTTTTTAAAAAAGATTTTATTTATTTATTTTTAGAGAGAGGGAAAGGGAAGGAGAAAAAGGGGGGAAAAACATTGATGTGTAAGAAGAACACTGATTGGCTAACTGGTGAGTTTCCATTTTGTGGGACAACACCCAGCCAACGGAGCTACATCAGCCAGGGCCAGGGCTGCAGTCTTCACAAGACTTAACTGAGGCTGAAGGACCTGCTTCCAGCCTCTCTCACATGGCAATGGGCAGGCCTCAGTTCCTAGCAGGCTGGTGGCCAGAGACTTCCTCTTTACCATGCAGGGCTCTCTGTAGGCTTCTTGATGTCCTCTTGGCATGATAAGTGGCCTCCCCCAGACTGAGCATGAGAGAGAGGAGGAGAGAGGGAGCAAGGTGAAAGCTGCAGGATAATACACCATCACTTCTGCCTTATTTTACTGGTCACACATACCAACCCTAGTAAAATGTGGGAGGGAACTTCACAAGGGTGTGTGTGCTAAGTGGTGGGGGTCATTAGAGGCCTAACCAAATGCTGGCTATCTACTGCACATGGTTTCTGCATCTGAAGAATGCCTAGTCAAGTTGGGAATTAAAGTATACACAAACATTAAATTAAAGCAACAATAGAGGAGGAGCAGAGCAACAAGTTTGTGAAATTAGCCCTAGGAATAGAGAGCTTTCCTTACAGAAGCTGCAAATTTGTCTTAAGTTCTCCTTAGGAAGCATGTTGTTCTCTTCTGTTACTGTAAACTTAGAGAAGAAGACTTCTAGTGTGTGTTAATAACCCACTTTGTAGCATTGAGAAAGCAACTAGACTGTTTGTTTGAAAGCACACTATTGGTTGTATGAGACAAAGCCAACTGCATTTGGGAGATAGAGGGCTGGAAGGAAGCCCTGAGATCTAGTCCAGAGATCTCGACATGCAGTTTGCATTTGGCCCTCAAGAAACTTGGTAAGGAAAAATTGTACACAAAATATTCGGAAGTGGATTCAAAGCCCTCATCAGATTTTCCAAAGTACTTGTGTTTCCATATATATATATGAAGCACTGATCTAGCCATCATGCTCATCTTACTTATGAAAGGACTGGAGACACAAGAAGTAAGATAACTTTTCAAAATGTCATGAATTAGAGTCAGTGTTTGTTGGGACTGGAATTGAAGTTTTCTGGTTTTTAGTTCAGAATTGTTTTAGTTATATCCACTGTATATGCAAAATACATCGTTACTGTGGTTTGTAAAAGCAAAGCTTAGCTGATCTTTCTGTATTTATACACTCTATTACTAGGATCATTTTCCATTTTGCCCCCACCCAGGAGATAAAAGTAGGCATGTTTTTTTTACAAGTAAAAGAGTCATCAGAGAGGAAAAGATATTGCTACAAAGTGTTTATAATGTGAAAACCCAGGGTTTATATATTAGGAAAAAGAAACCAGCAAATAGATGATCATTGGTCATTTATAATATACACCAAAATACTGATCCACGTATTCACTCATTCATTCGACAAACATTTTTAAGCACTTCATACATGCCAGGACCTGTGCTAGTACTTGGGGATGCAACACAGTAGGGCTCAGGACAGAAACTATTTCTGCCCTCACAGTTTTTAGCACTCCTTCCCTATCTGCTACTTTGAGTCTCTTTTTCCTAACAAACCTGTGGAGTGGTGTGAGCAGCACATAACTGGTAGTTGCAAAGAAGAGTAGAGATACAGGTGTTAGGTAGAAGTCCAAAGAGGGTACCATTTGAAAAAGAAGAAATCAAATGGTGGTGTATTTGCACTGCTTGGTATAAATAGCAAAAAATTGTAACTGAGTTTTTTTCTGTTGAATGCTTAAGTAACTATGCTAGTGGGTTAAACAATTATAAAGGACAATGAATAAGGTAATTAATGAGTAACTACTCTATGCAAAGCATTGAACTAATAGCTGAGGTGGGGGCTGAAGGGTAAAGAAAGGGGAGGTGGTGAAAACGAAGTTGGAGAAGAGTTGATATAATAAATGTAAAGAAGAACAACACTTTAAACTCCTGGTCTTAAAATCCACGAGAATATCAAAGTGTCATGTACAATAGATTCCCCCATCTAATCTTACATAAATTAATGAGCTTTTCACTTACTGGAATAAAGATACAATTTTTAATTTTCTTATACCTTAAAATTATAGTATATTTCTAAATACCAATGTTCTGTTAATTTATCTTTTTTACTACTTAAAAAATAAAGATGCATATTCCACCTAGGATTAGACTGACAACAATTTCACTGGACAAGACTTTTGTTAGAAATGGGAACACTTTTAAAGTTAAAAGCTTCTAATCATGGAAAGCTTTAAATGTCACATGCAGTTAAAAGACAACTTGATCTAGTTCATCAGGATTAAAATTAAGAATGCAATTGGATTCCAAGGTGATACATATATTCATTCAAATTAGTGTTTCGGGTTTCTTATGTTCACTGCAGCATCATTTACAAAAGCCAATATCTGGAAACAGTCCAAGTGCCCATCAGGAGATGTGTGGATAAAAAAGCTGTGGTACAATGTAATTCTACTTGGCCATAAAAAGGGAAATCTTACTGTTTGAGATAGTGTGGATTGATATGGAGATTATTATGCTAAGTGAAATAAGTCAATCAGAAAAAGACAAATACCATGTAAACAAACTGAGGAACAAAACAGAAACAGAAGCATGGACACATAGAAGAGACTGACAGCTGTCAGAGGGAAGGGGAGTCAGGGGACTGGATAAAAGAAGGTAAAGGGATTAGCAAAAATATATATAAATATAATACACAGACACAGACAATAGTGTGGTGATAGCCAGAGAGATTGGGAGTAGGGGTAGGTGAAGGTGGGCAAAGGGGGAATAAATCTGGACACAAAGAGACTTTGTTTTGGGTGATGGGCACATGATGCAGTGTGCAGATGGTGTTTTGTTGAACTGGACACTTGAAACCTGTATGAGTTTGTGAACCTATGTCACCCCAATAAATTCAATAAAAATGCACAAGGTAACACTGTATAAATAAAGTCTATGAAGATAAATAAGATACTTTTGCCTTTAATGTACTTCTATAGGAAATAATTTGGTCAGTTCTGAAAGTTATGATTAAGTTTCATATGGATAAGGGAGAGATCAGGAAAATGAAAGCAAAAGAAGTGAAGGGAACAGAGTATAAAGTTTCCTGGAAAAAGTGCATGTGTGCAAAAGGAGATTCATTGGAGGATTTTGATAGAGGGTGGAGAGCTTTCCAAGTAGAGAACTAAGTGTGCAAAAAGGCATGGATGCAGTAGGGCAATTGTGAAGAACAGTGAGTCCTGCCCTGGCTGGCGGTGCAAGGAGGGTGGTTACATGGAGCTGGTGGACAGACAACATGCTTCACAATGTATTTTAACTTCATATAATGAAAAGAGAAGATAGGAGAGCAAAAAGGGGGTGAAATAGGGGAGACAGAGGAAGGATGTGAGGAACAGTGAAATACACAAGCAGGGGAAGAAGTAGAGAGAGTGAATACTGAAGAGAGAGAAAAGAAATACACAGATACATCAAGAAAGCAGGAGAGAGGAAAGGCAGAGATGCTCTGGCAGTTCTGAAGTCCACAGAGATTTTGACAGGTATAACCAGCGTAACCGCCAGAGTTAGGAAGTGTGTGGGATTCATCTTCTTAAATAAGTGAACTGTGATTTAACTAATAAATGCTACCTTAATCACAAAATGAAAAATCATGCTGAAGGTCAGATGTGCAGGCCTGTGGTTTCCTCCTCTGATAAAAGGCTTTCACAATGCATTTCTGTAATAATTCATGGGGACTACTCACTGTGCCCATGGTATGAAACTGTAAATTATCTCACACTGTACTGTTATTTCTTCTGACAAATGTAAGAACGCAAGAATATTAACTGAGAAGTTCCTTTTGTATATAGTTGGCAAAATGCTACCTAATTACTGTGAGCTTTGCTTAGAGGGTAAATACATTTCAAGTTTCTGTAAAGTTAAGAAGCCAAGATCAAAAGGTAGGTTATTAGATATCCAGAGGTGCACTAATAAACAAAAAAGCAACCTGTTGAATGGGAGAATATATTTGTAAAGGATATATCTCTAAGGGGTACTATCTAAAGTATATAAAGAACCCATACAACTCAACATCAAAAACACAATTTGTTTAAAAAATGGGCAGAGCACATGTATAGACATTTCTCCAAAGAGGACATACAGATGGCCAAATGACATGAAAAAATGCTCAATGTCACTAATCATCAGAGAAATGCAAATTAAAATTACAATGAGATATCATCTCACTCTTGTCAGAATGGCTATCATCAATAAATCAACAAGCAGCAAGTGTTGGCAAGACTGGATAAAAGGGAACCCTTGTGTATTGTTGGTGGGATTGTAACTTGGTGCACCTCCAAAACAATATGGAGATTCCTCAAAAAGTTAAAAATAGAACAACCATGTGACCCAGGAATTCCACTTCTGGGTATTTATCTGAAGAAATCCAAAACACTAACTGGAAAAGATATATGCACCCCTATAATTGCAGCATTAGATAAAATAGCCAAGATATGGAAGCAGCCTATGTCATCCACAGACGAATGGATAAAGAAGTGGTACATATATACAATGGAATATTACTCAGCTATAAAAAGAATGAAGTCTTGCTGTTTGGGACAGCATGGATGGACCTAGATGGCATTATGCTAAGTGAAATAGTTGGACAGAGAAAGATAAATACCATGATTTCACTTATATGTGGAATCTGAAAAAGAAAATAAATGATGAAGAAAATGGAAACAAATTTATAGGTACAAAGAACCCATTGATGGCACCAGATGGGAGGGGGTTGGGGGATGGGTGAAAAAGGTGAAAGAAATTAAGAAGCACAAATTTCCAGTTACAAAATAGTCATGGGGATGTAAGGCACAGCATATGAAATATAGTCAATATTACTGTATTGACTATGTATATTGCCAGGTGGGTACTAGACTTACCAGTGTGAAAACTTCATAAGGCACATAAATGTCTAATCATTGTTTTGTACGCATAAAACTAATATAATATTATATGTCAACTGTAATTGAAAAATAAATTTTTAAAAAAGGTCAACATGAAAATGTGGGAAGTAGCAAAGAAATCATATGCTAAAACATGAGTTCAATCTTTACATTAACAAATTTTGGTTTTGGGGATTCACATTCAAAATATTTTGAAATATAATTTTATCCACTATAGTAATTAGTACTTATAAGTAATAGAGAAATGTCATGAGATAGTCTATGATTAAAATCCAATGAATAAAGCACAACTTCTCAAAAACTCATATCCTACTATATTTTTTAATTTGAACTCTGTGACATTTGTCTGCAGAAAGAGTTAATTACTTTAAATAATTTTCTAAATTGTAGTAAAGGCACCCAATCATATCCAATTTTACACATATAAAATATGTGTAGTTGCAGCCTCTTTGTAGTATTAAAACAAGAAAAAAGGAAATGTGTTAAGTATGCAAACAAAAGAAATACCTACTGTTAAATAAATTCCCCGCCGCCCCCAGTCATAGTTCATAAGTAAAATACTGACCAGTAGGAAAAACTGTACAAGTTGAAAGAAATTACATCTGTTTTCCTGGAGTGCATGCAAACAAAATATATGATATTATACCATAGAAGAGAATTTTCTTCAGATACTCAAGTTTCTAGATTTTGTTATGTTAACGTTACCATCAAAAATATTTTTCTCATCTTATAAACTGGAAGGTACATAAAAATGCTTATAGAATTCAAACAAAGGCAACAGTGAGTTGGCCCAACTGGCTCAGTTTCACAGCCTCCTGAGGAGAATGAGTGGCCTCATGGTCATCTTCAAGGTTAGATCAGCGCCTCAGAGTCACCTAATTGTCTTTGATGACCTAGTAAGGTTAGTCCTGCATGTATTGAAAATATATTTACAGTAAGCTTTGCATTTAATGCAATCTTTCTTGACTGCTATCTTTGTTTTGTACTTGGGGCAACAAATTCTTCATATTTACTACTCAATATATAAACCAGAACGAAGAAAAAGAGCTGTAATTTCTACCCCTGACTTAAATTCTGGCCAGTTCTTTAAAATACACTGGCCATTGGACATTACTGATGTATTTACACAGAAATGTTGTAGCCAAATTTATATATTTCTTTGAAATTAATATGTTAAAAACAGGATTTAATATATGATACATTAGCATTTTGTATGTGATCTATATACAATTTAATGGAAAATACTTGTTTTTTAAAGATTTTATTTATTTCTAGAGGGAGGAAAAGGGAGGGAATAAGAGAGGGAGAGAATGCCTTTTGATTGCCTCTTGGAGGCAGTCCGACTGGGAACCTGGCCCACAACCCAGGAACATGTTCTGACAGAGAATCAAACTGTTGCCCTTTCTGTTCACAAGCCGGTGTTCAATCCACTGGGCCACACCAGCCAGGGCAGAATATACACACATTTTTACTTGTAAGTAAGTAAATCTTGGAGGGAAATGCAAAGTTTATTTTAAAAATAAATGGCCATCATCAGTGGTATATTTGCTTGGGGTATATTTTTGGTAGTGGTGATACATTTACATGAATTGATAGATTTTCAAACCATCACATTCATTTTTGAGGAAGCTATTTTAGATAAGCTTGCAATCTGCTCATGAAAAATTGTTGGTGCAAAAGAAAATTTTTATGCAGAATGGCTTTTTCTTCATTATTATTGTCTCAAAACCAATATATCTCACTTATCACCAACATCATGGAGGAAACATAACATCAAAGATTCAAAGAACTAGAGTAAACTGAATAAGCAGCTGGTTTGCTTTTTGCTTTTTATGCAGATTAATATCTAAGGCAAAGGTAGAAGCCTCAAGGTCTTGTACTTTAGAGATCTAGTTTTTGTTTTTGCAACCAGAGAAGACTTCCCCACTCACAGGCTGCTCCAGCTACCCTATCGGTTTGAATGCTTTTAATTATTTTAATGCTGAACAGCAGATAAAGAACTGTAACCAGTAACTAACAAACTATGCGATGTTCAAAGAGAATAAATATGAAGCAACTCATTATGCTCCTGCTCATAGCTACAGGGCTGGAGCGCCAGATGAATGTAGATTATCTCCGGCACTCTCATATATTACTGAACCTTTTTCTTTTCAGCCTTCTCCCTGTCACCTCACTGTTGCTGTTCCCGCAACTCTTGTGCTTCTCCCTACATCTCCCTTCTCCTCTTCCTTCCTACTTCCGTTTCCTCCCTGTTCTTTCTTTCCTCTCTCCTTTCTTCATGTCCAACCCTTTTAGCAAATTTTCTCCATTTCTTTGCTTTACCTAACCACAGTAGAGAACTGAAGTACATACAAAATGTCCATTAAGGTAATTGAGTAAATTTGTTGTACTTGGAATTTAAACAATTAAACTATTTTACCACAAAAAAACATTACTTATAACTTTATTAGAATGAACAGGAAAAATGATTAAAAATAGGTAACAGTGTTATATTCAAATAATTTTTATCTTTTTAGTGTTGCAAATATTATTTGATGAGCATATACTAGTTTTTTGATGAATATGAATATATATGTATATATTTATGTGTATACATATAATTATAATAAACTATGTTGCTTTTTATTTATATAGCTCTCATCTTCCTCTTTTAGTCACACTGTGATAGGACAAGAAAGACTTCCTCAACCTGCAGCAGTCTAAGAAGTCCAAGACATATAACTATAAACCTTTCCTTGAAGCTGTCCAAGAATGGAACTACTTGCAATCCATTCCCATATTACATCACACTAACAGTTGGAACACCTTCTCATATTTAGGGAAATTACTCCTGCTTTAATTAAAGCTTTTTTCATCATGTTTCTCTTTTTCTGCACATGAATAATAGATTGACATGGTTAATAAAATACTTCCATATACCTAGAGAAATAATACATCTTTTCTCAGTCCACACTCATCTCTTGATGATTGCATCTAATCTCATGGCCAACGACCACCAAATTTATGTCTCTGGGCTCAATTTCTCCCTTAAACCCAAGACTCATAAATTCATTTCTACCTGTATGGCCCTTAGGCATCTTAAGCTTAACATGCCCAAAACAGAAGTCAGAATTTTTCTCTCAATCCCCCTTTAAAACGGTAATGATATACCAATCTTCCAGTTAATTGGACCTCAAACTGTGGAATCATCCTTGACTCATCTCTTTCTTTCATATTCTACATTCAGTTTGTTAAGAAATCATGTCGTAACATCTCTACAATACACCCCCACCATCTCCACTGTTGCCACCTTAGTCCAAGTACTATCATCTGTCGCCTGGATCACTGCAATAGCCTTCCACCTGGTCTCTACTTCCACCCTTGCAATCCATAGTCTGTTTGTAATACAGAATTAGAGTGAATCTTTCAAAATATAAATCAGATCATGTCACTTCCTACTCAAGCCTCTCCAATGCCTTCCCAATTTACTCAGAATAAAATCTGAAAATTTTACAATGAACTACAAAGCCACAGAAGACCTGCACCCCTCACCACCAACTCTCAACACCAATATCTCCCTTCTCATGCTGCTCCATTCACACTGGCCTCCTTGCTGCTCCTAGGACAAGGTCAGGCAAACTCTTGCACCGTTTGCACTCTCTATTTCTCAGCCTAAAATATTTACTTTGCTGGATACCTGGGTGACTTACTTCCTCACTTATTTCTAGTCTTTACTGAAATCTCATCTTTTCACTGATATCTTCCCTATCCATTCTCCCCAACATACATACTTCCTATTGTCTCTCTTCCTTTCTTTTTCCCCTTAGCATTTATCACTCTTTAACATATTATATATTATTTTTATTTATTTATCTTATATACAAACTATTTCCACAAATAGAAGGAGAAGGTGTTTTTTTTCATTGTTATATGTCCAGTACCTGGAATGGTGCCTGAAGCATGTAGTAGATGCTCAATAAATATTTGTTAAGGGGATGAATGGATGAATTCCATAAATATTTATATTGACTACTTGTTGTCAGGCACTGGGCAAAATCCTAGGGATAATAAAGAGAACAAAGAAAAGGTTAAACCTCTTTGTTTAGGGGAGAAAAATAACTAAATAAGTATAAATGCAGATGTTTACTAAGAGGGAATTTGAATGCAAGGAGAGATTTATGAATACATGAGCTTAAAATGGCTCCATATTGAGTTCAGTTTTAAATGTTGTGGTTAGGCATGTGCATGTGCCTGAATTCAGGAATGTTACATGCTTTAGAAGATCAATATGCCTTTAAGGCCTTATCTTTGCACATGAAATCACTGTAATCTCTAATATCAGAATCATTCTGTCTAAGAGTTCTTGAATAACCTACTCTTAATTATTCTGGAGACATTACAATGCTTTTAAAAAATGTTCCCCTATTTTTCCTTTTAGAAAAATCTCAAATAAAAAGATAGTAATAAAAAGAGGTTTTGAAATATTTCTTTTTAGATTTTTTAAATTTATTTTTTAGAGAGAGGGGAAAGGAGAAAGAAAAAATGAGGGAGAGAAATATCAATGTGTGGTTGCTTCTCTTGTGCCCTCTACTGGGGACCTGGCCTGCAACCCAGGCATGTCTCCTGACTGGGAATCCAACCTGCAACCCTTTGGTTCGCAGGCTGGCACTCAGTCCACTGAGTCACACCAGTCTGGGCAAGGTTCTTAAGTATTAAAATAGCGCTAAGGGTTAAAGATCTAAAATTTTATAAAACATTCTAATTTGCATTCTCATGTAGATTGTCAAGAGTATAAGTCAAAAAAACTCTAGTACTTTTTCTATAACTGCATATTCTTGGCAGGATGACATTGATATATAATAAATAATACTTGAATGGCTGGATAACCAAATGGATAAAAAACGCATTCACTTCTAATAACAGTAATAATAATATGAGATAACATTTATAGGGTCTTTATTTAAATGTTTTAATTGTTATTCTAATACAGTTGTCCTAATTTTTCCCACTTTGCTGTCCTCTGCCCAGCCCACACCCTGCTCTCACAGTCAATTTCCACACTGTTGTCCATGTCCATGGGTCATTCATACTTGTTCTTTGATTGATCCTTTCCCCTTCTTTCCACCATTACCCCCCTCTCCCTCTCTGGTCACTGTCAGTCTTTTCCATGTTTCCATGCCTCTGGTTCTATTTTGCTCATTAGTTTATTTTGTTTATTAGATTCCTCTTATAGGTGAAATCATATGGTATTATTCTTTCACTTACTTGCTTATTTCACTTAGCATAATGTTCTACAACCCCATCCATGCTGTTGTAAAAGATAGGAATTCATTCTTTCTGCTGTGTGGCATTCCATTGTGTAAATGTACTACAGTTCTGGGGGGGTGTGGTTTGGTCCACTCATTTACTGACGGGCACTTAGGCTGTTTCTAATACTTGGACATTGTAAATAGTGCTGCTATGAACATAGGGGCACATACATTCTTTTGAATTGGTGACTCTAGATTTCTAGGGTATAATCTCAGTAGTGGGATTGCTGGATTGAAAGGCAGTTCCATTTTTAGTTTTCTGAGTAAATTCCATACTGTTTTCTGCAATGGCTGCACCACTCTGCATTCCTACCAATAGTGCACTAAGGTTCACTTTTCTCTACAGCCTCGCCACACCTGTTTGTTGATTTGTTTATGTTGGCTATTCTGACTGGTGTGATGTGGTACCTCATCGTAGTTTTAATTTGCGTCTCTCTGATTGCTGGTAAGGTTGAGGATCTTTTCACATGTCTACAGGCCCTCTCTGTATGTACTCCTTGGAGAAGTGTCTATTCAGATCCTTTGTCCATTTTTAAATTGAATTGTCTTCGTGGAATTGAGTTGGATGAGTTCTTTATATATTTTGGAGATTAAACCCCTGTCTGATGTATTGTTGGCAAATATGTTCTCCTGTGCATTTAGTTCCCTTTTCATTTTGATGATGGTTTCTTTAGCTGTGCAGAAATTTTTTAATTTGGTGTCATCCCATTTTTTAAATTTTTCCTTTATTTCCCTTGCCCCAGGAGATATGTCAGCAAAAATATTGCTGAACAGAATTTTGCCATTTTAATTATGATGTATCTTGAAGTGGGCCTCTTTGTGTTCCTCTTGGTTGGGAATGTCTGTGTTTCCTGAATTTGTGTGACTTTTTCTATCATCAAATTAGAGAAGTTTTCCATTATTACTTTTTCAAACAGGTTTTCTATCCCTTGCTCTTCTTCTTCTGGTATTCCTATTACATGGATATTATCATGTTTCATGTTGTCCTACATTTCCCTTAATCCCTCTTCATTCTTTCTGAGCCTCTTTTCCTTTTCTTGCTCTTCCTGGGTGTTTTTTTTTTTTACCTTGTCCTCCAGCTCACTGATCCAATCTTCTGCTTCATTGAGCCTGCTTTCAATCCCTTCTACTGTGTTCTTCAGTTCAGAAATTGTATTCTTCATTTCCCCTTGGCCCTTGTTGATAGTTTCTATTTCCATTTTCATGTTGATATAGTTTGCAGTGAGTTCATCAGTAAATGAATGGATCAAAAAACTATGGTACATTTACACAATAGAGTTCTCTGTACAGCAGAAAGAAAGAAGGAGCTCCTACCCTTTGCAACAGCATGGATGCAACTGGAAAGCATTATGCTAAGCGAAATAAGCCAGGCGGTGAAAGACAAATACCATACAATCTCACCTTTAACAGGAACCTAATCAACAAAACAAACAAACAAAATATAACCAAAGACACTGAAATTGAGAACAGGCTGACAGTGACCAGAGGGGAGAGGGGAGAAAATTTCAGGGGAAAAGGGGAAGGGTTTGCAGGAACAAGTATAAAAGACACATGGGCAAAAACAAGGGTGGGGTGGAAATGGGATGGAGGTGGGGAGGACTGGGTGGGTGGGCTGGGATGGGGGTAAAAGGCAGAAAACTGTACTTGAACAACAATTAAAATCAAAATCAAAATAAATATTTCTGAATGGGATATCGAAATTTTAGTGCCTATGTTTTCCTCTAGGACTTTTATGGTGTCACAACTTATATTTACATTTTTTATTCATTTTGAGTTTATTCTGGTGTATGGGATAAGTTGGTGGTCTAGATGTTCCTCCTCCCCCTCGCCCTCCCCCTCCCCCTCTTTCTTCTTCTTCTTCTTCTTCTTCTTCTCCTTCTCCTTCTCCTTCTCCTTCTCCTTCTCCTTCTCCTTCTCCTTCTTCTTCTTCTTCTTCTTCTTCTTCTTCTTCTTCTTCTTCTTCATGTATGAGTCCAGTTCTCCCAACACCTTTCTCTCAACACATTTATTGAAGAGGCTATTTTTACTCCATTTTATGTTCCTCCCCACTTTGTCAAATAGTAATTGACCATAGAGACATGGGTTTATTTCTGGGCTCTCTATTCTGTTCCATTGATCTATGTGTCTATTCTTATGCCACTCCAGGCAGTTTTGATTACAGTGGTCTTGTAGTATGTATAGTTTTATAGCAGGTATTGTGATCCCTCCTACTTTGTTCTTCTTTCTAAAGATTGCTGAGGTTATTTTGGGGTCTTCTTTGGTTCTATATAAATTTTTGAAATATATGTTCTATATCTGTGAAATATGCCATTGGTATTTTAATATGGATTGTACTGAATCTATAGATTGCTGTGGGTAGTATGGACATTTTAACGATGTTAATTCTTCCCATTCATGAATACAGCATGTGCTTCCATTTATTTGTATCTTCCTCAGTTTCATTCTTCAGTGTTCTGTAGTTTTCCAAGTATATATCTTTTACTCCCTTGGTTAAATTTATTCCTAGGTACTTTATTTTTCTTGTTGACAAACAGTAAATGGTATTTTTCCCTAGTTTCTCTTTCTGACATTTCATTGTTGGTGTACAAAAATGCCTTCGATTTCTGAATATTGACTTTGTATCCCACTATTTTGCCATATTCATTTATTAGGTTGTGTAGTTTTTTTGTGGAGACTGTGGGGCCTTCTAATATTTATAGAGCCTTCATAAAAAATTGTATTTATTGATTGAAATGAAAAAGAGAGAGACAGATGTACAGACAAACATGAATTTGTTGCTCCACTTATTTAATAATTCATTGGTTGATTTTTGTATATGCCCTGGCTGGGGATCAAACCCACAATATTGGCATATCAGGATGATGTTCTAACCAACTGAGCTACCTGGCCAGGGCTATAGAGCCTTTATAATTTTCCAAGAGTTCTGCTTCACAGTGTCATGAGGTATTATTATTTTTATATTATAATTGAGAAAACAGACACGAAGTTGTTAACAGTTGTACCCAATGTCATAGAGGCAGTAGTTGCCAAATACAGGGTGAAATTCAAGTTGTATAATGCTAGAGATTATACTAAACCAGTACTACAATGGTGCTGATGATAAGCAGCAAAATGATGAGCAAAACAATTACGTCTCACTCAGAATCTATACTATATAAGTATGACTAATATAGTGTTGAGGGGGAAAGTATGGCTTCTATTCCTAAGGAAACAATAAGAATTCAAACAATTGAAAAATCAGAGTCAGAGGTAGAGGGAGGAATGATAGTTGAACTCAGATGCAGTGGTTGGAATGCTCCCTGCTTTGCTCAAAGTAATTGGTGGCAAATCCAGGAGCAGAATCCATCCATTGCTCTGGCATTATTTGCTCCATCATAACCATGTAGAGAATAATACATTCTGAAAGAGTAATATGGGGAGAGCCTTTTTAGAAATAATTCCAAAGATATGCTTGGATAATATAAAACAGCTATAACTTTACAAAGTGTTATTGTTAACTTTTCACAAGTTTTATGTTTTATGACTTAACACATTTAAACCATGACCAATACATAATTTCTGTGTAATTTTACCATAATAAGATTATAACCCTAGTTATGGTTAAATCAATAAAATATATAGCTTATGCATTGTAAAGACCTTTTTGTTGCTGAGATAATATATGATAGACTATCAGAGCAACATGAGGTCACAGATACAGATAAAGTATTTTTAGGTTTATGAATGTGTGTGCATATTTAGGGGGAGGAATAGTTGGTAAATACTTAAAAGATACTTCAAGAAACAAGGGACAGGATGGTGTTAAGAATTAGGGTAGACCTGGATCCTTTCTTCCCCTTCTTCTCTGAGTAGTTATTTGTTTTGTGGAGTACAAGCATGAGTAACTTTGAGGCTAGGAGGTACTTCCACCTCTGGATTATGGGAGCAAGTTTCACGTCCACTGTTTGGGTAGGGTGATCGCTGGCCACGAAAAGGTTCTAGGCCTTTTAGGAAAAGTCCATTCCTGTTCTCTTGCAGAAGCCAGAAGCACCATGTTACATCTCCAGCATATGATTAGTGAATAGTAATAATGTCTGATACTGCTGAAACTTTTCTGTATAAGGAACAAAGCTCAACAATTCACCTAATCTTTCAAATAATAGAATTAGCAGACATTATTATTTTTCTTTTACAAATGAAGAAATAAAGGTTCAGAAGGACTAGATAACTTTGAATAGACCTAATGAATGAATAAATGACCTGAGAGGCTTCCAATATTTATAGAGTTAATGAGTTTAAGATGTAAATTTTTAGGACTTCTGTTGTGCTTTAAAAGCCATTATGCATACTTTCTGCTGATACTCCCTATAACTGAGGTGGTTTTGTAGGACTTCAAAGAAAGCAAGGAATTTCCATAAGTAACATTTTATACAACAAAGAGAAAACAATGCCCTTAATATCATTTAAATAATTATTTAGTTAGTATAGTGAACACACTTGACACCTGAATTAGAAATCAACAGGCCAGAGTTTTGGTTTCTGATCTACCTGTGGTTTGTATTATGAATTTTGCAAATTGTTTATTTTTTCTCAGCCTATGTTCTTTATAGGAAGATTAAACCAGGTGACTGCTAGGATCTCTTTCAGCTCTAAAATTGTAGAGTTCCCATAACAATTTAAAGTGGATTTTGGCTATTTAAAATGCTGGATAGGGACTTGGCTAGAGATCTAAATGATCCTTCTAGTCTGCAGAGAATTGTTTATTCTTTCCAGCTCTATCTCAGACTGTATTATGAGTCCAAACTTTTTTTTGCTGCTCAAAGTAATTTCCATCTAAACAGTCTCATGTAGAGCTTCTAATACTTACTGCTACTTATTTGTGTAGAGAATATAGTTTTCACAGAATCAACCTATCATAATCTAAAATAAGGCCATAAATTAGTGTTTTTATATCTATATCTATAAATCATCCTCTATAGGACAATGATTTTAATATATAAAGACAGTTATATTTCCATTTAAGCTTATCTTTTCTAGCAGAAACAATGCAAATTCCTCCAGCCATTTCCCTTAAATATGATTCCCTAACCTTTCACCATCCAACAGACCTCTGTGAATGTCGTCTTAAATGAGGTACCCAGAACATAATGCTCCAAACTGACCAGGGTGAGGCCAAGTACAGAAGGCTGAGGCCAAGAACAGCATGATTACTGCATCCTCAGCAATTACTGCCTGCTATTAAGGCAGCCGTGCTTGCCTTCAATACATTTTGGAGGAGATGTTGTATACTGTTGGTTTATCTTAAGCCTGCCTATTCAAAGTTCCAGGTGTCTCTCTCCCTCCCTTTCTTCTTTCCTCCCTTCCTAAATTATATTTTATTGATTATGCTATTACAGTTGTCCTGATTTTCCCCCTTTGCCCCTCTCCACCCAGCACCCCCTCCACCCTCAGGCAATCCCCCCATTATTGTTCATGTCTATGGGTCACGTGTATACGTTCTTTGGCTACTCCATTTTCTATATTGTAATTTATATCCCCATGGCTCTTCCTTAACTTTCTATTTGTACTTCTTAATCCCTTCATCTCTTTACCCATTCTCCCCCTCCCCGTTCCCATCTGGCAACCATCTGGTAACTAACTTCTTTTCTCTTGCTGCTTTTAAGAGTCTCTCTTTATCTTTAAACTTTGGCTTTTAATTATGATGTGCCTTGGAGTGGGACTCTTTTTATCCATCATAATTGGGACTCTGTGCTTCCTGGACTTGCATGTCTATTTCTTTCACCAGTTTAGGGAAGTTTTCTTTTACTATTTTTTAAAATAGATTTCCAATTTCTTGCTCTTTTTCTTCTCCTTCTGGCACCCCTATAATGCAAATGTTGGATATTTTGAAGTTGTTCCAGAGGCTGCTTATACTATCCTCATTGTTTTGGATAGTATAACAATGAGGATATTCTTTCATTGAAAATTAGTGTAACTATCTTCTTCTTGTTTTTCTGCGTGGTTGTTTTTTGCTTCCTTATGTTCCAAATCATTGATTTGATTCTCTGCTTCCTCCACTCTGTTGTTATTTCCTTGTAAATTGTGTTTTTTTTAAAATTTCAATTAGTGTATCCTTTGTTTCTGACTGGATCATTTTTATGCTGCTGAGGTCCTCACTAAGTTCCTTGAGCATCCTTATAAACAAGTGTTTTGAACTGTGCATCTGATAGATTGCTTAGGTCCATTTCATTTTGCTGTTTTTCTGGAGTTTTGATCTGTTCTTTCATTTGGGCCACAATTATTTGTCTCCTTGTTTTGGCAGCCTCCCTGTGTTTCTTTATATGTATTAGGTAGAGGTGCTTTGACTCGGTGTCTTAGTAGTGTGGCCTAATGTAGTAGGTGTCCTTTAGGGTCCAGTAGCACATCCTCCCCTATCACCCAAGGTGGGCACTTGAGGTGCACTCTTCATATGGATGGAGTACACCTCCTGTTGTAGTTGAGCCTTGGTTGCTGTTGGCAGATCAATGGGAAGCATTTACCTGGGCCAGTCAGCTGCAAGGACTGCCTGCTGACCAGGTCTCTTTCAAATGAATGTTGCCAACCCAGGTGTCCTCCGTACTTGTACAATTGCTGTTTTGAACCTGTATTTATAGCACCTTGACATTATTTTCTTAAATTTTATCTATTTGGCTTCATCTCAACATTCTTAGTCAACTGTAAAAAATGTTGTATGTGAAAGAGGTCCTAGAGCTTACTTAGCTTGAGAGACATTATCAGCCTGGGAATTCCTAATATTATAGTTCTTGAGTTGGGAAATGGGCTTTTAGACATATGGAGGATATGTTTCTAAAAATACTCACAGACTTTTGAAGAGAGGACAGTGTCATGCTCAATCACAGACTGGACTGTGACATTGCACATGCATACAAATGCAGCTGCATGGATCCATAAGACGTAGATCAGCAATGTATGTGCTAAAGTACGTAAGTCAGTAGGACTGAGAAGCAAATGAGAAACATAATGTTGTAGGATAAATGTGCCTTCTTAGAGGGCAATTCACTACAAAGAAATACACTATAATGTAAATTAGAATGTCAGAAGGTAAATTTTGTGTCTATGTGAAGACTCAGAGCTGATAAGAGACATTTACTGAATAACCAATGAAGTGTAGGTTCACTGCTCTCCTAGTCATTTTTCAGCAGTTTTCTGAAATTATAGGTTATCCCTTTCCTCCAAATCTTGGGACTTTTGTTGTGTTCCTGACTGTCCAGAGCTCCTTGGTTGGGCCTTTGTCTCTGACTATTGTACAGATTTGTTTCTTTCCCTTACTCTGATACTTCAGGATTTTTCTGAATGCCATTTTGTTTTTTTTTAGGTACTCCTTTCAGCCAACCATACTAGAAACCAATTTTATAAATTAATGTTATAATGGTTAATAACTCAATGTCTAATCATTCTCAGAAGTATTTGCCCTTTGGTTGAGTGCCCTGGAGGATATCATGCTCAGTATAGATCATTCAGTTCCCAATAATACAATCTCAGGGATGCAGCCAACAAGAACTTGAATAAAAGATGTATTTTGGAGAAGAAAAACTTTCTTCTTGATTCCCATAACTATGGGTTTTCAATTAATTTCAATTATTTCTTTTGATCTTTAAGTACAATTTAATAAAAATTATTAAACTGATGGTGCATTTTAAAATAAATCTCATCTTACTTGTCTGTAAAATCTGCTATAGGCAATTTGATAGTTAGGCTTTCTGGAGCTGCCTAGTTATTCTTTTTCATATGGGGTGGAGCCAGTTTGGAAAGTACAAATAATCTAGCGATGTCAGCATATCTACAGCAAATTGACTCCTTTGACTGGGCTGAGAAAATGTGCTGCCCTGATCACTGTCATCAGCATATGGGAGAAAAATATTGATCTTCTATAAAACTGTCTTTTAAGAGACAGTTTAATCCCATCCAAATTTTGAGTCAAATATAAATCTCATGACCTAGAAAAAAATATCAAAACACAATTGTCTATAGAATTTACATGTATTTGTTTCCAAAATATTAACTAAGGATGTAGCTACTTTATGTGAAATAAGCAGCACTGTTACTAAATTCTAACCAGTTTATATTTTGGTAAAAATTCCTATAAAAGTTTGATAACTATCATAAGAATTCTAACATTGAAAATAATAATTTCTTAATACAGTTGTGTATCATAGAACTTTATACTTTGTAAGAGAAAAAATTATAAAAAATAAAGTTTTATTAAGCACAAAATTAGTATTACAGTGATATTTTTTTCTGTGAAGTATTGAAACAAGTAAATAGTAAATTTTAAAATGCAGCATTCAGTTGAGAGATAAATTGCTCATTTGATGGAAATAGTTTAAGTTTACATTGTGAAATAAGCTTACATTGTGAAACTATCATCAAAATTTTTGCCATAAACATATCTACTTAAAATTATTTGCTAAGGTTTTTATATCAACCTATAGAAATTAATCCTTTGCCTGTAGAATAAACTAAGACATATTTTGCAGTCTCTTAGACAATGACTCATGTGTTTCACATGTGTTTTTCCAATTACAATGCAAGAGCCTGAGATCCAGGATTCTTTCAGAATTTGAGAGGCTGGGTTACTAATTAGAGAAAAAAGAGTATTTGGGAAAACTTTCTGTCAGTATGGAATCCTACTTCATTACTTGATATAATCAGAATTTTGAACATTATTTAACTTAATAACTTAGATATGTCAAAATTAAAATGAACCCTGATTTACATTTATTTCTATACCATTTGTGAAAAAGGATGTTTGCTAAACAGATTAAAAAGTATAAATAAGCTACTAGAGAAACTGAAATATTATTTTCTGGCACTTGGGAGAAGAATCTACACAGAATTGTTACAAAGTTCAAGTTGTAATTTTTTATTTAAGTGACTACATTAAAACAAAGCTCTCATGGATACCAGCTTTTAAGAAGTATAATAAAGAGACTATAGTGTGGGTTCAAATCCAAGATTAGGCACAAACACTATTAGCCTTGGGAAAACTACTTCATCTCTCTGAATCTTAGCCTCTTCAGTAGAGCAAAAGAAATAATAATGTCTAACTTATAAAATTATGAAGTTATTAGAATAATGAGTATATATGAAGCATAGCACAGGGTTTAGTACATTTAAGCACCCCCAAAATGTTGGCTGTTATATCTTTACTTACTATGATATGGAGAAAAATATGAGAAAACTAAATTTTTTAAAATTATATTTTATTGATTATGCTATTACAGTTGCCCATTTTCTTCCTTTAGCTCCCTCCACCCTGTACTCCCCATTCCCTCTGGCAATCCTCTGCTTAGTTCATGTCCATGGCTATTTAAGTTCTTTGCATTTAAGTTCTTTGGCTATTCCATTTTCTATGCTGTTCTTAACATCCCCTGTCTATTCTATAACTACCAATTTGTACTTCTTAATCCCTGCACCTTTCCCCCCATTCTCCCTTTTCCCCCTCCCAGCTTATAACTCTCCAAATGATATCCATATCCTGCTTGTTTGCTTAGTTTTTTTAGATTCAATTGTTGATAGTTGGGAATTTATTGTCATTTAATGTTCATAATTTTTATCTTCTTTTTTTTAAAAAATAAGTCCCTTTAACATTTCATATAATAATGGCTTGGTGATAATGAACTCCTTCAGCTTTATCTGCCCTTCAATCCTAAATGATAGCTTTGCTGGATAGAGTAATCTAGGTTGTAGGTCCTTGCTTTTCATCACTTTGCCAGTCCCTCTAGCCTGCGAAGTTTCTTTTGAGAAATCAGATGATTGTCTTATTGTTATTCCTTTGTGGGTAACTATTTGCTTTTCTCTTGCCATTTTAAGATTCTTTATTTACCTACAAGATTTGGAATTTTAATTATGATGTGTGTTGATATGGTCCTCAGACAAGATGGCACACCTTTGTGTGTGCTTCTTGGATTTGTATGTCTTTTTCCTTTGCCAAATTAGGGAAGTTTTCTTTCATTATTTTTTTCAAGAAAGTTTTAAATTTCTTGCTCTTTCGCTTCTCCTTCCAGCACCCCTATGATTCAAATGTTTGTATGCTTGAAGTTGTCCCAGAGGCTCCTTAGCCTATCCTTGTTTTTTCTTGGATTCTTTTTTTTTCTTGCTGTTCTGATTGAATGTTTTTTTTTCTTCCTTATGTTCCATATCATTGATTTGATTCTTGGTTTCATCCACTCCACTGTTGTTTCCCTGTAAGTTATTTTTTATTTTACTTAGTGTAATCTTCATTCTGCCTGGGTCTTCTTTATGCTGTTGAAGTACCCAGTGAGTTCCTTGAGAACCTTAATAGCCAGTGTTTAAAACTCTGCATCTGATAGATTGCTTAACTCCATTTTGTTTAGTTCTTTTCTGCAGTTTTGTACTGTTCTTTCATTTGGGCCATATTTCTTTGTCTCCTTATTCTGGCAGCCTCCCTGTGTTTGTTTCTTTGTATTAGGTAGTGCTTCTTTTGACTTCCTGTATTAGTAGCATGGCCTATTGTACAGAAATGCATGAGTAAGCTGGATGGGGCAGCACCTTAGGTAATCAAGAGGGCAAGGCAACCTGTGTGAACCAGGGTGATGGAGGCTCCAATATGGTGTCTCTATTCTGTGGCTCTGTTCGGGAGGGCTCAGAAAGGGCAGAATTCTGCTGTCTGGCCTCTGGAGTTCTGTCCAGAAGGAAGTAGTGCCCTGGCACTTGCCCTGATGCCAGACACTTCAGTTTTTTCCCATATGCCACTGTTGCCCTTCCAGCTGCTGTCCCAGTGCTGGAGCCCAGAGGAAGGGAGTCTCCCAAGTCCATTGTGGGCCCTGTAAGAGTAGACTCCTGAGAGTCCTGTAGTTTCTTCTACCACCCCAATACCCACTGGTTTTTACAGCCAGAAGTTATGAGTACTTATTTTCCTACCACTGAAACCTTGGGTTGGGTAGTTTTGTGTGGGGCTAGAATCCCTCACTCCCAAGGTATCTCTCCTGATTTTTACCCACCACACATGGGTGGGGATCTACCCATTCCACGCCTCTACATCTCCGCTTCTCATACCCATCTGGATGAATGTCACTTCTTTAATTCATTGGTTATCAGACTTCCACACAGATCAGTTCTCTGATACTTCTAAGTGACAGTTGTTTTTTTGTATTTTAGTTGTAATTTTTGTTGTGGTTTGTGAGGAGGCGAGCCATTTTTACTTATGCCTCCATCTTGATCATAAATGCCCTGAATCTCTTTGTATTTTAAATATTCCAAAGTTAGGATTTTATCACTTTAAAATGGTTTTCCTTCCAGAGGGCCCAAATTTAGAAAATGTTTTTTTAGTTCAAAATTATGAGGCTAAGATAATGACTTTTCTCCTTTCTCTTAAAATTGTGGAAATGTGATTTTTATAAACAATCATTGTAAATCATCCTAAAGTATTATATCAAGGTCAATGAAATGTTATTGCATGTTTGGCCCCCATTTTTATTTTTATTATGACAATTGCATTTTTCTATTCATATAGTTCTTTTATCTATACCCACTACTTTCATTATGACCCACTTATTGATTATTCTGAAATCTGAAATTCCATTCCTCTTTATTTTCTTGAGCTCTTGGTTCACTTATTTAATGGCTACTAGAAAATTCTTCTGATAACCTCCAGGCATTTTGGGTTCAGTATATTCCCAAATGAACTCATAATGTTCTTCCTCAAATCTGCTCTTGTCTTGTATTCTATGCATATAAGTTCTGCCATTATCCACTCAGTTGACTAAGCTGGAAGCCCTGCATTCCTCCAATTCCTTTATTAAACACTCATTTTCAGTCATTGAGTATTACTGTTCTATTGTTTAGGTGTCTGAAGTTGGATCCTCAACTGTCCTAGGAAATTGATATTGCTAGGGAGGCAGATGGTATAATAGTGTCAGACAGGCCTGGGTTTGAAATTCTGCTTTACCCCTAACTCATATATAAATTAGAACTAGAATTTTAATGTTCCCGAACTTCAATTTCTTCACAAACTTCCATTTATTTTACAAAATGGGTTGTACAAAGGTTACATTGTATAATGTATACATAACAGGTGATTATCAGTATGTGTCTTTCTAAAACCAAAACCTGATTATTGTATTCCTACTTATAATGCTTATAATTTGATATTTTCCAGTGCCTATGAGCCAAATTCTAACACCTCTCTTCAACATCAGTTGCTATTTCCCTGTCCCTTTTCTTTGTTGAGTAAGGAGAAAAAACAAAGTACGGGTAGGGCACACTTTTACAAGAAAAAAGAGTGCATGCCATATTGAAGTTGAGTTATAACATGTTTTGATTAGAAATAAGGACTAAATAACTTATCTTGGAATCCCTGAGACATACCATGGATCACCCAGAAGATCACAGAGGGATGAACAGTTGTTAGGTCTTCTTTTTCCCCCTATTTCCACTTTAATACCAGAAACACAGCATACACAGGTAGAGTAGGGGAAGAAACCCTATTCCTACTCATCTACATGTCCTCACTGTGCTGGGTGCTGAATACACAGGGTTAAGAACGTGGACATGGTAGCCCTATTGTATAGAGATTATACTTGTCATGAATTTATCCATCATGAAAAGCAAGGTCAACCTGTATTGCTACATTGATTTCATTTTTAAATATCTATTTTTGGTGAACATGATATATTTAAAAAGTACATAAAAGCCAGGATTTTTCAAAACAATTTGTGTGTCCTTTTAATTAATGCAAATGTAGTAAGGGCATGTTAAAGTACAATAGTAAGTGCTATACTATATAGGTGCTTAAATGCAGCACTCTGAGAAATATACTGTTTTATGGTTAGAGCCTTCATTAGTTAAAAGGAGAGTTTGAAGACAAGTCCTTTAAGAAATATGTTTAACAATTTAACTTTTTACCAAACATCTCATATTTCTAAACATACATATTTTTAAATGGCAGTGTTTAGAACAAATAAATGCTTTTGGTCTTTTAAGTAGATACACATGCTATTTTCTTGTTCAGAGTAGGAGAAATAAGAAAATACGCTCTAAGGGAAACTGCTCAACTTTGGATATACTCAATAGAACAAAACTTTCTGTTTGTCTCAAGCATGCCACTTTTTTCACTGCTGGCTATTACTGACCCACAGCTTTCTTCTTCTTTTTTTTTATTTTGGTACCCATAAATATGCTCCTTCCAACTTTCATTGTGGAGCTCAAAATGCATTAGATACTGCTCCAGAATGGGGGATACCAGGAAAACTCTGGAAGAGCTTTCATTAACAGAAATAACAAGAACTGGCTCAACATGCTGTTACATGCTTCACTATGCTTCTGCTTTTTATAACTACTCTTAAGAGGCATTCTAAAATTTGAAGCAAGTCTAGACTCTGTATTAGAGAGTTCTATTTTTGTTAAGCACATTTTACTGAGATTATTTTTTCAGTTCTTATTCCAGATACAATATAGGGTTAATTTTTCCGTTTCAGTTTTTACTCTATTTCACTCTGAGACCTGAGTTATTACGCTAATTCTCACAATGCATTTGATGATCATAATAGCACCCTTTGTGAAAGAAGAAAGAAATGGAGAGTTATATTTAGAAGTTGGAAGAAATCATGGAAAGAAAATGCAGCTGGACACGGTCTTATATGACAGGTCATTTCTGCAATTAAAATTACTTGACAGGGTTAATTTAAGAAAAGTTAATGCAAAATGTAATACTATGTAGGTAATGTATTTGAAGTAACATTTCTCAAAAAATTATTTTCCATTCATTCAATAAATGTAGCAATTCTACCATGGGCAAGGATTTGGGTAGAATATATTTGTATATTAAAAAAGATACTCAGATTATGTTTTTTGGCCTCTTCCTCCTCAAGTTAATGTTCTAAAAGGAAAGACAACATAACATAACTACACAAGCAATTATAAAACAAGCCAGAATTAAGGTAAGTGGTCTTTCTTAAAAGAGTGAGAGGCATATTTTGGGAATTTGTGAAAAGAGCAAAAAGAGGGAGGATCAGGTACTTAAGCTTAGTTTGACAGATGAACATAGGGTGGGAGGTCACTTTGCAGGCTGAGTGAACAAAAGGTTTAGAGCTGTGAGAATCACTGGCAGTTTAACTCTGTTGATGCATGAATGATATACTTGGAAATGGATAGACAACTGTTCCCATAATGCATTTGGCACTCTGTTAAGGATATTACACACATAATCTAATCTACTTTAATTTAAAAAATTGATAGGATTGCCCCCATATTACTGGAAAGAAAACTCAGAATTGAAAAAGTTAGTTGCCTTGCCTGAGAGCAAAGTGCTAAATTATGAAGACTCCATAAAACAAGTCAAGGACTTTGAGTTCTATTTCATGACAGTGGGGAACTATTAAAAGCTTATGAACAGTGCTGTTTCTTTAAGAAAACAGGAAGCTGCTTATTGGATGGATTGGAGTGGATAGAGGGTATGATAGAGAATTCAGTTAATACTATCACATTTCAAATGTGGTAACAATGGTGTTTGTAATAGAAATTGAAAAAATGGTCAAACTATTCTGTAGATGGAATTTGTAGAAAGTGACAATCAGATGCAGGAGATGAGAAATAAGAATTTTTAAAAAGGCATTTAAATTTAAAAGCTCATTTGGAAGTTGTGATGCAATTAACTCAGAGGAAAATCAAGAGACCTAAACTTGAAATTTGGTAAATTAAAACTACTGTGTCACTTCTTAAAAATCTACAGTGATAATGCTTATCAGAATAAATATATTGTCAAATTCTTTAAACAACAAAAACTTTTCCATTTCTCAAGAGAAGAGAAACCACAGAGTGCAGACTTGGAAAATGAATTTATAACATGGCTTTAGAATTTTTAGAAGTGTTCTTAGGGTACCAATGCTAATAGATTTCCAATGCATTATTAACTTAGTATTTAGGAAACAGAAGGCTTTGTTTGTTATACTACTTATTATATTATTTAAAATTAAGAGAGTTTGTAAACATATTATATTTAAGAAACATAGGAGTTGTTGTAGTCCTCAATTAAATTGTGTATTTTGGAAAGATTTTATAATAGTAAAAAAACCAAACAATTAAAATAATCTAACTTTTGTGCTGATGCCATAATCAATATATTAAACCTATTATTGATGTTACTTTTCTTGGGTTAGGTAGTACTTTCTTGATTGATTTTTTTCCTATCACCATATTCACTTCATAGCAAGAGTGTTGTTGGGAGGTCAAATGAAATACAACTTGTAAAAATTATCTGAAAACTTAGGGCTTCCACTTGATTAGATGGGTAAGTCAAGGTATTTATAATTACCAACATAAACAATTGAGTCCCTGGTCAAAGAGAACAAAAAAAGTACACTTAAGTAGTCATAATGGGCAAATAAGCCTGTTAGTTGGCTATGAGTCATATGTAAAGGTCATTTAAACTCATGAACATGCACTTCCAGTTTAGTTAACTTGTGTTTCTAATTAATTATCATTTAGAGGTTTCAGTTTTATTTGGATTATTTATCATCCGAGATTTTCCTGTTCCCTCTTTCCCAATTTAAGATTCAACACACTTCATGCATTTTATGATAATACTCACTAGAAGAAACTCTTTAAGAATGCAATGACTAGAAATTGCTTTTTACCATTGCCAAGCTTTTTCTTTATAAAAATCAGAGTGAACTTTATGTTCCCATATTTTCTGACTTTCATACAAAGTGAAAATGTAGTACATCAGAAAATTAAACTAAAAAATCAACTTTATGATAGTATTTTATAAAAACAATGGGATTAGTTACAGTTGTGGATACTTATAAAGTTCTTAAAATTTTGTATAAATTTATCCTGTAAATTTTATTTGTAGACAAAAAATAAGCCTTGCAGATAAATTCAGAGGGATTTTTCCTGCACATGCATTTTGTCTATTTTATTACTCAGCTGCCCAACAACTTCTACCTGTTAATCATAAGTAATCAGTTTTTAAATTAGGCTATTTGATAAAAATTGCTACTGATGGCAAAAATATTGATATGTAACCATATCAATAAGATAATTCCTTTGATTATACTATTTTCCATTTTTTAAAAAAGAAATACTATACTCATACATAATTAATACTAGACCATATCCTCTCCTTTGGTAATATGAATATAATCATTACAGAATATCTTGTGAGTTTCTTGGGAAGTTTCAAAATGTTCCCCCTCTTGGTCCAGGAGAGAGGATGTGTATGTGTGTCTCTGTTCCTTCCACCAGCCACCTTAGAGTTGGCATGTAGGGGTTAGCTCTCCTGGAGGAGAGATGTATATGTGCGTGGTCACTTTCTGCCATGGAGGGTAGACTCCCAGCAAGTTCTGGGTTACGTCCCTCTGGAGTAACAGCACAACCCCTTGAAGCCTGCAGCAAGCTCAAAAACACTCTTAGAATTAAACATCTAATAGTAACCCTATTCAGTGCATCTTTTGCAGCTCCTTATTCACATATTATACATCCTGTACTGCTCTTTTCTTCTTTTTTTTTTTGAGTTAGAAGAGTGAAAGGTGATTTAAAAACAAATCTGCATTTCAGCATCATGTTAAATGCATTACCTTTCTGGTCTGATATCTTTATCTTAATTAACATATCTTACAGTCCTCTTATTTTATTTTATATCTCTTCTATTATTTTGAAAATTTCGCTCATGTAAATTCATAGAGTTTGGGACATAATATAACTAATATTTGCCTAGTGATCTATATTATTATCTTATGCCTTACACATTTTTGAAGGCCAAGGCCAGGTTCACAGCACCACTGTGCTACAGGCCCCTAGGCAGTGGTGTGCTGGAGCCACATGTCTTGGGTCCTGAGAGCCAGTAATAGTGTGCATCTTTTTCCAACTCTGCATCCATCTCTTAAACCACATTGGTAGCTTGGTAAGGGTGTAAAATGAAACATGTGAAAGTGTTCATACCATGGAAATTGGCACATACTATAAATCAGAGCTTTTCCTTTTCCCCTGGAGAGTCAGTTGTTAAATATTTACCAGCACACACATTGTCTGTAGATGAAGTTTCTACAGCTGTCACCTTCCTCCCTTGGCACGGTGACACACCACTGCCCAGTTTGTCTCTACCAAGAACAGACTTCATGTTACTGTTGGTGCCGTGGCACCCTGTGCCTGGCAAGTCAGACCAGAACATCAAGTATCATGGGAGAGGCAGGCCCTGGATGCTGAAGAAAGGAAGAAAAGTGATTTCCTTTCCCTGGTACCTACTAAAATTACTTCTGAACTTAAAAATAATAAAAATATATAGCCTGGAAAACTCAATACCCCCGGAAATGGATAAATTGCACACTTAATTATATCATATTTAATCACTGAGCCACACACAGATAAACATATGCTGAGACACTCATATGGTCATGCTTATGAAGGATAATGCTTATTTTTTTAGTAGAATGAAATATAATTTTTGTGTTTCAGGCATATATTGAGTGTCCACATATAATCTCTGACTGAACTGCAAAGTCTGGAATGCATGTACTCAAATTAGCTCAAAGTCTAAATCTGTAGTACCAGATTCCTTTGTTTTCACTACTTATATTTTGACATTTCTTCACAGTTCAGGCGATCATCACCAAATATTTGAGGTGGGAGTATAAGCAAATTCCAAAAATGTTCTCGCAACAGCCAAGTCATAAAACAAATATTGTAACCCACACACATTGTATTCATTATACTCTAAATAAAGAAAACTCTTGATACCAGTCATGTATATTAATGATGAAATGGTTCTGAAACCCCTCTGGCACTTGTAAAACTTTCAGCTTCTTTGTCTTGGCAATATGGTTTTCTGCCCGGAGCAGAGAATAGTCGAGGTCAAAGCTATGTGGTCTTTGTGTGTGAAGCAGATATCAAAGAAGAGAATTGTTTGTGTGTTTGTTTTTTCATAAATTTTTGTTTTATTTTTAGCTTTTCTTTTTAAAAGGAATTTTGCCCAAGCCAAAGTCTACCTTCATACTACTTCAGATTCCAGCATTGATAGCTGGCACGCATGTAGACCACGAAGGAGTGATGCTGTTAACCTGTCGTGGCCGGCCTTCCCCTGCACACACTACTCCTCACCCCACCTCTGCCATTTTTCTTAGTCAATTTTCTTCTAGTCCATTTCTCCCTGACTCAAATATTTCACATCCTCGGACACTTTCAATGCTATCCCATTTTCTGACCTAAATTAGTGAGACTGATCTTTTCTTATTCTTACTACTTTGTCTTAGAGTCTTCTTGTCATGTGGGCTAATTGTAGGTCTCTTAATTCCCCAAAGACTATTTATCTCTCATAGATAAAAAGCTATCAACTTATTTTTGTGTTCTCTACATAATGGAGCTATGTACAGTATTAGACACAAGGCAGGTATGCAGTCAAAACTTTGATTCATTTATTTAGACTTGAAAACTATTAAATAGACATATTCCTTGGTCATGATTAAAGTTATTTAAAAAGTTGTGCTATATTTGATGTCATCTCTATTTTTCTTTTTTTAATTTAAATTGAATTTATTGGGGTGACACTGGCTAATAAAATTATATAGGTTTCAAGTGTTCAATTCTATATAACCCATTATCTGTTTATTTTATTGTGTGTTCACCACCCAATGTCAAGTCTCCATGAGATCATAGCTATTTTTCAATGTAAACTTTAGCTGATCTAAGAAACTGCATATTTCATGCTCTGGCACTTCTTCACATTAATGCTAAATGTCTTTTTCTTTGTGAAAGAACCATCCACTCCTCCTTAACTTGGTTAATGAGATAGTTTGTACACAATGTATCCAGAGAGTGCAAATACAGAGTATGAACATTCTGAAGGCATTTAAAAAGGCAATCCTAATATTTCTGAGGAAAATTTTTGATACTTGATTAAAATGTAAGAGACATCACAAACAATTCAAGTTGAATTTCCATACACGAATCATTACATTGAATTAATTTAAAATCAAACAGTTGAGAGCTCACTATCTATATATGGTTATTAGGGCACACTGATTTATGTAATAGATACAGCTTTGAAACATTGGGTTTTGCTTTTTTAAAAAAGATTTTTGTTTATTTCTAGAGAAACAGGAAGAGAGGGAGAAAGAGAGGGAGAGAAACATTGATCGGTTGCCTTGTATTCACCGTGTCAGGGATGCACCATGTCAGGGACCAGACTTGCAACCCAGGCCTGTGCCCTACCTAGCCAAGAAGGTTTTGGAATTTATAAAGGGGATGACTGTATTCTGGCAGATTATTCATATGATAAACTTGATTTTGCATCAAAATAAACAATAACCTTCTCTAGGTTCTTCCTAACTTAGGAATTTATGCATTCAATATTGGCACATTGGAACTGTGCATTATGAGATTTTTCTAAGTATCAACAATACTTTGAGTTCTTTTAAGAGATTATGTCTTAAGTCACTCTAAACAGGATTGAGGCTCTGTAATAACCATTTATGCAAATATAACTATTTGAGAAAACAAGTAAACAGTCCTCCAATCCCCAACCCCTATCACTTGCCTTGGACCAGTGCTATAGCCTGAACCAGTGCTATCATTTCATCACTAGTATTGGCTCTTGCCAATCCATCTCCCACACAGTTAACAGAAGCATCCTTCTAAACCTTTCAGTTGCTCTCCATCCCCTACAGAATAAAAATTTAAACTAGCTACATAAGCTTCTTTACAATTTGGATCCTGCTTATGTTCATGTTTCTTCTAGCAGCCTGACTTCTATGCTCCAAGCACAGCAAACTAACCTCAAATTGCCATGTGTTTTATGTGTCTATGCCTTCTTCATACAGTTCCTTTTGCTTCATTTTCCCTGTGTCACTACTGTGTTGCTAAGAACTATTCTTCAGACTTCTAATCAAGATGGCAACATAGGTAAAAATGGCTCACCTCCTCATACAACCACATCAAAATTACAACTATAGAATAATAATAATTAAGAATGGTCAGAAATTAAGCTGAATAGAAGATTTAAAGAAGAAACCATGTTGAAACTGATAGGAGGGTCAGCGATTGGAAACAAGCTGGTCCCACACCCATGTGAGGCAGATAAAAAAAGGGGAAGATATCTCAGGACCAAGGGGTCCAGCCCCACACCAGGCTCCCAAGCCCAGGGTTCCAGTGGCATGAAGATAAGTCAGCATAAATTCTGGCTATAAAAATCAGTAGGGATTGAGGCTGTGGAAGTCAGAAACTTCTGGAATCCCAGGCAGTTCCTCTTAAAGGGCCCATGCACAGACTTACCTGAACTCACTCCACCTGAGCTCCAGCATGGAGCAGTAGATTGAAAGGCGTCAGAGAAATACAAGGAGGAACTAATTGTCTGGCACTGGGGCAATAGCTGGGGAAAAGCTTTCTCGCAGGCAGAAGTGCTGGCGGAGGCTATGGTCCCTTTTCTAAGCCCTCCCTCCACAAAGCCACAGAACCAGCAGCTAAGACTCCATCAACATAGCTCACTGTTTGCTACACCTTGATTTTCTGGGGCCCTGCTCCATCCAACTTTCAGGTCCACTCAAGCTGTTTCCAGTGGCTTTTCTATATGAATGGTTTGTCTCAGCCCAGGCTTCAGATTTTCCTAAATTCTCTCAAAGAAGAAGCATCTAGCTTTAGCAAGATGAAGCTAGTTTCCCCAATCCTAGCACTGGCAGCAGCCAGCCTTAGTTCACAACTTGGCCTCACCTGGACAACTATAAGCCCAGCACAAGTAACACCCTTCTGCAGATTTCTTTGTAGCTTATGCTGTGTGACCCTAGACAGAACATAGTCAGTGGCTGACCTTGGTGTATCAATAGCAATCAAGGCTCAATTACAGCAGGAGGGTGTACACAGCCCACACAGGGAGTGTATCTTGAGTACCCAGGTTCAGTAATAGGGGAGGCTGTGCCACTGGACTCTGCAAGACACCTACTACATTAGGCCATTCTACCAATCCTGGGATTTAGCAGCTCTACCTCATATGTAGAAACAAACACAGGGAGGCTGCCAAAAAGAGGAGACAAGGAAACATGGCCCATATGAAAGAGCAGAATAAAACTCCAGAAGAAGAACTAATCCAAGTAAAAACAAGCAATCTACTAGATGCAGAGTTCAAAACAATGGTTATAAGGATGCTCAAAGAAATTAGTGAAAACCTCAACAGCATTAAAAAAAATCCCATCAGATGGAACTGGATAGCATTATGCTAAGTGAAATAAGCCAGGTGATGAGGGACAAATACCATATGATCTCATCTTTAACTGGAACCTAGTCAACAAAAGAAAAAAGCAAACAAAACATGACCAGAGACATTGAAATTAAGAATACTCTAACTAACAATAGCCAGATTTGGGGGAGGGGGCAGTGGGGAGAAGGGTTTTCAGGAACTAATATAAAGAACACATGGACAAAACCAAGGGGCAGGGTGGAAGCAAGGGAGGGAGGTGGATTTGGCTGGGGTGGGGGCAGAAAATGCAGACAACTGTAATTGAATAACAATAAAGTAATAAAAAAATCCCATCAGAAATGAAAGATACACTAGTTGAAATAAGAACAATTTACAGGGAATCAACAGTAGAGTGGATGAAGCCAAGAGTAGATCAAATCAGTGAGTTGGAATATAAGGAAGCAAAAAATAACCAATCAGAACAGCAAGAAGAAAAAAGAACCCCCCAAATAAGGATAATGTAAGGAGCCTCTGTGTACCAACATTTGCATCATGGGATTGCTAGAAAGAGAAGAGAGCAAGAAATTGGAAACCTATTTGAAAAAAAAATAATGATAGAAAACTTCTCTAACCTGGTAAAGGAAATAGACAAACAAGTCCAGGAAATACAGAGAATCCCAAACAAGATGAACCCAAAAAGGCCCACACTAAGACACATCATAATTAACATGCCAAAGGTTAAAGACAAAGAGAGTCTTAAAAGCAGCAAGAGAAAAATAGTTAGTTGCCTACAAGGGAGCTTCCATAAGACTGTCAGCTGATTTCTCAAAAGAAACTTTGAAGGCTAGAAGGGATTAGTCAGAAGGGATTAGCCAGAAATATTCTGGCTAAAGTGATGAGAAGCAAGGACCTACAACCAAGATTACTCCACCAGAAAAGCTATCATAGGTTCATAGAAGGACAAATGAAGTGCTTCCCAGACAAGAAAAAGCTAAAGAAGTTCATCACCACCAAACCAGTATTATATAAAATGTTAAAGGATCTTCTTTAAGGAAAAGAAGATAAAAAACATGAACAATGAAATGACAATAAATACATATCAATCAACAACTGATTCTAAAAAACAAACAAACATGTAGAACATAAACAGAATCATAGATACAGAGAACATTTTGATGGATGCAAGATGGGTGGAAGCATCAGGGGGATGGGTGAAAAAGGTGAAGCGATCAAGACGTACAAATAGGTAGTTACAGAATAGTAACGGGGATATAAAGTACAACACAGAAAACAGAGTAGCCAAAACCATTATATGCATGACCCATGGACAGGGATCACGGTGTGGTGATTGTCTGAGAGAGTATGGGGAAGGCTGAGTGAAGGAGAGCCAATGGGGGAAAACAGTAATAGCATAAAAAATATAATATAAGTTATAAGGAAAGAAGTATTCATGATCTTTGTAGAATAAATGTTGAGGATCTAGGCATGGCAATTTCTTTAAGCGGAAAATGATACCTATTTAATGAAGCTCTATGAGGAAAAAGCATGTAGACATCGTTTTTTTAACCTTCAATTATTTGATGTGGTTCAGGAAATATATATTTTTTAAGTTACTATTATTATTCTAGGACAAAGCTGATCCTTTTTATTGGAGAGGTGAGATGTTACTTTAAATTGGTTTTAAATAGGGTGTGAACTTGTTCTACCCCCAAGTACCTGTTGTATAGAGAACAGGCCTATTAGTATCATTGGCTAGTTACTGTGGTGAGTGCCACGAGTGGCAGGTTGGGCAGGGCATAACTTCCAAGGATGGGGAGGAAGTATCAGAATCTCTGTGGAGCATGTGTTGTTTTAAAAAGTCCCAGTAATTCTGAAACGCTTTTCCCTGAAGGACAATTTTGCCCAATAAGGCCTACCCCCAGCTCCACTTCCGGCCCATCATCCTGAGCATCACTGGTTAAAGAAAAAAAAGCAAATTCAAATTAAGGAATTAATTTGAATAAAATACATTTTGACTGAAAATATGTAATATTGAGATTCTTCAGGGATCAATAGGATGCCTCAACTTAGTCAACATTTTCTAATAATGAGAATATATAATGAAAATTCCAAGTTTGTAAATTATGTCATAAGAATTTTGAAAACATGCAATTCTTGACTGTTTAGTCAGAGACACTGACCTCTTTTCCCTTAGACTGTCAAATTAAAAATGACAACAGCCCGTAAAACAACTGTCTGGTATGAATAAATAAAAATTATACCTATTTTTGGTCAGATTGGCAAAAAATATATGCTTTTTGGTGTGCTGCAGAATTTCAGTAACTAACTTATGTGTGCCATGAGATGAAAAAGATTGAAAATCACTGAAATAAGCTAATGATGATAAAATGCTGGTAGAACACACGTATGCAGCTAAGCAGACAACTGGCAAATGGTTTGATTGTAATATATTTTGTGATTACATCCAAATTCTTTTTATCAGATAAAGGGCTCTGAACAATAACTTCCTCACAAAAAAGGTACCAAGAAAGCACTTTAGATATCTCCCTGAAGATATCATCTTAGTATGCAAATATAGCCAAAAGACCAATAAAGTGATGCACATTATCAGAAGGAAAGTAAGACATAGAACAGAACAGATTATAACAGTTCTGTGTAAACAACATGGTCTAGCTACATCTGGAATACAGATGCTATCCTTTTGCTTAGCATCAATGAAGACTACACTCATACAATGGAAGCATCCTGGAATTAGAATGAATGAGTGGTGTAACACATATATGACATAGGATAAAAATGTGGGCTATCATCTAGAATAATAAATGTTTATTAAGGGGAACATTAAGATGGACTATATTCAATGTCTATAAAACCATAACAATATATATAATAAGACAGACTTTTTAGTCAATTCATAAAATATGAGAACTAGCATGTACTTCTTAAAGTCTAGCATATTATGCTAGAAGCAAGACAGATACATATTCTATTAGACAGATAATAGATAAATGTGCTCTATTATATAGAAACAAAACTCATGGAAATTATTGTTCATATAAGTGTTGCATGCTACAAGTATAAATAGGTTCAAGAGAGGTTTAGCCAAATTCAAAAACAAACAAACAAACAAACAAACCTACAACTGGTTAGTAAACTAGAGATATTTGAGTTCTCTCAACTCTTTGAGTGGGTGTCATGAAATATACTCTAAGATGAACTGTTGTTTAAATTAACCACATGTTTTGTGCTACTATCTAATTAGATAGACTCCAAAAACATAATGAAAACTAGGAGGAAATTCAACAAATACTTCTGATTAATTTCTTTTAAACTTAGTTCTTTCGATGTTTAGTATGTTAAATAGTCATTAATTCCTTAATCCTGGAATAATTACTAACTTTCACTTGTTGATTTTTTAAACTTATTTTTATTGTTCAATTACAGTTGGTCCCCATTTCCCCCTCATTAGTCTCCCCTGCCCTATCCACCCCACCTTCAATCCTTGCCGCCTACCCATGTCTTTGTCCATGGGTCCTTTATACATGTTCCTTGATGACCCTTCCCCTCCTTCCCCCTGCTATTCCCCTCCTCCTCCCCTCTGATTTTTAATATGACACACTATTAAACACACTAGTTAACATGGGGTTTATGCATCATTCTGTCTACTTCAGCATTTAATGAGGGTAGGCCAAGCCTAAACCCCTACGCTAAGCTAGGGATTTGTAGAAGTATAAATCAGTCTTCCTAAATAGCTTATAATTTACATGAAAAAAATAGGCTAAAATTATAAACAACAATAGAAGAACTGGGGTGCGTGCTAATTCATGGTATAAGTCTGGTAGTCTGGTCTTAAAGCAAAAGAGATGATGACAGATTAGAAAACTAGGTAAAATAGTATGAAGAAACTTACATTTAAGTTTGGCTTTGAAAGGAAAATGTCACTGAAGCAAATAAAAGCTACTAAAATACTGATTCCTAAACCTCACCTTAGACCTACCAGATCCAACTTTCTGAGGAGTTGGAACTGGTCATTTAAAAATGTTTAAAGAGTTCATCATGTGATTCCATGGAGCCAGTCCATGAGGTAATTCTTGGGAAACACTAAAATAGAAATTCTATGTATTCATAGGAACTGGTGAGCAGAAGCAGGAAAAGTGCCTAGCAATTTGTATGGGAGAGGAAGACAACAAGCAAATCAATTTATTTGGGGGCAAAGGCTTACGTAAATTGTAGAGGAACAATGGGAGAAAATTGTAAAAGTAAGCTGGACTCAGATTTGGAGCTTTGAATTCCAAGCAAAATGTTTTGTTTGCTTGTTAAGAGAGTGCACCATTGAAAGTACTGGGATGTTTGGAGTAGAAGAGTAATCTTTATAACTTGTCCTTTATGAATACATAAAGGGTAAATACAAAGTCAGAGAGGCTGCGAGCAGGGGTGTAGTTAAGAGACTAATCACTGTTGAAGCACAAATAAGGAAGGCCTGGGCTAACATGGGGACAGAAACAGAAGTGCTAGGTGCACATTTGGTAATACAGAAAGGGTATCTGGATCTTCCTCTAAATATTTTAAGTGTGTTCCTCGGTAAGCCCAGATGTTTTCATTACTTCCTCTATTTCTTTTCACTTTCATTTCCATGAAAAATGTAACCACTCTGCATTAGAACTCATTGTTTAGACTGAGAGCAAAGAATGTGTGCCTAAAAATGCTAAAGAGATCCAAGGGCCAAAATGGCTTTAAATCATGATTTAATTTTTCTTTCTTTTCCCTGAATCATTTTTAATGATATAAGTACATTGTTTTTGCTATATTGTTTTTTAAAAAAATTTTATTGATGTTCAAGTACAGTTGTCTCCATTTCCCCCACCCCCCCCACCCCAGCCATCCCCATTTCCCTCATTTGATCATACCCCCCTTTGGTTTTGTTCGTGCTTTAATTTTTCAGTGCTGATTACCAGCATGATCTGAAACAAAAGTACTTATAATTATCTTATATTTAGAATTGCTTGAGTGGCAGAACATTTACATAAGTTAAGAAGGGAAACACGTATTTTGTTCTTTTTAAAACAATTGTGAATGGGATGACAAACTGAACAAGCAAAACAGAAACAGACTCACAGATGGAGTGAAGATGACAGCTAATTGGGGGCAGGGGAGGGGTTAGAGGATGGAGGGATTGAGCAAAAAGGATAAAGGACTCACGGACATGGACAACAGTGTGTTGATTGCTGGGGGGAGGTGGGTATAAGGGGACCAAACAGTAATAGAAAGAAAAAACAATAAAGATTAAACTAAAACAATAAAATGAAAAAAAAGAGAGAAATGGGAAAGATTACATTAAATATCTACTAGACAACAAAACTTCTTAGTACATATTAATAATTATAATTATTAATTGCTAATAAAGTAGATGTGTGTTTATCTTCTAAGCGGGTGCTTCTATAACTTAGATAAAACCTCAGAGGTCTTGACTCCCAGAGCTAACTGTAAGCAATATGTTAATGAAAGTTTCCACATCTTTCTTTTATGACCATTTTCTGCTTTCAGTCTCATTCTTGGTGCCCTTGTGCTCATTCCCTTCTAGCAAGCCCAATTTTGCTCTCAGAGAAGATATAGTCACCCATACCATAGTATGAGTCTAGGTCTATCCATTAACTCTCCCAGTGCATTTATATTTTGAACCTTATCCTTAATCCTATGTAAAGAAAAATTTGGTTTCCTATTGAAGACATTTTAAACTTTAGGAAAAGCCAGAAAATGAGAGAGATTTTTCTAGGTGGTGGGATTACAGTATCCACTTCTATTCCAATAATATTGGAGCCATTTTTAGAACATAGCAAAGGTTGTATTTAGTGTATGTAAACACTCAACATGATCAGATATAGAATTCTTTTTGAATAAATGTTTAGAATTTACAGTGACTACAGAACAAACAAAAGAGTATTTCCTCCTGTCTGGTTTAGGGAACACGATTTTTCAGTACAAAACTGGTCCCCTTGTGTTACAGGGAGGCCATAAATGATAAGGAAAAGGTTAGTAAATTGATTTAGGAATTTAATTCTGTGCAATACAGCTCAACAATGTTCCCATGACATTCTTCAGTAATACGCCACTGGAATTATCCTATTTATTGCACAACAGGAGTTTGCTTTTAATTCTGGCGTGGTTTTTACCCTGCTGACACAAGCTGTTGCAACTTAAATTCTTTCAAAAGAAAACACTACCATCACTGTACCACATGTGATGTGCTTTCTGAAGATTATCTAATGTTTCATTTATTTTTCTTAATAAATCTCTGGATGACATGATTCATTTTAGTTAACATGACAAGTCCTTTAAGTAGTTTCTGACACAATTAAAGAATAGATATAGGATCGGTAAGAGCTGTAATTGATTCACTCCCCACTGATGAAGATGGTGTGGAATGGACTCTCTGTTGCAGGACATTGCAGTTATGTTTGATACCAGCAATTATGCAATCATTTGCAACTGTTTTGAGTTTCATCTGACTTTATGGGAATTACACTTTCTGGGTTTCTGTAATAATTGATCTGTGTTTCTTTCTTGCTGGCTTTACAGAGCATGCCGTTTTTAGGGTAATGTGATCTGAAGTCAGGATCAGTGTTATCAACCATATGTATCAATTGTGCTATCTTACAATGGTGAGTTCTGGGGCTCATAGGAAAAAGAGAGCCTGGAACCTGCCAAAGGAAACTACCTCTGTGTACAAAGTCTGCGTCACCTACTCCAAGTTGAAGTCAATAGAGAAATGTGGGGAAATTGAACCCACTTCTTTTTCAACTCAAACACCGAACCATTGCCTCCAGGCGGCAAATTCAGCATGTGTGCAGCATACTCACCTAGTGAGAAAAGACATTTGTCTCCCATGTTAGACAGTCACTCGGCTAACTTGATGGAACAAATTTAATTCAACCTAAGATAATTTGGTGTGTTTGTTTGTTTCATTATAACTTTTGAGGAAATAAATTTTGAAAACATACACAGATAACTATGCTAGTTTCAGGTCAACACTTTGAAACAAAATACTGGTAGCTGCACTGTCTCCACTGAATATATTTTATATAATTTTGACATTTTGATAAAACTTGGTTCACAATAGAAATTGCTTGCAAGAAAATAAATGACTCATAAACCATCTTAAAAATAAATTTAAGAATGAAACAAGTTTAAAATAGTATATGAGTCATTTATTTTCTTATAAGCAATTTATCTATATTGGTCAGTTTAAGATTTGTATTACTCTGCTTTCAAACATACTTGCTTTAAAGGATCTTTTTTGCTTTGAGATAAACACATAATTCACTTTACTGAGTACTGGGTTACTGAGTACTGTGGTTACTGTGTAACCACACACAAAATGGCTACTTTCAGAAACACTCATAAAACTAAACATAATTCTACTTCTTTTTGAAGGGTGTGGAACATTTGAGTTAATCATTAAAATATTTTATATTTAATTCTAATAAATTATATATGATTTCTAACCTTATTTTATTTCATTCTAAAAATCTCAGCCCAACAAATCATTTGGCTTTTAATAGCACAACAATTTCTATTCCCTTTCTTAGAATCAGAACAGTAAAGATTACTTTGTTTTTATAGGCAAGGCCAAAATAGTGACTTATGGATTAAATTATTAGGTGTTACTACGAATTCAATAGACTAGTTACTTATATACTCTGATTTTATTAACCAGCAGAATAAAAGTACTTGAGGACCTTATTTATAACACTAAGTGGCATCAGTGATTAAACTTATCGTAATTACAGAGATCTTGGTCACAACTAAGCTATGCCTTTAGAAGTGGTTGAAATAGCAATAATATAATAGAGAAGTTAATGACTATAATATATTGCCATTACTTTTCAATATTTTATGACTCTGGGAAGACATAATAATAAGCAAATAGAAAATGAGATACAATGATGAAGAAAGAGAACTTGAGGAACTATCTATCCACATCCCACCAAAGAATTCTCACTGCCATAGTACAATGAAAGTGTTCAATGACTCTATTTAACAACAGAGGAAGGTATTAAATAGAAATGATAATTATGTTTCAATATGTGCCCTAATATTGTTCATGTTTGTAAAGTTGAAGCCCTGCATATATTCATAGTCAAACTGAGACCTGATTTGCTTCATGTTTTGAAGACCTCAGTACTGTGATCAGAGCATGGGAACCTATGAAACTCCAGGATGTGACTGCATCTTTAAGAGGGAGGCAGGGGTAGGGGAGCACACCTGTGGAGACTTCAGGTGACACCTACACATACTCCTCTTGTAACACTGGGAACACGAGGAATGCTGAGTAAATGTTTAATATTAAAAAATTGAAAACACTAACATTATCACCATATTTTTAGAAGTCTAATTATCTTCTGCTTTTTTTGGTGCTGTGCAAAATGACTTTTTCTTGCTAACAAACAATTCTGTTAATGCTATACATCAGGCACTACGAGAATTTTATTGTGGATTTGGATCAGAACGATTCGCTCTCGCCAAACTTAGGAACAGCATGTGGAAAACTGCCATCAAGCTCAGTATCTTCATAAGTCACACACAGTATGGGTTCCATCCCAACAAAAACAACATCCTGCTAGCTTTTTTTCAGGTCATTCTCAAAATCTGCTAAATTTGAAACGATCCTTGACTTCTCCAACTCCTTACCCTATTTCTTAGCCAAAACATCACTAGGCCTATTCATTGAGGAGATGGACATAACAAGGGGAATGAGCAAAGGGATAGAAATAATTTGAATCATTGCTGTTAAGTATATGTTGAGCATTTGCATTCTATCATGATATTTGCTGAAAGAAGGTAGGTTTGATATCAAGGTGGTTCATACAGGGTTATGCTTCACTTCCTAGAAGAATAATAGAATATAGAGGGAGTGACAAGGGTATGACCCAGAAAACTGAAAGAAATGCTTCCAGGAACTTAGCAGCTTGTGGGAAAAAGATTCCAGGATGTAAGGTCACCAAGGGAATGATTTGAAGTGACCTGTGATGTACCTGCTGTGTTTGTCCTTGTGTCTGTAATGGTCACCAATCATGTGTAATACGAATAGCCTGTTTTTCCTGGCTATTTGTGAAAGTGAAAAGGTGTGATTAATTCTCTTCTATGCTTCAGCTTGTTAGAGAAGGTAAGCATCTTAAAGGGATAAGAAAACTAATTTAGGAAGGAAGCCAAGAAGAAAACACATCTAAAGAGGCTAGTGAATCCAAACTATCATTAAGAAGACAGCCAATGAAGTAAACATCTGGAGAACTGACAACTCTGCTCTGTTCAGCTGACTGTTCCACTGTCGCCCTGTCCCCATAATCTAAGTTAGCATGCCTATTCCAGCAGGAGGGTGGAATAAAAGAAGAAAAAGTGGGAACAAAGAGCTCCTGCTGGCTACCTCTTACAGAAGATTTCTGAGATTTGCTATGGGAAACTGCACATATCCCAACAGCTAGAACTTGGTCATGTGGCCACACTGAACTGAAGGGAGACTGGGAAATGTAATGTTTATTTTGTGCAGCCAGCTAATAATTCTATTGCTGTGGAAGAAGAGGAGAGTAGAAATTGGGGAACAATGAATAGTCTTTGCTCACAAATTTGGGGAGAAAAATGCCTTGTATGATTTAATGAAAAAAAAATGAGTAACATAATGAATGACATTGTGTTGTCATAAGCTTGAAGATTTAAGGGTTGCAGATACCACCAAAGAGAAAATAGAAAGCCCTGTATGTCTCCTGAGAAAAAGGGCATGATCAAAAGGTACAATTTCAAATGTTACAAAAAAGCACAGAATTCAATGGTTAATAGTAGATGGCAAAGAAATACATCGTATATTAGAGATAAAGACATCCATCAAATTTGCCAAAACAAATAAAAGAAATAGCTAATATGTTGGGTCCCTTAATTTTCTAATATACTCATATATCATGTATTTATAATTTATTCCCTGTCAATTAACACACAAAATTTGATGTGGCTAAATTAAAACTTAAATAATTGTGAGTCAGGAATAGTAAATAATAGACAGAAATATAAAGATCTAAACTTCAGTGAGAAAAATGAGTTGCATGACAAAAAATAAAAAAACATACAAGATGTGATTTATTCACATGAATGAAGTCCTGGGCATTTTGCCACCTTAATATAAGCCACCAGTATGCCACTGCTTCTGAAATACCATATTTTGCCATGTATAATATGTACTTTTTTTGCCCAAATTTTTTAGGGAAAAATAAGGATGCACATTATACATAGGTATAATGATTACATACCACGGGTATAATAATGGGCATAATAATCCCATGTGTAATGTGCACAAAATGTGGGCACACATTATACATGGCAAAAATATGGTAGTTAATATATTAGGTTGAATTAAGAAATTTAAGTCAATCCTTCTCAAGAAATTATATGTGTACTAACAAGAAGTTTTCAAGGTGTTGGGGGATTAATTTAACTAAAGGCACAAAAGAATCTTTTTCAACTTCCATACAGTTTTTAAAAAATCAATTATATATTTTTCCAGCTTTATCAGATATAAAGCTTAGTGATTAGAAAGATGAGAAAAATTTGCTCATGATCTACTTTACTCATCCTTAGTTTTTTACATTCCATTATTTAATCAAATCATGATTGTTTTCGCTATTACATAAATATTTTCACTCATTGTCATATGCTGTTAAATGTATAACCTTAACAGGCACACTTTTTATTATATCAAAACTCCAAAATAATTTAGTGATTGAAAATATTTTTTAAATGATGGAGAAATTATATTACTGTGGCTTATGTATGTATTAAAGAAAATAATGAAAAATATTCTGTCTTAGACTACCTAGATCTATACTGGTTTGGTTCTTCTTGGGAAGCCGGTTTTAAGTAAACAACATAGCTGGTGAAGAGTCTGGAATCCATGCTGAATGAGGCACGGCTGGGGAAACTACAGAAACTTTGCTTGATGATGTGCAGGGCCAGTATCTTCATCTCTTTGAAGGGCTTTTATGTGGAAAAGGCATTGATTTATTTTATGCACACACAAACATATACACATTTAGTAACACCTAGGATCAGAGCAACCTATGAATGTAATGAGCCACTTCAAAATTGGTGATGTACAATTGGACAAAACGAGATAACCAACATAAGACAAAAGACAGGCATTGCATCAGTAAAAAAAAAAGAAATAGAATATTTAATAAATAATGTTGGAAAACTAGCTAGCTATTTTCAGGAATAAAATATCAGTTTAGAATTTCATCTCACACCATATCCCAAATGAGCTGCAGGTGAATTTAAGAGATATACTTAACATTAAAACTATAGAAGCTGGAACAAAATGTATTTCCAGTGAAATAAGCAAAGATTTTTAAGCATAAAAATAATATAATAAATTAGCAAAAATGATCTATAGATATATTACACAAAAATAATCATTTTCAGAGTAGTGCAGGATTAGACGAACAGCAAGGATTAGGGACAGAACAAGAGACATCAAGTGTGCCAAAAGACACACAGAAGAAAGTTACACTTATTAAACAAAACTCTTGGATTTGGCACTTAGGAGGTCATTGATGACCCTGAAGAGAGAATGCCAATAAAGAAATTAGAAGTTAGAATACAAGAGTTAAATTGAGAACTGAGCTTTACTCTATCCATTAAAGAAGTGTGGTGCTAGCAAAAAGGAAGTGGGGAGCCTTTTGAAAAGGTTTCAGTGTGAAGAGCAGGGGCAGTCTATCCAACTGGCCCACAGGAAAAGAGCCTAGAGCCTATGAAAACTTCCAGGTCTTACAAGTGTATATGAAAACCTTAAAATTTGATATTGGCAATAAAATTTGAAAAGAAAATTAAAACAGAGATGAGCAAATATTTAACATATAAAATATATCTTTTTTCATAACACTTGAAAATAATTTGATAATATATTTTCACTTTATAAGAATTCCTAAGAATGCATAATATTTACAGAAAAATATATAGCTAATGGTGAATTCGATGAATTCCTTTAGGCCAAATAATTTCAAAAGAAAGTTTATATAAAACTTTGAAATAATTATAAAACATTGTATCTAATGAGAAATATGTGTGCATTTTAATGTTTGGCCTATGTAGAGTGGTCTCAGGAAATAACAGTACCTAGGGTCTATGAAAGTCTTAAAACATCCCTGATAAAGAGTAAAAATTGGAAAATGGACTTCTGTTGTTAAAAAGCAAGGGAGAGAAGGACAGAAGATGTCCACGAGAGATGAGGAGGAGACAGAATCAACAGTTTGCTGTTCTTCGAGGGCAATTCTTCTGAACTTAAAAGAGCAAATACACATCCACAATAATAACTAGAGCAATTACATTCAGGATGTGCAAAAAATGTAACACTGATACAGGGTTTTAATAAGTTAAAAATACAGCACATATTTAGAAAAATTGTTTGTTATCCTTGCAAGTCAGTGTGCAAAAATCATAGCTTATTCTTTAATTAAAACCATACTACTGTTAAACTAGTAACCAAGCTGACCAAACATGAATGTTTTACATAGTTTTACATGAATGTTTTACTATTTACTTACATAATTTAGTTACAATATGCAACTTGATACTTTTAAATGTTGTTAAGAATTTCTCCAAACAACATTTTGGAGCACATGGAGCATTTCTGTATGCTATGCCATGAAATTTTAATTTTTAAGCCCATGTATATACAGAGTTATAAAAAATAGCCAAAGATTTTCAATTCATAAATATAAGGGCACAATATATGAAGTACAGTCAAACTACAACTAAACAGACAAGAAAAATAGAATTAATTTAGAAAAGCTCTTTTCAAACTTTTTAGTCTTGAGACTCCTTTAGACTCTTAAAAGATGTTGAAGATTTCAAAGAGCTTTTTCATATGGGCTATAGGTCAACGTGAACATCAACTGACAGCACTGACATAGGAAGAAAGCTGGGCTTGCATAGTTCCTGTGATGTTCTCTTTTTATCTACACTGCACATCCAATTAGTTTTCCTAAAACACAATTTATATCCTCAGATTTTCTAATTTCAAACTTCTAATGACTCTTCATTGTCTGCAAGTAAAAGTTAAAATTCCTTAAATTGACAATAAAGGCCCTAAACAATTGAGTTGTAACTCCTTTTCTACCTTCTCTTACTACTTAGATATACTTCCTGCTCCAGACAGCTGTAGTTTCAATCTTCTGAACAAGAATTTGGAATCTTTGCCCAAGTGGCTGTACACACACTTTTCTCTTGCAATTAGCATGGTGTTCCCACCCCGTGTTTCCATTTCACCTATTTCAACCTTACTCATCCTTCAAGGTCTCATTCAAGCTTTCCGTGTGCCTCAAACCCTCCCTTGATCTCCTAGGATACACAACACCTCTTTCTTCTGAATTTCTATTGAAGTGATCTCTATCCTATTCTTTTTAGCAATTGGCATACTGCTGGGTATCATTCATTTTCTTTTTCTGTATGAAGAAAAAATTCTACCTGAATTTTGATATATCTTTTATTCATGTCCATATATTTTGATGACATCACAATTAAAGTAATCAGATCAGTTTTCTAAAATATGACTGGACCTCGGCTATTTTTCCATCCCAATGCACCTGAGACATACCACACATGCACAAGTGTAGGAGTAGTCTGTATGTAGAATATTTGTATTTCCTACACTTCCCAAAGCATGTTTTCATTATAACCGTACTCCTTATAACTGTCCATATTTCACAAAGAGAAGTCATCAACTTGGTAGGCAGATCTTATTCCATCACTGAAGACAAAATGACAGTAACTGATAACAAACCCTAGATGTACTACATATTTGGAAAAAAAAATAAGTCAAAAAATGCCAGTATAAATAGTGTCTCACACACTCAATCATATTAAATTGCTAATTAAAATCTAGACTGTATTTTTAACTAATAGACTGCTTTTAGAACAGTTTTAGATTTACTGAAAATTGAGTTGATAGTAGTTCCCATTACACCCCAAACTCCCCTCACAGTTCATTTATTATCAGCATCTTGCATTAGTATGGTAAATTTGTTAAAGCTAATGAGCCTGTTATAATACATATTGTTAGTTATGTCCACAGTTCACACTAAAGTTTACTCTTTGCCTTATGTAGTTCTATGAGTTTAGATAAGTGCATAAATAACATCATGTATCCACTATTACAGTATCACACAAAAGTTTCACTGCCTTAAAAATCCTGTTCTTCACATTTCCATCCCTTCTCACCTTTCCCCAATCCCCTGGCAACCACTGATCATTTTACTGTTGATATAGTTTAACCCTTTCCAGAATGTCACACAGTTGAAATCACACAGTCAGTATACAGACTTTCAGACTGATTTATTTCTTTTAGCAATATGCATTTAAGGTTCCTCCATGCTTTTTTTTGGCGGGATAGTTCTTTTCCTTTTATTGCTTAAAAATATTCCAAAGTATGACTTACCACAGTTTGTTTATCCATTCATATACTGAAGAACATTTGTTTGCTTTTGGTTTTGGCAATTATAAATAAAACGCTGCTGTAAACCTTCATGTTCAGGTTTTTGTGTGGACATGAGTTTTCAGATCAATTGGGTAAATACCCAAGGGCAGGACTACTGGATTGCATGATGAGAGTATGTTTAGTGCTCCCTATGAAACCGCCAAACTGTCTTCCAAAGTGGCTGTACCATTTGCATTTCCACTAACAATGAATGAGAGTTCTGTAAGAACCCACAAACACCAATCCAAAAGAACATATGCACCCAGTGTTCATAGCAGCACAATTTACAATAGCCAAGTGCTGGAAGAAACCTAAGTGCCCATCAGTAAATGAGTGGATCAAAAAACTATGGTACATTTACACTATGGAATACTACACAGCTGAAAGAAAGAAGGAGCTCCTACCCTTTGCGACAGCATGGATAGAACTGGAGAGCATTATGCTAAGTGAAATAAGCCAGGCAGTGAAAGACAAATACCATATGATCTCACCTTTAACTGGAGCCTAATCAACAAAAGAAAAAAGCAAGCAAATATAACCAGAGACATTGATATTAAGAACAATCTGACACTAATCAGAGGGGAGGTGGGAGGGGATAATGGGGGGAAGGGTTTTCAGGAACAACTACAAAAGACATATGGACAAAACCAAGGGGGGGTGTGTGGAAGCAAAGGATCAAGGTGGATCTGGCTGGGGTGGGGAAGAGTGATGGGGGGTTAATGCAGACAACTGTAATTGAACAACAATAAAATAATTTAAAAAATAAAATTCATTAAGTTGAAAATATAAATGAATGAGAGTTCCGGCTGCTCTGCATTCTTTTCTGCATATGGTGTTGTCAGTTTTTAAGATTTTAGTCATTCTAATAGTTGTACAGTAGTATCTTGTTGTTTTAATTTTCCATCCCATAACGACATATGATGTTGAACAGATTTTCAGATGCTTATTTGCCATTGTATATCTTCTTTCATGGAGCATCTGCTCCGATCTTTTGCCCACTTTTGAACTGGGTTGCTTGTTTTCTTATTGCTAAATTTTAAGAGTTTTGTTTTGGACATACTGGCTGTACTTTCTTGTATATACTTTAATAGAGTAATAAATGGAATCTATAGCCTTAAATGTAATACAAATATATAAAGGTTAAGATTTCCCATTCAACAATCCAAGCTTGAGAGAAAGTCACAAGTTATTTAATATTGAAAATGGTTTCTTTCTTTGTCGATACCAATTCTTACTTAGTGTGCCCAGAAAAGTATATTTAAAATGGTCAAGGACAGCCCCAGCTGGTATGGCTCAGTGGATTGAGAGCTGGCCTGTGAACCAAAGGGTCACTGGTTTGATTCCCAGTCAGGGCACATGCCTGGGTTATTGGCCAGGTCCCCAGTAGGGGTCATGCAAGAGGCAACCACACATTGATGTTTCTTTTCCTTTTTCCCTCCCTTCCCCTCTGTCTAAAAATAAATAAAATCTTTAAAAAATAAAAAAAATAAAATGGTTAAGGACAAATTTCAATGTTCCGGTTGGCCTAATAACCATTAAACAGTTGCCTCCACTTATTTTCAACTTAAAAATTATTTTTAGTTATCATGCTAGCACATATATGTTAATATATACCCCTTCCAAACTTTTAAATATAAAGCTTAAAAGATTCAGGAAAAAGAAATATTCAAGGAACTGGGGTAGGGGTGACTTCTGTGTGATGAGATATGAAAATTTTTTTCTGCTATCAATTCATGAAAAGACATGGAGGAACCTTAAATACATATGACTAAGTGAGAGAAGTCATTCTAAAAAGACTACATACTATATGTTTCCAACTATGTAACATTCTGGAAAAAGCCAAACTATGAAAACAGTAAAAGATCAGTGGTTGCCAGGGGTTGGGTATGAGGAGAGAAGGATGAAAAGGCAGAGCACTGAAGATTTTTAGGGCAATAAAATTACTCTGTATGATACAATAATGACAGGTATATGTACAAATCAATAGAATGTGTACCACCAACAGTAAACCATAATGTAAATGATGGACTCTGGGTGATAGTGATGTGGCAGTGTAGGTGCATCAGTTGTAACAAATGTACCCTCTGGTGAGGGATGCTGACAATGGGGGAGCTGTGCATGTGTGGGGGGAGGGGTTGTGTGGGAGGTCTCTGTAACTTTCCCTCAATTTTGTTGCGAATCTAAAACTGAACTAAAATAAAAATTATTAATAAAATAAAAAATTTTAAATCAGGAACATTAAAACACTTTAGAATCATAAATCATGTTGGTAATAAGAACAAAGAACTGGCATTAATTTTTGAAATAAATTAGGGAAACACCTTAAATTCTGGAAATAGATGCTGGGTAGCTCTTTAAAAAAGTAACCTCCATGGGAGGTATACCAAGGTTCCTCATTCCTCATTGCAAGTATGAGTCAGGTTTAAAAAACAAATAAGCAAAATGGTTTAGGTAAGCTCATATGACTTCAACAGAAATTAATTACAGAAAAAAATTCAGGAAAGTCATTTTGGGCATTTTTCCTAGTTCGTACTGGTGACATACTAAGTAATGAATTGATACTATGGTTGACAATATTGTTAACAAAAGTATTGTTAACAAGGCTAAAGGCCAATGTACTTGACATGTTGTCTCATTTTTCATGTTCTGTTATGTGAGATGATCCTTTTCTTTTATCTATTTATTTTTTGAACTTTATCATTATGCTACCACAGTCACTAACAAATTGATGCACCCATGCAATATGCCTTCCATCTTTGGAAACAAATTTATTATGTTCCTTATACACATAATCTTCTCTTAAATATGAATCCAGACCAACAAAAAGACTAAGTTTTATATTTGACTCCTACGAGGCAAGGATATACAATAGACCAAAAAAAAAAACAGGTACAATTCACTTGCTTGGTTGATTAGCTAACTTAATATTGGCATGTTATATATTTTTATATTATATTTTCTGAGCGACTGCCTGGCTTTTGGTTTGGAGGGCAGGGTACCATAAACAGTGAATTCTGCAGGTCTTTGCGGATGTGTAGGAACATCACTTCCCCATTCTGTACTTGAACTTTATTTTTTTCATTCTGGGGTTTTCTTGAATAAAAGAGGAGAAAACAGACTAGAAAGTCAGGGTTGAGGGGTTATTGACTCTGCCAACACTACTTAATGCTCTTCCAGGTATTCTACTTTTAAATCTGTTGATTTTCTAGTGAAAGATATTTTTTAAATACATCAAACAATTAAGAACATTCCTGAATCAGGAACCTTATCATTTGCAAGTCTATTGTAATACCAAGTAAGGATAGAATCTTTAAAGATTGAACCTTTTCATATGCTTATTTGCCATCTGTGTATCTATTTTGATAAGCTATTGGTTCAGATAGCTCCCTTTTGAACTGGGTTGTTAGAAACCTGAAGTTCTTTGGTAGCCTGAATCCCAATATGTGGAGGGGTACAATTAACAATGTTCCTTACTTACTAAGTGGTGACACTTGACAGAGGGCAATAAAGATAAAATGAGCAATGGACAGGCAGGGGACAGAGACCACAGGGGTTTGGAAATGGGACAATAGGAACATACTGTCACTACTGGACCCGAAAGGGAAGATGTCTACATGTCATAATTAGCAATGCCTCTATCAAGTTATATTGTCGGACAGCTGGCCTATTAAAGACAAGTCAGCGAACATTACAGATTCCATTCCCTAGTTACAACTGAGTATGAAAGACATCCTAAGCCTATTCATCAGTACTTTTCTAAGAAAAATATATAATATTGAATAAAGGGAGGAAAAGCAGGAGTAAATGGACTTGAAAATAAAGAAAACACTGACTTCATATCATTTTACACTGGTAAGATCTTTAGAAACCAACTGTTTCATACATCTTTAAATAGATGTATTTACTCAATTTTGAAGGTATTGCAAATATGAGTATGTTAAATCAGTGAATTTCTTCAGTATGATTCATTATATTAGTTCACATTTAACCTAATCAGACTCTGTGGCATAGTAAATTATTTCCCATTGGTATTCCTTCAATGAATACAGAGAAGAGCCAGTCACCAGACAGAGTGCTCCAAGAGGGCTGGTTTGTCTCTGAACCAACCTGGCACCGAACCGGCTCACAGTGAGGATTTGCTAAACGCTGCACAAATGCATCAGCACCACAGCCTTCATATGCTTGCAAACTATTGCTAGAATTTCCCTTAACTTCCTCTTCAGGGCTCCGTTTTCCAAAACAATTTTTTTCTCTTTCACTTAAGGTATATTTACAGATGTGTTTGCTGCTTATATTAGATTTTTAACTTCTGGAATTCAGAAACCAGGGCTATTTTTCTTAATTTGTACCCTAAAATTATAGTATAGTACTATGCATTCTGACAATGCTTCATGAACACTTAAAAAGAGTAATATCGATTTTTTTTGCATTTTCTTTGTAGACCCTTATTCTAGATGAGCAGCTGCAGAATGCTCATCTGGAGCCCCGACAAGGGCCAAGTGTGGGAGACTGAAAAATGGCTTCTGTACACAGCACATGTGTGTGGCAGATGACAAATATTAACTGGGCTGCATCAGTCCCAGTGAAGGGGGTAACAATTTTATCCTCCAAACAGGAAAACTGAATTGAAAGAATAAGTAAGAGAATGAAGTAGAGGCATGGAGTAAAACATCAGATTTTCCTTTAATTAAATGAATATCTTAGAATACAGCTTTGGGAGTCTCAATGTGTTCAGATAATATTCACTTGGAATTTTCTTTGTATTGTGCAAGGCACAGGAAAGGGAATGTCCCTTGTTTGCATCTTCATGTTGAAAGTATCATTAACAGCAATTACATAAAAAGGTTCACTAAACTTTTAATTCCAAAATCAATTTTTAAAATTTCTTAAGGTTTTACTGTATTTAGTATGAGCCACTAAAATATAGCACACATGTAAAAGATATATAATAAAAATAATAGGTTAACAATCTCGTGGTAACTATAATACATGCTTTGTAAAACTAATTTCAACAAAGATGAAACAATCAATTGGAAAGGTATAGATTTATAAAATAACATATGAGGAGGATTCATAATTTGGTTTTAAGTTATCTTTTCATGTATCAAAAAACTGACTATTAATTTTTTTGAAGGCTAGGCTCTGTTTACCATCATTTACAATTGCTTTAACTGGATCTTTATTCAATTTCAGTATATTCAAGAGATATTCTGTTAGCACTAATTTTTAAGACAAATTTTAAGTAGAAAAGTTAAGATGTTAGCTTATTATATACTGTTATAGTATTACATAATGATTAAGAAACAGGCCATCTGGGTTCAAGTACTACTTCTGCCACTTACCAGCTAGGAGAATTTGGGCAAATTACTAAATTTCTCTATGCCTAAGTTTCTTGATCTGTAAACTGGGTATAAGAAGAGCACATGTCTCCATAGTCTTGGTGATAAGTAGATGGGTTAACACATAAGCACTGGAACAATTCTTAGCATGTGGTATGAGTTCACTAAACTTTAGCTATTATTATTATTGTTATTATTTTTATAAATTAGAAATGTACAAAGCCAAAGGGGGTAGGATCAAGGGTGGGAGGCAGGGATGGGTGGGGTGGGGAGGAATAGAGACTATGTATTTGAACAACAATAAAAATAAATTAATTAATTTAAAAAAGAAATGTTACTCTAGAGGAGAAAAAGCTAAGCTCAAATATGTAACTATTTATTTCAATCCAGATACATATTTCCACAAAATAAAAAAATCAGTAGTTTGCACATACTTAATAAGAACTAGCAATCTGGCATTTGTATGCATGTGTTAAAGGGGGTTCGGGCTAATTAAATAATCATATTCATAATCTTAACAACTTACTAATAAGACAGAAATAAAGACAAATGGTCATTCTTGTATAACCTGCAAAGCTGAATGAATAACTGACATATCTTTCTGTGATTCCTTGCAGATATCATGGAAATCAGGACAGTGGAGGTTGGAATTGTGGCAATCAAAGGGGTGGAGAGTGAATATTTTCTTGCAATGAACAAGGAAGGGAAACTCTATGCAAAGGTATTAATAATTGATAGCTTAGCCTTAATTTTTCAAACTCATGTTTATCAAGAACATCTTTCCTTTCTGAAGAGTAAAAATGAAATTAATTTCTCTCTAATCTTATAATTTAATGATTTCATTACAATATTTTATATTCAAGCATTAAGAAAAATGTTTTTTGAATGAGTGGACAAATTGCTTAGCTCTCTGGACTTTGGTTTCTCCATCTGTAAATTGAGTAAAACTAATCTCTAAAAATTCTTCCAGTTCTAATAATCCATGTGCATTTTAGATACTTAAAATCTAAAACCTAAAATTTCTCTCTATCAGTAGTAAAGCCCTTTATGTTAAAGTTTACCCAATTTGTACATTGCTGACATAAAAATTCTTGGGAAAAAATTCAAAAATGTGTTTATCAACATTAATCTCAAAATCATGGACTTTGAACTGCAAGCATTCCCACTGTTCCCACTTTATTACAATGTGAAATATGGAACAGTTCATCCCACAGGAAAAAAAATTGATCTTCCTTTGTATTCCCACAGTTAGGCACAATACCTGGCACAAGCTAATTATATAAAAATACAGGTTTAACCAAAGAAATGAATGAGTAGTTGGATGGATGAACCAATAAATTAACTTTTCATTTTCCATCACTTCCATCACTTTCCATCACTTTCCATCACTTCCATCACTTTCCATCACTGTTTGGCAGACAGTGTAGAAAATGAAGAATGGTTGTGAAATACGTCTTTGAGCTGAGGGAGGCAGAAGCTGTGCTAATTATATCCAAGTCTCAGTGGTCAGGGATTGAGTGACTTGGGCATAGTAACATGAGAGCTGCTAATTAAGGGGAAATAGCTCCTAATATTAAAGAACAGTAGCAACTGACTGCCAAAAGCCACATGTTTGGAAATCTGTTGCATAACCAAATGTGTATCATTTTATCTTCTAAAAAAAACATTAAGATGTCATTTATTTTTGCAAATATGCGAACCTATATCTAATTAACTTCATTACACCCACCTCATATATGTTTTAGTTCTACTAAATATTACTGCTTCCTCTTTGTTTAATTGAGTCCCTCTAAAAATCATTTGGATAATGTCATTTGTTTGTTGTTTTAACAGAAAGAATGCAATGAAGATTGTAACTTCAAAGAATTAATTCTGGAAAACCATTACAACACATATGCATCAGCTAAATGGACACACAGTGGAGGAGAAATGTTTGTTGCCTTAAATCAGAAGGGGGTTCCTGTAAGAGGGAGAAAAACAAAGAAAGAACAAAAAACAGCTCACTTTCTTCCTATGGCAATAACCTAATTGTATATGGTATATAAGAAACCAGTTCCAGCAGGGAGATTTCTTTAAGTGGACTGTTTTCTTTTTTCTTCTCTTCTTTCCTTTCCTTTTCTCTTTCTTTTTTTTTTAAATAACCAAGAAAGGCTGGAAAACTACTGAAAAACTGATCAAGCTGGACTTGCGCATTTATGTTTATTTTAAGAGACTGCATTAAAGAAAGATTTGAAAAATAAACACAAAAATCAGATTTAGTAACTAAAAGTTGTAAAAAATTGTAAAACTGGTTGTACAATCATGATGTTAGTAATAGTAATGTTTTTTCTTAAATTAATTTACCCTTAAGAGTATGTTAGATTTGATTATCTGATGATTATTTAAATATTCCTATCTGCTTATTAAATGGCTGCTATAATAATAATAATGCAGATGATGTTATATAAGATGTGTCAGACCCGAAGGCTGCTGGAATGACTTGTCAGATAATCAAGCCAATGCTAACTATGGAAGATGAGCAGTATTTGAAATGCTTTCTAGTAAAAAGTCATAATTCATTCAAACACTGATCAGAAAAGAAGAAATATTCTCTCAAAAATTCTATTATGAAATTAAATCAAATAGGTAGTTGTATAAAAGTATATGATTAGAACATTTTTTTGTGCTTATTAACAGGAACAAAATTTGTAATGCTGCTCAAATTGAAAGGGTATTGCTACAAGGGTATTTTCAAAAATCTTGTGTATAAATAGCAATAATGATGATAATACTGTACTTCATCTCACTTGCCACAAAATAACATTTTATAATCCCTGAAAGTTAAAATTCAAGTAATATAATCTATCTTTTGTATAATTCATATTCAGGAATATGGCTTTTAATAATGTTTTCCCCACAAATAATCATGCTTTTTCGGTGGTTATAGCATTAAACTCTATTTTAAGTTGTATATGAACTTTATTGTTTTGTTAAGTTTATGTTATTTATAAAAAACAACCTTAATAAGCTGTATCTGTTTCATATGCTTTTAATTCTAAAGCAATAACAAAACAGGCTGGCTCAACTGCAAGTTCCCCTCCTCCTCGTGACCAGCACTAAGTCCAGTACACAACACATGGGCCAGCAAATCCTGGATGACAGACAAAAACGACAGCCTGCAGCAATTCTTACAATAGATGTCTCACAGGGAACAATGCAAAAATGTGAAATATGTTTTGCCACATACTCTTGTCAATTAGAATTGAATCATGTAAGTTAAAAGAACTTACAGAATTTAAAGTTAGACTACATTTGAGTTTATCAGTTGTACCATATTTTAAAAACATGCATATTTCAAGTTAGTATAATTTTTCTAATCTCTAGAAATCTTGACATTCAGAGTATGGCAGCATCAAAAGTTGCTTCCCTGTTAGATTGTGCAAGAGCACAATGCCCAAAAACAGACTCTTGAAGCCCTCAATATCAAAATGGCTATAGATAATGTACTTATCAGAAAAATAAATTTACACATAACTCTTCCATTGGCAGATTTTGGTAGTGCTTTATATATTCATTAATAGGAGGTCAACAATTGATACAAATTATACTATTGATATGCTCACCATGATGGTTTTAAATTTAAAATACTTGTCATTCAATATCCTTTGTTTTATATAAATATTACTTGGTAATGCATTCATAGAAGAGAGATACATGAAATGGCTAAATGAATAGAAATGACAGATTCAATTGATTTTCTTGTAGCTCACCTACATGACCAGGCTGCAAGAAGCTAGAAAGAACCACTCTTTCTCAGACATACTCTGGGGAGGTGCCATGATATTTTTCACTGTCATCTGACTCAAGGACCTTACTAGCATAGGTTCCCGGATCAGGCTTCTGTGAATGGAGTCTTGTGAATGTGTGAGGGCAGAAGAGGACCTATGTGTTTTATATTTATCTCTTTAGTACCTAGCAGAATGTCTGTCCATAATCAATTTTTATATAGATTGAATTACTGTTTGAGTATCAAAGAAAATTCATAATTAGATGAATTTTATTTCATTTTTATTTTTACTTTTGTAAAATATATTTTATTGATTATGGTATTACAGTTTTCCCATTTTTTTCTCCCTTTTATTCCTCCCCCCCTCCATTTCTTCCCTTAGTTCATGTCCATGGGTTGTACATATCAGTTCTTTGGCTTCTCCATTTCCTACACTATTCTTAACTTCCTCCTGTCTGTATTGTACCTACCATTTATGCTTCTTATTCCCTGTACCTTTTCCCCCATTCTCCCCACTCCCCTTTCCTACTGATAACCCTCCACGTGATCTCCATTTCTGTGATTCTGTTCCTGTTCTAGTTGTTTGCTTATTTTGTTTTTGTTTTTGTCTTTTTTAGGTTCAGTTGCTGATAGCTGTGAGTTTATTGTTATTTTACTGTTCATATTTTTGATCACCTTCTTTTTTTAGATAAGTCCCTTTAACATTTCATATAATAAGGGCTTGGTGATGATGAACTCCTTTAACTTGACCTTATCTGGGAAGCACTTTATCTGCCCTTCCATTCCAAATGATAGCTTTGCTGGATAGAGTAATCTTGGATATAGATCCTTGCTTGTCATGACTTGGAATACGTCTTTCCAGCCCCTTCTTGCCTGCAAGGTTTCTTTTGAGAAATCAGCTGATAGTCTTATGGGAACTCCTTTGTAGGTAACTGTCTACCTTTTTCTTGCTGCTTTTAAGATTCTGTCCCTCTCTTTAATCTTGGGTAATGTAATTATGATGTGCCTTGGCGTGTGCTTCCTTGGGTCCAACTTCTTTGGGACTCTCTGGGTTTCCTGGACTTCCTGAAAGTCTATTTCCTTTGCCAGATTGGGGAAGTTCTCCTTCATTCTTTTTTCCAATGGGTTTCCAATTTCTTGCTCTTCCTCTTCTCCTTCTGGCACCCCTATGATTTAGATGTTGGAACATATAAAGTTGTCCCAGAGGTTCCTAAGCCTCTCCTCATTTTTTTGAATTCTTATTTCTTTATTCTGTTCTGGTCAAGTGTTTATTTCTTCCTCCTGCTCCAAATCATTGATTTGAGTCCACTTTTCTTTCCCTTCCTGTATGGTTCCCTGCACATTTTTCTTTATTTCACTTTGCATAGCCTTCACCTTTTCCTCTAATTTGCAGGACAACCCACATCACTGTGTTGTGGTGCTGTAGGTGGGGGAGGGGTCTGAGAGGGAACAGTGTTGCTTGCTCGACTCTCTGACTCTCTTCCAGCTTTCAGTCACTTCCCCCACTACCCACAAGCAAATTGGGCCCTTCTGGTGCTGATTCCCAGGCAGGTGTGTTTGAGTACATTTTAGGGCCCCGTGGGTCTCTCTAATGAACTCTCCTATGAGGCTGGTAGTTTATAACACTGCTACAACCCCCACAGATTTTTATAGTCAGAGGTTCTGAGGCTTTATTTTCCCACACCGAAACCCTGGGTTGAACAGTCTATCTCGCTCCCCAGTTGTTCCTTCTGGTTTATCTGCATGCAAATACGGGACTGCCTGATCCACAAGTTGCCATCTTGCCCGCCTGGTCCTCTAGCTGCTGTCTAGCTGCTGCCTAGACATGTGTCTTCCCTGCTTTTCCTACTGGTCTGAATAAATGTTTCTTCTTTAACTCCTTGGTTGCCGGACTTCCATACAGTTTGATTTTCTGGCAGTTCTGGTTATTTTTTCTTTTTAAATTTGTTGTTGTCCTTTTGGTTGTTCAAGGAGGCAAAAGTTAGGGTGAAATATGATTATATGAAATTTAAGCAGAAATAGTATATATGCACACAAGATACAAGTTGTTAGGACCTAATATTCTTTGACTATGAAGTTATGATCCAGTTTTACAGCAATGCTGAATTAAATAAACCAGTATTTAGCACTAATTCCAATCTGGTAGTGTTTCTAGAAGCACTTTTAATTATTTGTCCCCCATTTTTTACATTTATCATGCAAATTTTAGGAAATCTGCACCAGTTACATATCCTTTTACATATGCTTAGAATTTTAGAATCTTAGAACTGCAAGGGGCCTAAGTACCTCTTGCTCATATGCAGACCAGGAAATGAAGATGGTGATCCATCCAAAGTCATATAGCTGGGTAGGTAGAGATCTGTCACAAGAATCTGGGGCACTTAGAATGTGCTTCCTACTCTTAGACTGTTGGGATTACTATCTAGTGATCTCATTTAAAGAAATCTATTGAGATATGATCTTTATATTTCACATGAAAACATGACATGTTTTGGAAATTCACTTCATACACAATTGATTAGTCTATACCATGATGCTCTTACTCAAAAGAATGAAAAACTTATGCAATTTATAATCCTAATTCCTATTCAACACTTACATGCACCTCTTTATTTGCAAATGGAGAGCATTGTGCACAATATCCAGATAAACAGATTAACCTTTTCTTAAAATGGTCTTTCAAAGAGAATATTGTTAAATACATAGATTTCTAATAATTAGGAAGAAAAAATTAAGACTACAAATTGTTAGTCATAGAAGTGATAAAGATTTTTTTAATCCTCACCTGAGGAAATGCTTATTAATTTTAGAGAGAGGGGAAAGGAGGGTGAGACAGGGAGAGAAACATCACTGTGAGAGAGAAACATCAATTGGCTACCTCTCCCATGCACCCTAACTAGGAACCAAACCTGCAAGATAGGTAGGTATGTGTCCTGACTGGGACTGGAACCCATAATGTTCAGTTTGTGGGACAATGCTCCAACCAACTGAGCCACGCCAGCCAGGGCAAGAAGTTACATTCAATGCAATTAGTGAACCAAAATATTTTCACATAAAAAAGCTGAAATATAAATTGTCAGCCTTTGAGTTGGCTATAAATTAAACTTGATAAAAGAGCACACATGCTGCAGAAAAATTCTTACTTTCCTTCTCTGGAGTTGCACTTTTGGTTCTCCAGGGTGATAAAGAAAACAGAGATGGACTATGGGAACAACTGTGGTAAAAGCAACTCCATAATGACAAATACCCTAAATCAGTGCCTCTCACAATTTTCTACTGAAATGCCAATAATAGAGGTAGAGATGAGAGTCTAAGGTAATCCACCAAAGACATAATTTAAAAAAATATCCTCTCTCTTAAGACACATGTAAATTTTGCATTTTATTTCATAATACATTTGTGTTTGTTTTAATATGATATTGACAACAGTGAGTAAAAGTTATGCATCAGAAAGATGTACAAGGTTTATCACATGGCTTCATTTATACCACTACCCTAGTGCCATATACTTGGGCATGAATAAGACACAAGAGATCTGTACCCTCTTAGTCCAATTTACACACAGATGTCACATGGCTAAAGAAAACCAAAATGTTACTTAAAGTTCTCTAAGAACAAGGGCAATATTAAAAATATGTAACTATGTAGCATGAGTGGTTAATGGTCAATCAGAATATGAGGTCTGTCCAGAAGGTATCCAGCCATGTACTATGAAAAATAGAGACATTTACTGAAGAAGATACAAGATAAAAGAAACTTTGTACATAGGACAATGATACCTCAGTCCCCTTCAAAGTAGTCATCTTGGGACCTCACGCAGTTCTCCCAACAGCCATCAGCTAGCTGGCTCATTGATTTTCCTGAATCTCATTGATGGTCTGAAATCTTTTCCTTTTCAAAGGTAATTTTAGTTTGCAGAAAAGCCAGAAGTCTCAGGGTGCCAAATCTGGGCTGTGGGGGGTCTGAGTCACCTGGGTGATTTAATGTTCCACTAAAAAGCTCTATTTGAGACGTGATGCATGAGCAGGCATGTTGTTGTGATGAAGCTGCCAATCACCGGTTGCCCATAGCTGTGGCCTTCTGAATCATCCAAATAGTTTCCACAGAGGAATGTTCAAGCTTAACACAAAATTTCATGCCAATTCATTGCTCTATTTGCTCAATCATTTTGGATGCTATGGCCACCCAATATGCATGCTCACTCAATGGCATCTACCACCCCCGCTGACTAATACAGTGAAGTCGTCATTGTTCACACAGTGTATTCCAGTCCAGTCTCCTTGGTTGCCAGGTTACATGGATGTTGCACAAACAGTTCTTGTTATATTAACACTGGCTGGACTTTTTCTGGACAGACCTTGTATACCACTGATTTATCAGAATAGATGCAGATCATTGTGACTAACCTATTGGTACCAGATGATCATCAGCCTTACCCATTTCTATGATCACCCCAAAACAGAGTTTTCAGAGAATATTGAATTGGCCTCTGTGGTTAGTGTATCATAACATGAAATAGTTCATTAAAACTCAATGTCTAACTGTTTCAGTATTGTTGTCAGGCTACTTTATTTTACTTCTATATCTATTCAACTAAACAGCTGTTTTCAATGAAGGTGATGTTTCTTTAGGTTCACATATGGTCCCACTTATCCTCTTACTTTGAATGGTTTGTCGAGAAAATTTATTACTTTTGAGTTGAGGAGATTCGACAGGAAGCTAGAAATAATAAAGTCCTGGTTTCTTCCTAATAATACCTGTATTCACTCTCACCTGAGAAGATGGCTCTTTTTTTACTTTCTGATTATTGCATGACTTCAGTTTCTAAATCCTCATTATTAAATTTATAAGGAGTTATGCACATTTATATTCTAATAATTAAATGTGAGCTGAACAATAACATTTAGCTTGAAGATGGCAGATCTTTCTCTTGATCAATCCAGCCATGTCTTAGTTATCTATTGTTGTGTAACACATTATTTTATAAGTTAGTGGCTTAAACAGCAACTATTTATTACCCCATAGTTTATGTGCTCAGGAACCTGGGCATGTTTTCACTAGGTGTCACTAGTTACAATCTTTTACAAGGCTGCAAAAAGGTGTTGGCCAGGCCTGCAGACATCTACTATTATCTCAATGCTCAACGCAGAGAGGAATCCCCCTTAGATCCTTACTAGCTGCTGGCTCAAAACATCACTTCCTCACCACATGGGCCTCTCAATAGCATAACTTAAAACATGGCAGTTCGTTTCCCATAAAGCAAGTGATCAGAGAATGAGAGAGTATGCCTAAAAGGGAAGCCACTGTATGTTTATAACCTAATCTTGAAAGGAATGTTCCATCACTTCTGCTACACTCAAGGGTAGGAAGTTACATATGGGCACAACTACTAGAAAGCAGGGATCATTGGAAGCCATTTTAAGTCATAAACTGGATAGTTTTAAGGCCACTGCCACACACAGGGTTCTTTAGTGCCTCATAGGAGTAATTCATGGCTTTCCATGGTGAGCCATTCAGCAGAGAAAGAACTAGGTATATTCTGTGTGACAACATTCTTGATCTTTCCCTGAGGGATACTGTATAGTTTGTTCTCTGAGAAAAAATTTGAACCACAGTTCTGGACTGCCTCCAGCTTAAGTTATGCCTCCTCAGAGTCCTAATGGAGCTGTAAAACTAACCATATTACTTTGCCTCCACATGAAGGAAATGCCCTTGCCTTCAGAGCCAACCTGAAGATAATCCTCCCCTCCACTGCCCTGCCTCAAGACAGAAAGATCATAGATGCCAACCGAAATTCCTCAAGCCACAGTGAGTTTGGATGGTGGAGGCAATCAATCACAAGTTGCCCAAGACTATCTGAGGATAAGAAAACCCCTAAAGACTTGAAAATAATTGATTTTATTGCTAGATGTATACTGGAATTACCTGGGATTTTAAGGAAAATGATTTCTAGGCTCCCCCCTACCCAGGTCAGCTGCATCAGCGTATCCTGGATGGGGCCCAGGCAATGGTGTTTCTAAAACTTCCCAGGGAATTCTAATTAGCCTATGCATTGGAGAACGGTTGGCTACATGGGGCAGGGAGGGGGATGTCTCTTTAGGAACTATACCTGGTTCTTTATCTTTGATTCTTCCATAAACACCACAAGACTTATGCTGCTTTTTACCTAATTCCATACTTAGTGATTTTTGGATCCCTAGTTTTCCTAGATGCCTCCATGTTTTTGCTTTTCATGATTGAGGCTAAAAGGAAATGCAAACATGAGACAGACTGCATTGAAACAACCATGGAGTACAAGACGCCCAAGTCCCCCCTCCCCTACCCACCCCACAGTCCATTCTCAGACAGAACAGCTAGTTTGATTCTGTTAAATTATATTTCAGATAATGTAATTCTTGTGTTTAAAGCTGCAATTATTTTCCACATTACTCAAAAGAGAAGCCAAAGTTCTTCGAGTGGCTTATGGAGGTCATGAACAAAGTGATTAAAAACTTAAATGCTAAATTAGGTATGGGAAGACAACTGGAAAGAATAATAAAAATATAGAGTTATATGTTTAGATTGCTTGGTAAATATTGAAATCTCAGTCCATTTTAAAGAAATTCAAACTAGACATTGTAGATACTATTTGATGGGCAATATAATTATTAGAATAATACTCAGAGGAAAGGCCATAACCTTTCAGAAATTGACAGATGGACATATGTAATGTTTGAAATAAAAATTTTAAGGCTTGTATATATCAATTTAATGATTCCCCACTTTAATAACATTTTTCTACTAGTCAACAAATTAATGAATCTTCTAGATTGGATGAGAGGAATTCTACTTTACTCTTCTTTATTAAACTGATCTTCTATGGCTGGTTATTTTGGTTGTTTCAAATTTTTAACTAACATAAATATAAATTTTTTGTACATGCTTATTTATGCTTCTGATTATTTCTTTAAGATGACTATAAGAAATAGAAATATTGGACCAAAAATTCTTTTAAGAATGCAATTTGAAAAACTGATTTTCAGAAAACTTTTCTAAATATGTATTTTAACCAATAGTACATGGGAATGGATAAATATTCTTGCTGATATTTATGCTCAAAATTTGGTCAGCTTTTATTCTTGTCTCTGCTTCCCTTTGACTATCTAGTATCACCAAAACTCAGCTAGCGTCTTCTTTCTCAATATCTCAGATGCATGTTTCTTGGTTCTTCTTCAACCTCATCAGTGTCTAGACTCATGTTTAGAGGTTAGCCATTGTTCCCTAATCATTCTTCTGTCTCAAGTTCCTTCTCATCTTAGATGCTACCTAATTCCTTGGTCTTCCCTAAATGTGACTTTGGCTGTTTCAGTTGCCACTTAAAGAGCCCATGCTGGCTCCTTATATCCTACTGCATTTAAATTCCTTAAAATAGTGTCCAAAACTGTCAAACAATTGGCTCTACCTTACCTGTCCAATTGTCTCACTGCTCAACAAAAACCATAAAGTTTCCTTAGTCCATTGTGTTTATCTCATCACTAGGCCATTCATTTTACAGAGAAAGGATCTTATCTGTTTTGCTCCCATGCATATCTCAAAGTACCTTTAGCAGTGTCTGTCACAAAGTAAGCACTCAGTAAGTATTCAGTAAATAAATGGATAAACCACTTCCAGGTCAGTAACAGAATAATGAGCATACCTGACTATGAAGCATTATGTCAATGTTTAGGCACAATACAAATGTAGTTGCAACTGTTTTGTTCAAACTAGTGACTCTCAGAAGTATTATAATTCTTATTATTCACTTGTCATGACATTTCCATGTCACCCAACAGGGTATATTAATGCATTTTATAATACAATAAAACACATTGCTTTTTTATGCTATCCAGCCCCTCTGACCACTGCTACCAATTGATGACCAACATATCTGGGGCTGGGATTTGCAGGTCACCCTATGGGAGACCATGAAAAATTATCTTGAAAGCTAAATTAGTAATTAGAAAGTTACTTGGTGAGCACTGCATCAAAGTAAAGAGAGGTAAAATAGTTTTAAAAGATATATTACCTAAATTATTGTGAAACCAAGTTCACAAAGATCAAACCTGGAGAGTTCTGTAGAAATACTGCTGGTTTCTGTTTCTTTGGGCCACCTCTATCATATGCCACATGGTGTCTACCCCACTTGTGTTTATATAGTCTTTCTCCATACAGTGTAAAGTGCAACCAATAACAATATAATAATACAACTTTTGAATTATTACCACATTAGGAATTTATATTTCTGGTCATCCAGTGTCTTGGGAGTTTCCTCACTCTTTAGCCATGCAAATTTCTTGTTGCTTTTTTTTCAATGATGCATAATGAAAAGCATAATGCTGAGATTTTACTGGCTTAATTTTCAGAGGGCTACTTTATTGCCAAGTTTTAAGGTTTACTTTTTAATTGTCTCTAAGCATCAGTAACAGTGAAGTGGTGGCAAAATGACAGAGGTGTAAATTAAAGTTTAACTAGCTCATCCATCTGGCTAATACTTTATTTCTGGAACATGTCATTTGTTAAATATCAACTTGAACTTGTGTATGAGTAACTACTTTCTTTCTTTTTTAAATTTTTATCTCCCCATAGCACTGTGTGCAGTAATTGCACACAGGTACTTAAAAGCTACATGTTAACTGATTATAAGGATTTTTAAATTTGCTTGTGGTTTAAACTATAGTTTATAAAAATCATGAAGTCTGTTAATATTTTAACCTTAAAGTCCTGATAAAAAGGAAAAATTGGGTTTCAAAATTAGGGGAGAGGTATAAAAATATTTTTAAAAAGATCTTCATCTGAGTTTAAAAGGTTATATGGTATTGTTACCATAAGAAGAGAAATGAACATTAAAACTAGTCTTGTCTTTCACAGCCTGGCTTATTTCAGTGGGAATGGCTGGGGTATCAGGGAGTAGTGGGGAGAAAATGGAGACAACTATATTTGATTAACAATAAAAATGTAAAAAAAAACCCTAGTCTTGTAAATAATCTAACAATACACTGGTTAAGGGAAGTTGATTTGTAAATCCTGGGTCATTCCAGATACTTGCACTCAATAACTGCTTACATCCCAGTCCTAAAAAGGGAGATATGCCATTTTGTTTGGAAGGCAAATTTTAACTACCTGCTGTGTTTACTTCATTAAAAACAAAAAATGGAAAGTTCTCTTTGTTTAAAGTTCTGAAGAAAAGTTAATCCCACATGAAAGTAAGCATCTCAAATGTGAAGAAGAAAAAAATAGGTTTTAAATATGTTTTGGGTTAGAAGAAGCAATCTGAGACATCAGTATACATGGAGCATGAGTTATTTTATTCCTGAAAAGACACATGTGCACACATGCATGTATATGAGAGTATACTCATGTTTACCCAGGGTCTGCACTTGACCTGCCTTGGCGTTGCTACAGCACACAGATCAAGGTGTCAATCTCACAAAGGCAGAGATAGGGAGAGAACTATAGAGGGTAAAAGCTTTAAAATAACAAATCTAAGCTACCAGTCCCAGTTGCTAATACCGCCTCAATAGTCAACCACCACTTTGGAAGATTATTCAGCACCTACGGATACAAGTTATAGGGAAAGAAAATGTTAGACAAAAGGAATATAGAAAAAATCTATTCTAATTTTTTTTCAGGAGGAAAAATAAGGTTAAGAGGGGTTATATGACATGCTTATGGACATTCAAGTCCTTTATGTGCAAGTTAAATATATCAGACCCGAGGAAACATTAGAATCTGTTAAAAAAAACAACACCCCCCCCCCAAATCCAAACATACTTATGTCCTGAGTAAATAAATTATCTGAGTTTTATGTGTGGGGGATTCTTCACAGTGATGACTGAGTCCAGCTTGGAGATAGGCAACACAGAAAGTGTGAAACTGTTAAGTGGGATTTGGTAGTTCTCAGATGTCATGGGCCAGGCCCATTCACAGCAATTTCCTATAGAAGAGTGGTTCTCAAACTGTCCAGTCTCAGGGCCTGAATTGTCTTAATAATAACTGAAGACACCAAAGAACTTTTGTTTACATGGTTTTTGTATCTATTAGTATTTCATATACTAGGAATTAAAACTGATAAATTTTAAGCATTTATTAGTTCATTAAAAATAACTAATAAATTCATTTCATGTAAATATAAATAGCATATTTTTGGAAAAAGTATTATGTTCAAGAAAAAAGATTTGAGAGGAGTAACATTGCTTCTCACTTAAAGAATCTCTTACATCTGAGAGCAGGACAGGGGAGTTGCAGTACCTACTTCTGTTGGGATGTGATTTTTGAAGTGTATCTATATATTGAAGTATATAAAGAAAATCAAGTATCACACAAATCAATAGTTGGAAAAAGGAATATGTTAATAGCCTTTCCATATAATTGTGAATATTTTTTATTCTACTCCAAAACTTGAGAAGTTGTAGTTTCTTAACAGTGTGTAGCAATGTGGAATTTGAAACCACATCACTGTGCTTTGTGCCTTCCATTACATTAAAATCGGCTCAGCTGTCACACTTTCTAAAATCCATGTATAATTATTTTTAATATAATGCATTGATCATTTGGAAAATACTGGTTCAGTGAGTTATGCAAATTTTCTAAATGTTGCACACTTCTTTAACACACCATTAGAAATTCATATCACCACTGACCTATCAGGGAATCTTTAAGTATTGAAAAACTGTCAAGATCATAGTGGTGGATGTGAATTCTCCAAAATTTCTGTCTGACAGCTCAAATGTCATTATTGGCCATAGCAAACACACTTCATACACAAGGATTACTGCATTCTTCTTTAACTGTACGTCTATAGCACTCTTAGCTGTCCAAAATGTGTGCTCCCTCTTCCATTGTATAGAATTGTCACTATGTAGCAGCTTCCCAGCCAGTTTTTATTCGCTAGCCCTCTTCATGTCTAGGCATATCCATGGCTTGTTCTCACTCATGGCTTGTTGGATTTTAAGTGATGTGGATAACTTCTGAGCCAAGACTTTTAAGAGTGTACACCTATTCCCCTTTTTTTCTCCTGATGCAAATTACCTTAATAACTATGGGGTTCTACAACATGCTGACCCCAGAAGATGGAATAGCCTGGATCTCTGAACCACTATGTAGACAGGCAATCACTGACCACTAACATAAAAACTCAGAGCCTAAGTGTCGATCAGTAGATGAGTGGATAAAACAACTATGGGACATTTTAAAAGTGGAATACTACTTGGCCATAAAAAAGAAAATTTTACCCTTTGCGACACTAGGGATGGACCTAGAGAATATTATGCTAAGTGAAATAAGCCAGTCAGAGAAAAACAAACACCATATGATTTCATTCATTTACAGAATCTAATAAAAAATTGAACTAAGAAGCAAGATAGAGAGAGACTCATAGATGTAGAACAGGATGACAGCTAAGGTGGAGGAAATTAGGGGGCAGAGGGATTGAACAAAAAGGAAAAAGAAATCATGGACACAGACAACAGTGTGGTGATTGAGGGGTGGAGGAGGGCATATGGGGACTAAATGTTAATGGAAAAAATACAATAAAAATTTTAAAAATAAGTAGGCTAGGGCACTAGAGAAATATAAAAGGCTCAAAGCTCAAATAAACACACAGATTTGAATAGACTTCTACCTTAAATAGATTTCTTGGTAGTCACAATATAAGCATAAGTTTGCAGAAAAATTTACTTTACAGAGAAAAACTTTATTAAGTAATCTTTGCCTGTGTGAAATGGTACACCTGCCCTTTTAGTTCCCCTACCAAAAACAGTGTTGTGCAGCAAACCTGTGCTTCCCTAGTGGAGGCTGCATTTCTTTAATAGGACTAGAAATTCCACTGCTTTGCTATCTCTACCTCTGGACCACCTTGGCCTCACAGGGTAGGCTTTCTAATTCTACAAACCATTACTCACTATTTCTAGAGTACTCCATATACAAAATTGGGAAGCAAGTGAGTTTTTCCTAAGTCTTTTCCTTTTTTGGCACGTCTAAGATTTTCCCTCTTTCCTTCTCGCCCATTAAAATTTTATTTCAGAAAAGAATTAGAAACTCACTCACATTAGTCATGAGTGAAGGATTGAGGCTATGATAGTTCTCATAAATTACAACTCTTATCCTATGATGAAAAATATAAGCCTTAATGTATTTACATGCCTATAAATTAAGCAACTGAGAGGCTATATAGGAAGTGGTTAAAAGTTCAGACTCTAAGGCCAGAATTTACTGGCTTAGAATTCATATCCATCACTTACCAGTTATGTGAACTCAGACAAGTTACAAAATTGTATTATGCTTTAGGTATTTCATTTTATAAATGATAATAAACTGCCACATAGGAATATTACTAATAAGGCTTTATTAACTTAATACACTTCAGCAAGTATATGCTTCAAATGGAAGATTTACCCATTAAAGATAACTCATTAAAATTTAATTGTGAGCAGCATATGAAAAGAAATAGTCATTAAACCTCTGACTTGATGCCCAGGCTTAGATAACTTCATCAATAAATAGAAAAATCTAGTCATGTTTTAGAGTCAAACATAAAAGATTTTTAAAATATTTATGTGCAAATAAAATGACACATTTTATAAAGATTTTCCATTAATATAAAAATCAAGTGTATAAGAAGCAAAAATAATTTTTATGTTTTCTCTAATGAAAATTATCATTTTATTATACATACAGTATTAAATTTTCAAGCATGGTAGTACACTACCTGGAAAAATTCATTTAGATAGCATAAAATGGACATTGAAATAATAATAACTTCTGAAGGACACATGGACAATGCCAAAGGGGCTAGGTTTGAGGGTGGGAGGTGGGGATGGGTGGGGTGGGTGGGAGTAGTGGGGGAAAATGGAGACAACTGTACTTGAACAACAAGAAAAAATTATTCAAAGAGAAGAACAGAAAAATTTGGGACAAATGTAATTGAGGTAAAAGCTTCTAAGTAATATTTCCTGGAAGAGCAAAACTTTTCCTACTGTCTCTACAAACTATGGAGTAACTTGGCTATGTTTTTCTGGTATTCAAAAATATTGGGTAATATCTGAGTACTTGTAATTATTGAAAATTGACTATAGTTAAATATTAAAATATAAAATAATATCATACTATTTATGTAGAGAACATAAAAACAATTATCATATGTTACAGAAAAAAGAACAGTATTATATGGTATAGGACAAAACAGAACTCCAGTCATTACCTCAGGGGAGGGTGGGACAGACTTAGGAATTAAATAAAAGACTTGAAAAGAAAGTATCGAAAAGTACAAATATTTGTTGCATGTGGGAAATATTCTCAATACTTTCCTGCATGTTTGAATAAAATATAATAATAAAAACCAACATAAAAGGACATAGTCACTTTAATCTTTCTCCTGGCTCTCATTAAAAAACAAAACAAAACTGTAAAGTATAAATAGAAAATATGCATCAGCACCAAAAGATAAATATAAAAATTGATATTATATCTGAAACCCATGAAATAGGGCCAAAATTTTAAAGGTCTTTGATACTAAATATACTTTACCATATGAAGGGAAAGCACACAGGAGGAGGTCTGGAGAGATGCCCATCCCTCCTGGCAGAAACTTACTTGAAAAAGCAAAAGCTGTGTTGAAATGCTAGGAATCCACCCAGAAGCCCTTTACTCAAGGTCAGTTTTGCCTCTAGAGTCCAGGAGCACCTGGTAGAATGGTCAGCCCCTGACAGGGCTAAAATGTAGTGTAGAAAACTGTGGTCTTTCCTAGGGACTCAATGTTTTTTTTTTCAGCCTAACTCCCAGGGCCCTTTCAGCTTTTGCTCTTTACTAGAAAACTCTTCTTGGTTTATGCAACATTTAGCAAATGAGTAGCTCATAGTGATCTTTTACTTATTTATTTAATTGATCCTTATATATGTTCAGTTTTTATGCTGCAGCAGAAGACATTTAGTCTGTCATAGTATATCATATGAAAACAATCAGAAAACAGGGTAAGAAGCCTTTCTCTAGAGATTTTATTTCCTCAGTGTAAGGGATACCTTCCAAAGGTGGAATAAAACTTGTTGATTAAACATCTGTAACGCTGGTACTTTCCCCTGCTCTTCAGTCTGGCCATGCAAGCTTCTATGTCTCACTTGAAATATTTGGCTAAGACCTTTACTTGGTCTGTCACAGAGCTTAGGGAAATCCAAGAATTCTAGCTAAAACTTACAAAAATTGATATTGTTATCACAATTTGTTTTGGTGATATTTTCCAATTTTAAATACCAATTTAAAAATCTTGGAAACAGCTAAACAAAAAAGCAAAAGTAAAAGCAAAATTCCAAAAATTAACTATAAAGGATGAAAAAATAGTCTGGCTTTAGACTTTTTCTTTATTAGACTAAATAGTAAAAGACAATGAAGCAATATCTCTAGTTTTATGGGGAAAGGTGATTTCAGAATTTGATATTTAAATTGAAAGATAAGAACACTATTTAAATAAAATATTTAATTTATATCAGCCTGACTTTGCCACAGATAAAAGTTACAAATTTTGAAAATATTTTAAAAGAATTGAAAATACCAGGGAAGGCCAAAAGCAGGCAGAAACTGAAAGGGAGTTGAGCCATTTGAGAGGGAGCCAAACTGTGCAATTTGTGTTCATGCAGCTGCAGCTTTTTGGCTGATGGCACTCTTACTCTTTGGCTGCGGCATATAGATGGACGGAATTCAAACAGAGAGTAGAAATATTATTAGTTTGAGGAGTCAAGTAGAAATATTATTGGTTTGAGACTGCCAGTGGACCAAAACAGTGAGGGAGTGTTAGAAATCATAGTGAGAAAAGGGCTGTAGAGAGGGAAGCTGCAAATCTGTGTACTACAAGTTCTGTTCAGACCTGTGGCTGTTGTCTGGATCACTCATGCTCGGGGTAGAGGCAGAGTTTTAGGGTGGAAATGTGGAAGGGAGTAGTTGGATGACTAAAAGTACTAAGTGGAGATTCCAGTGTCTGACCACCAACCACAGAAGACATAGCATTTGGACTTTGAGTCCAGGTGAAGAAATTGCCTGCTTGAACAAAAATTAACATTGTTCAATGCAATGTAACAGAATCCAGAATCTCCTCAAAGTATCATTCAAAATTCCCTGAATACATAAGGGAGTCACTATCCATGAAAAGAAACCAGAAATTGTGACTCATAGTAAAAAAAAATAGATGATAGAAATCCATCCCAAAGTTATCCAAATGTTGGAATTACCACACGAGAGGTCTTTAAAGCAGCTGAAACTTATGTTCTAGGACTTAACTAAAACGTCATCTTTGAGTATTTAAAGGAAAGTATGGTCATAATGGAGGAAGAGACTATCAGGATAAAAATAGAAACTATAAAAAAGAACCAAAATGAAAATTCTTAACTGGAAAGTATAATGTATGAAATAAAATGTTCATTTATTGGGTAAGAGTAGATTGTAGACCACAGGGGAAAAAATGAATGAATTTAAAACAAAATAAATAGAAACTATGTAATCTATAGAACACAGAGTAAAAAAAGGTTGAAAAAAATAACAAAATCCTAGTAAGTTCCATAACTTACTAGGCAATATTAAGCAATACAATACATATGAACTTGGAGTCCCAGAGAGAAACAGAACAGAATTTATTTGAAGAATTGCAAAAAATTTCCCAAATTTGGTGGAAAACATCAAACTAGAAGTTTAAGAGACCCCAAGGAGAATGAACACAAAGAAAAGTACATCAGCACATCATGGGCAAATTGCTAAATACAAAAAATAAAGAGAAAAATTTTATAGTAGCTTGAGGGAAAAAAGGCACATTCCATCTTGTGAGAATCAGCAAACCATGGCCTACAGGACCAATCTAGCTAAGACCTATTTTCCATGTACCTTGCAAGCTAAGAATGTTTTTTAAATTCTTAAAGAGTTGTAAAAAAATATTAGGTGACATAGCCAAATGTATCTAACAAAACCTAAAATATTAACTATTTTGCCCTTTATAGAAAAAGTTTCTGACCCTAAACACAATGAAAAATAGTAAGAATAGTGTCTGACTTCTAACTAGAAATAATATGAACCAGAATACAATACAATAATATCTTGCTGAAAGGCAAAAGAAAAATGAGCCCAGAATTCTATATCCAGCAAAAATATCCTTCAAAAATAAGACAAAATGAACATTATTTTTAGATACATAAACTTGAGACAATAACATTGCTAGCAGAACTGAACTATGAAAACTGTCAAAAGGCCATTTTTCAGGCTGCAGGGAAATGGCACCAGACAGAAATTCAAATTTATAGCAAAGAATGGAAGAGCCAGGAATAGTAAATATGTGAATAAATATAGGAGACTATTTCAAGTCTTCTATTGCTTTTGTAAAAATACATACAATCACTTCCACTTCTAGCTGTGATGGAGTAATAGAAACTGGATTTACGTTTCTTTCTTAAACAACTAAAAAGTTAGAGAAAAAATATGAAACAATAGCTTTTATGTGTTGGACAGCAGGTGACACAGAAAAGTAATCCCAAAGAGAAGAGCGACAAAGTGAGGGAGCCTTTCAATTATCTCATTTTTTGTCTCTAAAGAAGAATTTTCAGGTCTAGTGCAAGTGGTGGGAATCCAATCAGAACCCAGTGTTCTAAAGGAGTTGAGAAAATAAAATGTAGCATTCAGGAAGGCCAAGGCAAGCTAAATTTCATAGGTCAGCATAAAATAGAGGGGATAGGTGAAAGCAAAGGGCATTCTGGAGATCTTCAGAGGATTATCCTTGAATCTTTGCCTGAGGTTGGTAAAGAACTACAGGAAGGAGAGGGCAGAACAATGCCTGGGGTTTACACAAAGCTCAAGTTCCAGGCAGGCAGATGGGAAACCTCCTGTACACAGAGCATGGGCTAGAATACTAAAAAGGGTATTGCCTCAGTAGGGGAGAAGAAAGGTAGGCCTAGGGAAAAAAAAAAGACTTCTTTGGTTCTATCTAATGAAGCTTAAAAACTAGCCTTAAACAGATCAAAATATTTCTAAGTAACTGGATTGCATCCCAGAAAAAAACTCACAAATATTTAAAGAAATAAAATAAGTATTCACAAAAAACTATAGGATCACTGAAAAAGGAACTGATCATTTGAATAGTACTGTATCTATTAGAAAAATTAAATTTTTAGTAAAAAACCTTCCTATAGAAAAAAATTTAGGCCCTCATGAATTCTACCAAATATGTAAGCAAGAATAAATACCAATTTTATACTAACTTTTTTTTAGAAAAGTAGAGGAAGCAATGAACTTCTTATTAACATGAGGTAGGATAGTATAGGAAAGAAAACAAAATTTTAACAAATAGGATCCAGTAGTACATGAAATGTTAATGTGATGGCCAAAAGGGAATACAAGGATGGGTTAACATCTGAACATCAATGGAATTAACTATATTAAAAGACTGAAAAAGAAAACCAGTATGTTCATGTAAATAGGTATTTAAAAAGCATTTGTAAAAATCCTACATCTATTATGTTAAAAAACTAAAACAAAAACAAAATCTTGTGGCAAGCTAGGAAGAGAATGAAGTTACCTGATAAAAGACATCTATAATAACCCACAGCCAAAATCTATTTAAGGATAAATAACCAAACACTTCCCTCTAAGATCAAGGATCTTACTCTCACCAGTTTTAGTCAACATTTCTTGGAAATCTTAGCCATAGGCAAGTAAAATAAATAAAAGGCATATATATATAGACTGGAAATAAAGAAGTAAAATGCTCTTTATTGTCAGATGACATAATTGTCCATGCAGAAAACCTTAAGAAATTTAAAAAGGCTAGTAGAATCAATAAGCAAATTTAGTAAGATTACAAATATAAGATCAATACAAAATTTTTTCCTATAGTGCTTTCTATATACTAGCAGTGAACAGTCAGAAATTGAATAAATACCATAAACAATGTCACTTGGAAAATATGTACAACATATGTACAATAAAAACTAGAAAACATTGCTGAAATAAATGAGAGAATCTTTAATAAATGTAGAGATAGTTTATCTTCATGGACTGGAAAAGTCAATATTGTTAAGGTGTCAATGCTCTCTGAATTGATCTATGGATTAAACATAATTCCAATCTAAATTACAGAGTATATACTTTAAAAACTGACACAGATTTTAAAATTTATTCATAATTAAAAGGAATCTAGATTAGCCAAACATCATCTTTTAAAGAAGAACAAAGGTAGAGGACTTACACTACCTGGAAAAATAGATGCATTATAAAACTATACTGATCAGGGAGTTTGCTGTCAGCATCCCTAGAACAGACTACAGAGTACAGACACAGACCAGCACACATATGGTCAACTGATTTTTTGATGAAGGTTCTCAGACAATTCAATGGGAAAAGGATAATCTTTTCAACAAATGGTCCTGGAACAATGTGCAAAGAAATGATCCTCATTGCTTAATTCTCATAATTTGTAAAATTTACTCAAAATGAATTAGAGACCTAAATGTAAGAGCTACAACCATAAGCTATAAAATTATACACTCTAAAATCTGTAGAAGAAAATATAGGAGATAATCTTGGTGAAATTGTTTCACAAAAAATTCTTAAAAGAACACAGAAAAGCACAGACTATGTTAGAACAAAGTTAATAACTGGATTTTGCCAATTATAAACTTCTACTCTTCAAGACACTAATATAAAAAAAGGCAAGCTACAGACTGGCAGAAAGTATTTGTAATATATATATATCTGTTAAAGAATTTGTGTCCATAATATGTAAAGAACTCTTGTAACAATTTTTTGGAACTCTTGTAACAATTTAATGAAACAAATGACCCAAATAAAATAGCCAAAAGACTTAAACAGACTTCAGCAAAGAAGTTATGCATAAATGAGCACATAAAAAGAAGCTCATCATGATTAGTCATTAAAAAAATTAAAACAAAACTTAGCTAAAAACCAGTACATAACCCACAAGAATGTCATATTAAAAAGAAGACAACAAGTGTTAGTGAGGACGTGGAATAACTATACAATCCAGAAATTTTCTTAAAATGCTACACATACACCTATAATACTACTTAGCCATTCCACTAGTAGATGTTTACCAAAGAGAAATGATGTTCACAGCAGCTTTATTTATAACAACTAAATACTTGAAACAATGCAAATGTCCACCAGCAAGTGAATGAGTAAACAAATTGTGATATGTCCTTACTGTTGACTATAGGCTACTTACTCAAAAATACAGGGGAACAAACCATTATTAATGCATGCAACAATATGAGTGAGTCTCAAGATAATTATGTGGACTGGAGTGAAAAATGCCAGACAAAATATACTACATACTCTATGGTTCCATTTACATAAAATTCTACAAAATGCAAATAACCTGTAATGACAAAAATTACATGAGTGGTTGACTTCCTGGAGACTGAGTGGGAAGGAGAAATTACAAAAAGCATGTAGAACTTTTGAAAATAGTGGATATGTTCCCTATCTTGAAAGCTGTAATGGTTTTGTGGTTCATACATATGACAGCTTATCAAATATTACATTTTAAATACATGTGGTTTATTGTACATCAGTTAGACCTTAAAAAAGCTGAAATAAACCATGCAGTTTTTTTAAGAAATATAACACTACATAATATGAGGCTATTATTCATGTAGATCTTCTAATATCCATGACAACTGCACAAAGGACCAAGAGGAAGTGCATGTACTATGCCGCTATAAGTTCCTACATTTTTAGTGAAGTTGGACAATATTAATTTTAAGTAGTATTTTGATAATCTAAGGATGCATTTTGTAATCATTAAGGCAACCTCAAAACTTACAAACAGGTACAGGCAACTAAAGAATAGAGGACTAAAGTGGAATACTAAGAATATTTAATTAACCAAAAAAAGACAGGAAAGGGGAAATGGAAGAACAGAAACCAGGTGAGAAAAAGCTGAAAAAAAAAGGAATATGGTGAAAAAAGCTATAGTGATATTAAATGTAAATAATATAGCATTCCAATTACAAGAAATTGCCTGACTAAATAAAAAGCATATTTATAAGAAATACACTTTAGATATGGAAACACCAATAGGTTGTAAGTAAAATAATGGGAAAATATAAACCATGCAAACTACAAATATGAGAAAGCTGAAGTGGCTATATTATGTCAAACAAGACAGAATTCAAAACAAGGATAACCATAGATGTGAAGGAACATTTCATAATGATTAAAGAGAAACATAATAATAATGAGTATGTCATGGCCAATAACTTAAAGCAAAAATCAACAGAATTAAGAGGAGAAATACATAATTTCACAATCAGAGTTGGAGATTTTAATATCCCCTCTCTAGTAATCAATAGAACTACTAATTAAAATATTAGTAAGGAAATAGGACCAGAATTAGCAATCTTTTTCCTATTAAGGACTAGAGAGTCAATGTTTTAGGCTTTGTGGGTCACACATGGTCTTTGTGGCCTTCCTTCCTTCCTTCCTTCCTTCCTTCCTTCCCAACTTTTAAAAATGTAAAACCCATTCTCAGGACATATAAAAACTCTACAGGCCTGATTTGTTCCATGTAATATAGTTTGCTGAGCCTTGATACAGAAGATCTGAATAATACTCTGAAGCACCTTGATCTAATTAAGATTTATAAAATAACTGCAGAATGCACATTCTTCCCAAGTCCACATAAAATGTTCACCCACAGAGACCATGCACTGCGGCATAAAGCAAGTCTCAATACATTGTAAAAGATCATATAGAATATATAGTAAGCCTGTAATATTTTTAAATTAGAAATCAGTAACTATAAGGTATCTAGAACATCGCCAAATATTTGGAAATTAAGCAATACTTCTCTAAATAACCCGTGGGTCAAAATAGAATTTATACTGGAAATTAGAATACACTTTGAATAGAATGATAATGAAAATACAACATATTTAAATTTGTAAAATGTAGTTAAAATGGTGCTTAGAGAAATTCATAGGTTGAAACGCAGTATGAAAAATGAAGAGAGAGAATGATAAGATAAATAGGGTAAAATTTAAACAGTTGGTGGATGAGGAATATATGGGAGTTCCTTATGCTACTCTTATCACTTTCTATAAGTTAAAATTTTAACAAAATGAAGAGCTTTCTCCAAACCCTTGATTTTATGTTCATCTAAGATGTATTCACATGTGAGGGTGGGAAGTAAACACAGATATGCAAGAGGGGTCAAGATACAAAGTACCTCTCCATTCAAAATTCTGGAAAAACCCATGGCAACAGCAAACAAGAAATTTCACATGAATACTAAAAGAAATCAGGATATCTCTGGGGATAGGGGTGTGGAAAATCATGGCACAAATCCAAAGAGCAGTAATTAATTAATTTTAAAAGAGAAATTAATGGAAGAAGCTTTCAGAAGAGTAGGTTGAGCAGGTTAGTCCGTCCATCCTCTGGCCTATATCGAGGAGGAGGTTGGGAAGGTATCAGTGGTTTCACCTTCCCTGCTCATTGAAATCATCTGGGTAGCTTTAAAAAGTCCTGAGCCAGAGGTTCTGATTTAGTGAGTCAGGAGGCCTAGGCACCAGAATTATGTTTTGTATCAGAAATACGGTATAAACAAGAGAGAAATAAACTTGCCATAAGTGCTTATTAATCTAGAGTAACTGAGAAGTTTGGTGCAGGAATTCGGCAAGTAGTTCAAGGAACAGGAGAGAATAAAAAAATATATCCAAGTGAATTGATATTTCAAGTAGCCTGCAAGTGGACTGTTAATAAATGGGCAATTGGAAAAAACAAAATACTGGAATACAACTACTTTCCTTATGACAAAATAAATTCCAAGTAGATCAAATGTTAAATAAAACATGGAAATAAAAAGTACTAGAAAAAGAAAGTAGATATTTTCATAATACTAGGTAAGTCTTGATAAATATCTGATCAAATTAAAACTTTAAAGGAAATGATTTAAATTTACTGAAAAAAAAATTAAAGTTATCTACAGGCAAAAGACATGATTAACCAGTTTGCAATATTGCTGAAAAGTAAGAATATGTGTAGTGTAACTGAAAATTTCCTAAAAATCAATATAATAATAAAATGGGTGACATGAGAATAGGACTTAAGCATACATAACTTTTATAATGAAAAAACTAAACTGTAAAGCAATATTCAAACTAATATAAAATCAATGTACAAATCAAATGTTATTTGAAGGTCCTCACCAAAGGATAAATCATTATAATGAAGATTCTGACAAATGACCCAGTACACTTGATTTTGGCTGTTTCATTTGTTAATTCATGATAAATTTACTTACAGTTTGTTATACGTTCTTGACTTCTTGCTATCCTGTCCTTTACAGAGATTAAAGGTGCTCTTTTGGTACCATGTAGAGTTGTTGCTGACAGTTCTTGCAGTTTCCAGTGGGTCCAAAATCCTTTTCGTGGTTTCAAACCTGTTAAAAAAAAAGACACTTAGCCAAAGAAAGTAGGATTTTGAAAATATCTTTTTAATTTGTCAAAGCATTTTTTGTGAGTATTATGTATTTTATTCTCACAACAGTCTTGTGAGAATTGTCAGTCTCAAGTTTCTAATGAGGGAACATCTATACAGAAATGTTAATGTCTTTTTAACATTTATTGTTGTGCAGTTACGGTTGGCCTACCTTTTCCCCATTGCTCACTCTTACCCCCCAACTCTCACAGTCAACCCCCCATTGTCCATGCCCATGACTTCTCTATTTGTGTTCTTTTGCTTGCCTTTTCCCTTTCTTTCTCCCCCATTATCCTCCTTCCCCTTCCCCTCTGGTCACTGTCAATTTGTTCTTTATTTCCAAGTCTCTGGTTCTATATTGCTCATTTGTTTGTTTTGCTGATTAGGTTCCACTTTCAGGTGAGATCATATGGTATTTGTCTTTCACCGCCTGGCTTATTTCACTTAGTATAATGCTCTCCAGATCCATCCATGCTGTCTCAAAGGGTAGGAGCTCCTTTTTTCTTTCTGCTGGATAGAATTCCCCCATTGTGTAAATGTACCACAGTTTTTTGATCCACTCATTTACTGGTGGGCATTTGGGTTGCTTCTAGCACTTGGCTATTGTAAATTGTGCTGCTCTGAACATTGGGGTGCATAGGTTCTTTTAGATTGGTGTTTCAGAGCTCTTAGGGTATAATCCCAGCAGTGGAATTGCTGGGTAAAAAGGCAGTTCCATTTTTAGTTTTCTGAAGAAATTCCATACTATTTTCCACAGTGGTTGCTGTAGTCTGCATTCCCATCAACAGCGTGCTAGGGTTCCCTTTTCTCCATATCCTCACCAACACTCGCTGTTTGTTGATTTATTAATGATGGCCCTTCTGACTGGTATGAGGTGATATCTCATTGTGGTTTTAATTTGCATCTCTCTAATGGCTAGTGATGTTGAACATTTTTTCATGTGTCTATGAGCCCTCTGCATGTCCTCCTTGGAGAAGTTTCTGTTCAGGTCTCTTACCCATTTTTAAATTAAGGGTTTTTTTTTGTCTTCCTGGTGTGGAGTCATGTGAGTTCTTTATATATTTTGGAGATCAAAATGTCCAAGGAATAATGTCCAAGGAATCATTGGCAAATTATGTTTTCACAGAAGGTTGGTTACCTTTCCACTGTGTTGATGTATAGATACCTTTCTGTCAGGAGCCTACCAACAACCAACCTTTGACACAGTCGGGATGGGTGAGATGCATCTGCACAGCAGAGGCAACTGTGGCTGGATCTCCTGTCTATCTCTTCCTGTATACCTATCCCTGCTAGCAATAGGTGGTGGGATTTTTGGATACCTGTGTGTTATAACAAAAAATCTGCACGATGCCCCTGATTCTGTGTGAAATGACTTGCTGACCACAGAATAGAGACCCCTAGCAACCCTAATGCTGCCTGCTTCCCCCACCCGGGAAGTTAAGGACAAAATTAATCTATGGACAGACCAACTGCCAGAACGTTGAAGGAAGCTGTTGCTAGGAATGTTTCTTGGGGAGTCACCACTTAAAAGCTTAAGATTTATTAGAGCCACTACCCCTTCCATACCTTGGACAGGAGTGTAAAGAAGCAAGGAGTTGTAGTTGGAAATGATAATCTCAATATATGGAAATGAATACAAAACATGGCCTCCCCAAGATGTATAAATCAAAAACCTAGGCAAAAAACCAGTTACCTAACCTAGACAAATCTAACCTCAGTGGACAATAGCTAATTTCTATATAACCTATAAATCACCCCTTGCACCCTTTTAACTTAGACCAATCCCTAGAATCTTAATAGACACCTAGTTACTAATTGGCACCTGAAAGTTTGTGCCCATATAGCTTCATTGGCTATCTGATTAATAACCCTCTTGGTCAAAATAACCTTTGTTTAATATGGTTGATCTGTGGGACCTCCTGTACTTTTTGGTTATTTCTTTGTTTAACATGATTGATCTGTAAAACCTTCTGTACTTTTTGAAATTATTTCTATGGTAACCATTTCTGTTGTAATAATCACACTATGCATTGAATGTTGTATAACCTCCCCTATAAAAATAAAGATTGACTTTTCTCAGTGAGTCAGTCAGGCCCAAAAAGCCTAGCTGTCTTCTGGCACCCCACCGGGTGTTTCCCTCTAGTCTCTTCGCCTTAGCTGTGCATCCTTCGGGGACCCTGAGACCCCGCTGAGGCTGGACCCCAGCACCTTTCCTCTATATATATAATTACAGTATCCCCCAAATAATAAAATATATTTCATATAAAAAGTTCCACTTTTGTTCCAAAAGCTGTATAAGGTTGAATAATGCACTTAACCACACTAAACATTTGTATCCTGAGCAATAATATTAAAAAATATGGATTTCTTTGTGTACTACATACCCTTGTTCTGAGGGTTACTGAGATATGTTAAAATACTTGGTAAACGGGAACTATGAGTTAATATTATCGCTATACATTAATATATTCATAAATATATTGAATAAACAAAAACAGTTTTAAAAGCTAATCAAGATTTAAACCAAAAGATTTACAAGAAACACTTCTTAAAAATTGTCAATAGCCCTGACCAGTATGGCTCAATTGGTTGGTCATCATCCCACAAAGCAAAAAGTCAATGGTTCAATTCCTATCAGGGTGCATGCCTGGGTTGTGGGTTTTGGGTGCATTCGAGAGGTAACTGACTGATATTTCTGTCCCACATCAATGTTTCTCTCCCACTCTTTCCTCCTTCTTTCCCATCTCTCTAAAAAATAAATAAACAAATAAAATCTTTTAAAAAAGAAAGAAAATTGTCAATATCTTCTGGTAGTCCATAATAGTATAAAAGTCTTAGGAAAAAATGTTGGAAAAGCCATTCCCAGAATTTGTAACTACCCTAGTTTTAAGCCCAAGTACCTAAATCTCCAGCTAAATACTCTAGAATAGAATTTTACTTACCTTTAGTCTTTCAGTCCTACCACTTATACCTATAAGCACATCAATATTTAAAAACCAAGTTTCTTTTATTAATGATTGTATGTTTTATGAGAAACTCAATTAGCTCTAGAATTTACCCAATAGTATTAGTTATAAATGTATTTCCAAAAAGCAGCTTAAAATGTTTATCTTCAAAATATAAAGTGTATATAGCATGACTTAATTCTGTAGCAATTCAGTTTTCTGTAATAATTTCACTGCCTATAAAATTATTGGACTTTTAAAGTTAATAACTGATTAATTTTGGTATTATGAAATTTTCAAAAGAAAATCATTATTATTTAAAAACATAGGCATCCATTTAGCATGTTTTATAAGGCAAAGAACTACTCTTTTAAGCCCTGGCTGGTGTAGCTCAGTGGATTGAGCTTGGGCTGTGAACCAAAGCAATCGCAGGTTCGATTCCCAGTCAGGGCACATGCCTGGGTTGTGGGCCACGTGAGAGGCAACCACACATTAATGTTTCTCTCTCTCTCTTTCTCCCTCCCTTGCCCTCTCTAAAAATAAATAACTAAATCTTTAAAAAAAGAAATATTTTTTTTAAAAAGAACTACCCTTTTTTTTTGACTGGAGAAAGCAAAATCCAAAAGTTTTAGGTACTAAAATAATGATCAATACTTAAATGACCCCCATACCTGACAACCAAAGAAAAATGTTATTCCCTAGATCTTCTTTAAATACATCACTAAAGAGATCACTGGATTCTGGAAATGCTTCCTGGAATGTTGTACAGATAGCTTGTGCCAAACAATCAGGATACACCTACCAAAAATAGTTATATTAGAATGATTTCATATTTCATATAACATATCTCAACTACCAAAGAAAGTATTATTAAGTTTGCAATATATATATATATATATATATATATATATATCCCTTTTTTGTAATAGCTTGCTGTTGGCCTTTAGTATCTCTTTGTACATCTAATTGAGGAACATAAAAAGAAATAGAAATAAAGTTAGTCATTTTGACTATTTGATAGCATTTGAGGAAAATTTTAAAAATTTGGATAAAGGATGAAGTTAACAATTAGGATAAAGTTTGATGAATATATATGTATTTCATATAACCTTGCTATTGTTATCCTCTTTTATAAAGTGATATATACAGATCATTGTAATAAAAAGCATATATAAATAAAATACATATAACATTGTGCACATTTAATATGCATGTTGTATTGATTTAACACATTTATATATTACAAAATGGTTATCACCATAGCCGTAGCTAATACCTCTGTTATGGCACATAATTATCAGAGAATAAAAAGCATATTTTTTAAATAATCGAAGCCTGTTTAGGTGACTTAACATATTATAATCACCACTGTATTATTTACATATTAAAACCATGATCAGACATCAAGAGATATATGTTTCCCATCCCAGCCCTGAAATTCCCTCCCCTCTCCCCTCTGGGCACTGTCAGCCTGTTCTCTATTTCCGTGTCTTTGGTCATATTTTGTGAGATGGGAGTAAAAGACAGAAAACTGTATGTGAACAACAATTAAAATAATTTTTTTAAAAAAAGAGAGAGATATGTTTCTACCAGTATTCTATTAGTAAAATCTGTAAATTACCTCATTTCTCTCAGAGTGATTAAGCATAGAAAGAAACAATATTTTCATATTAAAGGTTTAAATTTTTTTTTTTACTATTTTGGTACTCTTCATTCTGGTAAGCATTTACAATCATACATTTACCCCTTAATAATGTAAAAATTTAGAATAAAAAATGCCCCTTATAGGTCACTGTCCTAATTTCTGGAACCTGTAAGTGTTAATTTATATAGCAAAAGGGCTTTGCATATATCATTAATTAAGGAGCTTGAGAGGGGGAGATTACCTTGAATTATCCAATGGGCCTTCAATGTAATTATAAGTGTCCTTCCAAGAAGGACTCTGAGAAAAATTTTATTATACAATAGAAGAGGGGAAGGCAATGGGATGGCAGAAGTAGAGATTGGAGTGATATGACCAGAAGCCAATAACATTGGCAGCCACCAGAAGCTAGAAAAGGCTTCTCTGTTGGGATCTCTTAAAAAACTAGTCCTTTGATACCTTGATTTTAGCTCTATAAAACTGAATTTGGACTTCTGATCTAACAGTAAGACAGTTTCTGTTGTTTTAAGCCACTAAGTTTGTGACAATTTGTTATAGCAGCAATAGGAAATGAATACAGTCACTGAAACCAGTACTTGTCATGTTTGCTGGTAAGTGATGGTATTCTTTGAAGAACATGATAATTGTTTTGGGAGGGGAACAGGGAGGAGATGGGAGAATCCTTTAATATATTGGTATAGTTAGTTTTACTGAATGAACTTTGAATATTTTACTACCAGAAACAATCATATGTTGTATTTGGGGTTCATAAAACCATATTAATGATTAAAATTTAAATGTTGAACAAGGTGAAAAAGGGAACCCTCTTCAGTTTTCTGTGAGCACCTTGTCTTCGGGAGATTAAGGGAAAAAGAGATCAAATGTCAAATTGTGCTGGGAAATTTCTAAAGGAATATTGGTGTATGACATTGGAAGGAAGGGAAGTGAAAGCCACACTAAATATATTTAGATTCAGTTAATTTGTACTAAGTAATGAGACCTGAAAATAATTGTCTGATTTGAAATATTAATAACTTTATCTTCTTTAGGTAAGATAAATTGGATGAGATAATAGTAACAAAACACCCCACTTATTTGGATGAGTTAAAAATAATGAAAATTGATCAATGAGAGATGAGGTTCCACTTCCACTTAAATAGCTCTGAAGGGGATAAACTTGTAGGGAGGTGGCCTGGTTCTCAAGAAAAGAAAGATGATCACCTCTAGACAATTTATATACCCCAAATCCTAACCATTTGCTAACTTTTTCCTGCAAATAAGAAAAAAAAATCAGTATTAGCAGAGAAAATTCTAGTCTATCTTTGAGAGCACCATTGTTCTTCAAAAGAATAATTTTTGAATCATGGATCTGATGATCCTCTTTATTTGACAGACAATCAACTATGAAACTGAGAGACTGAATGTCCTAACAAGAGCCCCCAGGTAATCAATAGCAGAATCTGACATGAAGCCAAAGTTCCTTCCACCTTGTCACACAGTATGTATGTGCTTCTGAATAAGACAGGTAAAGATAGAATATAAATATTTGGCAATTTAGGTTTGTTTACAAAGGTTATTTAACTATTTTTATTTTAGGTTTCCTTTACCCATGGAAAAAACATTTACTGACTCCCAAATACTTCTGTATTTCTGATTTACAGATGATAACACAACAAAGTATATGAATGTGGCTTTTGGTTTGAAATACTAGGTGTTTAAATTTTAAAATATCCAATAAGATTCCTACCATCTTTATTTAATATTACTCAAGAACAAAAAATTATTTTAATCAACCCTACTCACTAGCTAATATACTAGGAAAGTAAAACAAACATTTGATTCACAAATTTGTCCATTGTTCTTCACTGTAGCAGGTACTTAGTCCTTAGGTATAACACAAACTTTCAAGTCCTCTTAGATAAAAAGATACATTGTACAGAAAAAATAAACTGATAAATAATTTTGTATATAAATATAAAAAACCCAAGAATATACATAGAATATGTCAACAGTTTTCAAATTATCTATATGCAAACAAAATATCTGTATTGCACTAAGGAGATTCTGTAAGACTTTTAATCAAGGGAATAAAACATTCTGGAATGAGGGGCATAAATAAAATAACTATTTTCTATTTCATTAGCTCTAAAAATAATTAGCATAATAGTTAATTTCTACATTTACCTGAAAGAATGCATCCTTTCGACTTAGAGGTATGCTCACAAAAAGTCTCACGTAACTTTCTGAGATTCTATCAAACAAGAAATCTTGATTTTCTCTGTCAGGCTTAAAAAATAAAAGATGCATGGAATTAAAATCATTATATTACAATTTAAAGTTGGCATTTGTGTAATGACAGTAATTTTATCTATTCTTAAAGAGCAGATAGGCTCGCTATAGGGGAATGAGCATGAGTATTGGCACCATGCAGACCGGAATTTGAAGGCAGGCTGTTATTTCATTAGCTGCCTTACCTTGGGTAAGTCTTAGTTTCCTTATCTGCCAGTTGCCGATAATATATACATATCATAAAGTGGTATCTTAAAATTAAATAAGAACAAGGATCATATTTTATGTGAGGTACATGTATTTCAAGACTTCAGCAGTGTCTGGCACACAGATGCTTGATGGATTAATGAAGGTTCTTTCATAGTAGTTGGCATGCAGAAGGAACCAATGACTTAGCTACCTTTTTATTGTTCTATAACCATTTCAATTCTTGCATTACGAGTAACTCAGCATGAAATTAAAGCAATTACTGGGATAAAACAGTCATAGCCAGAACTAGTAAAATTGTGATGTGATAGCTAAACTGAATACAAAGAATGTTGCATAAAAAAAGAAATCTACAGATAATAATGGCAATATTATAAAGTCCTAATGTAGCACCCTGAATTCTTGCTTTATTAAGCAATTAAGAGACAAATTAGAGTCCACATCTATAAATTAAGCAATAAAGATGAATTAAAGAGTCCACATTTATTTATGATGTCAATTGCAGAAGCACTCTAGCATTAATATGTTATGGTAATAAACACCAAAACTTTTTAAGGTTATTGGTAGTCTTCTATAAAATTAGAAAATCAAATGAGCTGGGATTTATAAATGCATAGGCTCTTAACCTAAAATGGACGTAAGGTATCACCTACATTAAGTTCCTCTATTTCAGTGATTGCACTGGTGCTCAGAAAGATTAAGAGAACGATTTAAGGTTATACAATTAGGTAATCAAGAGCCAGACTAGAAACTAGATCACCTGACTTCCAATGTGGCTCTCATACTTGTGTAATAAATTTATGGAAGGAGATTATAGCAAATATAATAATGATAATATTAATAACAATTCTTGGTCACTTATGTAACAGGCAGTGGTTCTAAGATACAGAGTTGTGGGAGAATTAAATAAGTTGTGGGAGAATATATATATATATATATATATATATATGTATGGAGTTGTTAAAGAAATTCCTATTACTCATCACTTTAAGGAAGGATCTGAGAAAGCAGACCCTGCATAGTTTGAGTTGCTTAAGGTTTTTGGTCAGGGATCCTTTGGAACGGTTTTTCTTGTTAGAAAGACCGACCGCAATGCTGGGCAGCTGTATGCAATCACAGTGTTAAAAACAAAAAAGTTTCTTTAAAAGTTCAAGGCAGAATTCGGACAAAGAAGGAGAGGGATCTACTGGTGGAAGTAAATCATCCATTGAATGTCAAATTGCATTATGCTTTCAGACTGAAGGAAGCTGTATTTAATACTGGGTTTCCTCAAGGGAAGAGATGTCTTCACAAGACTATTCAAAAAGGTTCTGTCTACAAAGGGAGACGTGAAATTCTACCTTGCAGAACCAGCCCTTGCTTTGGATCATCTGCACTGATTAGAAACTGTGTGTAGAGATGTGAAGCTAAAAAACATTTTGCTTGATGAAATAGGACATATGAAGTTAACAGATTTTGGACACAGCAAAGAATCAGTAGATCAAGAAAAGAAGGTCTACTCATTCTGTGATACAGTGGAGTGTACAGCTCCTGAAGTAGTAAATAGAAGAAGTCATTTCCAGAGCGCTGATTGGTGTCCATATGGTGTACTTATGTTTGAAACTCTTACTGGTACACTGTCATTTCAAAGTAAAGACAGAAATGAGCCCATGAATATGAAGTATATGAATTGAAAGAAGGTATAGGTGTTGGCTCCTATTCAGTTTGCAAGCAATGCATAGATGCTGTTACCAACTTGGATTTTTCAGTGAAGATCACTGATAAAAATAAGAAAGATTCCTCAGAAGAAATTGAAGTTTGGAAGTGCTACGGACAACACTCAAATATTATCAGTTTAAAGGATGTTTATGATGACAGTAGTTGCGCTTATCTTGTTGTGGATTGGATAAAAGGAGGAGAGCTACTTGACTGTATTCTCAAACATGTTTTTCAGGGTAGGAAGCTAGTGATGTACTGTTTGTAATAACAAAGACAGATAACTATCTTCACTGTCAAGTAGTTGTTCATTGTGATCTTAAACCAGTAAAATTTTATACATGGATGAATCAGCCAATGTGGACTCCATTAGGATCTGTGATTTTGAGTTTATAAAACAACTTTGAGGAGAAAATGGACTTCTCTTAATTCCACGTTTCACTGCCAACTTTGTAGCACCTGAGGTTCTTAATGCAACAGGGCTATGATGCTGTTTGTGATATTTGGAGTCTGGGAGTCCTTTGTTACACAATGTTGGCTGTCAGCAGTCCATTTTCTAGTGGTTCCAATGATACTTCTGAAGAGATACTGCTGCATATAAGCAATGGAAAGTTCTCTTTTAGTGGTAGAAATTGGAACAATATTTCAGATAGAATGAAGGATTTGCTTTCCCATATACTACATATGGACTCACATCAGCAGTACACTACAGAATAAGTATTAAAACCCTCATGGACAGCCCACAGAAACCAGTTGCCCAATGATCCACAAAATAGAAATGATACTTCATGTGTCATTATGGGAGCAGTGGTTGCCACATAATCGGCCTTGACTTACAAGACCTTCCAACCAGTCCTAGAGCCAGTTGCTGCCTCAAGCTTAGCTCAGTGACAGAGCATGAAAAAGTGGGCCTCAACTTGGCTTGTAAGATTTCCAGTGTTCCTCAGCTAAATTGGTGAAGAGAAAATGAAATGTGTGGCTTTTGCTTAGTCTTATATCAGAGGCTGTGTTTTCTGTTACATTTCTCGAATTTGCTGTTTAAGCCTGCTTATTTAGGGGGTATGAGATTAAAAATAAACATACACAGGCCCACAATATTCTTAATATGTTGTTTTGCAGTTGTGTCCAAGATTTATTTAAGTGTATAGTTGGTATCTACAGGTCCTAACAACTTCTCTGCACACTAACTTCTAGAGTTGCCTTTAAACAAAGTTACTTTAGAAAGTAAGCAGTTGCTAGAGAATAGTTTAAAGATAAATTTAAAAAATCTAATTCCTTGTTAGTCTAAGAATAATATTATAAAAGTAGTGGGATGTTAACATTTTTGCATCAAATCTGTATTTTGTCCAGAATAACAAAATACTATTATGGCTTGACAAAACAGTTTTTAGGAACTCTGCTAGAGTGTTTCTTCAAAAACTTGTTTATATAATCCTAATACGTTTAGTGAGAAAGTAAGGTTTCCCTCTGTTATCATGGCAACACATATATGTGGGATCCAGATCTAGAAAGAGAAATTTAAGATAACAAAACTCCTGATTTCACAAATTTCCCTAAGTAATTACCTTTGTGGAATTAATACATCACTTCCTATGCCTCATTCAGCTCCTACCAGTATCAGAAATACTCTTACCTGGAATTACATTAAAGCATTGACTAAATAGTTTGAATGTAAAATTGGTAACACCCTTTTCTTCATGGTATGAAATTTCTGTGAGGATTCATAAGCAGTTTTCTGTGGGTAATCTGGGCTGGGGAAAGGCAGAGAGTTGAGTCCACTTGCAGGCTTCCTTGATGGGGTGGCACGCCTTCTCAATGCTTACCTGGACTCTGACCGCTGGGATGCTCTGTTTTCTGTTCTTCTGGATCCAGAGGCTACACGGCAGCCATTTATATTCACCACTCTTTCTAAGCTCATGTATTTTCTAACATGAGCTTTATGTGCTGCTTATTTCAATTCTCTTATTGTTTCCCGGATACCCACATCTTTCTCTTTTTAATCCTAATCAGAGTCCTAACTTTTATGAATTAAGTGAGGACCCTCTCTCCATCTGACCTGTAGACTCTTTTCCAAAAGAAAACCTTCAATGTCACTGACTTGCAGTGGGTTTTGGGCTTAGTGTTTATCAGCACATTATAGTATTCAATAAAGCTACAACTTTATCATTCACTGCAATGTTTGATTTCACTATTTTTTTCTGATTAAATGAAGACCCTGGTTCTTTGAAATCCATAATAAAGTCTTAATTCTCTGAAAGGACTCTAGATTTCAAACAGAACTTCTAACATGTATGCAATACTAAAAAACCAAGCTCTGTGAAAGGATCCATAAAAACATTTTTTGCACCAGTGCTACCTCTACTGAAAAATAAATTAGCTGCAAATCAACATAAAAAAGAAGTTTGAAAAAATCATTATACCTTAAATTTATGGAGAAACCACCACCAAAAGCAATCATGCAAAAGAGCAATAGAGGCATCTGAGAGAAAATGAGTCTTCCACATTTTAAGAGCTTTTTCCTATGGGAAAAAAAAAGACAAATAGGGGTCAAATTAAAATACATCATAGAACAAGTGGATGCAAATAGTCTTTGTAAATAGCACATGTTCAGTGGCTACAGACCAGTATAAATGTTCAGTATAAATTTAATGTGGTGCCACATGTGTAATATTACATTTTCTAGTAGCCACATAAAAAAGTAAAAGGTGAAATTAATTTTAATGATCTGTATTTAACCAAATATATTTAAACTATCATTATACTATCATATAATTATAAAATTATTAATTAATAATTTACATATTTTTTGATACTAGGCCTTTGAAATATACTGTATAATTCACACAGCACATCTCAGTTTGAACACTAAAGTTTCATTATAAATATGAGGTTAGCATTTAGACTTCATAAAATACATGATTGTCATTTTGTTTTAATCATAATCAAAGTTTTTTGATAAATGAATCAAGTATTAGTTTTTGAATTTACATAAAATTAGTTAAAATAAAATTTTAAAAGACTCAGCTCCATCGTACTAGCCACATTTCATATGCTCAATAGTCACTTGGTCAGGACCTGTGGAAACCATGACAGTGTAGGCTAGACCAAGAATAGCAAAAATCCAAGATATACTACAATTTCCCCTTTACCCTGAAGACAGATATCAACAATCATGGAATTCTATCCCAATGAACCCCATTATAACCCTAGACTAGACCTTATCTAAACATAGTGTTCTCTTTAAGCAAATGATCAAAACTGGCACATAAGGTTAAATCTATTTACCCTGACTACTACAGACCATAAATCTTGGTTTAAACAGGCACATTCAGTAGATCTTATTCAGCTAAAGGTTTTTAAAATGCAAGATTCAGTGGAGTTCAAGATTTTAAAAATTGAAATACATAGGTATACATTTTTGTTCCTCAAGTACAAGTCTACAAAAAAAAACCACAGCGTGAATACTTTTGTAGCAAGCAGATTATTTATCATGCATTCTGCGGGGCACTTCTCTTTCACAGGCCACTTACATCGGTAACAGCATCAACTTAAATCTGGTACTTAATTACAAAGGACGCATATAAGGTATATAAGGACAAAAGTACAAAACTGAAATACAGGAGGAAAGCTGAATACTTTTTCTTAAATTATTTGTAAATTTCAAGCAAAGATGCTTGTTACCTAAAGTAACTGTATAACTGCTTCTATTCTTAGTCTTGGTTATGTTTAGTATCACTAACTTCCTGTTTTCAGGAAATTCAAAATTCTTTAAAATATATCAGTAGTTAGTCAAAACAACCAAAAAATGGAAATTGAGGAAAAAAACCCAAAACCCACCTTAAAAATGTAAATATTCTCTCCATCCCTCACCTCCTTCCACTTTTGTGATAATTATTGGATTCAAGTAAATGTAAATATACTTTAAAACCTATAGATTATCTGACTTGGAACTTTTAATATTGACTTTAAGTTGAACAAAATTACTTCTAATGTTTTCTTGAATCTCTGTGTATGTAAACATGCTTGTGGCTCAGCTTTTTCTTTTTTTCTTTTTTTTTAAAGATTTTATTTATTTATTTTTAGAGAGGGAAGGAAGGGAGATACAGAGAGAGAGAGAAACACCAATGTGCGGTTGCTGGGGGTTATGGCCTGCAACCCAGACATGTACCCTGGCCTGGAATCGAACCTGCGGCACTTTGGTTCGCAGCCCGCACTCAATCCACTGAGCTACACCAGCCAGGGCTAGCTTTTTCCTTATATCTGTAATATAGGCCCCTTTTCACTTAATTCAATTTAATACAATCTTTACTAAGCATCATGTCCACCCAACATTGTGTTCTGCATGATACAAGGAATAACATACACTTTCATTAAAGAAATTTAATCTATGACTGTATGTGCAGGAATGTGTTTAGATGGGGTTAGAGAAATTCAGTCATTTCAGTGGATTTCCACACCTTCAAGCAAATAACAGTAGCCTTTAACCTTCTCTTTCTGAGTTTTAGATCCATAAATTCAGTCCTTTTGAGTTATTATAGGCACTTCTTTTTTTGTTTTCTCTTTTATATTAAATTTATTGTGGTGACATTGGTTAATAAGATTATACAGGCTTCAAGGGTTGATTTCCATATTGCTTTGTTTGCCCACCACCAATATTCAAATTACCTTCTGTCACCATGTGTTTGGCTCCCTTTACCCTTTACCACCCCCTCCACACCTTTCCCTCTGGTAACTACCATACTGGTGTCTGTGTCTATGTGTTTCAGTTTTACATCCCACATATGAGTGAAATCATATGGTTCCTAGCCTTTCCTGACTTATTGCACTTAGCATAATATTCTCAAGATCCATTAGTGTTATTGCAAATAGAACTATTTCATCTCTTCTCATGGCTAAGCAGTATTCCATAGTATATATATTCCACATTGTCTTTACCCAATCATTTATGGCAGGACACTTTGGTTGTCTCCACATCTTTGGCACCGTGAATTATGCTGCAGTGAACATAGGGGTGCATATATCTTTGTGAATAAAAGTTTTTCAAGTAGATAACCAGAAGAGGGATTGTTGGGTCATATGGTAACTCTAATTGTTTGAGGAACTGCCATACCATTTTCTATAGTGGCCGTACCAGTTTACATATCCAATAGCAGTGAATGAGAGTTCCTTTTTCTCCACAACCTCTCCAACACTTGTTATTACTTGTCCTGTTGTTAATAGCTATTCTAACAGGTGTGAGGTGGTATCTCATTGTAGTTTTGATTTGCAATTCTCTAATAGCTTGTGAAGTTGATCATCTTTTCATATATCTGTTTGCCATTTATATGTCTTCTTGGGAGAAGTATTTGTTCAGGTCCTCTGCCTATTTCTTTAATTGGATTGTTTGTTTGGTGTTGAGTTGTATGAGTTCTTTATATATTTTGGCTTATAACCCCTGTTGGAGCTGTTTGCAAACATCAGCTCCCATTTGGTCAGTTGCCTTTTTGTTTCCTTAGCAGTTTCTTGTGCTGTGCAAAGCTTTTTAGTTTGATATAGTCCCATTCATTTATTTTTGCCTTTATTTTTCTTGTGCTTGGGGTCAAATTCATAAAATCTTCTCTAAGACCAAGGTCCATCTTGCTTAAACACCTACTTTGTCAGATATTTACATAAAGGTCTGATTCATTAAATCATATCCTTGAAACTTATCACACAATAAATAAAAATGTACATACATCAAAGTTTTGGGCTTTTAAAATAAAAACAAAAATTCGTTTGGCATCCAATTTTCTGGGTAGTTGAGTAAGCGCATTTAATTTGAATCCAGAGAAGTTGCAACCCTAGAAAGAGGAGATTTCAAATAATAGTAATTACTTCACTCTTTGTAGTTTAGTAATTTCATATGACTACAGAAGACAGATAAATACTTAGCTATTATTAGTCAATTATTTTATTTCTTTTTATGAAAATAAAGTATTTATCCCCCCTAAGAAAAATCTTTGTATTATCAAGGATTTCAGAAGCATCTCTGAAATTAAGATCCCTAGCATCTTCATGTGCCAAATCCAAAAGCAAAACAAAATTATATTTCAGAACTAATTTTGATACAACTCAAATAATCAAGAATTTTAGCTAGGTTACACACAAGAAAAGAGACTAAGCAGAAAAAGAAAGCTTCTATACCTGTTCCCAACTCTCTCTCTTTCCCAGAGTCACTACGTTTATTTACTTACTTCTATGTTATTAAAAACATTCTTTTACTTCCACATAGTACTTTGATACATAATCACATAAAATAGAAATTTTAAATACCTCTATATTCTTCTTTGTCTCCATGCCATCTGAAAGCTGGAAAACATTTAAAATAAAATCTTTAAAATTCTAAATTAAAGAATTTTTAGGAAGCAAGCATATACAATGGACTAAAGATAGTTTATTCAGTACATGGTGTTGGGAAAATTGGACAGATACGTGAAGAAAAATGAAACTAGACCACCTTTTTACACCACACACAGGAATAAATATACTAATCATCAGAGAAATGCAAATAAAAAACACAATGAGATACCATCTCATACCTGTCAGAATGTCTATCATCAATAAATCACTTATGGGAATATATCCAATGGGAATATTCCCATATTCCAATATATGGGAATATATTCAGTCATATGTGTAATCTAACAAACAAACTGCACTAACAAGCAAAACAGAGACAGACTCCTAAATGGAGAACAGACGACAGCTCATGCAGAGTACAGGGCAGGGGAGTTCAGGGGTGGAGGGACAGAGCAAAAAGGAAAAAGGACTCATGGACATGGACAACCTGTGGTGATGATGGGGGCAGAGAACTATAAGGGGACTAAATGGTAATGGGAAAAATGCATAATAAAGATTATATATTAAATAAATAAATAAATGAAGTAAAAAGAAATTTTATATTTGGTAAATTTGCTCAGTGAACTTGTGTGTGTGCATGTGTGTATCTCCTACTGAAGCCTAGAGTGCTATTGTTATTTTTTTATTTTCATAAAACAAAATTTATTAAAGAATTACCTTTTATTCTGTGACTTGCTTTCCCCTTTTTGAGGTTAAAATTCTGTTCATTTTTAAAAAATATACTTTGTTGATTATGCTATTACAATTGTCCCATTTTTTACCCCTTTATTCCCCTCTGGTTTGTACCCCTCCTCCCGCCATCATTCCCCCACCTTTGTTCATGTCCATGGGTCACACATATTATGTTCTTTGGCTTCTCCATTTCATATACTACTCTTAACCATCCCCTCTCTATTTTGTACCTACCATTTAAGCTTCTTATTCCCTGTACCTTTTCCCCCATTCTCCCTGTTCCCCCTCCCCGCTGATAACCCCCCATGTGATTTCCATTCCTGTGAATCTGTTCCTGTTCTAGTTGTTTGCTTAGTTTGTTTTTGTTTTTCTAGGTTCAGTTGTTGATAGTTGTTTGTTGTCATTTTACTGTCCATATTTTTGATCATCTTCTTTATTTTAGATAAGTTCCTTTAACATTTCATATAATAAGGGCTTGGTGATGATGAACTCCTTTAACTTGACCTTATCTGGGAAACACTTTATCTGCCCTTCCATTCTAAATTAAAGCTTTGCTGGATAGAGTAATCTTGGATATAGGCCCTTGCCTTTCATGACTTGGAATACTTCTTTCCAGACCCTTTTTGCCTGCAAGCATTCTTCTGAGAAATCAGCTGATAGTCTTACGGGAACTCCTTTGGAGGTAACTGTCTCCTTTTCTCTTGCTGCTTTTAAGATTCTCTCCTTTTCTTTAATCTTGGGTAATGTAATTATAATGCACCTTGGTGTGTGCTTCCTTGGGTCCAACTTTTTGGGGACTCTCTGAACTTCTTGGGCTTCCTAGAAGTCTATTTCCTTTCCCAGCTTGGGGAGGTTCTCCTTCATTATTTGTTCAAATAAGTTTTCAATTTCTTGCTCTTCCTCTTTTCCTTCTAGAACCCCTATGATTCAGATATTGCAATGTTTAAAGTTGTCCTGGAGGTTCCTAAGCCTCACTTCATTTTCTGAATTCTTGTTTCTTCATTCTGTTGTGGTTTAATGTTTATTTCTTCTTTCTGGCCCACACCATTGATTTGAATCCTGCTTTCTTTCCCATCACTGTTGATTCCCTGTACATTTTCCTTTATTTCACTTTTCATAGCTTTCACTTCTTCTTCTATTTTGCAACCATATTCAACCATTTCTGTGAGCATCCTGATTACCAGTGTTTTGAACTGTGCATCTGATATGTTGGCTATCTCTTCATCTCTTAGTTGTATTTTTTCTGGAGTTTTGATCTGTTCTTTCATTTGAGCCATTTTTTTTGTCTCTTGTGCCTGTTAGATAGTAAGGAGCAGACCCTTAGGTATTTGCTAGGGCAGGGCAACCCACTTCCCTGCATTATGGTGCTGTATGTGGGGGAGGGGTCCAAGAGGGAACAATGCTGCTTGCTTAGCTCTCAGATGGCTTTCAGTCACTTCCTCCTCTACCCACAAGCAAATTGGGCCCTTCTGGTGCTGATTTCCAAGTGCATGGTTTTGTGTAGGTTCTAGGACCCTGTGGGTCTCTCCAATGCACTCTCCTGTGAGGCTGGGATTTTATCCTGGCACCAGCATCCATGCTGCCACAATGGTAATATTTTCCTCTTTTTATGGCCAAGTAGTATTCCATTATGTAAATGTACCATTTCTTTTTGATATACTCATCTGCTGAGGGGCACTGGGGTTGCTTCCAAGTCTTGACTACTGTAAATAATGCTGCAGTGAACACAGGGGTACATATACTCTTTTGAATCAGTGTTTTGAATTTCTTCAGATATATTCCCAGAAGTGAAATTGCTGGGTCATAAAACAGTTCCATTTTTAAATTTTTTAGGAAACTCCATACTGTTTTCCACACTGGCTGGTCCAATCTGCATTCCTACCAATAGTGAATGAGGGTTCCCTTCTCTCCACATCCTTGTCATCACTTGTTGTTTGTTGATATACTGATGATAGCCATTCTGACAGGAATGAGGTAATATCTCATTGTGGTTTTAGTTTGCGTTTCTCTAATAATAAGGGATGTTGAGCATCTTTTCATATGCCTGCTGGCCATATGTATGTCCTCTTTGTTTAAGTGTCTATTCAGGCCCTTTGCCCACTTTTTAATTGGATTGTTTCTTTTGTTTTGGGGTTTTTGGGGTTTTTTTGGTGTTTAGTTTTATAAATTCTTCCTTTTTTTTAATCCTCACCCAAATACAGGACATTTTTTTCATTGCTATTAGAGAGAAAGAGGGAGAGAAACAATGAAATGAAGGAGAAGCATTGACTGATTGCCTTCCACATGCTTCTGGACTAGGAATCATAAGGCCCAGACCTGGAACAGAGATCAAGGATTGAACCCACAACCTATGTATGTGCCATGACTTGGAATTGAGCCTGCAATATTTTGGTTATGGCACAGTGCTCCAACCGAGCCACACTGGACAGGACTATACGTTCTTTATAAATTTTGAATATTAACCTTTATCAGATGTGTCATTGGTGAATACATTCTCCCACTGAAATGGTTATCTTTTCATTTTGTTGATGGTTTCATTTGCTGTGCAAAATCTTTTTTCAGTTTGATGTTGTCTCACTTATTTTTTTCTTTTGTTTCCCTTGCCTGAGGAGACATACCAAAAAGTATTTCTATGAGAAATATCAGAGATTTTACTACCTAGGTCATCTTCTAGGATTTATGGTTTTGAGCCTAATGTTTAAGTTTTTAATTCATTTTGAATTATTGTGTATGGTATAAGAAGGTGGGCTTGTTTCATTTTTTGCACATATCTGTCTAATTTTCCCAGGACCATTTATTGAACAGATTATTTTTATCCCATTGTATGTTCTTGCCTCCTCTGTCGAATATTAATTAATTGACCATTAAGGTGTGGGTTTATTTCTGGGCTTTCTATTCTGTTTCATTGATCTATACATCTAGTTTTATGTCAGTACCATGCTGTTTTGATTACTATGGCCTTATAGTGTAGTTTAATGGCAGGTAGCACAGTTCCCCCAAACTTGTACTTCTTTCTCAAGATTGCTGTGGCTATTTGGGGTCTTTTGTGGTGCCATATAAATGCTTGGAATATCTGTTCTAGTTCTTTGAAATAAGCCATTTGTATCTCGATAGGAATGACACTGAATTTATATTTGCTTTGGGTAGTATGGTCTTTTTAATGAGGTTAATTCCTCTTATCTATAATCATGGTGTATGCTTCCCTTTACTTATCTTCTTCAATTTCTTCCATCAGTGTCTTGTAGTTTCCAAGTACATGTCCTTAATGTCCTTGTTTAAATTTATTCAAAGGCATTTCTTTGTATGCAATTATAAATGTGATCATTTTGTTAGTTTCCATTTCTGATCGTCCATTCTTGGTGTATAAAGATGCAACTGATTTCTGGATATTTATTTTGTATCCTGCTACTTTCCTGAAATCATTTATCAGTTCTAGTAGTTTTTTGGTGGAATCTCTAGGGTTCTCTATGTACAGTATCATGTCACCTGCAAACAAGGCAGTTTTACTTCTTCCTTTCTAATTTAGATGCCTTTTATTTCTTCTTCTTGTCTGACTGGATAGAACTTTCAGTACTGTGTTGAATAAGAGTGGTGAAAGTGGACATTCCTCTCTTGTTCTGGATCTTAAGGGAAATGCTTTTAGTTTTTTGCCCATTAAATATGATGTTGGCTTTGGTTTTGCTGTGTGGCCTTTATTATGTTGAAGTATGTTCCCACTATTCCCACTTTTCTCAGAGTTTTTATCATAAATGGGTGCTGGATTTTATCAAATGCTTTTTCTGCATCTATTAATATGACAATGTGAATTTTTTTCTTTTATCCTCAGCTGAGGACATGCTTATTGATTTTTAGAGAGAGGGGAAGAGAGGGAGAGAAGGAGAGAAACATCAGTGTGAGAGAGAAACATTGGCTGGTTGCCTTGCACATGCACCTAACTAGGGACCAAACCCACAACCTAGGCATGTATCCTAACTAGGAATTGAACTCATGACCTTTTGGCTTACTGGAAAATGCTTCAACCATTCCCACCAATGGAGCCACACTGTCCAGGGCTGATAGTGTGATTTTTACCCTTCATTTTGTTTATGTGGTATATCACTTTTATTGATTTGTGGATATTGTACCAACCTTCCATGGAATAAATCCTACTTTATCATGGTGTATGATCTTTTTAATGTATTGGGGGGTCCAATTTACAAATATTTTCTTGAGGATTTTGGCATCTATGTTCATCAGGGATATTGGCCTATAATTGTCTTTCTTTGTAGCATCCTCATCTCATTTTGGAATTAGGATAATACTGGCCTTGTAAAGTAAGGTTGGGAGTCTTTTCTCCTCTTGAATTTTTTGGAATAATTTGAGATGGACAGGTGTTAGCTATGCTATGAATGTTCCTTAAAATGAATTCTTAATTTTTTCTATAGGAAGAGAACTGATGTGGAACCTGCACTTAGAATAGGATTTAAATTATTAAATAACAAGAGGATGGAGTATATATACATTAAAATAAGTTTTTTAAATAACTCCCAGTGCTGTGAAAATACCAACATTCTACTGGTAATATTGTATGTGTAAAGAGAATATGACCCCAATTATTTTGTAAACACAGAGTTAGACAGAAGACACAAGACTAAAAGGAAATTTAAAAAGTATCTATGGAATAATCTATCCAATTATAGTAATTATATTTTCTGTGCAAATATAATTTTTCATGAAAGATGGAAACAAATACTATACCATTATCATCTTTTTCTTATGGTACTTCCTTAGAAATGCCTTGTATTTTTCCAATGTTCCTTGAGAACCTTTAAAAAATAAAAATTCACAACATATATGTGTATTTTGTGTGTGTATACGTACATATATCTTCTTTAAAAATGAAAATGATTTAAATATTTCAAATATAATATATATGAAACTATTCAATGGAATCAGCTAGCTATTTTGATAAGCATAATGCTAGACTCACAAACTCTTCTTAACTGAGTAAATAACTGTTATATCTTCTCTTCCCTTTTAGTTTTTAGAAATGTCAAGTTCAAACTAGTATGTCGTCAGTACTAACTCCTATATCTAAAGTTTTACCTCATTCTCTTCTGACTGAACAAGCCCATGTTTTCCAAGCAGCTCAGTTACCTGCATTGTGCTTTTATGGTCACCTTAAATTCAAGAAAGTACAATTTGGAGCATGGCCTAGTGAAAGACTGGTGGGCGCCATGAAGTCAGTTAACCTAGACTTTAATCCAAGCTCTGATATTTACATATTGAGGATGATGAATATACCTAAAATTATTTTTACAGTGTGCATATGTGCACTCTCTATATATATATTTCAAAAATATTTTATATGAAAAATAATCCAAAATTAAATAAGAATATTTAAAATACAATAGTAGTAAATTTAATAGTATATTTAAACATATTCTCAGAATTTGAGAAATCAAGGTACATAAAAGTATATTAAATATCTAACTAATATAGCTAATTAAATTTACTTAATACATAGAAAATACTTCCTAAGTATAACCAATATCAGCATTTTTAAGGCTTATATATGATGTTTGCCCATTAAGTCAAGAATAAGAACAATCACCATTAGTATCTTAAAACTTTTTTGAAAGTGTTAATTAGATGAGAAAAAATTATACGAATATTGAAAGGAAGTAAAAATTATCATTACTAGCAGATGTGCTTCTTACTCACTCTGCAGCTATTCAGTACGGGATACTGAATACCTCCTTCCTTCAAGTTAACCTAGCTCATGTAGATCAGTTCTCACCCTTCCACTTTGGGATTTAGTTATTTAACTTCTTGCACTCTAACCCTTGCTGGCTCGCATGTCTCTGGTACCAGTATCAGTTGACGCAATCCTATTTCCCTGATATTCAGCTACCTTTTCTCCAGCTTAAGAAAGAGCACAGCTATTTCAGGTTTTGTCCTAGGAATACTTTCTTTCAATCTACATGCTCACATTCAACTAAAGACCTATACTAGAACATTTTGAAATATGAGGTTTTAAAAATAAAAATTATTTTAATTTTGTTTTTAGATATTTTATACCTGAGGGTTGCATCTTTTATGAGATCACAGACACAAAGACAGACAGACAGATTGATAGACACATGTACACACACAACTGACCACTGCTTTATGCACTTGAAAATAATGTTTACCTAAAATTATGCTGTGCAACTCAAATATTTTAGCAGCATGGTTCTCCAAAAGAGTTGAACATTCCTGTAATCTTGACTCCATGATCAACTGGGCATCATATATTCGAGGGATATTTTCCTGTAGATGTGTATAAATTGAAGCAAATGAACAATCTTCTTTTATTTTATTCAGAGTGTATTCCCATATATCATTATCTTCAAAAAGGACATCCCTTGGCCAATAATCCTGCAAAAAATGTGATGGAATATGATTTAAATCAATGAGCTAAAATTGAGATTTTATTGCACAGCATTATTTTTTGTTAAATGTATTCATTAAAAATGTTGAAACAATCATAAACTTTAGAAGCTTTAAATGCTTTATAAAAAATTTTTCCTGAATCATTTGAAAATAAGTTGCTTACTTGACTGATGATCCACCATCCTTGAATACTTTAGTGTGTATTTCCTAAAAACAAACACATTCTTCTATGGAACCAAAATATAACCACCAGAATCAGGAAATGGGTACTGATTCATTGTTGTTATCTAATCCTCAAATTCTATTCCAGTTCCATCAACTGAACCAACAATGCCCTTTATAGCAAAAGGGTCTAGTTTAGTATCACACATTACATTTCAGCTTCATATATCTTTAGTTCCATATATCTTTTGTTTTCTGTGTACTTAAAAATCATGAGTTCACACTGGTACCTCTAATTCCTATTCTAAACATTCTAATTATCTCTCTGTATTATAATTATTTCCAACACTGAAAAAAACTTAGCCACTCCTATCTTTAATATATATGTATTTATTTTATCAATATTTTCAGGTGATCACTAACCAATCTCTCCTATCTACTGACAGCCTTTTTTTATTGGATGTCCTTCTCATCCTGCTTAGGCTCTGACACCCCCTGCGAGGTTGACCATTCTACAGAGACACCATCTTTACTCCCTACTTGGGCTCTGACTTCCCACATCAGGCCATAACTTACCTCCCCACCCCCCAAAACCACCCTTCACCCCTATCCCTGGCCACATGGAGGTACCATCTTCATTCCCTTGGACTCTGACACCTGGGGTCACATGGACATGCTTCTCACTGTGGTTGAGTTCAGACAACTTGCTCTGTGCTATCATAGTACATCCCATCTCCCCTGCCAATCTGGTTGCCTGCCTTGTTTTGGTCCCCAAATGGCTTTAGGACTAAATTAGTCAGGAAGGGAAGGAGAGGAAGAAAAAAAGGAAAGAGAGGGAAATAAGAGGAATCCCCTTTTCTCTGTTTAAAAGTCTACTGAAACCACTAGTGCTAAAAGGATTAGTGCTAGGGCCAAGATAGTAGAGAAAATGATGACTAGTTAGACCTATCAAATCCCACTCAACTCTAAAATTTAATGATATATACACTCTGCTACAGTCCTTACTGATGACCCAAACCTGGGATGCAGGTTGTCCCCCTTTGTCTGATGTCTGTCAGACACTAGAGCTGATACTGTCTGCTATGGTCTGAATGTCTGTGTCACCCCCCACAAACTGTAAGTTGAAATCCTAACCATAAAGATGATGGTATGAGGCAGTGGAGTTTTGGGAGGCAATTAGGTCATGAGGGTAGAGCCCTCATGATCGATATTGGTGCCCGTATAAAAGAGGCCCCAGAGAGCGTGCTCATTCCTTTACCCTGTGAGGATACAGCAAGAAGGTTGTGTGTGAACCAGGAAGCAGGTTTTATGCTCGACGCCAAATTTGCTGGTGCCCTGATCTTATACTGCCCAGCTTTCAGAACTGTGAGAAATAAATTTCTGTTGTTTAAGGCCAAAAAAAGTCTACTGAGGCCATTACAAATGTTTATTTATTAACTGTGCTCTCTAATGATAGCAAGTACTTATATAATACCTAGCTTTTAATGTTGGAAAACTTTCCCAGAGGAATCTCATTCCCTCTGCCTTTTGGAAGAAAGAATATCACTTAGATACATATGCACACTCTCCCAGATCCTACAAACATATACATATATCTTAAGAAACACAACCACTCAGGTACTAAGTGTCAAAAAATACAAAGATCTCAGGAAAATAAGTTATGATCATAGGATACAGTCCACAGAGACAAACATTGTCTACTTAAAATAACAGCCACTTTTGAAAACAATCCTTACAGGTCATTTAAATGGATGGATGAATAGATGAATGAGTAACAAATAAATAACATAGCATTTCCTGAATAAAGAGAATGAAAATGAAATACTTATTCTCTCTACCATAAAGTAGCTTTGATCTTCTGTGAAAAATCACAGTAGGAATCTGAGCACCATCCAGGTCTGTACCACAAACCTAGCAGGTCTGTTAACAGAAATGGACACTGATGCCCTAAGAGAAGAGGAATTAAAGCACCAATAGGTAGAAATCATAAGAAAGCAGAAAAAGACAAAGAGTAAGAAATAAATAATAGGGAAGATTAAATGTGATAAATAGATGAGGAAGGAATTCAAACCAACTCTTCAGTACCTAAACAACTGAAAAGCAACAAAAAACTGTGATAGTATAGAGTAGGGCAGAAGGAGGAGGGTGACGTAAATCCCACTAGTGCAGGGGTATTTTTCTTTTTTGTTCGTTGTTTGTATCTTCAGTGTCCAGAACGTATTACCTGCCAAACAGTAGGTAGTGAATAAAAATCGTTAAATGAATGAATGAATGGATAGAATAAGTAGGAGAATTGACAATGACACAATATTAGTGGAACAAAAGGGTGTTATAAAAATACAAAAATATTTTCTTAAAAACAAAAATGGAAATAGAATGCTGATGAAGTGATGGGGTAGGAACAAAAAAAGAATGTAGGAATTGACCAAGAGAGAAATGAGAAGAGAAATGATTGAAAGTAAGAAGTTACATGGAACTATAACGAATGATAGGAAGACAGGAAAGAGGAGTAGAAGGTATAAAATAATTATAATTAGAAAAGAAACATAGAAATGGTGGAAATGGCCAAAATGAGAGGGCTTTAGATGATATAATAAAGAGTAAAGCATGAAGTATAAGAAACTAATAGATAACAGGTAGGTTCCAGGTACCGTTCTCTAATACTAATTGGTAGCAGAGCTGGCATTTGAACGTAGGCAATTTGGCAGTCTGACTCCAGAGCTTCTAATCTTAACCACTGCACAACTATGCAAATACATGCCTTTTCATTTATATTTTAGAAAAAAAAACTTAAACAGATAGGCTTTTCAGGAAGGCATAAGCAGTTTAGAATATGTTTTATTTTCTCTTTTGTTTTATTTACTTGTTTGATTATAATATGCCTCATTTTAAAAAGAATGAAAACTTTATGAAGGTAGGAACCTTTGTCTGTTTTTATTCACTGATATGTTCTAAATACCTATGTGCATGACACACAGTAGGTGCTCAAAATACTTCTTAAATGAATTTGAGGAACATTAGCTTTTTATTATTGTCTATAAGGTAGAAGTTTTTCCAACAAAAAAAATTAAATATCCAGTCATTTTATTCCTAGATATTTTCAAGTATCCTATAGTTAGGCAATGCATAGACACAGTCCAAACTTAAAAAAAAAAAACACTACAGAATACAATTATTTGGTTGGGAAATCTAGATAATAAAAAATTTTACAGATAAACCCATAAATGACAAAATGGCACAACTGGATATGCTGTTTTATCAAATATTATCTGATAAAAATGGAAGGCTATTAACATATATGCTATCCTTTGCATACAAGCATGGTGCTTTAATTTTGATTTAAAAAATACGTTGACTGATTATCAAGAGCAAGGAATGGGGAGAGAGAGAAACATTGATGTGAAAGAGAAACATCAATTGGTTCCATCTCATATGCGCCTCGATCAGGGATCAAATCCACAACCTAGGTCTGTGCGGTGTCCAGGAATCAAACCCCTGATTTTTTGGTGCATGGGACAATACTCCAACCAACTGAGCCCACTGGCCAGGGCTTAATTTTGATTTTATTCTATCTTTGGTGAAGGGCAAGTATAAACTTTTGATCTTGATTTGACTAGATTATGCAGAATTTGAACAGAGTGACTATGCATATTTTACTTCAAATAATTGGAAAATTTCATCTAAAATCATAGATTCTCAAACTATGTATGATGGTACAGTCCAAAAGTCTCTATAATATATTTGCTGAGTTTGGCTTAATTTTAACTATAATCCCTTTTCTTAGACATTAAAAAAGACCCAAAACATTGTGACTAGGCTATAGCATATTTCCATCATTATTTAAATTAAAATAGTTGCAAAAAGCTTGTTCTAAAAGTAATTAAAATTTTCTGGTTCCACCTAATGGTTGAAATAAACTTTTGTAAACTAGGAACATTTTCATTTTCTATTTGCTCCTAAAGGGAATGCAATCCTTTTTCAAAATATTAAAAAAATGTAAACAAATATAGGAAGAGAAAATAGATATTTAAAAATAGATATTTTAGAAACTCAATTGTCAATAGCTTAGTCACAGCAAATTCTGTTTACATTTAAGTGTAAGTGCAAATTAAAGTCTAATCTACTCAAAATATGTACACACCTCATTAAAAAAGCCTCCTGTTCACTCTGCCTTCCATACTAACATCTTTTTCCTAGCCCTTGCCACTCCTCAATGAAAAACAAACCTGACCTTCAGACTCACAAATGCATGAACCCAAGAGAAAACCCACATAGCCCCAATAACTCCAGAAGTAAGTAGTTACACAGAATGGAAACTGGAAAGTTCAACATAAAAACACATTTTAAATATTTTACTCTGATTCAACACCAAAGAATACTGATGCAACACCTCTGCAAATTACCTATGAGTCTAAGCTGTGGTGAATGGATAAATGATGTAAGTAAGTATAACTGCCAAGTATTCTGTGAGCTGTAAATATGTAAGACAAAAATCCTATATTAGGAAAATTATATAGAAATGTCTATATAATTCTCCTGATAGGGCACAGTATTAGAATTCTTTAGAAGTGAAAAAGAGAACAGAATATGACAAGAGGGAATGCTATAAGATAGAGCTTACTGAAAGGATGTAAATAGTTATAAACAAATACCACATTGAAATGTATTTCCCACATTCAGTGAAGCATTATTTACAATACAACAGTCAAGATTTGGAAGCAACACAAGTGTCCATCAGTAGACGAGTGGATAAATAAGCTGTCCACATTTACACAATGGAATACTACTCAGCCATAAAAAAGAAGGAAACCTTATCTTTTGTGACAGCATGGTTGGACCTGGAGAGTATTATGCTAAATGAAATAGGCCAATCAGAGGAATGTAAATAGCATACGATCTCACTGACATGTGGAAACTAATGAGCGATATAAATAAGCAAACAAAATAGAAATAGACTCATAGATATAGAGAACAGACTGACAAGCTGTTAGAGGGGAGCGTTGTTGGGGTCTGGGTGAAAAAGGTAAAGGGATTAAACAAAACAAAACAGAACAAAAAACTCAGACAATAGTATGGTGATTATCAGAGTGAAAGGGGGGTGGGGAGGTACAAGAGAGTAAAGGGCAATAAATGGTGATGAAGGAGACTTGACTTTGGGTGGTGAACACATAATACAATATACAGATGATGTATTATGGAATTGTACACCTGAAACCCATAGAGTTTTTGTAACCAATGTCACCCCAATAAATTCAATAAAATTTTTTAAAAAACAAAAAGATAGTGGGACCCCATAAGAATTTCTGTTCTTATAGTCTGTTCCTAAGATTTTTCCATCTCTGTATTTGATGTTTTAAAATATGTATGGCACATAAAGTAGGATGTTCTACTTACCCAATTTTGAGACTTTAAGAATTCTTCAATGTTCCTGGGAGGTTCTTCCATTTTCTAATAAAGCAAAATCAGTATTGTTCATGAACATAAATTCAGATTGTTTATAATGCTTACATATAATATATTTAAATAAAGATACTGAACTTAAGTTATAATTTTCAGAGCCATAATATACTGTAAAATATTCACTTTGTAAAGTCCCTGAACTTTGAAAAGTGACAGAGATCAATGTTTAAATTCTGTGCCTCCAAACCAAACTCTATATAAGGCTTCCCTCTGATACACTGCTCTTAAAGAAAAACCCCACATGAATCCTTCTGAATGTCCTCATTTGAAATTCCTACAAGAATTTAAGATATTTTGGGCTATCTTGATGATCTCTCCAAAAATCCAGAGACGAAATATAATAACATGCTCCTCTTGCTGATGACGCATTTAAAAGTGACACTAGTGACATGATGAAAACATTTTAAATATTTGGATGTTTCAATGTAATAAATAATAATCCTATTTTTACTAGTAGATTCTTTAGAAGCTAAAAATGTATTCTTTCACTCAAAAAATTAATTTTAATCAAGACCAGATCTTGCTCTTCCTTGCATTAGAGACTGTGTACACATTCTTCCTGCTGCTTGCTTAGAAGTCTCCCTGTCTAAAGCCTCTCCCTCCAACCCATTCTTGGCCTATTTAACTCTTATTTTAATATCAAATTAAAAGTTACTTTTTCTAGGAAGCCTCACTTGGCCCCCAAAAACATCCTCTATGATAATAGCAGATTTGCAATCCTTACAAGGATAGCACCTATGGTGTAATCACTGCTGAATTGTCAAAATTTCACACAGAGCCTGGCTCATGGTCAGTACATAATGAGTACTTTCAGTGTACATTAATTAAAAACTAAACGAGTAGATGAATGTCAGAGAGATACATAGGTGTTTAAAAATCCTTTTAAATAAAGAAAAAAAATGTCCCTGAGAATGAAAAACCAGCAAGAAGACAAAAATAAGAGAAATTCAGGGTATCTTGTTATAATACTCTAATGGTCTATCTGAAAAAACTGCATAACATTTTAATTTACTAAAATACATATTTCACATCAATAGATAAAATGATCAAGATTAGGAAATCACAAGACCATGTTTTGTAATAACTACACATTTGAGGTTGAAGATAATATTTCATTCTTTTAACATTGTTTAAAATACATGATGAGTATAAGTAAATATATAACATGATACAACAATAAAAATAAAGGATATATGTGACAATCATAAAAAGTAAGATGCATAGAGCTGCCAGAAAAAATTTATGGAAAACATGGGACCTTAGGCCTAGTCAGATTGAGAAAGATAGGGAATAAGAGCTAGGGTGCACACAGACAAAAACATGTACATGATATCTCCAGGGACACTGACTATAGCAGTTTGGCTAGAAAGAAGCCATTAATACATTTTGAAATTCACAGAATATAAAGAAGCCAAATTACAATAATTTAAATGTTAACTTTTTTCTTGCGATGTGACATGGTATCTTTCTAGCACCAATCACTTCTAGTACAAAGCACTAAAAATAATATTCACATTTCAACTAAAGGGATTTAGAAAATGAATTAAGGAAATGAAACTTGTGTAGGAAAGTTCCAGCTAATTTCAGTATAAAATTCCAAAGTTTATAGTTAAAAGGAAGTGAGGCTTTTGTTAGAATGTAGAGGGATGCAAAACATTTGTTTCCATGGTAACAAGAATAAAACCTGGAACAAATAAAAATGTTACCTTTCTATTGCATTAGTGAAAAGTGAAGGATGCCAGTAAGCAGAAACAATTATATAATTAGTGACAATGCAGAATCCCTTGTTCAAAAATTTTAGGAATTTAAGCCGTGGCTGATGTGGCTCAGTGGATTGATTGCCAGCCTGTGAACCAAAGGATCCCTAGTTCAATTCCCAGTCAAGGTACATGCCTAGGTTGAGGGGCAGGTCCCCAGTAGTGGGTGTGCGAGAGATAACCACACACTGATGTTTCTCTCCCTGTCTTTCTCCCTCCCTTCCACTCTCTCTAAAAATGAATAAATAAAATCTGTTTAAAAAGTTAAGAATTTAAGATGGTGACATCAGGGCATTAAACCAAATATAGGGCCCTCTAATCACGAGGCCCTGTGCAACTGCAGAGGTGGGAAGCCCATAATGATGCCTTACCTGGAAGCCTGGATTACCTGAAGTCCAGAGAGAAATATGCCTTTTCTAAGTGAGCATAAAGCTGTGGCAGCTTCCTTACCCAGCAGTGAGGTGTGTGCATCCTTTGAGTTGCCTTACCTGATTCAGTGACTTTGCAGAGATGAAATCAGCGGGGCCTTAGGCATCAACGTGAGCTATGGGAAAAAACTGGAGTCTGAAAGATACCCAAATGCAAAAAAAAAAAAGAAATTACCCCTACACCTCACTTCTGAATTTTGTCAAAAAAAAAAAAAAGGCAGCAGTACAAGAGGTGCTGGGAAGTTTTTATAAAGGCCAATGTGTTCTTACTGTAGTTGGTATATAGGGTTTCAAGGCCCTGACAGAGTTGACTCCAAAAGTGAACCAAACATATTTAAAATGTCAGTCCAAACCTGTTGCAAAGAAATTTTGACAAGATATAAGAGGTGACTATAAAGAGGGAGGTTGGAGGCTGGATTAATCACAAGTGAACTCAATCTAATGAAAGCCACTGCCACGGTTAAAGTGCAACTCAAGTCTGGGAAGATTTCAAAAGACCAGCCTCTCACCGTCAAGGTGAGAAAAAGGCTTGCACTCTCTCAGAACTAAATTAAACTTCGGCTTCCACATTCTTCCACATAATGTCTAGTACACAATAAAACAATTATAAGACATGCAAAAAAGAAGGACGATAGACCCCAAATCAAGAGAAAACACTTAATACAAACCAATTCATTGAGAATACAGTTATTGTAATTAGCAGACATGGACTTTAAATAAAAACTATAAATATGGTAAAGGTTTTACAATATACATTGGATTATAGTGCATGAAAAAATGGGGTATTTCAAGAGAAATAGAAATTCTAAAAAGAAACTAATGAGAATTTTAGAACCATGCAAACACTAATCACAAGAAAACTGGTGTGTCTATATTAATATCATACAAAATAGATTTCAACATAAGGAGTATTATCAGACATAATTAAGGTTATTTCCCATTGATAAAAAGTCAACTCATTAAGAAGACATACCAATGCTAAATGTGTGTGCATCTAATAAAAGAACGTCAAAATAAATGTAGCAGAAATCAATACAGCTGAAGGGAAATATTGGCAAAACCACAATTACATTTGTAGATCTTAACACACCTCTGAATAACTGATAAATCAGGTACATACACAAATCAGTAAGGAGATAAAAAATTTGAACATTATCAACTTTGACATTTATAGAACATACCTCCCAACTGCAGAATACACAATCTTTTTTTTCTTAATCTACATCCTAGGACATACTGATTTAAGAGAGAGGTAAATGGATGGAGAGACAGAGGGAGAGAAACATCCATGTGAGAGAGAAACATTGACTAGTTGCCTCTTGCATGTGCCCTGGCTGGGGACCAAGCTCACAACCTAGGCATGTGCCCTGATGTGGGGAATAGAACCTGTGACCTTTCAATTTAGTGGGACAACACTCCAACCAATAGAGCCACACCAGCCAGGGCAGAATACACAATTTTTTAAAGTAATGAAACACGAAACATGTACCACAATGAAGCTATGCCAAATTGTTTATGAGAACTATTGGCCGGAAATTTTCTTATTATAATGTTCTTGTTAAAATTTGGAATTGAGGTTATTCTTGCTTCAAAAAAAAAGAAAATGAGTTGTGTAATGTTTCTGTTTTATCCATTCTCTGAGGGAATTTGGAAATCTGATGGAACCATACCATTCTTTAAATGTTTGCTAGACCTTGCTGGTGATGCTATCTAAATCTGAAATTATCAGGAGTTTTAAATTGAGAATCCTGTTATAAACTTAATTGGGTTCCTCCCCCACCCAATTCCTATGTTGAAGTCCCCCAATGTGAGTATATCTTGACATGGGGCCTTTGGGGAAGGATATTAAGGTTAAATGAGGTCATAAGAGTGGCCGTCCCCTCAAAGAACCTATGCATCCCAATGTTCATAGCAGCACAATTTACAATAGCCAAGTGGTGGAAGCAACCTAAGTGCCCACCAGTAAATGAGTGGATCAAAAAACAATGGTACATTTACACAATGGAATACTACACCGCCGAAAGAAAGAAGGAGCTCCTACCCTTTGCAACAGCTTGGATGGATCTGGAGAGCATTATGCTAAGTGAAATACGCCAGGCAGTGAAAGACAAATACCATATGTTCTCACCTATAAGTGGAACCTAATCAACAAAACAAACATGCAAGCAAAATATAACCAGAGACACTGAAATTAAGAACAAACTGACAATAACCAGAGGGGAGATGGGAGGGGATTATGGAAGGAAAAGGGGGAAGGGCTGTCAGGAACATGTATAAAGGACACATGGAACAAAGCCAAAAGAGGGTAGGATCGACGGTGGGAAGTGGGGATCACTGGGGCGGGGGAGATTGGTCAAGGGGAAATGGAGACAACTGTACTTGAACAACAATAAAAAAAAAGAGTGGCCCTAATCCTATAGAGGTGTTATCCTTATAAGAGGAAGAGACACCAGACAGATCTTTCTCTCCCTGAATGCACAAAAGCCATGTGAGAACACAGTGAGAAGGCAGGCACTTAAAAGCCAGGAAGAGGGGCCTCACCAGGAACCAACCCTGATGGCACCTTGATCTTGGACTTCTGGCTCCACAGCTGTGGAAAATAAATTTCTGTTGTTTAAGCTACCCAGTCCATGGCAGTCTATCACGGCAGCAGAGCACACTACTACAGATACAATTTCTCAAAATTAATATGGGATCCTTCAGATGACCTGTTTCCCCTTATATCACTTTTGGTAAATTGTGTTTTGCCAGGAAAATAAAAAATGTCAAATACTTGACATAAATATTTGTTCTTAATATTCTTGTTGTTTTTACTACCTAGTTTTTCTCTTCGAGTCCTAATATTTGTACTTTGAGTTTTCTTTTTTCTTGGTCAGTCTATCCAACACTTATCAGTTTTATTAATCTTTTCAAAGAAGGAATTTTGGCCTTGTTGCTTTTCTCCAGTGCACATTTGTTTTCAATTTCATTGACTTCTGCTCTTATCTTCATTAGTGCCTTTTATTCTTTAGATGTTAGAGAATCTTCCAATGTAAAATCTGATCCTATTATGAAGCTATTTGCTTGACTGTCCCTCTTCAGACACATTGAGCTTTCTATCACCATTTCTTTTCTTTTTCTTTTTTATTGAATTTATTGGTGAGACATTGATTAATAAAATTATATAGGATTCAGGTGTACAATTCTATAATACATCATCTGAATATTGTATTGGGTGTTCACCAACCCAAGTCAAGCCTCCTTCTAGCTGTCAGCATTTTAATTCTTATTCTTCAATATGAATAGAAATCCAAAAATTACTAGATATTTAAGGAATAACTATAAAATTTAAAAAAAAATAAAAACAAAAAATATATAAGTCCAAACAAATAACTGAAAATGCAATCTGAGAGAATACAGATAATAAGGGCAGAAGGAAATCTTTAAAATGTGTCTTTAAGATTCTTAGAGAGATATAAGGTAACACATCCCTGAAACCAAAAGAGCACATTATAAGGTAATAGAGAATTTTTAAAAAGTAAAGTACAAATATAACATTATAAATTAAATATTCAATAAAATGTTTGTGTGGCAGGGGTGAGAGGACACTGAAGAAATCTTCTGGAAACTAGAATTAAAAAGTTAAAGAAAAGAATCAGAAGACAAAAGGTAAGAATTTAGAGGATTATTCCAAGAAAATGATTTCAACCTAGAACTTTAAACATAGGCAGATGATCAGTTGAGATCTGTAAGGTATTTTCCAAATCTGCAAGGTAGTCAAAAAATCATTTCTCCTTGTATTAGTTTCATACAGTTGCTGTAATGAATTATTACAAATTTAGTTGCTTAAAACAACACAGGTTTATTATCTCATAGTTCTGGAAGTTGGGGGGTCTTAAATGGGTCTGCAGGGCTATGCTCCTTCTGGAGGTTGCAGGGAAAAGTCTGTTTCCTTGCCTTTTCTAGCTTGTAGGAGTTGCCTACATTGTTTTACTCCTTAGCCCCTTCCTCCAACCTCAAAGCCAGCAAAGTAGCATCTACTCCCCTCTCTGTCCTATTGTCTGCCTCTTATAAGGATGCTTGTTATTATGCTTGGCCCACCCAGATAATTCAGGATAATTTACTCAATTCTAGATCCTCAATTTAATTGCATATGCAAGGTTCCTTTGTCCTAGAAGAAAAGACATTTATAGGATTTGGAGATTAGGATGTGGACATCTTTGGGGGTGGTCATTATGCTGTCTACCACTCCCATTTACCTTTTCTCAGGAAGGTACTGGAGGATATGTTTCATAAAAACAAAGGATTAAACAAAGAAAAAGGAAACAAGAGATCCAACACAGGAGAACGGTATTGGATTGTAAAAGCAATAAGTACTGAGTCAACTAGAGTTTGTAATGCCCTAGAAGGACTATTTGGCAGGATAAAAAAAAATCATCTAGAAATTTAAATAATCATTAAAATAATCATCTTAGTGTGTTTGACTGTAATGTTTTATCACTTTGGTAGAATGTTTGAGGACAGATCACAAACAAGTACATATAAATATGGCATTTATTAAGACAAAGGCAAGTACAAGTTTGTATTAAAAGTTAATGTGATCAGGGTTGACTGATATTATAAATGTCGATTTAAACAAAACTGTGATATTACCCTACTGAGAGATGAGGAGATAAAGAGTGTGGGGGTAGGGGGGGAGAAGAAGTGTGTGTGCACTTAGGGATGGTGTTATAAAAGAGCTTTATCACTGACTTCCATAGGACAAAGACAGTGAATAATGTCTGAGATTGAAAAATCAAGAAATTGCAGTATAACTATATTTTGAAATATGGAATAAATAACAGGAGAAATGTTTAAAAGATTTGAATTTCCCATTTGAGAGAATTGAGAATACAGAGGTTAGAGACCACAACATTTTGGTTAAAAGCCTAGAATGTGGCAAACTATTAATGCTCACCAATATGCGTTTGCTTCTTTACATTTCCCAGGCTTCTTTGCAGTTAAAGTGGATACCTTGGGACTAAATTCTGGCCAATGAAATATGGGAAAAGTGATATATGATAGTTTGCCATGTATAATGAACTCCCGTGTATAGTGTGCACCCACCAAACTTTCAGGAAAAGTCTTTTGTTTTAATTTTTAATTCAATTTTTTACTATTTATATTTAGAAACAAAACCAATTATTGTATTCCAGGGTATTATTTTGCATATGGATATCATTATTGCTTTCTAGAGTTGCACTTCTAATGCATAAGCATAAATAAAAGAATTAAAAACATTTTTTAAAGATTTTATTTATTTTTAGAGAGGGGGAAGGGAGAAAGAAACATCAATGTGTGGTTGCCTCTCATGCGCCCCCTGCTGGGGACCTGGCCTGCAATCCAGGCATGTACCCTGACTGGGAATTGAACCAGTGCACCTTTGGTTTCACAGGTCAGCACTCAATCCACTGAGCCACATCAGCCAGGGCTAAAACCATTTATACAGGTACAAAATTAGTACTACCCATGTATAATGCACATACTTATTTTTCCCTCAAAAATTTGGGCAAAAAGTACACATTATACACAGCAAAACATGGCATGCCATTTTTAGGGCTGATGTCTAAAAACTTTTTGTGTGCTTTCAGCATGCTTTCTTTCTTGTCAGATAATCTGTAGATACCAAGTCCTAAGATATAGCAGAACCACTAAAAATAAAAAGAAACCTACATTCTTGAGTCTACCATTTTGTTTGACTAAAAACATCCATAATGGATTTCTTGTAAGAAATAAAAGTTTATTGTATTAAACCACTGAAATTTTGGGGTTTTCTGTGACAGCATTCACCGTGTCTGTACAAAAACATACATGACCATAAATTCTTTGACAGTCTTTGAGATGCAGCACCTATGTCCCCTCTCCTAAAATCTGTACAGGCCTCGTGACTCATAACCTAAAGAACGCTGACTTCCAGTCAAGATGGAGGTGTAGGTAAACATGCTTTGCCTCCTCGTGCAACCACAGAAGGAAACACTACTAGACCTCAAAACAAATAAAGCCAGAACCATTAGAGATAGAGCTGTATGGAAGTCCCACAACCAAGGATTTAAAGAAGCCACATTCATCCAGAGACGGGCAGTGAGGCAGTGAGACGCAGAGATGTGATGTGATGCAGAGAGGCTGCAGAACCTGCTGTCCCACATTCATGTGTGGTGGATAAAAATAGGGAGGGAAGCCTTGGAAGGGAGCAATCCCAGTTCCCAGGACTGACCCCACAGCCCAGGGTTCCAGCGCCAGGAAGATAAATCCCCATAACTTCTGGCTATAAAAACCAGTGGGTGCTGGGGTGGTGAAAGAAACTGCTGGATTTTCAGGAGACTCTGCTTAAAGGGCGTGCTCAGACTTAAAATGTAGTTGGACCCATTCCCACTTGGATTCAGCACCAGAGCAACAGCTAGAGGGGTGCCATCACACAAGGTGAGTACAAGACAAACCTCCAGAAGGTAGGCAGCAGCACTGTCTGCTGCTCTGAGCCCTCCCTCCCATAGAACCACAAAGCAGTGAAGCAGTTGCCCCACCCTGGCAATTACCTGAGGTTCTATCCCACACAATTTACAGGTGCCTTTTCTACAATAGGCCATGCTACTAAGACAGGGAGTCAAAGCAGCTCTACCTAATACACATACACAAAAACACAAGGAGGCTGCCAAATTGAGGAGACAATGAAATATGGCCCAAATGAAAGAACAAAATAAAATCCCAGAAAAAGAACTAAACAAAATAAAGATATGCAACCTATCAGATGCAAAGTTCAAAACATTGGTGATCAGGATGCTCAAATAACTCACTGGGGATGGCAACAAATAAAAAGACCCAGGAAGAAATGAAGGCTATGCTAAGTGAAATAAAGAAAAAGCTATAGGCAACCAACAGTGGTGGAGAGGATGAATCAAATCAATGGTTTGGAAAATAAGAAAGAAATAAGCATTCAACTAGAATAGGAAGAAAAAAAAGAATTAAAAATATGAGGATAATATAAGGTGCTCTGGGACATCTCCAAACATATCAACATTTGAATCATAGGGGTGCCATAAGATCAAGAAACTGAAAACTTATTTGAAAAAAATAGTGAAAGAAAACTTCCCACTTGGTGAAGGAAATAGACATACAAGACCAAGAAGAACAGTCCCAAACAAGTTGGACCCAAAGAGGACCACACCAAGACACATCATAATTAAAATGCCAAAGATTAAAGATAAAGAGAGAATCTCAAAAGCAGCAAGAGAAGCAAGAGAAAAGCAGAGCGTTACCTACAGGGGTGTTCCCATAAGACTGTCAGGTGATTTCTCAAAAGAAACTTTGCAGGCAAGAAGGGATTGGCAAGAAGTATTCATGTTACAGAAAGCACCCCTGGCCCTGGGGTTCTTTATACTGGCTGCCAATTAGTAACTGTGGCTGTCAATGCCAGAGTTTGGTAAAAAGGAAAGAAACTTTTATTGAAAAGTTATACATGTTTAGAGTAATGGTGGAATGTCGCTGTTAAATCCCAAAGTCCCTTTAAAATGCCCCTCCCCCCCACACATACACACTCCCAGGCCTGCCTCCCCTAGCCAAACCAGGCCAGTCAGGGCTACTGTATCTCAGGAAAAGAAAATAGAAGTCTGTAGCTCAGCTAGGCTCCCGTTCTTAATCCAAAACCGCATCCTCCTGGTGGGCCAGGGAATCCTTCTGCATTCTTTCGGACCACGTGGCCAAGACCCCACACTACTGCTACATAGTCAAGAGTCTTCTCCTTCCCCAACTATATGGTCAAGATCCCCACATGGCTGCTACATCCAGCTTTTCTGCATTTTTAGAAGCTGCGTGGTCCAGAGAGCCCCTCTCCCTGCTCCCAAACCAAATGGTAAAAAGCCCCAGTATGGCTGCGACACCTGAATTTAAATCCTGGGGCAGATCTTCATCCATAATCCCATTTGACTCCTCCCACACTGGGTTACACCTGCCAGTAGTCTGGTTTCTTCTGACTTTCTGGGCTGCTGTGGTTAGTCCAGGCAAGTATGGCCCATGATGCTGAAGACACTCTCAGAGGCACAATAAGCCCCTCAGGCTACATTGCATCCGGGGGTTAGAGTCATGCCCATCTCCCTGACTCCACAGCTTTTAACATTGTTAAAACACTGGCCAAGTTCTTCAGATCTTCAAAGTAGCTCTCAATGGTCCTGCTCTACTTCCCTCATCCCCCAAGTGATAGCTATGGGGATTTTCTCTGTTTGGAGGGACTTCCAGCTCAGCATCCCACTACATTCAAAGTGATGAAAAGCAAGGACCTATAACCTAGATTATTCTATCCAGCAAAGCTATCATTTAGAATGGAAGGACAGATAAAGTGCTTCTAAGACAAGGTAGAGCTAAAGGAGTTCATCGTCACCAAGACATTACTACATGAAACCTTAGAGACTTATTTTTTTAAAAAAGATAAAAACTATGGACATTAAAATGACAACAAATTCACAACTATCAACAAATGAATCTAAAAAAACAAACTAAGCAAACAACCAGAACAGAAACAGAATCATAGATATGGAGATCATTTGGAGGGTTATCAGCTGGGAGGGGGAGGAGGGAGAAAGTGGGTAAAGGTGCAGGGATTAAGAAGCATAATTGGTGGGTACAAAATAGACAGAGGGAGGTTAAGAATAGTGTAGAAAATGAAGCCAAAGGACTTATATGCATGCCCCATGGACATAAAATAAACAGGGATTGCTAGAGGGAATGTGGGTACTGGGCAGAGGGGTGCAAAGGGGGAAAGTTGGGACAACTGTAATAGCATAATCAATAAAGTATATTTTTAAAAGATTATGTATGTGGTTCACTCTGGGGCTTTCATAGTTATAATCTGAAGTGCTGGTATAATTATCTTTCATTCTGGGCAAAGATTAATGCTTACAAATCAGTATGACATTTTTAAAATGTTACTCACTAGTGAGTTTGTTCTGAGCTCAAAAACATCTTTCTGGCCCTGGCTGGTGTGGTTCAGGGGATTGACTGCTGGCCTGTGAACCAAATAATCAGGGCACATGCCTGGGTTGTGGGCCAGGTCCCTAGTAGGAGCACATAAGAGGCAACTGCACATTGATGTTTCTCTCCCTGTCTCCCTCCCTTCCCCTCTATCTTAAAATAAATAAATAAAATCTTTTTTTAAAATCTTCATGTATTTTAGATGAATGAAACCCATCAAACCTAAAAAAAAATGTTGAGAGAAGGGACATTATGTTACCTTCAGAGGCTAGGTCTGAAAAGGACATGTAGTTTCTGCCTTGTTCATTGTAAGATTTGACTTTGGAGCACTGGGCCTAAGCTAAGAAATCTCATTACACTGCTGCCATGCTGAGAGGAAGCCCAGACCCCATGGAGAGGCCACACCTAGGAGTTCTACTCTGCTAGCATTCATTGTCTTCCCAGATGAGTAATTAGAAAAAGCTGCCCTTCTGTGCCCTATTGAACACAAAATTCATGACCATAAAATAGTTGTTTTTTTTTAGTCCACAAATTTTGGACTAATTTATTCCATGGCAATAGTTACTGCAATTAATAAATCATATCATTTGCTTTATAATCTGTGCACTTGAACTAAAGTAATTAAAAAAGAAAAGATGTGAATTTTTTATTCTTAGCTTGGAGACTTTGTCATTGCTACTTCTTTCACCCAGAAATTTCACCCTTCCCCCTAAAGCTTTCAAACTCTTAAAAGAGAAATACAAAATAATTAAATTTTATAAACATGACCTAGTGTGTGTATGTGTATGTACATATATAAACAGTATATACACAAAAAATTTAAAACTCCATAAAGCAATATTTAACTTCACCAAGTGCCACTCACTTATATTTCCACACTATACTATTTCATTATTTTAAAGTGTTGGCAAAATATATTCCCTTGCTTACAAATGGGACCTCTGCTAAAGGTCCCACACAATGCCCTAGAAAAACACTACTCTAGACTGTAATCATTCTTGACGGCCTTACTCAAGTCCAACCAATAAGTCTTCATTGGCTAGTCCATTCTGATATATGTATTTTGTGCATTACCATGCTGAACTTGATGGTTACCCCCTCCATCCAGAAGTCAAGGTTCTGTCCTTTATCGCTGTTCCTGAATTCATAGAGCTCAATAAATACATTACTCAAGACCTGGCCCTTGTACGACAACTCTGTTGCCATCGTGCACTCCTTCGGTTTGCACTGTCTTTGGATTGGGGCAAAAAAAAAAAAAGTTTAATAATCTATCCACATATTATGCTTAATTTTAAACTGGAAAAGTGCACAAAGTAGTCCAATTCTGGGTGCCCGTGTAGTTTTCAAGAACACCAAATCGTCAAAATACAAAGGCCCTACTTATCAAGACAGGGCCCTACACAACAAAGAGTTATTTGCGGGATTGGTAAAATGGAAAAGCGTTCTGTAGGGTCAGCACCTTCACTGTTCACTACAACTACCCCGTGAGCGTGTATTTCGAGTCCGAGTACCACTTCTGTGGCCCCGGCCAGTCTCAGAAGGGACCTCAGAGCCAAGCTGGCGGGGCGTGAGGCCCAGCCTCGCGGATCCTGGACGCCGCGGGTCTGGTCCTGTCTCTCAGCAGTAGGGCCACTCCGCCCGCGGCTGCCGAGGGCGAGGCGGGACTTCCCGTTTCTCCCCTCCCCGTCGTCCTCCACGCCGGTTACCTAAGTAGAGGAGCTATCGCTGCGCGGGCCCTAGCAACAGCTTTAGAAACGGCCGGGCTCCTCCCCACCGCGGTCTCCCGGAAGGCGCTCCACCACGTTCACGCGCCAGCACTGCCGGGCGCGCGCCGCGGGCTCGGGCGGAGCGGAAGACGCGTGGATCTGTGTGAGCACCCGCGGGCTGTGCAGGTCTGAGTCCCACTCCGATCTCTCGTGCCGGTGTCCGCACCTCTCTGGGGACTTGGTGGCTTGGCTGGAGCCGCACGACTGCGAGGAGTGGATGCTCCGTGGCCCGGCCCTCACATAGGTCGTTCCGGGTGTCCCTGCGCGGCGCTTGCATTTTTTTTTTGGATCTTGCGGGCCCTTTGGGAAAAGGCTTCCCGAGTTTTCCTCAAAAAAATTTTTTTCCCCTAACAATTATTTTTCGGTGATTAACGACTCAAAGAAAGCCTGTCCTGGCAAAGTTAGTCCCCTAGGAATCATACCTGTTCTTTGTGTTTTTAGTGTTTGGAGTGGTTTGCGAGGGATTGATTATCACTGAAGGAGCAGCTTAGCACAAACACAGTATGCCATGCATTGTAATATTTAAAATATTAAGATGATGGTTACATAATAAGCAAAGGAGTCCGTTTCTTATGGCTTAAGTTATTTGGGGGGAAATGTAGGACAAGCAAGGAAATATATTAACACTTGAAGGTGCCAAGTACGTGCATGGAGTTGGATGATAAAAGCGCTATTTAAAGCCACATTTAAGGATTAGTTTTGTCTGAGCTCCAGTGTACCGTGTACAACCAAGGCAGAACAGTGCCTACCAAATGGTGGGTGGTCTGGGAGGGGCCATGGGTCCTGTATGAAAAAGGTGATACCTTGGATTTTTTTTTAAAAAAAAAATGGATGTGGGGTCTCTATAGGGTATGGGACCAGGTTCTTAAAAATACTCCAGGAAAGAAACATTTGAAGTGGGTTTCATCAAAACCTGCAGTCCAGGATGGGGGCGTCTCATACAGTGTTCTGTTAGGAGGTGAGTTAACTTACTTGTTTGTAGCTAGGAGCCTTTTCCATTAGTATTGTTTTGCAGAAAAAAAGGTCTTCCAGACTGCTTTCTATGCCTGTCTGCAGTGGGCCGGTGAAATCAGTTTGTCAGGTACTTCAGTAGCAAGATGCATACTGTATGCTGCTGCTTTTTTTCGGAATGGTTTTGACTTAGTTAAGTATTTGTTAAACTTCCTCCTGCTGCATTAGACACAGAGATAGGTGAGATGAGTAAAAAAATCTGCTTTCGGAGTTGACTGTTCGCCAGGACCGGTAGCTTCACTCAAGGTGACTCCAAGTTAAGGTACATTTTTCCATGTTAAATATGTGGAAGCAATGATCAATGCACAGAGGTAAAGAAATGTAAGAGATTATTATAGACCATCTAAAGTCCTGCCTTTAGACTAAAAGTAGAGGATTATGGGCAAGGTAGAATTGATGCAACCTGGTGAGTAATTAGTTTTGGGGTAGGGGAAGTGTAGGAGAAGGATTTGGTTTCAACCTAGGTTGCAGAATAATGGATGTATCAGTTCCTTAGGAGTAAAGCCTTTTCATGTTTTCTAAGTAACTCCCACGACTCCACTTGTATTTCTCTGCATGTAGTTGGTATTAACAAGTATGTTTTTAAGGTTTTGAGTCATCACGTTTGCTCACATGACTTGTACACATTTGAAGCAGGCTGTTGGCTAGATCAGAACAGATGCCCTGGTCATGTGGTTTCAGAGACCTTGGGAGGTAGCTGCCTCTTATTCTGCATGGCCACATCAGCCATAAGGGAGAGTATGTAGGTGACACAGGGGAGGGGCATAACCATACCCCTTTCACTGTCTCACAGGTATTTATGTTGTTCGATTTTGTAGAGGAACAATATCTATATAAGGTTTGACTAATATTCACTTAGTTATGTAGATAGAAGCCCAAGTATAGGGGATATTTCTGAGACATCTCAGGAACAGTGCATTTTTGAGAGCCCTAGAAAAATGCATCAGTAATTTTCCATTGAATACCCAGCAACATGGAGTCAGGTTGAATTTGTCCAATCCAGTTTCTTTTTTAGGATGGGCCCCATGATCCAGGTAACGCAAGACTTACAGCCTAAAAGTGTTTCTCCCTAAGGACCTCAGGCAGCACCAGAACAAACCCAAATGTAGAGAATTTAGATGAGACTTAATTAGCTTCCTAAGTGCAGTGATGAGACCTCTCTTGCTATGACAGTTGACCTTTTTTTGGCCAGTAGGAGATTTGCAGTTCCAATATCTGGGGACTAATTAGATCATCCCCAGGATTTCTTTACAGGGATCTGTAGATGGACTCAAGAGATCTGCAAATGACCTGAAATTGTGAGCAAACTATTGTGTCTGTATATGCATTTCTTACAGATGCGGTCTAAGATACGATCTCATGTGATTTTAAAAAGATCTGATACTCAAGAAAAGGTGACAGCTTAATATCTAGCAGTGTCCTAGTCATTGAGGACATATTCACAAAGACAGAAGCCATTTCTAGGTAGGTGATTTGGGGTAGGGGTTAGAAGTAGGTGATGTGTAGTAGAAGTAGATGAAGTAGTAGACTTGTGAGGCAGGAAAAAATGATTGGACTGTCATTCTAAAATATCACTTTCTCTGAAAAACCCAAAATGTAAATCTGTTCCTAATCAGTACACATCAGAAATATTTTTGTATGGTATTTTAATTTTCCCCTTGCGTAAATTTGGCAAGTATATTTAACTTTTTCTTTAATGGCCATCATTGCTTTTCTTTGCGTTTCTTTTTGGCTCCCTGGGATTTACAATCTATAAAAAACTACTGAAGTAATGAAATTAGTATCACTAACTTCTTGTTAGTATGTTATCTTGTATATTAAGTTCTGTTGGACTTCCTGTTCATTTTCTAATGTGGGAGAGCACAGAAAGTTTCCTGTTGCCCTCAGTGTTTCTCCCGTCAGCTTTGTACCCCAAGTGCCCAGAGCCTCGTAGTCAAACACTGCATGCTGTAAGGCTTTGTGGTAGGAGAGTCCTTTTACTGCTTTGGAATGCATATCAAATCAAAAGGGCCCCAATCTCTTTTCCACCCAAAAGATACTGTGCTTCCAGAGTATTTGAAGAACAGTTTTGGCAGCCGTCCTCCTTCTCTGGAGGGAATATTTAAGTGGGAAAATTATTTTACATTTTATCTCTAGAACTAAGAATCCAAATGGTGTTTAAAAAAAAACACTAGGAATTCTTAGAGTGAGTGCACATTAATGTTACTCTATAAAACTTTATAAGATCACACTTGATTTTTCAGGGCATATATTTACCTTTTGGGATATCTTACACATTATAACTGGTAATAGATGCATCTCACATTTTAATGGATGCTTAGTTATATTTTATGTGTGTTTTAACTTAAGGTGGAGAGAAATACATCTTTTAGAATATAAACAACTAAATTTTACTGATTACATTGGAAGCCTGCATTTCCATTAGAGTTCTGGTTGAGATTAGTTGTCACGAAACATCAATTCAAAGATCCCATACATTCCTGGCCTGACTGATATAAACAATAAACTATTGCACTCCTAATATAAAACAAAATTGCTGTCTTTGGAACAAAAAGAGTTGCTGAAAAATAGGTTGTTGGTACCTAAGCTTTATATTTGAAATAATTTTTCTAAGAAAGCCCCTTTTTATTTTTATTGGGGGGGGGTGTTCCAAAGGGTAATTTATTTTGAGTGTATTGCATTTTAATTCTGTATTTTAAAGTGTACTAATTTAGTGATTTAAAAAACTTGTTGGTCTTTGTTAATAAATACTAAAACAGCAGACAATTGTGCATTAAATTGAGTAATTTTCCTTCTTTGTGGAGACAGTGAGTAAAATGTTTTGTTTTTATTTTGCCCCCCCGCCCCAATTTTTTTTCAGTGTACCTAAAATAATGTGTTTTAGCAATAGATGTTAAACTTTGGTTTGAATGAAAAATGTCTCTCAATCAACCTATATTTCTGAAAGAAAGGGAAGAAAATAGTTCAAAATTTGTGGAAATACAACAGTCACAAACTACTTCCATAGCTGCAGAAGATCCTCTTCAAAACTTATGCTTAGCATCTCAAGAAGTTCTTCAAAAAGCTCAACAAAGTGGAAGATCAAAATGTCTTAAATGTGGTGGTTCAAGAATGTTCTACTGCTATACATGTTATGTCCCAGTTGAAAATGTACCTATGGAACAGATGCCACTTGTGAAGGTTGGTAAAAAACTTAATTCTTTGAGTGTAGAAAAATAGATTCTATTTTATTTTCTTAAAGATTTTATTTGTTTATTTTTAGAGAGGGAGAAAGAGAGGAAGAGAAACGTCAGTGTGTGGTTGCCTCTTGCATGCCCCCTATTGGGGACCTGGCCTGCAACCCAGGCATGTGCCCTAACTGGGGATTGGACCAGCGATCCTTTGATTTGCTGGCTGGCACTCAATCCACTGAGCCAAACCAGCCAGGGTAGGAAAATAGATTTTAAAAAGACATCTCATATTTGCCTATTGTACTGTAATTGATAAACTTGATAAATAACATCATTATGCAAATGGATTATATTAATAGAAATTTAATCCTACAGACTGGTAAACCCATCTCTTTTTCTTGTCTCTGGAAAAAGAGATGCACATTGCCAAAACACTTAGGTCTGAGATGAATGGTATGGATTTTAGTGAAATCAATTGCTTTTTTAAAAATTAGTGATTATAATTCATTTACAACATAGAAAAAATGTGATATAAACGTGAACACTACAACAGACAGGTTTATGGACTCCCTAAAGGACTTTCAAAAACTATCCCAGGTGCTATGGACTGCTTTTTGAGAAAACATATCCCAGAGGAAGTAGGTAGGTTCATTTTTGTTTAGGCTTTTGTAGAATGGGCTTACCTTCATCCTGTACACGAACATGGAGCACCTGTCAGTGACCAGAACGCAACTAAACTAAGACTGAAAAGACTAAGACCTACTCATTGGGCTGTGTTATATAAACTATAGCAATTTAAAGACAGATTTAAAGAACCTTTTTGATTTGATTGGTTAGCTTATAAATACTTTAAAATGTAACTCAAAAAATGCAAGGTAATATTATTTTTGTATAGAGAAAGGACATAATCCCTAATAAATAATTAAGCTTTAAAGGAAATAGGCAAAATGATTTTGAAGATGGTTATTTTTTTACACATAGAGTGCACCTCCAAGATCTGGATCTTTTACTGGATTTTTCTGTTGATTATTATTTCATTTGAGCTGTTAAAGGACACGTCTGAGAATGAAGATGTTCACAACTAAGGACAAAACCTTTGGCATCAAAGAATGTATGAGGAACAAAATTTTAACTTGAACTTTAGATCTGAGCTTCAACAAAGCTTTTATTTCCTTTTCTATATCATAAAACAAACAAATCTGAAGTTTATAGGAATTATAAAAAATGTTCTTGGCACAGATACTGAAATGCAAGAATTTGGACTCAAGTGCTGTGTAACTTAAATGAAAATGACATTGGAGCTTTGCTTTAAGAGCAGATTCTATGTTAAATGAGATAAAAAAGTCATTCTATTATATGATTAACAATATCAAGGGAGAAATTTGGGTTTGCTTTGACTCCTATCATTCTTAATATCCTGTTGTAGAAAAGTATGACTTCAAACATAAGTACAGGGTAGGGTGGAAGCAACACCTACTTGAGTGTGGTTGGTAAGGTAATAATATGGGTGTAATAATTTATAGTTTTAATTTGAACTTTTCAGCTGAAATGTCATATGATGTGTTTGAGTGTGATATTGTTAGGTTACAGAATTATATGTTTATGATTTTGTAATAAAAAGGGGCATTATTTGTGTCGGATCCTGTCTATTTATAGGGATATAGTGTGAACTTGCCATTTAAGCTTTTCAGACCATTTTTATTAACTTAAAAATTAGAATTTTTGTATTTGTTTTGTTCACTTCTCTTTTTGTGTGTGTAAATTTTAGCTTCCACTGAAGATTGACATCATTAAACATCCAAATGAAACAGATGGCAAAAGTACTGCTATACATGCAAAACTGCTAGCACCTGAATATGTAACTATTTACACGTACCCTTGCATTCCGGAATATGAAGAAAAGGACCATGAAGTAGGCAGCTTATTTTTTACAACTGTTCACATTGACTCTAAAAATGAATTTGAAAAACTCCAGTGCCTTTCTGAACTTACTTGAACACAACCTAATGTTTTTCTTAATGACCTAGGGTTATCCTATATAACACTAAGCAGCATACACTTCATTGGTATCTGAAAAGATCAGAAGATCCTAGATTGTTAGGCTTTTTTGAGTATTTCCATTTTTTATTATTTTTCTTCATTATTTCTTCAAGTCTTTTTACACTTTACCAACGTTATGTCTGCTCTTACTTTTTCCCCTCTTCATTTTCCTGCCTACACTACACTACAATAGATAGTCTAATTTGATGTGAACTGAGAAACCAGATTACAAACATCAGAATTTCTCCAAAAGAAAAAAAGACTAAAAAGGATTTTTAGGAATTCTCCCTAAATTTAGAGCTTCAGTGTACAGCCTTTGTAATATTTTTTTGGTCTGCTCAGAGGTCTTCCTTGCTCATTTCTAGATTCTTAATTGGCTTTCACATAGTTGAAATTTCACATTGGTGAGATATTACTGGCCTTGTGGAAAAGTAATCTCAAAAAGAGGTAGCCACTGGGCACTTCTTAAAGAAGCTTATAAACCCTTTTAGGTCTCTTGGGGATCATTTGTTGGTGTGGGTAATCAGAAACAAAGTTAAAAAGTAATAGGTTGATTTGTTCTAGGAAGAACTTGGTTTTACCTTTACTATAAGTGTGTTTTTTATTGCATTTATGTCGAAAGTTGTGTTTGTAAATAACATCTGAGTTTTGGATTTAGGAATATATTTTCATTTGCCTCCCTGGTCAGCTACGTATAATTTATGCTAATTAAATAGCACACAGTGCTAGGTTCTATAAAGGGATGTGATATGCCTATAATCCAAGAAAATTAAGAAACCCTGGACTTTGCTAATTGGGTATGGGGGAAAATTGACATGTATTATGAATGTTTAAGTTATACCGCTTGTATAACTTTGAAGTTTATAAATGCAAGAGCTTTTATTTTATGTTTATAATGTTTATTTTTCATATTAAAATGAGGCTCATGAAAGAAAATTTTGTAAATAGGGAAAATATGAAGGATAAAATACTCATAATTCTACCAACAGTTATTCATTCCACTGGTATTTGCTGGGGGCCTGCGTTGTGACAGGCACTGTTCAGACAGTGGGGGCTGTCATGTAGAATCTCTCAGTAAAATGCTACACAACAGGAAGTACCATGATTTAAAGAATTATTCCTTGAATGTTAGATGTTTCAGTTTTAATTTTTCACTGTAATAAATACACTTTAACCAATATTATAGGTGTGGTGAGTATGTGGGTACTTAGGATTATTTTTTTAAGGTGAAATTATTTGACCAAAGCGTATAAACATTTCAAGACTTAAGTTGCCAGATTGCTTTCAGGAGGAGTTGAGCAACGGCTGGAAAGGCCCATTACACCACTGCCTTTCCAGCACTGCTGTGTGTCATTTGTTTGGTCTTTGTGTACTACATAGGTGAAAATGCTGTTTAATTATTGAGTACTTGTTAATGGTTCTTTTACAAAGTATCACATACTTTGCCTTTGAGCTTATAAAATATTATAAGTTTAGTTTTTTGTTTCAAGATACAATTAACTTGACTTCTATCAGTAGGTAAATAACTAATTTTGAAGTAAAACTTTAGGTAGTATATTACGATTATGAATTATTTTGGAAGGGCCCAGAACTCTACCATATATATTAAGGAAGCACAAGTAGTAAAGCCTAGTGCTTCTTTCTTAGATATTCAATATGTTTTTTCTGTTAAATTTTTAAGTCAGAGTTTATTCACTCTGAAGATCATAATTGCACACTATTAACTTAAGTTTCCTTGTTTTAGGTTGCACTTGTTTTTCCTGGACCTAAGTCAGTCTCAGTAAAAGATATTTCTTTTTATTTGCAAAAACGAGTTCAAAATAATGTGAGAGGCAAAAATGATGACCCTGACAAGCCATCTGTTAAACGCAAGAAAACTGAAGAACAGGATTTGAATGATGGCGAGTGCAAAGAGCCAACACTGAAAAAAATTATATTTATAGATAGCACCTGGAACCAAACAAACAAAATACTCACTGATGAGAGACTTCAAGGTAAGGAAAAAAATATTTTTGTATTGCTCCTCCTTCCAACATTTATTTGATAAAACTTCAAACTTACAGACATCCTAGAAGAATTAACATTAACTACCTGTATATCTTCCCTTGTTTGCTTTATTTCTCTTTCTTCATTATATGTGTGTGTATATATTTAGATAGATACTGGTTGAACCTTTTGAAAGGAAGATGCAGGCAGTACAACACTTCACCCTTAAATACCTAAGTGTACATCTTTCAAGAATAATTGCATGATCGTAATACCACTATCATTTTAAGAAAATTAATGAAAGTTCTTTAATGTCTAAGATACAATCCAAATTCACATTTCCCTAATTGACCCCAAAATATCTCTTACATCTCTTTCTCCTCTGATGTGGTATGTAAACTCACGTTTCATTTGCTTATGTCTCTTTTAATGTAGAACAGTTCCATTTTTGTTTTTCATGACTTAGATGTATGTGAAGCAGACAGGTCAGTGGTCTGAATGTTCATCATCATTAAATCCAGTTTAAATATTTTTTCAAGGATACTTATAGGTAAGGATAAATCCAGTGTTGTCCATGAGAATTGCAGTTTATATTTATTGCTTATGTGTAATTATTAAAAGTGTTTCTTCTTACTCTCAGAAAAGTTGATTAGCTGATAAATTGTATGATTACCCTATTCACAGGAGGCGTATAATGCAAGTTGTTCCATTATTGGTGATGACTTTCAGTACTTGGTTAAAGGTGATTGCCAGATCTTCCATTAGAGGATTTACTTTTTCTTTGAAATGAGTAGTAATCAGCAGTGGGATGATGCTGTCTGAGGGGGTGATGCTTTGAGACTATGGACTGTCTGACTGCTTCTCACCCAGTGGTTTTAGTATTCACTGATGACTCTTTTCTCAGTCAGTAATTGTATTGAGAATTGCAAAATGATGAAGTTTTAATTTTCTTGATTCTTCTACATTTGTTAGCTGGCATTCTTATGTAATGAAGAGCTGTCCGCCCCCCCCCCCCTTCTGTCCTCTTCTGCTCCTACCATATATGAGATCACTGTGGTCTGACATCTTTTTAGCTCAATATATTGTAATCTATCATGATTATATTCTTTTAGATGCCCGAATTGTCTCAAACTTTGCCAGGGGGAGCCCTTCAAATCCTTTGTGTCATGGCCTCGTTAGTCTTTCTGGTACAGCACATTTTTCCTGCCCCAGCCCTAGAATCAATCATTCAAAGGAGCCATGGTTCTCTTTCATGGGGAATGACACTAGAAACCCAGGCCTGGTGGATGTACTACTGTTTGGATGCTGTTGCTTCAGTAGAGCCGAGAAAGATACCACAGTGGATAGTTCCAGTTCAGCTTCAACATTACAGAGAGCTTTTTTCTTTTGTTTTATGTTTATATCTGTTTTTCTCTTGGGGTAAAAAGCTTAGTTTCTAATAATAATGTTTTAAAAGACTTTACTGGCCCAAGTACTACACTAGTATGCTATGAAGAACAAGAGCTCATTAATTTTCTTGCTCACTTGTACCTTACTCAGTCCTTCAGGCTTTCTCAGTTTTTCTAAAAGCTTTAGTTTTATTTCCAGCTTTTTGATGGCTTTGTTTGTGTATCATGTATACTTATAAGGCAAGAGAGCTACCTAGTTGCCAAAACAGTTTCAACCTCGGCTATTGCTAAAAGTGTATATAATTTAGAAGAGAAATTTATGACACTCTTTGGAGTCTGGCTTGTGTTAATTAGTACCAAACTAAAGTGAGTGCAATAGCAAATTTAATTAGCTTAATTGATATACTTTGTACCTGTGAGAGCATCGTAAGTGTTAGTAAGATCACTTTGTCATTCTAACTGTGTGTGTGTGTGTGTGTGTGTGTGTGTACAGAATATAGGCAGAGAAGTAGAGACAGTGAAAGAAATTATGTATGTGTGAGAGAGGGAGGGAGACAGTCAGATAGACAGGTAGATGCTACAGAGCATAAGACCTGGAAGAATCTTGTTGCTGATGCTCAATAGAGAAATGGAACCCTAAAACCCTGCTCTTTGGAGCACTGCCTGCCACATTACCTTGAATGGTGTGAGCAGCAAATTATTCCCCAGTTTGAAGATGTTTCTGAGCCATTTTTCTTTATATGGTAATTGAAAGGATCCAGTGAAAGAACAAGTAAAAACACTTCAAAAAAACTATATAAGGAATTATTGAGTACAATTCAAAATCTGTTTTCAGAGTGTCCACGTGTGCACTTACGGCTTAAAATCAGATTTCTACAAAGGGAATTTTGTTCTTTTCCAGATAACATAGAAAGTATCATATATTTCAGTTTTGTGCTACATTAAATATTTAAAAGGAATTTCTCAGTTCCTTCAAAATCACAAAATAAACAGATTTCTAGAGTCAGTCTTCTGTATGTCTTACTTTCACCACAGGGAAAACTTGGTGCACATTTATAATCTTTGTGTATGCAAAGTGCCAGGTTCCCGAGAAGCCAACTTATTTCCATAAGAAACAGCCATGTTTGCTATAAATCATTGCCTTTTGAAACATTTTATTGTTTGGTGGGGCTAAGCTGAACAACTCTAAATCTCAGTTTAGACCCTCAAATGTAATTTTTAAAAATTATGTTACTGTTATCTTACTATGAATGCTGAGGTTAAGATTCCCCTTAACAATGTAAAAACATACCATTTTGCCAGACTTCACAGAAAGATAGCTCTGAATGTTTTACTGCTGTCAAAATGAAACATCTAAAGGTCAAATGTCTAATTTAATCAGACAGTGTAAACCTACTAGTGAAGAGTGACGTAACGTTCTTAAAGATTCGCCATAGGAAGTGTTGGAGGATGTGCGGGAAGGATGATTTTCTTTTTGTTGGGGAGGGAGTCCAAACTATTGAAACAAATTATATCATAATTTGTTTTTAAAATTAGCCAGCCATGCCCCTTCATTTTGACAGATTTGTTCACATTATAAGCATTTCCTAAGCTGTCCTGGGAGTGTCAGTGAGAGCTCGTCATCTGCTACCCCGTTCAGCCCTCACGAGAGTATGGTTTTCATTCTCGTTTTCCAACTAAAGAAATTCAGGCAATAGTTTGGGAGGGAAAAAGCCGTTTATAACTAGTTGCCTCCTTCAAACTTTTACTGCTAAATTTTTTTGTGTATTTTATCCTAAACTTATGGACTGCCAGAAATACTAGCAAGAGAATTTTTAAATGTACATGGAAACTTTAAAAAATAACATTAATTTTCTATGTAATCCCATGTCTGTATTTCATTGTGGTTTAAAAGGTTCTACATACTTCCAAGAAAATCTTCAAAACAGGATAGACTAGTGGTGGTAGGCACTGAGTCCTGTTTTTCATATTTATATCTTCATATTCATATCTTATAGCATATTAGATGTATTATAGAAACTGGTATTATTACAAGTTACTCTTTGTTACTTTTTCAAATTACATTGAGGATGTCAAAATCCTATGTCAAGATTTTTTCTTTTAATTTTATCCTTCAGTTACAGTTCACATTCAGTATTATTTTGTGTTAGTTTCAGGTGTGCAGCATAGCGGTTAGACAGTCATATACTTTACAGAGTGATCCCCTTGCCTATGTTAAGATTTTGATTGTACTAATAACTCACAACACTTCAAAGTCTGCCTTTACTTCTTGGTTATAATTACATTAACACAAATAGTTAAAAAGAGTTTGATTTTGATTGTTTTAACTTACATGTATCTTTGAATCAAAACTATTCAAATTGAAATATTTTCCAAATATTTCAAAATACTCTAAAGGCTTTTGTGATTTGTCCATTCATTCAGTAACGTTTGTTGAACACCTGCTCTTGCACAGGCAGTGTCCCAGACTTGAGGGATGTAAAGGAGAGTAAGGCAATATCTGTGCCCTGTGATCAGTCGCAGTGGCTGTTAGTCAGGGTAGCATTCAACTGTAGGAAACAGCAACCTGGCTAGAATCTTAAAGCAAGAAGTGAGTTTACTTTGCACATGTGAATGTCCAGAGGTGGGTAGTGCTGGGCTGGTATGGGGACTTCACAATGCTCTAGTTAAGAACTCAGACTCCTGTTTTCCTCCATCATTTTCATCCTCATGCATGTAAGAGGTATCCTGTATTTATTCAGGCCAGACAAAGGGCAAAAAGGGCAATATCCATATGCCCCGGAGTCTGGCTTGTTTATTTAAAAAAAAAAAAGCTTTCCTGGAAGTTCCACCTAGGAGATTTCATTTTTCCTTTCTTTGGGCAGAATTGGTTCACATTACCACCCTGGCTATAAAGAAAGCTGGGAAATTGTTTTTTTAGATAGACACACATTGAACAGAATTTGTTAATGAGAGAGAAAGTGAGTATTGAGAAGACAGTGGTCATTGTCAAATAGTCTATTATGGAAGTCAGACAGATAAGCAGACAATAAAATTCACTAGGTTTTGGGTGCAGTGATAGCATTATCCCCCTTCTTCCTGGAGTTCCTGGGAGGATTCTCTGTCTCTGTTGGAATCTGGATGGGCGAAGGGAAGCAGGGCAGGGGTGGGGGGTGTCATTTGAGACAAGGAGTAGGGCATATGCACAAAGATATACAAACATTTTACATTCAGGAGACTGAAATAGTTGAACATGGTGTTGAATGTGTACACATATGAGAGAATCAGGAGAACAGACTAAAGAAATTCAGTTTATGAATGAATGCTTTTGACCGTTTTATCCATGGGCGCTGTGGCACCATTCAAGAATGTAAAGCTTCACATGGACATGATAGGTTTGTGTTTTAAGTCTAATGGGAGAGCAGGGCTGGGACCTGACTCCCAGTTCCAGTTCTGCCATTAAAGAGGCAAAGGTGGATTTTTTTAATGTTACTTTTTAAACTAACTTGTGATACATATGAGAGAATATCTATACATGACATTGAGTCATAGCACATAATGATATGATGACTAGTTAAGAACCCAAACACCCACATTGTATTAATAACTTGGAACGGTGTTTCCCTCCCCTGAGCTGTTCTCCTCCCCACAGCAGAGTTAACTATTCTCCTGAATGATGTTTATCATTCTTTTGCCTTTTTAGATTAAATTTTTGTATAACATCTGTTTTCATAAACTTTATATTAACTTAGTTTTGCTTTATTTTGACCTGTCTGTTGTTTTCTTGGGACTTTCGTTCTAACCTCATCATTTTATCTCCAAAGTTTATCCATGTTATATGATTGTAATAATTGTATCATATCCCATGGTTAAGAAATATTTATATTTTTCATGTTTGTTTTTTGGCAGGGTTGTTACAAGTTGAGTTGAAAACAAGAAAAACTTGCTTCTGGCGCCATCAGAAAGGAAAGCCGGACACCTTCCTCTCCACAATTGAAGCCATTTACTACTTTCTGGTGGACTACCACACTGACGTGTTAAAAGAGAAATACAAAGGACAATATGACAACCTTTTATTTTTCTACTCTTTTATGTACCAGTTGATAAAGAATGCCAAATGCTCTGGAGACAAGGAAACAAGAAAAATTCCTCATTAGTTTTCAAGAAGCCACTTATGTCATTTTATTTTGCTAAAATCAATAAACTTATAATCATGCTTTGTTTATTCTTAAATATTTATGTGTAATGTCTGCAAGACCACTTTAAAAAATAAGACCTCATTTATTTAATTTCACTTTTTTTTAAAGAAAGGTATTTCTACGGGAATTTTCAGAAAGAGTGTTGATTAAAAAACTAGCTTCAGACATTATTTGCTCAAGTTTGGCATATCTCAATTTTACTATGATATTTTAATAATGTGTTATATATAATTAGGTATATCTAGATCTTTGTTTAGAGACCTTCGTATCTTTCCACCTATACTCACTACCATGTTTGGAGGTAGATGAAATCAGAATCTCCGTGCTGACAATGAAGTGATAGGTAATTTGTGGAGGTTAATGGCAAAGAGAGGCAGAACTAGAATTGTAGCTCCAGTCTCTAGGGCTACTTCCTTAAGTCCACAGTCCCTGTGATGGGCATTTGTTGTTTTGTACATCTGTCTGGCATCCTTTTTTAGGGAGAAATTGCCAGCAGTCGTGGGGTCCTGTCAGGAATGGACATATGGCTCAGTTTGGCAAGCTGAGTGCCCAGTGATTGATGCAGTGGTGAGCACACGACCTAACATTTTTTTTGATAAGTGGTGTAGATGCCATGGGCAATAGGGTGTATTTTTCAAGAAGCACTATGGTGCTTCGGTTAAAAGTATAGGCTCGCTGGAGCTAGACTAGCTGAATCTAAATGTCAGCTTTTCCTTACCAGTGATATGTCAGTTTCTTCATCTCCAAAGGTAGGGTAATACATAGCTACTTTTGGGATAGTTATGAGGATTAACTGAGGTAATGTATCTAAAATGGCTTTCAGCAGCACTAGGCATACAGTAAGTACTGTATATGAGGTCTGTCCAGCAGGTATCCAGCCATGTACTATGAAAAATAGAGATATTTATTGAAGAAAATACAAAGTACAAGAAACATTGTACTTGGAGCAATGACCCCTCAGTCCCCTTCAAAGTGGGCACCTTGGAACCTCACAAAGTTCTCCCAATCGCCATTAGCTGCCCCATTGTATTTTCTGGACTCTCATCAACTGAAATCTCTTCCTTTTCAAAGGTGATTTTAGTTTTGGGAAAAGCCAGAAGTCACAGGGCACCAAATCTGGGCTGTAGGGAGGCTGGGCCACCTTAGGTGTTTTGATGTTTCACTAAAAAACAGACATGATAAGTGAGCAGATGTGTTATGGTGATGAAGCTGCCAATCACCAGTTGCCCTTCTGTGGCCTTGAATCATCCAAATAGCTTCCACAGAGGAATGTTCAAACATCTAGCATATTCCACAATAGCTGTGGCCTTCTGAATCATCCAAATAGCTTCCACAGAGGAATGTTCAAGCATAACATGAAATCTGATGCAGATTCATTGCTCTACTCAAGTCATTTTGAATGCAATGGCCACACAATACACATGCTCACTCAACAGCATGTACCACTCCCACTGACTAGTACAGTGAAGCATCATTGTTCATGCATGTGCATTCCAGTCCACTCTCCTTGGTGGTTACATCAATGTCATGCAAAGCATTCTTGTTATATTAACTATTGCTGGATGTTTTTCCTGGACTGTGCATATATACACATGCACACACACACACACACCCTTTTTATTATTTTATATGGAATTATAAAGTCAATAAGGTGACCTTAGAGCTCCTGCTGGCATCTGTGCTGCAGGTGGCTAGAGCCTGCGCTAGGATGAAGCCGGCAGAGGAAAGCAGAGAGGAGAGACTGAATCCTGAGAACATTAATCACATAATTCAGCCACTTGTGGATGGAGCCCCACTGTGCTGAATAGCTTTTGCCTGCCTCTCTAGGTCCATCTTCCATTCCTTTCTTCTCTGTTCTGTTAGGTAGGCTCCCTTGCCCTGTGGCTTTTGGCTGGTTTCACACAATGAGAAGCACCGCAGAAAACTGGAAGTTGAAAAGAAAATGAAATTGTATTTATTTTCCCTGCCTGCCTTCCTGCCAGGTCATGGTAGGTGGGCTGTGCCTCTCTGCTGAAGGCCATCCTATCAGTCATCCCCTTCCAAGCAGTTACTCCAGTTACCCTCTCTCACATCAGGCCCCTCCCTTTGTTATAAGTTCCAATGTAGTTATTACCCCCTGTTGGTTTCCCCCAAGCCTGCCTGTACCCTTGTAAATTGTCATTTTATCATATTCTTTTATTTAAATGTGCCCATTTGAAGTTGCTGTCTGTTTCTTTATATATATATATATATATATATATATATATATATATATATATATATATATTAAGATTTTATTTATTTATTTTTAGAAGGGAAGGGAGGGAGAAAGAGAGAGAGAGAGAAACATCAATGTGTGGTTGCTGGGGGCTGTGGCCTGCAACCCAGGCATGTGCCCTGACTGGGAATTGAACCTCGATGCTTTGATTTGCAGCCCATGCTCAATCCACTGAGCTATGCCAGCCAGGGCTGCTGTCTGTTTCTTTCTGGGACTCTGACTGATACATTCACCCAGGTGGGTGCTAGAAATAACAGTACATTTCCCAAAAGTATGTTCAGTGGGACACATGACATATTTCATGAAAAAACAACTTAATGGTGAAACTTGTTTGCTGCACCTTATATTCCTGTCTTAGAGATTCAAAAGGCAAAGCATAAAAGTGCTGATAAGTCTTGAAATAAATGTTCTGAACTTTATTTAAGCCAGTATTTCTCAATTGAATAAGTAATGGCTACTAATACCCTGTAAAAATTGGACATTTGGAACATTGTAATATATAGCAATCTCTGATTTTATATAAAGTGGAAACAGGTTCAGAGAGATTAACTAACTTGCCCACAAGTCCCAAAACCAGTTAGTGATAGAACTTGGTCTAGAACCTGGGACTTCTGTTTGGTTCAGTGAAGTCACCATTTTAGTATGATATTTATGGAAAGGAATGTAGATTATACAGGGTTTGGACACTTAGTCCTATAGTCAGCCAAATAAACTAACTGGCTTGTTTATTTAGCAGTTATTTTACAGGAATGGAGTTAAAATGGATTTCTTCATCTTTAGAACTTAGCACTGGGAACAGAGGAAGGCCTGAAATCATGATTTAAGCAAGCCAAGGTTGGATTTCTCTGGGCTAAATTTGGACTTCCCTGAGCCAAAATCTATTGCCATTTAACAGGCTCTACAAACAACTAACATAACTATTAAGGGTCTATGGCAGGGGGTGGGGGATGACAACAACCAATTCTATGACTCATTTGCCCCTATTTGCATAAAAAAGGACCCACATAGAGACAGACCAAAAGGATGGTTGCCAGAGGTGGGGGCAGTTAGGGAGATGGGTGAAAAAGGCGAAGGGCAATATAGTCAAAAATACTGTGGTAAGTTTACATGGTGACAGATGATTACTAGAATTAGTGGGGTGATCACATCTTAAGTTACTAAAAATGTCTAATCACTATATTGTACACCTGAAACTGATATAACTGATATATTGTATAGCAACTATACTTAAAAAAATGATGACCTACATACTCCATAAGAGCCTAATTTACAACTAAAGCTAGATAAAAATCTCAAGTTCTTTCCCCCAAAAATGATTATAATACCTATTAGAACAATGAATTGGCTATGCTTGTCTTATTTATCTTTGGTATAACAGACTGCAAAAAGGGCCCTAGTTCTTTACTCCTCCCTGTACTCAAGTTCCTTTTTTATGCTTCTGTGAAGTACCACTCACTCTGATTCTGGGCCACAAGCGCTTCGAAACATCTAGCATATTTCTACTTTTGAGCTTCTGTTGCCATAAGTGTTGGGAACCGCCCTGACTGCTATCAGAAGCTGAAACCCCACCTAGGCTAAGGCTAAGGGAACGCCCTTGGAACTGTAAGCCAGCAAGGAGACAAAAGCTTACCTCCCTGGCAGGAATGCTGCTTCTGCTGCTTTATGCATAACCGAACCCCAAAAAGCTTGGTCGGTTAGCCAAAGACGGGTAAGATTCCCCAAGGGGGGAACGACCTAAGACAGGCACGATCACTTTGGGAGGCCGCCCAAAAGAAGGACTTGGGGGCCTGCAGCAAAAGGGGGTGATGGACCCTCGCTCCTCGGCTTTGACATAGCCTGAGTTCTCAGCATCTGGGAGAAAATCTCCTTGTCTCCTGGTTGCCTTAGTTCCCTTGCTCCACCTAAGCCTGAAACAATGACAGGGTGGTGCAGCTCTGTGCTGAAAAGGGCAGATTCCCCGGGTGATCAGGCCTAAGAAAGAATATGTAAATTACTGTGAAACCTTTTTTGTTTAGAATGCTCTCAGTTGAATGAAAGGGGTCCAAGGAGGAAGTTAGTTTTTTCCTCAAAGTCTTACAGCTTAATGAGTACTGTACTTTACCTGAATTATTATGCAAAATGAGCCCAATAAAAGCAGGTATGGACGGTAAATCAGCGTGCTCCCCACTAGGGGGAATGGCCATTTCGTCCCTACTTCCCCACAGAAACTAGTCTGTCTCTGTGCATGTTTTTCTTGCGTGTTTTCGGCGAGCCATCCACAGCGTTCTGTGGTCACTGCTGGCTGGGGACCCACGCATCACATAAGCACCTGCATGCCTGGGTTAGCCTGCAGGAGGGTGAGACACGCAGGGAGCAGGGCCAAGTTACACTGGTCACCCTGGCTGAATTCTGTCTAGATTGGCTGATAGCCATTCAACACCCAGTTATCTGAATGATCCCAGCCAAGGTCAGCAGAGCCCCGTAACTGACACCTGCCTGGTTGCAGATGTGTGAGCAAGGGATGTCTGTTGTTATGCCACTGAAGTTATATAGCTGGCACCATTGTGCCAACAAATATCTCATCCTTGGATGCAGTATTAGACACATCTTCTTCAAGCACCTTCTCAGGTTTTGGCCTCGCTGTTTACTACACCATCAATGACTTGCTTTGCCATTAACCACCTCTTTGCTATTAGCTACAACCCTATAAAGTGACACTGCTGGCAGGCTTCTGTGATGCCTCTGCCTGAGGTCAATCAGCATGCTCAGAGTCCCTGGCCCATCCCAGCACCTGTGGACTCCAGGAAGTACCATGCCACAGGGTTTCCCCAGTGACTGTCAAAAGGGCTAGATGATACAATCTGTATCAATGGACTAGAAGAAGCTATCAGATAAATTCCTATTCTTTTTTCTGACAGACTGTATTAAGGCACAGTTTTCCACCCTTTTGTCCAGAGATGCACCATGTGGCTAAGCAAGTGTACTTGCCAATGATTGGCAGTGTCTCTTCATGGCTTTTCATGAAACAAATCGAATGCTACACAGTAATTTGTCAATGTGTGTTTGCTACCCATTCTTGTCAGCCCTACTTCCTCTCTTCCCCATTCTTACGAGTCTTATTTGCACCTTCTAATACAGTAATAGATTTAATTTTTGCCTCAGACTGTCTTTTAGGGAGGCTAGGTGTTTTAGTCTGGATTTGGTGAGGAAAGCAGATTCATTGCAAGTATTTCATGAATAAAGAGGTTTAATAAAGAATTAGGGTTCACCCAAATATGGGAGTTGCTGGGGGAATAAAGGTCTGGAAGACTACTCAGAAGAAGTAGAGAAACAGTCTCACTAACTAGTTCAGTCTGAGAGGTGCACAGTGCCTTTCTCATCACTTAGTTTTTTGATATATATATCAAAAACGTATTAAGCTTCTCATTTCCTTAATCTTTTTAGGTGTACTTTGATTCAGCTGAAAGGCATGTCCTTAATCCTTTCAGAGGTCTTTAACTGTGAGTGTGTATCTGCACCCCTTTGTTTGGTCTTTTCTTTGAGGCCATGGTAGGAGCAGTACCCTGGCCTTGGTCTTTGTCCTAAGTTGTATTTAATGATGACACATTTGATTTGGTGAGAAATAATTTCATTCGCCATCCCCATACATCCTGGGCTCTATCTTCTCTCTCAATTCCATCTGCATGCCTACCACCTTATTTTCTGAGCTTGTCTCTTTCTTATCAGTTACAGCTAATAACAGCCAGATTATTCTTTCAAAATACTGCCTCAAAACAAGGGAGCTCCCATAAGACTGCCAGCTGATTTCTCAAAGGAAATTTTGCAGGTTAGAAGGGACTGGCAAGAAATATTCAAAGTGTTGAAAAGCAGGGACCTACTCTATGCAGCAAAGCTATCATTTAGAATTAAAGGACAGATAAAGAGCTTCCCAGACAAGAAATAGCTAATGGAGTTCATCATCACCAAACCAGTACTATATGAAATGTTAAAGGGTCTTTTTTAAGGAGATCAAAAATATGAACAATAAAATGGCGATAAATACATATCTATCAATAATGGATTCTAAAAACCAAAAGAAACAAGCAGAACAGAAACAGAATCATAGGTACAGAGAATGTTTGGATGGATGCCAGATAGGAGGGGGGATCAGGAGGATAATGAAAAAAGTGAAGGAATTAAGCAGTACTAACTGGTAGTTACAGAATAGTCATGGGGATGTAAAGTACAGCATAGGGAATGGTTTAGCCAAAGAACACACATGCATGACACTTGGGCATGGACAATGGTGTGGGGATTGCCTGAGGGAGTGGGGCAGGAGGCTGGGTAGAGGGGGCAAAGGGGGAAAAACTGGGACAACTGTAATAGCATAAACACTAAAATATAATTTTTAAAAATCTCACTGAATGCTATGAATGCATTAGCTATATTTTCTGTCTTCATGTTACTTCAGGAGATAATTTTATCAAATATTTTCCTTCAAGTATTGACAATTAAAAAACACTCTAATGAAAAGTTTGGTCCCTGGCTGGTATGGCTCAGTTGATTGAGTGCCAGCCTGCAAACCAAAGGGTCACCGGTTCACTGGTTCGATTCCCAGTCAGGACACATGCCTGGGTTGTGGGCCAGGTCCCTAGTAAGGGTGTGTGAGAGGCAACCACACACTGATGTTTCTCTCCCTCTCTTTCTCCCTCCCTTTCCCTCTGTCTAAAAATAAATACATAAATAAATATTTTTTAAAAAAGAAAGTTTTGCTAACCACTTAATGAACTGACATTGAAGACCACCAGCCAAAAATCACTATCCATGAAAAAGAGCCAAGTATCACTAGATATTTGATGTAAGCCTCCAAATAAAAAGAGGGACCCATTAATAAGGAGGGTGTGGGGAATCTAAAGGAAACACACAAACAAAGAACAAAGGGGAAAAAACTAAATACCTTCAGAAAGAGTCTATTGTATTTACAAAACAAGAATGCAGCAGTATGAAAAGGAATGTGCAATAAAAAGAGAGGTCCTGGGAATTGAAAATGTGATTGCTGAAATAAAAATTCAGTACAAATTCAATGCTTTGTTGGAAGGCAAAATATAGCAAAAGAATAGAGTATTATAAATTCCAAATAAACTCATTCTTAGTTTGGAAGTTGCAGTGAAGCCATAGGCTGTGTGTCACAGTGTATTGAGTCTATAGCCTGGAGGAGGAAGTTCCTGACAATAGTGTTTGTACCCCTCATTATCCTTTTTGTTAAGGAGAACTTTGGAGAATGTTTGTATCCCTGTTACCATAAACTCACAAAAAATAAGAGCATTAGCTAGATGGAATGGAAGTCATACATTGCATATTAATCTATACATTTAGCGCATATCACCATTAAGAGACCGAGTTTCTAGCTGGATTGCTGAGAGGGAACAAAGCACTACACTCCGAATTCCTTTTAACCTTGATGTTTCCATATTATCCCCTTGAGACTGCCAACTGCGATCTTATTTTATATGTTAGTTGTTTTTATAGTATTTATTTCATTACATATTTATTATAGAATATTGTGTTTGATGGGGAAAATGTACTCACCTGGGCTGTTAATATTCACATAAACACTTGGCTGATTATTTTGCTGTTGATAATCTAGATTTTTAAAAAATTAATCTTTATTGTATTTTTCCATTACCATTTAGTCCTCTTATACTCCCCCGCCCAGAAGTCATCACACTGTTGTCCATGTCCATGTCCATGAGTCCTTTTTTCCTTTTTGCTCAATCCCTCAACCCCTCACCTCCCTCCACTGGCTGTCAACCTAGAATCTTTATTTAGTAATTCCGCCACTGTAACTGGAGTGAATAACTAGCTAGTCAAAAAACAAGACTTTGTTTTGGCTTTCTTTGTAAAGGTCATTTCTAAACTCATAATAAAATTTATTTTTCCATTTGAGGAAATATCTCAGAAGGTCCAAGAAGTGGAAAATAGAAAAGAAATATGATTAAGGACTACTCCATGAGGTCCTTCATCTGAATAATAAGAATTACAGAGAGAATTAGAATTGTGGGGGAAAATGTTTGTCAGAGCACTACAGACAGAGAGGAAATAATCCAAGTTTTCAAAGAGAGGAAGCAGGTCATATAAAGACCAAAATTCAGGATGTGAGAGGACTTCTCAAAACAACATTGGAAATGAGAAGACAATGGAGTAATGACTTCAGAACTCGAAGTAAAAACAATTTTGTACTGTATTCTATTTCTAGAGTGATACAATCAATCAAGTGTAAATATAGAATAAAGACATACAAGTTCTCAAAAGATTTAGCTCCCATATATTCTTCTTGAGAGGAAAATGTTTAGGAAGATACTGCAGGATGCTTTCCATCAAAATGAAGGAGGAAACCAAAAGGACAAAGAGCATCAACAAAGCTTCCCCCAAAGGGAAATCCTGGGATTCATCCATTAGACAAAAAATTTTGGGTGCCTATCATGTGCAAGATTCTTGCCTAGGTGATGGTTATAGCATGCTAAGTAGTAAATTTTGAAAAGGAAAGTAAAGCAGAGTAAGGGACAGACAGTGGCTGGTACAGGGAAGAGAAGATACTTTAGACAGGGTTGTCTGGGAAAGCCCCTTTGATAAGATAAAATTGAGCAAAAACCTGAGTAAAGGGAGAGAAAGTTAGCTATGCAGATAACTAAGAGAATATCATTCTAACTAAAAGGAATAAGATATGCAAAGGTCCTGAGGCACCATCATATTCAGTATGTTTGAGAAATAGCAAAGAGGCCAGTTTGGCTGGACCAATGTGTAGGAGGGAAAAAGTGGTAATATCACATATGTCACCCCCCAGAAACTGTCAGTCTGACAGTACCAGTTCAGAGGCCATCCTTTGCAAGGATGGGGTGCTATACTCCAAGATGTACTATATGCCTTGGATTAAAGATATTTATGTGGCATTGTGCCCCAGTACAAGATATAAATATATATAGGTCTAGAAACCAAGGGGTGGAAGCAGACATGCCCCACCCCTTACAATCACTTCTAATGACTCTTAGAGGACTTTGCTTTCTATATTCACAACTCTGAACTCTGCATATAAGAGGTCTTGGTCATTAAAAGGGACACACTTTTGCCAAGAAATACAGCAAAATTTCCATCAAAATATCAGCTGCAGTTGCCAGCTGGGTACTTTGGACTCCTTGTGTCTAGAGATCAGCAGACAAGAAAAGAAGTCACCATCTTGCCAGGGACAATTGACTTTGATCGTCAGGATAAGGTAGGGATCCTGTTACACAATCAGAGCAGGAAGGAATAAAGTTAAGTGTAGAGCCCAAGTGGTGCCTGCAATGAATAGGTATAGCAACACCACCCTGAAAAATACATGAGGGCAGAAAATTGGGCCCTTCAGGGAATGAGGGTGTGGGTTACAAGAACAGGTAAGCCACCAATGGCAGCAGAGGTGGCAGCGGTGGTTAAGGGAATCTAGAATTGATAGTGGAGCAAGGAGATGACTAGTATTGATTGTATTCCTGAGCCTGACCGTAGCAGAAGGGACTAAAGTTTGTCCCATTTACTTCATCTTCTAAGTCCCCTTCGGGAAAAGAGGCCCCTTCAGTTCAATAGGAGCCTAGACACAAATGGAGAGAGAGGTCTATGGGGAGCAAGGGATGGGTTGTGTTAAGCAGGGATACACTGCCCAGATTCACCTCCGAGAAAGGACTTGCCGCCCAGCTGCAAGGAATGAGGTCACAACCTCCAGCTGTCAGCTTCTTCAGAGTCGGCCTCAGCTGCAGAGAGCTACTTTGCTTGGGGGTCATGCCCTTCCCACATCTGGTGACTAAGTGAGGTCAGCTGAGTGCAGTTGCAGATGTGAGTCTAGCACATGGGGAGCAAAAAAAAGAAAACAAAAAAAAACTAAGCAGTTAAACAGAGAACTGTGAGATGGAATAAAATTACTATTTTAATATACTACCTTTTGTGGTGGTTTGTTACTCAGCCATAGAAACAGGAGTTGGTATCTGGTACCATGACAACTATGTGACAAGTATTGAGACTGGAAGGGGCAAAAAGACTGTCACTGGAGCTGAAAGGGCAGCATGGTAGGCAGAATAATGGCCTGCAAAAATGTCCACATCCTAATCTCCAGAACCTATGAATAGTTTGCTTTACCTGGTAAAAGGGACTTTGTAGATGTGATTAAGGATCTTGAGATGTGGAGATTATCCAGGGGGGCCCAACATAAGCAGAAGGACCCTTAAAGTGGAAGGATACACAGAGGAGGTCAGAATGATGGGAAATGAGGACTTGACCTCTGTTGCCAGCTCTGCAGAGGGGTGAAGGGAAGCACAAGCCAAGGAATGTGGGCTACCTTGGAGGCTGGAAAAGGCAAGGTGACAGAGTCCCCCCACACCCCCTGAGCCTCCAGAGAGAATACAGTTCAGCCAACATCTTGATTTTATTTCATCGAGATTGGTGTTGGACATCTAACCTTTAGAACTATATAGTAATAAATTTGTATTGCTTACACCTGCTAAGTCTGTAGTGATTTCTTAGAGAAGCAAGAGAAAAGTAGTACTAATAGGAGGCTATCAGTCAAGGCCAGCAGAATGGTGCACAAACTCTGATAGAGGGTAGAAAGACAGTAGGAAATTACTAATGCAGGAGAATGTAGAACCAGAGTATGTGGTAACAAAATGTATGTTGATACTATTGCCTGCTCTAACATAGAAGATGGCAAATGAAACTTCTGAGTTTATAGATCTCTTGGATTTCCAGGCAGAGTGGTGAAAGTACCAATTAACTTTTCATAGCTACTGATAATGATGTACAAAAAGAAAGAAATAAGCTAAAGAAGGAACTGCTTGATTTTAAAGAAGAATTTTGAGGAAATATTTTCACCTCAGCGCTTGTCATTTCTTATGGAAAAAAGAATGACTGGAGGGTGGAGCCAAAATCCCAGAGGGAAGAGCCAAGAAGCAAGGTGTGAGATGAGTCAGAAAATCACCACCAGAGGCACTGTTTCTTGACTTTAGTGTGGGAGCCCTGGTAACAGTCTGAGTTTTGTGTCTCCTTCAGCCTGTTTTGACTGGGAGTGCCTGTGTGGTTTTCCTATCCTAGAAAAACCTGGACTGAACGAAGCCACTCCCAAAGAATTACAACTAAGAAACAATACCTGAGGAGTTTTATCCATATCTGGACCTAATTTAGATGATAAGATACTGAACTTAAACATATGCCATAATGAGATGAGACTTTAGGGTACAGGGTGATTACATTTTGCATTGTGGGTAGGACAAGAATTGTGGCCAGAGGGTGGACTGTGACAGAGTGTCTTCAAAGACAGCTCTGAAACAATCAGCTCGCCTCCCTGTACATACATACTCTTCGTCCTTTCAAGATTGAAGTCCATTTTCCTTCTCCTTCAGTCGGGGCTAGCCTTATAACTCACTTTGACCAATAAAAGGCGGTGAAAGTAAGGCCTGGCATTTTCTGCTTTCAACTCTTGGATCTACAAGCCATGATGTTAAAATTCCGGGCTATTCTGCTGGTGAGAGGGACCATGTGGGGAATCCCTAGAGATACCACGTGGAAATACGGCCACATAGGGAAGAAATGAGATAGCCTAGTCAATAGCACCAAAGCTCCAGACAAGTGAGAGAGTTCTTGAACTTTCTAGCTGAGCTTAGCCACCATTTGAATGATTTCAGCTGGCCACACTTGGAGTACAAGAACCACTGGTCAGTCTACAGAAACATGAGAAATTTAGAAATCATTATTTTAAGCCATTATATTTGTTACATAGTAATAGATCATTGATTCAGCCATCATTTTGTTTGTGGAGGCTTTAAGAAAAAGAGACCTCAGAAGAAAAAAACCCATGGAGAGTCAGGAGACTAGACATATTTTTACTTTGAACAACCTGTCTCTTTCAGTCAACTGATGTATCTTCATCAATACAATTTTCTAAAAATACTTCATCAGCCTTTTGTAGCAAATTAATCCACCCCATAAGACAAAAGCTACCTCTTTAAATTTGTTTTAGAAAGGCGCCTTCTCCCTTGGGGAATCAAGGTGTGTAGGAAATGCCCATCGTGTTTTCTGGCCCCAGGACCTGGGAGGTGCTGTTTGACATTATTCTAACATCTGAACGCATTTTACAGCCTCTGATTTACTGTAACTCGGAGGCTATGTTTTGCTGTTGGCACCTCAGGGCTTTTATCTTTTTGCTGATGCCATTTATAACACTGAAAATATTTTTCTTCCTGGTAAAATTGGGAACAAAACATGGTAACAAACATTTCAGAGTTTATAGGAGAAGATGACATCTACATATATTAGTTTCCTCTCCAGACTCACCATAAAAAGTTTGAGAAATTAATACTAGTAAACTTAAATATAAGTTGAACTTAGAGGTCACATCTATTTTATTAAATGTATTATAAACATATTAATAAAACAGTAAAATTGTAACAAGCATCCATGGACATTTAATAAATGACTCAATTTTTGAAGCAAAAAGGTACATGAGTGAGAGTTCTGGTTAACATTTTGAAGTGCAAGCTAATTATTTATTAGGTTAAATAATAGTTTATATTTGATTGCCCTATATGAAAGTGTTGATTCTACCTGGTTATCAGCTGGGAACTAAAAAATAATTCAAATACATATAAAAGAATATAGTATTTATCTTATTTGCTCTTAAACACTCATAACTTAATGTTTATAATTTTATTATCAAGGGAAATGGTTTCTTTTAACAAATATATATGACAAATAAATGTATATCTTTTATATATCTAAGATAATTATATATGTATATATAATCTCCTTGGCAATGCTGCAAATAGAATCTAAATTGCCAAATCAAATTTTCTAATTGTTGGTGACTTTTTTTTTAATTGGTGATATATTTTGGAATTTTATAACTACCTCTAGTATGAGAAATAAGTTGGTTTGTTACTATCAGGTCTTTTTTAAGTGTAAGTATAATGGATTATAAATACAATGGAGTAAAAAATTTCTAGATTACTTCTATTCTCAGAGAAGATTATTTAATCTTTTTTAAATCACTTATTAAGAGGATGTTTTTCACAGTGATATGTTATTAAATGTTTGCTATTCTAACCCTTTTCTGCCTTAGTTTCTCAAGTAAATATTTCACAAACACTTTAGGAAACTCTAGAAAAACTTTTAATACTGTAACACGTAAGTTCTGATTTTCTTTTCTTTTTTCTTTTTTCAATTTAATCTTTATTGTATTTTTTCCTTTACCAATTAGTCCCCTTATAGTCCCCTCCCTCTCAGCAATCACCACACTGTTGTCTGTGTCCCTGAGTCCTTTTTCCTTTTTTGCTCAATCCCTCCACCTCCTAACCACTGCCCCCTCCACTAGCTGTCACTTGTTTTTAAAGCACTTTGCCAGGAAGGAAGGAAGGAAGGAAGGAAAGAAGGAAGGAAGGAAAGAAGGAAGGAAGGGAGGGAGGGAGGGAGGGAGGGAGGGAGGGAAGGAGGAAAGGGAAGGAAGGCAAAAAAAAAAAATACACCGACTGAAACAAGTGGCCTAATGTTTATAATCTTAGGGGAAAATTTTTCTTTTTTCCTTCCAAGACACATTTCTCTGAAAACATGTTTTTTGCATTTTAAAAAATAGAAGTCTTTGTTACTTTTGGAAAATATTTTTGTAAAGTTAAAAATGTTTTCCAAATTTAAGTCTGGACACCTCAATTTATTTTAACAATGGGAGTTAAGCTTTTCCAAAAGTAAATTAACTTTACTTCTTAGATGAAATCAATGTAGAGAGATATTTATAGCTTGGACATGGTATCTTCAGAAGTCTAAGCTCTTCAGGTGGTTACGTGGCAGGACCTCAGAGGCATAACTGTAGGAATAACTGAAGTACCTCAGTCAATGACACCAAGCCCCAAACAGTTGACGTAGACCTTTATGAACTTTCTAGCTCAGGTTAGCCACCCACAGCATGCAGCCACAACAGCAAACCCAGTTAACATTGCTTGAAATGGCTATGGAAAATAGATAAAGTGGAGACCATATAATCTCTATGTTAAGCAACCAGGTAGTTAACCGAATGTTTTTCATTGTTTAGTCGATCAGCCTGTCGTAATATGAAAGCTCCATACTTGGAAGTCTTTTCTATACACAAGAAAACTGAAGGTTTACCAGTCATTATTTCTTCCTCAAGGTGGCTGACATTAGCTCTTTAAACTTCAAGTGCTTCTAGCTATCCAGCTTGTTTTCCGTTGCTACTGTCCATGAGTAACTGTTAGCCTTTTGAATATATCAGACCATGTTCACAACACACAGAACATATTTTACAGTGTAAATTTATTGAAAAACAAGAATAGAATACATTTAAAAACTAAAGTGCATACACTTATGCATTCAACAAATATTTATTGAGAATCCTCTATATGCTAGATATATTTGCTATGCTCATGACTGTTTTTTTAAAAATTTGATTTTTAAAAATGTTCATTGTTAGTATTTAGAAATGCAATTTAGTTTGTATATTGACTTTGTATCCTATGAATTTGATAAACTCACCTATTAGTTATGTATCTCATTTGGGTTCCTTGGGATTTTCTATGTAGATAACCACATCATCTGTGAATAGAGACAGTTTGTCTCTTTCCAGTAAGTATGCATTTTATTCTTATTTCCCATCCAACCGAATTAGCCAGGACTCCCAGTGTAATGCTGAGGAGAAACATGAGAGCAGACAGCCTTCCCTCGTCCCCAATCTGGGTTTGAGTTTACACTTTCACCATTAAGTTGTGAGCGCATGTGTGCACATGAGTGTGCAGCCCACATGTGAATTAGCTATCATGAAATTAAGGAAGTTCCCTGCTGTTCACAGTTTACTGAGAGTTCTTAATTATTTTTTAATAATAAATGGAATTTGAACTTCATCAAATGCTATTTATTTTTGCATTTATGAGGTTTTTCTTCTTCAACCTGTTGAAAGGGTGAAATGCATTTTTTTCTAATTGCCTTTTCTATTGTTGGGCCAGCCTTGCATTCTTAGGATAAACTCTGCTTGGTTGTGATGTATTGTCCTTGTTATATATTGCTAGATTTGATTTGCTAATACTTCTTGAGGATTTTTACATCTCTATTTATGAGGTATACTGGTCCATAGTTGTCTTTCTCTAGTTTTTGTATTAGCATTGATTTCAATTATGTTTAATTTATTATGGTTTGTATTATGGCCCACAATATGATCTATCACCATGAATTTGCACATGTACTTGAAGAAATTTATATTATGCTGTTGTTGGAATTTTCTTTGCATGTCATTTAGGTTAGGTTGGTTGATATTGTTGTTCAAATGTTCCATAATCAGTGCGAGAGATAGGTTGTAGTTGGTTTACTCCATCTTGGCCAGCAGTGGAAATTTAAGTTCGATTTTAAACCCAGATTTTTCTGACTGGTAAGTTGGTATTCTTTCCATATACTATAATGAAGTATTTAAAACTTCTAAAAGCTCTGAAAAAACCCTCCAATATTATACAACATAATTCTTGATGCTAAATTCACCTGTATGTTGCAAGCCAATTTTATTTTGCTTAAAAAAAAAGCCAAAAGCTGCTTAGGAAAAGTACACGTTTTTCTTAATCTTTGCAAACAAGGGTTTTTACATGTGTTGATTAGTATATCCAATTTTAATACTGAATTCTTTTCCTTTTGGAGCAAAAGGGCTACTTCTTAGCTATGCAGAGAAAAGTGAAACATAGTGAAGATAAGAAATCTATCAAAAACTGCCTCGGGTATTGAATTTGGGCTTTTACTTCCTTCGGACTGACTACTCTTTCTGGCTTTCTCCCATTCACTGTGAGTCAGAGAGGTAGGATACAGCAGTGCTTCTCAGCCTTAAAAAAATACAAAAAATAGCAACAACAACCAAGGTTCCCATTTTACAAATACAAATATCCCACACTCTCCTTCTGTTACATTTAAATTTTCTAAATAAATGAACATTTTGACATAAAAAATTTAATCATAATTTTATATATTTTTTTAAATTTCTTATGCTTTCTTCTCATGGAATTCTCTATACACTACCTAAGGGTGAGACACCTTATGTTGGAAGGGCAAATCATTTCTCCCTACCAGATTTATCTATACCTGTCTGTGTGCAGATCTTTGGGCAGTCTTCTTGTTCTCTTCAAAGTTTTGTTTATCCTAACTGGTCAGACTCATCTGTATATCCAGCAGGCCCCACCATAATACCTGGCCTCTTCTTCATTACCCTGTAAACCCACACCTTCCAGAAATGAGCAGGACAGAAAAGAGCCAGCTTGGTTTTGTTGTTGTTGTTGCTTTAACAGAAGTGTGCAGAGTAATCACCTGTGTTGCAGCCCATCAGGACAACTAGTGACGGGTCAGAGATGATTAGCCAAGGGCTGAATGAAGACCAAGCAAATGCTCTGGAACAGAGTGACATCACCAGCAAGTCGGTGGTAATGAGAAACTTTTTTTTTCTTTTCCCTGGCAACATGGTCCTTGCCTTTGCTGGCCAATGGTGCTGTAACACCTCCTCTGTGACTTCTTCCCAGATCCAACATTATGTCAGAATTAATCATTCTCCTTCTGCAAAACATTGAACATAGTACTTTCATTATAACAAGTAATTGTTGTGCCACTGATCTGTGAACACCTTGTGGGCAGGGACAAAGTTTTATTTCTCATTTTTCCATCCGTACTTAACACTGTGCCTGGCATAGCATAAGCTTTCAGAGACTGTTGGTAGGTTTAAATAAAACAGTGCTATAACCAGAAGTTATTCACCACATTCTTTCACTTCGTAGATTCTTATGCTCAAATATGCATTTGTGTGGTGCTATGACACTATATAATTTATCTGCTCTCAGAAAAAAAGTTATTTTGGGCAAATAGTTAGGTAAAGCAGTCACACTTCCCAACCCCTTTGTGGGATAAAGATGTCCTGAAGGAAAAATATAATGACAGAAGACTTTTACATCAGAATTTTTTTTATTTAGGAGGGAAGGGACTTGCAAATTTTTCCAAAAGCCAGTTAGAAAAATTAAGCCCCTCTGCAATGTGATACTTCTAACAATAATGCCCAGGGGAACAGCAGTTCTAGAGAATAGTAAATCCAAGAGTGGCTAGGTTCCATCTTCATGTTGGAAACAGCCACAGCTATGGCCAACACAGTCCGGCAATGGAATGCAGTTGAGGATTTGATATGGGGAGAAACAAAGGGAACTCGGTTTCTCATTCTGAGGCAGCTGGCACAGTTCCTGCCCCGCTCCATCGTCTGTCCCCAGCACTTTCCTCATCACCTAGGAGATATATTGTGACTCAAGCAAGATATGGCATTTGGATTCTGTTTACACTCCTGGGGATATTGTGGTAAAAGGGCCTCAAAAAATCTAAGTTGACAATGTTATACTGTACATCTCTAACTTTCTTCAAGTATGGACACATACCAAGTTGAGCCATGGAAAATGTTTTCTTCTTTTAAAAATTTTTCTACAAATGGCATTTTGTAATTTATCTGAGACAAAAGAAACACAATAGTTCCAACTCTATCAAGCTATTCTTTCCCCAAAATATTACAAGATATATCCCTGCTGGAAATGACACAATGGTCTTAACCAATAGTATTTTATGGAGAAGATAACTTTCAGTTCCATCGTCTGTCTTAGCCTATACTTTGCCACTTCTCTACCACCCATTGTTAAATCATCAAAAGAAAGCTCATAGGGCAGATGAGAGAACTATGAGCAACTGCATGGAAGCAGCATGTCTACTCTGTTAAAGAGCTGCCAGGACAACTAACCTATGGCTGTGTAGTCAGATTGTGGTTAGCCTTGAGAGGAGGGGTTGGGTAGTAACTGGGAGAAGGCGAGAGGGAGGCCACTGGGGTGTTGCTCCTACTCTGTTTCTTGATCTGGGTGGTGGTTACACGGATGTGCTTAATTTTTGAAAGTTGCCCTATTCTTTTCTAATTTATATACTTTTCTGTAAGTATGTCTTACTTCAGTAGAAAGAAAGAAAGAAAGAAAGAAAGAAAGAAAGAAAGAAAGAAAGAAAGAAAGAAAGAAAGAAAGAAAGAAATGAATGAATGTAGTGTAATAAGGTATCAGGCCCATCTTGGTGAAAAATGTCACTGAGCACAAAGAATATAAAACCCAGGAAATCCCTGTCTACATGAAAATAGACAATGAGTACATAATAAAATAATATAACAAACAAGGGTATACCCAGTAGGAGCATGTGGAATATACATTTTAGTAAGAGGCCATTTGTTTACCTTGGGAACAGGAGGCCAGGAAATCCAGCTGAAGAGGGCTGATCTCAGTGTGAGAATTTGTTCAAGATAATAGAAAAAATCAGTGGTGATTTTAGGGTTTGGACCTAGGCCTGTTCCCAATGGAGAGTTTCCATGTCATGTAATCACTATGATTAATCAAAGTCTATAGTCATTGTGTCTAGTTTCCTCTTTTGACATCCAGTTGAGAAAATCTGAGGATTATTGAGAGAGAGCCTCATTTGATTTATGTTGACTTTGATCGAAGGTTTCCTGGTTAAGTTAAACTTTCCCATGACGACTCCTGCCTAACCTCCTTAGGAAATAATACCCACCCCTCTGTGGAATCTTCTATAGGCAGGGAGATTTCTCAACTTTCCTCAAACAGCAGGTAAAACTGGCAGGTCTGTGCTGAGGAATTGTTGGTAAAAGAGGATGGAAGAGTTTTATGGAATACCCCATTGCAAGTTTTTGAGAACTATGTGGTATTTCAGCAGTGGCTCCCTGGGGGAAGAGGGTAGGGAGGCTGTGGAAATAAGGTAGATTTTATATGGATAATTTTTTAAGATAATAAAGCAAACTAAAAATTGTTACTCTGCTTTTTATTATCATCATGTGCCTGAAAATACTCAGGAACTCTTCCTAGAGATGTTCATTAGACCAGAGAGCAGTGGTGAGGAATACAACTGACCCTTTCCCCTCACATCCACCCCTCTGACCATTTTAACATTAAAATGTTATTTTTGTTGTTGTAAAATGGGCCACAATTGCCAATGCACTCAGAGGCATGTTCTGACTGCTGTCAGGGCTAAAGGGATGAGAGACCTAAGATTCAAATGAAATTTTGAAAAAGAAAACAACAAAATAAAACCAGAGGAAAAGGGAATTAATGCATTTATAAAGGTAATATCAGAAATTAATGAAGTAGGGAAAAGTTATAAAAGTGGATGATAAGTAAAAGTTCCCTGAAGAGACAAATAAATTACACACAGGTGCGGCTGAGGAAGACGAGAACGTGGTGCACATGCTCACTTCTTCAGTGCCACAGTCATGTGGGCCTTGTGAGTGTTGGGATATTTGTTAAATTTTTTGCTTATCCAGCATCTTCTTTTTTGGGAATTGACATGCCTTCCATGGCTAAGATTTTAATCACCTGAGTCCTGCCTTTCCCACATTTGGAACAAGTCAGTATCCAGACTGGCCAATTCTCCTGGATACAGTGATTGGTCCAGGCCTAGTATGTGACACGGGAAGCCCCAGAGAAGTCCTGTGAGAGTTAAATCTCACAGAGAACTTCTGGGAGATTTAAATGGGCCCTGGGAGAAACAGACTTTTTCTAAGATGCTAAATTCTAAAGAACAAATAAGTCTTAAGTTCCTGAGACCCTGTTTGTTGTCTGTGAAGAGAATCGCCTGAGGATGGTCATCCAGAGAATTTTTGCCAAGAGACAAAGAAAGAAGGAGAAAAAGGGAGCAGATGCACACACAAGTACCTTGTGTGCTAGAGTGGCTTCAGTGCCAGAGTTTTAATGTTCCACCTTTGACCTTAAAACAAATACTCTCAACTAGAGGGGAGGTGGGAGGGTGATAATGGGGAAGAAGGGGAAGGGTCAAGTCAAGGAACTGTATAAAGGACCCAAAGACAAAGATAATGGTCTCAGGGGTGGGGGGGGATTGAATGTGGGAGATGGGGGGATGGGTAGGGCAGGGCAGAATAATGGGGGGGAAATGTGGACAACTGTAATTGAACAATAAAAAAAATAAAAACAAACAAACAAATAAGAAATAAATACTCTTTGTCCTGAATCCAAGCACTCCAGATCCTTTCTTTTCTAGTTGCCGTTGTCACTTGCTTTCACCTCTGGGGGAAAATGCACCAAGAAAGAGCCTTGAAAGAGCTTTATCTATGTGCTCAAAAAGGACCAGTATGATATCACAGAGTCCTCACTTCAGCACTAACAGATTAGCAGAGGCCTGGAGAAGTTGGGTGAGATAATGTCTTAGTCTCTATTCTACATACTCAGAATACATACATGAATAAAACAGACTACAATCCTTTTCGCCATGGAGCTTATATTCTAATGTGGGAGAGAGACAATGAACAATAAATATAATAAATATGCAAATAATACAGCATGTTAGAAGGGGACAAATATTATGGGAAAAATAGAGCAGGCTTAGGGGTTTCTTCAGGAATAAGTATGTGTTGGGGGTAGTGCTGGTTGCATATTAAGTAAGGTGGTCAGGGTAGGCCTTGAATAAGTATCTTTGAAGAGAGACATAAAGGAGGTGAGGGAGTTTTCCAAATGTATAATGGGGGGAAAGGAAGAATTCCAAGACTGAAGAAGCAATTTGCAAAACCCTAAGATGGAACTAGTGTTGTCCAAATAGCCTTCCTTTCCCAAAACGTTTTTTGGTCACTTGACAACGTGTGGTAGCAAACATGCACATCTGCAATGACTGTGAATTAATGTTGCCCTCTGTCACTGGGTGGTGCACAGCCCATCCAGTCACCCCTCGCAGTCTTGGTGCTGGGCATATCTGGGGGAGAACAAGAAGTGCAGGGATTCAGGGAAGGATGCAGCCGTAGAAGTCAGGCAAGGCATTGAGGCTCATTACAGCGAACTTGACTTACACTCAGATGTAATGAGGTGCCATTTGAAGGTTTTTGGTAGTGAAATGAAAACCTTCACTTCACTGACAGTTTTAAAAGCATTGCCCTGGCTTCCCTGTTGAGGTTGTACTACGGTAGGTAAGGATAGAAGCAGGGAAGGAGAGTGCTTCAAAAATCAAGATGAGAGATGACAATGTTTTAGAGCAAGGTGGTCATGGTAAGGTAGCTGGTGACAAGTAGTTGGATTACATATATGAATATATATAATACATATGAATACATATAGAACATATATGTGAAAAAATATATGTATACATACATATGTTTCACAGATTGAGCCCACAGAATTTTCTGATGAATTGGATTGGGGTTGTGAAAAAAATGAGAGGAGTCAAGGATGATGTCAAGGCCTTTGGCTCATGACACTGGCCCCTCAGTGATGTCAAGGTCTGCCTAAATTACACTTCTTTACGTGGTTGGTCCTGATTATCCTAATTATGCTTAGCCAAACAAAACACAACAAAACAACCTGTTGAGCTGAGGTAGTTATAAAATAATACACTGAGTACATAACACAAACAGAAATACAAACATACAGAAACACTTCTTCATTCCTCTCCCTATAACTGAGTATATCCATCATCTATCTATCTAATCTATCTTCCTTTTTTCCATCTATTACTCTCCATATTACCTTGATACTACATTATGTTTTAAAAGAATATTCTGTTTACAAAGCATTTTGGACCATTCTCATAATTGAGCCTCAATAATTAAGAAGGTATATTATCTTCATCACATTGGAGTAAATTCCAGGAAGGCTCCTTATTCTCCTGTAAAGCATCAGACATCTTATTTTTATATATCCAATGTTAATAAGTTGAGTATTTGTTAAATGAATAGAGCCTATGTATAGTATTAGATTTTTTGAGGAGACACAATGACAACTAATTGATTTTCAAGCAAAATGTTTAATAGAAAATTCCCCTTGCAGATTAATTTATTGTATGTTTGAATCACAGCTTAAGAAATTTCACCAGGTTTTAGGGACATCTGCTTCCCAAGGCAAATTTTCTTGTATCCAAAGTAATCGTTTTTAGAAATATATCATGGAGTGGACCCTTCACAAGCTCTTCCATGACAGCCATCCTACAGAGGCTAACCATTCACTATTTCTTTTTCCAGAACAGTGCTCGCAAACAAAATCCATCCATCCAGGAAACTATTCTAGCTTCACTTAGCTCCTCTGCCCACATGGCTTCTCTCACTCCCCTTCTCCTGCGGGTGCTTCTCCAATGAATCACTTGATCAAGAATCCCTCTCTCAGGCTCTGCCTCCCGGGAACTTGACCGAGGACACAGTGTTCACTCTTTAAATGCATACATGCCCCTAAACATACTCACTATAATTTAGTAGGGAATCTGAGGTGCATAACAGGAATGCATATTATGGGAAAGCCAAAAACAAGCATTAGACATATCCTCACTTTTTATTGTGGTGTGGAGAGGATTCAGTGCTCTTACTTACTCCCCACTGTGGTCACTCTCAGACATCTTAATATTTGAACATTTCCTGAGTCACATAGGGTCAGCCCTGGTAAGATACTCAAAGTACTAACTACTGTGGGTCAAGGTAGGTTCATGTTGGATCCACTGACCGGGAACGAAGTGAGTGGAATTCTGCTGGCAGAAGTTTGAAAATACAGTGCAACCTGGTACATTATCTCTTTGTAATGGGGCCTTATAAATGAAGACAAAGAGGACAGAGGATGAAGGAGATATGTCACCATGAGAGAAGGGGGCATGGACTGTGACTGGGAAGACCAGACCATGTGACTTTGTGCAGGTTCTTTTTTTTAAAAACATTTTATTTATTTATTTTTAGAGAGGGAAGGGAGGGAGAAAGAGGGAGAGAGAGAAATATCAATGTGTGGTTGCTGGGGGCCATGGCCTGCAACCCAGGCATGTGCCCTAACTGGGAATCGAACCTGCGACACTTGGGTTCGCAGCCCGCACTCAATCCACTGAGCTACGCTAGCCAAGGCTGTGCAGGTTCTTTATATCACAGATTTCTCTGATGGCAATGGCTTCTAAGAGAAAAACTTGTTACCAATTAAAATAATTTATTTTCTTGTACATCAAAGAGCAGGTATAGAGACAGAGGAAAGGTTAAAGCTCAGATGATTCTATTCATGTATATTTTCATCTATGTACATAGACATACATAGAGATATATTACTAAGCACTGGGAAAATGAACATGAGATTCTGTCTTGCTTTATAATACACTATCTTTTACATGTCTTTATTTTTATGGTATTTATCACATTGTATCTTCTATTACAGCTATTTGTGTTTATTTTTCATTATGCCTTCCCCATTCTAATCACATGATTTTGAGCTCCTTTAAGAGTAAGAGATGATGTCCCTCATGGAATTGGGCACAGTGCTTAGTACAGAGCAGGCAATCTGTATTTACCAAGATGCAATGAAGATAATGGTCTTGACTAACACCCATTAGCAAGGCACATGCAGTTGCCTTTTTAAACTGAGGGGATGGCTTTATTATTACCACTGTCTCCTCTCTGATGGAGTTTCACTTTGTGACACAGAACACAAATTTATAGGACAGTTGTTAGGCAGGAGTTTATGGTTATAAAAGAGAATTGAACTAATTATCCTGCTTGGGATTGAAATGGGCAATGGATAATGGTGCCATTTACTAGGAAGCTGGGACACAGTGCCAATCAGCCCCTGCCACACTGGCTTGGTACTTCAGGTACATTACTAATACTAATACTAATACTACTACTAATAACAATGTTTTCCTCTTATCTAGGCCTTAATCAGTTAATCAATTACTCTGGAAACACTTGCTTTGACATAACTATTTAAGGAAAACTAAAGCCTTGCCTTTCTTCATTTTTCACCTGACTCAGCCACAGATGATGGGAGTAACAACAGATTTCCCCTCCAGTGCTAACCATGCAAAACTCCTATCTTCCTTTATCTCCTTTGTTATCTTCCCTTTTCTCATTTACAAGGTAGATGACTCACATTTTTTTTAATTGTAAATATGAGGACTACAAATTGTCTGTTGTGAATCAACTGACTGGCTGTGATTTTTAAGTATAGGTTGACCAATGTTTTCGCCAAACAGACTTGCTTGTTTCAAACAGACAGGCTGTGTGGAAAGAGGTGGGATGTAAGCTGGAACAAACCCTCTGCATTTGGATTTTCAACTCAGATGCATTCACTATTCTCTCTAGACTTCATTTTTTCTCTCGGTTCCTATGTATCTCTTAACATGAGAAAGCAAGATAGTGTGATCTATTGCAAAAACAAAATCAAATGAATTAAAAATGTTCCCAGAGGGACCAAACAGGGAACAGATCTTGACTTCACTCTCATATCACCAATTGCAATGTACCTAGAGGTTGCTTTGTGTGTAGAAGGATGAGTGGCTTATCCTTTCTATTCATTGTCTCGCAGCAGGTCTCGTGGTGTAATGGGCCTCCATTCTCGTCTCTAAAGGCTGCCTATGTGGTCTCCCCTCTAGTACGAAGAATCTTTCTCTTCTCACTCTCCTGTTTAGATTTCTGCCTCAGGAATCTTGCACACTTTCCTCAGCCTTTTGCCTGGATTCTCTGTTATTTAGTTTCCCCTAGAAGGAACCGAGTGAGCTAGAAGACACAAAGATTGATTAGGCTGTCTCATATTTTTTTATTCCCCATAGTGGTCATCAAAATTAAGCATCTTCAGAACAATTAGACTTTACATGCTGCCAAAAGTGACCCACATCAAGGAGAGCATAACTATTAGGTACCATTATGCTAACACTTCATTTTTCCTCTTTGAACTACATTTTAAAAGACCCACTTCTGTAATCCCAATTTGGTTAATGCCTGACCCCAAGAAGGTATCCTGGGGTGGGGGTGGGGAATAGGAATAGGATAGAATGTGTCATGCACCAGGAAAGAAATACTGGGAAATGAAAAACAAAACCCTGTCTTCTTATACTCAGCTGTGGATGAAGGAAAATGGAGAGTGAGTCTTTGAAAGATTGCATATTTAATTCTAGTATTTTGACTTGATAATGTTAAAAAGCCTTTAGGTTGACTGATATTGATCCTCCATGACTTGCACTCAACTTTAGTTTCAACAAGTGTTTTCTTTTAAAAGGAAGAAGATATTTGATCGGCCTGTTATTCCTAACTTTACTTCTACTAATAGCTTTCATGTTCCCTTGATCTCAGCCCAGAACAAGATGGATGATTAGAAAGATATTTCCTGCAAGAGGCCTGATCTAGACATATCCGCACCAAGTCAGAATGCTTGGGCACCATCCAAAAGGACAGAAAATATGTTCTGTGGTATTAAAAATGCTGGAACTGGGGTACAAAGTAGTCCACAATAAGTGGCAGCATGTTTTATATCTGTGACAGGATTTTCTGACATTAGAGGCTTAGTTTAAAATCCAACAAAATGGAGCAGCAGTAGGTCCAACCCTTGGCTTTGTAAAAATGTCAGGTTATAATTACATCATATTTATTTTTGAAGATGACATAGCAACCTAAAAAAATTGAGTCCACAAGACGATTTCAAATATAGTACATCCACAAATCCTCCAAAGTACATGTAATTACTATTTGTTCCTCAACGGAGGTAGTGGAAATAAAAATGGAGATGAGAAGAAAAGTTACTATGGACCTTGAGGATGAAATATTGATAACAAAATAAACCTCCTTGGGACTTTCCTGGCTGCTTAGTGTTTAGCCCACTCACATTAGAGGTCATTGAATTAGTAAGAGCTAGTTTCTGAGGAAATAAAGGGATTCTACTTGAACTTCTTTTTTAAAGATTTTATTTATTTATTTTTAGAGAGGGAAGGGAGGGAGAAAGAGAGAGAGAGAAACATTAATGTGCGGTTGCTGGGGGCCGTGGCCTGCAACCCAGGCATGTGCCCTGACTGGGAATCGAACCTGCTATGCTTTGGTTTGCAGCCCACACTCAGTCTACTGAGCCACGCCAGCCAGGGCTTACTTGAACTTCTTGGGAATGATACCCTCTAGGAGAGGCTAAGTATTTAAAAGAAAACCTACAGGAAAATGTGAACTTGCATTATCCTGTAATATCCCAGTTAATCAGAGCAAACACGTTCCAGAGGAGCATTTCAATTCTGGAGCTCAGCAGCACTGCCCCTGGGGTAATTAACATAATTCAAGATTGGTTCTACTCATTGGATGCTGTTTCATAAATCATACTCAATTTACCTGCTGGTGTTGGCTTCTTGCCCACAGGCTGTTGTTTCAACTTCTGCAAATAGGTATCTGGCCTTGTCAAGGCAAGGTGGGTGGTTTGGTGCTGAAAGCCTCCAGCCAGCTCTCACCCATGGGTGACTCATCTGGTGGAGCCAAGACAAGTGAGGTCTTTCTGAGAAGCTTCACAGGACTGCTCCCCTCTCCCTCAACACCACACGATCTGATTCCCAGAGACCCAGATCTGGTCTGCCTACTTGCTGGGTTTATGATGGTCAATGCTCCTTGACAGAGGGCAGAGGAGTCGAAACCTCCCAGAGGAGCTGAGATATTCACCAATGGACAGTCAAGGGCAGCTGAGAAGAAACCACAGAAAGGCACAGTCCCCTTGATAGATGTGTCTCTTCTGCTGTCTCATTTCTTAGCTTCCTTCTAGGCTACACAAAGAATTAAAGAAATTGTTAAAATAGGGTAAATATAAAAGGCATTTTTCCCATAGCATTTAAAAATATAGGTATAGACACTGTATGACTATAATATAGTTTAAAATAAAGTGCAAATGAGAAGCCATATTGATATGGGGATCTCTCAAAAAGCATTATTTATCCCGTGATTCAAATGGTTACTGATAAAGCTGCAAATAGTGTATACTTGTGGGAAAAAATGATTTTTAACTATTAATTACTTACTTTTTTAACAAATATTTGTGAAACAGGACCTTTTCACTAAAGACTTACAGGGTAAAAAGTCAGGAGCACATTGTGAGAATGAATTACTTAGAGAGAAAAAGAGAAAATGGATATTGTGTAGAAAACAGGAAGACACACAAATGTGAGAGAAAACACCTGCTTTTCTATAAACACTTGACTTAATACAATTCCCAGAAATGTTCAATGAAATAGCTGTTAACAAAAAACTCAGATTCAATTAACATGACATTACAATTTCAAAGGTCAGAAGAAAAAACTGCCTTTCTTTTCTCTTTTGAGATTTCTCCCTGTCCAGAATTCTCGGGTGATGTAGCCAACAGATGGAGTTATTTTTTTTTAAGCTTCAAGAAAGGTCACAAATAGCTTTCAACAGATTACAAATGATTTGACACATGATTTCAGAAGCTGGGAAAATTCCACAGATGCAGGAAAACTTCAAGAACTGATGAAAAAATTTCAGAACAGTGCAGGCCAAAATTAACATTGCTAATGCAGGTTCTGTTTTAATTAATTTAGTGCAAATCATAGCACAGCTGACCAGATTAACTGTGACTATTGTACTAGACAGCTTTGAGAATTCTTTTATATTTAAATGTGATGTTATTGCTTAACTGTGAAAGGCCTTTTGTTGCCTTATGGTAAACAAACAAAAACTTCTGCTTTTATAATCAAGCCCAGTCTATGGTGTGATTTGAAAGATTACAAAGGCACTGTCTTAACTGAAATTATTTTCATTAGACTCATCTGAGACAATATTCTTATTTTTATGCTCCCTGCATGGGATAGAGTCCCTTTTCATTGCTGTAGATGACAGGGTTGTTCTTTGTAAATATGAAGGGATCCTCACAGATGACTGGTCCCCAGTTTTACTGAAAGGTTCCTGAACGTTGGGAGAAATTCTAGGATACCAGCGTTTTACTTCTATCAGGCTAATTAGGAGGAAAAAAAAGGTCTTTCATTGCTTAAAGGAGAACAACTTCGAGATCCCTTGAATGTTGGAATGTGAATCCTCAAAAGAATATAGTATTTATTTTTATTTTTTGTCTTTTTAAATCTCGATCAAAGACATTAATAGAGTCACTGTCCATCTTAAGCTCCTTTTTTGTTAGTTATTAGTTAGTGGAGGCAAGTAAATTATATCTGTAGAAATGAGATTGTCTACACTGATAAAATAATATATGTCAGACACCTGCCCCTCAACATCGATTAGAAATCAGTCTCTTAAGGTTTGACTTCTAACGGTGGTACGTGGACTAATTTCAGCAGTCACCCCTGACCCAGTCCAGTCCCCTCTTTGCCACTTGCAATGTGTCTTGCCTGTTCCTGGGGTTCCCAGAAAAAATAGCAAATATGCCATTAAGTTTGAATTTCAGATAAACAACAAATAAATTTTTAGTACAAGTATTTCTGAAATGTTATGTGGGGTAAACTTATGCTAAAACTATTGTCTATCCAAAATTCTAATTTAATAGGGCATCTTGTAATTAATTTTATTTGCTAAATCTGGCAACACTACCATGCCTACGTGTTCGTGGTGGTTCCTGTAGCTTCTGCTGTTAGTAAGTGGTAAACACCCTAAATGATTTCCCCAAACTCTGAACTTTTCAGGTCCAAATGAGGTCACTATCATCTAATTTGGGAGGTCACCTAATTTCCTCCCTCGTCCTTGCCAAACTCAGCAAAGATTCTATTTAGAAGATGTTAAGCATATAAACAAAATAGTATACACACACCACACACACATAACAAACAAGCAGAAAATCCCAAAATGATGTAAGCTCCTTGACTCTGGAAGGTTGCATTTTCATATATTCTGCACTCTCACATGTTATGCAGTGATGGTCCAAAGCATTTTGTATCCACCAAATGAATAAATACAGAAAGCAATTGCTTTATATTCATGATTAGTTAACTATTCCATTCTTTAATTCAGTACATTACTAAAAAATATTTGGAAGATTTAACAAATATTGGTTGATTCTAAATCAGTTCCATCAACTGATCTGGATCCAGAACATATCTGAATGGAACATTTCCATATATTGCCTCTTTTACGCATTTTTACTTTAAAAACCCAAAACTCTATAGAGGACAAAGCCAAAGGGTCATGGGATTGAGGGTGGGAGGGAGGGGAGAGTGGGAGGGGAAAATGGAGGCAACTGTACTTGAACAGTAATAAAAAAAGAAAACAATAAAAATATTCAACAATTAAAAAAATTAAATTAAACCCCCAAAATGCCTAAAGCCTTAATCTATTTCAAATGCCTGGACACATAGGGAAATGATGTGCAAAACAATCAGAGTAAATGCATAGCACTGAGGAATTAAAAACAATCCAGTGTCTCAAACATTTTATGACTAACTCTATGTCCAAACAGCTAATTAAAACAATGACCTCTCGTGCAGCCTTTTGAACCTATAACTCAGCAGTGCTATTTCTTCTACTAAGAAGCAGAGGTTCAGTATTGTGTATAGAACCTTTATCAGAAGCTACTTAACACTTGAAATGGGTACAATCTATTCTTGATGGACTTCCTTATGGTCCAATAGCACATTTCTTAGTGAAAGGGCACAAGACTTTTTGGACAAAAAGAAATTCCTAACCCTGAATGCTTTCCTAGACTAAAAATAAAGTATGGACTCAGAATTGTAAAAACAAATAAACAAACAAGCCCAAACTCCATTTCTGGCAGGATTCAAAACCACAGACCTAACACAGATGACCTTTTCTCATGGTAACCAACGTTGGATACCTCATCTCCTCTATAGCGCTACAGTGGGTTGAGCAGCTCGTCTTGCTGAGGATTTCTGGCAATTTAAACAGGAAAACTGTACTACAATTTTTCTAAACTGTAAGATATTTGTTTTATTAAATTAAAAAAAATCCTGAGATCAAATAAAAGAGGGGGAGGGAAGAACAAAACAAATGTAGATATTTTAAATTCTGACTATTAGATTGGTTTTCCAATTGGTCTGTTACATCTCTTACACTGTATTTTTAAAATCTGGGGGGAAAAAGTAGTTGAGCATCTGAATATTATTAAAGCAGAAGGACCACACAAACATGAAATGATCCCTAAATTGCACTGTCTCCTTTTATTCATTACTCTTTGGCATGTTTTTGACCCCTGTGTTTTTATTATTAGGGAAAAAAACAAAAAAAAATTTAAAGGAGGAAAAATATAGATTTTTCTGTAACAGGCTTATAATTACTTTCTACAATTACCATGGCATCTTTGCTTAGCATTAAGACCCTGTCCTTTTGTAAAGCTAAAACTATTAAATTGCTTAATTTTTGCTTTATTCTATGGAACTAGGTAAAAAAAAAAGACATATTTGGAATCCTGGGAAGAGCTTACTTCTTTCTCTCTGCTTTCTGTAGATTTTCTGTGACCTTTCTATCTTCTTGCAGCCTAACAACTGGCTTGACTGATTTTCTGTATTGGATTCAGAAAATAGTTTGCAGTTGAATAAACAATCTAAATCATCTGATGGGTGAGGTTTAAACAATGAGATGAGAAGGTTGGGCCAATTGTGAGTTTTATTTACATGTGTGATATCCGTGGTCTTCAAGAGTGGTGGGAGAACTAACCACTTACCCACCAGGCACCAGCAGGGGCAACAAAGGAGTTTCTCTCCTTTCAGTAGCTTTGTAGGATATTGTGAGGCACTATGGAAAATAGGAAATATGTTATTTAAACTTTTTGTAAACCTGAACCTTCAAGATCCTAGTATTGGAAAACTGTAATCTATAAATTAGCAGCGATTAAAAATCTTGGAAACTAAAATGCTATTACTTAAGAAAGGGACACAGTAAACTCAGAATTCCTAACTGATAATAAAAATTGCTTTCAAAAATATGTGAACATACTATTGCAAACTTAAGAGCACAGAATTTTATGCATTATTTTTTGTGGTTTCCCATTTTGCCCTCAAAAGAGAAAAAGGGCATAATTTCTTAAAAATTGTTTTAACAGCTAATTTTTATTTTTACTTTTTATTTTTTAAGTATTTTTATGGATTATGCTATTACAATGGTCCCAGTTTTTCTTCCCCTTTACTCCCCTCCACCCTGCAACCTCCCCTCCCACCAGCATTCCCCCAACCAATTAATTCATGTCTATGGGTGGTACATATAGGTTCTTTGGCTTCTCCATTTCCTATACTATTTTTAACTTCCCCCTTTCTATTTTGAGCTACAAAATAGATGCTTCTTATTCTTGGCACCTTTTCCCCCATGCTCCCCCCACTCACTCCCTGCTGATAATCCTCCGTGCGATCTCCATTTCTGTGATTCTGTTCCTGTTCTAGTTGTTTGCTTAGTTTGATTTGTTTTATTTTTAGGTTCAATTGTTGATAATTGTGAGTTTACTGTTCATAGTTTTGATCTTCTTTTTCTTAGATAAGTCCCTTTAACATTTCATATAATAAGGGCTTGGTGATGATGAACTCCTTTAACTTGACCTTATCTGGGAAGCACTTTATCTGCCCTTCCATTCCAAATGATAGCTTTGCTGGATAGAGTAATCTTGGATGTGGGTCCATGCTTTTCATGACTTTGAATACTTCTTTCCAGTCCCTTCTTGACAGCAAGTTTTCCTTTGAGAAATCAGCTGATGGTCTTATGGGAACTCCTTTGTAGGGAACTGTCTCCTTTTCTCTTGCTGCTTTTAAGATTCTGCCCTTATCTTTAATCTTGGGTAATTTAATTATCATGTGCCTTGGTGTGTGCTTCCTTGGGTCCAACTTCTTTGTGACTTGCTGAGCTTCCTGGACTTCCTGAAAGTCTATTTCTTTTGCCAGATTAGGGAAGTTCTCCTTCATTGTTTTCAAATACGTTTTCCATTTCTTGTTCTTCCTCTTCTCCTTTTGCACCCTTATGATTTAGATGTTGGAACGTATAAAGTTGTCCTGGAGGTTCCTAAGCCTCTCCTCATTTTTTTTTTAAATTCTTGTTTCTTCATTCTGTTCTGACTGAATGTTTATTTCTTCCTCTGCTTCAAATTGTCGATTTGAGTCCTGGTTTCCTTCCCTTCACTGTTGGGTTCCTGTGTATTTTTCTTTATTTCACTTTGCATAGCCTTCACTTTTTCCTCTATTTTGTGACCATACTCAGTCATTTCTGTGAGCACCCTGATTACCAGTGTTTTGAACTCTGCGTCTGATAGGTTGGCTATCTCTTCATCACTTAGTTTTATTTTTGGAGTTTTGATCTGTTCTTTCATTAGGACCACATTTTTTTTTGTTTGGGCATGCCTGTTATGTTGTAAGGGGTGGAGCCTTAGATATTTGCCAAGGCGGGGCAACCCAGGTCACTGCATTGTGGTGCTGTATGTGGGGTAGGTATCTGAAAGGGACAATGTCTTTTTGCCTCTCTGCTGGCTTTTAGTCACTTCCCCTGCTACCCACAAGCAAATTGGGCCCTTCTGGTTCTGATTCCTAGGTGGGCAGGTCTGTTTACTTTCTAGGACCCTGTGGGTCTTTCCAACAAACTCTCCTGTGAGGCTGGGAGAGTCTCCCACTGCCACAACCACTCCAAACCCCAGTTTTTATAGTCAGAGGTTTTGAGGCTTTCTTTTCCTACACTGGTATCTTGGGTTGCATGGTCTGTCTTGCTTCCCAGTTGTTCCTCCCAGTTTATCTGCATGCAAATGTGGTCCACCTGGTCCTCCAGCTGCCTTGCTGTGCAGCCTCTCTGTCCCAGCTGCCCCTTTCTGCCCCACCTACCAGTCTGAATTAATGTTTCTTCTTTAACTCCTTGGTTGCTGGACTTCCACACAGTTGATTTTCTGGCAGTTCTGGTTATTTTTGTTTTTAAATTTGTTGTTGTCCTTCTTTGGTTGTTCAAGGAGGCAAAATGTATCTAACTATGCCTACAGCTTGGTTGGAAGCCCTACAGCTAATTTTTAGATTAGACTTATTTACTCTGAATAAGTTTAACTCTGATGGTGATAGAAATTTTGAAAAGTAAAGTAAAACTTATGAAAAAAGTGCAGACTTTGTCCCTGTCTGCCTTCCAAATGACTAGAAAAAAATGTTTTTCTAACTTTTGTTCAGCATTCAAATACCTGTACAACTGAAACATGGGTGTATCATTAGTAGAGATAAAAGTATTCATTCTTGATAGGAATTCGAGTATTGATTTTAGACTTACAACACTGAGTTTAAAGTGGTGATTGAGATATATTCATAGAAATATGCAGCAGACAAAAAGATGTTATTTTGGTATCATCCATTTATCCAAGGGAAGCAAAGAGAGAATAGAGAGATGGAAGAGCTGAATTCCCAGAATCAAAGCATGTAAAGACCACACATTTTTAGGCTGAAAGATAAAAATCAGAAGATGATATGTTTGCAAAAGATCAGGACAGTTGAGTTTTGTAGAAGCCAAGATGGAAATTTTTTAAGAATAAGGTTGATTTCAGGAGTACCAGATAGTGCACAGAGGACAAAAAGAAAGACTGAGAAGGCCATCATTGGTGACTATTAAGTGACTATAGAATAATCTAATGAGGGAAAAACAGACTCTCTGAACTGTTCCATTTGGAGAACAGAACAACCCTTGGGGAAATTCTCTTATGACTTCCTGAGATTTCAGTTACATAGGAAACCCTGATGTTGGAGCATGTTTTTGCAAAGGCATGCTATCTATAAATCATGGATCTAAGGCCATGACTTCACCACAACTCAGAGCCCACTTCACCAAATGGAGGTAACTCATGAGTTTATTGAACAACTTTATTTTAAGAAGTCCAGTGTAAGAATAAATACTTCACTTACTCCAGATGATACACAAAGATAATTTATGTTCACAGGAATTAATATTCTTTGTCTAATTTTGCTAAAGGTCTCTAAGGGTATTTTGTGAAATTGAGGACCCAGTTATTTTAATTCTACTAAGTCCAAGGCCATAATTTTATTATTATTATTATTATTTTAAATTTATAATGAATTCATTGGGGTGACATTGGTTAATACAATTATATAGGCTTCAAATGTATAATTCTATAATAAATACATCATCTGTATATTGTATTGTGTTTACCAGCCAAAGTCAAGTCTCCTTCCATCACCATTTATCTCCCCTTTATCCTCTTATATCTGCCCCCATCCCCTTTTCCTTCTTGCAATCACCATACTGTTGTCTGTGTCTATGAGGCTTTTGTTTGTTTATTTTGCATAATCCCATCATCTTTTCCACCTAGCCCCCTAACTCTTCTCCTCTCTTACAGCTGTCAGTCTGTTCTCTGTGTCTAGGAGTCTATTTTAATTTTGTTTGTTTATTTTATTCATTAGATTTCATAGACATGTGAAATCATATGATATTTGTCTTTCTCTGACTGGCTTATTTCTCTTAGGGGCCATAAGTTTTAAATGTAAATTAAAAAATTAAAATTACAAAAGCGCTACTACACCTAATCCTTAACATAGTCATGGCATGAATATATCCCTAGCCTTTATATGGCTTTCTATTTTTAGTTAGAAGCATCCTTTCCACCAATTCTCAGCGACCACTTACCGAGTATCTATTATGTGATGGCAGCCCCGAGAGTTAATTTATTCCATTTTTACATATCAGCCAAAGAAAACCTAAAGATATTGCCCAAGATCATACAATAAAAAGTGCTAAATGAAATAGAAATTTGCGCAAGGCATAGAGTTACAAATAGATAGAAACTACTATCTTTATCTGGATAGAACAAGGAAGGAGTCTCAGAGTTGGAAACATTTGAACTTGGTTTTGAAGCTCAATGAAAAGCACTTGTAATCAGTAGAGAAGGGAGAGAACATTGCTGCACAAAAGGAGAGACTCATTCTACTCTCCAGATGGACCCTTGTGGGCTCTCAGTATGAAGGGTTTGGGGTAAGATATGGGGATGGAGTGCCACTTGCCTGAGGGCTTTCCTGCTTGGGACCAGAGAGGAGAGAACTCATGGAAAATATTAGGAGAAGATGAGTAAAAAGTCAGTCATGTAGGGAAAATGTGGTAAGACATGATGACTATCAAGGTACCTAGAAGAGACAACCCTGGGCAATTCCCTAAGCTAAAAAAGTAGATGTGAGGGGTTTTTATAAAGGCTTCACATGTTACCCTAAGTAGTAGCCATTGAAGGAATTGACCCATTTTGGACAGGAATGGAAGCATGACAAACCCTGGAATGTTCAGGGACCTAAAACGTTCTCTGAACCAGTGACCTCATGACTGGAATTTAAAAATGAGAACGTGGTTTGAAGGAGCCAGGCTAAGAAAAGCCTTAGGTGCTATACCAAGGAGCTTGGGCTTTCTAATGTAAGAATTTAGAAACCAATGAGGCAGGGGGTGGGGGAGAGAATTAGTAAGGGGAATGGTAAGAGTATGATTTAAAATATTTACTTCCTTGGCTTTGTGAAAGGACTAGAGATAGTTGACACTAGTTGAGAGGGAACTGCAATTGTCCAGAGGAGAGATGATTGATGTTAGCCTGAAATAAGGCAATGGTTGTGGGACAGGAGAAAGAATATGCTTGAGAGATATTTAAAGCCAGGGCTGGAAAACTGGGGAAAAACTAAAAAGTTCTCTTAGATTTCTTATTTGGGTACATGATGACACCACTGACAGAAGTGGAAACTAAGAGAAAACATGTCTTGCAGAGAAGATGTTGGGCATGTTGAGATGGAAGGTTCTATGACATCCTGGTGAATATGCCTTGTGTGCAGAACAATATATCGGTCATGAGTCAGGAGGAAAAGATGAAATTGGATTTACAGGCTACTGTTTCAATCCTAAAAATTTTATTCTACTCATTACTTTTATAAGTAGGATCTAAAGGAAAAAGCCATTTCACTCTCTCCAAGGGTAGTAATATATTATTTTAACACAAACCCACGTGTTGATATTGGAGGGATTTTTTTTTAGTAGCTTGGCATACCTATCATTTTGTCATGGGTACAGCCTGTACTTGGAGAGAGATATCCTTAATATAACTTATGAATGCAGCCAAACACTTAAGGGTGTTTGTCCATATCAGTTTTCTGACTTCCTGACTTGTGAACTTCTGGGAGAAATTAAGGGATAACTCACTGTGCTCTAGGACGATGAGAAAACTATTGAATGAGCCCTTACATCACAGAAAACTGTATGCATTGAAGAGCTGGGAATCACAAAATAAATTCAGAGACATTCCAAGAGGACCCAATGCTCATGAAAGAACGCCTGCTCAAATATAACACAACTTGTCTTTCTTTGTCCCATCCCCCAGTTGCATGATGGGACAATATGTCAAGACTTATCTATTTGTTGAGAAGTGTTTTATTTTCATTCCTCTCCCATGGCCAAGCATGGTAAGGAAGGAATTTAACAACCACCAAAGATTTGAAATCTGCTTCAAAAATTTGTTTTAATCCTGTACCCATTTTTAAACCTTGGCAAGTAGAAAAAATAAAACTAACAGTAAGCATCAGATAAAAAGCCCTGGCACAATGATGTATCATAAACCTAACTTGCTTCTTTTAAAATTCCAACTGACAGCATTGGAAGTTGAATCTGAGGGTTTGCGCAGAATTTGGGATGAGTTTAGTTCTCTTTTAGGCAGACATTATTTTCATTGCCTTATCTTAAAATAAAGTGAAATATTGTAGATGTTCACTTATTTGAAATTTTTGTCACAATGACCCTAACTTAGTGACCTTTGGGCTGTGACTTTTGCTCAAAATATGCCCAATAAAATATGAAAGTTCTTTTACCTGTTTGCAATGGGATTTGAGGAGAGAGAAGAGGAAAGAACTGTAGTTCCCGAGCTTCCCTTAAAATATAAAATAGTACAGTTGTCAGTGATTTTCCATATGTTGGGGTCTGATTTAGGGAGAGCTGGGTAGTGGGCACCAGGTGTGTGAGTGCACATGTCCCGCCAACTTCTGTGGTGTGCCACTACTTTCAACCTATGTAGAAACCACCCAGTCCTGAGAGACTTCCAGACCAGCATTGACATCAACACAATGCAGTTTCTAGGGCTCTAGAAATAACTGGCTACAGTCAACAATTATCTGTTGTGATTCAGGCATGAGCAAAGTGTGAGGACCTCAAACTCAGCATACTTAAAACTGAGCTCATTAGCTCTATACTTGTCTGAAATCTGTTCCTCCTCCTGTATCCTTGATGATGTCAATATCCACCTACTTACCCAAGCCATACAATGAGCTCCTACTTTTACATATAGAAAGGCAATGTGTTATAATGGCTAAGAGGAAGGTTACTGGAGCCAAACTACCTGGTTTCAAATCTGATTTTATCATTTATTTGCTGTGTGACCTTGAGCAAAGTTCTTAGCCTTTCAGTTCCTTGATCTCAGTCAAAAAGAGTAAGATGATAATAATAGTACTTACCTCACAGGGACAGTGTAGTTTGATGAGTCAATATTTATAAATTGTTTAGACCAGGGCTTGACACATAAGTGCTGTGTATCAAATAGATTTAATAGATTTGCTCTATTCATTAAATTTGAATGTATGTTATCTTCAGGATCTTATCAAATCACCTGGACTCTTTGTATAAAATGCTTCTAACTGGTTCTTCTTTTTTTATTCTTGTTCCTCACAACTTTATTCTATGTCATAGAGTGACATAAAACCTTTCCATGAGTCTCCTTCAATGGTCTATAGGATGAAATCTCATCTCAGCCTCATCTCTTCTTATACTTTCTCACATACCTCATGACCCAGCATAATTTTACATAAAGCTTTCCCCTTTTCCTGGAAGGTGCTCCAGCTATTGTCTACCTACCCAATTTCTATTTCATTTTTAATGACCAGTTCAAGCATTCCTTCACCCACTAGGCATTCTCATCTAACTCAAACAGTGGGATACGCCCTTCTCTGAGCTTTCTTGGCACTTGGCACATATTCCATCAGCAATTATCCCACAAATATTCATCTGTGTTTATTTCCTTGACCAAGCTAGAGCTTCCATGGACATTTGCAGTACCAAGTTCAGAATTTGGCACATATTAGGAGTAAAAACAAGGTGATTAAAGCCACAAAACATTACCTATGTCTCTCTAAGGAATCTAGAAGTGTACTCTTCAAGACGGAAAGGCAGAAAACTATGCACAATACATGATGAAAAGATGCAGGAATTTATTGTGTATGTTAAGGCTAAAGTCATAGCTCTCTATGAGGCTGAGATGAGCTGGTTACATGCAGGCTTGGCTAATGATCAACCAAGAACAAAAAGAAATTGGCAGCAATACTGTCACAAAATTGACAAATACTTTTCAGTGATTGATGTTGTCACTTCCTGACTAGCAAGTAAAAACCTTAAGAGATATTTTTAATAAAATATGAGAACTGTAGGTTCCTAAAGTCTATTCAGCTCTTACACTGTCCCTGGAACATACTGAGTACTTCACATGAATCAACATGAAGATGTACATATTTCTATAAAATGTAATAATTGAAACAATATTAGTTACAAAGAGTGACTCCAAGCCTAAAGTTCTTCAAAGAAATGTTCACACGTATTATGAGGAAACAATGAAATATTAATGTAAATAGAAAAAAAGAATATTATATATTTTAAAAACTGGCTCTGGTTTTCCCTGGATGGAGACACTCTTTCCAGAAAGTCAGAATGTCCTGCTTCTCTGCCTCAAAGGAGAGAGTTAGGGTGGATAATGCATGAACAATCTGTGGGCCCTGCCATCTTGTCACATGACATTAGTAAGAGAAAAGCCACACTTATAACACAGTGCATATATAGTAAGTGGTGGTGTATATTTAGAAACATGTGAGATTCATTAAAGTACTATATAAGCTAAATTTTTAGTATTGCATTAACATTATATAACCTCCTTTCCCCATTGCAACTCTAGCCCCCTGGTATTCAATAATCAATTGCAACTTTCTTTTTTTCCTAAATTACTTGGCCTTTGTCTTCCTGCCTTCCTTGAAAACTCCCTTAGGTTATACCAGACAAACTAGGCTTCTCAGGTAAGAATGTTCTTTTTGGAAGATGCTCATAAAGAATTAGAAATTTCTAGTGTTCTTTTGCAGGTGAAAACGTACAATTTCCAATATATCAACTTTGACTTGGAGTCTTTCTCACTGTTTTGCTGATTCCTCCACACACTGGCATCTAAATTTATATACTTTCTAGTTACCAGTTAGAAAACATTCTGAGTACATAAGAAAACCTTTAGCCAAAGTCTCTCTTGTCATGCATGTAAATATTATAGAAGCATATCTACTTCTTATCCAACCCAGCTGGGCTGTTTTTATTACTTCGGAACTTACTGTGCTTCAGCTCCAACACCTGTTCATTCTTTGAAATGAATGGATTGTTTCAAAAACTCCAACTTACCCTTTCTTCTACCCCAACTTCTCAGAATTAGCATTTCTTTTTGTATCTGTTAATAATGTTCTGAAATTATCCTGGAGTAAAACTAATTGTATAAAAATGGAACTCTTTTTATTTGTTTACCATTACAAAATGAAAATAAAATACAAGAGTGCCTGGTCTTTGCCAAATAAATCTCCCAATTTTTATCATTTTCTTGTTCATTCAGATTTTTCTTGAGTATTAAAATCCAATGAATGAAAAGTAATATCTATATATTTAAGTCAGAATTCGGACATTTGGTTCACTGGATAGTTACATGTTCATATTGTAACTGAGAAAACAAACACAACTATCATTTCATTCTCACCTTCCATACCATTGTTTCTCTGATGATTCAATCAAACCCCTTAATCAGGCTCATTCTTTGGCTCAAAGTGAAAAAAAATCCTTAAAAGGAGAAATAGTTTTTAATCAACTCACGATGCAGCTGGAGTACATGCTACTGGCCTGAGTAGCCATGGCTCTTGGCAAATTCCTCTGAGCAGTAAATGATGAACACACATACCCTCATGTGAAAGGGGATGTGGGATGGGGATAGAACAACGTTGTCTCATTTTATATTGCTAAATATTATTATGGGGTACATACATGCAGTGGAGACTGACATCTAATACATTTGCTATAAGACAATGAGGATTTGTGAGTTGCTGGATTCCAAATGCTTAGTTTTACAGGCTCTTCTCTGTCATAAAACTAATGCTCATTACGGAATCTATAATAAACAAAACACTTTATCAATAAGCCAATAGGAGAAAAAATTTGGGAGCTAGTCAAGGAGCGAGTTTATAGACCCATGTAGAGTTTACTTAGAAAAGAAACAAAGTTTATGCAAGCTCTAAAAACATTCATTCCACTTACACAGCAATGAATAAAAATAATCAATTCTGTTTTTATTGAATCATTAAGATTTCAATAAGTGAAATCTTTTATACATATTTTTTGATATTTAAAAAATAGTACTTCACATCTTCTATCATGTTAAAATTTACATTTGTGGTTCAGTGAGGATGGAAATCCAATTCTAGAATGTCAAGGATGACATGGGTTTGAACTTTGGAACCTATGCCTTAGATTCAGAAGATTTTCATGTAGTATTGATTACCTGCTCTGTGCCCATACAAGTTAGATTTAAGTATCTGGGTTCAACACTGTGACTACTCTTCCTATGGGTAGTCCATGTTTTAAGGCATAGAAGTGAAAAAATACTATCCTATGATTAGCAGGATAAGTCAACTCTAAATTACACTCACCCTCTGAAGAAGTGACTGTTTGGAAATATAGACCATGGTCTTCATCCACTGACAACTTTCCAAGCAAGAAAAGCTCATGGGAGGCGCCACATTTATGGGGAAAATTCAGCATGATAGCTAAGAATATGGGCTTTGGCTTCAGAGATCCCAGGATAGAAGACTTAGCTCTGCTGCTTACACATTGTGTGACTGTGGGAATTTACTTAATCTCAATTTATACACTATTACAAAAGTAGTACCTACCTCACAGAGTTGCTAAAAGGATTAAATAGGGTGATGCACATATAAATTGTTTGGTACTTAATATGTACATTCAACCCTCTCTATTCATGGATTCTGTACCTGGGACTTTTCCTCCTTGTTAAAATTTATTTCTAACAATGAAATCATGGCTTGGGCACTTTCACAGTCATTCATAGACATGCACAGAGCAGTGGAAAATTTGCCACCCAATAAGCATGTTTCCAACTGAGGTAGAATATTGTGACATTCTGCCTTCTTATTTCAGCTCTCATACTGTAAACAAGTGTCCTTTTTGAAGTCAAGTGCCACATGATTTAGTGCCACATGTTTCACATTTTTGTATTATTTTGTTGGTGATTTTTCTATTTACAGTGACGACTGTGAGGGATCAGAGAATGGGTGGAGAGACGATCAGTGCCCTGTCCCCTCTAACTCTTTCCTCAAGCTAGTGTCATCTCCTCAGAGGGAAAGTTCCTTTTTATTTTTAGGGCCCTTACCCAGGATGTTTTTATTTTATTCTATTTGTTCTCTGTCACAACTCCAGGCACTGCACAGGAAGCTCCTGAGAATCACATACAAACCAGAGCGGTAAATGGACTCAGCTCCTGTGTCCGTACATGCTACTGTGCCCACCCTCCCCACTGGAGAGTAAGTCAAATCTGAATTAAAACAGATTTTCTTTTACTACAAAACAGAATTGTCTACAGTCCAAATTTTTCCAGTTTATCATGTATTGTTGAGATCCTGGAACTTACCACCTCAGCCCCTTTATACCTTTCCCTCTGCCTGGAATGTTTCCCTCTCTTTCCAGGAAGTTGCATTGTCTTTCAATACAGGATTTAGCTTAAATTATTGTCTCTTAGAGACATCCTATCCAAAGTAAATGTTCCACTGTTCTTATCATGGCAACCTGCAGTTTTCTTCACATTTATCACTGTCTGTAATTGTTTGTTTGTTTTTAATCTGACACTTATTTGGTGGCTTCTACACCAGCATCTAAGTTTCATAAGAGCAGAAACTTAAACTCTTTTGTTTTGTTCATTCTTTTTCCACATTGTCTAGTATAGACACCCAAGAAATGACTGAATGAATGAATCCTATTACATTTTGTTGGTTTGAATCTTCACATATATTATTTTCAAATCTAAACAAATTAGTTTATTATTTGAGACGGATTTCATTCCATTTTCAAATTACCATTCTTGGCATCACTTACCAAAAATAGGTTGGATCACATTTACTTGGAGAGAAGGAACAATGGACTTTTACCAACCTTGTGCAGTGTACTCAAGTGTCTGTCACATTAAATGCAGCATCACAGATTCTAACCTGATTTCCCAAATTTATGCCATGCGTAAAATTTCAAATAAACTGTCATTTGTTGGTAGGCCAAGTACTGAATGTGTTTCTACATTGTGAAATCTTTTTTTAAAGATTTTTTAAGATTTTATTTATTTATTTTTAGAGAGGGAAGGAAGGGAGAAAGAGAGAGAGAGAGAGAAACATCAATGTGCGGTTGCTGGGGGCCGTGGCCTGCAACCCAGGCATGTACCCTGACTGGGATTGAACCTGTGATGCTTTGGTTTGAAGGCCACGCTCAATCCACTGAGCTATGCCAGCCAGGGCTTCATTGTGGAATCTTAATGCTAGACAAATATAACTTTTATCTAGGTTCTAAGGTAATAATCTAATGTGTGACACCGTATAAAAGAACACTGTTCCAAGAATCAGAAAACATGCTTCATAACCTTTGTTTTGATGCTAATTTGCTCCATGACTTTGGGCAATGTTTCAAATCCCTGTGGGCCTCACTATCCCTATCTCTAAAAAAATACAGGTTTGGACCAGTAGACACTATAGTTTCTTCCAGTTCTCTATGGCCATAAAAGTTTAACAGAAGTCATCTCCTTTTATTTCACAAAGGAAAAGGTGGAGGCCCAATTACAAAAAAATTAAGACCTGCCAGGTCAAGTCTATGACTGGAGCACCATAGCAGACTCCTGCCGGGGTCTGTCATACGTGGCAAGATGCTGCATGATAAGGGCACCTCAATGCAAGTACCCAGTGAGGTCACAAAGATAAAGACCAGGTTTTTAAATCTGTATAGCTAGTGCTTTACAGGCAGAACTGCATGGGAAGCCAAATTATAATAAGGATTGCTTAGTGTGCATAGAATAATAGCAATGAAACAGGGGAAGGAAAGGAGGAGAAGGAGTTGAATGATAAAATGTGTTTGCTAAAATAATTTGACACTTTTTCCCAGCTTGACTAGTAATGTTGTTAATCATAATTCTAGGAGTCTGATTATCAACAGTGCTCTCTTTAAGACAGCTTTTGTGGTCACTGCTGAAGTTTGCTTCTGTGACCACCTGTATGCCACCTCCTGCCACTTTAATGATGTATGACTGACAAAAAATTGTATACATTCAGGTTGTATAACATGATGTTTTCATATTTATTGTGAAATAATTACCAAATTTAAGGTATTCAACATATCTATCACCTCACATAGTTACCCTCCTTATCTTTATGCTGAGAACACTTGAAATCTACTCTCTTAGCAAAGCTCAAGAATACAATATATTATGTTATCTACAGTCACTATGATGTATATTAGGTCTCCAGAGCTTATTTCTTTTATAACTGAATGTTTGTACACTTTGACCAACACCTTCCCATTTGCCCCCACCTTCTAATTCCTGGTAACCACTGAACTACTCTCTGTTACTATGAATTTGACTTCTGTTTTTTATTTTTAGATTCCACATTGAAGTGAGATCATGTAGTATTGTCTTTTTCTGTTTGGCATGTTTCACTGAGCATGATATCCTCCACATTCATCCATTGTGTCATCATTGTGACAAATGACAGGATTTCTCTTCCCTAGGGTTCTCTAGATTCCCTTGTCATACATATATAGTAGTTGACCATATATATGTGGGTTTATTCCTGGGCTCTCAATTCTATTTTTTTGATTTATGTGTTTGTTTTATGCCAATACCATACTATTTTGACTACTATAGCTTTGTAGTATAATTTGAAATCAGAAAGTATGATGTCTTCAGCTGTGTTCTTGCTGCTCAAGATTACCTCAGTTATTTGGAGTCTTTTGTGGTTCCATACAAATTTTAGTATTGTTTCTTTGACTCTTTTTTCTACTTTGTGGCTGACCCTCTGATATTTCTTCTATAGCATTATTAAAGAAGTTCAGTTTAGTCAGGTTCTATAAAAAAAGAGAAGCTGCTTCAAGTATTTACAATAGAATGGTTTTAGTTCAGGGAATTAGTTATACAAGTTGTACCTAAAACGCAAAGCAAGGAGTAATAATGAAGCAACCACAAAATTAGCAGCAGGAAGTCACTCTCACCAGGGGGCTAGAACTGTGCTGTCCAGTATGTTAGCCAGCTACATCTGGTGTTGAGTCCTAGAAATGCAGCTAGTCTGAACTAAGAAGTGTTCCTAGTATAAAATACATGTCAGATTTTGAATGATTAATGTGCAAAAAGAATGAAAAATAGCTCATTTATAATATTTATATTGAATCCACAAAGAAATATGTTGAATATATTGACTTAAATAAAATATAGTATTCAAATTCATATTATCTTTTTATTTTGACTTTTTAAATGTGTCTTAGAAAATTAAAACTTACATACATGCTTTGCATTTTATTTCTATCTGTCAGTGCTGGGCTAGAGAGACAGATGGAGGTGATGCTACTAAAGCTCAGGGTCCCTGAGCTTGATTTGGTTCCAGACTCCCTCACTGCCTAGCCTGTGATCTGGATACTTACAGCTTCCTCGGCCTTGATCAACTGAGTTATCCTATCCTCTGTTTTGTTCTTGACATTTCTTGACAATGAATATTGGAACCCATTGTCTTATCTTATTGTCCTAATTCCTAGTGGTCTGTCTGGGATTTTTACTCAATTTTTTATTCAGTTTCACTTATAGTGTGTATATAATCCTTGGTACAAACAACCAGCTACTTCCCACAGAGTATCCACTACTCTTTAAGTGTTGCAAACCACAAGACTTCTTTCTCCGTTTGTGTACCCTGCTTCCTGGACTCTGTAATATACCCCCACACATGAGACCAGTGTTGAAAAAGCTGACCTCATGACACGTGGCATGAAAAGATACCTGAAATGAAATACGCAGATCCTAAGGGTGACTCTTTCTGGCCAAAAGTGAATTGTCACAAAGTGTTTACTTTGGAAAGTTTTATTTTTTAGGCCTGATAATCATCAAGTTCATAGAAAAATATGTGTTTTTATCATCAATAAACATTCTGTAAGTAACCATGGTGCATTAGGCATTTTTCTAAACAACAGAATACAAAAATGAGAATGTTAAAAATGGTTGGAGGGCAGATACAAGAAAAGACAAATAATCTAAGGAGTCAAGACAACAAGAGGCACAAATAATGAATATCCTGGGAGTTGAGGGAGCATTTCAGTGAGGAAGGGAACCTGATCTGGGCTTTGAAAGAAGGTAAAAATTAGACAAATGAAATAGAAGGGAAAATTGTATACATAGCAGGAATGTACACAGACAGAAGTACATTTACTCCATATTGAACTGGAATGTATTATGTTCAGGAAGCTCAAGCTTTTCAAGAACAGGCTTTATCTAAGTGAGACCCCAGAACACTTTCAATTTGAGTGGAGGGTCCTAGACAGTCTTTTATTAAGACTAAAAGCATGGCTAGAAATGAAAGTTTGTTAGGAGGTAGAATGGACTCTCCTGTGGCTAGTACTCTCCATGCTACAGCATGACTCTGCTCCCACTTTGGACCATAAGCTTCCTGAGGGACAATGCCTGTCTTGTTCACTGTTTAGTCTCAAGGCATGGCCCACAGTAGACGTTCAGAGATTCTGTGTTGAGTGATTGAATGACAAATAAAGGGTGTGATTGTGCATGAGTCCCTGGGATGATGAGACCCAAGGCAACATTGATTCAATATTGATGTATTCCAGAATAAAATTTAGGGAATTAGAAATAAAGTTAAAAACCACACTCCAATTATTAGGAGAAATCCCTTCAAGTGCTTTGGTCAATGTGTCCACAGTTATGGAGGATTTAGGAATCCCAGGAGAATTTGGTCAACTTGGCATGTTATTAGAAGATGATAAAATTTATAATATAATTGTCACCACCTGTGCCATTGTAATAGTTTTCTTTATGGAGATACCTATTTAAGGCTGACTTTATTAGGCTCATCTGGATTTGATTAAAGTGTATATTAGATTCATCTCAGAGCTAATATTCCAGAGACCAGATCATGCAGGCCAAGCCTAGTTCATTAAATACTGAGATATCAAAGTAGATAAATTATCATTGTAGAACCCAGAGAACCATAAGGATCACTGAAAGTCTCAGGGGAACAACATTGCAGTGAGGGTGAGTTTTGAAGAGGTCCCACTCTATTCATTTAGACACTGGGGAGTGTTGCTGTATGTCAAACATGGACTTTATGTTAATCCAACACTCTCCCATATGGCAGCCATATGACTGTTTAGAGTGGGTGTTGTCTCTAGAATAGCCAGAGTTAGATTCAATGCCAAGGTTCAGTACATATTACTCTATAAGCTTAAACAAGTGGTGAGGATAAACATAGTGCTTACACCATAGGATAGTTGCAAGAATTCAATAAAATAATTCAAGCAAAGCCCTTGGCACAGTGCCTACTACAGAAAAAGCACTAAGTAAATGTTAGTTCTCTCTATAAGAACAATGCAAGTGTGCCTAATATCCAGGAATCTTTAGTTTCCAAAGAGGAACCCTTGCACACACATACAAGGCTGGGAATTCATCCAACCCAACTGCATACATGCCGTATTTCCTATGCCTTGCCCCAAAACATAATTAATTCACCTCTTTACCCACTTTGGTCTTGGATTTGCCTGTGAATCATTTTTATGTAAGCCCCTTCCCCAAACAAATGCTTCTTGTTCTGCCTCCAGCACAGCCTCTGTTCTGGTTTTGCTTAAGTGACTGATACCAGATTGCTTTCTGAAAGAAGCCTTTGATGAAGGAAGGGGATGAAAAGTGAAAAGAGATTGCTGCCTCTTGGTTAGGGATCGGAGGGCAGAACTGGGGAAAGAGTTTCCAGCAGGGAAGATACACAGAACACATTCTCCCTGCTTTATGATCCTGCCTGGGGATGTGACAGTTAATACTGGTCCTGGTGACAGTTAGTAGGCCTTAGTCAAGGAGCTGTTTAATCAGAAAATCTCTTTACCCTTAAAAATACCCTCCATTTCTCCACTTTTGGAAAACAGAGAGGGGGCAAAAACTATTTCTGTAGCTTCCTAAATTCCTGAAATTGTAGTTTTGGTGTCACTTTGGTCTCTGCCACAGTGATGCTTTTATAAACCTAGAACGAAGCATTCATCTTTAGGAAAGTCAGGAATTTGGAAGTAAGCCATGCTGGGTCCAGTGCCAGCTCCCAGACTGGTGATACCTTATGGCATTTACAACTCGACACTCTCCCTTGAAATCACTACATCAGAAAAAAAGGATGAGAAGAGTGTGGCCTTGTGAAGAGCCATCCTAATCAGGGAATTGCCCTAGGAATACCTGCTCCATTGTGGGAAATTGTGCGGTTTGAACACTGTTATAATTCATCATGGAAAAACTGGAAGAAACTGATGTTACACGTGATTGAAATTTCCACCTCTGGCATTTCATATGCAAATAATGTAAGCCTGCAAATCTTTCACCACCTTTCCACTAACTCCTGTTAGAGTCATTAAGGCAATTTGGGGGCCATGAGAGTTGATTGTGTGGCAGCACCAGGCTCTGCCCACAGAGAAAGCTCTTTTCCACAAACCACAGTCTTCTTCCCAGTGCCTCTGCCCAGTCTTCCCAATGTTCCAGGAGACATCTTCTTTGCCCAATAGCATAGCTCAAGGATTACCTTCTAACACAAAATACAATGTGTCTGATGGCTTTTAAGTACTTTAGAGGAAAATTAACCATAGTTAGTAAGGTACAAAATGAGACATATGAAAGGATGCTCAGTATCTCTAGCCAGCAGAGAGATGCAAATTAAAACCACAATGAGATACCATTTCATACTGGTCAAAATGGCCATCATAACCAAATCAACAAACAGCAAGTGCTGGCAGGGCTATGGAGAAAAGGGAACCCTAGTACACTGTTGGTAGAAATGCAGACTAGTGCAGCCACTGTGGAAAACAGTAGGGAATTTCCTCAGAAAACTAAAAATGGAACTGCCTTTTTACCTACCAATACCACTGCTAGGATTATACCCTAAGAATCCTGATACACCAATTCAAAAGCACCTATGCACCCCAATGTTCAGAGCAGCACAATTTACAATAGCCAAGTGCTGGAAGCAACCTAAGGGCCCATCAATAAATGAGTGGATCAAAAAACTGTGGTAGATTTACACAATGGAATACTATGCAGCAGAAAGAAATCAGGACCTCCTACCCTTCACAATAGCATGCATGGATCTGGAGAGCATTATGCTAAGTGAAATATGCCAGGCAGCAAAAGACAAATAGCATATGATCTCACCTATAAGTGGAACCCAATCAACAAAACAAACAAGCAAGCAAAATAGAACCAGAAATACTGAAATTGAGAACAAACTGACAGTAATGAGAGGGGAAGTGGGAGGAGTTAATGGGAATAATAGGGGGTTGTCGAGGAACATGTATAAAGGACACATGGACAAAGTCAAAGGAGGATAGGATTGAGGGTGGGAGGTGGGGTTGGCTGGGGTGGGGAGAGTGGGGAGGGGAAAAATGGAGAAAACTCTACTTGAACAACAACAACAACAAAGTAAAAAGAAAAAAAGAAAATGAGGTGTTGCTATTTTATATTAGTGTTGTCAGTCAGGGGAGTTCTCTTTTTTTATTATTTTACTGTTGTTCAATTACAGTTGTCTGTGTTTTCTTACCACCCCTACCCCTACCGCCTCCAAACCCACCCCCTCCCTTGCTTCCACCCTCCCCCTTGGTTTTGTCCATGTGTCCTTTAGTGTAGATAAGGTGAAAATAAAATAAGGGATGCAACTTGGACATATTGGAGAAAGATTAATCTAGGAAAAGGAATAGCTGGTGTACACATGCTAAGGTGGCAGAAGCTAGGTGTGTATTCAAGGAAAAGCAAGAACGTCAACAGGGCTGGAACACAGCAAATGAGAAGATTGGCAGAAGAGGGATCACCAGCTATTGAGGAGCCAGACCACTTAAGGTTTTATAAGCTTTTACTCCAGGAAAGACAGGAAACTACTGGAGAGTTTTGAGCAGAAGGGCATGGTCTCATTTATGTTTTAAAAGGGTCACTGGTGGTTGTATTGAGAATGGACTAAAGTGAAACAAGAAAGGAGGAAGGAAAACAAGTTAGAAAATTATTGCAATAGTCCAGGTGAGTGGTGATAATAGCTTAACCAGGGTCATTGTAGTAGATGTGAGTGAGACAATTGGAACAGGAAGAGATGCTGAGAATTAGTGGTTCATGGATGTATTTTTTAAGGTGGAGCCAATAGGATTTCCTAAAAGACCAAGGAAAGGAGAAGAATCAAAAGTGCAAGGTTTTTGGCCCAAGCAACTGCATAGATGAATTGTTACTGATAGAGTTGAGGCTGACTGCAGGAGAATTAGAGCTGAGGGAAACATTAGGAGTTCAATTTTGGACATGCTAACTTTTAATTTGTATTAATCGCCCTTACAGAGATTTAAATAGACAGGAGTTCAGGTCAGAAGTTCAGGCTGAACTATAACTTTGTGGCATATTGATAGTACTTAAAGCCATGAGACCACATGAAATTGTACATATAAAATTGTAGATATATAAAGATGTCCAAGGATTGAGCCCTGGGGTAGGACAAGTTTTAGAGGTCATGTAGATATGGAAGAGTCAACAAGGATGACTGAGAAGGAGCAACAAATGATGTAAGGGGAAAACTAAGGGACAGTGATGTGCCACAGCCAAGTTAAAAAAAAAAAACATTCAAAAAGGAAGATGTAGCCAACCTTACTGAGTACTGCTGTTAGGTCAAGAAAGATGAGGACTGAAAAATGACCAAAGCAGAAAGTTAAAAAATGAAAGTTGACCTACAGTTGAACATTTATTATATTTTTTCTTAAAAGAAAAATTTAAAAGTCCTAACAGAAGTATGTAAAACACAAATTTGTTAAAATCCACAATAAATTTCCATGACCAAAAATGTATACAAGTGGTATAATAATGGAGCAATGTACAATACTTGAAAATAGGATTTCTTTCTTCAAAACTCAAGCCATGTTTACAATAGAGTGAGAAAAAGCCCTCAGCAGAGATATTGGCTCACTCCATCTGGGAGCCTTTCTACACCACTGAGAATCATTGACTCATTCATCCATTTATTCCTTCATTTTATAAGACACCGATCTCTATAGATCTCTGTGTATTTCTCTGTTTCTTTGCCTCTCTGTCTGCCTATCTAACCACCTTCTATCTACCTATCTACAAAAGAAATGCTGCTTTAATATAAGATAACCTTAACATAGACTTTTTGCCAACAAGATCAGAAGTCCAAAACTTCCCATATTTTAATATCTGTAGAGTCTATAGAAAATTGTATCATTATTTACTGCATGAACAAGAACCACTTTCAGAAACCAAGCCTAAGATAATTATTAGCAGTTTATTTGATTTTGTGTATGAAGATTTGGATTCCTATGGGGAAGGTCAAGAGTGAGGTATTACAGAATGTAATAGTAATTTCAATAATTCTCAGTATGACCAGCATCCTCTATAAGAGGATGCTGCTAACTCATATTCTATTTGACTTTGTCTTGCTCAAAATAAAACATTTTCAAAAGAAATAAAAGTGAAGGATGGGGGAAATAAAAGGGTCATACCACTTAGTATTGCCCTTGTGAATATCGGACCCTACTTCTTCACCTTGCATTTTTAGTTACTATCCCCGGATTGCTCAAAGGCCTAACCTAGGACCTCCTGGTGCTTTAGAATCTATAAGGAAGGGGTGTGGATGGAAGGGGGTAGTCATAAGGACCCCCAACTCTTCCTGCCAGACTCAGTCAACCAGGCAAGGATTCTAGTGAAATCTATGGAGGCATTCACAGTTCCCCATCGCTGCAGCAAGGGGATGGGCAAGACCTGGAGGAAGGCCTGAGGTGGGCTGTTACACCTTATCTGCAGGAGGGACCTCCGAATCAGTTCCAGGGTAACTTGGTCTCTGAGCCTCAGAAACTGCATCTTCAAAGTGAAAGAGTTGAGCTAAATGGTATAACCAGTATTTTAATTTTTTTGTGTCCTTTCATGCCCCAGAATTCTTGGCACTGCAGTTGGTATAAATTTAGTTCTTGTGGTGAGAGAGAGCACTACTCACCTGAACCTATTATTTGAGGAGTGGGTCTCTAAGATTTTCAGGGTCGATTGTGTTGACCCTGAATAACAAAACAAGGCAAACTCACACACTCCCAAAGGGTCCTTTGAATATTTTTAGCATGGTGTACCTGGAACTAGCACTATTTTGAGTGGTGTTAAATTTCCAGTTAGACAGATTTGAAGTATGCAGAAAAAGGCAGTTTCTCCAACCTTAGAAATAGCTCTGGAGTAAAGTTTTGCAATCTTTCATATGTCTTTGAGATACAGAGAAAAAAGGCATCTTTCCAAGGGACCACCTCAGTCTTACCATTCTTTAACACTTTAGCTTCATCTTCAAATTAAGGCCTTTAATAAATTAGGGTTCCCCACCCAAATATTTTTATACAATTATAATCCAGACATTCCAGTGTTTTTTTCACACAAAATTAGTTCCTTGACTTTTACTATTTCCTTCACTCTTTCTTTTTACATATGAAAAGAAAAATTTTAGCAAGTCTTAAAGGCAAACAGAAGATAAGACAGAGACATCTTTTTTTTAAAAAAATTGAGAATTTGGAAGGTTTCACTTGGCAACTTCAGGTGGAGGAGAAAAGTAAGCCTTTTCTTATTGTGTTCTTAAATGTCCAACCAACTGTACTTCAACTTGAGTCTTGGTCCATTTCAGAGGATTATACATCTGTTTTGTCAAACTGCCCAGAGGTTTTATGAATGGGTGCATTTTCAGAACCAGGCATAATAACAAAAGTAAAAAAAAAAATCACACAGTACTTCCTAAAAAAAGGGCTCTAAGCTGTTTTCTTTATTTTCAACAACTGTGGTACGCTTTGTCACAACTTGAACCAAAATATTAATTCCTGAACCAAAATGCACTTCCTTGTTTATTTCCTTACGCAAATGCTTACGTAATTTTGTCTTGCACATAATTCTTTTCTGCAATTTTTATAAGGACTGGAAGAAATTTCAAGAATTATTTTGAAAATCAAATAATTCCTGACAATATTTCTATGAAGTGTATTTGGACAAGGGATAGAACAATTGTTTTTTAAACAAAAATAAAGGCAAACAAGGATGAGTTGTTAGATTAAGACTACACAATGATTCACTGTACTAAAATAGAATTTAATTCACTTATTGAGTAAATATTCAGTAAATTCCCATTATCTTCATATACTAGGATACATTTCTTGTGTTTTGGCTTATACCCTCTAAACCTTTAAAAAAAAAGCAACTAAAACATTTATTGTTTCACAGTTTTAGAGACCAGAAGTCTGAGATCAAGATGTCAGCAGTGTTGGTTCCTTCTGAGAGTTGTGAGAAAGACTCTGTTCCCAGCTTCTCCCTTGTTTCTGGTGATATTCTGGCAAACTTTGGCATTCCTTGACTTGTAGGAGAATCACCCTGATTTCTGCCTTGATATTCACGTGGAATTCTACCTGTATGAGTATCTGCAAGTTTCCTCCTTTGTAGTAAGAACAAGTCATATTGGATCAAGGTTCTAATGACCTTATTTTAACTTGCTTACCTCTGTAAAGATCCCATCTTTGATTAAAAATTACATTTTGAAACACCAAGGTTAGGACTTCAACATATAAATTTGGGGTAGGACAAAAAGTTCAACCCAAACACCATGTAATATAATAATAAGAACATGTGTTTATTTATTATTAATTTAAAAGTACTTACTGAGCACCCACTACATGCAAAATACTATCTCATGTAACTTTTATAAGAATATTTTTACCCCAATATTTTCCTGATTTTTTTCAACATATACCCCAGACTTACATAATCACAACACCAAGAAGGAACCTTCTCCTACTCTGAAACCAAAAGCCAAGAAGAGAGAAGAGCTAAGGAGAGTAGAAAAATAAACCCCAAAAAGGCACATTAGAATTATTTTGATTTTTCAGCTGTAATAGAGTAAAATGAAAGGTTTCCCAAATCAGAACGAACATTTTCCCCTGCATCCACTTAAGCAATGACTCTTACACAAGACTTTCTGTGGAATTTCTCTTTATGTAACTCCTGATTTACAAAATCCTTGGCATCAAAGACTGGGTACTTCAGATCAAGACCTTATTATAAATGTTTACAGGGGTTATATCCTCTTGTTTGATTGTTCCTGTTATCATTATGTAGTGTTCTTCTTTGTCTGTTACTATAGCCTTTGTTTTAAAGTCTATTTTGTCAGATATAAGTATTCCCAACCCAGCTTTTTCAAAATTTCTATTTGCATGAAATATCTTTTTCCATCCCTTTAGTTTTAGTCTCTGTGTATCTTTCATTCTGAGGAGATCTTTTATAGACAGCGTATATATATGGGTCTTGTTTTCTTATCCATTCAACTACCCTATGCCTTTTGATTGGAGCATTTAAGTCATTTACACTTAAAGTGATTATTGATAGGTATGGATTTACTGCCATTTTATTCTTTTAACTCTGTTCATCCATTTTTTCCTCCTCTTCCTCCTCCTCCTCCTCCTCCTCCTCCTCCTCCTCCTTCTTCTTCTTCTTCAAGAAGACATTTGAACACTTCTTGTAATACTGGTTTGGTGGTAACAAATTCCTTCAGGTTTTTCTTGTCTGGGAAGCTCTTTATTTCTCCTTCAATTTTAAATGATAGCCTTGCTGGGTAAAGTAGCCTTGCTTGAAGGCCCTTTCTTTTCATCACTTTGACTATTTCATGCCAATCACTTCTGGCTTGAAATGTTTCTGTTGAGAAATGATCTGTCAGTCTTATAGGAGCTCCCTTATATGTAACTGACTATTGTTCTCTTGCTGCTTTTGAGATTCTCTCTTTGTCTTCAACTTTTGCCATTTTAATTATGATGTATCTTGGTATGGTCCTCTTTGGGTTCATCTTCTTTGGGACTCTCCACATTTCCTGGACTTGTTTGATTTTTTTTCTTCACCAGGATAAGGAAGTTTTCCATCATTATGCACCCAACATAGGAACACCTAAATATATAATGAAAATCATGATGGTCATAAAGGAACATATGGACAGTAATATAGTCATACTAGGAAAATTTAGCACCCCACTGACAGTGGATAGATATTTTAGGCAGATAATCAGCAGGAAAACAGTGGCTGAATAACACTCTAGATCAGATGGATTTAACTTACATCTTCAGAGCATTTTACCCACAAGTAGCAGAATATACACTATTTTCAAGTGAACACAAAACATTTTCTAGGATAAACCACATGTTAGGACACAAAACAAGTCTCAATGAATTTAAGAAGATTGATATTACATCAAGCATTTTCTCTGACCATAATGGTATAAAACTAGAAATCAATCACAAGAAAAAACTGAAAACACACAAAGACATGGAGGATAAATAACACATTACTAGACAATGATTAAGTTAACAATGAGATCAAGAAGAAATCAAAATATACCTTGAAACAAATGAAAATGAAAACCCAACATCCCAAAACCTGTGGGACACAGCAAAAGCAGTCACAAGAAGGAAATTCATAGCATTACAGGTCTACCTCAAGAAACAAGAAAATTCTTAAACAATCTCACTGTACACTTAGAGGATCTTGAACAAACAACAAACAAAGCCCAAGGAGAGTAGAAGAAAGAAAGAAAGAAAGAAAGAAAGAAAGAAAGAAAGAAAGAAAGAAAGAAAGAAGGATCAGAGCAGAAATAAGCAAAATAGAATCTAAAATACAATACAAAACATCAGTGAAACCAAGAGAGCTGGTTCTTTGAAAAGATAAACAAAATTGACAAACCTTTAACCAAACTCATAAAAAAAGTGACAGGACCCAAATAAATTAAATCAGAAATGAAAGAAGAGAACTAACAACTGACACCAAAGAATACAAGAGATTGAAAGAAAATATTACAACTATATGCCAAAAAAATTGGACAACATAGATGAAATTAATAAATTTCTAGGAACATACAATATTCCAAAACTAAATCAGGAAGAATTTGAGAATAAACAGATTAAAATTACTGAATTGAATCAGTAATCAAAAAACTCCCAACAAACAAAAGTACTGGACCTGATGAGACGTCTCACAGGTGAATTCTGGCCAATGTTCAAAGAAAAAGTAACACTTACCATTTTCAAACTATTCCAAAAAATGCAAGAGAAGGGAAGACTCCCAAGCTCATTTTACAAGGCCAGCATTATCCCAATTCTAAAACCAGATAAAGACACTACCAAGAAAAAAATTAAAGATCAATATCCCTGATGAACATAGATGCTCAAATCCTCAACAACATATTAACAAACTGAATTTAGCAATACATTAAAAAGATCGTACAACACGATCAAGTGGGATTTGTTCCAGGGATGCAAGGCTGGTACAATATCCAAAAATCAATAAACGTGATACACCACATAAATAAAATGAAGAACAAAAACCCACATGATCATATCAACAGATGCAGAAAAAGCATTTGATAAAATCCAGCACCGATTTAGGGTAAGAACTCTTAGCAAACTGGAAATAGACAACACATACCTCAGCATAACAAAAGCCATATGTGACAAACCCACAGCCAACATCATACTCAATGGTCAATGGACAAAAACTAAAGGTGTTTCCCTTAAGATCAGGAACAAAACAGGAATGTCCACCTTCACCACTGCAACATAGTACTGAAAGTCCTAGCCACAGAAATCAGACAAAAGGAAGAAATAAAAGGCATTCAGGTGGGAAAGGAGGCCCTGGCTGAGTAGTTCTGTTGGTTAGAGCACCGTCACAATGTGGCAAGGTTGTGGCTTCAATCCCTGTCCAGGGCACATACAGGAATCAACCAATGAATGCATAAAAAATGGAACAATTAATTGATGTTTCTCATTCTCTCTCTTCCTTCTTCTCTCTCTCTCTCTCTCTCAAAATTAATAAATAATTTTAAAAGGTTAGAAAGGAAGAAGTAAAACTTTGACTATTTGCAGGTGGTATGATACTGTATGTAAAGAACCCTAAAGATTACACTAAAAAAATACTAGAACTGATAAGTGATTCAGTAAAGTAGGAAACTAAGTAAATATCCTGAAACCAGTTGCATCTTTTTATACCAATACTGAACTATCAGAAAGGGAAAATAAGAAAACAATCCTATTTACAATTGGATAAAAAATAATAAAATGTCTTATAATAAATTTAACTGAGGGTTAAAAGGCCTGTACTTGGAAAATTATAAAACACTGAAAAAAGAAGTTAAAGATGCAAATAGGTGGAAGTATATACTGGGTTTATGGATAGGAGGATTAACCTTATTAAAATGCCAATACTACCAAGAGTAATCTATAGATTCAATACAATTTTTATCAAGATATCAATGGCATATTTCACAGAACTAGAACAAATATTCAAAAATTTATGTGAAATGCTAAAAGATCTAAATAGCTACATAAATCTTGAGAAGGAAGAACAAAGTTGGAGGAATCACACTACCAGGTATCAAACTATACTACAAGGCCATAGAAATCAAAACAGCATAGTACTAATATACATATAGATCAATGGAAGTGAAGAGAGAGCCTAGAAATAAACCCATGCCTTTATGATCAATTAATATTTTACAAAGGGGGCAAGAACATATAATAGGGTAAAGACAATCTAATAAATGGTGTTGGGAAAATTGGACAGATATGTGCAAAAAATGAAACTATATCCCCTTCTAACACTATACATAAGATAAACTAAAAATGGATTAAAGACTAAAATGTCAGACTCAAAACCATAAAATCCTAGAAGAAAATCCAAGCCATAAAATCTCATACATTTCTTGTTGCAATATATTTTTCTGATATATCTCCTTGGACAATGAAAACAAAAATAAAAAAAAAACACATGGGACTAGATCAAACTAAAATGTTTCTGCACAGCAAAGAGAACCATGAACAAAATGAAAAAGGAACTCACTGAATAGAACATATTTACCAATGATACATTTGATAAGAAGTTAATAGCCAACTTTTAAAAAGAAATTACACTACTCAATACCAAAAAAACAATTAATTTATTTTATTTATTTTATTGTTGTTCAAGCACTGTTGTCTCCACTTTCCACCCCCCCTCCCCCACCCCACCCACTTCCACCTCTCACCCTCAATCCTATCCCCCTTTAGCTTTGTCCATGAATCCTTTATACATATTACTTGACAACCCTTCTCCGTCCTTCCCCTGTTATCCCCCTTCTCCCTGCCTCTAGTTGCTGTCAGTTTGTTCTCAATTTCAGTATTTCTGGTTCTATTTTGCTTGCTTGTTTGTTTTGTTGATTGGGTTCCACTTATAGGTGAGATCATATGCTATTTGTCCCTCACTGCCTGGCTTATTTCACTTAGCATAATGCTCTCCAGGTCCATGCATGCTATTGTGAAGGGTAGGAGGTCCTGATTTCTTTCTGCTGCATAGTATTCCATTGTGTAAATCTACCACAGTTTTTTGATCCACTCATTTATTGATGGGCCCTTAGGTTGCTTCCAGAACTTGGCTATTGTAAGTTGTGCTTCTCTGAACATTGGGGTGCATAGGTGCTTTTGAATTGGTGTTTCAGGGCTCTTAGGGTATAATTCCAGCAGTGGTATTGGTAGGTAAAAAGGCAGTTCCATTTTTAGTTTTCTGAGGAAATTCCCTACTGTTTTCCACAGTGGCTGTACTAGTCTGCACTTCCACCAACAGTGTACTAGGGTTCCCTTTTCTCCATAGCCCTGCCAGCACTTGCTGTTTGTTGATTTGGTTACGATGGCCATTTTGACCAGTGTGAGGTAGTACCTCATTGTGGTTTTAATTTGCATCTCTCTAATGGCTAGTGATGGTAAGCATCCATCCTTTCATATGTCTCTGGGCCCTCAGTATGACCTCTTTGGAGAAGTGTCTGTTCAGGTCCTTTGCACATTTTGTAATTGGGCTGATTGTCTTCCTGGAGTGGAGTTGTGCAAGTTTTTTTATATATTTTGGAGATCAAACCCTTGTCTGAGGTATCACTGGCAAATATATTTTCCCATATGGTTTTTTCCCTTTTCATTTTGCTGATGTTTTCTTTAGCTGTTCAGAAGCTTTTCATTTTGATGAAGTCCCATTTGTTTATTCTTTACTTTATGTCCCTTGCTATAGGGGACAAACAACCAATTTAAAAATGGACAAAGGACCTAATAAACACCTCTCCCAAGAGGACATAGAAATGGCCAGTAGACATATGAGAAGATGCTCAACATCACTAATCATCAAAAAATGCAAATTGAAACCATAATGAGATATTACCTTACACCTGTAAGAATGCCTATCATCCATAAATCAAACAACAAGTATTGGTGAGTAACTGGAGAAAAGGAAAACCTTGTGCCCTCTTGGTGGGAATACAAGTTGGTACAGCCAATGTGGAAGGCAGTACTGAGTTACCTCAAAAAATTAAAAATAGAACTGCCTTATGACCCAACAATTCCACTTCTGGGAATATATCCAAAGAAGCCCATATACAAATTCAAAAGAATATATGCACCCCTATGTGCATTGCAGCGTTAATAACAACCACCATGATTTGGAAGCAGCCCAAGTGCCCATCAGTAGGTGAGTGGATAAAAAAAAGGAGTGGTACATTTATACAATGGAAAATTACTCTGCTGTAAAAAGGGGAAATCTTACCCTTTTTAACAGCATGGATGAACCTGGAGAGTATTTTGCCAAGTGAAATAAGCCAGTCAGAAAAAGACAAGTATTTATGATTTCACTTATATGTGGAATCTAATGAACAAAATAAGCTAAAAAACAAAATAGAAAGAGACAACACACTGACAGGTGTAAGAGGGGAGGGGAGTTGGGGATCTGAGTGAGAAAGGTGAAGAGATTAAGCTAAACAAACAAACAAACTTACAGGCACAGATAATAGTACAGTGATTACCAGAGGGAAAGGGGGTGACAGATGATACAGTAGGGTAAAGGGGGAATAAATAGTGATGGAAGGAGACTTGACTTGGGATAGTGAACACACAATGCAATATACAGATGATGTATTATTGAATCATACGCCTGAAACCCATATAATTTTATTAACCATTGTCATCCCAACCAATTCAGGAAAAAATAAAATAACATATTTGTAAACAAAAAAGACCTTATTTTAACTGAAATATCTAATTTAAAGATAGTGTGATCTCTTTTTTTAAAATAAGATGATAAAATATTACTTTAGCTAGCAAGGACTCCAGAGATCATCTGCTTCAGGGGCATGTAGGTTCCATCCTAGGTTGTTTTAGCCTAGGTTTTATATTGTTTAGATATGGTAAGACCAACAGACCTGGAGATGGCTGCCATTGAAAAGATAGTTTGCAATATTCACAGATCCCAAGAGAAGGGGATTAACTGCAGGCAGATCACTGAGTTCTAGTCAGAAGAATAGCGAGCCAAAATGATAGTCATCCTTTTCAGATGTAGCTTATTAAAAACTCACTTAGAAAACTAAAATATCTTTTATTGCTCTTCCCTTTCTCTTTTAGCTTGATACAGATAAACAGAGAAATCTTGGAAGTCACATCTTAAAGATGGCAGAGCCACAGGCTGTCAGGATCATGGGTCCCTGAATGCCACTTGGAAGAGAACAGCACACCAATCAAAAATGCACATTTGTACTTTTCCTGTGTGAGAAAGAAGCATCTACCAGATGTAAGCCTTTATAGATTTGGGAGTTGTTTGTTATAGCAGATAGCATTACCAGAATGGATATAGACTAGAATCCAAGTCTTCTGACTCCTAGTTTAGTCCCATTCTCTCTCCAAATCATAAATCCACTTGGAATCATGCCCTAATTTTAACACTAATAAATATAGAAATTACATCCTAATTCATTTAAGAGAATTAGTACAAAACGTCAAAATAAATCAGTATTAAAAAGGGACACCTGTGCAATATGTAGGTCTGTATGAAACACTGGAGAAGGATGACTTTGTTGAACAAATCCAGTATCTAGTTTACAACAGAAGGTTAATGCTTGAGGCACCGGTCTGACATTTCTAGATTCAATGGTTTGGCAAAGTATTCCAAGAATTGTAACAAGAAGTTTCCCTAAGTGGATCTGAATGGGGCACACTGTAGACTCACATCTCCCAAGGCTCATTGTTTCTACCTCTTGAACTCCCAAATAAAATTGCCAAGTACTACTGATTCCCATGGTAGAATACAAACCATTTAGACACGTGACTTACCGTAACTCCCTTCTCAGCACAGTGGCAGAAAAGAAACAAAGGCAAACCTCTGAAGTATATATAATGTTTCTTTTATGAGAAACTGCCAAAATGTTTGCTATATTTTTGCACCATTTTACATCCCTACCTGCAGCGTATGAGGGTTCCAATTTCTCAAAATCCTCTCCAGCACTTGTTTATGGCCTGTCTTACTGATTATAGCTATTCTAGTGGGTGTGAATGGGGGTCTTATCATTCTATTTTATTGAGGTCACATTGATATATAGTTTTAGTTTCAGGTTCACAGAGTAATGTTGTGATATTTGTATACATTGTGAAATGACCACCAAAGTACTTGTAATTAACAACCAAAACCATACATAGCTACACAATTTTTTTCTTGTGGTGAAAACTTTTAAGATTTACTTTCTTAGCAACTTTCAAGTATGCAATACTGTATTATTAACTATAGACACCATGCTAAAAATTACATCCCCATGACTTTAATTTATAACTTCAATTAAGTGTGCATTCTTGATCATTTCAGAAATTCCTTATAAATAAATAATAGCAAGTACTTTAAAGGGAGATACTGAGACCCCATTTCTGTTTCTCTAAGGCAAAGGTGGCAAACACAAAGCCATCAGGCCGAATCCGGCCCCCCACCTTGTTTTATCTGGCCTGACACCTTGTTTTTACCTGGCGGCAGCAACGAGCTCCTTGCCCCTAGGTAGTAGTTACATTTATACAGTCCTAAAATCACATTCGGCCCTTTGAAGGCAACCACAAGTCTGATGTGGCCCCTGGTGAAAATGAGTTTGACACCCCTGCTCTAAGGATTTATTTTCATTCCAGTCAGAGAAAAAGCCAGGAGACCTGGACAAAAATCTATGGTACGAACTACTGTCTCCTTATCTTAACTGTGTATATAGTCCAAACTGTGCTAAATAAACAAAGTGTCAAACGGGACTGTTTTTTAGTAAAGATCCTCATGTGGTTCATCAATGAACAATTACCTCTTTTCTTCTTTTCCCTCATTTTCCACTTCCTCCTCCTCCTTCTCTTCCTTCTTTTAATGCTATATACTAAGGCCCAGTAACCTTATAGGTGATAAATACGCCATATTTTTCAGATGATGATACTGAGACTTAGAGAACTTGGACCAATCTCATTCTTACCAAGATAAATTCACCAGATAGAAAGGAACAGATGAGACAAGCATCCCATCTGAGTGTTCTTCAAATTTCCTATGCAAATACAACTTAAATTTGCTACAGTTCACACTCTTGGTAGGAATTCAAGTTTTAGTTTTCCTCCAAATAAGTAAACTTGTGCGTGGTGGGCAGAAAAGTGACTTTTGAAAAATCAGTACATTCTGTCCACTGTGGTCCTTATTGGTTAAGTATCACTGGCCAAATTCAAGTCTCTCTTAGGACTCCAGTGATTAAAAAATTATTTTTAAGCCCTAGGTGCTACCACAAGTATTGAGACTGGTTTAGTTTGGATGCTAAAAACTGCAACATGGAACATGGATACTCTCCCCATGAAGTCCTTCTCTAGGATCCTTGAAATAAATTAGAACATGATGAAGCTATATCAGAATCGGTGTCCCTTGTTTTTTTACTTTATACCTGATAAAGTCATACCTAAGTACTGTGTAGAACCTCCCTGAGCTCTGAGATTTGAATTAATATTTTTTAGGGGAATGAAGAAAAGATACCAGTCATCGGCCTTCCGTTTTTGTGAAGATGTCCACAACACACTCAGAGGCCAGCAATAACACCTATCAGACTTGAGGCTAATTATCTAAAGAACATTAAAAAATCACAATACCTTCTTCCTTGGTTCAGGCAGGAAAATATTATGAGTTTGTAATTTAATTTGACCAGTACTTTTAGAAATTTTCAAATAGTGCCAAGAAAAGTCTATAGAAGTTTAAACAAAATAAGATATCCATCAGAGGAAACTTTTCCTGCACAGATTGTTAAATCTGTACACTTCTGTCTTGTTGTTTTTTTTTTTAATTGGAAATGAGCTGAACAAGGAGAACTAAATATTGTTAGGTGTTATCTAAAATAGCATTGCTGGTTCACTTTTGACCTTCACCCAGGGTGACAGTTTTGATGGAAGACAGGATTATTTGATTACGATCCTATGTTTTTAATTAGAATCCTGCCAAAAACGCACCATAACTCTCTTTCAGCTATTCTGGCAAGGGCATGGAAGTATAAATCAGTGCATGATACCCATTTGGTTGTCTTGGCTTAAGGAGTTCATACAACTCACTTTGATATTGTTTATAAGCTAAAGATGGCAACTATTCTTCTACATTTTTATTGTCTTATTGGGCCATTAAATGACTCACCTTCTAGACATGAGAATGAGGGCTTCATCTTCTGATAGGGAAACTAATCTTCAGACAAAAGTTACCTCTAAATACCTGGAGTATTTCCAAATTGCTTGTAGTCTCAAGATGCCAAATAATCACGTGTCTCCTCCAAATTTGCTTCTACTGTCATTGAAAGTTAATTATTTCTGTAGAACCCGATATGTTCTACATAGCGTGAAAGTTATTGGTTTAAGTCTTTAAGCAGCACTAATTATCACCAGCCTGAGGTGCCCTACTTGTCCTGAGTCCTTCTACATGAGTCCCACTTTGTCATGATACTGTCTCCTACAAACATAGCCCCAGACCTGGACTTGATTTCTCTCCTGCAGATTAAAAACAAAATGTAAGGGGAGCTCTGGAGACAAATTGGCCTTACTTTCTCCTTGGGAAGGTGAGGATGTTTCACTATGAGTCCCCAGTAAGGGCAGGCCCGACTCAGGGGAGCAGTGATAGTAGCTCTGTGCTCTCTGCCTCGGGGCACTGGCCATCCAGCTGTAGGACTCTTCAGCCATGGAGAGGTGGATGTGTGAGGATCCCATTGCTACTCCCATCCTGGCCTTCCCACATAGTCCACAGTGCTCCATGAAACAGCCACCCTACCTGTCATCATTCAGAAACAGTCACAGTTTGAATCAATTCAAGCTTGGAAGTGATTCCCAAGTTCTTTGGATCTGGGTAAGGAACTCATTAAATGAAAATCCAAACTGGTTCAAATATTGGACCAATTAGAGTCTGATACAAAATACATACTGAAGTGGTTTTCGATTTTAATCCTTTCAGATACTGAGCAGATTCAACTCAGTAAAAACATTAAGTGTCATCCAAGTATTTGGGGAATAATGAGAGGAGTCCCTTACCCATCTTCCCTGTTCCCTCTCCCATTCCTGTCTCTAACAGGTGTTCAACATGATTGTGTTCTCTCAAGGATGCTCTGGAGCTGATATTTTGTGCTGATCTGGGTCTGAATACCAGCCACACCCTGCCAGTAACAAGGCACATGGAGCCGCCATCATGCGTTGGCTTTCACAAGCATCTCTTACTGGAAGGAACCAGATTAGACTGTCTTTCTTTGGGTTCCGAGCCTGAAAGAACTCCAAGGGTCAAGAAAAGCCAGGGTCACAGCCAGTGAAACCAAGGTGCTTAGAGAAACATTGCTCTCTTTTTAGACTCAGGCTTGGGAGGGAGATTGCCTCATTTACCTCATATTTGGAAGGTCTTTCTCATTTGAATCTGCTTTTCCTTCTCTATTCCACTCTTGGCTTAGAAGACCAATGAGGTAGGGTATCCTTCCAAGTGAAAAGGAAAAGCTATTCAGATGTCTGACCTTGACCTTGTAAAAAATTATGAGGTAAATGAAAAGTGCCTCAGGGTGATGGTTTTTAAACTTGGTTGGCCCCAGGTTCACTGAGCCACAATATCTTTGGATGGAGTCCTAGCATTTGTATTTTTTTTAGGTTCCCCAAGTGATTTGGAGGGATGAACATTTGGGGAATTCTGATGTAAGCCTTACTCTCTCTCATTTTCTTAGCTTCTCCCCTGCAGCATTCTCCTCACCCACCATCAGGTTCCCAGGGCTGTCTCTGGGGGTCCCCAGACTGGCATTAGAGCCATGAAAGGCCTCCCTATCATTTTCCCCAGCATCTTATACACCTGCATATGCCCATACACATGCACAGGCACATATGCATGCACGTGTACATCACATGCACACACATGCACATGCATCTATACATGCAATACACATGCAATAAATATCACATGCACAAAAACACACGTAGTAATTTCAGTATACTCTAATAGGTGGAGCATAAACCAATGAAATTATACTAAATTGCAACTGAATCTTAACAGCTTAATGTACTAAATCATCAGGAGTAACTGCATTTTGAAAATGGATACAAAGTTTAGGGAGAACAATGGGTGAAGGTTGGATGTTATGAGTCTTTAAAACCTATTCATATTGTACAGAGAACACTTACCCAATCTACAGGAATGACTCTTGCCTTCTAAATAGACAAGGTGGACCCCAATCAATCATATTCAGGAAAGCCAGAATTGGCTCACTATAGCAACATGGAAAATACAAAGACAGCTGTGCTGTTACTCTTAATTAGCTCCAGACAGAACTGGGAGGGAATTCCATCTGCTGAGACTGCCTAAGGATGCTTTGGCCAGTAGGCTATGGCATACCTAGCTGGATGGTGCCTCTGCTGCGGTGGCATCCTAAAGGACAAGCTTATCTTTCTTGCTTTTCTTACTAGCTGCCGCTGACTGTACTCCAACACCATGGTTCAGGGCCCCACTGGTTTGTGCAAGTTTCAAGCTTCAGTTACCTTCACACTAAAAAGTTATGCAAATAATGTTTATTTGGCCACTATGTAAGGAGCTGGTGGGCCCAGTAATTTATTTAAATGAAAATAAAATGGAGAATTCCTTGGGATCCTCTTGTTTTTGAAGCATGATTTAAAAAGCAGCTGCATAATCTATGGAAAGTGGTAGGCAAGTATAGACCCTGTGTTGAGGGGTCTTCAATCTTCATGGCTTCCAGGGATACCTCTCTTCCAAATCTGGCACAGGAAGCCCAGTACGGTTTCCTCTTGATTTGCCCTTAAGCCTTCCAAAAGCCCTTAGTGCTAGTGTAGTTGCTGGTCTCCCAGGAATTGGAGAGAGTCCAGGGCTGAGCTCACCATAACCACAGGAAATTCAATTCATGCTAAATGATTTGTGGTGCCTGCCCAGCCTGAACTAGACACAAGCCAGAGACTCAAGAAGTCAAAGGTTCCATATCCTTCCACTGTCCTCTGGAATAATCTCCTTTTTGCCTTGCAGTTTCACTTGATGTTTCCCAGGGATAGCCCATAGAATCCAGTCTTTAGCCAAGCTTCAAGATGAGACTGAACTGGAGAAGGCTGGGTCAAATCTGGCATTCTCTTCCCTCACCTATACCTACCTCACTGTCCCTTCGTGCCTCTTGATCTCTATCTGCATTAATTTTACTTTTAGTTTATGGTGATCCTTTTTTAGGAGAAGCCAGCTGGGGGCTTCTAAACAATGGATATTGACTGCAGCTGATCCCTTTAGGTCTTAGTCCCCTGAACCTGACTGAACATCAGAAATGTTGTATGATGCCAGGCTCCATCCCATGCTGCTCTATGAGAATTTCTGTGCTGGAGCCATGTATCAGGGTCTTCTTCTGTGTCTTCAGTGATCACATGGCAAGCCTAGTACTCTATTCTCATCAGACTAGAATCATCTCTCTCCTGATCCAGACTGAGAATTGAGTCTTGGACTTAAAAACCTTGATTTGCCACTAAACTTTCTACATGACTTGTCCTAAGTCATTTAATTCTCATGAGCTTTAACTTCCTTATCTACAAAGAAGTGGGATGAAGAGCTAGATCATATCAGTGATTATCAAATCTAATTCCCTAACATGTTTCACTTTTGGAGGTTTTGAAAATTTTGGACACACTGGCTCAGGCTTGTTTCTCCTTGCATCCTCCAGTGCCCACCATTCCATAACACTCCTGAGGCCTGGCACATTCTGAAAGTAGGATGATAAAAGGAGAGATATACATTCTTTTAGCATACTACTATATGGGAGCCATTCTTGTAGGAGGTTAGTCTTGACAATGCAAAAGTTCTTACAGCATTTTAAATAATCATCCTGAAGTTAGACTGGACACTGCATCCTTCTTCAGAGCTTATTCTCTGTCTCCCCTCTTCTCACAGAACCCAGAGTCCTCACAGCTCAACCAGAGATAAATGAGTGAATTTCAGTGGAAGGTGAAGGGAGGGTTAGCGAAGTATATAATCTGAAGGGCCCATAATCTGTAGATGATCCTGATGTGAAGCTAATACTCAGATTTACTTTGAGTTAATTTTCACCTTTTCTTTTGACTTGTTCAATTTCTTATCACTTTCTTTCCCACCACCCAAGTCTCACCTGCCTTAGTGAGAAAAGATACCCCTTCCCAAGTCAGACTGCTCCCTGCTCTAGAGCACTTAGTTTGGCAAGCAGAGCACACAGATTTCAGTCCTTGACTGCTCTTTGCAGAGGTGCCTTGTGTAGGTCACAACTTGCACACCTCTGACCAAAGGACGAAAGAGATTATTGGCTCTGGAGATGGCAGGTTTGAGTTTCAGTCACAACTCCCGCTTTTTAGCTATCTGAACTTGGGCATGTTGCTTAATCTCTTTGGACCTCAGTTTGATTATATGTCATAGAGGGATAAAGATGTCCACTAAAATGACCAAGTCCGAAGGTAATACTAAATTTACCAAATTAACTCTAAGGCCTCATTTGACTGACGAGCAGCATTTGACCCTTGTGATCATTTCCAGCTTTCTGAATGGTGTCCTGTGCTTAGTTCTGGGCACAATTCCCTCTTCATTCTTTTCTTTCCTCTGCTGGTATTATTTCTAGCCCATCTCACTGATTTCTTTTTACCTTCTCAACTTCTATTGGAGTGCCTAGAACTCAGTCCTCAGACCTCTTTTCTCACCAGTTTACCTTGATTTCCTCAGTAATCTCATCCATTCCTATGGCTTAAAATACCATTTTTGTTGGTCTCATCAAAAGGATCTCCAACTGTAACCTTTCCCTAGAACTCTAAACTCCTAAATCAAATTGCCTACTCAACCCTTCTACTTGGATCATAATAGGCACCCTGAACTTAATATGTCTAAACCAAACTCATTTTCTTCCCCAAACTTATTCTTTCTTCAACCTTTCTGATCTCAATACATAGCCTCTTCCCTTGTCTAGTTTTTCAGGCCTAGAGGTTCTTTATTTCACTCTACACTTCCAGTACACCAGCAAATCTATTGGCTCTGCCTTAAACTATATCCAGTACCTGGTCTCCATTGCTTTTTGCCCAGTCTCATCCTCCATCATCTCTCTCCTCAGCATCGTAATACAGGAGAGAGTGATCCGCTCCTTCCAGCTTGCTCCACCATGGTCTATATTCCCCACCACATCCAAAGGGATAAGTCAGAATCTTCCCATGCCTTCCCTTCTCACTGAGAATAAAATCACAAGGTCTTCCCATGGCCTCGCCATGATGGTTAACATGACATGCTTCTCTTCTATTGTCTCTCTGACCTCACAGATCATTTAGCAACTTGATCACTCTTCTCCAGATGTACCAGGCTCCATGTTGGCCCTCAAACATGCCACGTTCTCCTGCCTCAAGGCCTTGCACTGCCTGCCTCTCCTTAGGGAACACTGTCTAGATATATCTCATCAGCTCACTTCATTCAATTCTTTGCTCAAAAGTCACCTTATCAACAAATACTTCCTTAATTTAAAAGAGAACATTATCCCAACTCCCACAACTCTTTATTTTCCTATCCAGTTTCATTTTTATTCATAAAATATATCACCACTTTCCATATATATAATTTGCTAATTTGTTTGTTGTCTATCTCGCCTCACTTGGAATTAAGCACATTCCTAACATGTAGAACAGAACCTGGCACATAGTATAGAGCTCAATGAATATTTGTTAAATGAATGAATACATAAAAGGATTTCAGTGCTATAACAAATGAGACAATATATGTGAAGGGTTTAGCACATGCCTGACACTTATTAGTACTCAGTAACTTTCCACTTCTAGCTTTTGTCTCTCCTTCCAAATACTTTTTGAGCTCCACCTCTAAGCCAGTCTCTCTGCTAGACAATGGTGACAGGAAATGGCTCTGGTACAAGGAGTTCACATTCCAGTTGCTGTATACCAATGGGAGAGACACCACCATAAATAGCCACCAGACAATGTATTAAGAGCTGCAAAAGAGACATTGCATTATGAAAACATAAATATGAGGACAGTTAAGGAAGGCTTCAAGAGCAGTGACATTTCAGCTGAGCCTTGAGGGGTAAATAGGTACATTTTTTTGCAACAAAGGGGAAGGATATTCCTTTCAGAGAGATTGTGGGTAGGGGACACAGACATGAAAATCCCATACCACCAACCCCCCCAACCCAAGAGCTCACAGCTTCTTAGTTTAAGACAAATGTAGCAAAATGGAATGAAGAGAAGGTATAGAGATTTAAACATAATTCTTGACATCACTGTTCCCTCACCTTGGGATAGATGACTATATTTTTAGGAGTTCTCACACCTTTTATGCTTCTTTTGGCTCTGCAACGTATTAGTAGGTCATTATCCCTTGATCATACATCCAAAGAAACTAAGACTAAAATAAAATAAATAGTCTGTACAAGGCCATACAAAACATTAATGAAGGATCTAGGATTAGAACCCAAGAATTTTGTGTGGTTGACAATTTCTGCAATATGAAGTAAGAGGCAAATGATTGTCTTTTCAACCAGTTAAAACTATTTCCAAAATGGCATTCCAGATCTAAACATTTCATGTTGCTTTTTTTCTTAAGTGACCACATCCAGCTGCCATTTATTGAGAGCCTAACCCTCTACACACTGTACTATGTTCACCCATCTTCAAAGCAACCATCTGGTAGGTGACGTTTTTGTTATTACTTTACAAAAGGGGAAACTATTACTTTAGTAGATCTTAAGTACCTAATTTGTCCAAAGATATTTAATAAAAAAAAAGAGGTAGCACCAGATACTAGAACCTGGTTTGTCGGTTGCCAATGCCTGTGTTTTTCAGCTCTGCTTACATTTCTGAGGTGGAATCTTACCAAATGCACCAGTCCATCTTCTATTTGTGTTTCCCCTGAGTTATCTCTATGGCAGGGTATCACATTCCTGGCCTCGTACATGTTATGCAGAATTGTTTATTCACTGGAAATTTAATCTTTCATTGTAATTTTATATTTACACACTTCTCTAGCCAAGTTATACCACATGCCCTCACACACTACTTTTCTGCTTTTGCTGTCATATAAGTGTGGTCACATGAATCACTCTCATGTATCCAATTATAACACAGCTAAATAGGAAAGAATGACCACCAATGGTAAGGTTGGCCTAGTCAATATGATTAGTCTTTGTAAAACTATAAACAAAATCAGAAAGAAAAGATTTTCAAGCATTTTGCTGACAGCTCTTGTATAACCCAGTAATCACAAGGAGAATGTGAAACACTTTCTTAACCTACACACATCCTTTCTTAGAGGAAGAAAATAGTAAAATCCTAAAAACCATGGATTTCCCTCCAAGCAGGTCCTTCTCCTGAAATGAAGCCCAACCATGTCTTTATTCTTCAAGATGTCTTTTTGTTCTTAAATTTGAGATGTTGTGGTGACTTCTTTTTCTCCCGCATGCAAAGACACTCTTAGTCAATAAATTTGTTGGTACTGTCCACAGAAAGCAAGCAGACACATTGTCCTTCTTGAAGGAGATATACCAACAGGTGCAGACTTTGACCACTCCCTTGCTATGAGAGATGAGAAAATTAACACTCGTCAATTTAATCCAACTTGCTTTCTGTCTTGTTTCTGATTTTTGTTAGTTATATTAGTTTTCCAATTTAAAGATTTATAACAGTTAAATGTTTTCTGCAAACATATTTTCATAATCATTGTTTTAATTTTTAATTTAAATCTGTTTACTATATACCACAGTTGGGTTTTATAACTGCAGTTTCTTTACTCCCAAGTTTTAAATTTTGACTTATATCTTAGTTAGCCTGGTTTCACTTCTAAGAAATTTTTTAAAGAATAAATTATGAGTGCTATAGCCTGTAGGATGTTGCATGCTTAAGAATGCCTGTTTCCTCTATAGTTGAAAAGCAGCCTATCTGGACATAAAATTCTTTGGTCACTTCTGTTCAATTTTATAGGGAATATTTCATTATTGTCTGGTACCAAGAGTTGCTGTGGACAACTGAGGAAAACTTGATTTCCCCCTTTAATGCTATACTTCTTTTTTCTTGCTTGAATGTTTATTATTTCTTTATTCTTATTAAAGTTCAATAACTTCACCAGGATGTGCCACAGTAATCTTTTGAATTCATTTTTTTGGCATGAAGCATTGTATATATATTTTTCTGCCTGCAGATTCAATCTTTATTTCAGAAAAGTTCCTTCTAGTAGATTTTTCAATGTTTTGTTGTTTCCTTTTTTAATGTTCTTCAGGCACATGAAGTACTCTATGAATTTTACATATGTATTATCTTCTCCATAAACTATAAATGCCTTTGATTTTTTATTTTCTCAGCATAGTTTTTATAGGGTGTATTATATTCTAAGCTTAATTTTAAATTATACTTATTAAATTTTTATTATTTTATTATGATTCCATGTAATATTTTTCCTTCTCTTTCAGCTTGCTCTGTGGATTTGCTTATCACCCTCAGTTGTTTTATAATCCTCTCATGAGCCTTTTTAAGTTTAAAAATTTTTTAAGATCATAACTGTTTGAATTATTTACCTTTTTCTTTAGTTAATTCTCTCTTCTTTTTCCTTTACCTCTCTTCTTCCTCCTCCCCCCAACACCTCCTTTTTCTCCTCTTTCCTTTCTCTCTGGTTTGTGTTTTATGTTGGTCCTTTTCATGATTGCGAATCTCTTGTTGGGACCAAGTATTCCTTTAAAAAGTTGTTTTTTATTAAAGCATAGTTGTCATACAACTATACAGGATGAGGCAAAAGTAGGTTTACAGTTATTCATTTGGAAAATAATACAATAATTGATAAATAATAATACAGAAATAAACTCTGTGTTTTACATACTCACAACCGTAATGCTGAAAGAACAGAATGGGAAGAGATGGAAAATGAACTTGGGAAGCTCATACCTTCAAGTGCAGTTGGTTTTACTGGAACTCCTCTTGAGATTTCATCTTCCCATTGCTCTTGAGGCCCATCTCATCTCAGTTTTAACCACAGAGAGTTTGAAGTCAATTATGGGAAATCTTTCCTTTCCCCTCTATGTTCTCCCTTACCTCTTAATCTCTGTCATTCAGGAGGACAGACCATAGAAAAAATTGGAAGTTCTGTGTGACTTTGCCTTCAGCTCTGCCTCCCTGCTTTACTGTTGTGCCAAAAAGGACCTCTGCAGGAAAACCACCTACTTCTCTTGGGACTAAGCACACCCATGGGTTTGACTGCTCTGATGGAAGATCCATTGAACAGACCCTTTAGAACTTTGGTGCTCACTTGTAGGGAAATCTGTGTCCTGCTAGAAGTCTGAAGATGAATAAAATGTTGGATGTTAATGCTTTCTGTCACTGCAGCTTGAGCTGTAAGCTGGATCTGCCACTTTTTTTCTTCCAGAGAACTGACAGACTGGATAAGTTTGGATTTTCAGAATTGGATATTTGGCAGCACATTAAACAAATGAATGAACTGAGCCTGTCACATCAAGGAGCATAACTGACAATATTTCTTGTCAACAATAAAATTCAAGCTTTCAAGAAAATATTAGAATTTTTGAAATCTTGTATCCACCACTGAGAACTTGACAGCTTCTCAATACATAAATACTTTTCTGATGAGATTGGCAGTGATTTTAACAAATGCGATTTTTGATATCACGTAATAAATTATGTCAACACTTGTAAGACTGGCATAGCTGAATAAACCAATATTTTTTAAATGACCAATTATGCCTACTACAAAATCATATATGGGGGGAAAGCTCTGTTCAAACTGCAAGGCATATCAGTGGATTTTACTGTAACAGATTATTAATTGATTCACTGATACAGTTTCACATTAACCTTTAATATAAAGCTATTACCTATTGAGAGCTGGTGTAATATCAAAGAATAATATCTAGAATTATCTGCAAATGCTTTCAAGATTATTTTCCTTTTACAACTGCAATCTATTTGAGGCTGGATTTCTTCAAATACTTTAACCAAAACAATACATTACAACAGATGTAACATTTATAAAGAATCCAGCTGCCTTTTACTAAGCCAGACATCAAAGAGATTTGCAAAACGATGAGACAGTGCCATACTTCTCATTAAATTTCCTTATTCTGAAAAATATTGACTATCTTTACTAACATATATCATGTATGCTAGTATGATATGAGGTCATCATTATTTTAAAATTAGTAAATAATTATTTTAAAATGTCTGTTTTAATTCTGAGTGAGGTACATATTGTAGATACAACACACATAAACAAAAGATCTCCGCAGTCCTTAAGAATGTAAAGGACTCCTTAGACCTGTAAGTTTGAGAACCACTGTGCTAGGTGTACTACGTAGCAAAGCAGCAGTGGTGCAGCCGTGCAGAATTAGAAGAAACATTATGGGTTGGATTCGGCTTTGCTCCAGAATTAGAAGCAGATCACAGATCGCTGAGATTTAGAGGGGAGAAGGTGAAGAGACACCTGTGAGAAAAGGTGTGGTCATAGAAACGGTCAAATTAGGTTTGACCTAACAGTCAAATTAGGACCATGAGTCAAGCAGTCAAGTCCCTCTTAGGCTTCGAATCTCTCCTTTTTCTGCCTTACCTCTCTGACCCTTCTCCTACCACATTCTTCCTCTGGCCTCTGTCTCTCTCTCTCGCCACAGCTGAAAATATTCTCTGCCTTTAAGGACTCGTGATTATATTGGACCCACCTAGATAATCCACACTCAACTCCCACCTCCAGGTCCTTTGCCTTAATCATGCGTACAAAGGCCCCTTTGACATGTAAAGTAACATATTCACAGGTTCTGCGGATTAGAACATGGACATCTATTAGGGACCATCATTTTGCTTACCTGTCTTTGTTCAGGCTGCTATGACAAAATGCCATAGATTGGGTGGTTTATAAACAACAGAAATTCATTTCTCACAATTCTGGAAGCTGGGAGGTCCAAAACCAGGAGGCCGGCATGACCACATTCGGGCTCACATCCTCATTCACAGTGTGACTTCTCACAAGATTCTCACATGGTTAAGGAGGCAAGGAAGCTTCCTCAGGCCATTTTTATGAGGGCACTAATCCCGTTCATGAGGGATCTTCCCTAAAGACCTAATCACCTCACAAGGAGCCACTTCCTAATATTATCACCTGGGGGCTAGGATTTGACGTATGAATTTGAGGCAGGGCAGGGTGGGGCGGATGCAAAACTTCAGACAATAGCACCATCACACCATGGGATATTTTTGAGCAAGAAAGTGTCATGATGGTGGTATTGAAGGGAGAAAAGCTACCCAACAACTACTCGGTATGGAGGTGAGCTGGTGCTAAGTTTGGAGCAGAGCTCTGCCTCTGTAGAAAACAACATCCATGTGTTCTTAGTGCAACAGAGATGATATGTCCAGAGGGACATCTGCTGATATTCTGGAAGGCAGATCACTTTCCCATTGCCTGTTCCACCTACCCACATTCGCCATGCAGATCACCAAGGGGAAAACCATCCATAGCTTCTAGAAGCACTTTCTTCTCTTCATTTATCTCTGAAGTGTTCCATGAAAAGAAAGGACACAAAATTGCCATACTAGATCTTAGAAACCAACATGTTACAGGGCAGAGAATTTTCCCTTCTTAGGGCTGACCTTTCACATGAAGCATTTTGTTAAAATAATTTGGTGAAGTTTCCAAACCTTGAAGTCATAGGCAACATTTCAATGAGTATTGGGTTACCAGCAGTACTCTAAAGAGAGAACAATAAGCTTAAATGCCTTTGAGTAATAATTTATCAGGAAAGTTAAATTATGAACGAATGCTTGGATTAAACAAAAGAAACCCACAAGATGGATGTAGCTCAAGTATTTTCCAATGCAAGCTTCCTTTTGAAAGTAATTTAAATGTTTGTCTGCCTTCCCATCACATTTATGTGTGATGTGTTGAGTAATTAACTAAGGAGGACAGAAAGGGAATCCCTGTGGTATAAATTCCAGGAACAACTGAAGACTCATCCAAAGGTCACTTAGAAATCAGAACAAGCCCAAATTCATAAGCTAGTCTTGAACAGAATCAAGTATCCTATAAAAATAAGACCAAATGACAAGCCATTATTTCCACCCTCTCTAAACATTTCTAAAAAACAGGATGATCTTTCTTCAGTCAGACATATAGCTTACCCAGGGCATTCTTGACTATTGATGTTGACTATTACAGCAAAAGAGTGAGCTTTGACATTTTGCAACTTGCATTGTGCAAAGTATATCATCTGTCCAATTCTCTTGGGTGTGTGCAGTTTACTATTTTTGCCTACGCATGTGTTCTTGGGGAAAAGATGTCATAAAGTAAGGGCTGTTCTTAAACAGAACAGGCAACATTTGCTTTAACACTTTCTTCTCTCTGGCAAGATTTTCTTCTGTGGAGGCAGCTATCACAGCCCTTCTCCACACAACCTACCACAGGCAGCCAAGGATGTTGTTACCCAGAGCTGTGTACTCTCCTGTTCTTATTCCATTGGCAGTTCTCTCAATTGCACCTCCTCCTTTTGGACCCAAGGTGTTGTCCAGCTAATTGTAGACAGATGTAATAACCTAGTGGACTAAGTTCCCTTCCAGACAGTGTAACATTTGTAGCTTACTAGACACCCCCACACTCATCTTAGTTTTTTTGTTTTTGTTTTTTTAGCCCATAGTTTAGGTATTTTTTTGAATAGGTACATAGAAGGTGAGGTGAAAATCAGAAAGGGTGGGCTGGTGAAAAGTCCTAAACTTGGGGACCCTGGGATCTTGCTGGGTTAATGCATGTACTGAAGCTTGAAGCTTCAGAAAGTAGTTGTAAGGACGGTGGAGAGAGTTTCCAAAAGGAAAATGTTAGTATATTAAACTAGACTTACCAGAAATTCTACTCCTATGTACCCCAGAGACTTGCAAACATATATCCATTAAAAAAAACTTGTTTATGAATATCTGGCTGTTCATAATAGCTAAAAAGTGGAGACAACCCTAATATCTATCATCTTATTACTAGAGAAACAAAGTATGCTATATTCATAAAGTGGAATATTTGTCACCCAGAAAAGCAATGAAATGCTGATTCATGCTACAACATGAAGGGACTTGAAAGTTTTATAAGTGAAATAATCCAGACACAAAAAGCCTCATATTGTAGGATTCCATTTATTTGAAACATCCAGAATAAGCAAGTCCATGGAGATAGAAGTGGAGTAGTGGTTTCAAGGACTGGAGAGAGAGTACAATGGGATGTGAATGCTATTGAGTATGGGTTTCCTTGGGGGGCAATGAGCACATAATGGCATTATAGAGTGGTAATAGTTGCACAACTTTGTAAATAAACTAAAACCCCCTAAATTGTACACTCTAAAAAAGTGACTTTGAGTCAAGGAGCATGTACAAAGGACCCACCGACAAAGATAACATGAAGGGGGAGGATTGAATGTGGGGAGGGTGGGACAGGGGAGAGCAATGGGGGACAATGGGGACAACTGTAATTGAACAAAAATTAAAAATTTTTAAAAGGGTGACTTTGATATGTGAATTTTATTTTTACAAAATGCATTAATTATGCATGGACAAAGCCTAAGGAGTGTAGGGTTGAGGGTGGGAGATGGGGTGGGTGGGCTGGGGGTAAGTGGTGAGGGAAAAATGGACACAACTGTACTTGAACAATAATAAAAAAAGCAATGTATTGAAAATCTAGTAAGTTTTAGTTGCTATTTTGGGCACTGAGGTTAGTAGAAGAGTAAGACATACCCTGTGCCCTTGTGAGAATCTAGTAAGGAACAAAGACACATAAATAATTCACTACAATGACAAGCACTATAACTGAGTACCAGGAAACAAGGAGAACCCAGAAGGGGAGGCATGTGATGTCACAGAGATATCAGGGAAATCTTCACAAAAATAACATTTTTGAGCACCGAAGCAAAAGGGAGAAAGACATTCAAGGCATAGGAAAAAATGTTTGAAGATCTAGAAACAAGACAGAGCAGGTCCTGACAGAAATTCAGTATGTAACACAATGACTTTCCACTTCTAAGTCTACTTCAAGAGAGACGCTTTTAAACATGAGACCAGGCAATGAACAATCTAGCTATGTCTCACCAGCAATGTCATGTCGCCAAACAGCAATGCACATGGCAAAATCTGTGTATACCCATCAAGATTAGCTAAGTGTATGCAGTGCAATTTTTTTCAAAAATCATTTCTGGGTGACCACTTACATGACAAACAAATACATGACTCAGAGTAAAAAAATAAAGTTGTTGACATATTTTGGAGGGAATAAAAACTTGTGAAATTCAGTCCCTTGGATCTCTCTAAATAGACCCTAGAAGAATAGCCTCAAACTATTGTGTACTTTAGATTTTTTAAAACTAAAATAAGGTATGGGTTAACAATGGAAAGGAAGAATCAAGAAAAACTATCTCAACTACATTTCACAGAATGAAGTAATTTCATTAATTTATTCATTCATTCTTTCATCAACATGTATTCTGTGCCAGATGCTGAGCTAGTTGTTTTCCAGTTGTGTAAAGCTAGATAAGAAAAAGTAAAGATGAAAAAAAGGATGAAAGCACTATACTTCCTTTATGTAGAAGGGTGGAGCCATAAACATCTTTAAAGGAAAAAAAGGGTTGTGGTAGAAAGAATTAAGTATAGAAATCTCCGATACATTTAGTACAAGAACTTTTGCAAAGCATCCAAGATTAAAAGATAAAAGAAGGGATATATTGTAAGATTTAGAAAAGAAATAATCCTAGGAATCATTCATGTTGCCACTCAGGTAGAGTTCAGACCAGACATGGCCAGGTATACAGAAATATTTAGGCTTTCTCTCTAAACAAAAGACAAAAATTTTACATCGTTACTTCTAGAGACAATACGCATTCCCACTTTTAACTATGACAGAGTAATTAACAATAATTATAAAAGCTAGATAAAATACCATAAGACAGTGTTTTGTAAGGATAAGAGAGCAACTATGGCAGCCAGAACTTGAGGGGCCAAGGTCCCCAACGGTAAGTAGATGTACACACTGATAGGCTTGTATTTGCCACTGCTTTGTTCCCCTAGGGCATTTTCCAGTTCAGATTGGGGGCATTGACTCAGAAAAGTGGTGGCCCAGTGCTGTGGGGGTTTCACTGAGCAGGAAGATAAAAAATCCAGAACTTGAGGGCCAAGCTCCCGGAGAAAAAGGAAACAAGGAAAAGTGAGTCTTTTATGTTCTGTATGTAATTTTGGGGGGTGTACTTTATTTATGTCCCCTAAGTGGTGTGTGTGTGAGGTAAGAGACCAAGAATCAAAGTATAAAACAATGGAGTAGATGTTAAAAGTTTTCATCACAGGGGAAAAATTATAACTATATAAAGAGATGAATGTAACTAAACATATTGCAGTCATCATTTACATATATTAAATGATTATTAATATAAATAATTAATGTCAGGAGCCAACCAACAGCTGACCTTTGACACAGTCAGGTCGGATGAGATGCATCTGTACAGCAGAGGCGACTGTGGCTGGATCTCCTGTCTATCTCTTCCTGTATGCGTGTCCCTGCTAGCAATAGGTGGTGGGATTTTTGGATACCTGTGTGTTATAACAAAAAATCTGCACGATGCCTCTGATTCTGCGTGAAATGACTTGCTGACCACAGAATAGAGACCCCTAGCAACCCTAATGCTGCCTGCTTCCCCCACCTGGGAAGTTAAGGACAAAATTAAACTATGGGCAGACCAACTGCCAGAACGCCGAAGGAAGCTGTTGCTAGGAATGTTTTTTAGGGAGTCACCACTTAAAAGCTTAAGATTTATTAGAGCCACTACCTTCAGACCAGCCCTGGACAGGAGGGTAAAGTAACAAGGAGTTCTAGCTGAAAATAATAATCTCAATACATGGAAATGAACACAAAACATGGCTCCCCCAAGATGTATAAATCAAAAAACCTAGGCAAAAAAGCAGTTACCTAACTGAGACAAATTTAACCTTAACAGACAATAGTTGATTTCTGTATACCTATAAATCACCCCCTGCATCTTTTGAATTTAGACCAATCCCTAGAATCTTAATAGACACCTAGTTACTAACTGGCACCTGGAAGTTTGTGCCCGTATAGCTTCGTTGGCTATCTGATTGATGACCCTCTTGGTCAAAATAACCTTTGTTCAATATGGTTGATTTGTGGGACCTCCTGTACTTTTCGGTTATTTCTTTGTTTAACATGATTGATCTGTGAAACCTTCTGTACTTTTTGAAATTATTTCTATGGTAACCATTTCTGTTGTAATAATCACACTATGCATTGAATGTTGTATAACCTCCCCTATAAAAATAAAGATTGATTTTTCTCGGTGAGTCAGTCGAGCCCAAAAAGCCTGGCTGTCCTCCGGCACCCCACTGGGTGTCTCGCTTCATTCACTTCGCCTTAGCTGTGCATCCTTTGGGGACCCTGAGACCCCATCGAGGCTGGACCCTGGCGAATTAATATCAAAACATTGTGTTGTATACCTTAAACTAATACAATGATACATGTGAATTATATCTCAATAAAACTACAAAGAACACTTTTGAAAGTGTTATGCTATCTTTGCATTGTATGAAAACCTGATAAAAATATTAATTTAAAGTAAATCTTAAATAAACCAAAGATGCATGTTGCACTAATTGGAATACAAAATAAAACTAAGACTATTTCAAGCAAACAAATAGAGGGAGAAATTGAATAATTAAAAATGCTTTATTATGTAGTGTTACTAAAGTAACATTTTTGCATCCACTAATTCGAGAGATAAAGAAAACATTTCATTTTGACAATTAAAATGGATAATTTAATACTTCTAAATATTTCAGTATTTAATATTAAAAAATATTAGTTTGTATTAATAGTAATAAAGAGCGATACCTCATGATAAGAAGATTGATTAAAAAGGAAGATTTAATAACTTAAATTTATATACATCTAATAAAATAGGCTTACCACTTTTAAGACACAAATAGAGTTAAATGGAGAAATAAGTAAATTCACAATTATGCATTCAATAATTACAGAATGCACAATATTTCAAGTGGCCATAGAAGATCTACCCAAATTAACGATAAAGCAACATTCAATAGATGATAAAGGATTAAAGTCATAAAGTATTTTTCCTGACTACAGTGGAAACAACTAGTAATAATGAGATCTGTCCAGAAGGTATTCAGCCATGTAATATGAAAAATAAAGACTTTAATAAAGATATTTATTTATTCTAGACAGAGGAGAAGGGAGAGAGAAAGAGAGAGAGAGAAACATCAATGTGTGGTTGCCTCTAGCACGCCCATTATTGGCGACCTGGTCCACAACCCAGGCATGTGTCCTGACTGGGAACCTAACTGGTGACCCTTTGGTTTGCAAGCCAGCACTCCATCCACTGAGCCACACCAGGCAAGGCTAATAGAGACATTTATTGAAGAGGATACAAGATACAAGAAACATTGTACATAGGACAATGGCACCTCAGTTGCATTCAAACTAGGCACCTCGAGACCTCACACAGTTCTCTCAATCACCATCAGCTGCTCCATTGTACTTCCCTGAATCTCACTGCAAGTCTGACATCTCTTCCCTTTCAAAGGTGATTTTAATTTTGTGAAAAGCCAAAGTGTCACAGGGCACCAAACTTGGACAGTAGGGGGTTGAGACATGTGGGTGATTTGATGTTTTGCCAAAAAAAACTCTGCACCAGATGTGATGTATGAGCGGGCATGTTGTCATGATGAAGCTGCCAATAACCAGTTGCCCATAGCTGCTGCCTTCTGAATTATCTGAATAGTTTCCGTGGAGGAATGTTCAAGCTTAACCCAAAATATGATGGAAATCTGTTGCTCTACTTATTTAATCATTTTGAATGTGATTGGCCACACAGTACTCGTGCTCACTCAATGGTGTCTACCACCCCCACTGACTAGTAAAGTGAAGTCATCATTGTTCATGCATGGGCATTCCAGTCCACTGTCCTTGGCTGCCAGGTTACATCGATGTCAAGCAAACTGTTCTTGTTGTATTAACAATGGCTAGACTTTTTCTGGGCAGACATCAGATATAAATAATTTATTCCTAAAATAACTAGAAAATAATTTTTAAGTAGGACATTTATTAATAAGTAGACCAGAGCATGTTTCTTCAATAACTTTGAGAGAATGTGAAAAACTTCAGCTCAGTCACCATCTTTTCATTTGAAACTTGCTTTGGTTCATCTGTGTGCTTCAACTAATGCATTCCAAGTGCGATTCTCCCCTCCTTGCAAAGGCAGAACCCTCTCCTGCACTCAGAGAGAAAAAGCGCTCTTTTGACTTTCACTTTGTCTCCCCATTTTAATGAATTTCTACCTAAAAGAAGTTTTTAGTGTACATTTTCACATGAGGGTAAAGAAAAAAATTTCAGCCCGGCATTAGAACCAAATTAAATCAGGTTGTGTTCAATAATTATGATGAACAAGTCAGCCCTTGACCTGACTTGGAGAATCAGGCTGACCAAAATGAGAGGGCTGGTGTGACAAATAAAATGTTCTATGAACAAATAAACTACTTAATAAACAATTTCAAGGTAAATATGTCTAGGAAGCCTCTTTCTTTCTCTCTCTCTCTCTTTTTTCCCCTGGCTTGTGCCCTGGCTGACTTAGTGAATGACAATGTACACAATTAGCATTTCGTGCTCTTGAATGAGAAGTCAGTGAGTCAAAAACCAAATTCGATCGGATTGTACTGACTCGACCGTTGTGACAGGAAAACCGGTTGGGCGGGTACCCATGACTTCAGTTCTTCCACAAGGCCTTCCACCCTTCTCTTCCTGGCCAGCTCATCTTTGGCAGCAGATGGGTGGTCAGACTAAAGAAAAATGTACACTCTGACTCTAACCAGATTATTCAACAGACATCTTAGTAATCAACAGAAGTTAATCCTCCACAAAATTCAGAAAGCTTACTATCCCTTCCTGTGGGCTGTGTTCTCAAATTCATGTGACTGCACCCTCTCCTGCTCCAGGGCTCTCTGCCACTTTTGCTGTTTCGTCTGCCTAAGACCCTCCTCCCTCACTTCTCAGACGAATGAGATCGAGCACTACTTCCTCCCTGCGCCTCATGGCCCTTTCTGACAAAACGAATGGCTACCCCATCTAGGTTTTATTAGACATTTTTTTGCATGTCTATTATAGCACTTTTGTCTTGATATCATTATTTATCTGTTCAAATGATTGACTTCCCTATATACTATGAGTTCCATAAGATTAGGGTCCATATATACTGGGCTCTTATTATGTGTCAGGCATGTAATGGGAGCCTCACAACAAACTTTACTATAGATATTATTATAGTGTTGTGCTCATTTTATAGATGAGGAGAAAGTCTTACAGAGGTGAGGTAACTTGTCCCAAATCCATAACAACTTAAGTGGCAAAGCAAAGGGTGAACGCCAGTGTGTTTGACTCCAGAGCTTGTTCTTACCCTCATTCTCCATCTTACCACTTTCCCCTCCAAGAAACTCCTTTGGTGCTTAATAAAATTTTGACACTGAAGGCGAGATTTTTCCTTAACTATATGGGGGGGGGGCGCAAAAAATGGAATTGTCTTCTAGAGGGCAGGCCCCTTTTAGTACAGACTTCCTTTGGTAGGTGAGTGTTCTACAAACCCATCTGTATCAGTGTACCAGCTGGCATTGTTGTGAGAGGCTGTGTTTGGCTTCAGTGAATTTTAGTTTGAAGACTCAACCTGTTTGCCCATTTCATGATGGGAGGTTTATGAGCACACCTGTCCACACCGCGCTGAATGTTCAGCACTTTATGACCAAAAGCGGCATGACCCCTGCGCCCCACCTCTCTATTCATCTGATATTGCCCTGAGTGACTTTTTTTTGTTTCCTTGGATGAAAAAAGTTCTCAAAGGAAAACATTTTGCTGATGTAGAAGAGGTGAAACAAAAAATGGCTGAAGCTCTGAAAGGTATAAAAATTGACAAGTTCAAAAACTGTTGTGAGCCGAGGAGAAAATGTCTTGATAGGTTATTGCATGTAATGGAGAATACTTTGAAGGTGACTGAAGTTTAAATGTAAGAATAAATCCACTATTTTTCATAAATAAATGCAGGGATTTGGGGGGGGACCCCCTCATACAAGTGCCCAATAGAACATATTTATAATAGTATACAGGTAGAAATGATGAACATAGAAATCATGTGTCTAAGAAAAAATCTCTCTATATATATTTAACTCAATAAGTAAAGAAGCAAATCCGCTGAATTACAAGGATATAGCTCACTAATGAAGACAAAGGGACAAGGTTTCTGAAACCTCGAAGGAGATGTTCAGGAAGGGTGGCAATGTCCGACACACAGGCAGAAGGAAGCACCACAGACCTTCAGTGCTGAGCAGCAGACCCAGAAGGGGAAGTCCAGCTGATTGAAAAGTGCAGTGTTTTCCATGAGACAACGCTTTGGGTAGGGCTCGGCCTTACCCTGCTGTATCCCAAATGTCATTTCTTCTGACATTGTCATGAGTCCATGTATTTTTTAGAAATGGAGAGCCAGAGGGAGCCCAGCTGCCCAGAAGCATCCACCCTGCTTTAGTCTAATTACTGTCTAGATGCTGGAAGTTTCATGTTGTCACTAAGGTGAGATGCTGGTGTCCTGAGTCAATTCTGGATTTGGCCAATAATCCCTTGTCACAAGGTGTTGTACCCCTTTTGTGTCATTAGTTGCTTTGTGTTGTCATCTTAAAAGACTTGCCAGTGACAGTATTGCACCTGAGACACAGGTACAGCACCATTTCTCTGTCTGTGAAAGGAAGAATCTCAGCAAGTCCCAACAGCTCTTGTCCAGAAAGACATCCAAGTAACTGGCAGGGCTGTCTGACAGACTACTTAGACCCACTGCTGTGGGCCCATCGGGAAGGGTGAGAATAATGAGAACAGCTTTTTGTGATGTTTAGATGACTATGGAGACTCCCGTTAAGCCTGCACGCAGAGTACAAGGACTGGGCTGCCATCACTCGCACAAATGTGGCTCTTAGAGCCTGAGAAAACATATGCAAAAGAATTTCAAAGACCCTTACTGTCCTAGTTTTTCCTCTTTGCTTTGTCATTTTCTTCTTTTTTCAGTCAAAAATTGGTGCACTGGTTTCACTTCCCAGAAAATACATGATTCTTCTTCCTGCAATACCCACCCATTGGCAGGAAGAGACAATTGATGTAGACAGATGAGGCCAAAGGAAAAATGTTTTGACCACACTTAATTCCCATTCCTTTATTTAGGTTAAATGACTGAAGAGTCAGGATAGAAGGAGCTTGTTCCCTTCACTTTTTATTTTAATCTCTTTAAAAAGTAATTTATTGTTGTTCAGTTACAGTTGCCCCCATTTCCCCCTGTTACTTCCCCCTGTCCTATCCACCCCCCACCCCCCACATCCAATATTCCCCTCCATTGTCTTTGTCCATGAGTCCTTTATACATGTTCCTTGACTTGACCCTTTTTCTATGTATATTTTATCTCTGCACTAATAATTCGAGTCTCAGATACAAGCCTGGATGTATACACCCGCTGCCCCAATAAAAGAACTAGCTCCCTGACCTCAGAGACTGTGTTCTGCATCTCGTTGTGGACAGCAGTATTCTCTTGCTAATTAATGTTCATCATGTGTGAAATATGAAGACCCAGGCCTTTAGTAGAACCTGGGATGTTGATGGAATTCAAAGACACTGTTGGGAGCCTTACCGACAATCCAGTGAGGTGGGTTCTGTGGTGGAGTACTGCTTTAAAGCCAAGGGAGTGGCTGCATTGCAGCAACATGCACATGCACATGTCAGCTCAAATGTGCAGGTCCCCAGTGATGACTGTTCCTCAGCCTCCAGGAGACAGGAATTTTAAAAAATTAGCTTGATATATCTTCCTTTCCATTGGTTATGGAGTTACTAGTTTGTTAAGTGCCCAGAGTCCATTTGTTGGTCAGTTCTTTGGCTAATGTAGCCTTTATACTCTGATTCATCCTTCTCCCAACTCATCCACTGCCTCACCCCCATCTCACATCACATTTCAAAAGATTAATCCCTGGCTCTCATCACTGGCATGCCTCATTCCTATTAAGCATGGCTCTCATTTCCCTTATTTTTATAAGCTGGTATCCATCCAGTTTCCTCCTAGGACTACAGAGTGCAATGCAAAAACAAGCCATTTAAAATCTGCTTCTTTGGGTTATGGACCATTCCTGAACACTAACTAGGTGGAACCGGGAGTTGGCAACAGGCACCCAACACAATTTGGCAGGCTGGATGGGAGAAACTGAAGGCAAAAATGTCTTTTTTTTAAAGATTTTATTTGTTTATTCTTAGAGAGAGGGGAAGGGAAGGAGAAAGAGAGAGACAGATGCATTGATGTGAGAGAGACATCAGTCGGTTGCCTCCTGCATGCACCATGACCAGTGACAGAACCTGCAACCCAGGCTTGTGCCCTGAATCGAACCAGCAGCCTTTTGCTCTGTGGGACAGTGTCCAGCCAACCGAGCCACATAGGTCAGAGTGGCAAAGATGTATTTATAAAAGATAAGATACCTCTAATTGGTTGTATCAGTGTCTGGGGGATTCTACACCAAATATGTTTCTTCTACTAACTTCAAACATCATCATGGTATAGGAGTCAACAAAGGGAAATAAAGTTTTCATATGCTGGGAAGTCATAAAAGGTAGAGGAGGACTATGGACTCTGAGGTTTACAGAACTCAGTTTGAAAGTGTGGACAGTTCCATTATTGTTATTGCTCCCTGAGCAAGTGTATCAACCTCTTTGAGCCTCTGTGTCTATCAATGAAGTGGGAATTATAATAGAACCTGCTTTATAGGGTTGTTATGAAGATTAAACAAATGCTTGGCACAACATGCAATGTTCTTTGTCTTGGGCAAAGCATATAATGAGAGCTAAACAAATGTTAAATGTAAAATAAAATTTGGAGTAATGGAGGTTTAGGGGCCTTTAGAAAAAGGCTTGGGGGGAGGTAATGGCAGCAGAATATATTCCATACTACTCACCCAACACAAACACAACACACACACATCCAAATTCAACATACACCCAAAGGCTCACTGTTAAGGGGCCTGCCATGGAGACATAAAGGTTGGCTGTGTATTTATCAAATTCTCTGCATTTGACTCCCAACTTCCTTTCCTCCTAGACCTTTATTGCAACTTAGTAAACCTCTCCAGGCCTCATTATTTTTTTTTCTGTATAAAATGGGAATTCTAATAGTTTGTACATTGGAAAGTAGTTTAAATGACATGGTGCATGTAACATGCTTAACATGCAGGGTACAGTCTATAGTGATTATTAGCTATTGATTTCATTTCTGTTTTAATTTTTTTAAGTTACCATAAACTCAATCAGAGTTCCTAAAGCAAAGATTATTTTGATTAAAGACAAAACAATCCTGTTCAGGGGGTTGCTTCAAAATATCTCTCAATGTTAGCAACAGTAAAAATCCAAATATTCAAAGAGACTGAAAGAAAACAACCCAAAATATCCAGTGACTTTCTCTTAGTGATGGACTTTTGGAAAATTGTTGGGTTTCTTTCTATACTTTCCAAATATTGCAAATTTTCTGTAATGAGCACATATTACTTTTATAGTCAGGAAAAATTAGCTTTCATTAGCTTCTCTTGTTAATGTCCTCATTTTTTAAATGTTTTATTTATTTATTTTTATTTTTAAATTTATATTTTATTGATTATGCTATTACATTTGTCCCATTTTTACTCCCCTTTATCTCCCTCCACCCTATACCCCCTACTCCATCTGGCAATCCCTACACCATTGTAAATGTCTGTGGGTCATGCATATAAGTTCTTTTGCTACTCTATTTCCTATACTGTACTTTACATCCCCAAAGCTATTCTGTAACTTCCTATTTGTACTTAACCCCCTCACCTCTTTACCCATTCTCCTCCTCCCCCCTCCCATCTGGCAACCATTTGGTAACAAACTTCTTTTCTCTTGCTGCTTTTAAGAGTCTCTCTTTATCTTTAACCTTTGGCCTTTTAATTATGAGGTGCTTTGAATGGGCCTCTTTGCATCCATCTTGTTTGGGACTCTCTGTGCTTCCTGGACTTGCATGTCTATTTCCTTCACAAAGTTAGGGAAATTTTCTTCCACTATTATTTCAGATAGACCTCTAATTACTTGCTTTTTCTCTTCTCCTTCTGGCACCTCTATAATGCAAACGTTGGACCTCTTGAAGTTGTCCCAGAGGCTATTTATACTATCTTCATTTGTTTGAATTCTTTTTCCTTCTTCTTGTTCTGATTGGTTGTTTTTTGCTTCCTTATGTTCCAAATTATTGATTTGATTCTCAGCTTCATCCATTGTATTATTTCCCTGTAAATTACTCTTTATTTTAATTAGTGTATCTTTCATTTCTGAGTGGGTCTTTTTATGCTGCTGAGGTCCTCATTAAGTTCCTTGAGCATCCTTATAAACAGTGTTTTGAACTCTACATCTGATAGATTGCTTATGTCCATTTCATTTAGCTCTTTTTTTGGAATTTTGATTTGTTCTTTCATTTGGGCCATGTTTCTTTGTCTGCTCATTTTGGCAGCCTCCCTGTGTTTGTTTCTATGTATTATGCAGAGCTTCTTTGACTCAGTGTCTTGGTAATGTGGCCTAATATAGTAGCTGTCCTATGGGGTCCAGTGGCACAGCCTCCTCTATCACCCAATCTGGGTACTTGAGGTGCACCCTTCCTGTGGGCTGAGTACACCCTCCTGTTGTAGTTGAGCCTTGGTTGCTATTGGCAGATCAATGGGAGGGGTTTACCCAGGTCAGTCAGCTCTAGGACTGGCTGTGGCCACTGACTACCAACCTCCTCTCTCTGCAGAGGATCAGCTATGCAAGGACAGGGTGGTGGTGCTCCAATGTGTTCTGTAGCTGTCCACTGGGTATGCTGGCCCTGGGGTTTCCTGGGTGGTGCAGGCCAAGGTCAGCCCCCACCTGTGTTTTGTCTGAGGCACCCCGCCTGAGCTATAAAGCAATTTGAGATGGCTGCTACTTGTGCTGCGCCTGGCGATTCCCAGGTGAAGCTAAGCTGTGACTCTAATCTGGCAGCCACTAGGGCTCACTGAAGCTAAGTGTAGCTTGTTTGATAGGATTCAGGAGCCAAGACCAGCCATTCTTCTGGAAAAGCAGCTAGGGTGGGCCCATAAATTGGGTGGGACAGAGCCTCTGAGGATCTCCAGGGCAGTTCAAACAGTGTTAGTTGGGTTGATGGAATCTCAGATATGTCACCAGCTTACCAGCTCTGTGGGGAGAGGATTTTGCAAAGGGAATGGCCTCTGCTCATCTTAATGCCAGAAACTTCAGTTTCTCCCTGTATACCACTGCTGCCTTTCAACCTGCTCTGGTGCAGGAGCTCAGAGGGAGTGAGTCTGAGTGTGGGTTTTTTAAGAGGAACTGTTTGGGGCTCCAAAAGTTTCTTCCACTGACCCAATCCCCTCTGGTTTTTGTAGCCAGAAGTTATGGGGACTTATCTCCCTAGCACTGGAATCCTGGACTGGGGTCCTGGTGTGGGTCTTGAACTCCTAGCTTCTGAGATATCCTTCCCAAAATTTTACCCACCACACATGGGTGTTGAGCCAGCCCTTCTGCATCTGCACCACTCCTACCAGTCTGGATGGATGTGGTTTCTCTAATTCTGTAGTTCTCAGACTTCCATTCATTCTGATTCCACTTGATTTCTGACATTCCAGAGTGATGGTTGTTCTATATATTAGTTGTAATTTTGATATGGTTGTGTGAAGAGGCAAGCCATGTCTGCCTACACTGCCATCTTGACCAGAAGCTCCCTCATATTTACCTGGGTTTCCCACAGGTGGTCTTTGCTGGATTCTCTGGTTAAATGTGGCGCCTAATGACTGGAAGACTGGTAAAAGTGTGACTATATGTGTATATGTATGCATGAGTATGTGTCTACATGTGTACAGTTATTAGTCTTATTTCAAATTTTTGCTCTGTTTGTTTTTGAAATGTTAGTTAAAATAGCAAAATGTAAAAATAACCCATTCTCAAGAATTATCAAATATCACATTCTAGTTCTTTTTGTTTCAGATATTTTATTTATATAAATAAAATAGGATATTAGAAGTAAAATTAAAATTCCCCTTTTGTCTCTCTCCAAGTTTTATCCTCTTATCTCCTCCCAAAAGGTGGTCATTATGAGTTTTGAGGATTCCAATTCAGTCCATATTTTTGTATTTTAGTATTGCTTTGCATGCTTTGTAGTGTTTATGGGTTCTCTCATGCTATATCTATCATTTTGTATCTTGCTGATTTTAACTCAAATTATATTTTCTAGATCACTGCTGTCGAAAAAAAATACAATATAAAACATATATGTAATTAAAAATTTTCTAATAGCCATATCAAAAAAGCAAAAAGAAATAGGTAACATTTAATTTAGTATGTATTTTATTTAACCCAATACATCCAAAATATTATTCCATCATATATCTTTAGCCATATTTTAAGTGATCAATAATGTTATGTGGCTAGTAGCTACCATATTGGAAAGCACAGTTCTAGATCTATTTATATTGATACACCTTCACTTAATGTAGAGTCTCTCTCTCCCTCAGCTACCCGCCCCCTCTCTCTCAATAGGTTTTTCCCTATTGCAAATAATGTTTCACTGAACATTTTTGTCTATGTCTCCTGCTACCCATGGACAAGAGTTTCCCTTAGTGAATAGTGTGAGTGGAATTTCCAGTTCATAAGAGTGAGCACTAGCTGAAGGACTGCTGCCCAATTGCTCTCCATAGTAGTTGTATCAATTTACCTTCTCAACAACAGGGACTGAACATGCCCGATTCCCACATCTTCATCACAGACTACCAGGGTGGAATCCCACGTGTACTTGTTAACTGGAAGACTTTGCCAAACTACTTAATTCTGTTTTCTTCTCCGTGAAATGGGGCTAATAACTAAAAATTGTATCTACCTTACTGTTGTTAATACTAGATGAATTAATACATGGAAATAAAACACTTACAATCCTGCCTGGAAATGGTGATTCCTCAATAAATGTCAGCTATTGGGATTGTCATCATTATCTCATTTGTTCTTTTTTTTTAAAATATACATTACATTATTGTATTTTTCCCATTTTCCTTTAGTTTCCTTATACCCCCTGCAATCACCACACTGTTGTCCATGTCCATGAGTCCTTTTTCCTTTTGCTCAATCCCTCCACACCCTAATCCACCCCTTACCTTAGCTGTCATTCTGAGTGCTCTGTGAAGTAAACAGGATAGGTATTATTATTATCAAGAAGAGATTGGATAAAACCAATCCAGGTCTAGAATTCATTAAATATTAAGTGTCATAGCTACAGAGAGATAATTTCATCCAATCTCAACTTTGCTTTAGAGAAGAAAAAGCTTTGGTTTTCTGGGATTTGTCTAACTTCTCCAAATTGATTAGAATATTAGCATCTGGAACTAAGTCTTCTAACTCTTAGATATTACTATCATGTAAATCCTTTTCTTTCTTAAGAGAGATTGGAGGAAACATCATTTTGGCCATGATGAAATGCCAAAGTTCATGGGAAATACCACAGATGTATAATCTCATTTAATTAGAGCAAAGATTTAAAATACTTTCCTTTTATATCCTAATATTCAGTTAACATTTCATTTCTGTCTGCCACCATTACCACCAACATCACTCACACCATGACACTACCAACATCATTACCTACTTTTCCACTGAGATCAAACCTACTGCAGTTGGAATAGGTGATTTTAATTAGTGTTGACTGTGTTTCCATAATGCCTAGAGAGAGGAAACATGAGCCCAGTGCTTAGAAGAGATGTCCAAACCCAGGCGGGTAAAACAGACGCTAGGACAAGGAAAGCTTTTCTTCTGTTTTTTATTGTTGTTTTTGTTGTTGTTTTTACCTTAAACTCTGCTAACATTCCCCCTTCTTTTTATTTATTGTGTATATTCTTCCTAAGTTATGGGATGTATCTGCTATGGTGTGAAATTTCTATCATCTGGATCCCCTCAGGGTCAGTTTCTATTGAATGTTTCCCCCCACCCTTGAGTATTGTTTGTTTTCTTTGTGCATCTAGTAATTTTTGATTGGCAACTGGACATTGTGAATTATACAATGTAACATCTCTGGATTCTTTAATGTTCTTCTGAAGAGTAATTCTTTTAGAAGATGGTTTGGCTGGACTCAAACTCCCAACTCTGTCTTCCTTTTGGTAAACAGCAAATCAGGTCTCCACTCAGTTCATTCAGTTTCCAGCTACTGTTAATTTTCAAAGCCCTTTGGGGTCTTCCCTAGCCATGCATGGTTCAGCAGTTACCTAAGGTTTTAGGAGATTTTATATGGGTATGGGACTCTCCCCTTGTGCAGCTGCCTCCCTTCCAGGATTATCCCTCTGACCTTGCTCTGCCTGCCATAAACTATGTCTGATACCTCAACCCAGTAAGACAGTGGCTTCTGCCACTAAAGCTTGGTAGACAAGAGCCCGCAAATCTTCAACTGTCACTCATAAAATTCTTCTTTCAAGGAGAGACTTTCCTCTAGTTTTAATTTTGATCATTTTCCAATTCCTTAATATAATTTTTAAAACTATTGTACAGGTTTTATAATTTCCATCTGACAGAAATTTAGTCCAACCAAGACTCTACTATTAGTGAAGCTATAATATCTTTTATATGTCTTTAATCTAAAGTAGCTCCACCTTCCCCTATGCTATTTACTCACTGAAGAAACTGGATATGAGATGAAGGTGGGTGAAAGTATTTATAGTACTCTCTTCTGTAAATGTATGAAAATTTTCCTTTCTTTCTTTTTTCTTTCTTTCTTTCTTTCTTTCTTATTTTATTGTTGTTCAAGTACAGTTGTCTCCATTTTCCCCTCACCACTCCTCCCTCCCCCCGCCGCACCTATCCCCACCTTGCACCTCAATCCTGTCCTCCATGGCTTTGTCCATGGGTCTTTTATACATGTTTCTTCACAATGCTTCCCCTTCTTTCCCCCATTATCTCTCTCTCCCATCCCCTCTGGTTACTGTCAGTTTGTTCTTTATTTCAATGTCTCTGGTTATATTTAGCTGGCTTGTTTGTTTTGCTGATTAGGCTCCACTTATAGGTGAGATCATATGGTATTTGTCTTTCATCACCTGGATTATTTCACTTAGCATAATGCTCTCCAGATCCATCCATGCTGTTGCAAAGGGTAGGAGCTCCTTCTTTCTTTCTGCTGGATAGAATTCCATTGTCTAAATGTACCACAGTTTTTTGATCCACTCATTTATTGATGGGCACTTAGGTTTCTTCCATCACTTGGCTATTGTAAATTGTGCTGCTCTGAACATTGGGGTGCATAGGTTCTTCTGAATTGGTGAATCAGGATTCTTAGGGTATAATCCTAGCAGTGGTATTGGTGGGTCAAAAGGCAGTTCTATTTTTCATTTTCTGAGGAAATTCCCTACTGTTTTCCAAAGTGGCTGTACCAGTCTGCATTTTCTCCAACAGTATACTAGGATTCCCTTTTCTCCACAGCCCTGCCAGCACTTGTTGTTTGTTGACTTGTTTATGATGGCCATTCTGACTAGTGTGAAGTGGTATCTCATTGTGGTTTTAATTTGCATTTCTCTGCTGGCTAGTGATGCTCAGCATCCTTTCATATGTCTTAATAAACACTTTAAAATCAAAAGATTACTTCATGAATAGTACTGTGTGCATACTATTACTTGACAGAAGGAGCATAATGTTTTGCTAGAGATCTATGAGTCACATTCTTGTGCCTGCAACACTCCATAAGACTCTATTCTCAGTAATTTTCACAATGTCTGATAGATAAAGATGATCAAGATATACGTGTGTAATAAATGAATGAGTAAACAAAAGAAGAAAGAATCTTACCCACGATTACATGGAAGAGCAAACTTTAGAAAACAGCTTCTTCAATTCTAGATATTTAAGCCTACTACTGCTTTTTGACTATGCTTATTATATTATACCAGGAAACCAGGAAAAGTGAAATGAATTATGCACCCTCAAGTGGACCTTAGTGGCAGGCATATTTACACTCCTGCAACACATTGTCCAAATATCCTACCTTTAACACCACTTTTTTCTTGATGCTGACAAAAAGAACAGGAATTTTGCCTCTACCATGTAGAAGAAATAATGTTAACCATCTTCCTTTGTGCCAAATATATTAAATGTATAAAGTGGAATTGTTTTTCCTAAGAGCTATTATAAAGGAGAGGGAAAAAAGAAGTTAATGCTGCTCCTGAAAGATTAAGAGTGGAAATTAACTCTACTCTCAGTAAATGTCCCATAAAGAAGAGCAATGCATTCATGTTACCTCTGTCTGACATGATAATCAATAAAGTCTGGGATATTTCTATAAATGAGTTGTTGAATTTTATCACAAAGGACAAACATCTAACTTGACCATTTCACAAAAATGCTCAAAACAGAACAAGCATCTTAAAGCAAGCTTCAGTGCATGCAGGGCAGGCAAAATAATAGAAACCACATAAAAATTATTTTTAAATGTTATACTTTGAAGCTGATAGTTTGAGATCAAAGAAAGTGGTGAACTGCTTATCTAAAATATCTTCTCAGAAATTTGGATGGCAAAAATAAACAACTTTTCTCCAGGCTTTAATAATTTTCCCTAGAACCAAAACAGAATAGTACTTGTTGTCCGTAGATAAAGTCCAATGTAGTAAGCAAGTGGAGCACGAGAGAACTTGCAACAGCGGTCTGCGTGATGCAATAGAGCTGATTTTCTGTAAATAAATCTCTGTTTAAAACCCTGGGGCCTTCCTCCCCTGTAGTGACTTAGAGGCTGGAGAAAGGAAAACCTCTGTGATTAGCCTGGGATCTTCAAGTTGTTTTAACTCAAAGATTAGGAAGGCTAAGTGATTAGAGACAGGTGAGAAGACATAAAGTGGTGAGAGATGGTTAGCTATTTTTTTAAAAAGTGAAATTTTCAATGGGTAAATCACCAGGATTCACATAGGTGGAAATTAGGCAAGTGAGAGAGGAGGTATGAGGGACAGAGGACAACAGCCTGATGAAGGCAGAGGGTTCCAGTGGAGTCAAGGGTGAAAATGTTAATTTTGCCTAATGATTCTGTTGTTTCTTATTTTGGTTAAACACAAAAATTCCCTGAGCTCCACCTCAGACTTACTAAATCAGAAGGTGTAAGAGCGGGGGTTGGAAACCTCATTCTTTTTTATTCTTTTAAGACCCATAAGTGATTCACGTACCCAGTCACATCTGGCTGACTGGCTCAATTTGAATTTCAGGTCTCCAGTTACTAGAAAATTAATGTTGGCAAGTGCCACTGCCAGTATTGACCTGGACAATACGAACTTCTATTTGTCCAACTGAGCACACTGCTCTTTGAGCATACTGCTTTTATTCCTTTAAGATATTTTTCTGAGATGTGACTTCATGATGTTATACTTCTATCTCCCATATGTGGTGGCAAGAAGAAACTCTGGAGCCAGACTAAGATATGACACAAGTGTTTCAAAGGCACGGTAAAGAGGAATAGAGATGACTGCCAAGCCAAAGAAAATGAAGCTGATCCAGATTTTTAACAGTTACATTGAGATGTAATGGAAGTACAAATGGGTAATGACACTAACCCCATTCATGACAGCTCCTCCCTATAAATTTTGGAGGGATACAAATATTCAGTTCACAGCATACATATAGGCCTCCACGTTATTGCCTCACTCAAAGGGCTTTTTCATACATTCTGGGAGATATTCAAAATCCTCCCACTCATTCAGATTCTAGATGAAGTCCCTTTTCCTCTTTTAAGCCTTCCCTGCCCTTTCCAAGTCTTTTGTAATCCTATATTGCTAGTATCGCTGATTTGTCACTTAATCACTTGCTTGACATAGAGAGGCAGAGGCCTGAACTGGACCATACTTTCTTTGATAACAGGAATTGTATCTTGTGATTTTTTTTAAATACTATCGTGGACCTATGGGACTATAAAGGTTTACTGGATGGAAGGATGGATGGATGGATGAACAATCAGGCTGTCTCCTTTGACAGACTAGTGACTATATAATATTGGATTGGAAAGGAAGTAGATAAACTTAATATTCTGTAAAACTATGATTCCTGGGTGTGTAAACTGAGCAATTTCCTGGAATACAAGAATAAAAGAGAGAGAGTGAGAGAGAGGGAGTCAGAGAGAGAGTGAAGGAAAGAGACAGGAAGGAGAGGAAGGAAGGAAGGTAAGCAAGCTACTCTTAATACATATGAAGTCACTGAATCTCCTTCTGGGCTAAAATTATGAATGCTACTCCAGCCTCTCCTGTCAAGAATGTCTACTATGTTGGAAAATGTCCTTCCCCTGCCTAGGCTCTCCCCTGTGTGGAAAGGGGACTAATTGAAAACATAGTGAGAGACTCTGCCCCTCCCTGCATTAGGGAGGGGTGTCAAGAGGCTTTCCTGACACTTAGACTCCCTCCTCCCTGCATGACTGTTGTGGTCCAGGACACTTTGCACAGTCTAACAGGAGCCAGAGAATAGCCATCCAACTTTTCTTTTAATGATTATTACGTGGAGTTGAGTACCAGTCCTCAGAGAAATTGGCCCTCCTGCCCTCCACTGGCTTCCCTTGAGGACAGAGAGAACATTTTGCTGTGTCTCCCAAGCTTCCCTGCCAATCTGGTGTTGTTGAAACCTCCTTTTTCCCCATCTGCATTTGATCTGCAATATATTTTGTTGCTCACTTCTGGTAAAATATTTTAAAGCTTAGATATTTGTTTTTTAGTGGCCCTTCTGAAAGTCCATTAATTCTTCCTCTAAAGGTACCATCTTTTCTATTACTTTAACTCATGCAGAATTTGTTGCTAGGTTGTGCTATTACCACTAAATGTTCTGACAATTTTTTTCCAATTTAAGCTGCTTGATGGATTTAATATTCTTATGACTAGCAATAAGACCATCCAAATTAACCCCATTCCACAAAATTAGGGTTCTCCACAGCCCTGGCCAGACTGGTGAGTTGGCACCATCTTAGACCACTTATTTTTTTTCCTGTTTTCCCAGAACTTAAAAGGGACATCATCAGTTTAGTTCAACCCCACATCTGAGGAATCCAGTTATAAGAAATATGATAAAGATTAAATAATTTTCAAGGTTTAAAATGTTCTACATGTCTAATAAATGTCTCTTAATTCCCAAGTTAAGAATACAATTATTTGACAGTTAAGAATCAATCGATATAATTAGAAAAAATAAAAAAGAGAGGAGGTGGGTAGCAGATGAATTGTGCTGAAGATGTATAAAACAACATAATTAGTAGAAAACTGAAAAGAGTAAAATATAACTATAGCTATGAAGCTATTGATCCTTATCTACCCTTTTGGATTCTGGGAAGAAAACCCATGGTAGTCCATGTTGCCCTGGGTATCTCCAGGCATTCTTTTCTCAAAGATAATCTTGATGTTTAAACCCATGTGCACATATGACTTTATGAACTGCATACCACTCAGTAACTGCCCTCTAATTCCTCTCCATTTATTGCCCTGTTTGAATCCTCCCCTTTGCACCTGTCTCTCTAACCCTTTAGTCTCCCACTGAAGAATTTCTCACAGTGGTGTATCACTATTTCCAGCTAGAAGGAAATTTTTTTCAAACTGTGCCAACTATAGAAGGATTTTCTATAAAGTTAATACAGCTTCATATCAAGATTCCTCAATTGCATGAGCTTTGTCCAAGGCTCTATATTTAATTTTGCATTCATATTATTTTTCTTAAAAGTGCTCCTCTAAGTCATACAAGATTCAGGTCCTATTAAGCCCCTACATATGCCCCTGGTTTCTATTCACCCCTGTGCTCTCCATTACCCGTTAATCTACTTAAAATCAAAACCAATGAAAGAAGCACAAAACTTTCTCTTTGAGTCTCTCCATCAAACAGACAATTTGTCAAAACTTCTTTCAAAGTCATCTTATCTTTCTTCCTGGGTTCTTCTATGCTTAATGTGCCATCACACTTGCCCATCAATTGAAAAATTCTAGCCCCAGACTAAAAACTTTTGGCTTCTCCCTATCACTTTCCCATGGTCTTCAAAGTGCAGGTAGAGTTCAAGCTGGGGGAAAGCTCTTAGCCTTTCACCAAGTTTCAGGAGACCTCCAGTCTCCAATGAAAGAATTCAGGGAAGTGTCATTTAAGATGCATACCATCGTAGTCCCTAAAAGGCTGGACACTTTCTGCAATGTATCATTTCCTTTCTCCTTTCTTTTGGACTGTGGTTTCAAAGTCTTTGGGAATAAAAACAGGGTCATAATCTATGGCCAGTCTTTCTGTCCAGTAGAGAAAGCCCTGCATGCACAGTTTTGTGATGATTCTTGCCAGCTTTCTCACAAGGGGAGTCTTCAGAAATGAGTGACTAAATGAGTGACACCTAGACAGAAAACTAGAATAATTGGGCACAGAGTCTGACTGTCCCACTTCCCCCACTACTAACTGCCTGTTCTTTGGTAATAAGAGGATCTGAGCCCAGAGTGGAGCCTGTAGCTTCCACACTGGGAGAGGGGTAGGGAGGCAAATAAAAGGAGAAAGTCCTCAGAGCTGTGTTTTGTGCCCTTCCTCCAAGCTGTTTGAGTTCTCTCTTCAGCAAGAAAAACTCGTGAAACCCGATTCCCATCTAATCCTCCCTATCTTAGAGCTTTTATCTGGTTTTCTGCTTTTATTCCCAGTTTTGTTTTAGGAATTTTGGATACAATAACATAAAAGTCAGGATTAGGAGCACAGGTCCTGGATGGTATACCATAACTGGCTTTTGCCATTTGTTCTGGCCTTGGGTTGACTTTATCAAGCTTCAGCTTTCTTATTAGAATGGGGCTAGAATTATGCTCTGTTATTAGAAACTAAATGAGATGCCTATAAAGTCTCTAGCATTCAATCCATATTAGCTATTATTGCCATGATTTTCTAGGTGTCTCCTAAACGAAGTGAATCATCAGGTATTTGATAAGAGTGGTAAGAATGAAGTGACAACATCAAAGAGCATGGACAGACATGCTTGTCACCCACTCACCCTGTCCTTTCCCTAGACCACTAGGAGCCCTGAGATGGAGGTGGGGGATAAGAGTCAGAAACACAAAGAAAAGAAACCCAGCAATTTCAGTTCTGGGAATATATCTGAAGAAACCTGAAACACTAATTTGAAAGAATATACACACCCCTATGCTCATTGCAGAGTTACTTACAATAGCCAAGATCTGGAAACAGCCCAAATGCCCATCCGTAGATGAGTGGATAAAACAGCTTTGGTACATTTACACAATGGAATACTACATGTACATAAAAAAGAAGGAAATCTTACCTTTGCAACAGCATGGATGGGCATGGAAAATACTATACTAAGTGAAATAAGCCAGCCAGAGAAAGGCAAAAGCATATGATCTCACTTACATGTGGAATCTAATGAACAAAATAATTTAGCAAACAAAATAGAAAGAGAAGATAGATATATAGAACAAACTGACAGCTATCACAGAGGAAGGGTTGGGGGACTGGGTAAAAAAAGTAAAAGGATGAAGTTATATATTATATATATATTACTATATATATAGATATATAGTAATTTACTTATAATAAATATTAAATATAATAAATAATATAACAGGTTACTTTGTTATATTAATAAATAAATATAATAAACATAAAGGTAATTTACTAGCATATATCTATGTGACATAAAGATAAAAGGATGAAGATACATATATATCAATATGCAGAAACAATAGACTGGTGTTAGCCAGAGGGACAGGAGGGTGGAGGGAGGTGGAAGAGGGCAAAGCGGGATAAATGGGAATGGAAGGAGACTGTACTTTGGGTGATGGGTGCACGATGCAGTGTACAGATGATATTTTGTTGAGTTGTACACCTGAAACCTGTATGGTTTTGTTAACCAATATCACCCCAATAAACTCAATTAAGAAAAAGAAAGAAAGATAAGGAAACACATAGATTTAGTGTGTTGAAAGAATGCGAATCCTTAAGGTCCAGAGTGGTTTAGAGATAGAGTACGAATTGCTGATGACCATCAGAGGAAGACCCTTAATGTACACTGACCACCTTCTGCCAGCTCCAGGAGAGTTTCTTTCTGCACAGGAGCTTGGTGCATCTCAAAGTCTGGAGAGGGCAGGAGAGAAACTGGACTCCAAAGAATAAGCTCTTCTTCCCACTGTCAGAAGAGTCCTGGTTAACTGGTGAAGTTAGATAAAATACATCCATCCACTTGTTCACACTGGTAGGTCGAGACTTTCAGTTTCTTCCATAAGAGAAAATTGTGACACTGCTTATTAAATGTAATGTAAGTGCCACAAACTCTTATGGCTAGAAGACAATTCAAATGCGATTCAGTTCAATTTGTTTGTTTGTCCAATGATGGAACTCAGATTTGGAAAGGCCACATGACTTGCTTGTGCTTGCAGTGCAAGTTTGACCAGATAGCTGGAGCAGAATCTCTGGGATAGAAAAACAATGGGCTTCGCTGTGCACTTTCTACTGACTCAAACCTGGTTAGTCCAACTGGTTTAGAAATGTAGGTACAGCGAACTTACTTACAAAATGCCTGTAAGTAAGTAGAAAGAAAATAAAAGGATTTGGTTCATATTTATACTGTTTTTTTTTTCTTTTCTATAGTGTTATGTTTATAAAGACTGATTGATTCACAAACTATAAACTTTACAAACAGCTTTTTTTCTCATTTTTTCCTTCAAACATGGGAAAATAACATGATGTTAATGTCCTACTATTCCCAGGGCTCCCCTCATCTGTACATCTGAGAGCAGCCTGCCCTCCCTCACCCCACCACCAATCAATTCCTAAAGAGGAAACATTCTTGGAGAGCACGTCAATCTAGTGAGGAAAAAATATGGGGCTAGGAGAAGGAGGAAAAAGAAGGAGGAGAAAAACTTTCAGTGGGTTGACATAGAGCACAAATTTTATCAGGGGGTTTAAGAAATTTTAAAAAATTTTTCATCTATTGATTTGAGGGAGGAAGGGAGGGAGGGAGGCAGTGGAATGGGGAGAAAGAGAGAGAGAAGGAGAGAGAGAAATATCAATTTGTTGTTCCATTTATTTATGCATTCATTGGTTTATTCTTGCATGTGCCCTGATCAGGGATCAAACCCACAACCTTGGTGTGTTGGGATGACCCTCCAGCCAACTGAGCTACATGGCCAGAGCAGAGAAATATGTTTTAAGCTATATATATTTCAGTCTCCTTCAATATCCCCCAATAGAATTCCTAATTACTTTTTTCTCTTAAACATGCTTCTTCCAAAGGGCACTGCTGTAAAAACCTCCCCTAGAAACCCTTCTCCTAGGCCTCCAAGTTTATAAGGGTTACAAGCAGCGGTTTATTGGAGCCAACTTGTACTCATCCATGAGAACAAATTCTGTGCAACTCTTCCCAATTCCATTCAGTGGCCTCATACTGATAGCTTGAAATTGCCCATGGTGGGAGTATTTACACCATAGAAATGGGTAAACACTACAAATTAAGGCTTTTTTTTCTCCCCTCTAGAGAGCTAGTTTACCAGCATGCCACCAGATAAAAACACAGTGATAAAATAATCCTCCCAACTCATGTTCAGATTTTGTTTTTTAACCATGATAGCTGTGTTCTCATTTCAACTCTCTCCACTAAAAATAAATGCTTCTAAAAATGTAGCATTGGAAACCGGAAGAAAAGCAATGGAAAGCTAACTTCTCAGCTCCTTCAATTAATCACTCCAGTGTCACTTGTTTGAGTTAACTCAATGTGTTAGAATGTGTCACTTATGTAACCAAAAAGTCACTGTATCACTCCTGACAGTCCAGTCTTCTTCATTCAAAGAGAAAACCTAGCTTTGTTCCAAGGTCACGCCCCCCAGCTACTAGAACACTAGCAGCTATCTATGAACGCAAGTATGAGTGATGTGTGCTATAGCAATCAATGAATCCTGTCACTGTAGCAAAGGAAAGATGGCACATTTTTATCCTTTAAATATCTCAATGTATTATTAATATTCTAGCACTCTCCTAAAAGATTTGTCACCTGTAAAGTATTTTTTAAAAGATCTTATCCCCTTTTTGTCATAAATATTTTTTAAAATAATAAAGTTTCAGACCCTCTATCTAGGAAACTATATGCTAGAAAAGTCTGCACCCAACTTTAGTTAACTCCAGGTTAAGAACCCTGTTGTAGATAAGGTCCCTGTTCTCAAATGGTCGTCAGTCTCCTTGAGGAACTTCTTTGAGAACTTATGTTCTGAAATTCTCTTAAGAATCAATAGCACTTTTTGTGCATCATCTTAGTAGTGGCATCTTTTCCTTCTTGGGACAGACTTAACTTAAAAGAAAAAATAGGCAAAAGTCACTTGGCATAAAAGCTGATAAAGTGGACAATGAAACTGGAGTTCACCTTTTTTTGGTAAATAGAAGAGAGTAGAATAATAGGGTCCTTTTTCTTTCTGACTCATAAACTGGCTCTGTAGGCAGCTCCAAAAGAAGATTTCTGGAAAACATCTGGGCAGTGTAATAGCATCATCAGAATAACTGGGTATTTTCCACTCACTTCTATAACAAATATTTATAAAGCAGTTGATAAGGGAAATTGCTCATTTGGATACATAAATTCTTAATTTCACCACCTTTGTTGAAAAAAATCAGTCTATTATCAGATATTTTATTTCAAATAGTATGCATTAAACTTTTATCATGTAGCAGGGACTGTTAACTGCTTTCCATGCTTTTTTCTAAGAATATATATTAATATTGTCTTTAATTTACAAGTTAGAAGACTGAGCCTTAGAGTGGTTAGGTAGCAGCCTGGAATTTGAGATACGAGTCTTCCTGACTCTCGACCCTATGCTCTTAACTACTATTAAGAGTGCTTCCTCCTGTCCACACATGAAAATCATATGCCACCTTCTATCAATAAAGAAAAGCCACTAGAAGGAAGCAGGTGAGAATTGAAATGGGAGTTTAGAAGAAGCAGCCATCTGTGTGGGCTGTGATGCATGAGAACTGTGTGGAGGAGGCAAGACTTCAGCTCAGCAGGGCTGAGATGAAGGAACGGCGTGGCTGCAGGCAGCAGCAATGACAAGGTCAAGGGCTCAAAGGTAAGAACAGTAAAGGTGCCTTTGCTAAGGGACAGCATACAGGGACAGGCAGAATGACAGCAAGGCAGACAGGTAAATGATTGCAGTGGCGGTGGTAGCTGAGAGGGACAAGGCAGCTATTACAAAACAAACAAACATGAGCCACGTTGCTAACTAAACCTAGAGGAGGGAACCAAGAATGGCAGCTAGGACAGGGTCTCTTCCCCCAGAGTTCCCAGGGAACACTGAAAAAAATCCTGGGCCCAGTCTCAGACTATACCCCAGATCAAGGAATCTGTATTTCTGGGGATAGACAGCCCAGGCCTCAGTTTGTTTTGTTCATTTTGTTTTAAGTTCCCCAAGGGTGAGAGCCACTGGTCTAACTTTCATCTATTTCAGTTAAAGTAGATGAAGCAGATAGGAATGGAGTTTAAGTGTGTGCAATTCAGGTTGACAATCTGAGAATCAGGCCAAAAAGAGGGACAGAGGCAGAAAGGTAATGAGGACACAAACATGGGCAGTAGCAGTGCAGTAGAAAGCCATGACAGAAGAGTACCTGATGCGTGAGCAAAAGCATAACTATGGTCACACCAAATTGACACAGAACCAGATCCACATGCAGAATGTAGTAGCACGATTAAAAGTGTGGATCTACCACGTGTTAGCTAGGCAAGTTACTTGACCTCTGTGAGCCTCAGTGTCCTCATCCGTAAAATGGAAATGCTAATCTTATCTGTCTTTCAGGAGGGTACAAACCCTAGGCATAAGAGAAAGGTTATGAACTGATGGTCCTTGATGAGATGCCAGTTCTAAAACAGGTTGAAAACTGAAGCAAAAAGTGCACAATCCTAAGAACAGGGAGACGGCGATAGAACAGTAGATTGGTGCCAGGCGGTAGAAGAGCTCACTCATTTTCCTGTAGTAATGATGGGGAAAGAGAAGCATGACATTTTTGGAAAGCAATGTGGAAAAATATATCACAAGCCAGAAAGATGTTTATACCATTTTATCCAGTAATCCCACTCTTGGAATTTATCCTAGAGAAATAAATCAACTGAAGAAAAAGAAGCTGCAGTGTGTAAAGATCCATAATGTAAAAGAATGGAAACCACCTAAACTGCTAAATGCAGGTCAATGGCTAAATAAATGGTTATACAACTACTCAATAGAACACTAACTTTGGGATCCAGAAAACTTACTTTATTCATCTTATAGTTTTTAAAAGTTTATCCTTATTTATACAAATACTTAAAAACATTTAAAAATACAGAAATAGCTAAAGTCCCCCTTGACCACTCTTAGTTTTCTGTCTACAGGTAGCCGCCACCTTTGACAGTTTGGGGTGGTCTCTCCCAGACATTTTTCACTACACTGACACACAAACACAGACACACACACACAGACACACACATTTATATATATGCATGTACACACGTAGGTCCTTATACATACATTTTGGAGAGCTATGTATTTTATTTAGAGTGTGTGTTAAAATGCTGTCCCACTGTACTTGCTTTTCTGCAACTTCTTAAAAAATTTGTTTGTTCGCTTGTTTACTTAGCAACGAGCCTTGGAAGTTTTCCATTCAGTATGGATAGATAGAACACATTCTTTCTGAGTGAATATATCACAGTTTATTTAACCATTCCAAGTAATGCTGAGCAGGTTCGTGATCTTCAGTTTTCACAATTATGAATGTTACAGTGAACATTCTTGTTTCTGTTTCCCGAGGCACACAGGCAAGCATTTCTGAGGGCAGGCATGGCAGAGTGAAATGGCTGGTGTGGAAGGCCTGTGAACTCTAAATGTAAATAGTTAAATGGCTTCGCCCGCTTACTCTTGGCCAGCAGGAGAGGGGAGTGCCCATTGTCCTACATCTACTCTACCATGGGTATTACCAACTTTTTAATGTTGCCAATCTGCTAGGTGAAAATAGTAACACATTGCTCTAATTTGCACTTCCTGACTTCTTACTGCCCTAAACCTCTCTTTGGGCCATTTATGTTCCTTTCTTTTTATGTTACCTGTTCATTACCTTTGCCAACTTTTCTACCTTATCATTTTGAAATCCCTGTCACAGATCATAGTCATTTAAGATAAGTTCTCAACTATTTAGTGAATTCAAATATACCATTAAAAAGGAATTAAAGCCTCCTTAGAAAAATGTAAAGTATTTATGGCATAGTGTTAGACTGAAAAGAAGATTGTGACTTATGTGCAGTATGAAACAATATCCATGCATTGGAACACAGGTGGGAAGGGAACACCTAAAATACTAACAACAACGAAACTCAGAGCAGGAGTTAACATTTACATAGCACTGAGTGAATGCTAAGTGCCGATCAAAATGTTTTACAGGTATTAACGCCTTTATTCCTTACAATGATCCCTATTAGATTTCTTTGAATTTGCTAGAGCACAATTTGTATAAGTGGCAAAGCCAGGATTTGACCAACTTGGGCAGCCTGATTCCAGAGCCTGCCTTCTTAACTGCTGTATTATACTAACATAACTTCTTAAACAAATTCCTTTACAATTTTCGTGATATTATTTTTCCATAGGAAACACCGGTGGAGAGAGGTTCGGGGCCTTTTCGGTCAGGGAAACTCACAGAGCGTCCGCACCTCAGTGGAGTCACGGCCCTCTATTTTGTGAACTCATTAATTCCATCAAGACAGCATATCCATGTGGCCAGGGCCCAGGGAACTGAGCCATGTTCACCAAACTCACAAGAGACTGATTTACAAATCAGTCTCTTTTGTTCATTTTTTTCATTTTGTTAGTCAATTTTGTTCATTTAAACTGAGAGCTTTCATTGCCAAGTGAAATACAATATTTATGGCAGTCTAAGCAGGCTCTTTCTACTGGAAAAGTTAAACTGGAAACCAAATTAAAGAGTAAAAGGTTAATGGGAGCAGCATCAAATGGGAACTGATTGAGCTTGGGAAATAGTGTTATCACAAAGTAGTTAGAATGAATCCCTTGTACCCCAGGGTACAAGGGAACAAGGAAAATAACACTTTTTAACATTTAATCTCTAATCTCAATCTTCCTCCCACCAAGCTACTAGGAAAGCTAACTTCAGTCATTTTCTTATTTTCCTCTCCTCCCAGCAACTTCTGAAATCCTATGCAAAGCCATGCATGTGGGGTGGGAGTGGGGGTCACACTTCACATTACATGGTCATCGATCCTCCATCACCAGGCTACATAAGTTGCCAGTGGGACATCATCTGCCCCTTTTGGCATGCTGTCTGCTGCTGCTGCCGCCGCCGCTGCTGCTAATTCTGCTGCCTCTACTGCTGCTGCGCCTTCCATGGGGCACAGGAGGCTTTCAGCTGCCCTTAGTCTCCACCTGGGGCCAAGGCTGCCTGTCATCCCATCAGCCTGTTGCCCATGCAGCCATTCCCGGGATGTGGGGTGTGTGCCCTCTTGATCAGGGATACATAGGCCTCCTCTCTCTGCTTCCCTCACCCTCCCTTCCGAAACCAGGAGAATTGCTTTGTGAGGACCGGCAAAATCCCACCTTCATGGTTTAGTCCAGACAATTTCTGTGTTCTGAATCCACTCCTCTCTGTGGGACTTGGGTTTGTATACCTAGTCCAAGACACCTATTGGGATCTTTTTTTTCTGGCAGACCTCTCTTCTGACATAATCAGCACAGAGATCACTGTTAGCTTGGGTTTAAGGTGGAAAGCTGGAAATACTAAGAAATTAAGTGTAGATCTATGCAGATACATGTAGGCAAGTAGATAGATAAATAGAATAATATCTCAAGATGTGCTGTCATGTAATCTCATTTAGGGGTGAGAGCATCCAAGGCTCTTTCTCCCCTGGACAATGTTGGCATTCAGTTGGGCCTACAGTAGCCATCTGTCCTTTTTCTGAGTTCTGTTAACAGCTGTACAAATCCTCTGCCTTTCTGTTGTTAGTCCTGACAGACACATTGCATTCACTTTTCATCACATTCTCCTTCTGTTGCCATCCCTGCAGATGGCCTATGGACAGCCGGGGCCATCTGCCTCCATAACTTTGGCAACACATAGTGAAGTGTCATTTACTCCAGACAACTCAATACAGGAGTAGCTAGAATAGCACTATTGGGGTCTTGCTCTGCTGAGGACAGGGACAGATTCATAGATGTGCAACCTGTGCAGTCATGCGGGACCTTGTGTTTGGTTCAATGCTCTGCTGTCATTATCTTTAAAATTTTAAGAACTTTTTTAACAAAGAGACTCGCTCTTTGCACTGGGTAGCACAAATTATGTAGGTGGTTCTGCCAAAGGGTCATCACCTCAAAAGGGATTTGAGAGTTCTGCATTTGGAGACCTGTTTCCAGGATTTCTGAGAGTGAGAAACTGACAAGAACTAGATTTCAGTTGCATCTAAGGATTCAGTTAATGGATAAATTTGGTAGGTTTGGTTAAAAGGTACCTGCCATGGCTGGTATGGCTCAGTTGATTGAGTGCTGGCCAGCAAACCAAAAGGTCACTGGTTCGATTTCCAGTCAGGGCACATGCCTGGGTTGCAGGCTACGTCTCCAGTAGGGGGTGTACAAGAGTCAGCCACACATTGATGTTTCTCTCCCTCCCTTCTTCTCTTTCTAAAAATAAATAAAGATTTTTTTTAAAAAAAGGTACCCTTATGGTCATTTTTCAGGTTCAAAATGTAACAGTGATTGAAGTAAACATAATACACTAATCATATTATGGTATTATGGTATGGATTTTGGTCATTGTAGATGAGGCTGTATTAACAAACTCATTGAAGATTCATGTATTAAAAGTTTCCTCATATGCATTCTATGGACATCAGCAGTTGCAGGTCCCGCTTAACCAAGGCAAGATCCTGACCACAAGAAATCGGGCAAGCATCAGCGCCTCACATCAGAACCAGCAGAAATGCTGTCTGCACGTCCTGTTCTCAGACATCAGCAGTGGAACTGTGGATGGAGAGATGAAACTACAACGATAATGCACACAGAAGATACCATTGAAACTGATGAAACTGATACCTCAGCTCTAAGGGTAGAGCTGAGAAATTGCAAGTCACCAGAAATTCTTTAGTTCCCTTCTTCCCATGCTTCCACTACATAAAACCATCCAGGACACCTTGATGCAGATCCTGGCCGGCAGGATCCATGTGTTGTGGCTGCTATGAACAAATACACACGGACTACAGAAGTGCTATGGAGAAAAAGGGACAGCATGGCCACTCTCTAAGAGAGAGGGCCCTGACCCCTGCCGGGACAGGCTTTTATTTCTTCTGTGGGTGCATTACATTGAGGATGGTCCTCATTTACTATGCACAGGTTCACTGCAGGTGATTACCTTTTTCAAAAAACAAAGGAAAGAATGTTGCTAATTACTTCAAAGAGAAGGATGTTACAAATCAGGGGGAAGAGTGGTTGAACTGGTTATATATACTCCACACTTGGGAGGTTTAGCACAGATCTTAGGAAGTTACAGTAAGCACTTGCTGCCTCAATCCAGGGTGAAGGAGTTTTAGCAAAAAGCAAGTCTCATAGCAGTCTAGGTACAATGCAGGCCTGATTCCCCACAGGAGACCGTATCCATGGGCATGGCTCCTGTGTGCCGGAATCTTGCTTCCCACTGGCCTTTCCAAGTGGGAGCTGAGCTACATTTCCATGCCACATGAAATGGTTCCCTATAACACCTGAGATGCTGAGATGGTCTTTGAGATGAGAGTCTCTCATCTTCCAGATGGCTGTCACCTGAATAAACCACTTTCCTTTACATCAGCACCTGCCTCTTGAGTATTGGCTTTCGTAGAGGCAGGCAGCTAGACCTATGTTCAGTTATAAAAACTTGGCTTTTAGAGTGATTTCAGTCATTCTATTAGTTCTATTTGTGAGTTTACTCTCTTCTTCATTGATGGCTGTACCCATACTTTCATTTATGGCTAAAGCCTCACATATACAAACTGATTAGAATAGAATGTTTGCAAACTGTATATTGGAATGGATTCAAACAACTGTTTTTGAAATGTCCAGTAGTTTAATTGGATGGTGTCTTTCTGCAGCCCAAATGTCTGTGGAAGCCTAACCTCCCCAGGCCCTGAGCAGCCCTATGCTAATTACATCTCTGACCCATGCTGACTCATGGATCACTAGGCATCCTTTGACACAGTTTACCATTACCTGTGGTGTTGGCCTGAGACGCGAGCATGACACCTAAGTTTTAGACTCCCTGATAAGGTCAGAGAGACTGCGGAATTATTTTTATCAGTCAATGCTGCTCCATTCCTTCCTGGCAGAGTTAATGAAACATCAAAGGGTTGTGGAGAAATGGTAACTTCATGTCTCTGAAAATTTATAGTTGTTTATGTATTTATATTATTTCCCATAAAGTGAAAAATAACTTGGGCATGGCGGCTCCAAATCAATGTACTATCCCACTAGTTTAGAACAGCCACCCTTCAAGCTCATCTCTGTATTTATGGGGATCTACAGATGATTCTGTCTTCAATGATCTGTGTAACCTTCCAAAGAGCTTGGAATGTCTTTCATCACAGAAGGAAGAATGCTGTGGTCTGATTTTGCAATGACATATGATTCTGGGAGATGAGCTTTGGGTGTCTAGCCTTTGATTGACATTCACTGACTTCCCCAATACATCATGTTATGCATAGAATGTCTCTTGACACTTGACACATTATACAGTATATGCCAAGTGCACGCACTGGCCATCAAACCAGGAAGGGCCTATATTCTCATTAATACTGTCCTTCTTTCCTATTAATATTACTTAAATCTTCCAATAAGGAAGTCAGAGAGTTTTTGTTTTGAATGTTTATAAAATCTAAAGTAGAGATGATCCGATAAATGGTGTCCAATGGCAAACTCTGAATTAAGGGCATTAAGAAGTAATTGAAAAAATAGTGGGAGCCAGGACCCACACATTGAAGGCTTGTCCCTGCCCTTACCAGTTGTCTATCTGAGGACATAACTTGTCCTCTCTGAGCTCCATCTTCTAAAATATTCAAATGAGGCTAATGTACAAATAAACAAATAAACTAATAACAAATTCAGACTAACTGCTTCGTGGGGTTGTTTTGAGGTTTATAATAGATTATTTTGGTGGAAACTTTTGTAAAGGGTGGTCTTGGAAACATGTTGATTAAAAATTGAGAAAATATGGAATAATTCAGCATACATTTTACTAATTCCTAAGGCAATGGTCCCCAATGCCCATGCTGCATCCAGATCAATTGGAATCTCTAGAACTGGAATCCATGCATCGGTGTGTCAGTGTCTTCAGGTAATTCCAATACACAAACCTGTATGACTCAAGGAAGCAAATCACCTTCATGGTTCACTTCCTACAGCTGCAGCAAGAAACTTAAATGATTAGGTTATAGGTTCCCTCGGGCACCTGGGACACTACAATTGCTAAAGAAATATTTTTCGATAACACTCCTCCAAATAACTATAAAGACAGTGGAAAATGCTTCGCATTAAGTCCACATTATTGCAACTCATTTCTTGCTTAATGAGTTATTTGGGAGGAAAAAGTTAAAAGGACTTAGTGTGAAAAGTTGGGTGGCATGTCGACCACAACCACGTAGAAATGAGTAATGAAAGGAGGCAGGAGAGAAAGGCTAAGCCGTGCTGGGACATCAGCCGGCACGTGTGCACTCAGCTTTCCTCGCCTGCATGTGGCGTACAGAGGGCTGCCTTTGGTGTCTGGCTGATGGTGGAGGATGCCAGGAAAGTGTGAAAAGCCTTATAAATGTGTCTACTGAACGTCACTGACAAGCAACTGGACTCCAGCTCTCCCATCTGTCTCAGGCAGGGTTGCCATCAGCCTTCCAAGTCTGGGAGAGCAGCTGTGGGATATATCAATCACTCAGCGACCTGAGAAAATCCACGTGTTTTCTCATGGTGAAAAGGCAGCTGCCCTCCAGGTGGTGGTGTCTGTAGGACAGGAACAGGTCCTACTGAGCAGTCTCACCCAGAGAATTAAGTAAAGGCTTAGGAAGAGCCCCCACAAAACCTAGAGGGACTGATATTGTTGTTCTAGGCTGGGAATTTTATATACGTGAACACATTTAATGCTCACAGCAACTCTATAAGGCAGGTATTCTTTTTTTTTTTTTAAAGAGGTGGGTATTCTTTTGTCTCTGTTTTGCAGATTTAGAGCTTAAAGCTCTGAAAGAATCAATCATTTTCTGCAGATCACATGTCCAGAAAGTGAGAATATGGGACTTAACCAAGTTGGCTGTCTCCAAATTTGTGTTTTCTCTGTCATAAGGACCCAAGTCACCCAAAGCTGATCAATTTACTGACTCTTTACTCAGCCCAAACAGATCTTTGGGGTTGCTATTCATGTGTAAGCACTTCTCTCATTCTTGAGTCATTACATATGTTATCTTCTTTTTCTTTTTACAAATGTGTTTAATCCTCACCCAAGGATATGTTTATTGATTTTAGAGAGGAAGAGACAGACAGACAAGCAGACAGATATCAATGGGAGCAAGAAACACTGATAGGTTGCCTCCTGTATGCACCCCAAATGGGGATCAAACCTGCAACCCAGGTGTGTGCCCTGACTAGGAATCAAACCCATAACCTTTTGGTGTACAGGATGACACCCATATACACAAATACATTTAACATACATATAAATACACATATACAAATATACATGCATACCTGCATGTTTGCCTGTGTACATTACATGGGTAGACATAGCAGAGAAATGATCAGTTCACACTGATCTCTCCAACTGCACTTTATGCTCATGGGTTCTTTCTTGCTCTCCCTAATGCTATATTCATATGCCCCTTTTTCCATAGTGAGAACACTGATTCCCATCAATATTAAAATTTCAAAATTTCTTTGCCCATATTTTTTAAATTAAAAAAAAAGATACTAAAAAAGAATTTAGAATGTTTGCAATTTTTCTGCCCTTAACCCTCATGCTCAATTTTGGCCAAAAATGTGGGTATATGTTAAAAAATTGTGTTCATGGGTTACTTACATTTGTTATTTCTTCTCTCCTCCTTTTCTCCTTTCCTTCCTTTCTCCCTTCCTCCCTCCCTTTTCTTTCCCTTCGGTGTGATTACCATATTTATTTCAAATATAATTAATTTACTTTGTTACTTTCTACTTCCAGGTTTAGGTTTTTCTTTCCTTCTTTTTCTTATTAGTTTAATTTTAATTTTTGAATATGTGCAATATTCATATGCTTCACATAGTCAAAACTTTTTTCCTTGTTTCTCACATAAGTGACATATTTTATATGTCCTTTACTTTTTTTTAACTGAATTTATCTCCTGGAAATTTCTCCATATCATTTCATAGATAGCTCCTTATTCTCTTTTACAGCACTACAATACTCCACTAATGTGAATGGACCTTTCAACTAAGCTCCTGTGCTGAGATATTTCCTTTACAATTACAAATATTGCTGTACTGAATAACATTGTGCATATGTATTTTTGTATTGTTGAAAGAATATGTCCAGAACAAATTCCTAGGATTAGTACTACTGGGCTGAAGGGTAAATGCATACTGCAGCTTTATTGGGTTTTGAAATTCCTCTTCATAAGAAAATGTATCATTTTGCATTCCTTCAGCAATGTGTAAGACAGCCTGTGTCCCCACAGACTTGCCAACCCAGTGAATTGTCAAGCTTTTGAATTTGTGCCGATCTGACAGGTGAGAGGACCAGTGTAGTTTTAATTTGCATTTTACTTATTGTAAGTGACATTGAACACTTTTTCAAATGTTTAAGAGCATTTTTATTTCCTTTTTTTTGTGAATTATCTGTCTATAAATTTTGCTCATTTTCTATAGCATTTTGTGTTTTTTCTCAATTGTTAACTTTTTTAAATGTTAAGTCTATTATCTAATGTTAGTCTATTATCTGGGAGATATATCTTAAAATAGTTCCTTCCAGTTTGTCATCTGTCCTTTTATTTGGCTTATAGTTTGTTTTTGTTTGTTTGTTTGTTTTGATGCCTAAAGGGTTTTTATTTTTACATAGTCAAACATATCAACCTTATATTGCATCTGGAGTTTTCATCATAATTAGAAAAATTAAGGTTTACTATGTGATTTTTAAAGATATTGTAAATGTGCTAAAAACTAGCTACACAAAAAAATGAAAATTAAACAAGCACAGAAAAGGCAACATACTCCAGGGCTCTGAATAGAATTGTCAGATAAAACACAGTTGCCTAGTTAAACCTGAATTTCAGATAAATAATGAATGATTTTTTTAGTACAAGCATGTTTCAAATATTGCATGGGGCATACTTCTACTAAAAACTATTTGCTATTTTAGCTGAAATGCAAATTTTACTGGGTGACATATTTTTATATACCTGGCAACCCTTGGTCTGAAGAAAGATAAATTCCCAATTTTAGCTTATCTTCTGTTTCCATTTAGGTTCTCAGAAATAGATAAGTCCTGACCTGGCCAGGTAGCTCAGTAGGTTGGAGCATTGTCTTGTGCATCAAAAGGTTGTGAGTTCAATCCCTGGTTGGCACACACAGGAGACAACATGTCTCCCACACTGATGTCTCTCTCTCTCTCTCTCTCATATCAATAAACATATCTTTGGGTGTGGATTAAAAGAAGAAGAAGAAATAGATTAGTTCTTGTGACCTAGTCCTCTTGCATTCCAAGGTTCTCTCAAGTTCATTGATTTGTCTGTCAAGCCTGTGCATCCTGTCAGATGATTTCTGGTCCTTCACAAAAATAACAGTTTTGGAGGTAGGTAGGATATAGTGCATAAAGCACAGACTTTTAGAGTCAGACACACCTGGTTTTAATTTTGGCTACATAATCTCAAGAAGTTTATTTATTGTATTTGAACCTCAAATAATATCTGTCTCACAGAGCTCTTTTTATATAATTGTATAAGTTAAATAGTGTTCAATATACTATAAATGCTATATAGTTGTTATCTATTATTGTTTACTAAGCTTATAATTTCAGCACAGTTAATTTAGGTCTTTTCATTAACAAAAAGGTATATAAAGTCATAGCACCCCAGTCTGTTAGTGAGTACACTCATTTCTCAGATGAGAAAACTGACGTACAACTCAGCATCATTGTGCTGGGGATAGGGCTCTTCAGCGATGCTTCCTAACACAAAGATGAGCCCAGCACAGTGAGATGGGAGGCTGGGTGATGCTTCTGGGCAACTTGGCATGGCATGTGGTATTGGGAAGAAGTGAGATGGACACAGGACAGGGTAAGGGAATGGAGGGCAGGGACTGAACAGGAAATCAAGACAGACGATGGGAGAAACTGAAGGAGTTTAGAAGACAAAGGGTTAACGAGTAAGGAAAACACAGAAGGAAAGAATAAGAGCATAAAAGCAAGGATGCATGTAAAAGAAGGAAGGAGTAAAAACAAAATTGTTTTAAAGAAATGTTTTTATTGAATTTATTAGGGATAATATTGGTTAATAAAATTACATAGGTTTCAGACGTACAATTCCATAATACATTATCCATATATTGTATTATGAGTTCATCACCACAAGCCAAGTCTCCTTCCATCACTGTTTATCCCCCCTATACCCTCTTCTACTGCCCACCCCCCCCCCCTTTTCCCTCTGGTGATCACCATCCTCTTGTCTATGTCTATGAGGGGTTTGGGGGTTTTGGGGTTTTTTTATTAATCCCTTCACACTTTTTCACCCAGCCCCACAACCTCCCCTCCCTCTGACAGCTGACAGTCTGTTCTATATCTGTGAGTCTGTTTCTATTTTGTTCATTTTTTTTATTTTGGTCCTTGGATTTCACATCTGAGTGAAATCATATGATACTTGTCTTTCTCAACTGGTTTATTTCACTTAGCATAATGTTCTCCAGGTCCATCCATGCTGTCACAAAGGGTAAGATTTCCTTCTTTTTTTATGGCAAGTAGTACTCCATCGTGTAAAATGGATACATTTTTTATCCATTCATCTACTGATTGACACTTCAGTAGGGCTGCTTCCAAATCTTGGCTATTGTAAATAATACTACAATAAACAAATGAGTACATATATTCTTTCAAATTAGTGTTTCAGGCCCCTTCGGTTATATTCCCAGAAGTGAAATTCCTGGGTAATAAAACAATTCCACTTTTAATTTTTGAGGTAACTCCGTACTGCTTCCATAGTGACTGCACCAGTCTGCATTCCCACCTACAGTGCACAAGGGTTCCCTTTTCTCCACATCCTTGCTGACTTTTTTTTGTTGTTAGTTTATTAATGATAGCCATTCTGACAGGTGTGAAGTGATATATCATTGTGGTTTTAAATGAAAAACAGAAATTTTTAAGTCAACTGGAGGAGTAGCAGAACAAGTGGGATAATATGAATAAATGGTTGGACAAATAACTGAGTGACTAAGAAATCAGTGAAGATGACTGTAGGGAGAAAGTTTGCTAATATACCACATTTTGTAAAGTAGCTTTTACTCATGACATCACATTTAATATCCATGGTAACCCTGAAATGAATGGGGTAGATATTATTTTTCCCACTTTACAGAGCAAGACATATAAAGTTCACTAGAGTAGTTAAATTGCTTGCCCAGAATTGCCATGGAGGTAGATGCAGAGCTAAAATCAGATCCCACAGCTGCGAACCACTTTTTCTGCACTCCCCACCCTGCCCCCGCCCCATCCTTCAGAGCCCCAGGGACTGTGGGAAGGAGCTAGAAGAGATCTAAATGAACCCATGCCCTCTAAAGACCCCAGGGGTTTGGTGTGTTCTGTCCTGAGAAAGACCCACAGGCCCACTCTGAGAAAGACCAAGTTCCGAATTATTCAAAATCCTTGTAAAAACTTCAAACAGAATTCCTTCAAATTCAAAAAACTAGGAGGCATTCTCCTCCAGATTGCTTTCTTTGATGTAGCCGATCCTTCACCATTTGTGATGTGAACCATAAATGTGGTCTTGCTTCACTTCTTCTCAAAACCTACAGGCTACCCACCCATCACAGAAGCCAGAGTGCAGCCTGCCATCTCCAAGCTCATCTTCCAGAGTTTACCCATGTTCTTTGGGCAGGGCCAGTGTGTTCATTGGCCAACAACTGGATGAAGCACAATTTTCCTATAACCATGCTGAATTGCTTCTTTGATGTCCATTTACAATCCTGTCCCGCACGTTCCAGTGCCTACAGTCTCATGGGAATCAGATCCAGCTCCGATAACCCTCTGAAGCCACAACACTGCTAGAGGAGAAAGACATACTCACAAATTCTTTTCCATAGCATGAAGAAATCAAGGTAGAAAAGACTGTTGTTGAAAAAACAATGCTTCCTTCTAAGAGCTTTCTCCTTTTTATTTGAGGTGATCTTATTCAGCCTTGACTCCTCTTGGCTACAGCCTTTTGTTCCTAATCAGCACGTGTTCAGTAGAGAGTTAATAAAACAAACACAGTTCCTAGTGACACTACTGTCCTTGGTTTGCAACAAAACACCCATGTGGTCACTGACTTTCAAAAGTGTCTGGGGAAGGACTATGGAGACGATGAGTGTTGGAGTGTGGCAAGAATCTCATGAGGGCTGGGAACAAGGGACTGTGTTCTGAATGTTCATCCCCAGCCTCATAGCATGAGTTTGATGAGTGTGCCTGTCTAAAATCCTGCCTTTCTTGTTTGTATTTATCACAATTTGCCCTCCATCTGGGAGGGGTTTCCTAAGATAGGATTCAAGCAGAGAGTAAGGCTTAATCACAGCAGTTCCCCTTCCACTTGCATTTATATGATGTGCAAGAATGTACGCCTCCTGCTCCTGGTTACCTTGTCTCTTATGCCTGCTAATTAGCCATAACACAATTCATGACCCTTGAAATGTAAACATGATCTTGCTCCTCTTTTTAGTGTTAACTGGCTGTAGCAATCATTGACTGTGGTAGGCAACATCTGAAATGCCCCTCGCCTCCATGATGACTGACCTCCACCTTCTGTGTAATCCTCCCTACCTTGAGTGTTGTCTGGATCTAGCGACTTGATTCCAACTCACAGAATATAATAAAAACGATCAGCTGTGACTTCCAAGATTAGGTTACAAAAGGCCATAATTTCTGTCTTGCTGTCATTCCCTCACTTGCACTCTCACTTGCTCACTCTGATGAAGCCAGCTGCCATGTTGTGAACTACACTATGAAGAACCCTTCAAGGCCAAGAACCAAAAATAACCTCTGGTCAGCAGCCAGTAGAGAACTGAGGTCCTCTGTCCAACAGCTCATAAGGAACTGTATCGCAACAACAACCATGTGAGTGAACTTGGAAATGCATGCTTCTCCAATCAGGCATTCAGATGAGACTGGAACATCAGCCCTAGTCAGTCCTCTGCTCCTACTCAGACTCGAAGCAGAGGAGCCAACAAAGTGATGCCTGTAGAAACTGTAGGATAATAAGTGTTGTTTTAGGCCACTAAGTTTTGGACTAATTTGTTATGCAGCAATAGATAACTAATATGCATACTCTTACTCAGTGGTGCCACTAAGTTGACACTGAAACACACCAGATACCTAACCAGCTCCATCTGCATTCCACCACCTTCATGAGGGAAGATCATTCCATGCTGTGTGCCTTGCTCTATCATGATGCAATTTCCGTGTTTTCTTGGCCTAATCCTTCTTCTACTTTGCCACCACTCAATATCATTTCTGCTCTTAGCACCTTAATAACTCACAGCACTTTCCTTTCTCTTATGCTCCATAAGCCTCAGCATGTTATTCCATAGTAGTTGCTTAGTAAATAATTGTGAATTGATTTACCTGTAAACATTCATTTGAAATCATTTGCTTATGAGATTTATTGATTACCTATTATATGTAGGTGCTAAAGATGAAACGATGCATAGAAATGGACAAAGCTTCGCCCTTATGGAACTTGCCATCTAGAGAAGGAGAATGATACCAGCACTGGTCGATTACACAGCAAATGCATTAGGCATGAGCTTTCTTGATGGGGAAGGAAAGTGTTACAAGAAGATTAGAAACAAAAGGATTTTAACCAATGAGGGAAATCAGGAGAGACTCTGAAAAAGTGATAACTGAAAGAAGTTTTCAAGGGCGAGTGGGAATTGATGGAAGAAGTGAGCAGCGAGTGGAGGCAGAGGGAGGAGGGAAGCATTCCAGAGCAGGGAAACAAGTCTCTCAAGTACTTAAGAGAGCCAGTGAGTCTTGAGATGAAAGAGCAGAGAGGAGTGTGATGTGAGATGAGTGGAGAGGTATGTGAGGACCAGACCTCATCCTATCTTATTCTAGGCCAACTTTGAATAGTGGGTATTTCAGGAATGTCCAGAAACTTCCGGCACTACAACTACCTTCTCTTGGTTGTATTACAGCCCAGTAGATCTCAAATATTCTTTGGCCCTATTTTAAGGAGTTGTTTTTTGAAAGTGGCTTTGATGACATCCTTAAAAGAAATCAGGACCATGAAAGAATGAAAAGATATTGCCCTTGTCTGCAAAAAGTATGTGCTCTAGTTGGGGACTCATGATGGAAAAAAACCAACAGTCTCTGAATCACAACAATACAATGTACATAGAATAATAAACCAAATCCCTAAATACCATAAGAGAACTCACAATTAAATTGCAGGAAATTGGGAGGTGAGTGTGGGTAAAAGCCCTCTCCAAAATGTGTTGTGGCACAGTCTGGATAATGAGAGGGGAGGAAGAGATCTAAAAAAAATGGAAACGGAGACAAAGTTCTGTGAAACTAATGAAAGTTGGCCAAACAAGAAAGAACCAAGGATACTTTTAGGGAACTCCACTGTTTCCTTAGGGATGCTGCAGCCTATTCTGCTCATTTTCTCTGAAAATTACAGAGGATGGCAAGCACCAGCAACTCACACGTGCCTGGCACAAGTTGACACTCAAGAGGCACTCATTACTCATGGAACAATTTTGTGAAGATTCATTCACCATACAGGAGAAATTGTTCACCCACCATGGGGACAGAGTTTTCCAGAAGAAGAATAACAGTGTATGAATTCAAGGTATCCTGGAGCCCCAGAGAGAATCTCTTTCTCTCCTCCTCTCCCTAACTTCAGGATGCCTGCAACTTGTGTGGATGGTCCCAGAAGACCTGTCAGGCGAGGCAGTCTGGGCACAGAGACAATCTGTGAGCCCATGAGTGAAAGCCCTGCTCATTCACACTATTTGGCCACACGTGTGCAGTGATCTTGGGCAACCCTGACAGCCGCCAGTGGTTCTGCCTGCAGGATGGCAGGTTCAGAGGCAACCATCCATGAAACAAAGACTTGACTAGCAAATTACAAATATGCTGCAATTTGTTAAAAAATAAAATAAAAACACAATCTTTAAGCATATGCAGATCTTTTTTTCCCACTGATTAAAAACGACTATCATTTTTAAATCACTATGTTCCCAGCATACTGTAGTTTTATCTCACTCAATCCACACACAAAATAGTAAAAGGTGGTGCTCTTATATTTTATAGATGGGGAGACCAAGGCTCAGATAAGTTAAGAAAACTTCTCTAATTACACGTGGGAGGGGTGATGGAGGTGGAAGAAGTTCTGGGGGGATAAATAGTTATGAAAAAAATAAAATAAAATATAGAAAAAAGAAACCTTATTTCAGATTGCAGAGTAAGTAGCAGAGGTGGAGTTTTAACTCAGGTGCATTTCCAACAGCTCAACCCCAAGTCATTTCTTCCAGAAAGCTTTGTGTGAGTTCCCTGTTCACTGTGCCCCGTCAGCTTTCAAACCCACTTATGTTACCCACGAAAAGTAATATGTAGTAATTATCTAGGATTTTGTGAAGTCCTCTTTGAGGGCATTCTTAGAACTGTGCCTGGGCCCTCCAACATGTAGAGGATACATAAATATACATTAAGGTCACTCACTGTAGGAATGGGCTGATTTTAGAGGAAATAATGGTAATTATGCTTATGAGTCAACCAGAGGCTACTCACTCTCTTGTTCTCTGGCCCCAAAAGAGAATATTCCTTTTTGAGGTAGGGACCCAGCCTGTAGTTGCCACAGGGGTTTGGAGACCCCCTGGAAGCCATAAGAACCCCCAACCCTACCCTTCACCCCCAGACAGCCCCAGATATCCTGGGCTGAGTATACAGCCTGGGACCCTAAGTGCAAGTCCTCTGGTGTGTGTAGAAACATGTTTATTCATGGGGCCAGACCCAAGAATGATTTAGCATGACTCAGCAAGAGCCCAGGGAAAGTGAGAGCTGCTGTGGCCTCTTCTCTTCCTGTGGAAACATCAATGATCTCAGGCCTGGGCTCTCCCAGGGGGCCTGAGCTGCCAGCCTGACGTTCCTGCTCTGTTCTCTTGGCTCCACAGCTGCTTTTGCTCCACCCTCAGGGCCAGGATGACCCCCTAGGGGATTCAGACTCATATTTGAATCATATCAGGAGGTGGAGAGGTGGAAATGACAGGTGAGGACAGATGTTCCTTTCCTTGCCTAAGTGGGTAATACTCCCAGTTGTCATAATAACCAGCAGTCCCTGGGCATGTCCAGAATGCTATCCACTGTGTGAAGGGCTACAATGCACAGTAAATGTTAACTCATCCCATTATTGAATGCTTATTCTGTGCCAGCCACTATTCCAAGAGCTTTCACAAGTATCGAATCATGCAGTCCTCATTAGAACCCAATGAGGTAGGTCATATTATTATCATCACCATTTGCAGGTAAGAAACTGAGGCAGGGAGAGAATAATTAACTTGTTCAAGGTCACAGATCTGAATGTGGCAGAGAGGGGTTTGAACTCAGTCATCCTGGGTTCAGAGCCCATGCATTTAACTACTTAAATATGAAGTTACCCCTTGCAAAAGCCCCTGCAGTGGTCACCATTCTTCCCATCTTGCAGAGGACAAGCTGAGGTTCCAAGGATGTTAAATGACTGGGGCAGCTGCAGAAGCAAGTACCTAGTGTAGGAAGAATGCGACTTTGTTCTGGTTGCAGAGCCTGAGCTCATTCCCCAGCATCATGCTAAGCTGAAGCCCAAATGGGGTCTCTAACAGGAAATATTTACAAATCACCAGGAGGGCAGCATGGTCAGGGACAGTTCTCTAGAAGATTCCAAGGCTGCTGATTTTGTCCTTGAAGGGTGATACCCTATTCTCAGAATGGCTGTGGCCACCACCCATGGGCAGGCCAAATGCCGTTCCTCACAGCTCTCACAAACATGAGGCAGTCCAGCGTGTCTGCCTGTCTGCCCAATGGGGCTCTCTGAATCTCACTTCAGCACGCAGGAAAGAGTTCAAGGACAGGGGACAGGACTGTCTGTGCTCCACTTCCTGGCCCTAAGCTCCAATTAAAAGCCAGAATGTCTGACAAAAATGCCCCACATGTACTACCTTCCTCCTAGTTTCCATGCCGCTCTTGTTTATTAAGAACAAAAATGGATGGCTGCCTCTTAAGGAGCGTCAGGTGTCCTAGTCCAAGTGCACAGTGATTTTCAGGACTGAAATTTGCAGTTACTTTATAGGTTTGGCCAGAGCCTGGCCCATGGGAGAAGGCTGATGACTAGGATGAAGAGGTGCCTATAGCTTACTGTTTGCCTCTGGGGGGACCACTTCTCCTTGATTCCCATCCAGGTATGTTGTTTGAGTTTCCTTGGCCAGAAACATCAACTGGGGCCTGATCTGCACCGTGTCCATAGGAAATTTTACAGAGGTGTGCCAATGGAAAGCATTTGAAGCCTTGTTAGTCTCAGCTGTGGGGACAGGTGGGTGCAGCCAGAAACTCTGCTCTCAGCAGCCAGGCTGCAGAGAGAGGCCCTGGCCTCCTTCCACAAGGGGTTTCCAATAAATGGGGATCGTTTGCTTCATTAGAAATAAAACAAGCATAGATTGGTGATGGCATGGTGTTTCTTTGGAAAAAAGGAAACCAGTTTTCAAATGTCCCCGGTGAGCATATCTGATGTACCTCTGAGTGAGGCTGGTGTGGGGAGAAGAGAAGTATGTTTAAGAGGAAAGCAAGAGAGCACCCCCCCATCATTTCACCACCAAACCCCGATCCCAAAACTAGAGGGGTGGACAATGCCTGCTTAGCTGTATCATAAATCGCCAGGGCCTGAGGAGACAGTGAGTCCAGCTTCCCTATTCGGTAGGTGAGGCCCAGAGCCCAGGGAGGCAAAAGAATTTGACCAGCAGGAAGAGCTGTGACTAGAACCTCCAATGTCTTATCCCAGTGCGGCCTGCTTTCTGGCATATTCCATTCTACATGAGTATCTCAACAATTGAACATGCATCTCCAGTCACGTGTCACTTAACAGGGACACCTCTAAGCAATGCCTTTTTAGGCAATTTTGTAGATGGGTGAACACTTATAGAGTACAGTTACACAAACCTAGACAGTCTAGCCTACTACACACCTAGGCTGTATGGTGTAGCCTGTTGCTCTGAGGCTACAAGCCTGTCTGGCATCTTACTGTACAAAACAACACAAGACTAAATCAAGCCCAAGAGAAAATGATGCAATCAAGAGTCCCGGTAATCACAAGATGCATAAGGCTGCTGTCAGTGTAGTATGGCACACTGTTTACAGCAAATCATTTTTATCTATAGAAAGGGTACAGTCTAAAATAATGATAAAAAGTGTGATGTAGTAATGACAAAAACCAGTGACATAATCACTTATTATTATCAGACATTATGCTCTATACATAACTTACCTGCTGTGCTCCTATACAGCCGACAGCGCAGTAGGTGGGTTTACATCAGCAGTACCACAAACACGAGTAATGCCTGAGGTACCATATTACATCAGCTACACCAGTGTTAAGTGAGGAAGTTTTCCGCTCCATTAAAATCTTATGGGACTGCCGTTGTATATGCCATCCCTCACCGACCAAACGTTCTTATGCAATACGTGACTGTACTCAGGAGGATGATGCTTAAAGACACAGGTGGCAAACTCAAGGCCCACAGGCCGAACCAGCCCTCCACTTTGTTTTATCTGTCCCTGCACCTTGTTTCTACCCGGTGGCCGCACCGAGCTCTCACTTAACTGTTAAGGAGTAGTTCCATTTATACAGGCCTAAAATTACATTCAGCCCTTTGAAGGCAACCACAAGGCTGACGTGGTCCCTGGTGAAAATGAGTGTGACACCCGTGCTTTAAGGCATCGGTTCACAACTGGGATTCATGTGATAAGTGCTTGGAAAGCTCTGAAAGGCATCAGCAACACCCAAACCTTGTCCCTGAGATTCCTATTTAATGGGTCTGGCATGAGGCCCCAGCGTGGGTAGTTTTAAAAGCTTTCCAGGTGCTATTCATTAGGGTTGGGAACCACTAGGATTGAGAGCTACTACTTTAAGGAATATAAAGATAAAAACAATGAGTTTGCTTTCTTCCACAAGTTCACAGGGAAGCAGGCAAATGTGTAAATAACACACAAGCTCCAGTGCTACATACTATAGAAGGTCCAAGAACAATATAAGTGTGATCCTGACTTAGCTATCCTGTCCTCACCCAGAGGATGAATTTGGTCCAATAAACAACTGTTTATTCCACCTAAGCAAAGTTTGCTGGCCTTTGCTGGCCTATCTCAAATCACCCCTCTTATATAAAGTGTTTTTAACAAGACCCCAAACACAGTAGGTGTATCTTTTCTCTGAACTCCTACGTCACCCACAGGCTGTAAGCAAACAATTCAAGACTAAATTTTATGTGATTTTCTTTGTTATGCTATCACAAGATGAAAGCTTCCATTTACTCAGGGCACATTATATGCCAGGCACTCTGCTTTATGTTTCCCTTACATTGCCACTAGCGCTCACAGGAGCACTGCCGCACTGGCATCAGTATACCAATTGTACAGGTTAAGAAACTCAGATTCTTAGATGTAGGTACTTGCCCCAACCAGACAGCTAGTAAGGACATATGAATCCAGGTCTGCATGTCTCCCAGGTTCTTTTAAATGCATCATTTTATATCAAATATAAATACTCTTTATTATAACATGTACTCCTGATATATTGTTTTGTAAGCTATAAACTTCTTTAATATTCATTCTTTTATTTAATTCTGGCTACACCACTGCTATCAGCCCTATCTGACAAGCAAGGGAATGAAGTCTAGAAAAATTAGGTAAAATGCTCAAGGTTCTATATCCTGGCCATGAACTCAGGTGTTTTTATTCCAAGTGCAGGGCTATTTCCACTGTTCTCATATGCCATGTGCCAAACTCTGTTCCTTATTGACCCGGAGTCCTCTGAGGGTCTAGACTGTGCTTTACGCTGTTCCTGTATTCCCCAGATCCCAGCTACGCAGACTGTTGCTTTACTAATCAATGTGCTGAGAAGTAGTAAGAATGTCCTTGTGAGGCATCCTGGCCCTGAGGACCTGAAGAACACAACCCTAGCAATTCTTCCAGGCTGGAAAGGACTGCTGAGGGGGGATGACAGTGGTCCTTTTAGTGCCATGACTAATTTATGTCTTTTTTTTAAAAGAGTTGGGTAAAAAGGCTCTGGTCACTGTTTTTGAAGGCATGACTCCTGGCTATCTACATTAACTAGCAGAAGCAAACAGCAATGTCAGTTAAGTGACCTGCCCGTGATCATGGATTGGACCAGTGGAAGACAGAAACACAACTTCCATCACCTCCCCCCAAAGTCTCTGATATGAATCCCAGTCATCTGCTTAGAACACAGCAGCATCTTTTTATTTATTTAGTCAGATGCACCTCATTTCCCAAAGGGCTCAAGTGGTTTGCAACAGATGAATAAATATAATAAATAAAGATAATGTATAAACAAGTAAAGACAACCAAGGCTGAGGGAAATGTAAATATAAAAGGTCAATTACAAGGAAAAATACTTTATTACTCACAGAAGAAATATTGCCTAAAGCCCAAAAGATTGCAGTGCATTTAAAATAGATCCTTCATGTGTGGGGTTCAACTGACGAGGTATTTTTAAGAGCCTAGTAACTCCTGTGTGGTTTTACTTCATGCCGGATATTGACCCAGAAGAATGATTAAAGCAATGAAATTATAGAATTTCTCCCCAGGATGTGGTCAACACACTGTATTCTTGCATCTGTGGTTAAATGATAGATACCTTTCAAGTCTAAGGTTGCCAAAAAGACCACGTCAATGCTTTGTGCAAAAACAGAACTTTTATTTCAGCAAGTGTGATTTATGTCCATTCATTCACTTAGCAAACATTGTGACTACAAATTATCTTCCAGGAACTGTGCAATTAACTGGAAATTCAAAGGCAGATAAGACATGGACCCCTTCCTACAGAATATCTCTGTCTAGGGGAGCAGACAGACTTATTGATATAGAATCTGCACAACTGTAAGAAGTGTGAGTCTAGAGGTATGCCTAAGGGCTGAAGAAGCAGAGAGGCAGACAACTGCTTCACAGAGGCTGGTAGGTGGAGCTTATATTCCACCAACCCACATCCAGTTATCAGGACACTGAGGTTTTGAGTTCAGGGAGCCATCCTTACTCAAGTGAGCTTGGGGAAATCTTGGAATAAATAACTTACCTTTGTGACTTGTTCAATACCTCCACATTTTTTTGTTTGTTTAATTGTGTGGAGAAATAAGGTAGGCAAAAGGTAGCAGTGCCAGCTTTAAAACGGTGGCCAGAAAGAGTAGGAAGGAGGAATGTATGGAAATACTGTAGAAAATATTTTGCCATATCCAGGTTAGTGAGGCCAGTTTCTTGGTGTGGCAGGGGTTTTGTTTTTGGAAATCCTCCATTTTTTATAATAGTTTACTTTTATTGTATTTTTTCATTACTATTTATCCCCCCTTTACCCTTTTCCATTTCTACTCCCCCTCCTCCCCCTCCCCCAACAAGGCAATCATAAAGGTATCCTCAGAGAAAATCAATTTTCTCACAGCCTGTGCTTCCATTCCAACCACCCTTGATCACATTGAAGCAAAAATGTAGCAATCTGTGAGAGACGAAAATGGCTGCTTTGTGTGTCTGCTGGTGATCAGCACCAAAAACTGGAAGCCAGTAACAAAAGTGACCAAATATTTTAAGCCTTCAGAGCTCTGGTGCTGACTGGAAAATTGGGAGCAACCTCTTCTGGCAGGCTGGGCTAAAAAACAGTTTAATGGCCATAAACAATTTAGGTGCACTTTACAAGGCAATATGGGGGAAAACAACCTGCATTTAAAATTTGCTATGATTGATTCCAGTATGTGGGTCTGGAGAACCCCCAAAGCAGGGCTTTGTGGAAAATCAGCACATTCCTGGTGTTAGCCCAAGGCACCTGCTGAGTTTCTACTGTAGAAACAAAAGTCAATAAGGTAACTTTTAGAGAAAAGAAACTTCTATTTTCTCCTGATATTAACTCATAGGTTGGAAGTTTGAAAGGAAAAAAAAAGAAGCTAAGAAATAATGAATACTGGGTAACTCAGGGAATCAGAGAAAATAAAGAATCTTAATGAGAAGTGTGCATACTTGTGACCAAAAACTAAGCCACTGGAACTAGAAAGACTGAATCATGAACTGAGTGTCTGAGACACAGCACTGAGTTAAAAGCACAGGCCACAGGAGAACTAGACTCCTGGGGTTTGAATCCCAGCTTCATACACACACACACACACACACACACACACACACACACACACACACGTGTATGTATGTTCTGGGCAAGATACTCCTAAATTTCAGTTACTTCTCTTGCTTGAAAAGGGAGAAAATAATCATACCTATTTTACTGGGTTATCATGAGGACTGAATGAGATAATGCTGATGAGACTTAGCACAATAGCCAGCACTTAATAAAGGCTGTAAAAAAGGTTAGCTTTTGTATTATAATCATTCTTTCACGTAATCCTCACAACCCGCCCTGGCTGGCATAGCTCAGTGGATTGAGCGTGGGCTGCGAACCAAAGTGTCGCAGGTTTGATTCCCAGTCAGGGCACATGCCTGGGTTGCAGGCCATGACCCCCAGCAACTGCACATTGATGTTTTTCTCTCTCTCTCTTTCTCCCTCCCTTCCCTCTCTAAAAATAAATAAATAAAATATTTTTAAAAAATAATAATCCTCACAACCCTGCAAGGAATGTTCAATGATCCCCATTTGCCCAGTAGGGAAATGGGTGTGAAGAAGGTCAGTGTCTCTGCCAAACAATCCCACAGGTGATGGGCTTTCTAAGTGACAGCATGCCCTGCCTTCTCTCCCCTTCTCAGGAAGCCGGAGGATTCACAGTGTAGATGGTCTTTCACTTTTGTCCTACAACTCAGTCTGCCCCATGGCTTTCTCCCCAATTACACTCCCTTCTTGACTCCCCATGCCCCTCCTTTTACCACAGGAACATTTTTATTTTGTTGTTGGCTTTTGTTCTTCAACTTTCTTTATGCCAAGGACACATGGGACTACCCCACACCAAGCAGTAATGTTAGGGAAACCGCTGTGACTGGACATCAGTTTGCCATCACCTTTTTCTCAGTTTCTACTCTTCTAAATTTTTTCACTGCCAGGTACTTTCTCCCAGATCAGGACAAGGTTCCCAAGGAAGATGGAAGTACCTGTGAGTTCATGGGCAATTCCAGCCCCCACTGTCAGACTACAGGCTTCTTTAAAGACTGCAGTCAGTTGATGGAAGCTGCCTAGTAACTTTGAAGTGAAAAGGACAGAGAGCAGAGCTCCTATTTCTGGTATCTGAGGTATTGTCATAAAGAAGAAACTCATTCAGTCTCTCACCCAAGGGCAGAAGCAGGCCTCAGGTGGTGACTGTGAGGAAACAGATTTCAGGTCAGGGGAGAGAGGTGCTTCTTCACCATCAGGCTGTCCTGTTAGGGGGTCCACTGCCTGCAGCTCAGGGGTGTTGAGTCATCAGGGACATTACAACAGAGGTTGAATGCCACCTGTAGGCTTATTCTGAAGGGGATTCCTACATGAAATAGAAAGTACACAGTCCCTAGCCCTGGCTGGTGTAGCTCAGTGGATTGAGCACAGGCTGCGAACCAAAGTGTCACAGGTTCGATTCCCAGTCAGGGCACATGCCTGGGTTGCAGGCCATGACCCCCAGCAACCACACATTGATGTTTCTCTCTCTCTTTTTCTCCCTCCCTTCTCTCTCTAAAAATGGATGAATAAAATCTTAAAAAAAAATACACAGTCCCCTATCAGAACATGGGAGTGTCACCTGGAACACTCTTATAGGAGTGCACAGATAACTGAGAGGACAGTGAACAGACTTAGAAGAGCGACCTGGATGGGAAGGGAGTGGTGAGAAGAGTACAGACTGGGTGGAGGCGGATGCCCACCTCACCCACCGCCCTGTCTCAGTCATCACTGATACTCAGAGAACATAGTTCCTCTCTGGAGTCACCGGGTCACCCAGGATACTGAGAAGGCACTGTATTCATCCTCTTCCCCTCCTTTCCGTGAGCCCTCCTTTCTAGCGATGAGTGGACTGGATGCCCCTGGGTGCTCTGTGATGCTATTTTACAGAAAGTCCCCAGGCCACTCTTCAGAGGATCAGATAAAAAGCCCAAATCAAGTGGAAATCAAAGTTGATAAGAATGAATATCCAATTGAGAATAGCCTTTGGGGGCCTGAAATCCTTGCCTTCAGCCTAGTGGGTAGATGGATCAAGGAATACTACTACTGTGTGAATAAAAGGAGGGAGAGTTTGGGGCAAAGGTGGGGAGATGGGGACAGTGTAACCCTGCAGATAACGTGGACTAGTCACACATACCTCATTGGAACTCCTTAGAATGAGCTGATAATGATGACTACTACACAGGATAGCAAGTCAAAGAATTTTTAAGAGGTATGAGTTTGCTTCACAGAACTGAGATGTAAGAAAAGTCATATTCTGCCCTGGCTGGTGTGGTTCAGTCGTTGAGTGCCAGTCTGTGAATCAAAGGGTTGTAAGTTCGATTCCCAGTCAGGGCACATCCTGGGTTGCTGGCTAGGTCCCCAGTAGGGAACATGTGAGAGTCAACCACACATTGATGTTTCTCTCTCTCTCTCCCTCCCTCCCTTCCCCTTTCTCTAGAAATAAATAAATAATATATTTAATAAAAAGAAAAGTCACATTCATTTATCATTCTATATCCCACTAGGCTAGCTCTGAATGTCCAGCCTCCCCACCCCATCCCCTTGGCTGCTGTAAGAATCACAGGTCTTACCTGATCCGAGGAACCAAGGGAGCACCTAGTCCTTAGTCCCTAAGAGGTGCCATTATTTTCAAGGCCCCATATCTCCACCATTGATGTCTGGCTCTCCATATCTGGGCACAGCTGCCACCCTAACTTACTTCTGGCCACAGACTAAGTTACGGGAACATGGGTCATCTCACTGAGGCTTTGGTGCTTGCTGATTATACCCTAGGCAACCAGATGTTAATGATATCTTCCATCTCTTGGGGTTCTGGGAGGCAAGTGAGATTAGAATCTCTGCCTCTCAGTACAAAGCATCACTCCTCCAAGTTCCAGGTTTGAAAAGTCCATCTTTCCAACATTTAGTTCCTGGGGCTTCTCCTCAACCCCCACAGTCCAGGCTTCTCTCCAACAGTCCAGCTCTATCTAGTTTTTTTTTTTGAGCCCAAATTTTTAAATCAAAGGCCTGTTAAATCTCCTCTGGGGCAAGTGAAACATAGCTCTCTGGAGCACAAACCTGTGGTTGAGCCAGGCACTATGAAAAGTGTTTTGCAACAAGCATTGTATCATCTGATCCTGACAGGAGCCATCTGGGTAGGTAAGATTACTATTCCAGTGGGCTAGGGAATTTGCCTGAGGGAATGGAGCTAAACCCAGGCTACTGACCCCACAGCCTGGACTCTCAATCACCACACCAGTGCTTTCCTCTGCAAAAGTAATACATGAATCCAGCAGTAAGTAATTTTCTCTCTCTCTCTTTTCCTTTTCTTTTTTTCTTTATTTTATTTCTTTATTTTTTTTTGGTGAGAATGCTGCAAGAGAACATAAAATACAAATAAATTAATCAGATTAACTTGCCAGAATGATACCAGTTAAATCCCAGAGACTCCAAAGGCCACACAGCAGGTATCCAAGAAGGAAGAGATACTCTCTCAGAACCAGGCAAAGCCTGGAGGGCCTGGGGGGCTGCCCTGGAGGTTATTTAGCCTCTCGGGGCTGCTGGGGCTGCCCTCACTGCTCTTTGCATCATTAATTTGCTGCGAAGAGATCCTGTGAGATTCTCCCATTGGAGAGCAACCTCTTGCTCCTGTCCTTCAGGCTCTCCCTTTCCCTGGGCTGCAAAATAAAAATAATTTCTTATCCCCAAACAACCACTGAAACTATTATGCCCTTTAGGCATCTTTAAAAAGTAGTCCCATACACTGTATATTTTTTACCACCCATTTCTCAACATTCTACCACCCAGTAATTACCATATTTCATATTTTAAAATTTTGAAATTAGGAATAAATCTTATATGCAATGACATCTTTACAATTCTAATTAACAATACTGTTTTGTTTTCAAATAGTTTATAAATTAATGATGCATCTTTGAAATTATGGCATCTTCAATTCAATGATCTGTGGTATGTGTCAGACTCTGTGGAAAGATTCTAGACAAGAAATTCCTCAAGGGCAGGAAAGAGAAACGTACCTCATACCCTCACCTCCCTACTGCCAGTGCTTAGCCCAGTTGTGCTATGTGTCCTAGTCGTGCTATGTGCACTCACACTGTTCATCTGAGATGACGAAACATCTACTGGATGGAAGCCACGTGTAAACCTCACACTGAGAACTTTGAGGAAGAAACAGAACCATAAAACAAAGTCCACTCAGTCAAGAAGATATAGCCAGTGATCTTTCCTGTCATCAAAAATGTAACTGAATTCCCAAACTCCTGAACCATAAGTACTTACAAATTTTTTGTTTGTAAAACTATCTGATCAACAATGTCAGTTAGTCACATGGATAAGAAATCATCCACAATGCCCACAGGAGTTTTGTCATCAATGTCATGCAGTTAAAGACTGTTTCTGGTGTTCGAAACATGTCACCTTACAGCTTTAGGAAACACACTATTTGTTGGTATAGCAAACCCATACTGAGAAAATATTTCGACCTGCCTTATAGTAGCTATGGATTACTTGGTTTGGAATTTTGTTTTTAGCTACTCGGGCAAAGTAGGTACCTTATAAAGAAGAGTAGGTGCTGTTTTCATATGTGACTTAGAACATGGTGGGAACGGGGCCGCATGAGAGCGACCGTTAGCAGTGGGGCATCACCAGCCATTAGTGATTCTTGTCCATTCTCACTGGTCAGTGTCCCTGCCAAACTGATGGATAATAGTTTTAATATCTCCCCCAAACGCCTAATCATGATCTCAAATTAATTCTTTTCCAATCATTACTTCATCAAAGTGACATCGTGTCAAGAAAGGAACAGGAATTTTATTCAAAACCTTTCCCGGGGATGTCCTGGAGTCCCTGTAATTCCTGGCCAATCTCTGCATGTCAGCTGTGCTTCCATACTTATATATTGCTGCACGCTGAGGAGAGACAGTCAGAAAGGGGACCAGAAGTAAACTCATCAGTCATCAAAGAAATAACCTACTCACTGCTCCCACATACCGACAAGAAGGCAGAGAGAATTAAACACATTTGTGACAGGGATAATCATTACCTCCAAATTCAGTTAAGCATCATATTTCCATGCATCGTAGTTTAGTAAGATTTTTCTGTACGAGCCAAGGGCTGCAGTTTATTACGAATTTAAACCTGCCCTTACAAACCTTACGGGAATCTGAAATGTGATGGCCAGAGATTTCTGGCCAACTCACCATTATTACTTCTTGAACTCGGGACATTTCCTATGCCGCTCCAAGCTGATTTGTATTCTGTACCGGTTACAGGAATAAATCTGCCAGGAAGTTTTGAAATGTGAGGACAGATAGGCCCCTTTCTTGGTTAAGTCATAGCTTCAGACCTACAGATTTGCCCAGCCAGGCCCTTCAAATATTTTGCAATGAGCATTTTGAAACACATGGGTTATTTGGTTTTGGCTTCCAGGCAGTTCGGTGAAATGCTTAGGCTAGAGAATTGCAAAAGTTCATGATTTGTCACCGAGGAATGAAATGTGATGCAGTAAAGCAAAGTGTGGACATTTAATACCAGATGTTGATGTAAAAAATTGGAAAATTGTGGCCTCACGTCATTATCTGACTCCTGACCCGCAGAAGCCCATCACAGTCCAGAAAGCATCTTAATTTCTGGCTTCTGTCACTATTAAACTATGTCTAATATTTTAAAATTTAAAAATAATAATTCTGAGTGATTCAGCTGAGATAATTAGGTCAGAGTAATTTTGAGGCTTTTTGCACACACACTAACAGAGTAATGCAACACCTTACCATAAAAATCAGAAGTGGAGCTTTTCTGTTTTTCTGTATTTTCTAAAAATTTTAAAAAGTAATTTGAGATGTTTATTTCTACACCTATCTAACTTCATCAAATACATAGAGGAAGAAGAGAGGAAACCTTGCTTATTTGCATTGAGAGGGAAAGACAGCACCTGAAACACACATTTCAAAACCCTTTGGCATTCGTCTACACTTCCTTGAATCTGTGCGTTTGAAAAATGGAAGGACTGTTTTAGAAGAAGATGGACTGTTGAGAAATCTCATGCCTGTGAGGACAGACGACTTGGTGTGAAATGAGTTGTAGGTAAGAAGCTACAGGTTAGGTGTCAGATCAAGTGAGCCTTTTTACTTTCTGGTAGAATTGGGCAAACCAACCTCTCTGTGCCTGTATCTCCTCCTCCTAAAAATGGGTTTAACATGAATTCCTGACCCCTGCACAGGATTGTTGCAAGAGTCAAAGAATACAGTTTACGTAAATACAACCTACGTGTCCTTTGATGGATGATTGGATAATGAAGATGTGGTACATACATACAAAGAATAGGACTCAGCTACAATAAAGGATGAAATACTGCCATTTGCAACAATATGGATGAATCTGGAGAGTATCAGCAAAGCAAAATGAGTCAGACAGAAAAACACAAGAATGCTATGATTTCACTCATATGTGGGATATAAAATAGAAAGCAACAAACAAACAAAAACGATCTCATAGACACTGACAACACTGTGCTGGTTACCAGAGGGCTGGGGGAGTGAGGAGAGGATGAAGAGAGTAAAAGGAGCCAAACATATGATGATGGAAGGAAACTAAACTATGGGTAGTGAGACACAGAATGCAATATGGACTATAGATTTGTACATGCCACTTACATGATGTTATTAACCAATGTCACCCCAATGAATTCAGTTTAAAATTCTCCTCTAAGCCCAGGGACAAGGTAGAAAGGATTTTAAAATGGCCCTCTTCTCGCCAGGCAGAAGTGTCTTACCTTCGTTTCTGTATACTTCTGATAGTTAAAGCAGCAAGGAGGAAATGAGAATGTGGATATAAGATCTTAGTGAAGCCCTGGTTCAGTGGATTGAGTGCCGACCTGCGAACTAAAAGGTCACCAGTTCGATTCCCAGTCAGAGCACATGCCTGAGTTGTGGGCCAGATCCCCCGTTTGGGAATATGCGAGAGGCAACCAGTCAATATATCTCTCGCACATTGCTGTTTCTTTCCCTCTCTTTCCCCCTCCCTTACTTTCTCTCTTTCTAAAAGTAAAAAAAAAATAGATCTTTAAGGTTTTATCACCTCTGTGGTAAGCCAAGAGACAGAAGCACACCAAGGACTGTTTTAGACAAGTACAAGAGTCAAGCCCTTCCCTCAAGAGAGAATCTAGCTTAACGTTTCTCAATTTCAATATCTCTCTCTGTCTCTCTGTCTCTCTATCTCTCTCCAGTTAAGACCAATTACGATGTGCAACTCTGGTAAGAATAGTTCACAGAATGGGTCTTTGAGCCCACACTGGCTGTTTCTACACTGATGGACTGGGACACTAACACCTGGGGAAGTCAGTAACATGCCCCCCCCACCCCGACAGCTCAGCAACATCTCTGTGATGAGAACCCAGAACTCCTGGAACCCTTTCTAATAAAGTGTTCTTGATCTCACACCTCCTGTGAAGGAGGTTTTTTATTCACTTCTCAAATACTATCAAAACTTTTTCCTTCAAGGAACTAAATTTATTTTTCAGAGAGTCATGTCCCCTTAAGAGATATATAACTGGAAAATATTATCTCCCTTGCTCCTATCTTCTCCCCACTGCTTTCTTCTTCTCTTGTTTTATCTCTCTTGCTTTCTTCATCCCTCTCTCTTTCTTTCCTTTATAGTCAGGTGTACCTGGAGGCAGATGAGAGAGGCAAAGATAGCAGATCTAAGTTATAGGAATGCAATTTGCAATTGCCTATAAATGCTCAAAACTTGAACAAAGATTTTAAAACCTCAAGGTTACCAACATCAGTTCTGAATCCAGAAAAATTATTTTCTTTTCCAAATAAGCTGATAATGTTTATGTAAAATTAAAATTTTATCATTCCCCAGTGCACTGCCATCACCAGCCGCCACTCAGATTCCTTCTGTTCAGGTTCAAAATCATCCCTGGCACTTGTAATCAAATTATCTTGCAGTGGGTGTGTGAGCTTATTTGAATCTCAGGGGGCCAAAGTAAGTTGATAATATGTTTCTCTCACAATCATCCATATTATCTGTTTATAAACAGCTTTATTTAATTTGGACAGAATTTGCAAACTTGGAACATTCCTAATTTTTCCCATCCTTTACACATAGGTCCAATCAGCCATTTTACTCTTGGTTCTGACCCTAAGAATGATGTACATTTTCCTCGGGCATATAAAGGAGAGAGAGAAAAAAAAGGAAAAGTTCACCAATGTAACAAAAACTCTTTCCAGTGAGTTCCCAATAAAGAAGTGGCAAAACATCAAATTCCAATAATGCCAAACTATTTACTGAAAGTTTTTGAAGCTTTCAAAAATGTTACAAAAAGCAAGCAAACACAGTGAAACTAATGAAATAGTAGACATTGAAAACTAGTATCTTGGTAAATCTACACAGGCATGTGGGGGAGAAGGGAACATATGATTAGGCTCTTTGACATGTATCGAATTTCATCCCATTCAAGGAAAATTATTCAGAACTTTGAAATTAAGGTCAAAACAAACAACAACAACAACAACAAAAATCCAGGATTGTGTGATATATTCATATTATGCTAGCCTATTATTCATCAAGCCCACCCAAGGACCATCTAACTCTCTTGGGAAATGTAACTTTGGCTAATGATTCAATAGGGACCAGATTATGGGCCGTGCAAAGTTGGGGGTTGACTTGTAGAAAATCAGTCTCCTTTCTGGCAGAGAAATCCACCACCAAGGTTATAGTTTTATTTCTCTGTAGGACATGAACACGTTTTATATCTTACTTTGCAATCTCATTTCATTAAGGCCTTTCCCATTGATTAAATTCTTGTTCCTCAGATTCTGTTCTCCACTTTCTGATGATGAGTTTAATGAAACTAAACTCATCATCTATTCATATGAGAATTATGTTTTTCATGATCAGAGAACTTGTGCTTTGACAATCCTCAAACAACCACGTGAGGTAGGTAGTATATCTTCCCTTTACAGAGGAAGAAACTGAGTCTCAGAGGAGGCACTTTACTTGCCCAACATTAGAGGTAAGAAGCTATAGAGCTGGACTTTGAACACAGATCTGCCTGAATTCTTTCATGGAAACTACACTGGTGATTCACATTTGGACTGGAATATCTCCCAAAACAATCAGCCTTACCTACATATATGTATATGTTGGAATTATAAACATTATAGCTGAGAACCAAAAGCAACTCACACTGAATGACCCAGCCTGGGTATTTAAATAGTAATTGAAGAGAATATTTACTAATATGTTTGGTTTCAAATTAGAACTTTTAAAAATAAGAAATGTTGAAAAAATTTGCCCATACACTATATAGAATACTATCAGTAAAGTGTGAAATTTCACTGCTATGCTGGTTCTGTTAACGGTTCTGGATGACACTGGGCAAATTACTACTGAGATTGTTATAAAAGTCATTGAAAAGTATGTAGAACACTTTCTAGAGAGCCTCTCTTTGACAGTTCATGAACACATCTAGGAGAGCTTTCTGAATGAATTTGACCAAATTACCAGCTTATCCCACTGTAAAGATGCTCAGTCTATACTGTGTTCCTGAAGGTGATTTTTGTCCTGGCTGGATACACAGGTAGATGACAAGACTGGAGAGGGACATGCTTCCCTTAGTCTGAAAGCACCTAATCTTAAAAGTGTATCTTGGGAAAGATTGGTCTTACATATACATGTTTATCTGTAAACAAGCATGATTTTCAGCTGGGGTATATATCTTTTGAATGCATTCTTTTATCCATCTGAAGATCCATTCAATGTATATGCAGATTTATAAGTTTTTCTTCATAGGTAAGATTCTAAAGTTTGGGTCATTTGGTATCTAGGTTGATAAAAACCTGTGCTTGTGTTGTGAGGGTTTTGTCTGCCAAATCACGCATTAGATGGTGACCATCTGGCTTTGTCTCCAGTAGAGTACACCTCTATTTGACGGGCACCAGGCGGCTGTCTGCCACAGATTTAAGCTAAGTGAGGCAATCTGCCCCACTCCTAGCCCTGATCCCAAACTTCGGAGCCAGCTGAATTTCAGCTTCAGCTGAAGTGAAAAGATAACTATGTGGTTCAAATTCATCTTGACTCACAGTTTTACTGTTTTAGTGTGGTTAAAGCTGCTCACTGTGTCTGTGGTTTTCTTACATAAATTTTCAATCCAGCTAGTGCTATTAGACAGCGTCTTTTCCAGCCCTGATGCTGGGGGTAGATTTTTAGCTCGCATATTTTTTCCAGATGTGATAAGCTCTCCATAGCCCTCTTGGTGGGCAAAAGCATATCCAGATCTTCTTGAGCTTGATCTACGAGTCTGAGGTCTTTGGCTTCGTTGAGGCCTTGCCTTCCTTTGAGCTTTCTGCCACTGGCGGATCTGGAGAGGAAGGAGACCCAGAGTGAGATGATGCGTCTAAATGATAGACTCCAGGCAGCGGGCCACTTTGTGAAGTGAAAGCCTTCTTCGTAAAAAAAACATCAACACTAACAAAACACCTGCCTTCATTGAAAAAGAGAGCTTTTCACCTAAAAACTAAGAATTTTTCTACCTAAAAGATTATGCTGGACACTGGTTAGTTTTTATTTCTACCAGGAGACTACTAAGCAAGAAGTACTAATGCGAACTTCATCATCGTCTCCATCTCATACATCTGTCTTAAATGAATTGGAACATGTTTTTATACAGACAGATTTTCTAGGATGCACCACCCAAACACAGTCAGTATAACAATGCATAGTCCCGTTGCCCCTAAAATGGGCCTTCCCCCTCTCTTTTGGAGATTCTCAGGATCCAATAGTCATTAGGAACTAGACAAGAACAGAACTTATAAAATGAGAATCAGAAATTTCCAACTCTTGTGGTAGGTCTATGTACTATGATATTTTCAGGGTTTCAATTTCTTCGCGGGGTTTTTTTTGATAACCTTTTGAAGAGGTCAACACCATTTGAGTGGGTTTCCAACATTTCTTTTATTCCCCAGTAAAGTTAAGGGGAAAATATCCAAGGTTTGGAGCAAGGTCTGGAAGCCACCTTGTTCTCTCAGTCAGCTGATTGCTTGGACTATGGCTTTTGTGTCAGGAGAAAACTGTTAAACAGAAAGTCATGATCTGACTAAATATAGGAAGAAACAATCATCATCTTCCTTCCTTCAGTTCATTCATCATTTTCTGGTTTACGTAAGAACGAGCTTACAGAGCCAAAGGGAAAGGACAGACATAACAGGGGACTCCGGGAATCATTTCAGAAGGAGTATTTTTGTGTTTTGGCCCCAGAATGTGAGGGATAACATGACAAGGAAAGTTCTACCTCAGTTCCTCTCAGCATTATTGGACTGGCCACACACCCATCAGTGTTTTCACCCTTCTCTTGATGTGGCTACAGTGGGCCTCCCCTTCCTTTCTCCTTTCCTCTTTGCATCCGGGTCCAGACCTAAGTTGCCATTCTTCTGCTTATACTCCTCTTCCCAAGAAATACTGAAATATGTTCTACTAACCCCTTGGTTTAGATATTTTTATAATTTGTTCTATTTTCCTTCTAACTGTATATTTTTCCAATCCATCCATCATGCTGCTGTTCCCTCTCTTAATCTGTTCAGCAGGTAACATTTCTCCTGTTTCTGAACCTGCCACTCTGTTTCTACAATGTTGGAGCCCCTTTGCCACCTATCCTGGTTGTCTCTCTTGTACTGTACCCTTTATTTGCCCCCAAGTCAATACTTTGCCCTCTAGTTTGCCTTTCCCTTGGAACAATTGTCCAAAGTGCTGCCAGAGAGCTCCTCTTTTAAAAGTCAACTTTTTAAAATCCCGACTTGTAATTTATGACTCTCCATCCATATTTAGTCTGGACATTTATTTTTATCGGCACTCGCAAGGCTAGTACATTCAGATGTAGGCAGTTCTATCTACTGTGATGTGATGTTCTGCACCTGTGGGTGTCTGCCTTTGGGAAGTTTATTGGCCCTTTCCTGGGCTCCCAATCAGACAAAGAGAACATGATTCCAAGAGCCAAGAATAAGCCCTTCAAAGACTCCTCAGCACTACAACATACCTGATCACTCAGGGTTGGGAATAAATCCACCTTCAAAAATCTGAATGCCAGCACAGGAATGACTGAAGCCACTGTCGTTAGGAGAATAACAAGCCAGATACACTTCTGGGTCAAGGAATGGCACGCATTTCCTATCATTAAGGAAAAATATACATTGTGGTTATAAATAGAATTGAATTATTGAATTAATAGGCTAGTTGTCTGTTCACGTTAAGACCTTTTTTGAAATGGTGAGGTTTGGACTACGTAGAGAGAACCCCTAGGGTCTTTTCCACTACGTAGCATGTTCAGTGGTGGTGAGGAGAAGGCAAGGCTCTTGGGAGCCATGCTGTGGCCTGGTCGCTTGGAGAGGGCCTGCTGGAGCCAAGCCTTCTCTTATCCTGGTGCAGTCTAGCATCACTCAAGAAGCACACTTCTTTCATCCAGTTTCTGGGTCCCTTGACTAAAAGGCATATTTACCCTGGCAGTTGAGGCTTAAATGCCCTCTTCCGCTAAGGAGAAAGGGGAGTATGGTTGGAGGGTAGTAGTGGTTTGGACTTCAGGGAGAAAGAAGGCAATTCACAAGAAGATGGAGATGTAGGAGGAGGGATCCCCCCGCAAAATAGAATTATCTTCTAGGGGGCAGGCCCTTTGTAGTATAGGCTTCCCTGGCTAGGTGAGTGGTATAGGTGCCCATCTGCATCAATGTTCCAGCTGGCATTGTTGTGAGAGGCTCCCTTGGCTTCAGTGAATTTTTTGGAGACTCTTTTAATGCATTTGCCCATTTCATGACAGGTGATTTAGTAGTGCACCTGCCCATAACCCACTGAGTGTTCAGCAGTTTTTGACCAAAAGCAGCATGACCCCCATGTCCCACACTCCCTGTTCAGCCGATCTCTCCCCTCTCCCCAAGCAACATTTCTTTTGTTTTTCTGGATGAAAAAAGTCCTCAAAGGGAAATGTTCTGCCAATGTGTAAGAGATAAAACAAAATGCAGCAAAAGCACTCAAAGGCATCAAAATTGATGAGTTCAAAAACTGTTTTGAGTAGTGGAAAAGAAGTCTCGGTAGGTGTATTGCATGAAATGGAGAGTGCTTTCAAGGTGACTGAAGTTTAAATGTAAGAATAAATACACAATTTTTTTTAAATAAATTCCTTTGGGGGGGGTCTCTCCTCATAAATGTCTGGTAAATAAATGTTCGCTGGACCATCTTTAACAATGGACGGAGGGAGGACTTTGATCAAATGGGCCTTGCTAGGTTCCTCCCTGTCTATCACTCCTCGTTCATACTAAACTATAGTTATCTGTGATGGTAGCTCCCCTCCTGGAGCAGTCTTCTCTCTAAATTTTTAGGCAGTTAGGGGGAATGTCAAAAGTTCTTCCTGAGTTTTTTGTTTTTATAAATAACCAGCTTAAAATAATTGAATCCCAAAAAAGGCATATATTGGGGTGGCAAACTTTGCTCCCCCTCGTTATCATGTCAAAACTATACAATGTATGTCCTGGACACAGGTAGTCTTAAATGCTACAGTTACAGTCTTGGTGACTGGGTGTGTTCCAAAGGGTAAGCTTTATTTACTACAGGGCTAAACGTTTAAATTCAGGCCACAACCCCAGAAAAACCTACATCAAAGGGACTAGCCGATTTCTCTGCTGCTCACTGGGTTATGAGACACTGAAAATGCCCAGGAGAGCAGGGATGCTTCTTGTTTCTGAAAAGAGTGTTCCCCTCACTGGGAAACCCTGGGCGCAGCCACCAAACACACTGGTGCAAAAGAACAGTGAAACTCATTTCCAAGCCTGGAGCCAGTTTCTTTACTTTGTACTCACACCTCAAATACTGAGACACTTGTTTAAACAAAGCAACAAGGGTCAGTAAGGCAGGGAGAGAAGTTCTACAGAAGATGGAAGCCCTGCTTATATCATCAAAATGAACTTTTGTTCCTATTGCTTTTCTAGGGATTTACTAAACATCCAATTATCCAGGACACCTCTCCCAATGCTAAGAAGTATTAACACCCTAAATGGGCTTTGGGTGCCTGAATTTTCTGGCTTTCAGGGGCATCCAACCTGCTACCCAGGATGGCTATGAATGCGGCCCAATGCAAAATTGTGAATTTACTTAAAACCTTACTTTTGCTCATCAGTTTTCATTAGCGTTTCTGTATTTAATGTGTGGCCCAACACAGCTCTTCTGGCAGTGTGGCCCAGAGATGTGAAAAAGTTGAACACCCCTGCTGGAGAAGAGAATCTGCCTACCAGAGAGCAGTTGGTTCCATTTCCCTGGGCAGAAACAAACTTGACTCAACAAATTAAATGTCTCTTTGAGCTCCTTGAAGCTCAGTGCCCTCAGGCATGGCTGGAAAAATACCAGCTTCACTTTAAAACCACACTCCTGTTTGCTGCTGGCTACTAAGGAAAAAAATTTTTGTTAAACCTCAATGTTGATCTAACTTTTGAAAAGACTCATTGGAGCTCAGTAATTAATTCCTGGAATTAATTAGCTGGAGAGAGTGGTCCCCACACAAACTACTTTCTCCAGTTGAGGCATTCCAGTCTCGTTATGCATTCTAAAATGCTTTGTGAGGACTGGAAATCTTCTAGTCAATGCACTGAACTTTCAGATTTGGCAACAAAAGAAAAAAAGAAACAAAAAAACCCCAAAAGTTTTAACATCTCTCTCTTTCCTAATACGCTTATTTTTATTCATAACCATCATACTTTTTCTACATGACTGGAATCTTTTGATAAACAAAGTATTAATATTATATATTAAGTAAGAGTGCTGCAATTTAAATTTTCCATGTGCGTGCAGGGCAAGGCAAAAACTGAAGAATAACATCCTTGAATGTATGTGCAAATTTGAATGAAATTACCATTTCAGGAGCCTTTGCATCACTGGGGATGTATAACACTCTAATTGCTCTTATTTTGCTTTCTACATGAACCAGTCTTCTAAGAATTCTTTTATAGACTGGATTCCCCAACCAGTAGATGCAAATCTCAGTCTTGCCTGATTGAGCTCACAAAAGTTGTCATCTGTGTTTCTCTCCTTTCCACAGTTTGCTGGGATGAACTCAAAAACATCATTATTACCAACTTCTCTCACACACCCTAGAGATTTCAAAACTTCTGAGAAAGTATATTAGTAGCCCCACTGTCTAAAGTTCAGTAGCCCTTGCTAGGAATCACTTTGAAATGTGGAGAGCAATGTTAGTATACTCAATGGATGGGCCAGATGTACGGTTTCGTAGAATCACAGAATCTCAAGATTGTAAAGGACTTCAGGAGGTGCTTCATGACCTACAGTATTTACTGCTCAAATTGCTCTGCAGTGTCCTCAAGACACATTTGCTTGGATCATCATCCTTATCATCACCACCACTACCATGGGTAACATTTTTTAATGTCAGAATGATAGAATGTCACATGCTAAGCATTTATATGCATTATTTCATTTAACCCTCACAAATTTCCTATGAAACTAGAAAATATTAATATTCCCAGTTTAGAAATAAAGACATTAAGGCATGAAAAGGAAAAAACTCGCCCTCCATCACACAGCTAACAAGCAGTGAAGCTGACACCAAAACCTGGCCATCTAACTACAGAGCCTACTCTTCATGCCACTCTGGACTAGTGTCCCAGAAGTTTTAGAAGGCTCTAAATTATACATCATTTCTTTCTTATTGTAACACAAGTAAGTTTCACCAGTAATCTTTGGCAGAGATGTTGGTGATAATGTGGCATGAAAGACACATTTTCTTTCTCTTTCTCCTTCCTCTATCATACATGAACTTCTCCCAGGTCTTGGTGAGCCCTGATACATGTGCTATGCCTCTTGTTTTCAAAAAGGCAGTTAACTTCACCTGCGCTGTTGGAGTAGCTATCTCAATGATTCTTCTGCATCTGGTAAAGACAGCAGAAACTAATCTTTTAGAGTTCTTTTCAAGCTTGGAAGCCTTCGGATGCCTCTGATGCAATCAGTTCCTAGACAAACAATTAGTGGTCACCCCTAGTCCCACCTAACACAGAAAATAAATGACAAAGACAAATAAATGACAGCATGATGCTAGGCCCCAGTAGATAATAGGATTCACTTACCAACAAATGGAAACTGCTTTGGGAAGACGTCAAACATGCCATTACTGTGCATTGCAAATAAAATAGAGAAGTACGTGGCAATGCTGCCCCATATGAAGACGTGGTTAATGACAGTCCAGTAACTGGTATCCAAGGCTATCTGTAAATAAAGCAGGTACAAGGGGGAAATCTCTGAGGATTAAAAAGAGCATCTTTTTACTGAGTGATATTTCCCCAGAACTGCTCTGTGAAAAAAGTTATACCTGTCTAGCTCCCAACCAACCAGAGGCACCTCCACTTTGTGCACAACTCAGGGGACTGACTTGACACTTCTGCTCGACAACTGATTTTAGAACTTCTTTCTGCAAGCCATTGTATCTGCCAAGGCTCAATCAGAATCAGGTAATAAAATGTTAAACTTCCTTTAAGAGAGAAATAAGAAAGCAGAATGGGTTCTAATTTCAATGTTAACTTATAAATTGCTTTTAAAAATGTTTTTGATGGAAAAAATATTTTCTGTAGTAACCAACTGCAACATTTTATAATCTGTACATAAATTTTCACATGACCATTTTCTTACACGGGCATCATCTGTTTCACATCAATATTCTATCTCATTTTGATGACCCTTTCTCTTAAATTACTCAAATAGTAACAAAGAAAAATCCTTAATCTTCTTCTGACATAAATGTCGGAAGCTGGTTCATAGTGCCCTGGGAGCATGTTCACAACCCCTCTCCCTTCCAGTTACTTGGTGTGGCAGTAAAGCTGTAAAAGAGTGACCTGCTATCACAAAGTCATGGAAGCCCCTGGTGAAGAAGAGCCATTGTGTTCTCAGAGAGAAACAAGTAGGTTCTGACATCATTATTTGCATCTCAGAGGTCCAAAGTGACCCAAGGGAAGGTTTGCTCCTTGCCAGCCGAGTGTGGTGCAAGACCACAGATGCCTCACCTGCCGGAGAGGACCCTACTTACTTAGTAAATAGATCCTTCTCTGCATTGGAGATATATTCCCACTTCCCACTTTAAGTTTGCTGTCCTTCGAAACACTGCCCCAGTAATAGAATGCTGGGAAGCCTTGGATATAAACTGCAGAGATTATAAAGGGACAGCATTTTCTTTTTTCAAGAGGCCTGAGAAGAGAAAATCCTGTCTCCCATGCCTCAGCAAAGAGATGCCAGTTTTCCAGCTTATTTGGCTACCAAGACATGAGACAAAATCTCCAAATCTACCTTCTACCACCTTTCAGTTCATCACTATCCAGGGACACCAATGGCCTGGGCTGTGTGAGTGTGAGTAAGCATAAAAAATCACAACAAATTTAAGCCTCAGGAAAAAGAAGAAGAACAAACCAAGAACAAGTGGCTCCTATTGAGGCAGAACTAATGGAAAAAGCAGACAAGTACTATAACAACAATAACAAAAAATGTAATGAGAATTTTTAAGAGGATGCAATTAGATCACAGAAAAAAACCTGGATAAAAAAAGCATTATTGCTGAATTTAAAAATTCAATAGAGAAACAAAGTAAGAATAGTCACTGATGAGAACTGAATTAATATTCTGGAAAAACAAGTGGAAATAATATCTCACAGCAGAGACCAAAAACTTGAAGAAACAGAAACCATGTGCAAAAAGATATGAGACAGAGATGGCAAATCCATAGATGTCAGATCTGTGGGTCCAATACACAAAATAAGCAAAATTTTAGAAAAATAAATAAATAGAAGGGAAATGATCAAAGAAATAATAGAAGAAAACTGCTCTGGTATAATAAGCAGCAAAGATTTTCAGATGTGGGGGAGCAATGTAAATCTAAGGCAAGTTAAGGAAAGAAGTTATATTCTGGTGTCATTTGGGAAGTCAAAGGATGAAGAACACACACTTCTAGACAGAGAAGACATTACTTACAAAGGAAAGAGAATCAACATAATATCAAATGGTTGAAACTGGGATATAGAACAACTTTCACAAGGTTCCTAATGAAAAAGGCTCTGATTCAAGAATCTTATGCCCATTCAATATAGCATTTAAATGTAAAGACAAAGAAAGAATACTCAAAAATGTAAAATCTATCTGCCATTTCTGAAGAAATTGTTCAAGGAAATTGCTGTAACCAAAAAAGATTAATTAATTAGAAACAAAGGTCTCAAAAACGGTGGAAGACACAGAGCTTCAAAGTGGTGGTAAGCAACAATTCTTGTAAATTTAGAGTTGGCTCTAAATGAGTAACTATGTGAATATGAACCATAGTATTAATTTAGAAAAAATTTGCAACATTCAAAACATATGTTGGAGGAGCATTTAACAGCATCCTGATACTAGAATTCTAAATTATAAATGTTCAAGAATTGGGGAGAAGATGGAACAAGGGAGGGAGAAGTGCAGTAAAAACATTTCCAAAATTGTTTACTCTGGAGGTGGGTGAGGGAAGGTATAGAATAGGATAGTAAAACACTTGATGGAGGATACAGTTGCTTAGTTTTGGTGTGTTAGTGTGGAAATGAAGATTTAACTGGTTATGAAAATAAGGAGAAATCATAGTAGAATGGAAATTCAATAGTAAAAGTTAAAAGTTGTTCATATGTAGCATATTTAAAAAGTCATAGTGTACTAGTACATGTGTGGCACCATTGCTTCCATAAAGGAAGGAAGGAAGGAAGGAAGGAAGGAAGGAAGGAAGGAAGGAAGGAAGGAAGGAAGGAAGGAAGGAAGGAAGAAAGGAAGGAAGGAAGGTCCTGAATGTCTATCATTAGAGGATGGGTGAATAAATTATTTTGTGTCCATATTATAATATTCTGCACAGCTTTTCAAAAGGTTACAATAGCTAAATATGTTGGTTTGGAAAGCTGTCCAGCATATCTCATTAAGTGAGAAAAGCGTATCACAGAAATTATGAGAATTTCCCTTGAATACATGCATGTATGTCTCAAAGCAAAGAAAAACTATGGAAGAATTAACCTACAGTAAACATAGTGGTAGTTAACCAGGGAAATATAGGGAAGAAAAGGAAGATAGTTGATTTTATTTTAAATACTTCTATTATTATTTAAAATGTTAAAAGGAGAACTTTATAACTCAAATAACTGAAGAATACTGATATTTAAAAAATAATAGAGACTGGTAAAGTTTGACCAATAGCATCAGCAGAACACATACATAAGATTCATGACTGTAATTACTATACTGTAATTTAAACTACAATGCCAGACACAAATGAGTATTTGTTCATGGAAATTTCATGGGGATTGTTACCATAATGACAAGTTAAACTTAGACAGCAAGAAAATGGTATTAATGCCACCATCAAAGTGAGCTTATTCACAAAATTCCTGAAATTCATTATTCTCTATATATGTAGGAGAGCAGTTTCCATTGAAGCCAAAATTGCTGAGCTTTTATAATTATAATAAACATTTATGCACTCAGTTCTAAAAATTCAATGGTAAAGCAAAGCTTTGCAGGGCTTCCTAGAAATAAAAATGTGTTAGACTAAAATGACAGGAATTAACCTTTATATTCCTTAAACTGAACTTTGACGTTGAAAGCAGTTCTGTGCATATATCCTCTGTTAACAGAGCTTCTCTTCTGTTTTATTCAAGGATGATCCCAGTGTCCTAGGTGTCCCCTCCTGGAAGAAAGAGGTGGACCATGCATTCCCAGCAGCTTCCAGTTTTCTTTATAAAGCAGGCAGGTCCACATGGCTTTGGAGTTGGTGATCTGAGGTCAGATCTGTGTTTAGATGCTGGCCTGTCACATTCTGTGTGACTTGAGTTGTAACCTGTCTACTTTTCATCTTTAGTAATAGTATCTATGTTTTAGAGGACTGTGAGTGGAGTAAACAAGATAAGGGAATTATCTCAGTAACAATTCATTTACATAGGAAATGTTCAATTAATGGGAGCTACTGCTGTTACTCGGAAAGCCAGAAAAACCTGACAGAAGCAAGTGGGCCAGGTTTGCTGCTAGCATATCTGCAGCCTCTCCTCGCTCTATTCTCACAGGTAATCTCTCTCTTCCAAACCCCAGTGCTCCTAGCTTTATCACCACTCTCTTTCTTTCTCCTGTATAAACAAGAAAGCATCTGATATTTTTCTTTCTACTCAGTGAGAACCTTTGTTCTCAGGCTGCCTGAAAATTTGCATTCTGACCAATAAAAGACTTTATCCCAGACAAAGTTGGAGTCAGACAGGTCTGGGTTTCAATCCTGGATCTGGGACTCCATGTGTCACCTCAGGCAAGTCCTTCACCTCCCTGAGCTCCAGCTGTAAGAAGGGATAATAATACCTACTTCATAGTGGCCCTGCAAAATAAGTATAAGCATGACATTACTCATAGCGGTAATGATGATACAGGTTTCTGAAGGCTACCACCAAGGACAGGCTTGCTTTAGTCATCTGAGATTAGATGGACATGTAACTAGTAAAGTGGGGATAGTTGGGCACCTCAGCCAAATTCTTCTCACTTGGTTTGTTCAACTTTAAACTCTCTCTTTATCCCTTGCCCTTTCGTTCATTCAGCAAATACTCATTTGTGTCTGGCATTGTAGTTTAAATTAGAGTACAGTGATAAACAAAGCATGCCTGTTGGAAACTGGTATCCATTCTTGCCCGTTCTGCATCTAGGCCACCATCACTAGCTTGTATCTCTCCTCTCTCATTCTCCTATCCAGAAAGTTCCTTAGTCTGCTGGCCGTTTCAGGCCCCTCTAGCACTCGAAAGTAATGGTGGGTATGTGGGAGAGGACAGAGAGAAATCAGATAGAGAAGAAATCTATGGGATGGGAGTATATGGATAAGACGTAGAGGACTTTGACCCTGTAACATGGTAAAGAGATCACAGCCACCAAGCAGTGAGACCCAGAACCTTATCTTCAGAAGTACAACTTCCTGCGTGCATTACTGCTTCCCAGCCATTCCCAAATACTCTGCACCCCAGCAATAATAGTGTTGTAGAAAATGCCTGCCTCACCTTTTTAAAGGACACTCTCACAATTGCCTTTATTTAAGAACATTTACTTGAGAAATAAGACTACTGAATCCTACTCCAGAACCTGCAATGCAGTCACTGTGTGATCTTGGGCAAACCTTGGTCCCAGTTTGTTCTGTCAATTTTATTTAAAATTATGCCTGTTATGCTTTTAACATAAAACAACCAATTCTTTGAAACTCCTCTTTCTAGGAAATGCAGCTCATTCTCTTCCCCCTGAACATAGGATGGACATAATGACTCAGTTCTAATACAAGGAAACAATCAGTTTACAATGGAGAAACCTGAAAAACATTATCTTAACTAAGTAACCAAGATCAGCATCACCAGTAATAAATTATGTGGATAGCATGTGCTCCCTGATAGGATGCAACAAGAACACACCTCTGTGTTTCTTCCCAAAATCTATAATCTCAGTCTATTCCTAAGAAAACAACAACAACAACAACAACAACAACCAGAGACATTCTACAAAATACCTGACCCTCTTCAACAGCATTCAGGTCATGAAAGACAAGGGAAGAGTAGAAAACTGTCAGAGAGGAAACTAAGAAGACATGACAACTGAATGCAATGTGGGATCCTGGAACAGGAAAAGGTCAGTAATACCAAAACTGAGGAAATCTGTAGTTCAGTTAAGGGATCTGTACCAGGGATAACTTCATAGTTTTGACAACTCTACAATGGTTACGTAAGATGCTAATGTTAACATTAGAGAAAAGTTAGATGGACCAAGGTTACCTTTGAGGAGATGGAAGGTGGAGAATAGATGGGAGAGACAAAGCCAATTAGGCCTGAACCAAACAGACCTGGATAGTCCCACCCTGAATGAGGGACCAATGGTTACTCTGAGTTCTAAGTATGAATCCCTCTGACAAAGCATGGGTACCATTCTTATAAAACCTTGATAATTAAAGGTAAGACATTTTGAATAGTTTGATTTAAAAAATTCTAAGTTACAGAATGCAAAATTGTGTGATCTTTCTTATAAATAAACAATATTTTTGAAGTAAGATTATTTTTTAATATAGTTTATTGATTATGCTATTACAGTTGTCCCATTTTCCCCCTTCACTCCCCTCCACCTTGCACACCCCCTCCCACCCACATTCCCCCACCTTAGTTCATGTCCATGGATTGTACATATAAGTTCTTTGGCTTCTACATTTCCTATACTATTCTTACCCTCCCCCTGTCTACTTTCTACCTACCATCTATGCTACTTATTCTCCATACCTTTTCCCCCTCTCTGCCCCTCCCACTCCTCTGTTGATAACCTTCCATGTGATCTCCATAAAGTAAGATTATTATGAGCTCTCAGCTTGTGAAAAAAGGAGAAATGTAATGATGGCATCCAATTGTTACAAGAACTGTCTGCTTTATGGGTAAAATGCTTCTAAACCTAAAGTTAATATAGAAACACAGCACTGATATTGCTGTGACAGAGTATAAGAAAATAAATAATGGACAAGCAAAAAGAAAAAGAGGTATAAGAATACCAACAGATTTTTTAAACTAAAACATGAAGTTAATCAAAAATTGTAGGGTTAATTTTGAAAGCTAGTTTCACTAAAAACATATGATGCCTGTTATATCTACAGTGAATTTTCTAGGTAAGGTTTTTGCCCTTATTTTTATATAGCATATAATATTAAGGACAGTTTGAAGAATAGTTGCCCTTTGCTTTCTTCTTAAGATAGGTCCTTTATCTCAGTGACTACCTTTAGAATCATCTCTTGGAGCACCAAGTAACAGGCCTTACCTGGAGGTGATTAAGCTGCTACCATTAAAAAGGTGTCCCACTACATGCCACAACCACTCTCCCACTGCAAGGAGAATCCAGGGGAGTGGAAATGTGCTCTCATGACAAGGAGTAGAACCTCCCCTGAGGTTCTCTGGGCCAAAACAATAAGAGTATACACTGAGTTTGCTCAGTGATCAAAGGCAACAAAACAAGAGAAGCTGGAGTGCCCAATATAATGGCAAGAGCTGTACAAAAAGATGAAGCAATAGCTTCTTGAGGAGATATAGATCTTATCCCTGTAATGGACTCCCCTGATGGATGCCTGCGCTACATCGGATGCTTCCAAGTCACTCTGTGATTTCCTCCTCCGCTGAAGAACTGAACATAGGGGACTGGGCTTGGAGGGTTCAGAGAGCACCAGTGTGCTTTATTTAGCTATAAAACAGACAAACAGAACTCCTTTTTGAGTGGAGAAATCTGGTTCTGCTTTTGGATGCTACCTGTCTGACTCTGAATTTTGAACTTCCAAGATGTCAATTGTCAGATGGCTTTCATATGGACTTAATGATACTCACTCAGATGGGCCAACAAATGGAAAAGATGACCTTTTAAAGCAATATGTTTATATTGATTCATTCAATCTAATAAATATTTATTGAGCCATGAACAAAAAGTCTGGGTTTAATGAGATCTTTTGTTGGATGTGAACAGCTAAGATTTATAAAAGATTGGTTTCAAATCTTTTTGGCTAGGAAAAGGTCTGACCAAAGGCAATTCAAACTTTATAAAAATTAATCCCTTGATTGATACTTTCCCCTTAAAAATAAAAACAAGAAACAAACAAAAACCCTAAAACAAAGACATAAAACAGAAGTCACATTGCTTGCTGTACCCACCCAGAGCTACAGATTTTAATGGACAGAAACCTTTTGTGAATTCTACTTATATCTAATAGTATTGTTCATCATTTGCATTAAAAAGAAAATAGAAACACAACTCAAGATGTCCAGTGGAAGAAGATCAATGGAACATCAAAAGTCATCCCCATCAGATTCAGAGGTGCCACAGGTATACCACTGAACCTCTTGAATAATTCCAAGGTTATAATGCCATTTAAACTGTAGATCTCACTTTAAAACCTGGAAATTATGAAGTCTTATGGAAACCATGGGAAAGTTTCTCTTTCTGTCGTAAGTGGAAAAAATTTCTTCTTCAAACACCAGCAGGAAATAGTAGTATAATCATATCTCCTTACCAACATATTCAATCCCAAGAAGTGATTCCATTTTGAGGTTTCTACTAATGTGGAGGTTATAGACACCTAATGCTAATTTCCTACATCTGGTAATTTATGTTAAACCTTCTTGTTTCTTTCTTTTTTTCCCAGTTTCATTGAAAAATAATTGGAATGGGAGTAAAAGGCAGAAAACTGCATTTGAACAATGATTAAAATTTTAAAAATCTCAAAAAAGGAAAATAATTGACATATATCATTATATAAGCTTAAGGCATACAGTATGATGATTTGATTAACATACATTGTGAAATGATGACCATAATAGGTTCAACTAGCATCCACCTCAAAATATGTAGTCAAAAAGGAAACCCCAGTGATCCTGTGGGATCTGTTCCCCTCCAAGAAGTAGAAAAAAATCAGTCAACAATGAAACAGGATTTCAAAAGTTACAAAGCCATCAAGTTAAGATGTTTCCACCATCAGGGTTACCTGCACGCTGACCACGATGACCAAAGATGTGGCCATGGTGACTGCAAAAGACTGGTAGTCGGCAATGTGCTGCCCATCGTCTCCAGCCGTGTTGTAAAAGGCCCCATAAGGAATGAAGAAAAGGGCGAATGATGTGTAGATTCCATGTGCCATGCAGATGAAAAATTTACGCTTATTAAAAAGCAGATTAAGCTGTCCAGGTTTGTAGAGCTGGGGATGGTCCATGCTGTTCTGGTCACTTACATCCTGCCAACAAAGTGTTAGTTACATCAGCAGAGGAGGCTTCAGGAGAAGTCAGAGAGGCCCTGAATTCCCTATCTCCAGAAATAGCCAGTGCATATCTAAGCAAGCCCTCATATGCACTAGTCATTATCTTGTTTTCATTCCTGCAATAACCCAGAAGATACTAAAATGATCCCTATTTTATAAAGGAGGAGCTTGAGTCTCCAAGAGGGATTCATGAGAGGTTACACAGCTCTTATAGCAAAACCAAAACTTGACTCACATCCAAATGTTTGCCTTCACATTGAAGTTCCTTTCCTGTACTCTCCTGCAGCTGCACTCCTGATTGCAGGATTCTAGTACATCACGTGCTGTCAATGGGTCTCAGGGTTAATTGCCAGGAAAGTGAGTGATAGTGACTAAGTGATGGCAGCAGAGAGCTGCAGAGTTGGAATTGTCCAATCAGAGTTCCCAGGTTGGGGGGCGGCGGGGGGGGGGGGTAGGTGAGTGAGCAGCAGGAGGGGATCAGGGAAAGGGAAAAATTGCATGTGGGATTCCAGGTGGGAAGGGAGCTGAGCCAAAAGAGTTGAGTGTTCTACCCAGTGAAGATGCCAATATTGTTCAAGACAAGGAATTCCAACAGAATGAAAAGCCATCATGTTTGGCTCCAACAGTGGTACTGGGAGAATATAAACAGTGTTTCTCAAACTTAACGTGCATGCAAATCACCTGGGGAGCAGGTTATGATTCAATAGGGCTGGGGTGGGACCTGAGACTCTGCATTTCCAACCAGGTCCAAAGCTGATGACTATACTCTGAGCACCAAAGCCAAATGCCAAAACCAAAAAGGATGGCAAGGACATCACAGGACCATGGGTGGAGGAGAGGCAGCTGAAGAGGAAGAAATACAGGCATGAATGAACTCTGGGGGCAGACCAAGTTCCCCTTCCTGCTTGTGGGATGGCCTGAGTCTTGCAAAGCGGGGTCCCATGGAAGACACTGACATATTCACTTCAGGAAGTCCTGTTTTGAGACGCTGTTGGGAGCTTATTTCCTCAGTTCAGTGACTGGTCGAGCTACATGCACAGGCTTTGAAACCAGACAATCCTGAGTTCAAATCCTGAGCTCTGCAGCTTAGCAGTTGTGTGGTCTTAGACCTTTTAATGAAACTATCTGAGGCTTAGTTTTCTCATTTCCAGAAATGCTGGCAACAGCACTACCTTCACGGGATCATTGTCACCATTCAATGGGTACACCTTCTGCAGAGTTCTTGCCATACCTTAAGTAATAAATAACAGGAGCCTCTATACATAGTAAATAAAATAAGGAGAGCAACACTAACAATGGTAGTAGCGTAGCAGGCTATGAGTTAAATGGCCTGGTGTTAGGCTGCATTTTATCACTTATTAGCTATATGGCTTTAGGGCAGTGACTGAAACCTCTGAGCCCCCACTTCCTCCTTAAAATAAGTGATCTGTAAATGATCACTGAGGCCCTTCCAGCAGGGCACTCCATGATCTGTGATCAGTGTGAGGGCCAAGGTTGACAAAACAGGGAAGGAAAGGAATGGACACTCAAGGGGATGGCAATAGGGGCCTTATTTATTTTTTTACTTTTCCAATTGCACAATCACCTTCTTTTCCCAGAAACTGATTTATTTTATTTTATTCCACATTCTGAGCAGATACAAAGTACCAAGGAAAGAAACATTTGTTAACATGGGCACTTGGGAATGAGTGTGTTTAAATCCTTTATACCTTGGGTTTTTAGAACCTCCTTGTATAGAATTCCATAAAATACACCATTCACAAACTGCCATTTTTACAAATGGAAAGTGAGACATGACTGACTACATAGCCACAGAATGAGAGAGTGGAGTGAGCTCATAATGTGAAGATTTATATTTTGCAATAGACGGCTTTAGGCCAGAGAATGAGGCCTAGCAAATGGGTCTAACAACAGCCTGGAGAAAATCTGGCCTCCTTAAAAATACTTCAAAAAATTTTTTTAATAATACACTCTAATCATGCCATGGCAAATCCTCTGGCTAGCCTTTCACTTCCCCATAGGCAGCCAGACTTCTCCCCTTTCCAGGAAATACCCTCCAAGGCTCTCAATGTGCCAAGAGGCCACCATTTCTCTCTATTCTCAAGCATGTGAGCTAAAAAAAAGGAGAAGAAGAAGACTGCAATGCACCTTGCTCTCTGTGGCTGGGGCACTGTGTCCCTCTGCCCCATTGGGAGGGTGCTCTGCTGGCCTGCAGTTCCTGTTCCGGGCTGTGCTGGCCAAGGGAGTCTCATCGCAGATGCCCGTTCTCTGCACTCCAACCCGGTTCCATGACTTTTTCTATCATGCCTGGTTCTCTACACTCTCAGGGGCTCATACAGCACTTGTAGGTGGTGAGCCACTAGGCACTAGTTCTGAGGCATATTAATAAGTAGTATAAGAAAAGTAGATAACTAAAAGTACAGTCACAGAAGTTGGGGAAATGCTGAACTAAAATAAAGTTAAAGAGACTATTTCCTGTAAGATGCTTCAGAGCTCTGAGATGTTGGGGTATGAATCTTTAAGGAAAGAGTAGCCAAACTTTGACCAGAGAAACTTTTTGGGGTGGTGGAGGGGTAGGGATAGGAAAGGGTTTTTGACCCATGTTATATCTATTAAAAAAACTCTACTCCTAAGACTTTTCCTATGACTTGTATCTTCTAATTAAAGAACAAACAGACAGTGACCAGAGGGTAGGGGGGAGGGAGATAACAGGGGAAAGAAGGGGAAGGGTCAAGTCAAGAACTTGTATAAAGGACCCATGGACAAAGACAATGGGGGGATTGAATGTGAGAGATGGGGAGTGGTTGGGGCAGGAGAGAATAATGGGGGAAATGGGAAAACTAATTGAACAACAATAAAAAAATTAAAAAGTTAGAAGCAACTAAAAGACATCAGAAGAACAAAATAACTTATAAATACAGAAATAAACACATACCTGGTCAAAAATCCCCATGGCTAACACAGGAAGTGACGTGTAGACAATGTTAAAGAGGGTAATGAACCACTGGTCATAGACAGTCTGAAAAGAAAGAACACTTTGGTGAGAAACATCATCCCCAGCAGTGAGAATGTTCGCTTGTGGGCTCTTATATGAAATATCTCAACTTCCTGAGGTGGGAGAGAGTTTAGTTTTGGAGACAGATGTGAATTCTCCTCCAGGCTCTGGCTCTAACCAGTTCCATTGCCTTAGTGGGACTCTAGCTCTCTCTAAACTTCTGTCCATTTCTTCATATTAAAATGAAGCCACACTCTCCCTGCAGAGCTGCAGTAGGGATGAGAGGAGGTGATCTAGAGAGTACCCTGGACACGTTTAAGACCCTGAACTCTTGTGGTAAATGGTTCTTTCATTATCTGGTTTTTCAATGGCTTATAATGAGTTCAGTGATCTAATCTAAGTGATATGCAAAGATCCACTAACATCTTCAGAGGGAGATGCAAAAATTAACCTGTCAGCTGTGCCCTGTGCTCCAGTGGAGAGTTCTTTCTTCAGAGTGGCTTAAAGTAAGGTGAACATGGAGCTAGCTGCTCAGGACACTGCATATAAACAAGTAAAATGATAAAAATATCCCCTCACATCTATATAGAGTACTTCCTTGCATAAGCCTCGCTGAAAGTCTGTAAGACCTATAAAACAGGCATTACTGTATATCACTATTTTGTTTGAGTACATAGAGATGTAGAAACAATCTCTCAGAGTTATAGAGCTTAATACAGGCAAGGACAAAAATTAAAACCCAGGTCTCCAGCTCCCAAACAATATATGTTCTACCACTTGTATCATTCATTCATTCAATATTTATTAAGAAATCACTATGTGCCAGGTACTGTTCCAAGCAATGGTAATTCAACCTGATCACTCAGATAAAAATTCCTCGTGAAATATGCAGTCTAATGGTGGAAAGGAAAAAATATATATATGTGTTTTGTGAAAAAATATATGAAAATATATGAAATATATTTCACAAATATATGAAAAAACATATATATAGAATATATATATCAGTGAGTGAGAAAAATGGTAATAAATACAAGGGAGAAAGGGGGAATAGGAAATGTGGGAGGGATGTAGTTGTAAAAAGGTGACTAGAGAGGGTCTAACTTAGAAGTGACATTTGAGAAAATGTAGTAGCAATATTAGAGAGTCCCAGGGCAGAGCAGAAGTCTTAACAGGGTTCCAGATGCCAACTCCTGTCTCCCCAAAGAGTCTACCAGAACAGCAGAGCTTGGTCTCTCATTTTCTTCTGATGAGCAAATGCATTCAACAACTCCACTTAGACATATGAGCTCAGAGTGTCTGCTTTCATGCATCAGGAGACGTGTGAGAAATGTGTATTGCAGCATTGGTCATCATAGCTCCAAACTGGAAACAACCAAGACATCCCCCAGGTGTGGAATGGAGAAAGGCACTGTGATACTATATTGACATAATGGAATACTACAGACTCATGAAAAGGAAGGAATTATAGCTACATCCAAAAACAAGAATGAATAAAAAATATAAGTAATACTGAGCAAAAGAATCCAGACAAAAAAGTGTAATTCCATTTCAATAAAGTTCAAAAATGTGCCAGTCCTTTCTAGTTTGTCGAGAGATTCATACTCAGTAAAATTAAAAGACAGAGCAACACCGTGATTATAAAATGTCAGGGTGATGGTTACCTGTAGAGAGCTGTGACTCAGAGAAGATGAGGGGAGCCTCTGGGAGTTTGGCAACACTCTGCTCCTTGAACTGGATGGGTGTTTGTTTTACAATTTGTTAAAAAAGCTGACATTTATGCATTAAGTACTTTTGTAGATTCATTATATTTTACAATTGAAAAAAGAAAACACATGACCTTTTTTAGTCATAGCCTGGCAAAACTTTGGCCATACCGCAGGTCAATTAAATCCGTATCTTTGGGGTAGTTTAAAATTTTTGCCAGGTAACTCACTGTGGAGCCAAGATTGATTATTTTGCTCACTTTCACCCAAAAAGAAAAGGCAGTAGCTGACACAAATCCTCCATTACTTGATGATGGCATGATGGCATCTGACTTCCATTCCTCAGACATGGCAATTTATTTCATGATTGCAGTTTGGAAAATACAAAGGGGGGAAAGCAGCCAAATTGAAATTTTGGAGTCCCAGGTAGGATCTAGTGCTGGTTAAATCACTTACTCTTCCTCTACCTCATCTACTACCAAACTTCCACACACACAGAGATGTTTTCTGGTATGAAGAAGAAAGAAAAAAAAATCTGGTAAATTATGGCGTGATAAACTGTAAGTAGTTGATGGTCTAGCATAAAATGCCACTACCACCACACACTGGCTAGCACTAAAACCTACAATAGTTTCACAGCAGCATTTGTAAGCTGGCACTCAGACTTAAAGCCTCATTTCACAACTGGAGCAGGAGAGGACAAGGAGGGAAAATCCAGGAGAATAAAGCTTAAGTGAGTTTTGCAATTTCTTGGAAGAGTTTTTACTGCCACTTAGGATCACAACAAGAAACAGAAAATTAGCTGATATTTACTGAGCACCTGCTATGTACCAGGTCTGGTTCCAGGGTTCTATATATATCGACTCATGAGACCTCACAACCCTGTGAGGTCAGTTCTTCTAACAGCCCCAAATTACTTGTGGGAAAACTGACCCCTGTCAAGGCTGGGAGATTTTCCAATGTCATACATTGAACATAAAGATTTTCAAAGTATGATCTAAAGAACTTCTAGAGGATCCACAATGTCAAAACTACTTTCACAAAGATACTAAGATGTCCATTTCTTCGTTCTTTTCTCTCTCATTCTCACAGGAATGAGTATCACTTGTGATAATACAAGCAACTGACTGCAGAAGCAAATATGAGAATCCATGCCAGGAACCAAGTCAGAAATCTGATATTTTTCTCCCTTTCTCCATTACCCCATATCAAATTAATCCCCAAATCCCACTGATTTAACCACACCAGATGGCCAGTGTTCCTGCCCAAGCCACTCCTCACTTCTGCGACATTCCTCCCCTCTTCAGTTGTCCCCTCTGCTGGGATGTCCATCTTCTTACTCCTCACCTCTTCCACTATGATGGATCTTCGAGGGGTCAGCCCACGGAAAGTTCTTCCAGGAAGCCCTTCTGAGCCCCAGCCTCCTGGATTGGGTCCCCGCAACTCCTCAGCAGCCCCCCAACACCCCACACCCTCACCTCGCTGCTTCATAATTGTCAGTTTATAATTATTTATGTGCCAGTTCCCAGCACCACTTCCACTAGACTGAAAGCTCCTTAGTAGCAGGTTATATGACGTATACTTCTGTGAACATAACTCAGTGCCTAGATTATGGTAATTATTCAAGAAAAGGAAGCTAGTGTCTTAAAATAAAGGCATAGGAGTCAGAAGATGGAACTGGGTACCCTTTGTAAGACAATCTCTGTGAGTCTTAGGTTACTTGACTATAAAATGGGGATTCATGGGAGGTGGTAAGTATTCCATGAAATGACTAAGTGCCAGCACAGTAGTGCCTGACAAACAGTGCTCAATAAGTGAGCACCTTGACTATGGAAGGAAGGAATAACAGACAGAGGGATTCAAGCCTCAAATGGTATGTTTAGTGGGTAAATGAAAAGATATATGTTTTTTAAAATTATACTTTTTATGAGAACACAATTCTTTACTGCTATAACTAACCACACATATGTATTTCTATAATAAACTACTATATTAATGAAATCAGTAGAAAATTGGAACAAGATTTAAAGAAAACAGACTACCTTAATATCATTAAGCACTCTCCTTATGAATTCTTAATTATATAGATCACTGTTTACTCTAACTGTAGTTTTGTCTCAGGCTCAACCAAAATGTGTTCATCTGAGTGATTCACCTTTAAAAATAAAAAACAACAAAACCTTTTCCAGCTTTGTGCATCGGCTTAGCACAGTTGAGGTTTAGGGGCTTCCACAAAAATTAAAATCACAAGCAGTATTTCTTCTACAACAGGCTTACTCCTCCTCTTGCAGGAAATCTCCACCTACACAAACTGCTATCCTAGTATGCTCCACTTCTCCCGAAGGTCCTTAGATATCCTCAGAAAAATTTTAAGACGCCCCTCTGGTGACTAGGACCCGCTGAGAGGGGCGTCCTAGCCCAGATTGTGACCCATGTGGACCCCATCCCTGTTTCTCCCCTTCCAGGTATTCTCAAGCCCTCTACTAGCTCCACTACCCACCTACCCCCAAGCACCAAGCACATGCACACATGCATGCACATGTATGCATGCACTCACACATGTGAGTTGACCAGATGTCCTAATGATTCATTCCTCTGGAGCCTCTGGTGTATGAAGCATTTTGGCCTGAGACTAGACCATTCTAATGGTGCTGACACTCTGATATTGGGTAACTCAAACCGTTTATATAAATGAGGGTGTCCATTTATATAACATTTGTTGTTATATAAAAATATTTAAATATGTATATATTTTAAAATTTTCCCTGGGGCTTCTGTACTCCTAGGGCCAGTCATACCACCTTGACTTCCAAATTGTCTGTTCGCCATCTCTAATACTCTGAAGAAGAGAAAAGCCATGCTCCTGTGAGATGTCACTGGTCTGTTTGAAGCCATATAAGTGTCTTCCCACAGAGCAGAAAAAAAAGGAGAGGAGAGTTTCCATTTTTCCAAGTTCACTATTTTCCTATTTAAGGAAAGCTCCTCCTGGCTCCTTTCATTGTGGGAGCAATTTATCAACCTTATCAGCCATTTTATAGAGTAAAAATACTCCAACTACAAATTACACTCTAAAAGCTTGGGAAACACAAAATCTATGATTTATAGAATCCCACATTTAAATAAACTTTACTAAGGCTCTTAAACAGTTACAAAGGGCTCTTCACTCAGAGACCATTGGCTTAGCTCCTTTTTCAAAGAGCAGGATGAGCTGACTCTTTGAAGACATGTATCCCCGTGTTGCTGTGTGTTGCAGGAGAAAACTGTATAATAATATTTTTCCTTTTTGGCCTTAAAAAACATTTGTCATTTAAAGAAAAAACATTTTGGAATAAATATGAGGTGCTTGGCCTCAGCACATCTGTTACTGATTTGTGTAATTAGCAGAAACCCACTAGCAGGATCCAGGAGGAATGGCTGGAGACTGAGCACCGCCCCTCCCTGGGTTTTCCAAAGAGCACATCTGGAGGGCGGGGGTACAGAAAGGAGCCACCACGCCAGGGTGAGACAGGCCTGCAGGTAACCAAATCTATGATGTCATCAAAGCCTTGAGATTAGTCGCACTCTTTCACATCACTTTCCAAACTTTTCAGTGTGAGTTTTCTTATATTGTTTGTCAGAACTAAAGTTTTTCTGACCTTGACAACATAATTGTTTCCATATCACCGGAGAATTTAAAAAAAAATACACAGCTCTGTATCTCACTGACAATGATAAATTGTCATCAGATAATATCATCTCACGAGTACACAATGCCAGTAGTTGCTTAGTTTCAAACGTGAATTTCCTAAATAGGGCTTCAACCAATGCATTTTTCTTTTTGGCTCTATACCTGGTGGGGGACATCTCATCTTTATTAAAAAATCCTGAGGGCATAAAGTGTTTTAAAATAAATTATGCATATAAATAGTGCACACAAGCTGTGGTGGACTCCATGAAAACCATGTGGGCTTTATAACAGTTTGGGGTAAGACATGTCCTTAAAAAGAACCCATGATCCAGCTTAGAGACTTATTGGACCTTTTTTCAAACCCCTCTGGTCCAGAAATCTGGTTGGAAATCTCATCAGGACGGATTATATTCAAATTGCCTCTCAGTAGCAGTTTGGTTGGAGTGCTTGCTGGCAAGGTGACCTCAAACTTCCAGATGATTCCAGGAGGCAGTTTGCCTAGAGACAGGCCTGGCTTTCTAAGGGCCCAAGTTCTGGGAGACACCCCACAAGACATCAGCTTTCTCTCGGTAAGGAGTTCATTTTCCCCAATAGTCATATTATACTGACTGTTTCTGGATGTTTGTCCTTCAGTTTAGAAATAAAGCAAACACTTGCCTGGTTAGGGGTTGGGGGAAGAAAGTTTAAAAATGGAAAAAGATACAGCCATTCTCCTTTCCAAGTCTGTGACAATTTGACTGGCCACTTATCTAGCGGAGTCGACGGAGCACTGAAGAAAGAGTCCGAAGATATGGGCTGCAATCCCAGCCCTGCCTACCCCTGATTCTTGACTATCGGGGGACTCAGGCTTCCCCTCTCTAAAATGAAGGGCTAAACTTGCCATTCCTTGCCAGAGCAAAGATTCTAGCTTTCAACAAAATCTACACTTTTTGTTCTGTGTCCCAGAAGTTCCTCAGGAAAACAAGCAAAAGGAGTGTGGTTCTTCCCAGGCAGATTCTTTCTCCAAGTGACCCAAGCAATCCCAACAGAGGTGAGGCATTACAGTTAACAGAGGAAAGCCCATAAAGCAAGCACAACCCAGCCTGCACCACATCATCATTCGTCTGACATGTCCTAAGTGCCATCATCCCACAGGCAGTGAATGATACCACCCATTGGCCCTTGTGAGTCTCACATGCCACAGCTGGATTGGCTCGCACATCCACCCCAGCCCACCTACCAGGATGGGGCATTGGATAGAATCTGCCAGGGATATCTTCAGAGAGCAAGAGTCTGGATAAAATTTACCAGGCTCCGAGAGACCAGCCAACATATAAAGAAAAAGCACATGTCACTTCATTAAGTAATTAAACTGGTGTTTTTAAAAGTCAACATTGTATGTAAGAAAGCACAATCTGTTTACATTTGGTCAGATGTTTTGGGCTGCAGAGTGGATTACTTCAAAACAATCTGTTAAGAGGTGCAGGGAAGAAATATTTAGGTGCTTATAAATCATACTGAGATTGGACAGGGTTGGCCCCAAGACATGGAGCATCCACTCTTCAAAAGAGTGTTTTTGAAATTTAATTCAAAAACACTCTTGATAGAAAAATAAGAGAAAGGTGACTGTGGAGTTATTCAACATCAGTTTCACATTTATGAAAATAAAATTGTCCCCAGAATGTAAGTTCCCTGAGGAAAGAAACTATATCCCTCTGGCTCATTCTGGTGTCCCCAGAGGCCAGGAGAGCACTTCGCCCTATGCTAGCACTCGGTTTATTCTTGTTTAATGAATGAGAATTCAAAGACAATATGTTCGGTGTTGGAGAGTGTGCATGTGTGTCTCACCCCTATCAGGATGGGACAGATAAGTGATGATCAGACCCTCCAAGGAAGGACCTCTAAACACACGCCTACAGTCACCGAACTCTGCCAGCCCCTAAAGTTCTTATGACTACTGGCTCCACCTCAACAGGGAGCCTTCATTTCTATTGTAGCAGGTCAGGAGTGCGTTGGCAGGGGGTAGAAAGACCTGAGAGTCAACTTTCATTAACAGACTGGAAGTGAGCAGCTACCTAATGGGTTTTAGAGGCTAAAAAAGCCTTGTCACCAAACACATGGCTTTAGAAGCCAAAGCCAACCGACTGATGTCAATGGGGGGAAAATGTGTGACTGCAAAAATGTCCCCTATTCAAAAATCCTCATTCTCTGCAGTCTAGTCTCTTTCCCAAATATGTTGTTTTCTTTTCACTTGCTTCATTTACCGCATATTGTCCTTAGAAAACCAGGGCTAAGAAAAAATGCCAGTTGATTTTTCAGTAAAACCTGTTGCTAATCAGGACCTTGTAGTGAAAAACAGGGAATGGAAAAGAGACAATGACCCCAGTTCCCCATCGGAGTGTATCTCACAGCCAGTTCTTGTTATCACTAACACACCAGACCACCCGCGTGTGGGTGGAGCTGGGGAACACCAGAGTCTCCGTCTCTATGATGTAGTAACACCTGCTCCAGAACACATTGCTTGCTGTACAGAGCACCATGAAGTGAGATCCCCCTTCGACAACATGCAGCTTTTAAAGGGTGTTTCTGAATGAGTTGATGTTAAATGCAATTTTAGAAATTTTAGAGGGATTTCAAATCCAGCTGACTGCTGGCCAGCTGGCAAGTGTTCAGGTGTGACTAGGAGGGCATTCGTCCTCTGTCTCTATGGTCTCACACCTTCACATGAGCCAGTTCCTGAATCTCTGTGGGCAGCTAGACTTTCAGGCCTCACTTCCACTTAATTTTGAATATATCCATGTCCTCACTTGAGCTTGAGACCCTCAGTTGTCCCAGATCCTCACACATTTCTCCTTTCCTATGCTCTGGTATTAACTTCAATTACAGAACTTCTATTGGACTTATTTATGCAAATTTTTAATTTTCCAATGAGAAAACAAGTTCCAGGTGGGTAAGGACTTGTCCTATTCATTATTTTGTTTTCTCTTCCCAAGATAGTAAACAAGTATTCCTACTAGACATCTGACAATGTCATATGACTCAAGGCTATGGGCAAGGAAATAATTATTCAATTTAAATAAGAAAGATACAAACAGCCCTGTCTGGTATGGCTCAGTGGGTTGGACATTGCCCTGCAAAAGGCTGTCAGTTCAATTCCCAGTCGGGGCACATGCCAGGGATGCAGGTCAGGTCCCCACCTGGGAGTGTGTGAGGGGCGGCCAATCGATGTTTCTCTCCCTCTCTTTCTCCCTCCCTTCCCCTCTCTCTAAAAATAAATAAAAATTTTTAAAAAAGGAAAGATATAAACAGTATGATCTCAGATATATAAAAGTTGATATATATGAACATATAATTATTTTTATAATCAGAAAAAAACTTTGAAGATAGGGGAAAAGATTTTACCAAAGTTTAAATGTGAACTCTCCACACTTTGGCATATAAAGCAGGGCTCTTTTGTCCCCTGTTCTAGAATTAATTAAGGAAATGGAAGTTTCTGATAGGGAAAAAAGTAAATAGCTTGTTTCTATGGGGATAGTATTCTTAGCATCATTTTGTCTTCCAGACACCTTACTGCCTCCACAACATTGGAATTAAGAGGAACGGCAGGGTGATGTCAGGTTTGGAAACCCTGCCATAGAGACATATATTCCAGAATCTCCCGAAGTGGGTTCTGTATGGCTCCTGGTCTACAGGACACTGTTCATGTTGCTTGGCATGGGGGGACATGGGGATGAGTTTGGGTAATAATACCAAATCTCACTGACACTAAGACACTACATATTGTAAGAGAGACCATTATTGATGCCAAGATTGGACCAAATGAGGACTCTAACAAAGCTAAGGCAGCAAAGGGCTGAATCCTTAGGGTGAGAGTAAAGGAGAAGCAAATCCATGTGCAGAAAGGTCCTGCAGGAAACATGCCTGCATCAACACTGGTACTAGCTAAAGGGAAAGACAAGAACACTTCTCCTAAAAATGTGAATGACAAATGATATTCACTAGATTTGAAATCCAAATTCAAAAAGTCCTGCAACAGAGAAAGAGATCTCAGGGAGGCAATGCCCACAGAAGATGGGCAGAAGTCACAAAAATGCTCTCTGGAAAAAAGGAACTTCAGGAATCATGCCATCAAGATGGCAACATCAGTCATTCCCAGAAACAGTTCCCCTCACTTGAAGACCGGTGGCAACTATCCATAGACAAGACACCACTGTGAAAGTCCCAGAGCTGGGGGATGAGGCTGATTCACCAACCTGAACCACACAGGGTCAGAGAAGGACCACATCCAAAGGAAAGAGAAGCAGCTACACTCTGCATCGCCCCTCACCTGGCCTGCACAGCACAGCACCAAAGAGGGTCCCTCTGTGCCTGTGGTCTCTCCAGTGATAAGGAGAGCCCTAGGTGGACACCCACCTCTCCCAGCACCACAGGAGACTTCCTGGGAGGCCCATTCTGGTCTTGTCTCATGGGAATCACTGGGGAAAGCTTCAGAGGTTCAACCAGCTTCAGAGAGAGGTGGAGAAGGAGGCAGGGCTTACAGCAACCAGCACTCATATCTCACTCTGGGTGGATCTCATTCCACTTGCAGCAATGCTGGAGCAGAGAAACCCCAGCCAGGGGTTCTGCCCATCTGCAACTCAGTCAAACACTTCAGAAACTTAATCATAGACAGGTTCTGTGTCTTACAACTGGGTTTAACAATCAGCTACTCATGTCTTTAGAGAAATCACTGTGCTCCTCACTGTTCTCTTTTAAAATATGACCACTGGCAAGAGACTTAAAAACCTAATTGTTTAACATCTGGCTGACCAACTTTATTAGATCCTAAAAGCAGAGCAGAAAATCACCTACATGTAGTAGTTAAAACTCATTGAACATAAGTTTCAACTTCACAGTTTTAATGAACACAACTTTGTCAGTAAACCTACCTATCCAAGCCTGGTGCATCTGTACATACAAATTATTAACAACTCTTCTGTGTAAAAGAAGTCTAAGTGAGGTTTAAGACGTCCCTTCATAGTTTTGTAATTTTTCGAAAGCCTCAAACTTTTTCAATATGAAAACTGGATCTCTCAGAAACACTGCTTAGCAAACAGCGTGCTTTGCTGTTACGTGGAGGGAAAGTGCCCTGCCTGGGAAGGCAAAGTCCACGGGCCCACGTCTGTGGTTGGACAAAGGTGGGATGATGAGGAGGCGAATATCTCCATCCCAATGCCTTCTCAAAGTAGAGTTAAAATCAAGACTTGCTTTACTTCAACTATCTAAAAATTACCAAAAATAATCAACAGAGTCTGCTTTAGTTCTGAGAATGTTATCCTTCAGAGAGAAAATTAGGACGAGGTATAGGTGTGCCTCATTTTAAAAAATCTCAACTTCTCAGAAAAAGGAAAAAAATGGATGAAACCTATTTTCATTACAAAAAGGATTTGTTACTCTCCCTTGGCACATTTAAGATAACATAAAATGCCATGATTTAATTAATCTCAATTTTTCTGGAATAAAACGATTGGAACAAAATCAGCTTCATGAATGTCACTGAAACCAGTGATTAAACCCAAGGAGAAGAAAGAACAATTGAACAACTCTCTAATGAGAATTACGGCTACCATTTCATTTTCAAGGACAATGTTTTATTTTGTTGTTCAAAATAATGGCATGATTTTTTAATTCATAAATATTTTTAAATACTATAGGTCTTACATTTCACAACTGACACCCAGGGTCCAATCTTGACATTCAAGATATATGGTGAAGTAATATTCTTCAAAATGAAGATGACTGAATATAAAAATAGTGTCCTAATTTACACATTTGCTAACTTTTATTACAATAAACATAATCTATATATCATTGTTTTAGTCAATGAACTACTGTCTGAATATCCTTGTTGTCAGGGTATCAATTACTTCCCCCAATATAAGATATTCATGTTCAGTGTGTTCAGTGAGTGACCATCCTCCCAATGGGCATACCTCAACATTTCTTGCTATTGTTTCTCAGACTTCTAATCAAAAGTCTGTATCAAGCTTACCTGTCATCTTACAAAAACATTTTAATAAAAACATGAAGAAAAGAGTACTCACTGGTTGCTATGCAAATAGAGAAAAATAAATAAAATGCTAACTAAATATATATTCTTCTTGGGCTCAAAGCTCAAGTCAACTATCAATTACATAATTGCCATGGTGTTCCTATTTATTAATAAAAACCATGAAGAACAGTCATTTATAATCCAGGGGATCTTATAAAAGAAAGATAAGTACTTTTTACCAACCTGGGCTGAGAAACCACAGAAGAAACCAAACCAGAAGTGCACAAGTGTGAATGCAAAATTCTTATAGAAGAAATAGCATAAGAATTTGCACATGCGGAAATAGGACCACCTTCCATGAACAAGGAGAAGCCTTTGGAGGTATCTAAACTGAGCAAATGAATAGTCGCTGGCTAAGACTGCCTGCAATCCCTCCTGGCCGCTGATTCCAATGCCAATATGAGCACCTGCAAAGGAAAAAAGGAACACCTTTTACTCCCCAAAGAAAGATACGATCTCTTGTGGAGCTTGTCATTCCTCTTCTATGGTATTACAGAAAATTTACAGCTATAGCATTAATAATTTTCATATATATTATCTCATGATGCACTTATCAGAGCATAGGTATTTTTTCCTAGTACAAAAGAGGACACTGGCTCAGAGAAGTTCAGTAAGTTGCACAAAATTTTACAATTTCTAACTGGTGAAGCTGAGACTAAACCCAAGTGTTGGGACTGTGAAACCAATGTTCATTTCTCTACACCACGTCTTTTTCTAGCCTAAAAATATACAGATTTCTTAATTACAGACAAAGAGGGTTTTTTTCTTCTTTTTAAAAAGCTTTAATTTATTTTAGACAGAGGGGAAGGGAGGGAGAAAGACAGGGAGAGAAACATCAATATCTGATTGCCTCTTGCATGCCCCCATCGGGGACCTGACCTGGCCCACAACCCAGGCATGGGCCCTGACTGAGAATCAAACCAGAGACCCTTTGATTTGAGGGCTGGTACTAAATCCACTGAGCCACACCAGCCAGGGCACAAAGAGGTTGTTTGTTTGTTTGTTTGTTTGTTTGTTTTAATATATTTTATTGATTATGCTATTTCAGTTGTCCCATTTTCCCTTCTTCAGTCCTGTCCACCCTGCACACCCTCTCCCACCCACATTCCCCCCCTTTAGTTCATGTCCATGGGTCATACTTATAAGTTCTCTGGCTTCTACATTTCTCATACTATTCTTACCCTCCCCCTGTCTATTTTCTACCTACCATCTATGCTTCTTACTCTCTGTACAATTTCCCCCACAAAGAGGTTTTTTAATGAATGCTAAGAATGGCGATCTCATTGGATTTAGAGTATTCATTTTAGAACCAGTGGGCAAAATGAAGTTGTAATGGAATCTCCTTTACATATTGCTAAATGCTGAACCTGAGTACTCCAGGGTGCAGCATGCCCCACCAAGCAAAGGTTCTCTCACTTTTGATCATGCTGACATCATTGGCTCCATCACCTATGGCCAAAGTGACAGCACTTCTGTGTTTCTTCACCAGTTCCACTACTTGGGCTTTCTGGAGCGGCGTGACCCGGCAGCACACCACAGTCTTACACATGCAGGCAAGTTCCAGGAGATCATTCTTGACATCACTTTCTAGGGCATGAGCCTATTATTAAAAAAAAATCCAGAATAAGACAAGAAACAATAAATCAGAGCCATCATTGGGGAAGTCGATTTCTTACCTTTCAACTGATTTCTAAACAGTTTAATTCACTTCAACAAGTCATTGTTGAGTCAGGGTCACACAGGCAACAACGACCAACTATAGTTGTGAGTATTAAGCTCCTCCTCATCGCCAAGGAATTTTAGAATAAATATTAAAGACACAATGCCCTTGCATGTCCTCCTTGACATATTATCATGCTTAACTAGAGAGAAATACAGTTCAATGCCAGAGAAGTTTCAGAGTCTCCCAAAATAAGGAAAAGCAAAAGACAGAACCTATTTACCACCTCACCAAGTTTAGAATGAACTAACAAAATGGTGATTTGTTTGTTCTCATGATGGAATTTTTGTTTCCTTTGCATTGTTGTTTGCTATATTTAGTGTTTGTGGTGGTGGTTAATGCACGGGTCAATGAAAAGCAGACAATCTGGAGGTCAGCCCTTAAAGAACATGGTGATTAAAATCAGAAGAGGCCTGTGCAAAAGGGTGGCATGCAGAAAAAGGTGCTGCCTCCGACAGGGTTTCCCAACCACTTCCACCTTGCTCCTCTCCAAATATGTAACAGCCTTTACATGTGCCAAGAAATTACTGAAAAAGAAAGTATAATACTTTGTAATCAACTGTGTCATCTTCTTCTAGGAAACATCTTGCTGTACATTAATTAATAAACTTTAAGTCACCATATCTTTGAATGAATCTTTAACAAGATATTCATAGCTCCTCACAATTGCCCCTATATTCTTTTTGAGTTCTGTCTTCTACCACCACCTTTAAGTTTTCTCTTTACTCCCATCACACCAAACTGCTTATTCCATAATTTGACAGGCTCTTTCTTGCCTCTGTGCCTTTGCATTGCTGTCACCTCTACCTGAAAACATCACTTCCTTCAGGAAGTCTTCCCTAACTTTCCCACAAGGAAATAAATGTGTCTGCCTCTCTGCTCTCAAAGCACTGTGTTCATTCCTCTTTATAGTATTTGCCATACCACTATGAGATTAGCTGTTCCACCAGATGGCAATCCTTAAAGCAAGGTCCATGTTTTACTTGCATCCTATCCTCAGGTTCTAGTACTGTGGCCAAGACATGTTTAGTAAATGAAAGCAGTATGAATAAAAAGATCGGTGAATGACTATAAAAACATGCACTGAGGTAGATAATTGTCATGTCAAGGTCTATAATTCCAAGGGGAGATTGTGAGTTAGCATTCTCAAATATAAATGCCCTTTCTGAAAGAGAAACCATGTAACTGGTCCAGAATAGTCCCCTTTTCTTTCTTTTCTTTTTTGTTTATTATCAATGAATGAAAAGTTAGATTTCCTGGCTCTAAGGAAGAGGACCCAAGTACATTCTGCAAAGCAACTAAATTTAAGCAAATTGCAACTATAATTTTTTAAGGCTTTTGAACATATGATCAGAAACATGGTCAGTTCTTAAAGTTCACTTAAGTGAAACATTTCATGGTTTTACAAGCTTCCAGCATTGAAGCTGAAGGGGTTCTTGAGGATCTACCTTAGCTCTTTCAGCATATTTAGAGACAGAGAGAGAACAGTGAATGTTATCACCTAAGTACTCTGACCCACCACACACTGGCTTCTGCAAGCCTGAGGGAAAGTCAAAGGGCAGCTCATTAGGGTTTCTTTCTATATTCTGGTCCCTGGGCAATTCAGGTTGGAGGCCACCAGCTCCAAGTCCCAGCTGACAGGTTTATCATTTTCAGTTGCTATTCGTTTGTGCAAGGGAGAGGTTCGTGTCATCTGGACAAACTTTCAACTGAGCTTGGCCGGCAGCTGAGCGCTGTAACTTTCCATGGTGTAGAGGGCAACACATCATTACGTCTGGAATCCAGCTGGATAATGCTCTGAGCACTAAGAACTAACAGACAGCTGATCACGGGGGAAAGTACAATATACTCATATCCAACTTCTTTTGTCCTCTAAGAAAATGTCTAAAAGAAGATACATTTATTTTCCACAGTCCAAAAGAGAAAAACGATCATCAAAGTGGAAGAAAATATGAGATTAGCCCTCTTTTTTGCATATAAATGATAATTTCACTGGAGTGCAATCAGAGCTTTTGTTTTCTAAATGAGAAACTCAGAGGAGCATTTTGATATTTGTTCAAGATTTGGAACCTGAACTACATTAAAAATACAATACAAGTTTATTCTATTATGACAAGAACCAGATTTCCTAATCAAAGCAAATTGTTTGGCATTGCTCTAAAATGCTGCTATTTAGAAAAACCACCAGGGGTATCTTAATGGCAATAATTTGCTGTGGTAATTCTATGAAGGTCGGGTTGTATTCCACAAATCACAAACATTAGCAGGAGCAATAAGTGTAATACATTCATCCAGTTGCATTATTTCAATTAAATAACAGTGAACTGTGACACTCTCCCTTAGAAAAGCACTTAAACAATACTGCTAAACAGTCTATAGTCATTAAGACAAGACTGATATTCTATGAATTCAGCATATCTTTGGCTCTTCCCTTCACTGTGGAAGTTCAAGCAATAATGTATGAAATATGTATTAGAAGTTTCCTTTCCCCTCACAAACAGGAAATGATGGTGTATGCCTTGTTTTCAGTAGTGCCATTTGTTTGGAAAACAAAAAAGGAGAGCCCATTATGGCAGCACAAAAGAGACAATTACTGGGGTGAAGAAGAAGAAGAAAGAACAAAAGTCTTAAGTGCACTCACCAAACTATGACCATTTATGATTAAGGCATAATCTCCTGTTATGGTTTCTTCTACAACTGGTTCCAGTTCCAGCTGCTGCTGTTTTTCAAAAACTACATGGCCATTGGAAGAACTTCTGTTTTGTCCAAACATATTTTCCTTTGCTTTCCTTAAAGGCAAGGGGTGGGGAAAGTAAATCATAACAAAGTACACAGAGCCTATCTTTTAACTCTAACAAGAGACTGGCCTAGAGGTAAATCCATTTTGTCACGATTTTGATAGACTGTGGCACGAGATTCAGTTTCAGTAAGCGAGCTTAATAATTCTTTGTGAATGAGATACAAGAGCGAATTTCCAAATTCCAGGAAGTAGGAGGGTAAACAGATACAAAAAGAATCATCTTGAATGTTCTAAATTATTTAAAAGCTAAATCACTATCTTGATCTGGCCTTGAAGTAAGGACCCTTGATAAATTTGGTATATAAGGTTATCTGAATTTCAAGGGCTTAAGAATCACTGATCTAGCATATGATATTGTTAAATAATGAAAGGGAAAGGCTAAAGAAAATTCATGGCATCTTGTAGAAATTCCAGGGCATCTATATAGTAAATAAATTAATTAATTTGTAGAATGATGTAATATGATCCATCTTATAACAGCAGGCTTCTAAGGACAATAAACTTGACAATAAAACAAATGCTAGCATTTAAAAATCGGCATAGGCATTATAAGGGAATGTTTTAAGTGAAAATTTTACTCATCTGCTCAAACAACAGAATAACTTTTCTGAAAAAGAAACTACAGACACCAAAGTGTAGTGGGTTATTCCAAATGAGAACATCCTCCAATGTCCCAGCTCTGATCACAATAGAACAATCCTGCCCACATCCACCTCTGCTGTCTAAGAGGAGGAATGTATGGTGATTCAACATCCTTAAAAATGGCATTTTGCTTCCCTTCAAAATGCAAAGACGATGCTTTGAAACAAAGGAAAATGTCCTCTCCAAAGACCCTTGGGTGACAAGCAACACAGGGCGAGCTGACATCAGAACTCTCAGCCACAGCCAGGGAGCTACCCAGCAGACACTCCCTGAAGATGAGCATCAAAGCCAGCCACCAACACTCCAGGCCACAGCTTGCATGTACAAAACAAGTGCCCAGGAGAAAATGGGGAATGAGAGGCCAGAAAGTGGATGTTTTGGCTTGGAGCAAAATGAAATGGTTCCCCAAAGATCTGTCCTACGTAGAAGATGTTTAATAAAATGGGTTTAGGCTGTAGCTCCTCTGAAAGAAGAGAGTGTTCCCTGTACAAAAACAATCACTGTAGTCTTCAACTTTCTATTGGAAAATGTAACACTAATTATTTACATGCTAAGTTCAAAAAAAAATTCTTATCTGCTGGCTCAACATCTCCTTCTGCTGTTCAGGGCCAAAATCACAGCCTGTGCTTAGGAACCCAAGCCACCCGAGGTGACACAGCTCTGGCTCCAAGGATGATATCATGCATTTAGTGGAATCAGAGAAAAAGGTTTGTAAAGTCAGATAGCTACGTGTGAAATTCAAGGAGCTAGGGTGGGGTGGGGGAAGGAAAGCAGGCATGAAATTTATTGTTTGGAGTGGGAAGACCAGACTTTTGCCTCAGATAACCATGTCAGGGAATCCTCCTCACAGTCAGGAAAATTTACAATCCCATGTAATGAAGAAAGCAAAAGAGACAAATTCCTCGGAAATGAACATTTCTCTGACAATGTTGCAGAGATCCTAAATGGGGTCCTAAGAAAGCACCAAAAAGCAAACATCTCCTGAGGTTTCCTTTTCCATGAAGTTCTCACTCTCTGTATAAATGACTCAATCTCTGTTTTCCCCCTGGAGAATAAAAACATTCCAAAGAAGGGTGAAGTTCATAAAAGTATTGGCTGAAATTTTATTTACTTAGGATTTTCCCCCCTAAACTGTCTTCCTAACATCTCACATGAACCCATTCCAGGCAGACAAGGGACAGTGTTTTCTAACTCTGCTTAAACTCCCTCCGCACAGGCCAACCCTCCTCACTGGACTGGGCTCCTGCATTTTCAGACCTTTGCCCACACTCTACAGCTGTCATTTCTTTTTCTTCCTGGAACTTAGCTCTTCAAGGACCAGCTGGTTTTCACAAAAACAATTTATTAGAAGGGCAGCAACTATCATAACTCTGTTCAATGAATATGAACCATACATTTTTGTAGGCACGACACACAGTGCTTAACCACAGAATACAAATAACACATGCTAAAACAAAAGAGTGCCTGTTTTTTCCAGGCGTTGTAATGAAGGGCAATCTATTACAATGCTGGCATGCAGAAATGCATTAATGGTTGGCGCAACCACGGCATTCACAGCCCCATGCCACCACAAAAAAAGCAAAGCCCAGTTAGGCCCATGTTGGCTTGTATGCAACCTATAAAGAAAAAGAGATTGTAGAGAAAAGAGTCCTTTTGTCAGTCCTCTCAAGGCACTCTATATTCACACACGAAATGGACTTCTTAGGAAATGGATTGAAATCATATCATGCTTAAAAGAACACAATCTTGACTTTCATGTAAGAGCATTGGGTTTGGAACCTGAAGACCTGGGTTCAGGCCTAAGGTCTGCCTCTGACAGCTAGCCCCTTGGTTAGTCAGTGGCAGTCCCAGGCTAGACCCCAAGTCTTTAAATTCCTAGACTTGATCAACTACACCAAATAGGTTTACCCATAGAATCTGTCATAGGCTGTCTCTAGATTGGGACAAAGACACAGTGACAGAAGAGCAGTTAAGGAACAGTATTACCCTGCCAACAGTAAAAGGAGAAAGTACATGAAATTTTTATTTCAAGCCCTAGTTCCATCCCTTACTACCTGTGTGACCTAAAGACATTAAACCTCTGAACCAGGTTAGAAACTGGTGGAATGGTACCCACCAGTCAGACTGGTTGACACCAGCTATGAAAACTTGGGCAGCTCTACAAGTGTGTACTAGAAGATCTCTGAGATTACTTAGAGCTCTAAAGTTTTACCATTTATGGTAGAAACTTAACTTACTAAAATGTTTTGCCTGGGTCACTAGCTGTTAGAAATTAGGGACAATATGCATTTTGTTTGGCCTGCATAGTATTAAAAAAAAATCTGTATGAGTTTGTGGACAAGATGATGTTCGTCTTACCAAAGTCTCCACTGCTCCCTAATGTCTTATCCATTGCCTGGATTACACAGTTAACATTACCTTCCTGTTCTTGGAGCCATTTGAATTTGTGACCCTTGCTCATTCAAACAAATAACTTTTTACCAAGTAGGTTTTCAAAAAAATACAATGTGTATTTTGTTGATTAAGTAGAAAATATGGGGTCCTGGCCAAGATAGAGGCATAGGTAGAAACCCTTCTACCTATCTAAACCAATCTAAACCATAACAACCAATCTAAAATCAATAAACAACCAGAAGCACCAGAAAATCAAACTGCATGGAACTCCAACAACCAAGGAAATAAAGAAAAAATCAACCAAAACAACCAGACCAGTAAGGGAGGCTGAGGGGCGGGGCTGAGCACCGAGCTTGGTGAAACTGCACAGGAGGGACCTACTTAAGGGGAAAACTGAGCCTCAAAGATGACTGTGGGCTAAGGCTGGGGTTGTCATGGTGAGGGATACTTCCAGTCTGACATGAGAGTCTGTTGGAAAGTACACCAGAGATGAGCAGGCAAGCTGCATTTCTCCCTCTCTGGCCCCTCCCCCACAGGCAGTGCAGCAAGGAGGGTTGCCTTGCTGGGGTGAATACCTAAGGCCATGCCCCTTACAACTTTTCAGGTGCACCAAGACAAAGAAATATGGCCCAAATGAAAGAACACAGCAAAACCTCAGAACTGAGTGATGAGGACATTGCCAACCTAACTGATGGAGAATTTAAAGCCCTGGTAATCAAAATGCTCACAGACCTGATTGAGGGTAGTGGAAAAATGAAAGGACAAATGAAAGATACCCAAGTGAAATAAAGCAAAATATTCAGGGAACCAACAGTGACAAGAAGAAAACCAGGATCCAAAGCAACGATTTGGAACAAAAGGAAGAAATAAACATCCAACTGGATCAGAATGAAGAAACAAGAATCCAAAAAAATGAAGAGAGGTTAAGAACTCTCTGAGACAACCTGAAACATTCCAATATCCGAATTATAGGGGTGCCAGAAGGAAAAGAGCAACAGCAAGAAATTGAAAACTTATTTGAACAAATAATGAAGAAAAACTTCCCCAATCTGGCGAAGGAAATAGACTTCCAGAAGCCCAGGAAGCCCAGAGACTCCCAAAGAAGTTGGACCCAAAGAGGAACACACCAAGGCACATCATCATTAAGTTACCCAAGATTAAAGACAAAGAGAAAATCCTAAGAGCAGCAAGAGAAAAGAAGACAGTTACCTACGAAGGAGTTCCCATAAGACTATCAGCTGATTAATCAAAAGAAATCTTACAGGCAAGAAGGGGCTGGAAAGAAGTATTCCAAGTCATAAAAGGCAAGGACCTACATCCAAGATTCCTCTATCCAGCAAAGCTTTCATTTAGAATGAAAGGGCAGATAAAGTGCTTCCCAAATAAGGCCAAGTTAAAGGAGTTCATCATCACCAAGCCATTATTGTATGAAATGTTCAAGGGACTTATCTAAGAAAAAAGAAGATCAAAAATATGAAAATAAAATAATAACAAACTCATAACTATCAACAAATGAACCTAAAAGAAAAGAAAAACAATGAAAACAAAAACTAGGCAAATAGCCAGAACAGGAACAGAATCAGAGAAATGGACATCACACAGAGGGAGATTGGTGGGGAGGGGGAAGGGAGGAATAGGGGGGAAAAGATACAGGGAAGAAGAATCATAATTGGTAGGCACAAAATAGACAGGGAGAGATAAAAATGGTATAGGAAACAGAGAACTCAAAGAACTTATATATACAACCCATGGACATGATCTAAGTGGGGGGAATGCTGGAGGGTTGGGGAGGCAGGTGGAGGGGGGATAAAGGGAAAAAACTGGGAAAACTGTAATAGTATAATCAATAAAAAATACTTTTTAAAAAAGTAGGAAATATATCCTAGGTCTATCACCAGTATACTTCTCAGAAGCTGTGGAATCACTTCATGGTTGAATTAGTTATAAGACATAAGTTTTCTAACAATAAAGCCTATGCTCAGTGAAACATGGAATGAGTGAGGTTACCTGAAAGCAAAATTACATTCTCAGTCTGTTTTCCTTTGGGCAGAAGATATATATGTGTTGGTGAAATGTAATCAATGCATTAATCTTCTGATAAGCCATGTCAGAATTTCATTGTAGACTTCTGGGCATGCCCTCAATACTAAAGCAGCTATGGCAGCAAAATTAACACAGCACTTAAAGTGTCTAGAATGGTTTCGTGACAGTAAATAAGCCTTATGCATGATAATCATGAAAATTACATATCCATGTTTATGAAATAATCGAAACATATTTGAAGGTTTCAATGTAAGCATTTAGGTCATTTCTTCCCAATAGCTATTATCACTTAGATCCTGTCCTTCTGATACACTTTTTTTTTGTTTGGTTGGTTTTGTACGAACTCTCACTGAACTCAAAAGTATAAAACAAGAAAAGTTAGTGGTATAAATTTATGATTTCAATATTTCATCTCCAAATCTATGGGCTTTAATATACTGTACTTTGCCATGTATAATGAGCACCCATGTTTTTGTGTGCATTGTACATGGGATTATTATACCCATGCTATGTAATGAACATACCCATGTATAACGTGCATCCTTATTTTTCCCTCAAAAATTTGAGCAAAAACAGTGCACATTATACATGGCAAAACACAGTAAGTAACCAAGATTAGAATTATAGAGCACCTCTAGCAATAATTTTTCTTAGATGTCCTTCCTCCCTCATTCTAATATTAAGCAAGGTAATATTAAAAATGGATTGATTTCTCTTACATAGAATTTTCTACCATGCACTGCCTCTCTGTCTTAGACTCTAAAAATGAGGTGATAACCAACTCTGGGTTGAAATAAACATCATTTGCCAGTCAGTTAAGCAAGGTGGCCTCAAGGGTCCTGAAATAATTCGCCTAGGTAGAAATTATTTATTTTCCCCCCTGAGTATCTTTTTCTTCTCATTAAAAAATGGAGATAATTTTTTCCTACTTGCAAGAGTATTGAATAAATACTATTGTCATGTCAGATAATACAGAGAACCATAAAGAAGAAAGCAGCCATGATCCATACATAATTTAATCACTCAGGAAAAACAACTTTATGTATGTCCTCCACAGTTTGATGGGCAGGTAGATAGATGGATATGAGTATAGATATATAGTATTTATACATATACAGGGGTCAGCAAAAGTAGGCTTACAGTTGTTTGCATGGAAAATAACACAATAATAAATAATAATGCAAGAATAAACTTTTGTGTACTTAAAATTGTAACCAACTTTTGTCCACCCCTGTACATACATACATACACATACATACTTTTTATTTTAAAAAAGGGATCATACACAGTACAAGGTTTTGTAATCTCATCTTTTATTTAAATATATCCTGGATATCTTCCAATGTCAATAAATACATAATATCTTTAATGACTGCATAGTATTCCACTGTGTGTATATAGCATAGTAATTAATAAAATTCCTGTGGCTGGTATTTGAGTAATTTCTAACATTTCATTATCATAACTGATACAGCAATGAATATTTCTATATATGTATTCCCCATCTTAAGTCTTAATATTTTTAATTTTTAGGTCAAAATGAAGCTAGAGATTCTACATTTTAACAAATGCCCTCAGTAACAGTGATCACTCATTATCATGTAAGAGTTAACAGGGGCTACTTGTAATGCATAATTTTAAAGGCTAACAGTGGAAATGATTGGAAATCATTTTTTAAAACTAGCTGGAGAATGTTGGAAGCCTGAAGACATTAATTCACCACTGATGTCAAACTTGTCTTAGTTTGTCACCAAAATGAATAGAATTTTAGGAACATGCAGAAAGGGCTCACAGGAAACTATAGAATGTCTTTCTACTTTCTCAACTGTGTGATCTTCCTTTGCTTCTCTCTCCCTTCTCTCCTCTCTGCCCTTCCTCCTTCCTTAACACTTACCTGAGTTCTTCTCTGACTTCCTCTGCCGAGTTCCCGGCTATAATGAACACTTCATTCATGTCGTCAGTCAGCATGTTGCAGGCATAGCCAATATTGATGGCAGTCTCTGACACAAAACAAAGCATACTTCAGTTAGAACATTACTTGATAATATAAGTACCCTTTGTGCTGTATTTCCTTGCACCTTACGGGTTCCCTTAATGTCAGACAGAGCATAATGGCGATAAAATGCAAGAGATGCAGAGGGAAAATCACAACCCTGGCTCTCATGATCACATTTACCAATTGCTAAACCCATGGATTGTTAGCAAGATCTATGAGTCCTCACTTTTCTCATCTATTTTTTAGCAGAGGTCGCAAATACAGCCTTTGGAGAACTAAAATACTAAACTTAGCCATTTTTCAATTTTGATATGGTAGGCAAATTAAAAAACAACGCACAAAATGTTCAGTTGAACAGCAAAAATGCTCTTATGACATTTTTATAGTTCTCCCATATGCAATGTTGTCATTTTCCCATTAAGTGAATGGACTGTGGCTACTAGCTGACTGGAAAATCACATGATATTGGACATTCCTTCCACTACTTTTACAGAAATACAGCCTAGGATAGTTAGTTAACCCTTCTATTCTCAATAAAGTCATTTGATTCTAATTCTGTTGAGTTCTTAGACTCAACCTAATTCTATGGAGTCATTAGATTTCTCTGTCCTAAGTCAAGAAAGGCAACTGATAAAATCTCAGCATATCCTTTGTATAAGCCACAGAAATTAAGGCTAAATAATAGTAAACTTCTGGATATTCAAACTAATTAAACAGCCATGCATACTGATCAACATCAAACTCCAGGAAGTCTGTAGTAACACGCCACAGAGGTCAACTTTCTGCTGTTTATTTTTTTGTGACCAGTGATTTGGGTGAACATGTAACAGATTTATTATATCTGAAAATCTTCCAGTGTTCTAAAAATACCTAACAGGTAGATCTGAAAAACATGTGTTCGCCAGTTAACTGAATATTTCTGGGTTACTGAGGGCCAAACATAAAATCATTTTTGTTTTAACCATTACTGCTAGCAATAGATCCAGAATGTATTGATCCCCTCTTCTTCCTTAGGAAACACAGTATTGTGAAGATAACCACTCTTCCTCTGATGGACTTGGCATTTTGTCATGCCTGAAAGTGGGTCAACTCTCATTATACCACTGCATGGGAAGACCTGGAATTCAGCCAAGTTGCACCAGTACAGCTGTGGTTGGTGTTAAAATACCCAAATACTTCCATACCATCTGATAAATGGTTGCTTCTCTGAGTCTTCCCAAAGCCTGCTCACTGCCCTGATCCCACCTCTAAGATCCCCAAACCTCCCTACATAGCATCAAGAGACTGAAAGAGTTGTCCTAAGGTCTCCAATGTTGTACTTCAGTACTATACCAGCCTCTGTCCTCACTGGAGGCAGTGCTCATATAAACCAATAGTTAAACATTTTTAATTCCATCATTGTCTATTGGTTTAACTGTGTTTAAGAAGTGAGTTAGTTGAAATTCAACAGACTACAGGGTATACTATAGAAGATATTTTCTTAATTTGTTTTTGTTTATTTTTAAATAGTAAATCCTTTCTTATTTACTCTTTATTCTATTTTTCCATTACTATGTGTCCTCCATATACCCACCCCCTTGCAATCACCACACTGTTGTCCACGTCCATGAGTCCTTCTTCCTTTTTGCTTAATCCTTCTACCCCTAACATGCCCACCACAAGCTGTCATCCAGCCGTCTATCTATAAGTCTGTGTCTATTTTGCTTGTTAATTCAGTTCGGTCATTAGATTCCACATATGAATGAAATTATATGGTATTTGTCTTTCTCTGACTGACTAATTTCACTTAGCATAAAGTTCCCTAGGTCCATCCATATTGTTGCAAAGGGTAAAATTTTCTCTTTTTTTACAGCCAGGTAACATCCTTTTTATATTTCGACTTTTTCCTACATGGAGGACTGGGAAAATATCTAACTAATTCAACTTCCTAATTAGTTAAAATTTTACCAAATATATCACCTTCTGTTCAAAACATCATTATCCATTTTCAAATTACCTTGTTTGTCTCCTGTTAGGATCCAGATCTTAACATTGGCTAGCAATAAACTTGTAACTGTTTCAATAACACCCTCCTGTAACTTATCTTCTACAGCAGTGGCACCTAGAAGCTTCATTGAAAAATAGAGAACACCTACGTTAATGCATGCAAACAACAGTTAAAACATCTGCAGCTTTCAGTCATGGAGTTTAGAGGTCAAAGAACATGAATTGAGGGTGGAAATTATAATGCATCAATACAGCAAGCATCCTATTGTGTGCAGAAGTGCACTGGAACAGACCCAAGAGGAGCTTCTCAAATCAAGCCAACTGATAGGCACACCAATTAATGGCAGAGATCCTGGAAGTTAGCCTAAACAATCAGAAGCCATTTGGGCTTTGTAAGGACTTAAGAACTCCCAGATGCTTTCCCACTTATAACAGCATGAAAGGGCCCAAAGGAGAGCCCTTATCTCAGTCAGGTTCACAAAAATGTGGAGCCATTCTCCTAAATTAGCACATCAACAGATGACATAAACTAAAAAATGAAGTTCTTCTGCAGTATTTCATCCAAAGATGAAAAAGACGTGCTCCCTAGTACCTCCCTGTAGCTAAGCATCCTGTCCACTGGGGCCTCAGGGAAGGGTGGTTTCTAGAATAGACCGTATTGTCATACTCTGGGCAGCACAGATATTATCTGAATCTCATGGGTCTAAGACAGTTTAGAGCTGTAGCCCCACTCTTCTTGGCAAGTTTCCCTGCTCTAAAAAGGTGGGTCATAAAGCAAGAAGCGAAAAAAAGAACATCAAAGACATATTAGAGGTTGACAAAGAATAGTGGGTCTCCAATCTTCTACTCTTGGGCGACTTCCAATTACATAAGCCACATTTAGTAGAAATAATCCTCTAGGCCCTCCAGGGCCACACATGGCAAACTCAAAGCCAGCACAGAAAGCGTGATTCAGTGTTTGAAAAAGTAACATCTGCTGTGTGCAAGATGATTTAGCCAATGGATTACTCTTATGCTAGCTCTCTAAACATATACTATCCTCTTTGTAAACACAAACCATCATGCTTCTAAACTCATACCATCAAATCCTTTTCAATTTCTTCATACAGCCCAGCTATCCGTTCATCCCTCTCATGTGCAGCAGCATTTGCATCCTCAAGCATCTTCTGCCACTCTTTAAAGTAGTCGTCATCCAGATCTCTGTATGCAATGGCCAAGGTTCGAAGGCCTTCTCCTGCAAATTCCTGCCAGAACAGACATTGATTTAGGAGCCATCCCAAAATAATCACCACAGCAAAAAGAAGAACAACAATAATGGGTAGGAAGTTTTGCAAATTCACTTTATCCCAAGAGCACAACTTGGCTATTCTGACCTTCAAGTTTTTAATACCCTTGGAAATGGGGGATAATGTTTGCATTTTTAATATTATTTGTATTGGGTTAAAAACATTCAGGGGAGCTAGCCCTCCCCCAAAAGACAATTAAAATGCCTGTTGAAATGTCCCAGTTGAGAGGTGACTAATGGTGCCTGTGAACTGAAATATCCATTTGAAGCAACATATATACTGGTTTTCAACCTGTCCCCCGTCTAAAGGAAGTCCTCCTAGCAATGAGAGGAACCCAGCCTGTTTCATGGCCCATGGTACTCAGCTTCCAGTGGAAAGAAAAGGACCCTCGGAGGAGCCACAGCTCTCAAACCGAAGGCAGAGGCTGTCCACAGAGTCTTGTCACCTTCCCCCTAACACTACAGCTATGTCTGAAATGAACTCAGTCCTATGTTTTCTTATCCTTGAAACTTTCCACAATAAAAAGATAAGAGTCAATAATAGATGAATAAATAGATGTTAGGTAATAGAAGTTTAAGCCTGTTAATTAAGATTATGTTATAATAAGCTCTAGGGGAAAAGGGGAGAGAATGGCAGAAAGTCAATATAAATGTTTGCTTTTGGGAAGTAGGACTAAAAGTGGAGGCTGACTTTTCATTCTAGATCTGTAATCAAAAAGAAAGAAAAAAGAAAAAAAGCTAGCTCTGGCCAGGTGGCTCAGTTGGTTGGAATGTCATCCCATACACCAAAAGGTTGTGGGTTCAATTCCCGATCAGGGCACATGCCTAGGTTGTGGGTTTGATCCCCAGTTGGGACACATACAGGAAGCAATAGATTTCTCGCGCATCGATGTCTCTCTCTCTCTTTCCATTCCTTTCTCTCTAAAATCAATAAACATATCCTCAGTGAAGATTTTTATTTAATTCTATATGAAAGTTTCACTTTAATAATAAAAATGGTTTGAAACTTTAAAGATACCATCGGGTCAGGTAAGTTTTAAAAAATATAATTTTTATAAACTGTTTTCTATGAAGTTTGTATTTAATAACAGGTCAAATTAGTGGCAGAATTATGCTTTTCCTTTCTTATCTCAGTAAACTGACAGTCTTAAATGTAAAGTCTAACAGTACAAATAAATAAATAAGTAAATAAAAGTAGGAGACTGGCAGTGGCTAAGTGTCTCACATAGCCATGATAGCTAGAAACATATGTAGATTGCTCTGGGGGAAATGCTAAAAACCTCCCACTTCGCCTAGGCCTCCTGTGGCCATTTTATGGGCCTGCATATTGTAAGCATTTTTATAGCCGTTTCTATGCCTTTGGGTATTGCCATTGAACATATCTTTTCTGTGTGTTTTGGCTTATGGAACACACACAGGTTTCTGAGCATGCACAAGTTAAACCGTGACACATCCTAATTAGGTTAATGGAAAGCAAAGTCAGTGCACAGACTGCAGTGATGTGGTTTAGCCCGGAAAGACCATGAGAAAAATTCTCCAAATTTATCTTGTAGGCAGTTGGTAGCACATTGGATGTTGCAATCACATGTACCAGCCCTGCCTTCCAGGACCACCCCTGGCTCCCCTACTGATCTGAAAGTGGAGTCACTGTGGTCTAATGATCTTTTGTCCTCTTAATTCGCATAATGCTTCTTCGCCTTTAACTTGCAACATCGCTGGGCATTACAATGCTTTCCACTCTGTTCTGCACAATAGTGAATCAACTCTAAGAAGACATTACAAAGGGGAACAGATGATTTAAGTTATTTAATTAGCACATGAAACACAAGTTAGATCCTAAATGAGCATTTGAGCAAGGTTGTTTCCTATCATTAAACATTTAATCAATAATTAAATATAAATTTAAAACCTCAGAATTTGAAAGCCAAAATGAACAAAGTGAATGAAGCAAAGAGCAAGTTAAATTGATATTACCTGTAAAAATTTCTTTTGTGCAGAAATGTAAAAAGACCAAATTAGGTTTCCTATATTTTTGTATGAAAGGAGAACATATGAAAATTCAGGGCCTTGGTGTTTGAGCAATGGCAAAAGTCAGATACTTATGATTCCAATGTTGTTCTCATAAAAAAAAATTAAAAAGACCATGTCAGCCTTCTGGAAGAGATTAAAACGAAATCAAGAATGCTCTCTTGGAAAGAGAAAAACAATAGCTATGTTTATACCCAATATTACTAATCCATCGTTCTTTAAACTTAAAGTCAGGCAGAGTTTTTAAAATTTGTTTGTTTGTTTTTAAAGAGTCAGGGAATGTTTTGTATTAAACATAGGGCTTGACAAAGAACATGAATCCCCAATAATTTTTTTAAAGGAGAGAAACCAATGAGGAAATGAGAGTTTTGGCCAGTTGCCCTTAAAGTTCATATTGGGTTAAACAGAACCTCAAGCAAGTACTACGGAGACAATTGAATCTCAGGTTCAGACCAGGTAATGCTCATATTAATTCATACTCTTTAAAAAAAAAGTTTGCTGAAGATCATCCCTGCTTCCTTCAGAAAGCTTTTGGAAAGAAATTATGCATAGCTGCAGAATGTATACAATTGGTAACTTCACCTAGGGAATGTATGAGGCTCACTGTGATTTATGTCCTGAATAAAAGGACCATTGGAAGAGAAAATTGGCTACTGAGACTATTTTCCCCACACCCTTTAAACACAAGCCTAAGATTTTCACTGGGGATGATCATAAGAGATTTTGTGGGTGCCAGACACATTGGAACACAGGTGGAAGCAGCTATCCAGCTCTTCTTCCTTGAACCAGTCCAGTCTCCCAACGGGCACAGCCCCAAACTACAGGGGAGTTAGAGCAGGTTTCCCTAGGTGTCCTGAGCCTTCCCCTGGCTGGAGTTCAGGAACCCACATTCAGTGGCTACGTCTTGGCTGTGTTAATCCACCTGTGGTGAGACCAACCAGATTCTCAGCAGGGCAGGGGGTGGGTCCAAGTGACAGTTTCCAGATATTTACTGGCAGAGTTCCCTGTGGAACCACTCTCCATGTGTTTTCTATTTCAGAAGTCAGATCATTTAGCTGATATTTTTAAAATGAGACCTAACCATAGAAAGTGGCCAAAGGGCCGCTGTGCTAACCTTAGACAGAGGCACTTACACTGATGTGGTCTGACGTCAAAGTCAGAAGGTCTTCATTGGATGGATGAAGTTTTTCAAACAGAATAGTGTCTGCTCCTTTGGAATAAAGCTTTATCTGTCCTTCCGGGTTTCGAACTGAAAATAAAAAATTTTGGAAAGTAGATTTTAATCAGTAAAATCTGTCAAAACTGGGCTCTTCCAAGGCTCTAGCCAGGCAACTTGGAAATGGGCATAATGTTTTAGCCAGTAGTAAAATATTCAGTGTCTTTGGTTAGAAGGTCACTACCTAAGTCACTTGGCTTTATTCCTGTTTTATTAACTTAGAAATATTTCATCTACTGGAATCCTTTGATTTCCCAAACTCAGAAACAGCGATTTTATTCTAGTGTGTATGACTTTCCTATTATCCTTGCTTACTACTTCTGTCAAGGGTTGATACATTTAAATTAAGCCTGTATTGAGTAGCTTTATTTGCCTGTCTCCTGGTGTGAAATTCAAGACCTACTGTAGGAATAACAATCAGTGATATGCCAAATGATCTCCATATGCATTGGTTTATGCATTAGTTCACAGCCTTTGCTAACAAATTTCGTTGCCCCCTTTACTTCTTGGAGAAACCCTTCCTTTCTTGGAGTCAAAATCCTGATTGTAAGCATGCCTCACAGAGGGCCTTCAAAATTAAAGTTTCTATTGTCTTCTCACTGGAAGTCTGTATTAGTTTGGCTTTGTTTTTAACCTGCCCCCCCCCCCCAGGGTATAAGGATGATAGCCTTCACCAGCCTCCTCTCATCTCCCATCCCCAAGCCTTCTCCTGGATGTCCTACAGGTTACTGTCAGACAAGTCTTTTCTAAAATGCAGAATACTTGGCCTACCTTTGGAAGCCTGGTTTTGGAAGCCTGGAAGTTTGGCACATGTTAGGCACTTAATTATCTGTTGAATGAGTAAATGAATGAATGAATGAATGACATGGCATGGCATGGCATGGCATGGCATGGCATGGCATGACCGTGTTTTTCTTTCCAGGAATGGCCTACCATTTAAGACAACTGGTTGGGTCACAACTTCATGGTATGAATGCTCCGACCCTCAGAAGCTCCATCAAATCATAGATTATACATGCTTTTCACTCAATTATAATTTTTTTGCTAAAGATAGAATGCCTCAAAACATATGAACATAAATATGGACTACTATTAATTTAATAGGATACAAAATTTAGAGCTTGATTTAAAGAATAAAAATATCATAGTACAATGGATTACTTTTTCCTCTAACAAGCCTTGTCAACACTTCATCTAATGCACCCTGGAAATGTTTCTGAACTGTGACTTGTCTGGGTTCATCATCTCTTCTAAGATCCTTGGTCAGTTTCCTGGCTGCCGGGCGGTGTTCTTGTATCTAGCTCTAATTGCCCATGTTGAGAAGAGAGAGAGAAACAAATATGTAATTTATCTAACCATTCAAGTGGGTGAGGGGACATTTATTCCTAGGAAAGGCTTCTTCTTACTTTTATAACAATTCAACTTAATAGTTTCCTCATATTTTCTTCCTCACATCACCAGAACTATAAAAGCAAAGTAGGTATAGCTTACATTTGCCAGTGTGACTTCTGAATGACCTTTTTTGATCGTCTACACTAGGAGATCCATTCTCAAACATTTGGGTCTCAAAACCCCTTTATACTCTTAAAACATCATGAGCACTCCAAAGAACTGTTTTTATGTGTGTTCTATAAATATTTACCATATTAGAAATTAAAACTGAGAAATTATATGATATTAATGGTCTTATGACATATATAATTACTATATAGTACATATGTACTATATATTACTATAATGGTCATTATTATATACTACAATTCTATATTACTATATAATATTACTATGATAATTATTAGAATAATAAATATATTATATATTACATTAACATAAATAACATTTCTATGAAATATAACAATATTTTTCCAGACGATAAAATGGAATTTGGAGAATGGCATTGTTTTACATCATTACAGGTCCCTTTAATGCCTGGCTTAATAGAAGACAGTTGGATTTCATATCTGTTTCTGCATTCAATTTGTTGTGATATTATACAGCATGTGGCTTTTATGAAACTCCACAGAATACTCATGAGAAAAAAGAATGAAAAAGACACATAACATTAGTATTATAAATTTTGGGGGGCCCTGGCCAGTGTGGCTCAGTTGGTAGGAGCATTGTCTGGTAACCAAAGGGTTGTAGGTCTGATCCCTGGTCCAGGCACATACGAGAGGTAACCAATCAATGTTGGTGTCCCACATGAATGTTTCTCTCCCTTCCTTCCTCTATCCCTTCCTCTCTCTGTAAAAGCAGTGAAAAAATGTCTTCCCATGAGGATATATGTGTACATAAAATGTGAGGCCTGTCCTAAAAATACCCATCCATGTAATATGAAAAATGGAGACACTATTGAAGAAGATAAAAGATGCAAGAAACACTGTACATAGGACAATGACAACTCAGTTCCCTTCAAAGTAGGCATCTTGGGACCTCACACAGTTCTCCCAATAGTCATTAGCTGCCCCATCAAACTTTCCTGAGTTGCATCGATCATCTGAAATCTTTCTTTTCCAAGGTGACTTTAGTTTTGGGAAAAGCCAAAAGTTGGAGGGCACCAAATCTGGGATGTACGAGGACTGAGTCACCTGGGTAATTTAATGTTTCACAGAAAAACTCTGCATGAGATATGATATATGAGTGGGTGCCTTGTTATGATGAAGCTGCCAATAACCAGTTGCCCATAGCTGAGGCCTTCTGAATCATCTGAATAGTTTCCACAGAGGAATGATCAAGCTTAACACAAAATTTGATGCAGATTCATTGCTCTCTACTCAGTCATTTTGAATGTGATGGCCACACAGTACACATGCTCACTCAACAGTGTCTACCACCTCCACTGACTAGTATAGTGAAGTCATCATTGTCCATGCATGTACATTCCAACCCACTCTCCTTGGCTGCCAGGTTGCATCAATGTCATGTAAACCATTCTCATTATATTATCAATGGTGGGACTTCTGCATCCTCTGAGAAAAACTCAATGTTTCCTACAGTTCCCCAGACCACACATTGAGAAGCACTTGTTTACGGGAATCATAAACCCATGATGATTTGTGCAATCCCTTGGTCTCAGTTTCTACACGTGAAAAGATGTTTTTTAAAACTCTAACTTTTAAGGTCCTTTCAGCTCTACAATTTTCTTATTCAATAAAAACTTTCCATCTCTGATGTCTTGTCTTAACCCAGTATTAGTCCCTCTAATGGGCACATTTTCTTTCTTCAATAACTAGCTACTCCTCCTACATCCCCAGTCTCAATGACCAGATTCACCACTCACTCAAGTCCAAATCCGATACCTGGCCATCATTCAAAGCTCCTCCCCATTCAAATCCACACATCCATCTGAAGTCATGAATTTCTCTCTGTCACCTTCTTTCTTGCCTAGATGGTCACATTAACCTAAATGATTTTACTCTTTCCAGCCTTGCTTCCCCCATGCTCGTCTGTCATCCAGACAGAATCATCTTCCCACTATTGCTTGGAATCTTGCTATAAAAAATTGGAATCTTGGAATGACCTTAGATCAGGTGCAGATTTCTTAACATGGCATAAACAGAAATCTTCAATATCTTGCCCTTTCCAGCCTATTTCCTACCCTGCTTCACCATCTTCTCAATACTACTACACAGAACATTTTTCAATTCAATCTTCTCCTTAGTTTCAAGTTCTTGGGACGTGGTGAGCACTTAATAAATATTTAACAGAGTTGAATTATAATTATGCAAAATTCATTGAAAGCAGCAGCTATGCCTTTATGACATAAGGGAAAGAAAAAGGTCAGAAATAGTTACAGGTTTATTCTATAAGAGTAAATGCAATAGCAACATTGTGAAGGGGGATTAATAATTCTGTTTTGCCATATCTCAGTGGGGTGGTTCATACATTCATACAGAGGAATGCCTAATATATGGCAGTGTGATTTGTACTTTGGTAATCATTAAACAGTTTAGGGTTGAACAACCCTATCTATGGATCTTGAAAGGGTTTTTCAAGAGCTGTTATAATTTATTCTTCTTTAATGATTACCTGCCACTTACCTGTAGTAATAACTATCTTTAAATTTTATCTCTGTATTTTTATTTACATAATTAGTAGACCCTGTACTTCTAAAACTATATAATGAGATCTACATGTTTATCAATATAGTAGATTCTAAACCCTCTTACATAATTCTCTATAGAAATCTATTTTTATTTGCATAGTTCTAAATTAAATCAGGATCCTTGCTCCAAAATGAGAGTACTACTGGTATACATTTATGATTCAATAACTAATAGGCAAAAGGGAAGGAGGAGGAGAAGGAGAAAGAGAAAGAGGAGATGAAGAAGCAGTACGGCAGCAAATGCCCAGGCCTTTTCACATCAGGGTGTTGTCCCCACAGACAAAGCATGTGACGATCATGAGACTAGCATTGTTTTTTGCCTTGTTATCAAACAGAGACTTTTCTATCCTCACTAAGTCCCTCTTTCAGATTCTGCCAGATTAAAAACCAAATAGAACCAAAATAGAGCCCTCGAGCCTGCATGCATTTTGTGGTGGAACATTATTACCTTTCCTCATATGGGATCTATTAAGGCAAACATCTGATGTTTGTGGTTAGGCTGTGATTTCTCCACAGCCTGTAATGGTGACTGATGCTGGGGAAAAGCCAAAAGTTTCCCTGTGTAGCAATCTTAGGTTTTTGTCAACACCCTCAAAGCCAGTTCTGGGCCAACCCAACACCAATAACACCTCCCCCGGAGCTGTAAATGGAAGATAATTCCCACTGCTACATTAGGCGGACACTCAGAGCTGCATGTCTGTTTGTCGGCAACATCCGTGATGACTGCCTAGAGCCTGTTATCAAAAATACAAAAATAAATATCCACGGATGATGTTTGGTTTTGACCTGCTGAGAGTAATCTCCCAGGGCTAGTTTCCAGTAGTTCAAGATCCAAACCCCTACAATTACATATACAAGCATTTTCAGCAGTAGAAATTGATTTACTATGAGGATCAGAATATTCATAAGTCACAAAGTATAGGGTAACATTATATTTGAAAATCATTTATAGAACTTAGTGTGTGCCAAGCTCTGCATTTGGTCCTGGGAAGCTTAAGAAGACTAAGGCATAGCACCTGCCTTCAAGTAGTATACACTCTTAACAACTGCGAAAGTCACGGGGCTGGTGTCGCACTCATGTCAGGAACAGGGGACTCAAGAGAACAAAGGAGAATACAGTTATTTGGAGACTAGGAAAAGAATTGAGAGACTAGGTGACATTTGAATTAGACATTACCAGGTGTGTAAAAGTTTTCAAAGAAAGAAGTGGAGAAAAGGAGAGCTCTAGGCAGGGGAAATAGCACACACAAAGGGTGTGGAAGTGTGCAATGCATGCCCAGAATGCTGAGGTCTGAGGAGCTGGGGCACAATATCTGGGGAAGTGGAAGAACAGTCAAACTGTCGTCAAATTGCAAATAATCTTGAATGTCATCCTAAGGACCTTATCCTTTCAGTTCTTGTCAGTCACCAAGGATTTTTAAGAAGATGATGGCAGAATCAGCCCGGAGTTTTAGTGAGAATGCCCTGGTATCAGAATGGAGGATTATTTCAAGGGGGATGAGTTTTGAAGATATTGCAATAGTACAAGTAAGCAGTAATGAAAGCATTAACTAAAGCCATAGTACTGAAAATTAAGAGAAAAGGAAAGAAGACCTTTACAATAAAAAGGGGATTTGGGGGCCATTTTTAGAAAGTTTACTATAACACCTTGAGAAGGAACAACTCAGAAACAGGGTAACTACTGAGGATTCTATAGGGCAAAAGATGCTGAGGCCTGAGTAAAGAGAGGCATTTGAGAAATGCTCCAAAAACCTCTGGGAAATTAATTAGCAGTATTTGATGACCTATTAGTCCAGGGAAGTTGCCCCAAAACTGTGGCCCCCTGACCAGTAGTATCAGCATCGGATAATGTGGGAGCTTATGAGATGTAAACTTTTTAGGCCCCACCCAGACCTATTGAATCAGAAATCTGGGGCTGAAGACTGGCAATCTGTGTTTTAAAAAGCCCTTCTGGTGGCTGTAATAGGAGCTAAAGCTTGAGAACCACTAGCCTAGGGGCATAAAGGAGTTGAGGTGTCAAAAGTAAGTGAGCTACAATGGGGGTTAAGAGACCAGACTTTGGAAAAAGATAGATCTGAGTTCAAATATATGCTCTGCATCTTACCAACTGTGTGATGAGTCATGTGACAGATGTGTGAAAATCTTTGGTAAGTTACTTAAAACCTTTGAGCTTTAATTTCTTCATCTTCTAAATGGAGTAACATACTACTACAAGAATTTAATAGAATAGTTCATCGTAAAGTGTTCAGTTTACAGATAGGATTACAGTACAAAGGGATTATCAACAATTTTAATAAGGGCTATGGAAAGAGCAATACCTCTGAAAGAAAGTTCTATATTAGACCCATTAAATTTGAGGTAACCATAGTACAACCTAGTGGCAGAATCCAGGTGAAGACTGAAAATATTTGTGGACCTCAGAGAGAGATTAAAGCTAAAGAACTATATAGGAAAGACTCAGAATATAGGCATTAGCTACAACCATGTGAGTGGTCAAGATTATCCAAGAGGAGCACAGAAAGTAAGGAGAGAAAAAGATGCCAACACTGAAGAATAGGACAGAGGGTAGTAAACAAAGGAGCTGGAGAAAGAAAAGACAGGACAAGAGGAGAGCCAGGAGCAGGTGAGGTTGCAGAAGCCAAAAGAGGAGTGTTATGTGAAGGTCAACAGTCTCAATATTACAGTTTAAAAAGGTAGATAGGTAGGTAGGTAAGTAGACAGATAGATATGTAGATGATGAGATGGATGGATGGATGGATGGATGGATGGATGAATGATAGGTATAGGTAGGTAGACAGATAAAGAAGACAACTGCTGGGGAAGTTATGAGGTGATTGGAAACTTCTGAGAAAGCATTCTTCTTGAGTAGTGACAGCAGAAGCCTCATCCTAATAGGCTGAAAAGATAAATAAAGGTGAGGAGCAAAAACTGACCTTAAAAAAAATAGATTGTGATGGAAAGAGAAAAATGGAGTGGCAAAATCTGTGGAGGTTGGAACATGAAAAATATCTTTAAGGAAACGGTATAATAATAGAGTTGTGGGCTAAAAGAAGAAGTTAGTGAGAAAGAAGAAATCAAAGACACAAGGAAAGAAGGGGAATGGGTAGAATCTTCAGCTTTGAAAAGAAATAAAAGCAGAAAAAAAGAATGAGTAAAGTTACAGCTTGGGGATGAAGGAGGATAAGGGAAAATGTAAGGTGATGGTGCACATTTCTGAACACCTCTATATTTTTTAGAGAAACAGATGAATTTGTTTCCAAGAGTGAGGAGATCATGGCAGAGTCAAGGACTTGAGGCAAGGGCAAAAGCTTAGAACATCTGTTATAAGGACTGGAAACAGGAGCAAAGTAAGGATGAAAAGTACATTGACGCAGTTCCAAGGGTTAGAACAAGAGTTAAAAAGCATTATTTGTTGTGGTGCTGATACAGTCTCTGGTGATGATCTCCAGCAATGCAGGTAAACAGAGTAAATGAATGAAAATGAGGAGGCTGATGATGTTGATGATGTTCACAAAACAACAATGTTGACAACAACTAACATGTGCCATGTAAGCCAGGAACTCGCCCTGCACCAGTGTTGTATAGTGATGAAATGAATGGGCTTGGTGGTCAGACCTCCTAGATTTGACTTCCAGCTATACCAGTTCAAGCTATGTGACCTTAGGCGGGTGACTCAATTTCTCTGTGTTTCAGTTTTATTATCTTCAAAATATCATAAAAATACAGTACAGTTTTTGTGACAATTAAATCAGTTCATGTAAACCAGGGGTGTCAAATTCATTTTCACCGGGGGCCACATCAGCCTCGCAGTTGCCTTCAAAGGGCCAAATGTAGAGCTCCTTGGCCCTACATAAGGAGTAGTTGCATTCATACAGTCCTAAAATTATATTCAGCCAACTTTGAAGACAACTGCGAGGCTGATGTGGCCCCTGGTGAAAATGAGTTTGACACCCGTGAATTGTAGAGCGTTTAGAACAGCGCTGGACACATAAGAATGTGTTAAATGTTAGTTGTTACTACGGTGTTGAGGCTGAGGCTAAGTTGAGGATGACAGAAGTTCATAAAGTTACAAAAATATCACAATTCTCAGCCTATGACCAAGAATGAAGTCATCCTTGAGAAGTATCAATATAACAATAGTATTATACTATCAAAGATTAAAAGTAATCTCAACTATCAACCATACCTATGACAGACATCCTTTTTCTGATATTGTTGAAATCCAAAAAGGCTAGCAGTTGATAAGTAACTAGTGTTCCCAGTTCTTCTATTGTTATTGTCTCTGGGGTCCGAGACTTAAAAATGAACCCCAAATTTCTGGCAGCAGTCACTAGAGCCCCTTCGTCAGGTGATTGAACTTGATAAGTCAGCTGTCCTGAAAGGAAAAGAAATAAGTAGATTAAACATCAACCAAGAAAATGGGTTTTAAAAAAGGAAAAGAAATAAATGTATTAATATTAAAAATAACAGCTAACATTCATAGAATGCCATTGCCAACTCCAACTCACTCTTCAACACTGAATTCCAGTGCTAGCTCCAGAAATCAGACCTTTTCCACTCACCAACCAGCTGGACCAGGTGCTTATTCTGTGGGATATCCATACCAACAGTTTAGCCCTTGTCATCTTATTAAAAAATACTTGCCCTGGCTGGTGTGGCTTAGTGAATTAAGTGTCAGCCTGTGGACGGAAAGGTCGCCAGTTCAATTCCCAGTCAGGGCACATGCCTGGGTTGCAAGTTGGGTCCCCATTTGGGGATGTGCAACAGGCAGCAGCAGATCAATGTATCTCTTGCACATCAATGGCTGGCATAGCTCAGTGGATTGAGTGTGGGCTGTGAACCAAAGGGTCACAGGTTCAATTCCCAGTCAGGGCACATGCCTGGGTTGCAGGCCAGGTCCCCAGTGGGGGCCACACGAGAGGCAACCACACATTGATGTTTCTCTCTCTCTCTCTTTCTCCTTCCTTTCCCCTCTCTAAAAATAAAAAAAATAAAATCTTTAAAAAAAGTATTATTTTCATTTATACTGATGAAACTTATGACTAAAGAGGTTATGATTTTTGCAAAGTTACATGGTCAAAGAATAATGGAGCAGATATTCGAAACTCCACTTCACTCTGCCACTACAGACCTTTCCATGAGAAGGTATCTGAGAAATCCCCTGGGACTGAAATAATCAAACCTGATGTTAATCTTTGACACTTGATATTGTGTATGTGTTGGGGTGAGGGTAAGAGGGGAGAGGAGAGAAAAAGAATGAAAAAAAAATAATATAAAAATAAACTTTAAAAACCAGTATGTATAAAGTAAGCCCTTCTACATAAAATTAGTATATTATCTTTGCATGTAAAAATAAATTTTAAAAAGTAGACAGAGCTAGATCCATTATTTACTGATTTATAGTGATAGTCATAATAAATTGTTAAGAAAACAAGTTGCATATTAATGTATATATTGTGATTCCTTTTCATTAAAGACAAATACACCACCTACATACTGCAACTGAAAAGGATAAAATGATTCCCACCAAATGTTAGCATTAGTTACCCCTACATTGAAATTATCAGAAATAACACACACAAATATTTAATAGATTTCCAAAAATAAAAGAGAGGCATGAAATTAAGCAGATTTGAAAAAGAAATAAAGATCCCATAGAAATTAAAACTCAAAAACTGCAGATTAGATACAACTAGAAAAATAATTAGCATACTAAAAAAATAAAGTTCCAGAATATATCCCAGAGATAAAGAAATGGAAAAATGAGAGACTTGTTAAAAGGAGAGTAGAGTGAAGATATCTAACACTGAAGATCTGGGAGGAAAAACTAGCCAGGGGCAATATTTGAAGAAATATGGCTGAGACAACTCCAGAAGTGGTAAAAGATGACGTTCTATAGATTCAAGAATCTCAATGAATCCCAAGCAACACATATTTTTTTAAATTTCACACATATACTCAGAAAATGATAGAAGAGTCTTAAAAGTAGCCAGAAAGAAAAGACCAATTACCTTCAAGCCAAAATTATACTTACAGCTAACTATACAGTAATAGAAATAGCAGCCAAAATACAGTAGAATATCTTTAATGTACTGAGAGGAAATCATCACCTTAAATTTCTACACAACAAAACGTCATTCAATAAAAAGGATGAAGTAAATTTGTCATCAAAGTTTTTGAGAATTTTCTAACAGTAAGCTCTTCCTAAAGAAAATTCTAAAGAGCACACTCTAGGTCAACAGAACACCAGAGATAGGAAAAGCATTGAAGAACATGGAAATTCATAAGTACATGAATAAATCTAAGCAAACATTGATTATAAAAAAAAATCTTGTGATATGAGAAAAGGAGGCACATGATGAGAACACTGTACTATATAAATCAGACAGGGTTGATTAGTATTGAAGGGTCTTAACATCCTTGCTTTGTTCAAAAGAAGGCTTAGGCTTTGATAAGTATACTAAAATTTCTAGACTAACCATTAAAAATACTAATAAGAATGTATTACTTCCAAAGCAGCAGAAGTAAAAATGGACTAAATCTGTACGACAAAAAATGAAGACACTAAGAAACAAAAATAGGGCAAATGTAACATACAAAATAAAATGGTAGAAATAAATATAAATATATTAATAATTATATATACCCAATACTTAAAATCTAAAAATATCAATAATCAATAAAAGTAAATAGACCAAATGTTCCATTTAAACTTTAGTTTGTCAAACTAGATATTTTTAAATAGTAGAAATGCTAGTTCATATTAAAATTATGTCACAAGAGATGTGTCTAAAACATAAAAAGACAGATTAGCAGAAAAGAGTGGGAAAAGCTAAATAATGCAAATATTAACAAAAGGAAAGCATCTATAACAATATTAATATCAAACAAAATAAACTTTAAGGTAAAAATATTACTAGAGATAAAGAGGATCTATATATGGATATTGATAGAAGTTTTAAAGAACACATAAGTCTAATATCTAATAACATAACCTTAAAACATAAAGCAAACATTGACAAAAGTACAAATAGAAATGACAAGTGTACCATTATAATTGATCATTTTAGCATATTCTCATTAACTGAGAAATCAAATAGTCAAAATAATCCACAGAGATAGAATATTGAACAATATAATTAATAAACATTATCTAATGTATATATTTAGAACTTAGTACCCAATAACTGTAAAATGTACATTCATTTCAAGCATACATGAAACATTTATGGAAATTGAATACATACTAGGCCATTAAGCAAGCCTCAACAAATTTTAAAGGATATAATAAGGTGATTGAATATAAGAAAATTTTTAATTTTTTAACTCTTGAATTGCCATTCACTAAAATAGAGAAATAAAAGCCCTACTGAAGCTTGTAATTTCCACTTTTCTGATTCTAAAATTTCATCCTGGCAAAGGGAATGAGAATATTGATTTCTCCAAGTTATTTCTCCACGAAACAAATAGCACACACCAATAAAAGCCATTGATAGATGAATAAAGATGTGGCATATATATATATATATATATATATATATATATATATATATATATATATGCATACACACAACAGAATAGTATGCAGTAGTATAAAAGAATAAAATCTTTCCATTTGTAACAACATGGCTGGATCTAGAAGGTATTATGCTAAGCGCAATAAGTCAGGCAGAGAAAGATAAATACCATATGACTTCACTTACATGTGGAATTTAAAAACAAGCAAACAAACAAACAAAACAAAACAAAGACAGACGCAGAAGACAGAGACCAAAAGGATGCTTACCAGAGGGAGGGGTGGGGGTAATGGATGAAAAGGGGAAGGGGACTATAGTCAAGAACATTGTGATAAGTTTACATAGTGACAGATGATTACTAGAATTAGTGGGGTGATCACACTGCAAAGTGTAAAAATGTTGAATCACTATATTTTACACCTGAAGCTAATATAATCAATATAAGATGAGTAACAAATATACGTAAAAATAAATAAAATAAAAGCAACACCCTCAACTATAAATTATACAATAATTATAGTTTTAAATTTGTTAGATTTGGGCTCTGTTCTTTTGCATAAGTAACATTTATATGAGAAAAATTTATATTTTTTCAATGTACTTTAACATACATGCCCTTAAGTTATATATCATATATATAAAGCTTTAAAAGAAGAGAGAGTATAATTTCCTCCTTCTCAGTGATATAATCCTTCACTTTAGAATTTAATATCTGAAGGCAAGAGACAGAAGTAGTTCAAAGGACACATACATTTCCTCTCTACACTTAAAATACCTTTATATGGCAGAAGAGTATATTAGCCAATACCCATTAGAATGGGTAAAACTTAAGAGTGATAATGCTAAACGTTTTCAAGAACCAATGAACTGGCATACTCATGCATTGATAGTAGGAATGTAAAATGATAAGGCCATTTTTTAAAAATAGTTGGAGGTTTCTTACAAAGTTAAACATACCTACACTACAATCTGGCAATTTCCATTAAGTATTTACCAAAAACAAATTTGTTAAATATTTTTTGAGAGACATAAAATTGTTTATGGCAGCTTTACTCATAATAATCCAAAGTTAGAAACAACCCAAATGTGCATGAACAGAGAATTGTAAAGAAAAAAAATGTGGTATAGTCAAACAATGCAATATTACTCAGCAATAAAAAATGAACTATTATTGATTGATATGACAACATGGATAACAAAAACATTACCTTGTATGAAATAAACCAGACACAAAAGAACATATATTGGATCATTCCATTTATATGAAGTACAAAAACAGGCAAAACTCATCTTTATGATAGAAATCAGGACGGGTTGGCTGGACAGGGGTTGGTGATGTAGACTGGAAGGAAACATGAGTAATCTTTCTGGAGTGATGGAAAAAATTTGTACCTTGATTGGAGTGATGGTTATAACAGTATATATAATTGTCAAAACTCATCAAATACACTTAATATCTTTGTGTTTCATTGCATTTAATTATATCACATTATGAAAAAAATTAAGTACTTAAAGAGAAAAATGATTATCATTCAGCTAGAAATTTGAGAAATGTCTGAAAAATAAAAAGTAGCTTTCATCAATGAAGAAATAAGAAGAAAACCACAGCTCAAAGCAAGAGCAGTGCTCAAAGATTCTCCAAACTCAGAGTCAAAAAAAGAGGAAAGCAGGCGTGGTCTTGGAGGAGCATTGGTAAAATTAATTGAATTCCACTCAGCACTTCTGGACCATTTGGGCTCTTCCTCCCGCCAGCTTACTCTAAACAACAGTCTGCAGTGACAGTCACTCCCAAAATAAAATGTTGAAAATGTTCTTCAATACAAAGTGTACCACCTACTTAAGGAAACCTCAAAGATTTGTTGGGTCTGGAGACCAGACTGAGAAGAGCCTGAAGTAGCTTCAGAATTCCACAAGGATACGAAAAAAGAGCATAGAAAAAGGACCTCAATGAATCTGAGGTCTTCTCCAAGGCCAGACCTTAAGTACAAATCTCTCTCAAATGGGAGTTCTGGCACAGACTCCCAGCACTGGATCTGAATAAAGAAAGTTAAACCCAGGCAGCATACGAATTCCAGGAGAGAGGAATCCCTCACCTACATGACAAGTGTGTATTTTGCCTCTCCCCAGCCATCTTGGCAGGCAGGCTGCTGCTGTAATCAGAACCTACATTAACCAAGAGGCAAACAGGGATTCTCAAACACAAATGAAAACAGACCACCACAAATCATCGAGCATTTGAGAGCAACATAAAAGCTAGACACAAAACTCAAATAATAACATTCCACAAAATGAAAACATAAAAAATGAAAGTGGAGAAAACAAAGAATATTTCAAATTAAGTGTAATTAATATCTTCAAAGATATCTAAGAAAAATATCATAACACTAAAAACAGATTGCAATTAAAATAAAAGAGCATGGGAAATGAAAGAAACTCAAAGACAGACATAAAAGAAGCTTACTTAAAGGTATCGTGATATCCTCAGGTGAAATATAATAATTACTGGCATTAGTATTATAAAGATAACTTTAAATCATAAATGTAATTATGCGAATCCTCACAGCAAAAAAAAAAAATGTGAGGAATGGGTTAATCCAGCATCATCAAGGGCAGAACTATGGTTGACTGTAGTTCCAACAAAGAAAAAATATATATATAATATACACAAGTGTATATATGCACATATATACATATGCACATATCTATCACATATATACACATATGAACACATACAGTTTACAGTCTATATATATATATTTCACTTTTGAGTAAAATTATTTGGGTAGCACTTTTTAGTTAGTAGTTGATAGTAGAAAGAAAAAATAACTTGCAAATAAAATAAATTGGGCTTGAATGAAACAAGAAGTTAGTTCATTAACACCGTTACCTACCCACCTTATTTCTTCAGCTTTAAAGTGGCCCCACTGATTTTGTTCTATTGTAGGAACTCTGAGCTCTGAACAACCATCTCACTGAAAAAATTCATTCTAAGCATACACCTGATGGTCATCTGCATTTATTATATGTGCATGGCAATAATAAAAGATAAGTGGAAAACATTTGGGATATAAATAAATACAAAGAAAAAAGCTAGTGTTATAGGTAAGCCCCTTATGCAAAGCTGTATTTTTAATTAGAAAATCCTTCCAATTCCAAAAATGTTAAATAGAAATATTAGTTCTGATTTAAAAACCAAGGCTCACCACTCAGACACACCTTCATTCACTTACCTGCACTGTTTTCCTCCGACATTACAGTGTGGCAGAGAGCAAGTAACCGCAGAAACTCATGCACTTTGGGATCCCCCAGTTTGATGGATTCCATCAGACAGTGGTCCGAGAACTGAAATGTTTTATCTCCCTGGGGGATGACTGAGAAATTCATAAGCTTTTTTTTCTGTAGGAGAACAACAGCAGCAAAACTAGAACTCATTTCAACAATAATCTTTTAAAATTCAAAAACATTTCCTCTAAGCATTTTTAGTGCATATATGATTTTTCAGCCTCAAATGTCTGGCACTAAAATGACTTTCTGTTTCCCCATTACTGTTAAATGCTTTTTTTCCTTTCAGAGCCATGCAGCAAACAGTGAATCTTCAGAAAGCATATGGGGAAAAAATATCCAATGGCTGTAAAGATCCTCAAATGCTTATGGCAATTCCAAAATACATAAAAACCCCTGAAAACTGTAAGTTTTTTTCCAGAATATACTCGATAGCAAAGCCTCATGTGACTTCAACTCATTTTGGCAGCAATATCTGACCTAGAATGACACGTGTCTAATTACAGCCTGTTTTAGCCTGTTTAGTGTGAAATAATAGTTTCTGAAGCAAACATACTGTGTTTGAATATAGAATAGTTTCTCAGATCTCACTGGAGATATTGCATAATATAATGACAGAATTAAAATTAGGATCTTGAGATATTTTGCACTCACATGTTCATTGCAGCATTACTCACACTAGCCAATAAGTAGAAATGACATAAATGTCCATCAACAGACGAATGAATAAAGAGTATGTATTAAAAGATCCAAAATTGTGGTGGAGTAGGTGAAAGTTACACTCACCTCCTCCCAGGACCAAACTAGGATTATAACTAAACTACAGTACAATCAACCTGAAGGACCAACCAAAGACTAGCTAAGCAGAAGTTTTATAACCAAGGATTTACAGAAGACACCACATCAAGATGGGTAGGAAGGGCAGAAGTGTGAAAAGATCTGGACCCACGCCCACAGGTGGCAGTTAAGATCCCAAAAGGATATCTCAGCTGCAAAGGTTCCCCCTGAGGAATGTGAGATCTTAACCCCACCCCAGGCTCCCTAACCCAGAGCACTAGAGCTAGAAGACACTCACATAACCACTGACTTTGAAAATCAGTGGGGATTCTGTCCGCCAGGGAGAGACAGAGTCTGCTAGAGACACAAGTGCTCTCTTAAAGGGTCAATGCACAAAATATCATTGGCAGCCACTCACCCTGGGCTCTAGGGGAGGGAGAGCAGTGTGGACCAGAATCATGGGAGAAGAGACAGTAGTTTGTGGCACTAGAGAGAGAGCTGAAGGGACAGCTCACAGGACCTGTGCTGAGTCCCTCTCCCACACCACAAATGGCATCTTTCCTGGGTGGAGCACTCCCTTCCACACAGCATCAGCCTAGGGGAGAGCAGTAGCCCCACCCTCTAAACTCCCTATTTCCTGCCCTGTGGAGCTCACAACCTGCTAAAGAGTCAGGTGCCTGGGCAGGGGGTTAAAGGTCCAGGGAGACTCAGGAGGTATCAGTGACTGAGTTATGTGGCTCTGGGACAGGGGCCACACCCCTCTCCTTCCCCCAAGAATGACCAGCACTCCCTCTCTCAGAAAATCCACCATTCCTACCCTTGTGACTCCCAATGGTCCCTCCCTGCTGAGCTCAGGCTTCTGGAAGAATCTGGGATACACTGTGTTGTATGGCTCCCAAATGGGGTGGGACATTTTTCCCGTGTATTTTCAGTGGTGCAGAGCCCTCCCTTCAAATGACCAAATCTTGGTCTGTATGGACCTGATAAATTCTGCTGGCCTCATCTTCATAATTTCCTGAGACACTACCACACCACAGAGGTCTAAAAGCAACTGGCTGGTGGCTGTTAGACACGGTATATCCTGGGACTTGTGCTGAATAGCCTCAGACCCAGCATGGGCACCGAGATTGAACCTGTATCAATCTGGTGAACACAACTCACTCCTACCTGGTGACTCACTGAGAACCTTCCTCATGCAACTTGAGTACTTCTAGAGGTTCTTTCAGTGACTGAGCCTAACAGGCAACCAGAAAGCAGAGGCAGGCAGAAGTGGATCTCAGGGTACCTCGGGCCTTTTGCTAACCGGCCCCCAGACTTGATGTTGGTGGAATCTAGCATTGCTGCACAGTTTGATCCTTCTCATGCACATCCAGGCCCAACAGAGCAGCCACAAACTATGGACCATTTTGTAGTTCTGAACAGGTTGCCCAGGGCCAGTCACAAGCAGTGTCTGACAGTGAGCTGCACCAGAGCCCCTCCCAAGAGACCCCAGAACAAACACACCCAATGGCCAGCTTCAGACAGCATCAGAGCAGGATCTAGTTAGCTTCACAAGTGGTATATCTCAAGAGATATTTCAGCAGACACCAGACTCTGCTGATGCAAATTCTGCTTAGTGTGGTCAGCACCTACACAGCAGCTTATATACTGTGGTTGAGGTCGGCCACACAGTCTGTCAGCCTGAGGGTCAAAATCATGCACAAACAGGCCAATAGCAATCAAGAGTCAATTATAACAAGAGGGCTCACATAACCCACACAAGGGACATTCCTGGAGCTCCCAGCTCATGTTGTCAAGGAGACTGTGCCACTGAATCCCACAGGACACCTACTACATATGACCACCCTACCAAGTCTGGGAAACAACAGATCTACTTAACACGTAGAAACAAACAGAAGGAGGTAGCCAAAGAGGGAGACAGAGAAACATGCCCCAAATAAAAAAATAAAAAAAATAAAAAAAAAACAGAACAAAATCTACAGGAAAAAAAAGCTAAATGAAATGGAGGCAAGCAATTTAACAGATATAGAGTTCCAAAAAAATTTATAATTATGCTCAAGGAACTTAGTGATAACTAAAGAAAACTTGGTGAGAACAACACCATAACAAAGAATCAGATAGTAATAAAAAAGAACCAGTCAGAAATGAATACAGTGTCTGAATGAAGAATACACTAGAAGGAATAAACAATAGGTTGGATGAAGCAGAGGATCAAATTGACAATTGAGAACACAAGATAGCAGAAAACACCCAATCAGAGCAGCAAAAGGAAAAAAGAATTTTTTAAAAAATGAATAGTTTAAGGGACCTTTGTGACAACATGAAGCATAACAACATCCACATCACAGGGATGCCAGATGGACAAGAGAGAGAATAAGAGATGGAGAATTTATTTGAAGAAATAATAACTGAAAACTTCCCTAATCTGGTGAAGAAAACACACAAGTCCAGGAAGTGCAGTGAACTGAAAGAGGCCCACACCAAGACACATCATTAAAAAAATGATAAAAGTTAAGACAGAGAATCTTAAAAGTAGCAAAAACAAGGCAATTAATTACTTTCAAAGGAGCTCTCATAAGAATGACAGGTCATTTTCAACAGAAACATTTCAGGCAAGAAGGGATTAGCATAAAATATTCAAAGTGATGAAAAGCAAGGACCTACAACCAAGACTACCTTAACAAGGCTATCATTTAAAATTGAAGGAGAGGCAGGACCACAAGCCTTTGGTGAGGTTTGGAACTACGTGGCTTTGAGGTCCCCTTTGCCATGCAGCTTAGGAAGCTGGAAAACAGGATGTAGCAATGATGCAGAGCTCTCTTTTAGCAGTTCAGAAGAATGCAGGAGACATGTTGCAGGAAGGAAAGGGGTGAAAGGACTCTCGCTAGTGGACCTGAGAAGGTGCCACGTGGTTTTAGATTAAGAACTGGAGATCCTGCCAAAACAGCTGATGGTGCTGGGAACTGAGGGAGGCCTGCCAGCCAAGCACGGATTACTGGGAAGAACCAGGGGCTACCTGAGCCATGGACTTCTATTTCTCTTCCTGAGATACAGTACCCCAGACTGGGCAAAAGGCGGGGGGGGAGGACAGTGTGTGTTTGTGGGTGTTTTAAGGAATTTTGGGATTTTAATGAAGACATTAAGTCATTACTCTAAGTCTATATAACTTTTCAATAAATAGTTCCTTTCCTTTTCAACCATATATATATATAAAATAAAGAATTTCCCAGACCATACCAAGTTAAAGGAGTTCATTACCACCAAATAAGTATTACAAGAAATGCTAATGGGTCTTCTTTAAGAAGAAAAAGAAAAAGAAGGAAAAAAACAGAGAATCAGTTAGGAACAATAAAATGGCAATAAATACATACCTATCAATAATCACTTTAAATGTAAATGGCTTAAATCCTCCAAATACAAGACATAGGATAGCTGAATGGATAATAAAAATCAAGGTCCATATACACATTGTCTACAAGAGACCCACATCAGAACAAAAGATACACATAGACTTAAAGGGGTGAAAAAAGATATTTTATGAAAATGAAAAAGAAAAGCTGAGTTAGCAATATCTATATGACAAAAACACTTTAAAACAAAGGCTACAATGAGAGACAAAGGAAGACACTACACAATGATAAAGGGATCCATCTAACAAGAGTAAAAAACCCTTGTATAGTAAAGCAAAAGTTGATGGACATAAAGGGAGAGATCTACAATAATACTGTCATAGCAGAGGATTTTAACACCCCATTGCCATCCATTGATAGGTCTTCTGTACAGAAAATCAACAAAGAAAGAGCAGCCTTAAATGACACACTTAAGCACATGGACTTAATTGATATCTTCAGAGCATTTCATTCCAAAGCAGTGGAATATACATTTGTTTCACGAGCACACGGAACATTTTCTGAGATAGACAATGTTAGGATACAAAAGAAGTCTCATTAAATTGGAGAAGGTTGAAATTATATCAAGCATCTTCTCTGACCATAATGATAGGAAACTAGAAATCAATCACAAGAAAAAAACTGAAAAACACACAAAAACACAGAAGCTAAATAACATGTTACTAAACAATGAGTGGGTTAACAATAAGATCAAGGAAGAAATCAAAAGATACCTTGAAACAAATAAAAATGAAAACAAAACAACCCAAAACCTATGGGACACAGCAAAGGCAGTCCTAAGAGGGAAATTTATAGCAACACAGACCTACATCAAGAAACAAGAAAAATCTCAAATAAAAAATCGAACTTTACACTTTAAGGGACTAGAAATAGAGCAACAAATAAAGCCCATAAGTAGAAGAAAGGAAATAACAAAGATCAGAGCAGAAATAAATGAGAGTCTAAAAACATACAAAAGAAAAGAAAAACAAAGTTGGAAGGATCACAATACCTAATATTTTACTATACTACAAGTTCATAGTAATCAAAACAGCCTGGTGCTGGCATAAGAACAGCCATATAGATCAGTAGAACAAAACAGAAAGCCCAGAAATAAGCCCATGCCTTTATGGTCATTTAATATTTGACAAAGGAGGAAAGAGCATACAATGAAATAAAGACAGTCTCTTCAATAAATGGTGTTGGAAAATTGGACAGGAACATGGAAAAAATTAAACGAGACCAGCAATTTACACCATACACAAGAACAAGCTCAAAATGAATAAAAGACTTAAATGTAAATTGTGAAACCATAAAAATCCTAGAAGAAAACATAGGCAGTAAATTAACCTCACTCATAATAAGAAAAATTAACATCAGAATGATTTTGATATAATGTTTTTCAAATACTTTGCCAATGATCAAACTCTGATAAAACATTGTGTTGATGAGGGTACTTGTGGGAGGGTAAATGGTATAAATTCTAAAGAGGGTAACCTGGCAACATTTATCAAATGATAAATGCACATACCTTTTGATTTAGGAATGCATTTCTAAAAGTGCAACTTGTTAGAGAGTATAGAATCCATTTGAAACAGCACATGTATACACTTATTTTTGCTGTATATTCTTTCCTAGCAAAATAAGAAATATCCTGCTAGTCTAAGTGTCCCCATACATAAATTACAGAACATTAATATAACAAGATACTATGTGTTCATTAGAAAGAATAAAAGAGCACTTTTTTTTTAACTGATCTAGAAAAATCTCCAAGATACATTGGTGAAAAAGAAAGTTGAAGAACAGTACATACAAGTATATGCTACCATAAAAAATGGAGAACTATATTTGCTTGCATATACATAAATATCTCTAAAAAAATAAAAACAGTGGGAACTCTGTGGTTGGGGGTCCTGAATGAGGAGGAATTTTGAACCACATGGATTTTTTTTTTAATATTATGTATCTTATCTGGTCATAATGGAAATCAGACCTCCAGGAACTCCTCATTTTTTTTTATTTTTTAAAAGAGCATTTATTTACTTTTAGAGAGGGGAAGGGAGGGAGAAAGAGAGTGAGAGAAACATCAAAGTGCGATTGCCTCTCACACACCCCCTGTTAGGGACCTGGCCCACAACCTAGGCATCAGGACTGACTGGGAATCAAACTGGCAACCCTTTGACTCACAGGCCAGTGGACAGGCCAGTCCACTGAGCTACACTAGCCAGAGCTGGAGCTGATCATTTTTAAAATGCATGCAGTTTGAATTTAAAAGTGAGAATGAAATATTATCACCTCCACACCTTAATTATGTTTGGCTTCTGATCCATGTCATCATCTACTTCACCTGCCAAACAAAAATTGAGAATTAAAAATAAATGAAATTGAAACTAGATTTAGACATTTAGTCTCAAGGAATACATTTATTTATTAAAGCACTACTACTGGATGGCACTATGAGTTCAAACACAGACTTTATGACTGTTTCCCAACTGTGATCCTCAACATGGCGACCTACACAGAGAGATACTCACATTTGTCCAAGATAGAACTAATATGCAATATACATGCAAACAAAATACAAAACCTGCGATCACGTTTTTCTAAAATTTTTTCAGCCTGTCATTACATCATCTGAAGTGTTTTTCAGAGGCAAATTTTGTCTTCTACTTTATCTCCATTGTTGGGGAATCCAAAATTATACCCTATACAGACCAATTCTCGTGAATGCTTGAGTTTGGCAAGAACATCTTTGTGTATCTTGGATGAGGCCAGACACATCTGTGTAACATGAAGGTCAGATGAGCAGGTAAACTTTAAACAATGTCAGTGTCTTCTGCAGGCAGAGAACATAGCCACCTATGTGCCAGATCTTTAAAAATAACTTTTCTTAGTATGAAGCCAATATGTGATTATTATAGATATTTGTCAAATACAGAACATTTACAGTAGAAAGTAAAAATTAGTAAGAGTCCTGCCACCCAGAGATAATCAATATTTGTAGAGTTATTTGTGGGTTGATTGTATGTGTATGCATTTGTATATATGAGTGTGTATATATACATTCATCATATTATTCATAAATTTCTGCTTCCTGCTGTTTTTAACTACTTAGAGTATGAGAATTTCTGCTGTCATTAAAAGTTCTTTGTGAATTTAATTTTGAATGGTTGTATGGTAGCATAATTTATTTTAGATTTAACCTATCTGGAGGTCTTTATGATTTTTTTTCTAATTTTTGTTTGGCATTCAAAGGTTTAATATTATTTGCCAGGACTATAATTCTTGTAATAATAATAAGAATTATTTGAATCAATCCTGTGCTGGGCACTACCATTATCACTAATCTTTATAACAAACTTACCAGATGAAGATTTTTCTTTTCTGTTTCATGGATGAGTGAACTGAAGAACTGGGTTCAAAGTTACATGACTAAATAAAACTGAAGAGGCAGCATAGTGGATTTTTGAACCTCAGCCTCTCTTCTCACTACATAATGCTGTGACCAAAAACAACACTTGACCAACAGTTATTTGTTGGTTTTCTGGGGCCCAGGTCTCAATCTGGGATGCTGTGTAGCTGCACGTGGGAGGAGTCCCTGAGTTAATGAGTGAACCTCACCAAGCACCTGGAATTTAAATCTCAAACTCTCTGTGCTTATGTTCTAGCCATCACCCCACATGCAGTAATTCTAATAAGTAGTAATAACAAAACAAAACTGTGTCTTTGTGTAAAATGTTTCCCTCAAAGAGAGCTCACTTTTAGGGTTATGATGGGAGTGAAGAAAAATTAAAGAGGTATAAGGAAAATAATAGTTCTGAGTCAGAAAATAAAAGATTTAGATAAATCAGAGTGGAATGTCAAAATTTCCCAAGGCCTAGATCTGTGATATAAACAAAACCAAAGTGTATAAAAACAGGAAAAAGTTATTGTGAAACATTCTGTGAGTGCTTTAGTAAGAATATATTTTAATGACATCATGAATGCATCATAAATTATTATGGCATATAAACTGAGGGCCTAAAGGGGTTACTTAAGTATTTCAATTACCTTCCTGCATTTTATGAGGGAAATTAAAGCTTTCAGGGGATTTGTAAATTTGGAGATTTGCAAAGATCTTGGGTTATATCCTTTGTGAAAATCAAGGGTCTTCTCTAAAAATAGCCCAGTGACACACATCTCTACAAACAAATCTCAGCCCACATGTCTGCTAACTTCCTCAACATCATTTTCTAGAAGTGATATTATATTATCAGTATGTGTCATGGTAAAATAATTTAAAAGGCCCTCCAAATTCAAAATATCTCCAATACTCTAACTAAAATTTTCCCATTTAAAGTACTCTTCTACTTTTAGAAAGCCTTTAAAAATAATGTCCAAAAACACTTTGTAAGGAAATGTTCTGTTTTATTCACTAGTCATTATGATAGTGATGTACAAAATGCACAGTGTAGCTGAGGGCTTGTGGAAGTCCAGGTCAAGAAGCATCTGCTCCACTATCCAAGAAGGATGGGGGGCAGAGGAGAGGTGACCCTGAGTGACAGGGGTGGGCTGAAAGAGGAAGGACAAAAAGCAGGAGAACATAAAAATCAACTTCTTGTACTTTCAGCTTTTTTCCAGGTCAAATCTTGCTTTAAAATATTCCACAGTATGTGAGGTTTCCCATCAAGAGACAAGGGGAATTTTTCCTCTTTTTCTTGGATTTCTTTTACTTCCTGAGATTTGTTGGGAGAAACTGGACACTCAGAATCCAGTGAGGTAAGATCAGGAGTCCAGGGGGACCCAATAGAAACCTTCTGCAGAGCTTTCATGTTCTCAGCAGAAGGAACCATCTGCAAATCAGCCAAAGTCAGGGTGACAAGGATCCCATCTAAATAAAATGCTTGAAGTCCAAATACAGAGCAGGCATCCTGACAAAAGCAAACAGGAACTGCATAGTGATGACCTAGCTCCTGTGGCTACTCAAGTCAAATCTCACAAACACAGGCACTGACATCATGCCAGAGCTGACCAGAAGCAAGTATAAAATACTACAAAGAGGGATGGAACACATAAAAAAGAGAGCGAGAGAGAGAACTCATAGACAAGGACAACAGTGTGGGAATTGCTGGGGGTAAGGGGGAGGTAGCAGTAGAAAAGAGTATAAGGGAGATAAATGGTAATGGGAAAAATAACAATTTAAAAAAATACAACAAAGAACTTGTCCTCCCTGGGATATGGGTCCATTAACTGCCATAGAACAGGATCGCACAGTTCAAACACTGAACGAAACCTCAGAGAGAACCTCGGAGAGTATCACATTTAAGCCCCTTCTCTACCTTCTCTATGGATGGTAATAAATCCAGTTTCATCTAAATTATTCGACATTCATCCAACTAATATTAAGTGGGTGTTTAATATTTAGTGAGTGCTAAGTATGATGTTAGATGCTGGTGGTGCCCATATTGACAAGAAGGCAGCAGTGGTTTGGGATTTCTTAATAAGAAAAAATAGACTTGCTTATTTTTTAAGGGAGCATTAACAATACCATTTTTTAAAAGAACTATTTCTCTTACCATAGATTCTCCCATTAATGGAACATTTTTTAAAAGTCATGATGTTTTGAGTGAGGGTGCCTGTTTTGTCAGAGAAAACATATTCGATCTGGCCCAGTTCCTCGTTGAGCGTGGTTGTTCGAGCTTCGGCGGGTGTAGCTCTCTCAGAGTAATACATCTTCCGATCCCAGTTTATAAAGTAACTGTGTCCCAGACGAATTACTTCCACACTTTCATCCATTAAAATGGAAAAAAGAAAAAAGAAATGCTCCGTCAATTTCAGAACTTACAAAGCTTTGCCAAAGTAAGGAGTCTGCCAAAGTCTTCGGAGTTCAGAAGCAAATGTGGCTGCTTTGTCCCTAGGCCCTAGTGACCTTCAGAAGCATCTCAGCAGAGTCTGTTTCTTAAACTTTTCTACATTATTTCCTTACGGCACCATGAAACAACAGTCTGGCTTTGCATAAAGCTTTAGGGGAGGTCCCATGATTCTCTATTTACTTTAAACAGGCCCCATGCAGATTTCCTGTGTTATATATTAGCATCTCTCCTAAATCTTAGGAGAAACTATTATTAAAGATATTTGTCAGACGTCTCATCTAAAGAAATGTGTTGTTGAGAATGTACTCTCCAATACATTGCTTGACGTGGCTTTGCCAAAAGAGGTAAAAATTATCTCCGTCAAGCACAGAGAAAACCATAATAGATATTGAGTGAAAACAGGGGTGTGTTGTCATATTAGTCTGTTCGCTGCCCAGGACAAGAGCACTGTCTTATGGTCTAGCAGTGATTTATGGCTTTCTAACTCTGGAAGTAAAATTTCTGTAGCCAAGGGTATGAACATCTCCAATCTTTGTCACACGTGAGGCCAAACTCATTTCCAAAATGGTTCTAACGATGTAAATTTCCACCATTAGGTTATGGAAAATTATCTCTGACTGGATGCCAAGGCAAATGCATCTAATTACTGTATACTGAATTTCTTTTCAGTGTGTTAAAGTTTTGTTTCATATTTTACTGGCTAGTTGTTTTCTCCACAGAATTATGTATTTGTGTTATTTGCCTATTTTATTTTCCCTATTAAGATGTTAGTGTATGGATTTATTTGTTAAGACATTTATAATTTATATATATACATTATGCAAATATGCTACCCAATTTATCATTTGTCTTTTAACATTTACATTATTGTTAACATACAGAAGTTTTCTCTTTTTAAATTATTAAATTTATCCACATTTTATAGTTTCTGCTTTGGGAGTTTTGCTTAGAGAGCCACTCCTTGTACCAAGGTTATACATACAGATATCAATATTACTCTTTTATTTCTTTACTAATTTTTTCACATTTAAGTCTTTATCACTATAAGAATTTTTTGAAGTATGATGTACATATGAAAAGCTAATTTCAATTTTTACCAAGGGAAATCTTTTTGTCACCATTTCTTTAACAACGAACTTTTTCCCTATTATGTTGGGCTGCTTCCATGTTACATATAAATAACTTTCCTCGCTAGACTCTATTTTGGGACTTGCAATTTTGTTCTTTAGTATGTCACTTAATGCATCTCCTGATTTCATTATTGTCACTTTAGAAAATTTTGCAATAACTGAGAAGAGATAAAAGAACATTTATTCTCTTCTTTTCCAAAAATTCTTAGCTATAATCACTCATTTATTCTTCCTTATAGGATCAACATGTTCATCTAAATAAACTTTAGAATCAATGTATCAGCTTTGTCATAAAACTTATTTGGGATTTTTATTGTCTGTTAGATGCTTAACTGTTTGAAAAGAACTAATATTTTATAATGCCTAAAACAACTTCAAGAAGGATAAATCTTTCTAGGAAGTCAATTTTGAAAAGTACCTCTATTGGCAAAGAATTTTAATCCTGTGTTGCCTTGTTTTGCACACAGGCCCACACTGCAGTTCGGTAGATTTGTTTCTGGACATCGTATTTCTTTACTAATGAGAAAATTTTCTAAATTGTTATTGGCTTAAAGGAAATCTTTACTGTTAAATATAATGTTAAATAAATAAAAAAAACTGTCAAAATTCTTTTAATATTAAAAAAGTGATTGTGTGATAAAATCAGATATTTAATTGAATTATCTTACTAATAGTCTTACAGAATCATTCTTTTGGATTTTCTAGAATTTAATCACATTGTGTTCTTCATTTCTAATAGGGTAATTTCCATTTTAGTTTCATGTCTCATTTTTGTCATCGATATTTCAGTCACATGTTTTAGTACACTAACAAGGACATTCAGAACAGTACAAAACAGTAATGGTAAGAGCAAGGATCTAGCACTTATTGCTGATTTTAGTGGGAATTAAGCCTTGGTTTTCTCAGCCATAGAATGAGACAGTCCACAGCAGTCTGTTACACCACTTCTAAACATTTGTCTCCTTGAAGACAAAAGAGGACAACCAAGTGTCTTAGGGGCATTAAATTCTATACTTCTAGTTCTATAATTGCATGACATATCTACATTTCCCTCCCAAAAGTGGTATGGGTGCCAGTTCATTTTCTAACCATGTAAATGGTAACACATTTTTACACCCAATCTAAAAATCACATTACGACTTGGTAGAATCATATGATATAAAAATAAATGTCATGCTTTGAACAGTGTGGTGATGGCTGGAGGGACAGGGGTGGAGGCGCTGGGCGGGGCTGGACAAAGTGTGAGGGATTGGGGACATCTGTAATAGTGTCGACAATAAAAATAAAGTAAAAAAATAAGTATAACTGTCTGTGGAAATTTAATTTCTGTTAAAATTTGATAACTGAATTTTTTATGTTACACAGAAATCAGAAACTAGCTGTTTCAGAGAATATGTATGTAAATAAATGAGATACAAGTAAACAAAATGAAGTCATATTCTGCATGTTTATTTATATATTTCCTGTTATCGTTTACTATTCTGTATCCACCACCAGCACCACCCCCCCCTCCCAACTCCTACCCTTCCTGGCACACACAGTTCCTTATAAGTTCCTTGGTGGCTGTTCTAATTCAGCTTTGTTTTCCTAATTCCATCACTCCAAAGGCATTAGTGCACACAGGCACAGGGCCTTACCTGTCATAGGCAGTCGATCAGTATTGTACAGATGAATTCTGACTCTCTATTCATTAATTTTATCAATAAAGACATTAATAGAGGTTAAGTGACTAACCCAGGGTCACATAAATAACTAACCACAGAGCCGAGACCAGAATTTCGGCCTTTGATAAAGCCGGTGCAGACCTGACCTTGAGAATGCCATCAGGGCATTATGGTGGTAACTGTACAGTCAGCTGAAGCTTTCATTTGTTTGAAAGTAAAGTAGCTCCCTGGAAACTCCAGGCAGAATGAATGGAACAGAATTTGATCCTTGTGTGTTGCAGTACAACCCAATAGAAGTACTCTAAATTAATTTGAATTCTTAGACCCTAAAATAGTCCTCAGAGAGAAAGCGCATCCTTTTTGTTTGGGAAAAGAGGATGTAAGAGCGTCACAGTGGAACATTCAGCTCTTTGTTTCATAATAAAGAAAAGGATAGAAATGTTGAGAGTTAGCAAGATCTCACCACACAATGTTTTCTGCCTGGATGCTCTTTGAGCAGGGCGTCTAAATCCCCAGTTCGGTGGCAAAACAAGCAACGGAAATGAGTTCTTGTTGCTTTGGAAAAAACACTTAAAAGCTAATTCCTTGGGAGTACAATGGCTGCATTTCTTAAGTTGATACATTAAAAAACCATAGCTGGTTATGTTGAACACCACAGATAAACAAATTGACAGCATAGAAATATCTTACCACAGTCAATGTCCTTTGCTCACGTGGAATTGTTAACCATTCAAAGTAAATTCTGCACTTTTATTCTCAAGTGGCATGTGGCACTAATTTATCCTTGGTACCTATTCAAAAGCCTAATGGAAGCTTACAGTGAAGGCCTTTCTCCTCCACTCTTTCTCTCATCAATCATTTTTTTTTTAAATTTTAAAAGTATCTGGGGGTTCTCATGTTGTAAATGTTAGACTTTATTCCTCAGAATGCTTTTTCCCTCAAGTTAAGATCAGAGTCACTGTTTCTATTTGGAGAGAGCAAACCTTATGTTTGTCTTCATCAGGACTACGCCTTACCAACAGAGAGAGAATTCTGGCCTCTTTTTTCTCCTGATATCTTCACTGATTATTAAATCATACACAGCTTAGGCATAGAGGAAAAAACACTGTTCCAAGTGTCAGAAGACTTGGATTTGGAACCTGGTTCGTCCCTAACCAGCTCCATGATCCTGAGTGAATCATCTCATTTTTTAAAAAGTTCAGCAATCCCTACTTCTTAAGAGCATTAGGAGATATAAATGAGATAAAGCATGTGAAAGCACTTTATATAAAATATAAAATGTTACCTAAAGGTAAGGTAGTATTATTTGCAGCCCTCAAAAATCAATTATTTGAAACCCCTCATTTTACTGAGCAGCACATATTTGACAGGCAAACTAAGGCAGAGAGAAGCCAAGTGCTTTCTCCAAGGTCACACAGCTATCAGTGGCAGTGCCAAGACCAGAACCTGGGTTTGGATTATTCCAAACAGATTTTCTTTCCACCACTGCAAGGGACACACTGACAGGAAAAGGAACACTGACCTGGGAATCCAGCCTTGGCCTCAAAAAAAATAAAAAATAAAAAAATAAAAGACCTTTCAAATCATTAAATGAAAATTGCCAATGCACTTCAAAGAAAGGGCGTATATAGAATACATTTCCCTCATGAGGACGTAAGAAACTGCACATGTACTGGTGGTAAGCCACTATGAACATTTATTATTCATTTAGGACATAAAAGGAAAGCTATAAAAGCTGACCATAGCTTCTGGCAAAGACCAGGATTTACTACAGACTTTACAATTGGATAGAAGCTTGAGAGGTCCTCAGAACCAAAGATGAGCTAGCACGATGCAGTTTAAGTAGACCCCGCTCTGGCCACAGTTTCAGAAGGCTCAAAGCAATTTGCGGTGTTATGGCCATATGCCACTACTTCAAGTCAGTTTCCCACAACTTGACATTTCAGAGCCCTGACCACTATCCAAAACAAGGGTGGATTAGTGCATTAAACTTCCCTTGCTTCATCATAGCTAGAATTTTGGAAAGAGAGAAAAAGAAGCTCATAAAAATTAGTGGAAATTTAAAGCTGGTAGTGCTGTGTATTGTTAAAACACTGGTGATGAGGAGTCAAACAACCAACTCTGCTCTTGGCTCCAGCATCTCTGGGACCATCTGGCTCAGGCTTGGTAAAATCAGGATCAAGAATGTCACAGGTACAGACTCTAGGGCTAACTTATCAAACACACACACATATGAATATATACGTACATATATAGAGAGGTGTGTATATAAGTCTATATTTATCTATATACATATACATATGTTATGTACCTATGTGAGACCATTTTAGCTCTAGTTCATAGGACCAAATCTAGAAATGACAGACCAAGTCATAGTAGAAGTTATGAATCATACTTCTATTTAATAATAGTTAAGCACCACCAACTGTACTTCAACTTCTTCATGTACTCTTTTATAGTTACAAATAATAATAGAAATAATTAATGTTCATTAAATTCTTACAATGTGCCATCCTTCTAAGAGTATTACATGCTTGTTTACTCCTCAGACAATCCTATTGTTTTCTCTAGTTTTAAAATGAGAAAACTGAGTCACTGAAAGGCCAGTTAACTTGCCCAGTTGACAGAGTTAGTTAGTGTAGGACAGGATCTGAACTCGGGTGTCTGGAGCCAGACTAGAAGCAGGGAGGCACCATCACCATAGATCTCCCCAAATATCCTTTTATTTCTTACCCAACATCAACCCAAATCTAACTGATCAGGTTGGATGCAATTATAGTATAGTCCACATATTCCAAAGAAAAAGATTCATAAGAAAAAGAATTGAATGAAGAAGAAAATAAAACACACTTACTGTAATTTGGAAATGTAAAAGTTAAACAGATTCCCCAGTGTAGTTGCTTCCTTTGTAACAGATGTGGCAAATCATAGACAGAGAGAGACATCCATTTCACTGTTGCAATTTTACGACAGACAAAAGCGACCATGCAAAACAAAGGCTTTTAATGAAAAGGCGTCAGTGAAGTGTAAACTGTCATCTTACCTCACGTATAATGAAATGGGTACAACTGTGTTGAGAATAATAATATATGACCAGAATGTTAAGAATCCTGAGAACAAGGAGTTCTTCTCTTCTTCATTCCAGAAAAGGAAAGTTCTGAACTGGTCCCCAACTTGATTCTCCCAGATTGAATTTCCTATTGCAAGAATAATGCCCAAGCATACCAGGAACCCAAAAATCTGAAATGAGAACAGAAGTCTGGTTAAGGTTAACTTGAACTCAGAACTAGTCCTATCAATACAATCTAATTACACTTCCAACTCCAAGAAATTATCATTTGAAAAGCAAGCTATACAAATTTCTCCTTACTTGTCGTTAATCATGGGAGTAAAATTTAACATTATTATGCAGGGAACTCAGCTAAATATTTTATAGACATTTTCTCGATTCTCCCATTGACTCTGAGATAGGAACAATTATTTTCTCACACTTTGCTGGTCAAAAACAAAAGAAAATAAAGTGGAAACATGGAAAATTTGTATAACTTATCCACTGCCATAAAGCTAATAACTTTAATTAATCAATTCACCATGAGTGCTTATGTTTAAGTGGCTTAAGTAAAGAAGATGTGCCCTGGTCAAACCCAGTTTACATATATTGTCCAGGTATGATGTTATATCATTCCCTCCTTTCCTCTTCAAAAGTATTACATTTAGATGATAACTTATATAGTCACCCAAGGCACAAAAGCAAAAAGAAAACATCAATGATAACGATTTATCTGAAAATGGGCAAGTCTTTTGGCTACAGATCTAGTAGCATAATACTTAAGGTTAACAAGAAAGATAAGGATTAATTAAAATATTTCATGACATATATACTTTCCTTCTGAGATAAGAAAAAAGGTAGGAAGCAACCTGAAAGTTAGCCGACTCTTACCTTGTGATTAGTATCAGTATTAGCAAAGAGACACTTTGGAGCTATAGCAAATAAAAAAAACAGCAAAGTGAGTCCCTTGTGAGCCTCAAATTCCAGCTTTCAGCAGGAAGAACACAAAGTCAGTGGCCATGGTCAGATCTGAGCTGAACACAGTGTTCAAGGGACATTGCTCTGCTAAGTGTCACACTGTAATAGGAGCTGGGACCAGCCACTGTCAAGGGAGATGTGGGGCTAGAGAATGGGAATGCACTGCCTTACAATTTCCTTTTTCCTCCATGAGAGAATGTTCAGATGTTCTAGAACTGATTTTTTTCTTTTTGCTCTCGTGAACAAAATAGGCACATTAAGAAGACAGAGTTTGGGGAAAGGCAGTTTAAAATATATTAGAAAACTGTGCATTAGAGAAAGGTAGAGTTGTGAATCCCTAAAATCCTACCAGTATGCTAGCAGTATCCTCTTTCTGTCAATGGCTGATTATAAATTAATTTAAGTGAATTACTCTAAGAGAATTAAAATTGCTGATACTTGTCATTAAATTACTGAATTTAAGGAGACACTCTAATTCCCCTACGAATAAACCAATTTTCTAGTACAATAAGCTGGGACATTCCTGCTTCACAACCCAGTAATTTTATTCTGTGGTGGATAGATATGCAATCCCCATGCAAACCCTAGAAATGAGCACAGGTCATTGAAATTGGGAATATCAGGAAGGGGGTCACAGACTCCTTCTGGGCATGTCTCCTGACCCAAGAGGGCAGGTGTAGCTGGAGAAAAGTTCAGGTCTGAGGGTAATATTGAAAATAATACACAGAGCCTGGACATGATTTTGTACCAAAATAAGAGTCCATTTCCTTATTTCATTATTCAGAGCCCCACTATTACATACTAGTTAAGCAAATAAATATTGAGCTCAGATTTTATAATTGTGAGTCTGTGATGAGGCAGGTGGAGAACACGGTTCATAGTTACTATCCTCATATTTCAAAGTCAGTGTCCTAAAACTTAACCCCTACATGTGGAGGCAAAGCAATATCACATGAAAAATCAGACAACAATCAGACCCACAGCCTGAGGTAGCACAAGACTAACTGCAAATAGGGTAGGATGTGGGGAATACCTGACTGTTTTTAGTAAATGGTGGTAAAGGAAATCATTTCAAAAATTCAGAGGAGAAAAAAAGTTCAGAAGAAAGAGAGAACCATGGGCTAAGAGGTTGGGAAGAGTTCACGAAGGAGAGCTGTGACTAAGGACTCAGAGGATTCGTAAGTAGCATCAGCTACATAATTTTCAGGGCCCAGTGCAAAATGAAAATGTGTGCCCCCTGTGTTCAAAACTTATTAAGAATTCCTAAAAAACACCACTTTACATACTAATAGCAGATCAATAACAAATGTGAGGCCTTTCAGAGTTCACCTGTGTAGGTGAACAGGTCACACTCATGAAGCCAGGACTGTCCACAAACTACAAAGAGAGGATATGAGCAAAGGTAAGACAACAGAAAGGCCAAACCTTTTAAAAATTATTTTTTGTTTTTTAAAAGCAAATCTTTGGAATATGGAGAACTTGTAAGACTATGAAGCCTCCATAACACTAACCTACCTCTCATAAGAAACTTTATCAAAGATTGAGAAATGATAATCTAGAAAGTAGAGGGCTATATAACTGGGCCCCAAACATAAAATCTCCAAATAGAAACTATACAAGGAGAACGTAGACTTCTGAAAGAACTCCCAGCAAAATATAAAAAATATATGAAGATAACAATGACTAATGGCATTGCCTAATTTTCTTGTAGAAACTTACCCACAGTACTAGAGTATTCATCAACCTATCAATGCTTGTCCTTTTAAACTTTGTCTTTCCACTGTTCTGCATTAGTTTAGTGTCAGGACCTGTAAAAAAATGTTTTTAATATCAACTTTGAAATTATTATATTATTATTAGATGATGATGATATAGGAGGAGGAAGAGGAGAAATTCCTACTCATATCAGGTGTTCCTGAAAATAAAAGAATATATTTTTTAAGTAATTTAACTTTTATTAAGAGCAAGCAAGGGCCATTACTAAGTTGTATATGATTCTCAACTAGTGGCTAAACTCTGGAAACTGCAATAGAGTTGGCCTCCTTAGAACGAAATAAATCCAGACAGAACTTATAAATGAAAGGTTTAAGAAAAGGGATTTTTCCAAAGTCTGTGTACAAATATGCTTGTAGCTTGAAGCAGTTAAAAATAATTAAGTCCATCAGAGTGAGGAATAATTTGAATAAGATATCACCTTACACCTGTCAGAATGGCCACCACCAATAAATCAGCAAACAAGTGTTGGTGACATTGTAGAGAAAGAGAAACCCTCCTGCACTGTTGGTGAGAATGTGGTCTGGTGCAACCACTGTGGAAAACAACATGGAGTATCCTTAAAAATTTAAAAATGGAACTCCCTTTTTTATTAAATATTTTATTGTTATTCTATTACAGTTGTCCCAATTTTCCCCCTTTGCCCTCCTCTGCCCACCCACCTCCAACTCCCACAGTCATTCCCCAACTTGTTTTCCATGTCCATGGGTCATTCATACCTGGAATTCCCTATTGACCCAGCGATTCCACTTCTGGGAATATACACCAAGGATCCCAAAAGACCAATACAAAAAATATATGCATTCCTATGTTTAGAGCAGTGCTATTTATAATAGCCAAGATTTGAAAACAGCCTAACTGCCCATCAGTATATGAGTGCATAAAAAAGCTGTGGTACATTTATACAATGGAATACTACACAGCAGTAAAAAAGAAGAAACTCTTACAATTCACAACAGCATGGATCATCCTGGAAAAAAAATTATGCTAAGTGAATTAAGCCAGTCAGTGAAAGAAAAATACCATATGTTCTCACTTATATGTGAAATCAAATGAACACAATAAACCAATGAACAAAATACAATAGTAACAGAAGCTTAGATACATAAAACAGACTGACAACAGCCAGAAAGGAGATAGAAGGAACAGAATAAAAGATAGTAAAGAACCAAAGAGCATTTATGCACAACCCATGATCATGGACAACAATATGGGGATTGGCTTGGGGTGGAGTTGGGTGGAGGTAGGGAAAGAGAGAGAAAGCCAGAACTGTAACAGCATAAACAAAAATAGAATTAAGTAAAAAAAAAATACAATTCAGAACACTAAGGTCAAAAATGAAAAGTTGAAATAAGAAGTCAAATTCTGAATCTGTTTTCCACACAGATTTGAGGTACCTTTAATAGAGAAACTAGAATAACTCCAAACAATACATGAGCGAATAATTTAAACCTTTACTATGTATTATACACTGTGTATATAATACGTACTTTATGTAAGGACAAGAATTATCCTTAATCTTGTGTGAGATTAATTTCAGGGAAATACAATACATTATCTCATGGTAGACATGACTAAGTGTGTTCTTTGTTCAAGGAATTTTAAGAATATTATCCACTGCCTTAGAGGTAGATTATTAGGTGTTTAACAAAGGAGAATGTTAGAATACATTATTGCTTAGGAGATTCCTTATGGGCAAGGAAAATGCCAAACAGAAGCAATTAAGTTTTAATTATAGCTGGCTTGTCTAGTGTTCCCTCTACACATCATCTTCCCATGATTATTTTCAATTCATGAAGACATTTAATATAGCAGGGGAGGAGAAATGAAAGGAAGAAGAGAGGGGAGGCACACATGAAATTCCAAAAACCAAGGAAGAATGGGCACATCGTTAAAGACTTTCATTTACTTTCTAAACAAATTGAAGCAAAGATTGGATCTCAGAAAAATTCACTGTCTTGGGTTGGAAATTGTACCCCAGTGCCCTATTCCAGCCACTGCTGTGTAAAGGAGGCCACCCACATTTTCTCAAAATCATTTATTAAAATCATGTGGATGTTGAGGGTGGGAAATAATTTCTTTTGTAGTAAAGATCACAAGGGCAAATAAAGTTTGTGATTGCTAAAAGATGAAATATTGGCAGACCAGTTTTATATTAAAAATTTACAACTTATGCATACAAGCACATACACACAGAGACTATCAAAGAATCCATTTAATGGATTTTTAAGAACTTATTTAAATATATCCACAGATGTTGACATACACATCTCTTCTTCCTCTCATAGCCACATCTCTTGAAAGACTTTTCAATACTCAATAGTCCTTGTTTCCTCATCTCTTACTCATCACCCACTCTACTTTCTGGGCCAGTCATTCCATTCAAACAGATTTGGTGTTATCATCAATATATTCTAGATATTCTTTGACTTCTTAGGACCTTTAATACTGTTGATTAGTCCATCCTTTTGAAACACATTCTTCTTTTAGCTTCCATATTACAATATTCTCCTGCTTTTCCTCCTACCTCTTTGGTAGCTCTGTCTTTGTCTGCTATGAAGACCGCCACTCTCTACCCAGCCATGAAATATTGGAATTCACTAAGACTCATACGTATACCATCTTCTGTTCATTTTCAACCTGCCTTCCCTGGGCAATCTCACCTAGGACCACAACTCCAATTACCATTCATAGAGCAAATGTGTATCTCCAGCTCAGATTTCTCCTCTGAGCTCTAAAAACTCATATATTTAAATCCATGTATTTAATTGCCTATATGACATCTTCACCTGAGTCTTTCTTAGGCTTCTCAAGTTGCTCATGTCCAGCCCAACTTGTCCTCTCCAGGCATCTGTCCATCTCTGTCCTCCATGCTCTCCATGCACCAGAGTTCCTCATCTCAGTGAATGGCACCACTTCTCACCCAGCTGTGAAGTCTGGGAGAACCCTAGAAGTCTAGTCTATCTCCATGACTCACCCTCTAGTCCATATTACCATCTTCCCTCAACTGGACTATAATAAAAGGCCTAGTAACTTTGTCTCCCTAAATCCACTCTGCCCCCAAATCTAATCAATATTTCCCCTCTTCCCCACTGCAATCATACTTTTTTTTTTTTTGGCACCTATTACTTACCAATGTTACAAACACTGTAGTCACAAGTAAACTTTTGAAATTTAACATGTAAACACACACCATCTGTTTGAAAACTTGCAATTGTTTCCCGATACTCTTAGGATAAAAACCACAGTTCTAAATACAAGCCACAGGTCTTACGTGGTCCAGCCCCCATTCACATCTACAGGCATTCATGCATCTCTGTTCTTCTCGCTCTCTATGCTCCACAGCTTCACAGTGACCTACTTAAGTTTGTTTTTGTTTTTTCTCTGTTGTTGTTGTTTACTTCACCATCCTCACACCTGCTCCACTGCTCCTCACTGGCCTGCTTAAGTTTGTTTTTTGTTTGTTGTTGTTGTTGTTTACCTCACCATCCTCACACCTTCAACAGGCCCTTTACCCATGACGTACCTGTTAGCTAACTTGTCCTTTCCTTTCATGTTCCTGCATTATATACTCTTGTGAGTCCATATTCTTTTTCTTCAGAGCAATTATCTCAGTTTAAGATTATATATTCATTACTACAATTATTTGACATTAAAGTCTCTGCCTCTTACCAGATTCAAAACCACATGAGTGAAGGGACTGTATTTGTTTTGTTCACATTCTTAATTACAAATGAATAATTAGCATAGTGCTTGACTCATAGTAGGCACTCAATAAATAATTGTTTAATAAATTAATTTATTAAGTGCTTGTTATGCTTTAGGCAAAATATATATGTGCTTTTTATCTATTGTCTCAGCTGTTGCTTAAAAGAAGACAAGTTAGTTATCCTTAGTTCACTAATAATGAGACTGAGATTTAAAGAATTTAAGTAACTTGCTTAAGATTTCTTGTCTAGTAGGTGTCAGAGACAGAATTTGAACCCAGACTTAGTTAAGTCTAAATCTCTTGCTTTTGACCGTTATTTTAAAATTATATTAAACAGTCTATTAACTCATTAATTTACTGACTCATTCAATCATTTGTGTATTTAAGACTATGACTCACTCAGAGTCCAAACAGGAAATAGATGATACATTGAACAAGGACAACTGGAGACAGGTTTATTTATAGAGGGACTATACCAAAGTGTGCGTGGGGGTATAGGATAGGCTAAATGTTAATGATGTAACCAAGGACTTGGTAGCAATTAAGATGTTTCCATCTAAGCCAGAAGGAAGGGATGGAGGAAGGGAGTGGTTACTGGACCTTAAAGGAGAGAGGTATGTTGAGTTTGCAACCTTTAGAAGAAGAGTGACTGTACGTTAAGGGACTGAGCTACCTGAAGTGACTATGCAGGCAGGCAGACAGTCGAGAAGAAAAAATACCTTGATCTCAATCTTTTTTTTCCCTTTGATCTATCTCTCTCCAGGGATCCCCAATGACATAGCCCAACTAAAACCCAAAGTTCAAGGAAACCTGAGTGTAAACCACATTAAGTCAACCTCCAGGCCAGAGAGAAGAGTGGGAAAGGATGACCACACGTCTGGAGGAGCAAATAGAAGGCATCCAGCAAAAAAACCTACTGTGCACCAAGATGGAATGGACTCCATAAATAAATAATAAGACTCCTACCCTCAGAAATAAGACTTTTTCCTTTCTTGAGTATAAAGGAAAAGTCATTTCCAGGGAGACATGGCTTAGCTGTTAATGTACTTTAGACCCTCATAAGTTATAGATTTGAAAAGTAAACCATGTCTGTCTTGATAGTTCCTTACACAATCCTCGATTGTAGGTATAATTAGAGTAATAACACAGAAAGAATAGTTAATAATCCATTTTGAATAACTTTAAAAATATCTAGGTGTTTACCTGGAACTAGTTTCCCAAATTAGATGTCAAAACTTAGTGGTTCTGAGACATTCACCTGTGCAATTTTGAAACTGGTGAAACCAACCATTCTGCCTGCTGTCATTCTAGTTAAGCTTTTTATCAACATTTGTGCCCAGACTGAAGTCAACGGAGGCATGATGTGCATTACAAATATCTCCCTCATGAGGGTTTCCTGCCAGGAAACATCCAAGCCACATCACAAAAGAAGAGGGTGTTCCCACACTTCCCTGCCAAAATCCAAAGAGCAGTACATTTTCCCAACTCTCAGCCTATAGAGCAGGCAATTCACTCTGAACCAATGCCCAAAGAAGGGAGAAGCACGGAAGGAAGGAAAACATTTGTCAAGCATCCTCTTTCCATATGCATTGTCTCACTGAGCTTTTACAGTGACTGCCTAATGAACTTATTATTACCCCCACTTACAGTAGAAAAAGCTAAAGCTTAGAAAGTAACCAAAACTTAACATCCTACAGCTGGTAAACAAGTCTGAACCCAGATCTGTCCAATCCAGATTCTGTGAACTTTCTGTTATACTGCTTAGAGGGAGACCTGTTCAACTTACCACCCCACTTCCTTCTCTATAGAAGCGTTTTCCCACAGAGCCAGCCTTCTGAAGGAAAACTTGGCTCCTATGTGGTTCAGAGCAGCTGTCCTAGCTCAACATGCTGCACCATAGTCCTGAATCAGTATTTTCAAACAAGATCATACAAATGCAAACAAAATTTTGGGCTACCACCCATTTCTACGATGAAGCACTACCCATTTCTATGATGACAGGGAGCAAACCAGGAGTGTCCTTCCCATCAGAGGACCTTCAAGGAGTGCCCCCTTCATTAAGTAGGAAGGTATGAGCTTGGCTGTCTTGTTCTCAATGCAAGAAAGAAGCAAATGAAGAAAGACATGATCACAGGCTTATCTCCATGACAAAAGAATGAAAGTAACTGATGAGAGAATTACGAAACCAGATTCATTCCCAGGTAAAAGCACATACACTGCCTCATTTCTACGGAATTTCCCAAGTCCTTTTGATGGCAATGTCCCAATCAGCAAGAGCCTTGTTAACACACACAGCTGAGAGTATTTAGAAAGAAGTGGGAGGACTTTTCCAGTTGGAACCCTTTTGAGTCTTTAATGAACATTTCGTTGTTGTTGAGGAAAGTCAGTTAAGAGAAACATTCCAATTTTGATTGCACATATAGTCAACGGGCCCCAAACACATCTTAATTTAGTGTCACAATAAACAGGATTTTTAAAAGTCAAGAGTTAGCAATTGAAGCCATGAGAACCATTTGAGTGGCTTTATGAAGTGGTGCTACTGTAAGCTTCCTCAGCAGGAGAGTGCCACCTTGGGCCCACAGATAAAAAGCAGAGAATGGAAAAGTGGGCAGCAGGAAGAGTTAAAAGCTCCTCCCCTGTTCCCTAACTCCCACCCCACTTCCATCACACACAGTCTTTCAGGGCCCACTGACCAAGAAAAGAAGCCATGGAGTATAAACAGAAACGATTGTGGAAGCTCCAAGAAGCTTTTCCAAAAGAATTATTGGACCTTTGCAAATTACCAAATTAACAGCAGAGCAGGGGAATTTTTTTTTGGTACTATTTCCCCATTTCAAAGGCAAGTCAGTTGGTAAATATAATGATGTGGATGATTGAGATGGGGCTAAAGAATGAGAAATTAAACAATAAGCATCTACCCCCCACTGAGTAATTAAGGCCCAAGGACCCTTAGGACCACGTTCATGATGTCAGTGATTCCTCACACAGCGGACCCGCACACAGTATTCCGGAGCATTGGTGTCTTCCCCTGGTGCCCTGCACTCTGTAGTCAATGCAGGGCGACACCTCAGATAGAATAGAAGCACTGTGTTCATCCAACCCAGGGAGCCGCAGACTATGCCCATGCAAACGTCAGGAAGGGATGCCCTCTCCCAACCAACCCTGGGCAGTAGCCATACCTGCAAAAATAACCATTCCAAAACACCAGCTGGTGTTTCTCAGGACACAGCCCCTCAGGATTATCTTCTCATTGTTGAGGGAGTGCTTGCTGTCCTTCCAAGAGAGAACTCCCATGAATTTATCTAATTTGTTGTTAGGTGCTTCACAGACAACAATCCCTGCAAAATAAATATTAATTTTAAAAGCCTTTTATGACTTACCTTAAACTCTCTTTAGAACTCTCTTTAGAAACCCACACTACTTAACCTCTCTTTAGAAAGCCACAGTTCTTGGATAGTACCTTACTTGTCGTACACATGTATTTTACCTTCTTTGTTAGACAGCACACAGTTACATGTATAAGATAGTGCTAGGAAAAATAAGTTAGGGGGTACGAAGATGGAAACCCATCAAATGTTTTAAAGGTACCTTGTTGTACTGTCCAAATAAAAACAGGAAGCTCATGAGTCATGGGATCTTTTTTTTTCCTTAAAAAAAATCACTTCTCTCTACTTCTAGTTTCTAACAATGACTTTTGACAAGATAAGGCAGGGACTGTTCTAAAAGTTTTTCTTATTGCATCTACTTAATGTGAACTTCCCCACAGGTTTAGATGGCACACTTCCAGTTTCACAGCCAAAGTTAATCAGGTCTTAAGGCTTATAATCAGAATTTCAAAGGTGGATCTATATTCCACCCCGAAGAAACCTGGGCCCTGTTTGCTACATATGCCTGAGAATACATGTGATTCCTTTCAGCTGTTCCATGCTTTTCATCTTGATTAGATTCAGAGTTCTGGGGACTCTCAAAGACACCATATAAATTGTCCCAACCTGGCCAGAAGATGTATCTAGTTTTCTTTTTTTTGAGTGGGGGGAGGTGTTTTTCTTTTAATTCTGAGCCCATTCCAAAACAAGGACATGCCCATTCCAAATCAATGAATCAATTTGTTCCACTATTTCAATAAGAATAGATACTTTCAGGATGGGTATTCGCCTGATACAAAAGAAAACCAGAAATAATCTTTTATGGACCCTGTCACAAAATACAAGTCTTAGATTACAACACTTTGTGGCTTTGGGTGGGGGGCACACAATGCAATATATAAATCATGCATCATAGAATTATACAGTTAAAACCTATATAACTTGTCAATAAAATATATTAAACAATAAAACCTATATAATTTTATTAACCAATGTCAACCCAATAACTTTAATTAAAAACTACATTGTACTGCAAACAATTGAGGTTTAAAGTCTTATAAGTAGCAAGTACAAAGACTTGAAAAACAGAGGGTGCAAGGAAGGAAAGGAGAGAGAGATGGAATAAAAAGAGATGTTGTGGGTAGATCCAACAGCTTAGTACCTAGAGAATTCTCTCTCAAAAACAATAAAAGTATGTTTACTTAATCAGAATCCAAAATGGTAGGTTAGAACATAATAAATGGCATTTGGAAGATAAAAAAGGGACGCATGCCTACAGCACTGATTGAAGGGAAAGGAGATCAGCCCAGCCTAGAGAACCTCTGTATTACACGGCTACACCATTCACCAAACACCTGCTACACTTAGAACATTTTTACATTGGCTCCCTTTCCTTCCTAGGATATCTTTTTCTTTTAAAATTCTTAGACCTAGGTGACAAAAGCCAGTTTTCACAAGGTGTGATTACTTCTGACCAACAAGATTACTAACATTAACAGACTCTGCATGAAAAATTAAAACATGCTTCCAGTCAAGATGGCAACATAGGTAAATTCACATCATCCATAATCACATCAAAATTACAACTAAGATATAGAATAACCATCATTCAGAACTGCCTGAATCTCACCGAACGCAAGTACTACATCTAAGAATATACAGAAGAAGCCACATTGAGACTGGTAAGAGGTGAAGAGACAATGAAAGGGCTGATCCCACAGTCAGGTGCGGAGGCCAAAAAGCAGGAAGTATATCTGAGCTCTGGAGGTTCCCTCTGAGAAGCAAGTGGTCCCAGCCCCACACCAGGCCTCCCAGCCCAAAGTTCTGGTGCCAGGAAGAAACATCTCCACAACTTATGGCTGTATAAACCAGTGGGGACTGTGGCTGAGTGAGATTGAGGGCTCTAGAGTCTCAGGAAGTTCCTTTTAAATGGTCTGAGCACAGATGTACTCAGATTGACTCCCTCTGAGTTCCAGCACTGGGGTAGCAGCTCAAAAGGTACCAGAGACATATGGGGAGGACCTGAATTGTCTGGCATCAGGGCAAGAGCTGGAGGGTCAGCTTTCTCCCAAAAAGAAGTGCTGGCAGAGGCCATTGTTCTTTCTCTGAGCACTTCCCCCACAGATCCTGCAGGCAGGCACACTGTCTGAGTCTCCATCAACCTGGCTATGACTGTTTGCCCTGCTTGGTAATTCCCTAAGACCCTGCCCCACCCAAGTTTCAGGCCCACCCAACTCACTTTCCAGTGGCTTTACCATAGAATGTCCTATCTTGGTTCATGCTTTAGACTTTCCTGAAATCTCTCAAACAAGCAGCAACTGGCCTCAGCATGCCCCATACCTTTCAAGTGGACCCAGGCCAGGCACTAGCAGCAGCTGGACTTGGTTCATAGCTTGGCCTCTCCTGGTCACCTCCAAGCCCAGCACAAGTGATAGCCATCTGCAGATTGTTTTGTAGCTAATGACAGGTGGCCCTGGGCAGAACGTAGGCAGTGGCTGACCATGGCCTCCAGCTCCTGGGAGGTCCCAGAGCCAGCACACTCCGTGGACAGATTCCGACCACATCAAAGCACTGCCCAACCACCTCCACGAGTGACATAGTGAAGTGGAAGACTCAGCAGGCACCAGAGCCCTGAAGTAAGTCCTGCTCTGTGGTGTAGGCCCATTCGCAGCTGATCCTCAATGGTGGTTCAGCTAGCCATTACAGCTTATTGACCTAAGAGTAAATCCCTCCCATTGATGTGCCAACAGCAACCAAAACTCAACTACAATAGGAGGGTGTAGACATCCTACATGGGGATAGAGGGAACACCTGGAGTGCTCAGCTTGGGTGACTGGGGAGGCTGTGCCACTGGACTCTACAGAATATCTACTATATAAGGCCACTCTACCAAGGCCAAAAGATGTAGCAATTTTACCTATACATAGAAAAAATATATAGCCCTGGCTGGTATAACTCAGTGGATTGAGCACAAACTACAAACCAAAGAGTCACTGGTTCAATTCCCAGTCAGGGCACATGCCTGGATTGCAGGCCAGATCAACCATGCATTGATATTTCCTTCTCTTTCTTTCTCCCTCCCTTCCCATCTCTAAGAATAAAGAAATTTTTAAAAGGAAAGAAAGAAAGAAATACAAGGAGGCCCGCAAAATGAGGAGACATAGAAACATGTCCCAGATGAAAGCATAAGACAAAACTCCAGAAAAAAGAACTGAATAAAATAAACACAAGCAATCTACTAGATGCAGAGTTCAAAACACTAGTTATAAGGATGCCCAATGAACTTAGGTAAAGAGTAGAGGAACTTAGTGAGAACTTCAACAGCATAAAAAGGACATGGAAACTATAAAAAAGAACCAGTTATAAATGAAGGCTATACTAACTGAAGTGAAGAATAATTTAGAGGGAATCAACTGTAAAGTAGATGAAGCCAAGAATCAAAACAGTGACTTGGAACATAAGGAAGCAAAAATCATCTAATCAGAACAGCAAAAAGAAAAAAAAGAATCTAAAAAAATGAGGATAACAAAAGGAGCCTCTTGGATAACTCCAAGTGTACCAACACATCATGGGGGCGCCAGAAGGAAAAGAGAAGAAGAAATTGAAAATCTATTTGAAAAAATAATGACAGAAGACTTCTTGGACTTGACTGAGGAAACAGACATACAAGTCCAGGAAGTGCAAAGATTCCCAAACAAGATGAACCCAAAGAGGCTCATACCAAGACACATTATAATAAAAATGCAAAAGCTAAAGGTGAAGAGAGAATCTTAAAAGTAGCAAGAGAAAAGCAGTTAGTTACCTATAAGAGAGCTCCCATAAGACTATCAGCTGGTTTCTCAACAGAAACTCTACAGACCAGAAGAAATTGGCAAGAAGTATTCAAAATAATGAAAAGCAAGAACCTACAACCAGAATTAGTGTGCCCAGCAAAGCTATCATTTAGAATCAAAAGACATATAAAGAGCTTCCCAGACAAGAAAAAGGTAAAGGAGTTCCTCCTCACCAAACCAGTATTACATAAAACATTAAAAGGTCTTTTTAAAGAAGAAAACAAACATTAAAATAGGAACAATACAACAGCAATAAATGCATATCTATCAATAGCTGAATCTAAAAAACAAAATAAGTAAACAAGCAGAATAGAAACAGATGCATACATGCAATGAACATTTTGACAGATGCCGTGTGGGAGGGGAGTTGTGGTGATGGGTGAAAAGGTGAAAGGATTAAGAAGTACAAATTGGTTGTCACAAAATAGTCATAAGGATATAAAGTACAGCATGAGGAATATGGTCAATAATTTTCCAATAACCATGTCAAAGGGGTATGAGATTTATCAGTATGATCACCTAGTAAGTTATATAATGTCCGATCACTGGGGTATATACCTAAAACTAATATAATACTGTATGACAACTATAATTGAAAAATAAAAAATAAATGTAAAAGCAAAGTAAATAAACAAAACTATAAAAAAAAGAAAAGAAACAAAGCAAACAAAACCCTGAAAGAAATAAGTAACTCCTGGTCTCAGGACTGCTCTCCCAAATTCCATCTCCCTTTCCCCAGTATAACAAAAGTGTTACTTAAATGCCCCCACACAGGCTGGCCACTTCCCAGACAGCCACTGTGAGATGACAGAGCGCTGGCAGGAGGATCTGGATGAAGCTAAATAACCTGTACAAAGTCATTTTTTATGTGAAGACAAGTAGCTGAATTCTGGTTATCCCCATTAAGGTCTATCAGTGGTATTAAAAAGTAAATTAAAACTGATTTCAACTGGCCCAAGTTGTTTGGACAATTATGTGGTGGAAGAGAAGACATTTTCTAAATTCTAAGAATTCAATATCCTTTCTTCTTCACCAAGAACTTTTATTTCTGAATTTTGTAGAACCTTGAATTGGACGTCACCAGCAAAACCTACATGAAATAACAGGTTGACAACAACCCTTAATGGTTATTCCAGTTTTTTGACCCAAGACTCAATTTATCAGACTTCAAACTTAGTCACCTAAAAAAAATGTGCTTTGGGCAAAAACATGGCACACAGTCCCTGCCAATAGGAATATAAAAAACAGGCTCACTTGGTCATTTTCATTGTCGCAAGCAAAGACTGACATGGAGGCAAATGCAGCCTTGAACATGCTGGCTTGCTGCTTGCTGGCCCCCAGGCCTGTCCACGCCTGGCCTGACACCAAAGGTGTGGTTCTAGACAGAAACCAGCAGTAAGGCCAAGGGGGGCATTCTGCCTAGGTTCTTGGAGGCCAAGCCCCAATTTGGTCTTTCTCAAAGAATGTGGTTCCAATGATTTAAGTACTAAATACAGGGCCCATACAAAACAAAATGGTGGGAACAAAGCTAAATTATAGTTTATCTTCAGACATGCTCAGCTTCCCATTGCTTAGCCCTCTAAGCATAAAACAAAAGCTTTCCAAATGTTTTTCTGCCCTTTCCAAAAGGGGTGAAGAGTTTCCTTTGAAACGCACAGTGTATTCACTTCCATAGCCCTGTAACTTATTGTACTGCCTACGTAACAGGATCTTAACAAATATTTGTTGGAGAGATGGGTAGAAAAAGTTTCAGATGGTTTCAAAGGAGAGGTTGGGAGATGAGATGGGGAAGTAGATCTAAGATGAAAAAAAGTGGGTATGTTTCCATAGTAATAATGATCAGGTGTTTGGGGAGCACTAATAGCCTAGCCACAATGGAGGGTGTAGGTTGTTCTAACTCTAAAGTAATACATATAGATCTTTGAGAACACTGAAAAAAAAAACAACGCAGGAACCTCAAAGCACAATAGAAGCAACCAAAAATATATCCTAGCCATAAAGCAGAATAAGGACTAGGGAAGATTTTTAGTATCCTTCTTCCTTTTGGTAATTGTATCAAAGAAGAGTAACAGGCAATAAACAGTTTGACAATGGATGAGAAAACTGTTTAGGAAAAGTAGCATTGTTTTTCATATAGTATGCCCTAGAAACATGTTTAGAGCACAAAGTCATCTTTAGTGGGCAATAAAACAACTAGGGGGAAATCACATCAATAATGAAGTATAAATGTAATCAAACTAGGCAGTCACATTTGTTTGCCCTCTGAAGAGGATACATATGAAAGCAGACAGCAATTCATCCAGTTCCCAATCACACAGAAGTGCTCTAGGTCCATGCTAAACAAAATTCACAAGGTTTCACTCTGGACCTTCCTCAGCTAGGTGATTCATTTATTAGCAAACTAATAACCTTCAGAAACTCAAGTATTTACCTCCAAGCAGAACTCTGTAGCTTATCATGAAAATGGAGTACAGTACCCAGTATTCTGTGATTTTCCAGAGAGGTTGGCTGTATTTCTCTATGTACATTATTATTAGCAATATTTCTTGATGATCTGCATTGCAACTCTGCCATAAGACAAATTATCTATTAAATAGGACATCATTGTTGCTGTTCAAGAGTTTCTCCAGCCAAGAGCTTCTTAAAGTTCAAAAGATTGCCCACTACAGTTCCCATGGTAATTGTGATAAATATTCATCTTCTTTTTCTTAGAAAGAGTGTCACCTTCCTGTTTTCTAAAGCCTCTTTATTCTTCAAACATCAAGCCCCAGCCACCCATTATCACCACCATCAGGACCACATCAACAGCAACAATAAAAAGGGAAGTTACTCTTCCTGTCTTTACATGGAATCTGTGCTATGCTGCTGGGTTGTGCTTCTGTTCAGGTAAATGGGAAACCTATCTGATAGGTAAAGAAGTCACAAGATGCTAACCAATCCTTTTTGTTTTGTTTTTAACCAAAAAAAAGAGGCTTGTTTTTCTGTGTTTTAATTACACACATGCTATTCTTTAGAAAGGACCACAAAATACACAAAGATTCCTGAAATAAAGAGTCAACCTTTCCCCAGTTCAGAACTCAGTATTACACAGTCATACGAAATATGTAAACTTGTCATAAGTTGCAAAAAACAGATCTCAGCCCAATCCATAACAACATGCAAAAGATTCTTAAACACACTTGGACAATTTATATCCTGGACTTTCCCCAAGGCATAAATATGTCCAGTTTTCAAGTATATAACTGACAATTATTTCCAGTTACTTATTTGTAAAAGTTTATCAATTCCCATAAGATTTTAAAATGAAAAATCAAGGTCTACTCTATTTTCATACTTATTATATTAGATCAAGTTATGTACTTCATCTTATAAAGTTCAATACACTACATACCATTTTTTCTGATGTTTGAAATGTATAAAAATATTTATGTGAGATCTTTTTGAATAAGTGGATTTACCTACTGAAACCCAGCTCCACCTTGCATGCACTGGCCTCTATGCTTTTTCAGCCCTTCTATAAACTCTTGTCAGAGATCCTAACATTCAAGATGACTAAAAACATTGCTACTTTTTAAAAATAGGATTATGTCATCTGAGTCCTGAAAAGAATTGATCTCTGGTCATTAATTTTGTATCTTTAGATTTAGAGTATTCTTGCAATTTATTTCTTGCCCTACCTAACCCTGTCCTGATCACAGGCTCTGCTGTCATGTTAATTCCCCCATCTCTCCAATGCTGCCTTCTGCTTGTAGTTCAGAGCCTCTCATGTCAATTTGTAGAATAAGCTTTGCCAGCAGTCCTGGTTTCATATTCTGACATTTCAACTTGGTAATCATATGGCATTGGGAGAGTTATTTGATTTATCAGGGTCTCAGGGTTCTTGCCCATAGCTGGAGATAATAATAACCTCTTTCTCGCAGGGCTGTCAGGATTTAGTAAGACTGTGCACAATTATTTAGCAAGGTGCCTGGTAAATAGTAAGTACTTGTTCATATGTTGACATCATGTTTAGGGCCTGAGAACTTTAGGACATTTACCTACTTAAAGGCTTTTTGGGGGATGAGCTTATGTTCAAGTCTGTCTTCTCCCTTGGATTATAAGCTCTTTGAAAGCAAAATCTGGGTCTGACTTATTAACCACTATATCCCCAGCCTTGGCAGATCCCTTGCCATTCATTGTGTTAAAGATACATTTACTGAGTGAATGAGCAGGTGACTGAGTAAATGAAAGAAAGGAAAGATTGAGTAAAAGCACATGCCAGGCCTAAAGAGGCCACCAGCAAGACACTGTCATTAGGTTTAGGCAGGGAGAATTATCAGAGATATCCTGAGGCCCCATCTACCACAGTTTTGACCCTTGATGTCCCCAGTTTGGAGTTTCAATGGGGATCTCTCTAAGGATAGGAGTGGGACACTCAGGTCTTCAGATAATTGGAAGATGTGCACTGATGACTCAAGGACAGAACCCTGTAATTTGGTGTGAAAGAAAGTATTTTGGCAAGTCTCAGGAAAAAACCACACAGTAACTAGAAACAAAAATAATGCCATACCCACATTTGCCCAGAAGTCACAAGCTAAAAGATATACTTAGCACAGACAGGCGTGCCTCACATGTCTGTCTCATCTACATGAACTTGACATAGCTAGGCAGGCCATTTCCAAATGTACACAATGATGATATCATATTTCTAATTTAAAAGAAAGAATGAACTATCTGGCTTTCATTCTCACGGCATGAAGAATTCTTTTTCTAGCCACCAGAAGAGACCCTGACATTTACTGATATTCCATTATAACAAAGGTGAATAGGGGAGACAAAACAGGGAAGGTAGAGAAAGAATGGGGGAGTAAAAGAATCTAAAGAAACATATAATACATGTGGAGATACTATATAATTCTACATACTCTGTACTGCATCTTGTCCTAAGGAGGCACTTCATAAATAGATTTAATGAACCAATTAATGTGGAGAGAGGGCACCAAAGATTTAAAAAAACAGAAAAAGAAATAGTGTGGGTAGAGAAAATAAGTAAACTAACATAAGGAGTGGAAGAGGAGGATGGAAAGACAATAGAAAGAATGCAGAAAGGGAGGAAGAGAAGGAGAGCTGGTGAAATGGGTAAGAAAATGTGTGTACGTAGCATATAGTGTGTGAATGTGTGTGTCAGAGAGGCAAGGAGAGATCGAAATTAGAACATGTAAACAGGGCTTGAAAAGAAAAAATGGAGGAAAAGTTGAAGGCTATAAGAAAGCAGAAGCAATTGTGGGAAGGATTTAGGGTTTGTTAATTGTCCCAACTCTTTCAAATATACCTCTTGCATCACCCTCTTGGTCTTTCAATTTGGCTGCTATTTGTATGTTGTATTTAATTTATTTCTCCTTAATCCCTCTATTCATTCTTCAGATGCTTTCTTGGAAACAAATCATCATATTTTAATAAGGCTAAAACCATAAAACGTCATATTGCCTTGAACTTTAAGGCTGATTGAAATTCAACCCAAGATTTAAGAACGAAAGAATAAATTTAGCAGAAACCTGGTTCTTAGCCCAGAAGTGTACCAGCCTGATGCATTCGACATTACATGTTCTCTGAAAAGTGACCGCAGCTAAAGTATAAATGAGAAAAAAGAGAGGTCTGTGTTGCCTTTACTTGCAAAAACAATTATACATTAGAGATTTGGTGAGTTACCTATGCTGTGTGAAGCAAAATCAGGTGACATCTAGTAAGTAATAATTATTACTTCACTTTAAAAATAACTTGTAAGAAGTATTAAAAGAGATTATGTTTACATATAAACAAATCCTTTAACCTTTAAGTATACCCCATCTGTAAAAAGGAATTGTGTTAGATGAGGAAATGTTTTCTTGCTTTAGCCTGAGAAACACTACTTGCATTGGTTTAAATCTGGGGCTTCTGTGTTAAGCCATGTTTGAAGAAAGGATTTTGATGTAAAGGATTTGATGTAAAACCATCACACCATATAATCTGTCTCCCAGCTACCTGCCTTCCAAAGGAGGACACTCAGCCCTCCAGCTTTGCCCTAGAAGGCCCCATCAGGAAGCTTTCTCTACCCCTCATCATTCCCCAATCTTTCCCTTCACTATTCCATGTCTCTGGGGTCTGATCCTGCCCCCACTCTCTGGAACTGGGACCATTTATTCAGCAACTATTTATTGAGCAGCTACTATGTGCCAGTCATTCTCCTAGAAACAAGGTATATATCAGTGAGCAAAACAAAGATCCGTGTGCAGCTCTTATTGCGGCAGGTAGAGATGGACAATAAATAATAAACTTAGAAAATTAGAAAGTTATAGAGTATATCAGATTCTAATAAGTGCTATGAGAAGAAGAAAAAGTCAAACAGAGTTGGAGATTGGGAGATAAAGAGTTACGTTAAGAAGGAGGATTCTCAGACCCATTTCTTTGGTTCCATGTAAGAAATCTACCTAATCCAGCCTGGCCTTTTACGTGCTAGCCTATGGTCACAGTTCTTAAAGGGTGTGATACAAACTGTTAGCCTTCAATAAATATCCATTCTTATTATTTCTCAGGCTCCCCTGCAGTTAGATCAGGACCGTGTGACTCATGCTGGCCAATGAAATGTGAGAGAAAGAAGTAAAAGTCAGTTTTTCTCTTTTATCTCATCCTTACTGTGATGTGCTGACCTTAGAGGCCATTAGTCTAGGTACCACGGCCCCCAGATGGAGAAGGCCACCCAGCCTGCATCAGAATACAACATGAGCAAGAAATAAACTTTCACTGTTTATGCCACTACAATTTCTGGATTGTCTATAACTGTATCATAGTGCAGGCTATCTGTGCCAATATCTATGAAAGAAAGTGAACTGGTTATTATAACAATCATTTTCTCCTTTTTGATGGTAAAGAAAACTAAAAATCAAGAATTTTTACTTCCTCATAGATCGACAGAGATTTAAAGGTACAATTCCAGCAGGAAAGAAACGAGTAATGGTAAATTACATTTTTGTTGCCCTTTTAGGACTCCATAAATACTCTATGAGGTACTTTAAGCAAGTATTTTAATTCATGAACACAATTTACTTTTCTTGGATTCACATAACAGTAAAATTTCATTGAAAAAATTACTTAGTAAAAAATGAGTAATTTGTTTTTAATCTAATCAAAATATTTCTTGGGCCATTCAAAGTTTCCTGGCTATTTCTCTGACTTAACCTTAAACCAGAGGAATATTTTTTTCTATAAACATTTGCTATAACTGCACTCTTTTAAGAGAGATTAAAGTACCAACAGAATTCAGATGAAGTTTACAAGTAAATGCAAAGCACAGGCAACATAAACTCTAAGCTGTGCATTGGAGAAACTTTGCAATGTAAATTTACCTGCACTTCAACTCATGCTACATGCTAAGACCCTTGTCCAGATTTTCCTTTGGTGGACTCCAAAGAAAACATTTTGGAAAATAGTCTCAAACTCATAAAGATTCATTAACAAATAAAACCAAGCTATATGTAAACATTGATATTCAAAGCCAGGCATATGAGTGTGTAAAGCGAGAGACGGTGGAGGGTTGGCCAGAAGGCCCCAGAGATTTTCCCACAGCCTGTCATGGTGCCTGCTGTCCTACCATTAATGACACTTTCTTTGGACTCCTGAAGGATTTTGTTTTTCTGTGACAGCTTTAATAGGAAAACAAAACAAAACAAACAAACAAAAAACATGACATAGCTGGAATAGAACAGGCAGGAGAGACTCCATGCTGAGGAGCAGGGGACTCGGTGGAATGGTGTGAAGATGGTGATAACAAAATCGGGTCTAAAATAGAGGACAACAGCTGACTGACTGATTAATAAACCAGAATATTCTTTTTAAGCACCTACTATCTTTAAGACATATGCCAGGCACTATGAATGATACAGAAATAGACGAGGCAGAATTACTGTTGTCACAAGTTTACAGTCCAGTGTTTGGTCTGGTTGAGGAGTCAGAGAATGGAGGGATGGGTATGCCTAGAGCCAGAAACAAAATTGTGTCCTGTATTCCTCCTCAGTGAGTCTGCCCAGGGCACCGGGAAGACCACGGTAAGGCAAGTTAGGGTGTTGTGGGACTAAAGGGAACTCGATCTAGAGAAGAAGAAATAAGGATGAAATGAATGATGAACTGATAAAGTCATTATCCCTTGGTAAACACTTTTAGTCATTCAAGTGAGACGAGATTACAGGCTTTGATTCCTGGAAAACTTTATGTTCTTTCATGAAATTAAAAAAAAACATAAATTGCATTTGAGATCATTGGTTTATTACTATTTTTGTTACAAAACCTTTTTGATTTCAACATTTTTGTTTGTCTATTGTAAACACTCACCATCAAACTTCGCAAGTCTGCTAATATCTTCTCCAAGCACTGAGGTAACTGATAGTGCATGGCGAACTTTAAGGTTCGTTTCCCTGTGAAATTAATTGACATGACATGAATTTTTGTAAGAAACAGCCCAACAATATCCTACACAAAGCAATCTGGTGGGTGTGGCATGTGCAAAATCCAATACGAGGGATTTGAGAAACTCCCTTTGAATGTCATTCACATCTCTCGCACTGTCTCAGGAAGTGGACAGGGCTTTGCAGGCTCCTAAGAATTGGCATTCCACCCAAGGCACATCTGTATAACAACACAGTGATCTGTTTTGCTATTTGGAAGAACAGAGGACATAATAAATGTGGTTTCATCCGAATCTATTCAGACATCATGCATGAGTTACAAAACACATTAGGAACGGAACACAACTGCCAAAAAAAGGAGGCCAGTATGACTCCAGAGTCTGCTATCTACATAGGGGTTTTACTTGCAAAGGAAAAGTCATGGCTAATTTCACAGTAGCTGAAATTTAAATGGGAAAAGCAATACAGCTTTCTTTTTCTTGGAAAATCAAGCCAAGAATCCCATAAGTCTAAAATCAAATAACCAAACAGGAACTCAGCAGGTCACAGTAAGCTGGTCATCGTCTTCCAGGCAGGACCACACATACGATGGACAAAGGGCTGATCTCGGGTGTAAGAGATACGACCAGCAGTGAAGAGTCTATGACTGTCACTCACATCTGTATTTAAGAGCTTGCCATGCCAGCTTTCTCACCAAGTCCAACCAAATTCTCTTCTACTGTAGTTTAAGATTATCTTTCAGAGTTCTATCTTTTATGAGAATGTTGAGTAGTGGGTTCATTCAGTCAACAAATTTTAGTTGAATACATACCATGATACTCAATGCTGCCCCATGAGGGAAATTGCCCTCTTGAGGGAAACAAGTGGTGGGTAAAAAAGCAAATATCGCCTTTTGTAAGTACATGTTACACTATGGAGTAATAGAATTTAGGGAACCAAGCGGCAGATGCCTGAGAAGGCATGTAATCTAAGCTTCCCATAAATGAGCTTCACAATGATGTTAAGGTAGTATGAACCCAACTCAAGGAATACCCACTGGTAAAATAGCTTTCTGTAGGAAAGTTGTGTATATAATGAAGTTACTTTGTTTAAAAATAATCCCATTGATCAAAATGTGTTAGTTCCCAGGAGGTACAGATGAGGAGAGATTGAGATTATCAGGAACTTCCTAGTTGAGGCAGAAATTCAGATGGAATTGATGGTCAAGGGTGAGATAGTGGTGTTGAGGCTAAAGGACTAACATATCCATTCATTTAAACAACTTTTCAAATACTAGAAATAGTCAGTCATGCCAACCAGGCCAGACAGTCCTCATTCCTTTATCCTACTCAGTACATCATGTCATTCATCCAAGTTTTTCATCATTTTAGGTTACTTCCTCAGGATTCTCTCCAATGTCTCACTTTCACCTTCAGATATAGAAACTGAAGAAGAAGAATAGTCACACATGTGCCTTATGATAAAAAAAAATAATTTTCTAAGAGTCTGGATTAATACCTTCATTGTTGTACCATACTGTCCTTTAATCTGCCTCCGTATCTTGATAAACTTCAAAATAATTTTCAGCATATGAAACAAGACAGAAAGATCCTGGGTACCTTTACTTGGTTTCCACTAATGGTAAAATCTTGCAAAAACTATATCACAATGTAACAACCAGGATACTGACATTGACACAGTCAAGGTACAGGATATCTCCATCACTCCAGGGATTCCTTCGGTTGCCCATTGCAGCCACACCTACTTCCCTGTCTCCTGCAATTCACATTCACTTCCTGGCAACCCCTACTCTGCTGTCCATTTCTATAATTTTGCCATTTCAAGAATGTTATGTAAATAGAATAATACAGCATGTGATCTTTTGGAAGTAGCCTTTTTTACTCAACATAATTCTCTGAAGTTTCATTCAGGTTGTCACATATATCTATAGTTCCTTCCTTTTTATGGTTCAGTAGTATTCTATGATATGGATATACCACAGCTTGTTCAATCATTCACATGTTGAAAGGCATATAAGTGGTTTCCAATTTGGGATGTACAAATAAAACTGCTATAAACATCTGTGTATAAATTTTCACATAAACATAAGTCTTCATTTCTCTGGGATAAATCCCCAGAATGAAATTGCTGGGTTGTATGGTAATTGCATGTTTAGTTTTTAAGAAATTGCCAAACTTTTTTCCAGAATGAAGGTAGCATTTTACATTTCCATCAGCAATGTGTGAGTGATCCCATTTCTCTATACCCTTGCCAGCATTTGGAGTTGTCACTATTTTTTAATTGAGCCATTCTGATAGGTATGTTGTGATACTATATTGTAGTTTTAACCCTAATGGTTAATGATGTTGAATATCTTTTCATGTTCTTATTTGTTGTCAGTATGTCATCTTTAGTAAAATGTTTCTTCATATCATTTGCCAATTTTCTAATTAAATTATTTGGGTTTTTTTTACTATGAGTTTTGGGTATTTTTTACATGTTCAAGATACAAGTCCTTTGTCAGACAGATAGTTTGAAAATATTTTCTTTTAGTCTGTAACTTATTTTTTTATCCTCTTAACTGGGCATTTGCAAAGTAAAAACTTTTAATTAGATGAAGCCTGGTTTAGCAAATTTTCCTTTTATGGGTCATGAATTTTGTGTCAAGTCTAAGAACTCTGACTAGCCCTAGATCATAAAGATTTTTCTCCTATGTTTCTTCTAAACATTTTATAGTTTTATGTTTTACATTTGAATTCAATTTTTCTATAATTACAGGGCTATTCAAATTATCTATTTCACACTGGATGAGTTGTGATAGTTTTTTTTTGACAAAGTGGCCCATTTTATCTATGTTATTAAATTTACATAAATAGAGTTGTTTGTAGTATTTCCTTATCCTTCTAATGTCTATAGGATCTGTCTTAAACCCCCTGGTTCATTCATGATACTGTTAATTTGTGTCTTCTCTTTTTTCTTTTTTCAGTCTTGCTAAAGATTTCCTTGATGTTTTCAAAAAAACAGCTCTTTGTTTCATTATCTCTATTGTTTTCGTCTTTTGAAGTTCATTCATTTCTGCTCTTGTTTTTGTTTTTATTTCTTTCCTTCTGCTAGCTTTAGATTTATTCTGGTATTTTCTATGTTCTTGAGATGATAGTGATTTGAGACTTTTTCTCTTTTCAGTTGTATGCATTTATTGCTGTAGGTTTTTTTTCTCAGCACTATTTTAGCTTCTGCCCAAACTAGGGGTGAGATTACACAGGCCAAACTCTATTTGACTATCTCTAAGACAGTAACTTAAAGAAGTAGTGGATAAAACCATGGGCTCCTTTGTCAGACTGCCAAGTTTGAGTCCTATCTCCACTCTTTAGAACTTTGAGACAAATTATTTAGTCTCTTTAAGATTTAGTTTCTTCATTGTACAATGGGGCATATATATGTGTATATATATAGTACCTATTTCAGGATTAAATGATAAAATCCACCTATAAAACATATATGGTATCTTTAAAATGTATGCATTCACTAAATGTTCTTATGCCAGACAGACAAATGGAATCAATGAAAAAGAACTACTTTATATCAATGTCAAAGCTGCCTCATCCTCCATTTCTTTTTTTTTTCTCTATGTTGTCATTTGTCCCAGTTCCAAAAGATTGCCTTCTGCAGTGACATTGGTCCTTCCTTCCTCAGGAGACCTGCACTACTGCTAGCTCTCATTTTCCTTGGAGAATCACTTGAAATTAAAAGCAAGCAAACCAACCCCAAAAAGAACCCTTCTAAGGAATCTCAGTGAAGAGTCTCTGTATGATATTATTGACATGTCATACATGTTTGATTCACTATTTCCAAAAGAAAATAAAATCAAGAGAAAATATAGAGTTTTCCAAAAGAAACTACAAAGTAATTAGCAAATGAATTTGGAATTTAGACTATTTCTTCCTAGAAAATAAAATGAAAAATAAAGATTAAGATTTAAGTCCTGTTCCTAAAGCTATTAGTCTTAAACAAATTTAAAAAACAATCTTATTATTTATTCTAACTTTAATAACTTACCCATCAAGCTCAGCAGTTTCAATGTAGCAAAGGCCATGTGGCTCACTACTTGATAAGAGAAGCAGGTCAGCCTGTTTTTAAAAGCAGGATAAAGAGAAGAGAAGATTGGTTCAGAGTCTCCCATGCTGTGTCATCCCTCCACTACTAACGAGCCAGGTGAGCTTTAGGAAAAAAGTGAGAGCAGTGAAATCCTGTTCCACCTCTCTGTTATATGCCCTGAACCAAACCCTCCCTCTACTTACCTGTTCTTGTTTTGCATACCCTTGACCATCAGAACATAAGCAAGGGCAGGGGCTATCAAAAAAATGAATAGCCACTCCATTCACTTTTTTTGCAAGAAATATATAAAATTCTGTTTTCTTGCTTGGATAATTACTGATGAAAAATATAAAACTTTCCCCAATAAATTAGATAAATGGAAATATTTATATGCATATACTCTAATTCCTTTTGTATTATCGGTTAAGAGCAGGGGGCAGACAAAGAGATGAGGAAAGACAGAAGTGAAATAGATGGAGGAATTTGAAAACAATAGAAATAATAAGGCAGGCAAGGAAATTTTAAAAAGAGAGGAAGGTTAAAAGAAAAACAAAATCAGCTACTTTAGAAAAAAGAAAAAGGTGGTGGGGGAAAATAAAGTGGGGACTAAGCAAAAGGGAAAAAGAGAGTAGAAAATTTGGTAAAAGACAGTGGAAAACACTCAGACACTAAGTAGTTGGCCTCTCACAGAGGTAAATCATTCTATGCAGCTGTCCATTTGAGCTTTGGAAATAAACTGTCACAATTCAGTTTTAGAATTCTGGTGCCTTTCTACATTGGAAAGCTGTTTATTTTCTTTTAAATTTCAAATTTTATATTAAAATAAGGGGTTTTGTTTCCACATCTTAGCTATTGTAAATAATGTTGCAATGAACATAGGGGTACATATATCTTTTTGAATTAGGTAGTATTTTTGTTTTCTTTGGATAAATGCTCAGAAGTGGAATTTTTGGTCCATCAATAGATAAATGGATAAAGAAGATGTGAATATATATATACCCATATATACATATGTGTACATATACATAAAACATACACAATGGAATATTATTCAGCCATAAAAAGAATAAAATCTTCCATTTGTGACAAAATGGATGGACCTACAGTATATTACACTAAGTGAAATAAGTCAGACACAAAAAGTCAAATACTGTATGATTTCATTTATATGTGGAATCTAAAAATTAAATAAACAAAACAGAAACAGATTCATAGATACAGAGAACAAACTGATGGTGGCTGGGGGTGGGTTGTGGGGAGACGGATAAGAAGGTGAAGGGAAGAAGAAGGTGAAGGGAAGTACAAACTTCTAGTTATGAAGCAAATAGGTCACGAGGATAATGTACAGCACGGGGACTACAGTCAGCAATACCCTTTTGCAGTGACAGATGGTTAACTAGATATATCATGATGATACATCATAAGGCATATAAATGCGGGATCATTATGTCACACACCAGAAACTAATATAATATTGTGTGTCAACTATACTTTAATGAGAAATAAATAATACTGAATAAAATAAGGATTCTGTTTTTGAAATTCTGAAGGGTTTGAATGTCTGAAAAGAACTGACTCAAATTTTAGCGATTTACTTTGACACAGTCTAACAATTTTCTAGCTACATCTGAATGTACAATCAGTGTTACAAATCTGTGACTTTTTTTTACCTTTGTGTTTAAAAATATTAGAGTCATACCACTCTCAAGTCCTGACACTTAAATTTGGAATCAATTCATTCTTTTCATTGTCTCAAGCTTTTAAATGTCCAACTCAAAAATAGACAGCATGTGTGTGCTTGTGTTGTCTCAATTGTGATAAAACAGGGTCTGGGAAGAAAAGCAACTCTAAATATAAACAGGCATCTTTCTCTATATTTCATAATTATTTTCAATCACAGATGATAATAATAAGAGAATTCTGGATCTTGTTTAAAATGATCCTTCTAAGCTTGAGGAAGGAGAGGCATAGGCCCAAGAAGCATGAAGTTCTATTACTATCATATTCATTGAAATTGAAAATGAGAAATAAAACCAAGGTGAATTTTCCAAAACTTGGTTTCCCTTTAAAATCATGATGGGTAATTTTGGCTCAAGAGAGGTATACACTCAAAATAAAAGAGAGAGAGGGTGGTATACACTCTTCACATGTTCTCTCCATGGTGGGCATGCTTAGTTTACATGGTGACAAGTCAGGAAATAAACTTCTGCCATGACGGGCTTCTGTGACTAGTCCATAGGGGAAGAAGAGCTTTGGTAAGGCAAACCCATTTATTCCTCAGACCAAGGATGATTACTGGAACCCACAGCAGGGTCAGGCAAAGAGTCATTAATTCCAACCAAAATCATGTTCCTGATACCCCCATCTGTGCTTTCTTCTCTCAGTTATAGGTGCCTCATCCGGTGTGAGTATGCACAGAAGAAAATATGTTGATATGGACAAAAATCAGAATAAAGTCATGAAACTGTGAGATTATAGGTATTATTTTTATTTAAAATTTAAATTTTATGTACCAAAAATGTATGTTGTGCAATATGTACTAGATATATTATTTTCTGTTTATTATAATTAAATTGATTTGAGAAGATTAACAAAAAGATGGTTAAGAGAAGAGAGGAGAGGAGAATAATAATGAACCTCATATCATTTACTCATGGATAGGCCCTTTCCTTGTTTAAAACAAAATCCTTGCCCATGCATTTCACCCCAACAATTAGTAATTGTTTACAAACAGAACTTTGGTCATTTATGTTTTTTCAGATAGAAGAAGCAAGAAGCTGCTTCTTCCTATAGTTCAGATCAACATTTAAAAAATCTTCTTTCTCTGAAAATTTTCAACATTCTACTGTCTCACTTATTTTTTAAAAGGAGGGTTTACTTACAGAAATTAGAATGAAACAAGTAACTCTGATGTGACACTATAAAACTTCAAATAACATGAGGACAATTAGAACCAAGGTGGCCTCTCTGGAAGGATGTCCAAGATGGGTGCAAAAGCGACTAGATGAGATGCCCTGATGGGCCCAGCAGAGCCAAAGCCTGCCCTTGGCAGGACTGGAGTTTAGGTCAAACTAGTCTTCCACCGGGGGTGTCCAACCCACAGCCTGCAGGTTGCATGCGTCCCAGGATGGCTATGAATGCGGACCAACACAAAATCATGAATTTACTTAAAACATTATGAGATTTGTGTGTGTGTGTGATTACATGTCATAATGTATTTAATGTGTGGTCCAAGACAGCTAACTCTTCTTCCAGTGTGGCCCAGAGATGCCAAAAAGTTGGACACCCCTATAGCCATTTCATTTAATATGCAAAGTAAAACCCTCACAAATAGGATTTTAATGATTCATGACAATCAATAGAATGTTCTGATTATGATAATTCAGAAGAGAGCACACATTTTCTCTGCCTCTCATCTTTTTCTTAAATATATGCAAATTAGCAGTATTAAGTCCATTCTTGAGGGATAATGTTCAACTTACAGAAGGGCAAACCATTTTTAAAGTACTCGGGAGCATTTTAAATGTGCCTATTTACATCAAACAATTATAAATCTTTGTATCTATTAATTTAATGCATGCCAGAGGAGATAGACATAGTGATGATCATTCGGCCTTATCTAAGTTACCATGTTATTGAAAGTAGTTACGTGGTTTTGTACTATAAGACTCACTCCCTCCTCCAAATTTGGGAGGAAAATGGAGGTGTCTTATAGTCTGAATGTAGCTTACCTAGCTCTCTGAGAATGGGGGGGGGGGCTATGTTATTTGTGTTATTAAATATTTTACCACATTTTTTGCTTCAAATTTTTTTTCCTATTTTCCTCCTCTAAAACCTAGGCACATCTTATGGTCTGGTGCATCTTATAGTCTGAAAAATTCAGTAATCAATACGTCTTTTAAAACATTTTATCATTGAGACTTCTTACAAATACATCTATCTTGGCATTCCCTCTTTAATTACTCTGGATTAGTATAGATTTACTAAATTTGCAAATGTAAATACTGCAGTACATATGATATTTCAGTCTGAGATACATTATTTAAACAATGCTCTATACTCACGGCAATAAACTGGTTATTTTCTAATTTAATGATGTCTCCCACTTTAACATTCATCCATTTTTCTTTCTGCAGGCTGTGAACAAACACAAAATTAACTTTTGTCAGGAACAGAGAATAGTCGAGGGAATGAATATATTCACAATGAAGCATCACAATGGAGGGACGAAAGAAACGGACCAGGCTCTTCTAGAATGCTCAGTTCAAAGGACCTTACATAACGAAATCTTTTACCTGAGTGGTGTGGGCACTAAGGCCCAGAGAACTCAACTGATCTGCCCAAGGATACTCAGGGCATTCATGTATCCCTGGGGCTAAACTCAGGATGGCTGGGTGCTCTTTCCACCACCCCATGGTACCAGCTTTATACAGCAGCTATTAACTCTTGCTCGCATTTCCTTGACCAGGATATTAAGGATAGGAGAGATAAATTCAGTCACTGACATTCTTTCCGAACTCTATTAGTAATAAATGTTGAAATATCACCGCCATTGTCTCAGAAGTCTGTATAACTGAAGGCAAGCAATGAATGGGACGGATAGAGTAGGTGCCAGCAATAGCTAAAGTGCAGGTAAGAATAAATGCAAGAGAATAAATTTGGGAAAGGACAAGAACACGGATGATAAAATAAGCCTCAGAAAATTGAACAGGAAAGACCACCTACAAATCATCCACAGACCTGTGGCCAAAGACGGACTTGGTAGCATTCTAATGGCGAGGGCCAGCAGCTCAGAATTGAGAACAACACAGCCAAGATGCTGCACTGCTTTCTTTGAGGCTCCTGTATATAGTGGAGCCCTGAGTCTATCCTTCATCAAGTTCAAAGGAGTTTACGACAAAAAGCTATGGCATCTAGTTGGTTGGATCCCTAGAGACCACTTAGGCAGACGGGCCTCGTGAAAACAGACCACCTGTAGCGGTATGCCATGATGCTGATCATTCCTTGTGGAATTCTCTGACGCCTCCTAAACCAGCTTTGTTTTCCTAGTTGGAAGCCTTCATCACACTTTTTGTTCAGTGATTCCCTTTTGGGAGAGAAGGCTGGGATGATAAGGCAGGTTCCCCAACAAGTTAAGGTGCGCAGGTTAATGTCATTATGCAGTTTTTAAAAACAACCTAATTTACTTGTTTTATAGGCTGGAAAACAGTTTTAAATATTTATACAACTGCGAAATATGCCTCATACTATCAACCCTGCTGGGTCATTTGGCTTAAACACTCAAAGAATTTTTCTTTAATATGGATCCAAGTACATGTTGTTCTGGAAAGTATTCAACTGCAGCATTTTCATCTCCAGCCAGAATTCAATCATTTGCCCAAAGCCATACTTCTCTGCACTTTATCTAGTTCAACGGCAACAGGAGAACCTAATGAGCCTTCTAAATCTCATTTTGTTTCTCCTGGGGGTACCTCCTTTGGAGCATCAGAGACACCTCTTAGGGGACAGTATCTCAGGTAAAAGTTAACATGAACAGAGCAATATGGAGACTGTGTCTTTTTTTATGGAAACTACACTGCTACCGAATTGTCTGGAAATCTCTATTGAAAGTGCATCTGTTTACAATAATACTGTAATAATTAACTATGGTGCCGGGGGTACTGGAAATATCCCGGGGAACACTTTGTAAAATATTCTGATTGTCTAACCACTATTGGACACGTGAAACTAATACAAAATAATATTGAATATAAACTGTAATTGAAAAATATTTTTTTAAAAAAGAAAGTGCAGCCCTGGCTGGCATAGCTCAGTGGATTGAGTGCGAGCTGCGAACCAAATTGTCGCAGGTTCAATTCCCAGTCAGGGCACATTCCTGGGTTGCAGGCCACAACCCCCAGTAACTGCACATTGATGTTTCTCTCTCTCTATCTCCCTACCTTCCCTCTCTAAAAATAAATAAATAAAATCTTTTTAAAAAAAGAAAACTTAAAAAAAAAAAGAAAGTGCATCTGTTTCAGGCAAAAGCCGAAATGATATTGTTTCATTTTCAAACTCATATTCCTCCTACCTGTACATTATGAACTCTAGGAGGGACCACATCTTACCTCTCTCATCCAAGTGGGAAATCATAGTGAAAAGGGAACACTACAGAAACTCTTACACTTTTTTTATTCTTGTTTATTCTATTACAGTTGTTCCAATTTTTTCCCCTTTGCCCTCCTCCACCCAGCCCACCCTCTAGTCCCACAGTGAATCCCTACATTGCTGTCCATGTCCATGGGTCATTCATACATATCGTTTGACTAGTCCCTTCCCCTTCTTTCCACCATTGCCCCCCTCCTTCCTCCCCTCCAGCAGCTGTCAGTCTGCTCCATGTTTTGACAGTTAAGTTTACACACATAAGTAGCAATAGCCACTTTTGATGGAACAAATCAAAACCTGAATTTTCTTACTTAAATTCTAACTTGTTTTTTTCCAGTTCAGTATCATAATGTTTTCCTCTATAAAACCAAAGTATTTGGAATGATGTTTTTAAGGGAGTGATATCAAAGAAAATTACCTGAATTAACTTTACATTTGGAAAAAAAATACTAGAACAAAATCTCTTTAAGAAAAAATGTTTTCAAAACCCCAGAGCATGTAAAGAATCTCTGATATGAAACCATCTGATATAATTGTGAACATGATGTTCTTTAGGGACCATACAGAGGGATGATAAAGCAAAATAAATCTTCATGCCCATTCCCCTCCCACCCACCTGTGCCTCTACCTGTATTTTAACCTCTACTTTCCAATGTATTAAATATTTCCAAAAACAGAGACACAGTCAGAATAACTCATTTGACAATGCTTTGCTAAGATCTGACTATGAATCTGGTCATGTCATTCAACAGTCCAAGAAAGCAGAAAGTGCCTATAATACTGTATGAGCCCAGAATCCTTTACTATGTATCACTCTAGTCCTTTCTTTTTCTCTCTTGCCACCCTCTACCCAGAAGGGACACCCATCAGTCTCTCGAAGCTCCTCTTCCCAAAAGGCTGATTTGTTATTCCAGACATCCTGCAACACCTGCGTTACCTTTGGTCACCTATCCCTCTCCAGCTGTCCCAACAGGACATTCTCCCCTATAGAGTACTCCAAAGTCTTATGACTAACAATCCTTGAGATCAAAAAAATTTTCTGGTATGTACAAATTCCATGGGACAAACTATCACCTCTGTGGCCTATGGGCTGTGGAGAACCCCCATGAGGCAGCAATGCAGGCTGACACAAACTTTTTCTGAGCTTTAAACAAAATGCTGTGAAAGAACAAAATCACAGGAGAAATTTTCTGCAAAAAGATATTATCTGAAACTAATTAGCAGTCTGTTAAGAAACCACAAACAGTATTTCCTAGATGTCAATCCCAACCCTGACACTATTCAACTGTCTCATCATTTACCCACACAATGGACACATGGACACTGCTTAGACTTGTGGACAGCACCCTACCGAGAAGAAAATATAACCCTTACAAAGTAAGATTATGATAGTCATCTTATGACTGGAAGATTACCAGAAACTCAATGCAGAGTAAGAGAGAACAAAATACATTATTTTGGAGAAGGGAAAGTAACACTCTACAGATTCCATTAGAATTTTGAAAAAAAAAGGGCCTGGATATATTGGTAAATGATAGAAGTACATGATACCTTGTTTAAACCCCCTTAGCTGATTATATACCTGTAGAACAATGAATGTGTATAATACAACCAAAGGAGAGTATTTTGTTAATGTTATTTCCTATTCTATCTTACCAGATAGATGTAACCGTACTTAACTAGGACTTCAAAGACATATTTCAGGCCCTGGCTGGGTAGCTCAGTTGGTTAGAGCATTGTCCCACTATGCCAAAGTTGAGGCTTCAATCCCCAATCAGGGCACATACAAAAATCAATTAACGAATGTATAAAGTCGAACAACAAATCAATGTTTCTCTTTCACTCTCTCCCTCTCTTTCTTCTCTTCATCTCTTTCTAGAAACAATCAATTAAAAAAGAGATATATGAGCACGGGACATCGCTAAGAAGCAGCCAAACTTAGTGAAAAGTGCAAACTGGCTAAAACCTGCAAATGCATTTAAATCATCTACATTTTAAATTCCACCATATTTCTTGCCCTACCAACTACCACCACCACTGACAACCCACAAAAAACACACCAGCAGAACAGAAGGGCAGTTAGGAAGGTTTGCTTTAAAGCTCACCCTCAAAATATTTCTAGACTTCTAGTATTTTAGCTTCTATAGTGACTGCATTTCATCATCATCCTAAAAAAGAAACTAAAACAGACATGCCCAGCTCTCCATGTGTGGTGCAGCTATGCTCACGGCTCATGTTTGAGGCAAGCTCGCATCATGGTTCTGCGAGGGGGACACAGGATGGCCTCATGGGCTGTGACAATGACACTTAGCTCCACACCCTTGGCACAAACTGTGCTTTTACTTTTGTTGGGAAAAGCCCTTCTGCTCTCATGGAGGAATTGCAATACATAACTATTCTGAAAGGAAGTTTATTCATTTAATTGTACTGAATCAAGAAATTCCAAGACTCTAAAATACTCATATTTTATTTCAGGTTTTGAAATGGACATAATCAATTTAATCCTTATTTGAACCAGGGTTCTCAAAAACAAATTAGGTTATAAGATAGCTTTTACCTTAGTAGAGTCACAAACCAGTCATTAAAGAGGCCAAAATTCAAGAAAGGAACTCATAAAATTCAAATTCCAAAAGCACCATGAAACATATGGAGTCTAACTGCCACAGAATAATGACAAGAATTACTTAGAGGAAAGAATTTTTTTAATACACTCATTAACTATAGGCCTACCTAAGAGACATTGGGGGTTCAGTTCCAGGCCATGGCCTGAGAGTGAGTATCTTGCAATAAAACAAACTGTAATCTTTTGGCTGGTGGAAGGTCTTGTCTTCAATTTGTAAAAATGTAACATCCATGAAGCCCAATAAAATGAGGTATGCCTGTGTAATATCTACTCTCAGGACATCCAAGAACTTGAGTTCTGAGAAAAGGAGGCAATACAGAGCAACCACATCTAACATTTGTTGATAAATTAGTCTGAACCCGCTTCCTTCTGATACCATGTAGCATCCTACGAGCTGCTAGGCTTTGTCGAGAACCCTCTTGAGAAAATGCAAGTAGAGTGAGGTGGCACCTACCATGCTCCATGTCACTGAACTATTGGCTGCAGAGGCTACAAATCAAGGGTTTACCTTGAACACAACACCAAGCCCATTGCAGAAGCCTTCAGGGACGCAAGGAAAAGCTCTTCAACGGGCTCCTCAAGGCTACATTCATCCTTTCCATATTCTAATGCTCCTGACTGCCCATTAGCAATATAGATTACTGAGAATTTCCTCAAATCTACAGAAGACATGCTGGGGGCTAGAAAGAGAGATAATAATGATCAATTTTACTGACCTCGGTATTACATATACCGAGCGTGGTTTCTTCTTTAATCTCAAGTCCATGTCAGACCTAAAACTTACAAAAGTATTCTTCTTCTCATACAGAGACAGTTGTATTACTCACCACTGTTTCCTCGGGATCTAGAATAATGCCTAGTACATAGTAGGCACTCGATAAGTATTTGTTGAATAAATAATAAATAAATTAATGAATAAAAATAATTGTTTCCAAAAACATTTGTTGAATGATAGCATTTTCCTGAATGTCTAATAAGAATTACAACAACCAACATTGATTTAGTGCCTACTGTATGCCAGTGCTGATTTCTTCAGGTATAGGATTACCAAATAAAATAAGTGACACCCAATTTAGTGTGATTTTAAGATAAACAGCAGTTAATTTTTAGTATGTTTCATGTAATATTTGGCAACACTCACACTAAAATATCATCATTATCTGAATTTCAAGTTTAATTGGATGCCTTATATTTTTTTAAATTTTTTATTGTTGTTCAATTCCAATTGTCCCCATTTTTCCCCATTACTTTCCCCTGCTCCATCCACCCCCCACCTCCCACATTCAATCCTCCCCCCATTCTCTTTATCCATGGGTCTTTTATACCTGCTCCTTGACTAGACCCTTCCCCTTCTTTCCCCCATTATCTGCCCCTCCCCTCTGGCCACTGTCAGTTTGTTCTTTATTTCCATGTCTCTAGTTCTATTTTGCTCACTTGTTTGTTTTGTTGATTAGGTGCCACTTATAAGTGGATCAAAAAAAAAAAACCTGTGGCATATTTACACCATGGAATTCTATGCAGCAGAAGGAAAGAAGGAACCTTTCTGCTACCCTTCATGACAGCATGGATGGACCTGGAGAGTATTATGCTAAGTGAAATAAGCCAGGTGGAGAAAGACAAATTCCATTTGATCTCACCTATAGATGGATGCCTTATATTTTAATTTGCTACATTTGATAATGCTATTCATGTATTTTATCTCACTTTATCCTCACAACAACCCTACAAGATAGACATAAGCTGCTACTCCCATTTTATAAAATAGAAAACTGATGTTTGGAGAAATTAAAATATGTGGCTTATTTTTGTAAATCTATCTATCAGAAATTTAAAGGCTGACTGCTGTGGGGGAGGATGGAGGGATTGAGCAAAACAGAAAAAAAAAGGAAGAACTCATGGATACATACAACAATGTGCTGATTGCGGATGGTAAGGGGGTGGGTGGAGGTGAAAAGGGTTTAGGAGGGATAAATGGTAATGGAAAAAAACACAATAAAAATAAGGCATAAAGAAGAAATTTAAATGCCTACACACTTTGATGTAAATATTCCACTTTAAAGAACTGATCATACAGGTGCTCAAAGTTGGATGTTTGCTGCAGTATTATTTGTAATAGCAATCTATTAGAAACTCAGTGCCCACCAAGAAGGATTAGACAGGCACAGCATGGTGAGCCTGTTCAGTCATGGTTCTTCTACTCAATGGAATACAATGAAGCCACAGAAAGAATAAGATGGGTCTATATGTGCTGACATAAAATATTCTATAAGTTACATTATTAGGTTAAAATGAGCATGTGCACAACACTGCATATGCATGGAAAGATTCTAACAGTGTTTTGAAGCAAAGGTATACCTACATATAGCTCTGTGCACACCTGCAGAGAAAACATCTTCAAAGACACACAAGAAACTGTTGAGTGGGTGCCACAAGAGAAAGAAAATAAAGAGAAGTAAGGTGAAAGGGGGCTTCATTTCACTGCATACTGTTGTGTACTATGTGAGTTATATTCAGGACATGAATCTTTGGCATTATATATAGGTATTTTAAAGGCCAAGTGAGGAGGAAAAATAGAAGAAAACAAAACTCTTCCAAGGTCACGTGTAAATGGCAGACCTGGGACTGGAACCTGAGTCTCCAAAGCTCATGCTCTTGATAAACCTATATTTATTGTTATCTTTTACTCTATTTTCCATGATACTTATGTATTGTCTATTTAGAAAAAGAATGGGCTCTCAGGAGCTGAAGGAATGTGATCACAGCCATAGTGCACGCTCTCAGGGTTGAAAACCAGGAGATCCGAAGGCCGCTCGCAGTCCTGGCCCCAGGACACAGATGTTCGACGGGCAGCAGCAGTGTCTGGTTCTTTTCAATCCCACTGCTGTCAGAGTCACGCTGGAGTAAAACACACAGCTTGGCCCTGATCCTCTGACAATAGACTGCTGAACAGAATCTCATTACATTGAGAATAGCACAATACTCATATCTTTGGAATCTACTTATTTTGAAGAATGCAGATGTTTCCCTCCTATTCCTTCCTTATTAGCATGGTGCTTGTGCTGAGGCAGGATCACAGGGGAGGTCTGTGGTCTGCTGCTGAAGATGCTCTTACAGCAATTCTGCCAGGGCAAAGGGTGGGAAGAGGGAAGATAATGAAAGATGTAGTCCTACCGCATGGGTAATTAGTTCAACAATTTGCTGAGAAAAAGTAATCAATCTTAGAGAGGTCTTGCTTGATTTTTATAAATCCTGTTGTGCATTAGTTGGATGCAGAAATACACACACAAGGTAGCCTTCCTATTCTGAAAACAGAATGATCAACTCATTTGCTGTTACCTGAACTGTATAAACCTACTGAGAGTTGTGCAGAAATTGTACTCTACTTAATCATTTCCCTGAACTGAAACCCTTCCCTAAATCAGTCTCTTAAGATCCTTTGTCTTCTGCAAATTCTTAGTAGAATTCCATCAATAGATGGCTAATAGATGATGAGACCACAAGGAAATCAGAAGAAAATTATTTCAAAGGAAGACTATTACACCTGCTCTCACGTATGAATACTAAAGGAAATACCTTAGACTGACTTTGGAGAAAACAGAGCTATTTAGGTCAAGATCAGATTCTTCAGCAGCAGTTTCAAAGGGAGATCTGTGTGCCAGAAGTTTATTGGCAAGTACTCTTGGGATTAACACCTGTGAGGAAGTGAAGGAAACACAGTTGGGCAGAGGGAGGAAGTCGGCTGTTGATGCAGTCACAACAGAGGCTCAGCCAATACCATGCAGAGCTCTGGTGATGGAATGCACTTCAGGGTTGGATCTAGGGGACCAGGCTGGGTACCTTGGCATTATTCAGCCTTTAGATGCAGCCTGACCCCAGCAAGAAGGGGTAAACTTGAGCAAAACACCTCTTCTCAGCCAAAGGCAATTCCCAGAGAGGCCTGACAGTGGAGGGTTGTGTACAAGCAACAACCTTCCTGCCCCCTAGAGGCAATGGGAAACCACAGAGGCTGTGGAAATATATCCTACAATGTCACAGGGGAATATGGATAGAACAGGAGAGCATCCCGTACAAACTGCAAGCCCACTTCTCAATTTTGCTGTCAACATGGCCATGTAATTAGAATATTCCTTTTTAATTCCGAGCTATTTTACCTCTCCCGAGTTCCAGTTTCAATTCTATAAAGTCAGTATGAGCAGCTGTCATGAGTAATTGTGTTCCCCCGACCCTCCATTTTAAAACTTCTTAGGAATATTTTGTAAAACTTTGGGCCCTCCAATTTACTCCTTTTTCCAATGATTAGTAAATGAAGTTGGAAGATAAATTTTTAGTACATTTCCATTAAAAAAACCATCTACAGATAGTCACTGGCTACCCAAATGTCCTAAGAATGATGTCTATATGGGGATGGTGGGATCACTGTTTCTGATTACTCCTTATACAAAGAACATATTTCAATGAGAAAAAATTACAAGCAACCATCTTAGCCTGAACAGATCAACCCTTCCCTTCATCTAAGTTGCCTACTTTATTTTGAGAAATCAGATGGTATGCTTCTACCCAGCTCAGTGTTGAATAACAACTTCTTCTTTTCAAAAACACCCCAAAAGAAGATAGCTTTCAAGTGGAGGAGAGTTAAACTTGAATATCTTCGTTCCAAGGTAAAAGCCTTATATTGTGTTTTCCCATGGCCTCTAGTGACATTTTAAATCAACTTTTCTACATAGAGGCAGGTTAAGAGAGAATCAAACACCAGGACCAAAAGGCAGAAAAAAACAATGTTAGTTTCTTAACATGACAAGTAATAATACATGCCACATCAACATAGACAAAGCAAAGGCATCTCTCAGTGGTGTACTTGGTTTGCTCTGGTCAGAGAATCTAGTTTTCTGGAAATATCATTCCTAGTTTGGGAGCCCAAAGTATGGGATAGCACTGGAATACCATGAGTTTGTTTACTACATTTGCAGACATATTGAGTCTGAAACACTTTTCAAGAAAAATTTAAAATATTACTTCAAAATAGGTTATAATGTTTATCACTTTGAGTTTCTTGGAAATAGGACAACATGTAAGCAGAATTCTTAATTATGTCATCACCGACCAGCATGCATGGTACTATCACTCTTATTTAATGAGTTCAAGACCACCACACACACAAAATGAGCACTCTGAGCCCAGCACTGTGCTGAGTGTTGGAGCCTCAAGGGGAGTTAGATTCAGATTGTGGTTATCAAGAACCTGGAAACTAGTGGGAAAACATAAATCTGGTTATTAAATAACCTCAATTTAAATTCTTTTGGCTTTCTGATACCTGGAGCATGTGGATATTCTTCCAGTCAGCACTGAAGAATACCTGTACACCAGAAGAATGACCTCAGTGTTAGATTGCTTGCCATAGAGCTGTCATCAAAGGCCCAGGAAGAAAACTGATAGACCAGAGAAATGGCCTAATAAAGGATGCATTAACTTTCATTCCTCATGATATTCCCAGCTTTGTCCCCTCATACAATGAGCTCATCAGAAAACTATATGTCTGGACTATATTACTCTGGTCCCTCTAGACTTGGTTTCTCAGAATCATGCCTTAACGTCGTACCAGAGATTTTAATCAGGACTTACTTGTGGTCATGAGTAAAATATCTCTGCTTTCTGAGGCTTCGATCATTATGTCATTTACATTTCTCCCAAGACCAATATAAATCTTATTGCTCACAATTACTAGAATACTTCCTTTCTTTGAGCCATTGGTTTTATAACCTAGACACTTTAATTATGAGGAGAAACAAAGTCCAAGGTAATATTTCAAATTCATCGATGACAAATTCTAACAGATTATTTAAACAAAACCTAGGGAATTTTACAGTAAAGACACTGACCTTTGAAGATGACATTGTAGGGACAATCTTGATACTAGCAAAAACAAAATACTGTTCAGAATGGATAAGAAGTTGGAATCAACTTTTTAAAGATACTGACATTCTTAAAGAGAAGAATTCTGACCTCTTGCTTATAACAACAATGATGCGGCATAATAGAAAGAGCTCATGACATTAGAATGGGAAGACAAGGACTTGGGTGCAAGTTCACCCATTCAGCCATGTGACTGAAGCAAGAATTTGACCATCATTGGAAATACACACAATGACCTACATTAATGGGTACCTGACAATCCCTCAGAATACCTCTTCAGTTATAAGACTAAGGTATTGAGGCCTGGCTGGTATGGCTCAGTGGATTGAGTGCTGGCCTATAAACCAAAAGGCTGCCAGTTTAGTTCCTAATCAGGGCACATGCCTGGGTTGCAGGCCAGGTCCCTAGCTGGGGGCATGTGAGCAGCAATGAACTGATGTTTCTTTCCCTCTCTTTCTCTCTCTCTTCCCCTCTCTCTAAAAATAAATTAATTAAATCTTAAAAAAAAAGACTAAGGCCTTGAAAATGGGATAAACCCACCTGACATTTAAATGCCTATCTATCATAGCATCTGTGAGCTTCATATAAAATAAACTTACTGAAGAATTTTGTAAACTATAAAATAATGTATATTTTTAAGTATTTTGACTATTTTTATTATTATAAGCACCTCATTATAAGGACAATACATTTTGATTTATATTTTAAGTCTTCAAATTATTTATTTTCATTTTGTTTATTGTCTATCTTCCCCACTGGACAGTAGGCTCTTTATGAGCAAGAACTCATCCGTCCTGCTCATTTCTGTATCCCTGATACAGAGAGATCTGATCAGATCACTGGGGAGAAGTAGGGAGGAGTGGTAAGAGTTTGCCGAGGCAGTGGTAAGCCGTCTAGGATGGGGTTGGCTGAGAAGCTGAATGCCTCCAGAGCATGGAAATAAAAAGAGGGGAGGCTCTCTGGTTTCTGGGCTGGTTCTGTCTGGCTCTCAGGCTCTTCTTCCCCCAAGGGTTCTTGAATGATTATGCTCCAGCTGCCTGGACTTCCCAGCAGAAGGTATTTTGGATGGGAAGGAACTCTGCATATAGCCTAGGATTGGGCTGGCCTGGCAGAGCAGGTAGGTTTATTATTTGGGTGTTCTGGAGGGAATAGGCTCTGGGGCAGAAGCCTGCTGTTCTTCCAAAATTGTGTAGCTTTTGTATATTATGTTGTTTTAGTTTGTAAACTAACACTATAGAAATAAGATAACTAAAAACTAACAGGGGACATGAAAGGAGAACTCAAGTGTTAGAGTTTAGCCTTAATTGATAGGCTTAAGGGATTAAAACTGTGACTTGATAGCCTTAAGGGACTGCTTTTGAACAAAGACTCCCTTCCTTATCAGCCAAACCTTTGCCTCTGGAATTCTGCCTAGAGGGTGGCAGGAAGTAGCAGGACCCCAACTGCTGTTCAGTAACATCACTAGTATATAACACAGAGCCTGGCACATATTAAGGACTAAATACTTATTTGTTGAATTAAAATTTGAGTGAACTTATTATTTATATGGTAACTCCTACTGTATGTTTAACATATTTAGCTCTAGGGTTGAAGTGAATAATTCAACGTAACTACACCTGCTGGGAAGACCCTAAGAAAGTATAGCAGAGGTAACTGTGAAGCACAGAAAGAAAGTAAGGATAAGAGGAATCATTGCAGGACAAAGTATAACAGTTTAGAGAACAGAAGCATTATTCATTTTCCTCAAAGTATGTACTGCTGACTTACATTTCATATGATTATAATGCACACCTACAAAGATGCTAACTTCTTTCATGTCTTTAAATTTCCAGTTTCTTTATTATGATCTATGTCCTCAATGTTGCTGGTTCAAAGAGTAAGTAAATTCTGCTACACTCAACAATCACTGGGCACCTACTACAAGCCAGACAGTGAGCAAAGCACTGGGGATAAACACAGTGTGTTTCTTGGTGTGAAGAGGCCCATAGTCAAGGGGGAGGCCTTAAAAGGACTATTAGAATGCTGTGTTTAACTCTAGCCTGGTAACATGTACATGCTGTGGGAGCACAAAGAGGGTAGGGATTGTTCTGCCCGCCTGAAATAGATACGGGAGGGATTTCCAGAGATGGATAACACTGAACCTGAGCCCTGATGGATGAAAGAGGCAGAAGGGAAAGAGCATATCACGGGTTTAAGCAAAGCAAGTAGTTCCGTGTGATTGTAGACAATGTTAGAAATGCTAGCTGGAAGTTTGATAGGAGTAGGTGCTAGAATGGTAAGGAATAGTTAGGGGAGATACTAAGGAGTTTTTAGCATGCATATATTTTGAAACAAGTTATCTTATATAAGAAAACTGTTAAAAACACTGTTTACTTAGCACAACTCAGTCCCACTTAGAAAACTATGCTCAACATGTACACTAGACCAGCAAAGACCCTAGAGCAATACCTCTGTACATAATGCAGGAGTGCCATTGTTTTCCACTGGAGGAATTTATTAAAAGAAAAAAATTAAAATAAATTCTCAAACAGAACACAAAAAGATACTATAGACAAATAGACAATGAAATTAAAAAATAAGTCACTGAAAAGAGAAATAATATAATTAATAATTACTCAAAAAAATAATCACCTTCACTAGAAATGATGAATTTTTTAAAAAACAGGACACCTGTTTATACTTAGCCAGTTGGGCTAGATAACATTCAAAGCTGCAATGGTGTGGGAAAAAAACACTCATTTGTTCAAATGGGAAAATAAATGAACTTCCTAAAGAATAACATATTAAGACTCTTTTAACCCTGGCTGGTGTGGCTTGGTGGATTGAGCGCTGGCCTGTGAACCAAAGGGTGGCTGGTTTGATTCCCAGTCTAGGCCACATGCCTGGGTTGTGGGCTGGGTCCCCAGTGTGGGGTACATAAAAGTCAACCACACATAGATGTTTCTCTCACTCTCTTTCTGCCACCCTTCCCCTCTGTCTAAAAATAAATAAATAAAATCTTTTTTTAAAAAGACTCTTTTAAAAGACTTTTTTAAAAAAGAATCTTTTTGAAAAGACAAAGTCTCAATTCCCTAGAAATATAGCCTAAAGAAATAATCAAAGATGCATATGAAATTTACATACAAAGATGTTGCTGTGAGAGGTGTTCATTAAAAACAAAATTAGAGAGAAGTTAATTATCCAACAATAGTGGAGTGATGGAGTATAGCAATCTATTATTCAGCTATTAGAAATGTTTTCAAGAAATTTTTAATGCCATATATGAGTTATCATGACAAAATAAAAAACTGGAATACAAAATTATATCTATTGCATGGGTTCCTTTGCATATATGCATGCTTGCAAAATACAAACAAACAAATACAAAAGATAATGCTTTTCTTTAAAAAAGTAGAAATTTAAAAAGTAGAAACTTTTACTTTTCTCGGTTTCGGTATTTTTATTTGATTAATTTTAGTTAAAGATTCAACTCTTGCAGAAAACTTTTCCTGACCCCTAAACTTGAGGACTTCTGTGGCAGTCCATGAACACTCCCATCATCATACAAACTATGTTGAAACTACGCACTTGTTTATCTCTCTCCCCACAAAAGGTGAATCCCTGAAACCAGCAATAGCATGTTAGTCAGCTTTGGTGCACTGAAGATAGCATTTGGAGAACTAAGACTGACCTAAACTTCCCTCTTTGGTTCAGAACAATCATATATCTGGTTTTAGAGAAGAACTGGGGTGCTTAGCAGGGGCTGTAACACTCTCCCCTGCCCCTACACAGGCATAAACTAGAGCTCCCAAACTAATCCACTATTCTGGACCCTGCAGGCCTAGGTTACCTTGGATTCTGGTGAAGGTCCTTGCATATCCACTGCCACACGCCTCATAGACCACTGCTCTGTTAGTCCCTGGAACAGCTGAAAGCTTTGGGTTGAGGACTGCTGTGTCAAAGGGGGGTTCCATTTCTTATGCTTTAGAGACCAGAGGGATGATAAAGGCCTTCTAAGGCATTCCCTTTCTTTCTCTCTGGCATTTCTCAAATCCTAAAGACTCTAGGATTTTCTGCTCCCCAGACATATCTAGATGATGCCTTTTGTCTGGAATAGACTCCGGTTTTCTCTATTAGGAAAATTAAGCCTTTCTGCCAAAAACTTGCCCTTTTGCTTGCTTTCTGGGAAATGCTCTATATTGTGTGCTCCACCCAGCTCCAGGATGAAGGGTTTTTTTTTGCTTCAGAGCAATGACAGGCTGGCCTCACACTCCCCTAAGACCTCTGTTTTCTAACTATCAGAGAGTTTCAGGCATTAGGATTTTATTTATAATCTGCAAAAATATATCTAAGTATGTGTATAAGCAATCTGTTCTTTTTAAAATTTCTTTCCTAATCACAAGAGCCACTGCTCGGAATTGTATTTTCAACTTGGCTAATTGGGAGATTTCATGCCAGAGATGGTGGCCAATAATTAGGTACCATTTGAGCAGTTCGACATTATCAGTACCAGATTTGAAACTGAACATCAACAAATGTGCCTGCCAATTCTGAGCATTTATGCTGTGGTCCTTTGCTTATTTATTTGTATAAGTTCTGCTATGATCTCTAACTCTTTAGACATCTAAGTATACTAAAATGTTCTCTACTTAGAAGGACCCATATTGAACATTGTTTTCCTATCATTTTTTGTATCTCAGCTCCAGTTTTTATTTTCTTTTCCCTAAAAGAGGAATGAGAAATGCAATACAAAAAAAAGAATGAAATTTGAAATACAAGAGGAAAGCAAGAGGAATCTGAATATATTTGCCAATACAGAATAAAAGTGACAGTGTCTCTGTGACTTGGCACCCAGCAGAATTAAAGCCAAAACCAACAACAACAGCAACAAAAACTTGTAAGGAACTACTTTCTATAACAAAAGATCAGGTAATAAAGGAAACCACAACAAAGAAAATGAGACATACACTGAGCAACACCTCTCAGTGTGGGCCGTGATGTTGCAGAACATGATTAGGTTCTTGGTGGGGAGCAAATGAAGGAAGCCATGTCCCTTTTCCTAGTTACTCTTTTTCTTGCTCTTACTGGAAAATTACACCATTACTTTTAAAATATTAACCTATTTCTATCACCCAAGTTTCAGAAGAAAGTACTAAGTGAAAGAGGGCAAATTTCCTTGAAAATCATGTATTTAACAGATTTACTCATGGTTCATAGCTGTGACCCCAAAACCTATTTCTAATAAAGAAAGTGTTGGCAGAGCTGAGTCCTCAAGGGGGTTAAATCCTGCTCATCCAGCCCCAGCTGATGGAGACAGTAAACAGATTGTATGATAGAGGTCAATGATTTTCAACAGATACCTAATAACTGAGTCTAGAAAGGGGTGTGGGGGAGAAACTCAGCCCTCTCCTTTTGGCAGAAAGCTTTACTTTTTTACATTTTAAAACTATTTACAATTCATATGGTTTCCAGACCCGGTCTCCAGAAGCAAGGGCACAGTTCCCTGCCTGGGTCTCTCAGCTCTCCACATGTGATTTCTCAGGCAACCAGCCACATGAGCATTTGATTTGAAAATTAAGCCTTAAATTTAGCAGTGCGAAGGAGAAAAATATGTCTAAACAGAAATGCTGGGCAAGGGGCAAGGTGACCAGATGAAGCAAGCTGGGTTAACAGGATTTGTTAAGCCAAGCAATTCAAATAGTCCGGTTAGAGGAAAACATCTGATGTGGAAACAAGGAAGCCCATCTCTGCATCTCTGTCCAAGTGTCTTTGGCTGCCCAGGTTCCCACATGTTTGTTTCCTGACATGCTGCAGCCAAGGGGTAACTGTGAAAGAAACAGCGAGCACTGTTTCAAACACTACTACCTTGAGCTCTGATAAGTTAGAAGTGAAGCCCAGCTGGACTTAATCCTCTCCCTTTCTTTAAATGTCAGACAGGGTCCCATGCACATTCAGGTGCAGCAACATCAGGGAGACTCCCAGTAACACAGAGCACTTGGATTAAAGATGGGTCTCAAATCCAAATACCCAACAGCAAACACCGATCTCAAGTGACAATGACCTCAGACAATGATGTTCATAGAACACGCACTGTGTGAACACCTCCTCCTGCCCCATATTAATTGTAGGGAAGAAAGAAGGGGAAAGGGATATACATTCGAGATATTCTGATCTTGACTCAAAATGATTTACTGAACTCATTTAAATGCATCTGGCTCATTCATCATATAATTATTGAGCCTCATCTGCATGCAGGACACTGTTCAGTTAGGTGATGGGAATACAGAGATTGTTTCAGCCTCCAGTAATTCACAAGAGGGTAAGGACAGACAAGTATGGCAATAGACAACTAGCCCCTGCCTACATCTACCCTGCCCCACTCCATTGGTTGGCCCTAAGCAGCAGCCATGGGCTTTTCCAAAGGTAAAATCTTCCATGTATTTCCTCTGTTCTTGGAAAAAGACCCAAACTCTTACCATGTCTTTAAGGTCCAGCAGGTTCTGGACTCTGGCTGCTTTTCCAGACTTATGTCCCACTGCTCTTCTCTCAGCCTTACTCTCTATGCTTCTGCCACTCAGTCCCTCATAGACCCCATCCTCCTCCCATCCACAGAGCTTTGCACATGCTGTTACCTTTCCCTGGAAGTCTCCTTTCCATCCCATCACCCATACTTGCCTAATCAACTCTTTCTCTCTCTCTCTCTCTCTCTCTCTCTCTCATACACACACACACACACACACACACACACACACACACACACACACACACAATCTTGTCCTTAGCAGCATTCTTGCCTCAGCTTGTAATGAAACACTACTCAGCATGACTATTTGTCTGTTTGGGTTTGATGCTGAGTTTCCCAGCATCTAACAAACATCAACATATGAAGACAAATAAATGAAAGGGAAGGAGACCTTTAAGACACTATGTGCTATGATGGAAGTGAGCACAGGATTTGTGGGAAGATCAGGTCAGGGGATTAACTCTGGCAGTCTCATGCTTTGAATCGTCTCCTGACACTTTTTCCTACAATTTTGTCCATATAAAATAAACCATCTTCATTTTTGGAAGATCCTAGGGTAAGGTTGCTTTCTTCTTTCCCTAATCCATTCTGTAATTTATTTGCTTATGTCCAATTCTCCTCTTCACCATCATCTATTATTATTTTATTATCATTACTATTGTATCCACCCTTATACTTTTAACCTCCCATTTTCTGTTAAATATTTTTATCCTATAGATTCTCTGACTTCCCTTCTCAAGTGCCTCATGATGACAACAACTCTATAGGGAGTCATGGAGTCTCACTATTTGAGGACTGGGAGGGACCTTGAAATGCCTAGCCCAATGGTATTCAAATTTCAATGTGCATAAAAATTCCACTAAGTGCTGATCAAAATAGAGTCATAGACCTCCAACCCAGAGATTTTGATTCTGGAGGTCTGGGGAAAAGCTCAAGACTCTGTACCCCAGTAGATTTGGACCCAGACAGTCCTCAGCTCTCATTTGGAAAAGCACTAAACAGTCCAGTGATATCCATGGAGGCCCCTCAAGGGCCACCACAGAGGATGGGGGGGTGGCCAAGAACACATGCTCCCCCACCTGGTTTCATCCTGAGCAGCGCTTGTATCTGTTCTGTATGTTAGGATTCCATATAAGATTTCAGTTGAAAGGACTCTGCTGATTGGAAAAAGAAGAGTTTGAAAATGACTAGCATCCAACCCTCTTGTATTACAGCTGAGAAAACTGAGGTCCATGGTTCTCAGTCACACAGCCAACTAGTAACAGAGCCAGCACCAGACCTCTGTCTCCTGATACCAGGCTAGTGGGCTTTCCCTACTGCCTCATGGTATAGAAGGACAATACAGGTCTCAAAAGTCCTATATGAGCAGTCTATACATGAAGATAGCAGGCATAGCTGGACCACATTTTATCAGAGCACATAGCTGGAGTGATGAATTTATGCTAGCTTATCTATCTGTATTTTTCAGCCAACATGTTCTTAGCCTCCCTCAGCAATAAACCTATGAGGAGCTAGTCATCCTTTATAACCTGAATCCTTCCCTAATCCTCCTATCTCGCCTCTCTCTCTCTCTCTCACCCCATCATTCAATTAGCTTTTCAATGGCTGAAACTTGCTGGAAACCAATTCTTTCTCTGAGACGATGATAGCCCTGCCACCACCCTCCCAATTTGTGGTGGGGACCTCCCAAGCGAGCATTTCCACAGCATCTCAGGTTTCCTTTTATCACAGCACTTACTGCTGTAAAACAGTCTGTTTATTTGTCCATCTCTTCCCCTAAACTCCAGGCTTCTTGAGGGAAGGAACACGAATCCCTGTCTCTCTAGCATCCAGCATAGTGTCGGTGCAGAGGACTGTTACACAACTGTGGCTGAGTGGCAGATGGATGAGTGGTTAACACAAATCCCTGCCACTACTCTCACACCCCTGTGAAACTTCTGCTTCATGTCCCTGATGCAGGCTTAATGTGTGTGACTGACGCACAGAGCAAATTAGATGATCCGATAAAATTCATCCCTAGTTGCCAGCATAGCCCCTTCAGTCTCACTGATGTTCATGTGTCCTCTCCCAAGAAGCCTTCCCTAATTGAATTCCATTTCTCAATACTTCACTTTTCTTCTTTCTGCTCAAAATTCTTCATCCTGGGCTTACCACAGGACATTAGTCAAATTTAAAATCCAATGAATACTTATTTTGAATAAAGGCTCACTTCTTTTCTAAAGCTTACAGAAAGCAAACTTTATTGCATATATAGTCTCCATTTTAAAATGCTATCATCTTTCTTCACATCTTCAAAATCTCTTCTTTCTCTGTCATTAGAGTCCGTTTTCTTCCTTCTGCAGTGTTGAGCATCACCATGCCAATTACACTTTCCCTTTCTTCCTTACCTCCAGTGACGGGCCCACAAGGCCACAGCCAGAGTTCCCTTTCCATGTGTCATTGACAACACTCTTACAGCACCCAAATTTCCCAAGTGCTTTTGAGTTTTTTTATCTAATTTAAAGATCATTACTCTTACTTCCTATGCTCTCTGCCCCTCTTTGTTTTCCTTCTTCTGTTATTGCACATCTAATTTTTGCCAGAAATCAACAAGCAGAGATAATTTTTAAAATTCCTGGCATGGAATAAGGAAATGGATCTTAGTGCTTGGGAACACTACTCAAGTTTAAAGGTGATTTCATGTGTCCCTGAATTACAGCTTCAAGGTACCATTTGCAGCCACGTTCCCAAGCCCTGCTAAGGTTCTCTGCCACCTGGCATTGTCTTGTCTGCAGAGCCTGTATTCCGATAAGAATTTTCAAAAGTTGAACATTCCAAATGAGATGAGTCACTTTGCTCACCCACCTTACACGTGATTAAAAATAATAAAATGCTGAGAGTATTGTGGCAATTCTAGAGCTAAGCCTAGGACATACGAGGTAAGTATGATTGCATTATATTTGGGGCAAAAATTACATTTTATTTAACTTTGCATCCCCAGCATGTAGCATCCTGCCTGACATATAGTAGGCATCTAATAAATGTCTAGTGAGTAAAAAAATGAACAAGCAGAACCTCTCAACTAAAAGCTGAAAGCAAGTGAACATTCATCTCCTAGGTCTGCTATACCAGATGACACAAACTAGGTGGTTTAAAGAAGCAAAACTTTATTCTCTCACAGATCTGGAGGCTAGAAACCCAACATCAAGGGTCATCAGGGTAGCTCTCACTTTGGGGGCTCTAGGGAACAATCTGTTCCATGCCTCACTTCCAACCTCTGGTAGCCCCAGGCGGCGCTTGACTTGGGACAGTTTAACTCCAATCTCTGTCTCCATCTTTATATTATCTTCTTTGTGTATCTTCTTTCCTTCTCTTATAAAGACACTTGTGATTGGATTACTCAGATGACTTCATCTCAAGATGCCTAATTTAATTACATATGCAAAGACTTTTTTTCATAGAAAACACTTAAATTCCAATGGGCATATCTTTGGGGGTAGGGAGGCATTGTTCAAACCATGACAGTAAGATACAGTAAAATCTCAATTATTTTTTATATGACTATTCTTTGGAAGATTTGAAAGGATAAGAAAAGAAGAGAAAGCAAAGATGGAGAAGGAAGGAGTAATACAATGCCTTCACAAGTTCATTGCAGTTTTCTCCTAGCTGGGTAGGAGAATCTATATTTTCTTCACACTTTTTTAATTGTTCTTAATTTTCTACCAATAGCAGACAGATAATATACCAATCTAAAATGCATGGAAGGAATTAACTCAGGATATTATCTCAGGATATTTAAAGCTAAATATTCCTGTAGTAGAAATGTATTATAGTGTAAGTATTTAATCAACAATAAGTAGTTAATGAACAAATGCTATTAAAACATTTGTTTGATTTGGTATAGACAACATGTGGACTGTGATTGAAACCAAATTTACTTCCTATAATATTATAATCTCTTTTATCTTTCATATTTTAAGATCTTAAGAGAGCTTTACATTATGAAATCCTAAGGCCTTTGTAGTTTGAGTATGGGTTTGTTCTTTCAAAACAAATTCTAGATCTTTTCCCTATGACAACAGTGAAGACATACATAAACCTATCTTTTTAAAGAAGAGAGAATCTAGTTTTAAATGTTACATAGAATATGGTGTAGTTTAAGCTTTCTTTGTCATGCAAGGTGGAAAAATTACACCTCATTACAGAAAAATCTGCTGTTTCGGTGAGCAGCTGTGATGGGTTGGAGTTCACAGCCAGGGAAGAACCAAACCACTCTGAGTAATAAAAGGGAGATATATGTATGAGGAGGGGTCCTAAATACTGAAAGAAATGGATTAGAGCCAATAACACTGAGCACTGAATGGGGAAGAGATTATGAATGCCAGCAGCGGAAAGAGAACTTGGTGGAAGAAAAATGTTAAAAGGGGATTCCACATTTTTTGCTATGAAGTATGTAAAACAAAACTCCTCATGTATAACCCCACAAAATCTTCATTCAACTCTACCTTGTTCTCTAATGCTTTGTGGGAGAAGGAGGCAGTAAGAGAGCTTTAAGAGGAGCAAAAGGAAGCAGCTGACATCTGGATTACATAAATTTTTAAAAGAAATTAGGAGATGCCACTGAAAAGCTCATGTGCAGAGTTTTGCAAATGTTATAATTTCCTGTTATTTCAAGATGTACCTCATTTGGGGAAATAGTCACCATTTAGAAATTTAACACTTTAAAAAGTTATATTTATGCACTGTAATAATTGATTACAATGGAAAATCACTTATAAGAACCTTAACAATGTCACAGCTCACACACAGAAACCAGCCGTTGGCAAGTGGGCACTTCCATCTGCAGAGCTGACACGCAGAAACTGCCCAAGAAATGATCAGTCCAAGACCAAAGAAACTGAAATTAATTTGTTGAGGGTGACACTACTTTTCAAACATGTTTTCTGTGATTTAGTAGCATGAGCTAAAAATTAAATTAATTTTTAAACAACTTCCTCTGAAAAAACCACTGAGACTATTCCCATTAGCTTCCTTTTGAACTCGCTGTCGTTTAAGCCTATAATGGTATGTTTCATTAACATTGTTTAAAAGAAAAAGAATGAAGCTTTTTCCCTCAATTTTCCTTTCAAATATGCAGTCTCTTTATATAGACCCCAAATAGCTCTCCTGTAGACCCAGTGGTACCATCATTAACATATAAATTATCTGGGTGAGCTAAAGATTTTAAAAAACTCAGGAAGTTAGTACTCTGCCTTGTTGTTCAACCACAGAGGCCTCCACTCCAATTGCAACAAAGCCAACAAAGCCCTGACGAACACAAGGTAACTCAACTCAGGGTTCATCAGTTCTCCCATGTGATCAATAGAACCCCAGAACTGGGCGTGTTCACACTCCCCCACTGCACACAGACACCCTCAGTAGTGTCAGCTTCAGATGCATGAAGTTCAATGATCTTCGGTATTTTTGTTGCAGGTGCCCAAGAAGGAAAAGAGCATATTTAATAAGAAGAATCCACTCTCACCCAAGACTGACATTCTGAATCGAATCCAGAAGAGGGCAATGCCATACATGAATTTCTCCCTCTCTTGGGTAAGTTATTTCCAAGAATTCAGCAGCAAATGATAGATCTTTTGACATCGGTCTACATACCTCCACTCTGGCAGGACAAAGGAGAGGGAAAGAGTTCTGTCATAGCTGCCGAAATGGTCTGTGGGTCACACTGCCCTCAGTCACTGCCCAAATGTTCTCTAGGAACTCCGCAGACCAGAACTGATGTATATATTTTACATGCGAGCGCTACATTACTATGTAGCTAGTAATTATAATATAAAACTTATATTCACACTGTTTCAAATTATTGATGTTTGGGAATTGAGTCACTAATATATTTTTTTAATGGAACATTTTGGGGTTTTTTTTACATGATTAAGGGAAAGATAGACTTGAACTCTGACAGCCACCCATTCAGGAATTTCAATGTTTGAAGAGACTGAAACCTCCTGGCTTCAGTGCATCCAACCTGGTCCTGCTCACACTTACACCCTGGGGCCCTGACAAAGGTGGTTGGTGGTGGACTGAGCAACAGTGCTTCCTGTTCTTTTTACCTCATATAGGAAATAATGGGTACAATGTAACCTTCTTAGGTAAGTTTTATAAATACGTCATAAAAACCCAGTCTTAGAAAAAAAGGTAATTCTATCAATTCAGAGAGATCAAGAAACTACATTTTAAATTAAAAACAAATGAGGAAGAGGAGAGGGTAGGGTTGGGTGGGTGGACTGGAATGGGAGTAAGTGGGAGAAAACTGTACTTGAACAATGATTAAAATAAAATTAAAAACAAAACAAAAAAAAGAAATATCAAACAATAAGAAAGTATTTATCTGAATTATGAAACATGCATTTAACAGAATATTATGCAGCCTATAAAAATTATGTGTACAAAGATAATAGAAAGACATTGGAAACTGGTAATGATATCACGTGAAGTGAAAACAGAAAAACAAATATATATGTGTATATATATATACACACACAATTATAAGAAATCTTGGCATAGAAAAAAAGACTGAAAGGACATAGAACAAAATAGCAATGCTTTTGGATAGTGGAAGTGTGAATGTTATTTTTTTCCCTCTACTTTTTCTTATTTTCCAAATTTCTCTTAATGGACATGTGCTACTTTTATAGTGGAAAAATAACTATATGCTAAGAAAAATGAAACAAAATTTCCCATCTTAATATCCAGTGGGAGTTATCTTTCAAACTAGAAAAGTTGGTTAAACAAAGAGAAAATTTATTTCTATTGAAATAGTGTATTTGTTCACATAATTATGCAGGAATAATATCTAGTAATTTCAAGCTTGAATAGTGCAGATAATCCTCTGCAGCACTGAAAGAAAGCCCTTGTCTTTCTCTATAAATACACACAGATTCCAAATGGAAAACGATTGAATAAGATTGATGGGAACATCCTGTGAAAGAGCCTGGAAAATTTGAGCCAAATTTACCGATGCTCAGGAAGGTATGAAGTGGAATGTGTCGCACAAAAAGCTGATAGTCAGGAGCAATTTGAAGTCTAGAGGTGTCCAGGAAATATCCTGACTGAGAGGGTAACTGCGCTGAAGCATCTGAGCTCAGACTGTTCTCATGCAGACATATAGGTTCAGAAACTGTTAGGGGTGTAAAAGTATTGTGCAAAAGTGATCATGATTCTATTTGTGAATAGTTATACAACCCACAATGCTGGCAGCCTGCAAGATTCAAACAGGGGATCCAAGGATAAGAGTCAGAAGTCTGGGGTTATAGCAGAGTTCACTTTCTTCTCTGCTTGCTTCTCTCACCTGTAACAAAGCTGTTGTATAAAGCAGTGCCATCCAGTGGAAATAGAATGCCAGTCACAAATGCAAGCCACATAGGTAATTTTAAATTTTCTAGTAGCCACATTCAAAAAGAGTTTTTAAAAAGATAAATTTAGTTTTAATATATTTTGTATAACCCACTATATACAAAATATTATAATTTTGAAATTGAATCAATATATAACAAATTATTAATGATGTATTTTACATCCTGCTTTTGGTACTAAGTCATCAAAATCTGATATGTATACCTTATATTTACTACATATCTTAATTGGGACCAGCCACATCTCAAGTGCTCAGCAGTTCCATGTGGCTAGTGTCTACCTCATTGGGTAGCAAAGGATCTCCCACACACCTTTCCTTATCTAAAGTCCACAACTAGAAACATTGCTGAGATAGAACAACAAATATTGGAAGAGGCGTAAATATGTGAAAGTCAACAAGTGACTCAGTTCTGAGAACAGTACGTGTAATGGAGAAAAAAAGACAAAAATGGGAAAAATTAAAATTTGAATTTCTGAAGGAAAGGAAAACACAGTAAAGTAGTTATTTATTGGCCAAATGTTTGACTAAAAACTTAAGCTTGAACACAGCAATAAATGTAAATAAGCATTTTAGTTATCTATCCCTTTATAAGGATAGCTCTAATATGAAAAACTGTGCTTACCATTTTAAAAATGAATGGAATTTCTTTCTTGAATGTCTTTTAATATTAGCGAGATGTAGGCATAAAGATGTAGATACAGGCAAAGAGATGGCTGCCATTACAGGTTCTGAACTCGAACAAGTGTTCAAGTCATCTTGGAAACTTTTAAAAAGCACCAGGGCCTCGCCTCCAAAACCCTCAGGTAATTGCTCTGGGTTGTGGCTGGGCTGGGCACCGATATAATGTGCTGCCCAGGTGGAGGAGCACTGGATTAGATGACCTCTGTCCTCTGAGAGCCCCTCACGTGCCCAGGTGCTCCCACTGGGGCCAAGGATGTTGGCATGACTTGGGGAAACCTCCTCTTATCACACACTGAAGCATCTACCGGCATGCACAGATTCTGTCAGCAGGCATATGTCCTCTTGCCCGGGCTAAGAGTGTACACTTCCTGTTCAGCAGTCACCTTAATTCTGACTCTGTGGAATCATGCCACTCCTGCTTGGTGTTAAAACTAAAGCCTCCCGGGGATTTTATCCAAGCCTAGCACAACACCTACTTCTTAAGCACTTTCACATATGATAACAGATTGCAGAAACAGAAAACTGGTCCTGATTTAAAAAGAATGTAACAAAACCAAAAAAAAAAAGAATGAAATTGAAAAGAAAGATTATAAAGAAAGGGTTTTACTTCTTAAATTATTTTGTGGCTGAGGTTTACAATGTCCACCATCACAGCTTGCACAATACTAAGAACATAGGTGAGTAATGCTCCAGGCACTAAAAGTATAGTTATGTATGTTTATTTACATATACAGCATCCGGCACTGATAATGCCCCCTTTTTACAACAAAATCATAAGCATGTAATTCTGTAACATAACCATATCACACTCAAGCACACCATATGATATTTTAGGTGAAATGTTCAAATCAAAACTACAAATTATTACATCCATATTATTACCCTACCAACCACATTCAAGCAAGTGTTACTTTTGCCAACCCTGTATATTACATATAAGCTACATATTTATTATGTAATTATGTTTATGGTTCTATAATTGTTCTACAAAGCCCTTCACATATAAAATAAATAGTGAAGATACAGGCAGACCACAATTTCATACCTACACATTGCTTTATGATTGGGTAGAAGCCTAATTTACATCTTTACTTGCTATGAAACCCTGGACAAGTCACTCCCTTGCTGGGTCTTCATCTCTATTTCTAAAATTAGGCAGCATTGCCCACACCTTGGGGTTTTATTAGGGTTACATGTGGAAGCACTGCAGCCCACACACAGCATTTGCTCAGTAAATATGTATTGGGAAAGTAGCTGCCCACCTTCTTAGCACAGAGAGAGGGAGATGTGAAGCACAAAAGAAAAATTAATTGCCCGAAGTCACACAGTGGCCACTTACAGAGACCCAGATTTCCTGAATGGTGCTTTCACTGTGACCCACTCCCCTCAGCAGCCTCCTCCTCCCATGCTTCTTCTCCCTCCAGGAGAGGCTGATGAAGGCTCTTGCCCCAGCATGAATCCCAGGTCCAAGATGTCCTGCCAGGAGCACTCAGGGAAGCCTCCAGTAGCTGGTGGCACCCACCCCAGTAGGATGCCCACCCCAGTGGTACCTGGATCTCCCTGAGATCCAGTTCCCTAGAGGCAGAACCTGAGATGAGGATTCCCATCCAGGGGTTCATAAGAAAATACTTGGAGGAGAGACTGGTAAGAGAAATGAGAAGCAATACAAGGAAGAGGGGAAAGTCACACAGAAGTATGATTGCAGGCAAAGTCCCATCCTCAGCCTGGTCTCCAGAGGAGCTCAGAGGTGCAAATTACACCTCAGAGCTTCTTCAATTTAAGATTGAAGTGCTGATATTCCCTAATCCTGCCACATCGAAAAACTGGCTCCAGTACCACAAGGGCAGCGTTTTGAAGAAAGTGGGCAGGCTCAAGCCCTTAGGAGTGATGTTACACAGGAGCCAGGCATGAGCACAGGAAGACAATGATGGTCTAGTCAGAGACCAACAGCATCCTCAACAACCACCAGCTCCAAGGAGGACTCAAAGCTCCCTGGGCTATCTCAGATCTGAGCCCCTTTGATGTCTCTAACTTCTAAAAACCAAAAAGTCAAAAGCCAGCCTCCGTAGCCCAAGAACATCACACAAAGACCACCCTCCCAGCCACAGGAACTGTTTAATGATGGGGCTCAGCAAAATTTGGCAGGTCAAGCTCTTCTGGTAAATTCCCTCTCAGCAAGGATACTCGTTGCTGCTCAGCTTAAAAATTTAACAGACACTGTGCTAGGCTCAAGGGACACAGATGTAATTAAGAGAGGTGCCCTTCAAGAGTTCACAGTAGTAGGTAATTTACAAATAAAAAGTCTTGCCCTAGCTGGTGTGGCTCAGTGGATTGAGCTCTGGCCTGTGAACAAAAGGGCTCCTGGTTTGATCCCCAGTCAGAGCACATGCCTGGGTTGTGGGCCAGGTCCCCAGTAGGGGGCATGCCAAAGACAACCACACACTGATGTTTCTTTCCCTCTCTTTCTCCCTCCCTTCCTCTCTCTCTAGAAATAAATAAATAAAATCTTTTTTTAAAAACTTGCCTGATTTTAACTGATTCCTAAAGAATACTCTATCTCAAAGACATGTGCTTCTCCCTTCTACTTTACAACATCAGCAACAATACATTTTAAAACCTCACACCATACTGCATTACAGAGATGCTACCTCATAAGAACTCAACAAAAAGCTAAATGAAACCACACGGAAGTAACACTGAAGTTGCTTCTAATAATAATGACAATGTTAGCTAGCACATGTGGGAGACATGTGGCCATCAGGTTCCTGAATATCTGATCACTAACATTGTAATGAATATATATAGTTCTTCTATACTGGATCGTTTAAGAAAATGGTGTTAAGTGCGTGGCGAAGAAAAATGATCTTCATCTAAAACCACAGTTACAGACAGACTCTGCAAGTGTAATCCTGGTGGGACATGAGTGAGCCAGAAAGATGCCTAGAACCATGCAATTCATTTCCATTGTTAACAAGTTTTGAAGTGTTGCCACTGTAATATGGTGGTTAAAACCATGAGTTTTACACTCAGAGAGACTTTAAGTGTGAGTTTAGTCCTGACACTGAATAATTCTGTGGTTAAGCAAGTTCTTAAGAGGCAGTGACTTTTGTACACTAATGTGGTATGTGGCTTTGAGCTGTACTGCTGCATATCTTGACTTTCTCAAGTCTTCAGTTTTAACTAATTCCCTGGGAACATTTGATAATTAGTCTCATTACCGTGAAGTATCATCTCATATAAAGTGTGTTAAAGATATGTACAGTTACATAATGAATTTGAACTAGTAGCCTTAGCAGGTCTTTTAATGACTCTCCAATGAGCAGTTAAAATTTGTGGCACTGTCTGGGCAGTGACAGACACTGAGGCCTCCACCTGGAGGCCCTACGAGAGTTTTCTTATGAACCCCTTGATGGGAATCCTCGTCTCAGGTGCTGCCTCTAGGGAACTGGATCTCAGACAGTAGTTAATGCATACTCAACCTTATGGCAATCAGGAAAGTGCTTTTGGGTCTACCATTAGCGCCTGTGGGCCATAATCCAGGGATAAAATAAAAAGTCTGCAGGGGATTAGGGGGGTCCAGGTACTGCTGGGGTGGGCATCCTACTGGGGTGGGTGCCACCAGCTACTGGAGGCTTCCCTGAGTGTTCCTGGCAGGACGTCTTGGACCTGGGATTCATGCTGGGGCAAGAGCCCTCATCAGACTCTCCTGCAGGGAGAAGAGGCACAGGAGGAGGAGGAAGGAAGGAGGGCACAATGAAAGCACCATTCAGGAAACTTTCCATTTCATGTGATTATTTTGTTTTATGATATCCTTTGAAAACTATATTGTTCACTGTATCCAAATGATTCAAAATCATGGAAAGATAATGTTGACTGCCAGACTGAAGTACTTGCTACAAACTTACTTCTCTCTCTCTCATTATTAGCAAAAAAAAAAAAAAAGGACAAAGAGAAAGAGACTAAGAAACAATGGAATGAAGATTTGAAATTTACTTTTTGCTAAGTTTTATGGAGGAGTTTTTTTCTTTTGTTGGTAAATACACATTTTAAAGCATTTCAGATTCAAGAACAATTCCCATAAATATTTCTTTATTGATTGATGAATGTCAGAGCAATGAAAAACCTGTGTTATGGGAGATAATTCATTCTAAAATCAGCTACAAAGTGAATATAAAATTCTTATCACTGCCTTGATACAGTAATAAATCAAAGTCTCTCTACTAATATTCCCCAGAAATTACCAAATTAAACAATTCAGTATTTTTGAAATGCCTGCTACATATACAAGACATCACATGTGTGCCAATTCTGAATAGTGTTAGATCTAGAAATAGGCACTGGCCGTGATGCATCTATGCTCCACCGAAGGAACTCCAAAGGGATTTGAAGTAGGCATTGGGTGTCTAGCACAAGCATTCGCTGGGCATAAGAAAGAACCATAAACACAAAATCGACTTATATTGCAATTTTTAATAAAAGGGAAAAGAAATATCTATATCTAACTAAAAAAGAAGCCACACATTGTTGAGACCTGTTTTGTGGCCCCAGAAGTCTTCAAGATAACCCCACCCAAAGGATGCAGTTCTTACTTGTTGCCGATAAGCACTTCAGATTGCCGATTATTCACTTGATTATCACTCTTGTGGCGAAACTGAAAATCAAAGTGTTTGTGGAAAAAAACATATTAAATCAGACCTTGTCAGCACAAATAGGAACACTGAAGGTACTTTGAGCTCATCTGTTTGAACAATGTCACCATTGGTCCAAAATCAGCACAGGTCATGGTTACCTTGGACCCAGCTCCACGTGTTCTAAGTCTGAATCACGATCCTTCTCATTAAACCTCACTCTTGGTGTCACCCATGGAATGAGTCTAGCCATGTGCTCTTCCCAATTTCCACACATTTTTAGTTGCTTCTAAGAAGACAATCTGCCTTTCACTCTGCCGCATAGCTCCAGGAAAAAAACATACATTAATTTTGATGTCTTCATTAGAACATCATTCATTCTGTTTTATGGATTTCTTTGAAGCTGACAAAATACTTGTAACAATATGTGTTTTTATTCTCTAGAATTTCTAATTGTTAGTAATGATCTTATCAAGTATTGAGTATTTTAAAAAATCAAAATACAATACTGAACCACATTTGGTGTGGATTTGCATATTTATGCCCAAAGGATCCTATTTCTTATTGTATATCCCAGTAATATAAACATCTTTTATTGCTTAGAGAATCCAAATGTTATTTATGAGCCCTCTACTAAATTGATAAATTAGCAGCCATTCATACAAGACTTTCTACATGAACTATCAATATCAGATAGTATTAGGCTAAAGTTTAAGGTGTTATTTCAACCGATTAGCCTAAATGAACACTAGTAGTATCAAAAAACATGAAACTGACTTCATAGATCATAATCATCAGGATTAGTGTCTTCTCCTTATAAAAATATTCATATATTACATCAATATCACAATACACAGAATGCTTCAATCTGTCCTTCCCTCCTCAATATCCTTCTCAAACCCATCCTAATCTTTCCTTTATGCTGTGCCCAGTGCATACAATTACACTGATCTCCAGGTGTAAGTACTGGGTATTACCAGAAAGAATAAGATATTTGGCATTTGTTAACACAGAAAGAATTGATAATATTGGTAGAAGAGTAAATTAAGTCAGCCCATCATTGGCATACAATCTTCTCCCCACCAATAGAACAATAAAAATGGAAGCAATTATTTTGTCTAAGCACATAAATTGACAGGGGTGCTAGATAATTTCCATTTGTTTCTCCATATCTATACCCATCCTCCTCCACTCTGCCCTGTGCCAGGGGAAGCTGACCTGTGTTGTCCTTTCCCTCTGGCTTCCAGTTGGGTTTGACCAATAGGTGGCACTGGCAGAGATCAGAGTGCCAGAGGAAAGTGAAATTCCCTGGCTTCCTTCAAGCTGAGTTAACAGTGGCTGTTTCCTCTACAGGAAGCCTTAGCTGCTGCATGCAGCCCTCGGCTACAGCTTCAGGTTTGGTAGTGGCTTCCTTCCTTTGCCCCTTCTCGCCAAGAGGCAGTTTTTGCCATCCATGTAAGTATCCCACGTGCTTTTCCTCTTCCATACCCTTCGTAAATGGTTTCCTCATTATTAATCCTAGCCCAGACTTCCCTCATTTAAGGTGACATCTTTTTTCTGCCAAGACCCTGCCTCATAAAGATATCTAGTTGTTGAACCAGCACATATAATCACAGAATAAAAGCCTATTTCAGTATTAACTGTAGTGGAGAAAAAGGAGACTTGGTACTTATTCACATCTGTATCTAACCTGAAAATAGTCCCCGAAATTGACCAGCTGGGCATCACAGAAAAACACCAAAGAGTTCACCCCTGAACTTTGAGTTGCCCACTCTCTGGGCCTTAAGATGGGGCCACTCTCACTTCTGCTCAGGCTTTGCTGAGAGGGGTCTTGGTACGGAAACAGACAGTCTGGAAGGACTAGAAATGGTCATCTCGGGCTGGCTCTTCTTGACAATTTCTACCTCAGAAATAGCTATGAAGGCTCAGAGAGGAACTGGTCAGGAAAGGAAGTGAGCAGACAACAAGCATTAATTTTGTGCCCACTGTGAGGCAGGCTTTGTGTTAAGTGCCTTAACACAGCATCCACAGTGCTGATGCCATTGGCCACATTATTCACGCAAGGAAAGGTTCGGAGAAGTGGTTTGCCTCATGTTACTCTGCTAGAACCTGGTGGGGAAAGGTATCTTTCTCCAGAACTTCTTCCTTCCTCTCTTTCTTTCTACTCTACCACTTCATTCTTCTATGAAGTATGTCTATACGAATAAGAACTTTAAAGCCAAACTGTGGCAATTCTTGCATCTAAATGCATACTATTTCTCAAAGATTAGATAATGTGGGAAAGTCAGACATTTTTTCCAAATATCATTATTCAAATCATTGCTGAACCTAAAACTTGTACTGATCATCAAATAACAGAAGAGTTTTATATCACATTGACCAAAAGAGCTTCATTCAAAAATTTCAATTGAATCTCCATTTTCTATTCTGAGAGGTCACAATTGAAACTGAGATGTCAGGACTCCTCAAAAGCAAATACTCACATAGTCATCTGTGGCATCTTTGACAGCTGTCATAGTTATCACCAGGACCAAAGGCACAATGGTGGTAAACCAGGACAAGGAAGAAATTTCTGGAATCAGCTGAAACAAATATTTTAAATAGTTTATGGCTTTTATATTTAGTAAATATATCTTCTAAACGTTGACATTGAATTTCATAAGACTTGCCAGCAATTAGTGGGATTATATTCATTTACTTGTACAAATGTAGAATGACTTTCCATAATTTAAGTGTTTGCATTCAGCTATAAGACACACAGAATAGGAGTATCGTTGAATCACTTTTCAAACTGCCTGGCAAAAGAATAATAATTTTCTATAGCAAGTTAACAAGTAAGCTTCTTGAAATCATTCACAGATGATGATCTTTGCCCAGGTAATAAACATCACTTGTCTTCTCATCACTTGTCTTCTGGGCCTTAAGATGGGGCCACTCTCACTTCTGCTCAGGCTTTGCTGATCATCTCAACTTTTAATAACTTGACCAACTCCTCATCAATTCCCAAAAAGAGATTCTTCGAGCATCTACCTTGACACTGTACCAAGTACTTTCTGTGTATTATGTCATTTAATCCCGGGAGAAGTTCATTGAGTTAGACTCTGCACCAGCGTTGTTTTATACAAGCCCACGAGGCTCATATTCCATGGAAATAGCACTCGAATGCAAAGTACAGAATACACTATGAATGTTCCCCCAGAGTCAAATGATTCCCCTGGGAATCATTTTCCCATTGTGTAAATAAGTATCTGAGAAGTCAGGCAACTCAGCCAAGAACATACACTGATGAAATTTGAACCTCGATGAAAAAGACTCCAAAGCCTTGTACCCAGTTCCTCCAAAGCCACCCACCTGACAGAGACATCATGACAGTTGAGATGACTCTCTCAGACAGGTGGTCTTCAAGTGAGGTACAATTTGGAGTTGCTTCAGGGCCATCAAGTAGGGAAGGGCTGGGTGGAGATGGTCAGTTTTTGGAGATCAGGCCCCATTAAAACAGCTCTACACTTAATCAATTTTACATGATAGCTTCTGCATAAGATTTAAAAAACAAACAAACCTCAAAAGACTCTGAGGTACCAAGAAAAGCATCGGACAGGGTGGCAGAAAAGCTGAATTCTAGTCCTAGTTTTATCATTAACTTGTGGTAAAAGCTTGATAAATCATCTGATGTCTCTAGGTCTTATTTCTTCATCAACAAAAGAAAGGAAGCTGGACTAAACCATCCCAAAGGTCCCTTCTGGATATAAATTCTGTGAACAAAAGCCTTTGACCAAAAACACAAAAGCCATTAGAGAAATGAGCTCAAAATTCTGTAATGGTATAAATTATGTGAAGAAACCAAAAGGAAATTCACAGAGGGACAAAGAAAGAAATCTAGGATTCTAAAGTCCCTTCAATAAATTATAAGTTGTGGTTTCATCACTTTTTTTTCCTGTTTAGCATCCAGTTTTTCTCGATTAACCCTTATTTTCTTAGGAAACTACCCAAACCCTTCTACTTTCAGTCCGTGTAATTTTGGTGCACTCATACCATCCTGGCTCCAGATTTTGGCATGTGATCTAGGTAAAGACAATCACTGCGTCAGATTCTTGAGCCACAGTGATTGGTTTAGGGATGGAGGTGTAACATGGTATGATTCAGTCAGAGCCAATGTCCCTCCCTCTCCTTCTCTCTGTCTTTCATATTGGAGTTAAAGCTGGGAGGAGAAGAGTTTAGACATTTTGGGGTCCACCAGGTAGAAAAGGCCTGCCAGAAAGTGAAGCCAACAAGAAGGAAAACTGCGGAAAGTAAAGTCACATTCTGTTGAAATAGTTTGCCCACGAATCCAGTCAGACATTAAGTGACAAATACTCATGAATATATTCCCTTTTTGCTTAAAAGTGAGACACACTCATAGACAGAGTGCAGGTAGACAGCTGTTGGTGGGGGAGGGGTAGCTGGGAGCCTGGGTGGAAGGGGTGGAGGGTACTGAGCAAAAAAAAAAAAAGAAAAGAAAGAAAAAAAAGAAAAGAAAAAAAAGAGAGAAACTCCCTGACAAGGGCAACAGCATGATAATTGCAGGTGGCAGGGCAGGGGTGGGGGGACCACAGGAGGAGGTGGTGGAGAGAAGGGGGAATAAATGGTAATGACAAGACTTGACTTGGGGTAGTAAACACACAATGCAGTGTGCAGGTGGTGTGTTGTGGAACTGTGCACCTGAAACCTGTATAATTTTGTTAACTAGTGTCACCCCCAATACGTTTAATAAAAAGGAAAAAAAAGATTTGAGGTTTCTGCCACCCGCAACCAAAAGATTCTTAATACAAATAATTACTCAATTAAAGAAAAATAGCTCTCAAGCTACTAATCTAGATGGCACACATGTAATCTGTCTGCTTACCTCCTATAATTAGTGCAGATTCCAGCACATTCTGAATCTACCAGTTTAGTGTGATTACATTGCCCTAAAATAAATACTAAGTAAATAACTGGCTAATGTGAGTTGTTTATCTGTATGTGTATTCTCTGAGGTATACCTTTGCCTTTCTCAAATATCACTAAAAGCTTAAATTCCATTTAGGCCCAAATTTTAGTCAAATAGGAAAAAAAAAGCAACGTATCTAACTACCAATTAACCACTCAAAACTATTTAAAAAATCACTCTACAGTGAAATAACATACAGCATACATCATTTATTTTTACATATATGTAAAATATATCAGTGTTCTTAGATGCAAATGAAATTCGCCAGATCAGGTTCCACAAAGTACTACTCAGCTGGACTTGTGGGCTTCACTGCCGCGACACCCACACTGCTAACAGGAGAGGGAGACACAGAAAGGAGGGAGGCCACCAGCAGTAATTATTAACCTCTGGTTTGGTTCAGATGAAGTGCAAGACTGCATTTTGAAATTACCTCAGTGCTGAAAATGATGAGTGTCCTGGTTTTTACCCATTCCTAGCCCTCCCACATTTGTGAAGAGAAATAGCAATAATAACGTAAAAAAATCTGATAAGGAGGGTCTTACTAATTGTGAACATTCAGCTAAGTGAATTAACTTACTTTTTCAAATTATGTGAATACTTTTAATAAACAGATCATGGAGAAATATGACATCAACATTACCTGTAAAATCAGAAGAGAAAGGAAATAGGCATTTGCCACTCTTTGGAACTGTTCAAATAAATTAATTGGCAAGAAGGTGAGAATGTTGTACTTGGATGTATGGATACGATTATCCTGGAAAAAAAAGAGCATCACATTATTTTGGGGCAAGGCATTGTTCATTATCAGAAATAGCCCTAAAATTTACAAGGCTGAGCATGCATTGTACCACAGCAAGAAATATAAGCCAGTTATTTAGGAAATTTTAAGCTCTATGTGGCCCAAGGCCTTCACTTTTCCCAAGATGACATGCTTCTAAAACTAGGTGAAATTACTGTTCAATGCCATAAAATCACCTATGACTAAAAAATGTATCAGGTGCTAAAGTCTGCCCCTGAGTTTTTTACACTTATGCATTCATTCATTTGGCAGATAATGCTTGAGCACCCACTGTATGCAGACACTGAGCTCATGCTGAGGCCCATGAGGTTAGTAGGAACTTCGAGATCATTTGATCCACTTTGCTAAAACATGGCCCTTTTGAGAACTCTGACGAGGGGCCCATGGACCTTCCTTTGAAAGTCTTCTGTGATGAGAAACTAACCACCTTGCAAGGCAGCCTGTCTCCATTTCAGAATGGAGATTGCTAGAAAGTTTTTTATGATGAGAAACCCAAATCTGCCTCCTTGTAACTTCTTGACATGTGCCAAATTCCATCACTGGGGTAACCTAATCCAAATCTAAATCCTTTGTGTGTTGACAAACTTCAACATTTCAAAAATCACTTCTAGAGCTTCCCTCAATCTTCTCCACTCTGATCCAGACATTCCCAAATCCCTAAGCCATTCTCTATGACTTATTTTGTAGACATCTCTGCCTGATCAGCTTCCTCTAGATATATTCCAATTTCTCTGCATCTCTTTTAAGACATGGTGCCCAGAACAAGCACATATTAACAATTCAGTTCAACTAATCCTTGTACAACAGAGACTTTGATGTCCTGTGCTCCGGTCTATTGTATTAACGTGACTTAAATTTCATTAGCATTTTGGCAGTCGTATCCCACCGTTTATTCATACTGAGTTTTGATGAACTAAAATCTCTGGAGTATTTCTTTATAAATTACAGTTGAATCAGATCTCCCCTTCCTAAGAATATGGAATTGATTTTTTTAAATACTGATGTACAAGACCTTTCATACATTCCTATTATACTGGCCTAATTAAAATATTTTCCCTTAAGTGAACTATCCCCAACTATTCAATATTCTTCCCAGCTCTGTGTCATCAAAGAGTTTCAAACACATGCCTTCTATTATTCTTCTGGGTGTCCAACCTGTAGCCCACGGGCCACATGTGGCCCAGGATGGCTGTAAATGCAACCCAACACAAAATCATAAATTTACTTAAAACATTATGACATCTTTTTGTGATTATGTGTCACAATGTATTGAATGTGTAGCCCAACACAACTCTTCTTCATCCAGTGTGGCCCAGAAACAACAAAAGTTTGGACACCCTGTAAAAGCTATAGACTGTTCATTTGAAAGGACAGGACTATAAGTGTCCTTTAGTGGATGATTAGATAGAGAAAATGCATTGCATATACACAGTGTAATACTACTCAACCACTAGAAAATATGAAATACTGCCATTTTCAACAACATGGATGGATCTTGAGAATATCATGCTAAATGAAATGTCAGACAGAAAAGAACAAGAACCATATGATTTCACTCATATGAGGGATATAAAACAAACAACAAAACAAACTCATAGACACAGACAACAGAAGGGTGGTTACCAGAGGAAAAGGGAGGTGCAGGAAGGTTGAGGAGGGTAAAGGGGGTCAAACATATGGTAACAGAAGGAGACTAGACTTTGAATGGTGAGCACACAGGGCAATATACAGATGATAGATAATAGAATTGTGCACCTGAGACTTATGCAATGTTATTAATCAGTGTCACCCTAATAAATTCAATTTTTTAAAATGGACAGGGCTAAATACCCCTAAAATTTTTAATTAAAGAAACAAAGCTTTGACAAACTACTACAGACCTCTGCACAGATTATTGTTAACATCTTTTTCAGGTGTTTATGTAGAACATACTAAGTATGTTTTATTTAACCATTCATAAATCCACCTAAATATACTCCCATGAGGCTGAAATCTATCTTACCTACAAAGATAGTGTGAGAAATCTGGAGTCTTATCAAAGTTCAGAATCTGCATGCCCAAAGAGTTTCCACCCACTGACATTTTAAAAGAGCAGTTAGTTGGTGTGCCTTGTTTTAAGTGTGCCTACACTGACTGCTACTAAATCACTGATACTCTTTAAAGAAAAAGAGTCATCTGTTAAATGGTCATTTTTAACATTTACTAGGAACCAATCTGTCTGGCTCTGTGCAATAAGTTGTGGGCAAGTAAGAAGTATCGAGAGAAGAATTTCCAGCTTAGCTGGCCTGATACATAGTGATGTGCTAAAAACTGGTCTGTGAGTTAATGATGGCTATTTTGCAATGAATTATCTGTTCAAGAGCTGGCTTAGGAAGGAAAGCTGTGAGAACTGTCATGACACATTTTTATAAAGGAGAGACTGGGAGAAAATAATAGGGGAGAGGAAAGCTAAAGAGAAAAAGCAGTTAACAAAAAGAATCACATATTCCTATTTAGGTTTTATATTTTTCCTCTAAGTTGAAACTAAAATAGAGGTTAAGCCTGTATCATGCTGAAAGAACAGACTGAACATCAACTGTGACATTCAAAACCATGGTAGGAATTATTAAAAAGCTCTCCTACAAAATTGGATTCCACATAGGTGGAGTGTGGAACACTACAGCTAATTGTGTGGTACAAAGTGATCATGCCAAATGGGGACTAGGACAATTTTCTCCTATTTGCTTAAACTAGAGCAATGATTGTGTTTGTTCTGCTGGATCTGTTGTGACTTAGTCACAGATGATGCAAATCCTCATGGCTGTGACTAAGACCAAGGAATGAGGGCTCCCCCTCCTGGAGATTCTCTGAACCCATTTACCTTTGTTTTTCAATCGAAAGGAAAAAAAATGTTTTCATTTCCACTGCCCTGTCCAAGAATATGAGTATTGTTAAGACCTTAAATCAGGCAAATTAATATTCAGCCACCTCACAGAGCCAGTCTACAGCCAAATTTTAGTATAGTTCATTCCACAATACAGCAGGAGATATCTTCTCCACGGCCCCTTAGCTTTTACACCATGGACCACTAGAAGCATCCCAAGCCAGAAGACAAGATGAGGAGGACAAGCATGAAGAGGAGGAGGATGAGACAAAGTAGAAAAGAATACATCTGGAGAATCCACATAGCATCTTTAGCACTAATAGAAGCCAAGCTGGAAGTCATGGGTTTAGTTTGTTAGGTAGGTGAGCTCATTAATGACCCCCTGATGAGGCAGGCTTAACCGCACAGGCAGAGGCAATCCCAATCCAGGGCAGGCCTCCCACGTAGTGGGAAAGAGCCTACACCTCAAGGACCATCAGAGACGACCTCCTCCCTGTAGGAAGCTCACTTCCAAGAGGAGAGGGCAGAGCTAAGTAAGCTGAGGAAGCCCAGATATTCCTCTGAAATTGGCACACGACTCCACCTCCCATGGGGCAGAGTAAGTAAAGAGGTGGAGAGAGAAGAATACCCGCATAGAGACCCCTCCACCTGAAAAACAATATCAAGATAAGGAAAAAACATTGCTTGTCTAAAATATGTCAGTATGAAGGCCATGAGGTGGGCAGAAGATGGCACACTTGGGCATCTCAAAGAGAAACTATGAGGCTTTATTACAGACATTGGCACTGAGGCTAGGGAGTGAAGTTCCTTGGAAGCTATAATTTATTATAAGTGAGGAAGGAATGACTGAAAGGTTTTAAACAAAGAAATAACTTGATGGATTCTAATTTTAAGACATTACCCAAGCTACGAGGTGGAGAACAAACTAGAAAAGACACAAGAATAGATGTGAGAGGACCAATGAGGAGGCCTTTGAATTAGTCAAAATGAGAGATGATAGGTGTCTTGGACCAGGGTGGTAGCAACAAGTGATAATAATAATAATTATTATTACTATTAAAATCTTGATATTTATCAAGATTTTACTATGTGTACTGTTCTAAGAGCTTTGCATTTCACAACTCATTTTATCCTCACACTATCCTCATGAAATAGGTACTACTATCCCTACTATATTTAAGGGGAGTCCAAGGTTCAGAGAGATCAAGTCATTTGTGCAAGTTTACACAGCTTATTAGTGGTCAAATCAGGATTGTGAACTCAAGTGCTCTGCGTGCAGAGCCTGCCCTCTTAACCACTAATGCTCCCCTGATTCAGTGCAAAGCAGATATCTGTTCTGCTTTCAGAGCAGTCAGCCCTTGCTCTCTTCCCTACTCTGTATTTCTAGTTTGCTGCCACTTTCTTACCAAGGGAAATGCTGTATATTACCTTTCCCTCTTTAGTCAACTGCTCAGTAAGAGTCTCAGTTATCTAGTGCCTAATGTACGATTACAGCTTCCTTGTATTCCCTCTCATCCCACCTCAAGAGTGTTTTTCTTGGCCGCTGACACAGCTCAAGGCAGGCACAGTATAGCTAGCCACTTCCTTGATTAATCTGACCAATAGAGGCTACAGCAGCCAGAGTCCTTGGTACTTTCAACATCGATGACTTGGTGTGGGGAAAGAATAAAGTAAAAGGTGATAGGTTCTTCAGAGGTGGGCTATCACATGAAATATTAATAAAATGAGAAGTATGATTCTTTATAATGAGATTTGAATGTGTAATTGTACTGCTTAAGAAAACAAAGCAAAAGGAAAATAAACACTGCAAACAGCATTTGGGGAGTTCACCTCAATTCTTTCACTGGCAGAATAAGGCTAACATTTCTCATCTATATATAGGACTATTGCAGAGATGAAAAGATGTGAAAGTATTTTTGCTAAGTTGAAAAATTATACAAATATAGGATTTGGGGGAGCAGCCCCTAAATAATTCAAATGAATTTAGGAAATCCAATGTACTAGGCAGGATAAACCGGGTATGCCACAGTAACGAACAACTCCAGAATCCTCATAGCTTAACACAGTAAGAGTTTGCTTCTTGCTTGTGATACTTGTCCCACATAAGCCAGCAGGGAGACTCTGCTCATCCCAGTTACTCACAGTGGACCAGCCACTGTTTCAAATGCCTCCAGTTGTGGAACCAGAGGGAAAAAGAGAGCTCTGGAGGGTCTCATACCGGGAAAGCTAATGCTTTAACCCAAGTGCTTAAAACTCATTGACCAGAAAGAATCACCATATAGCCAAAAGGCATAAAGCCAGAAACACTAATGGACATGACTAATGGCTACCATAACCAGAAATGGAAACTAGCCCTGATATTTGGAGACTGTGAGACACATCAGCTGCAAAAAATAAATGTCAAAAACCTACATCAGTGCTGCACATCCAGTCCTGTTTGAATGTCAGGTATAACAAATACTGGACTACCTGCTCTTCACCTCAGCTAACAGGGCTCCAAATGTTCTAGTCCTGTGGTCTGGATGAATTCAACTCCCATCCATAACTCCAGGGCCAGGCCCAGATTAGTCTGAGCCAACTACATGGCCCATCTCCTCATTACAACTTTGAATTCAGAGATTAGCATATGACCTATGTCAATTCTGGGGATTTGCTGGAGATAGAAGGCTATCTCTTTCCTAGTGGACTCCAACCTGAAGCAAGTAGCACTAGGAGTATCTTGGAACCATGAGCGGGGATGCTGCCAAGAAGAAACTCTCCACTGGAGATGGAGGGCTGAGAAATTCAGAGAGAGAAACTAGACTAAGCCTCTTCTGAGGCTAGCCCTATCTCCAGACTTTTTAATTATATTATCTACTCATTTATTTTACTATCTTAGTCAATACAAATTCATTTTTCTTTTACTCCCAACCAATCAAACACCAGGTAAGGCACTGATAATATATGTAAGATCAGTTTGTGTTTCTATGCAATAGTTTATTTTTATCTCTATTATTTGCCTTAAAGAATGAGTCACAGAAGGCCAGGTCTAATGCGTTCTGTGGTTGTCTGGGGACGCAGCCTGCGTCTGTGAGTCCCACAGGCCAAAGCCCAGGAGCTTTCGCAATCAGCAACGCAGTTTCAGCACTATCAAAGGTCTTCCCACATTTGATGAAACATTTTTATGTCATAGCTGCTATTAAAAGAAACTGTCAGGACTTTGGAGGGGAAGCCTTGTTTTCTTGCCATAAGAGCAGGCAGATACAATATTGTTATGATACAATCTGAATTCCAGAGAGAAAAATAGTCATGAAGCCTAAGGGAAAGATTATCTCTAAACCCTAAGACAAAAACTCAAAAGAAACTGTGTCCACAGACTACTTGCATAAAAAAAGGAAGTGGCTGAAAGGCACTTGCACCACTCAGGAAATATGTGAAACATTCCTGTTTATGCAAAGATCCCAAAAGAACACGTGTATAGGGCAGATGGGCCTGGAGATTTGGGGTCTGGTGCCTCAGTGATACCAGGCAGAACCACAGCTTCTCAGTTTTGCTAAATGTTGCCCAGTCCAAAACCCACTGCATTCAGGGTTGGGAGCCAAGAAGAAATGAGAGCGCCCCATTGAACACCATTGAGAGAGATGCCAAGCCACAGAAGGGGCTTTAGAGACAGCTGTCAGTAAGTGTTGGCTGAAGTCAGCATCATAGTAACATTCTCCTGAGCTGGGCTCTCCACTGGGAACAAAAACATCAGTGGGATGGAAAAAGCAGAGGGCACATTTCCCCCTACGATCACCTACTCCTTCCACTGAGGACCTTCTGTGCATCAGGCACTACGTCATTGAGCCAGGACTGCAGCTATATCATAAACAGAGTCCCTACTCCCTGAAGCAAGTTGCATGGTATTTGTGGGGAACAAGGCAGGAATGAGCAGACAATAAACTTATAAATTGATGACACAATTTAAGTGATCAGTGCTATGAAGAAAACAGCAACGGAGCAGGGGCACCTGGCCTGCCAAGACTCCCTGAGGAAGTCTGCTTGTTTGACTTTCCAGGTTAATGCAACTTCAAGATTACCCTGTCTGATGAGACCGCTGGGACACCAGTCCCCCCAGGGGTTGCCCAAAATAGTTCTTCAGGCTATCAGAAAAAAATGAGAATTTTAATACATACAATAACAAAATTTTTTAATGAAAATTGCTCATTTATAATGCACAGATCATCTTTACCATATATGTATACACACATCAATATTTAATATATATTTATAAAAATAAATATTTAAATATATACATATAAAATAAACATATGTGCATTGGAAAGGTGTTCTTTTTACAAGTAGGGGACATGCTCAAAAAGTTTGAAGACTGACAGATTAAACATTGTTATGGTCAAAGGAAATGAGTATGACCCACATGCTACCAAAACTTGGTCACAGAGTGGAGAATGTTGGCTCTGAGCAGAATGGTGTCTCTCGTCATACAATGACACCAGCTAACAGGAACTGTCTCCTCACATATGCCAAGCACTGTGCTGAGTACTCTCCATGCATCATCTCAGGTAATCTTCAAAAAATCCAGTGAGTTATTGCTATTTCAGCACCATTTCACAGATGACAAAATCAAGGCTTAGAACAGCACAACTGATGCCTGTAAAAGCTGTTTCATAGACTCACGTGCTCTCTCAAATGGTGTTTCTTGGGAAATGAGTCCAAATCAAGAAGTTTCTAGACTCCCTCATGACCATTGAATTCACTGATCCTTCTAAAACATTATTTGCCTGGTGACAGAAAGAACCTCTCTAAACTAAAGCACAGTGAAGACTGCACCTTAATTCAATCAACTGAAACAGTCGCTTTCAATCCTCTCAATCTAGGGAGAGCATCACAGGACTTGTCTAGGGAGCTTCATTTCCCATCTAGACCTCAGAAACAGACTACGGCCAGGCATGCTTCCCAGCCTTGGTCCCCCTCAAAGCAAATCATAAACCTTGTTCTCTTTTCTACCCTCAGGCCTGCGTATAGTTTCCAGCATCTGACAGACTGTTCTAGGACTAGTAAATAGCCTATGAATAGTAATTTATCCACAAAAAAACTAATTTGGGGCAATTACCAGGGGAACAAATTAAATTTCCCTCTGAGATTAATTTAATCACACTAATATTTTTTTCTCCAGGGTGTTTAGATGTGCGCAACAGATAAAGACTTTAAAATAGTTCTAGACAAAATGTTTACTTTCCTTTTGTGACATCTGAAAGGGATTGAAAATACTTTAAAATTATACACAGAGAGACCTAGTATATGCCTTCTCCAGGAAGGTAAGAGATAAAACAAAAGCAAGGTATACAAAAGAGAAAAGAAAAAAAAAATCAAAGGTTGCATTTCAGTGGGACTTTTATAGAGCATCCCTAATGATTTGTTTGCCTCCTATTACTGATTTGCCAAAGCTCATCTGTGCTTATAGCTCAGCCACCTGCTGGGTACTTAGCTTTGATCCACGGGCCCACCTCATTCTAGGGCTCTAGAGACCGTGGTTGACCAGAGTGAGCATTTCTGTAAGTTGATGTAGGGCTGGCTTGCTCAGGCCAGTTTTCTGAACTACAACTGCATATGAGCCGCCTTGTTTATTAGGACTAAAAATTAGACCATGTTCACGCTGCTGTGCCATCTGGGAACTAAGCCAAATTTCAGGCAGGACCTCAGTGTTTATGACAATAACAAAAGCACAATGGAAAAGTCCAGTTAACGAGGAAAGACACCCGTAAAGAATTTCCCAATGGGCTGAGGGGTTATAATAACACACCACAAATAGTCTAATCTTGCCTTGGACTCTACATCTTACCCTAGAGTTCTACACAAATAACATTATCTCTGGGGTAACTGTGAAATTTTCTCCTGAACCCCTGGGGATCAGATGGGAAGTGCATGTATCTCTGAGTCCTCCGCAGGATGCTGGGGTAACCGGGTCCCCTGGCCAACTCATAAAGATGTCATCCTAAAACTAGCCATTCCTGGTCTCCAGCCTCTTCTTACCCTGGGTAGAGTAATAAATCAAAATTTATACCACCTGGCTTTGTGTCTTTTGTTTATTGAGTGGTTTTGATTTAGGAGTAGAGGTGTTGAGAGATGATCCAAGTTGCTGAGTTGACTTGGAACTGAGGTGATTCTAATAGGAGCAATTCTAAGTGCCAGGCTCCAGGGCAAGTTGCAGTGGACATTCATTTATTTAATAGTTAATGAACCACCCAAGCACCACTGGAGCAGCCAGCTAGGAATAGCAGTGAGTGTACAAAGCTTCTTTTGGAACAAAGTAGACCAGATTCTTTTCCCTACTTCCTAAATGAATAAATGAATGAGCAAATGAATTAATGAGGGACTCCTGGCTGCAGTACCCACACCTTCTCTACCATCTCCTCCCACTTCCTCCATATTCCTCCTTCCCAGTGCATTCTTATTCCACATTCCTGCCTCTCATTTACATCATCAGCAGGAAGGTTTAATAATGAAGTTCACTTAGGCTCCTATGCAAGTATGTTTGTTTGAGGGAGGAAGAAGTCAGAGAAGTTGGTGGGTTTGAGAAAACAGAATCAAGAGGTATTTCATGAGGACAGAGGACTGTGCTCCATGTCCCTCCCGCTGAGAATCACCAATGGCACTGTAATTGGGACCAGGATTAGAGGGGAGTGGAGACAAAACCTAGGGGCCTGTCGTGTGGCCTGAGGCCTTTCTGAGAAACTGGTTCTCTCTCAATAGCTATTGCTTACATTTACAACAACAAAGGATATCAAACCCACTTTAGACATTCTCCTCCCTCAATGGTCCTTTCCTGTGAAATGACTTGCCTATGTCCTCTGTAAGGAAAGTGATATCCAGAAAGTTCAAAGCACTTGCACAGAGCACAACAGAGTCATGGCCCCCAGCAGTCCCCTGGACTCCTGGGAAGTTTTCTGACTCAAAACCTAAAGAAATGGACTGTGAGCTCCTTGAAGGCAGATAACAATGAGCCTTGTCCACCCCTATGTACCTTACCCCTGTGTCAAGTGTATGGCAATTCCCGAATAATATTTGTTCTTAATAATTTAACCTATAATGGTACTTCTTAATTTTTAATAATAATTGCGGTTGTTAAATAAATGCATGAATAAGCGAACAAATAAGAAGTAGACTATAGCAATGACTCAAAGAAGCCCTCTACCAAAAATCTATACACCTATTATATGCCTGGCGCTGTGCTATGCAGTGTGTATCCCTAGAGTAGAGGGAAATACAGATGCATCACATTCAAGCCAACTCTCAGTGTCAAACACTGTCTCTGGCTCTCTGGGAGGATAACACATTACCCAAGGGAGGATAATACATTAAATTCTAACACTTCAAAGTAAGGAGGATTTCCTTGCTGATGGGAAAGATCTTGGAAACAGCAAAGCATCAGGCAACTGGGTAGACATGGGAAGTAAGATATGGTATGGCAAAGTCCATCCATAAATCACTTTAGTTGAAAGCACTTCACTTCCCATTAGCATTGAATTGAGGAAGGGGCTTATCACAGCCTATAGAACTCATACTGTTCTACACGCCTCACACCTTGAATTCAAACTGGATTTTGCATTTATGACTAAGCCCCACAGTTTCCCTGAAAATGCCATTGAAACATGCCAAGTTTCTGTTGCAAAATGGTAACATAAAATGCTTTCAATATGTGCCTTCTTACTTGTGACGAACAACTATTTTGACAGGAACTATTGTAAAGGAAAGCAAGAAGAAGCAAAGAACTAGAAGGAAAAGAAAGAAAGGGGAAAGGGAGAGAGGGAAAGAGGAAGCAAGAAAAGGAGAGAGGGAGGGATACATGCTATAAAGAAAGGACTTACATATGAAAAAATGACAAATCACAACTCAAACTTAAGGTACATAAATTAGGAAGAAAGACCTTCCTTGCAAATCTTGTTTCAGAAAAAATTCAAGAACTCCTTGAAGACATTTTCCTCAAAAAAAAAAAATCTAAATCACATTCACATAAAGGAACAACAATCCTGGAGATTATTATGCTAAGTGAAATAAGCCAGTCAGAGAAAGACAAATAACATATGATTTCACTTACTTGTGGAATCTAATGAACAAAATAAAGCGACAAAATAGAACCAGAGGCATGGATGGATACATGGAACACACCAACAGACCTCAGAAGGGAGCGGGTGAGGGGGGACTGGATAAAAAAAAGATGAAGAGAGTAGCCAAAGAACATATATGTGTAGCCCGTGCACATAGACAACAGTGTGATGAAGGGCAGAGGCTGGGTAGAAGTGGAAGGGTGGGGGGACATCTGTAGCAGCATCAACAATAAAAAGAAAACAAAAGAAAAAGAAACAATCCAGTTAATTAGTACTTGGGTAAATGCCAATTGTCCCAAAGATACTTGAGTATTAGGAAGAAGTGAGGGCTTGGAGTCCTGAATCTGAAAGGTGACTCCACATTTTACTGAGTAAGTGACTTTGGAAAAAAAATCTTAGTCCCTCCAATCCTCAGTTTCCCCATCTGTAAAATGTGGGTGATAATATCTACCATGCAGACTTGTGAAAGTCACATGAGGTAATGCATCTAAAGTACTGGCATTGTGCTTGATAATTAATTTTTTTTTTCCTCCTCACCCCTTTTCTTATATCAAAATTTTCAGGGCATTCCCAACTAAAGTAAGAATAGGGGATGAATATAGTACTTCTGAAATTCAAATGTTCCATTCACAAAAGTGTATATGAATCATATGGAGATTTTGCTCAAAAGTGGATTATGACTTGGTAGTTGTGTGGTGGGCCCTGAGATGCTGCATTTCTAACAAGCCCCAGGGGAGGCCAATGATGCTGGTCTAAGTCCTGTGGACCAACCTGAAGAAGCGAAGTGCTAAATGGCCTCTTAGCATTTGAATAAGCATAAGTATCTGTGATGTAAATAAGGTTGCATATATTTTTAAAAGGCTATGTAAATAATTCAGTTACATTAGTACAAATCCAAAAAAATCCTATTTGTCTTCTATAGATTATGCACCTTGAGAGGAACTTGATTTTCCGCTGGACCGTGGAGCTGGGGAAGCTCTGACATGCCTCACACCAAGACTCAGAGCACAAAGCCGAAGTGTCCCTGACTCAGCTAAGCACATTTTGCTAGATTTCTTCTCCAAACCTTGGAAAAATACACTGAATGAAAAGAAATATCACACATTCTCAATTTAAGCTCTAGCTAATAAAAAGACCAGATCAAACATAAAGCTGGAAAACAAAGGACCATGGAGGAAACTCAATGGGCATGTGGAGGCCAGGGGGAGCTGGCAGGTGAGCAGCAGAAATGGGGCTGGGGAAACCCCTGTTTAACATGATAAAGTGCACAATACTGATTATTTGCACAGGCAATAATAGCATACAAGACCTGTATCAGGAATGTATTTATAATTTTTTGTTCATAAAACATAAAATTCAGAACTATTCCTTAGTGTCAAAATATTTTAAGTATTGATTTTTAATAATCACAAATATATATTTACAAGTTTTAAAAATTCAACTACCCTTTAGATTCAAAACATTCCATTTTAGTATATCCGAGAAGTAAATTTGAGTGAGCTTATAATTTTCTTCAGCCAGTTTATATGGGTTTACAGGTGACTGGCACTTGGCTTTCTGAGCAGCCAAATTGTTTCCCAAATCCAGACATGGATTCAGGTGCAGTAGAAATTGGTAGGTCTGCAAAATCAAGTTAGATCATTTTTATAACATATAAATGCAACATGGTATATTACCATTCTTTCATATTTTTAAAAGATATTTATTCCTTACTGAACAAATTTAAGAAAAGATTCATCTCTCCTTGGCTGGCATGGCTCAGTGGGTTGGAGCATCATCCAGCCTAATGGTTGTGGGTTTGATTCCCACTTCAGGGCACATACCTAGGTTCTGGTCTAACCCCTAGTCTGGGCACATAAGGGAAAAAATAAATCAATGCTTCTCTCTCACATCAATATTTTTCTATCTCCCTTCCTCGCTCCCTGCCCCTCTCTCTAAAAGCAATGAAAACACATCCTCTGGTGAGAATTTGAGGAAAGGGAAGGGAAAGGAAGGGAAGGGAAGGGAACCAATTCACCTCTTAGAAAATTGTCTTCCTTATGCAACATAGTGAAAATGTTCATTAAGAGTTTAACACCACTCATTTTCATACTTAATATTACAAATTCTTATACTATTATTTCACTTATGCATATAAAATAGTTTCTAACCCCCAAAAGGATAGCAAATTTCTGAGGGGTGAAGACCTGACTTTATGCTTTTTTAAGTTTCTAACACATTTAACAAAGTAATAAACACTTACTAATTACTCAATACAAGGCTTTCTAATTGGGATAAACCCAATTAGAAAAAATACAGAATAACACATAGGGGAAAAAGCCATTCTATTTATCAGAAGAAAACATGAGCTAGTATAATTGTTAGTACTTCACAACACAAACCAGTTATTTCTAGTACATAACTAGAGAAGTACTTTTGCCAAAGAAAGATAAGCAGTAGCATAAACACAGGTTTTTCATATGTTATAGCATATCTTCATGCAGTTTATTAGCCTTGATCAGAGAGCAAAAAAGAAGAAAAAAGTCAAACATTTAGCTTATTTTCTCACCTAGAAAAGTCTGAACAGTGCTTTCTCTGCAAAATATTATGATGAAGTTCAGACCATTTATGTTTCTAACCTCAAAAATGTCTTGTTTAAAACAATGCCGTTTTGTGGCATTTGGTCTAGAAGAGTGTTTAAAATATTGCAACAGGGGACTACATGGTTTGCAAGAATCATAGAAACATGACACGGAAAGGAATCTTCAAAGTTGAATTATTCATTCTATCCTTCTGCTTCCATATAGAAGTCATCTAAATGAGCTCTGTAATGGATTGGTTTTTTAAAAAGGCTTCTGCTTATTAGGAGGGAGAGCAATAACATAACATGTTTAAACAAAAACTCTGGGTTGGCAGCAAGGAAGTTAATTATACAAATAGGAAAGTACAGTGGTTAAATCAGAGGTAATGATTAATGGCCCAAAGGCAATCTGTAAGGAAGTGTCTAGTGATGAGGCACATAGCTCTGTCTTTGACTGTGTTGTCCTCAATATTTTTATTAGTAACTTATATCAGTGATTCTTAGTCCTGATTGCTCATTAGAATCACCTGGGGAACTTAAAGAAGTACCAATGCCTGGGCTCTGATTCAATTGGCCCCTTGGATCAGACATCCGTGAAGATGCAGACGACATACTCATCAAGTCCACATGTGATACAGTAATGAAAGGGATAATTTAATGACAGAATAACTCCCTGTTGTGTGTGAAATTCTATGGCAAGTAAGATACAGAGACAAATGTAACACACTCCTTGTCACCAATGATGAAAATTAGATTTAGTGTGAGATCAATGAAGTCAAAAATCACCAAAACACTAATGCCATCTTAGACTGCATTAATAATTCTTCTACTTCAAGCTAGTCAAATAACTTTTGAAATAGATTGTGTTCGACTATGGAGCAAGACACTTTGAGAGGTTACAGAAAAGCTGAAGCCCTTTGAAAAGAAGAATTGCAGGTAATTGTCCTGGAGATTGGTCTACCCAGTGAACCCAAGTTTGATATTTTAAATCCAAATTACCAAAAAAAAGTCGCATGAAACAGAAGACACGTTGGCTCTGCTCTGGCCTCAGAAAATGCTGAACTAATGGATAATGAAGCAAGAGAGATTGATGTAGTCCAATTGATGGAAAAACTGTTTAAAGTCAAAACTATCCAAAGACAGCAAAGGGTGTTTGGGGAGGCAGTGAGTGCCCCTCCTCTACTGTTATGTAAACACAGACTAGATGGATAGTCAGCTAGAATTATGTAAAGAGTAATTCTGCACTGAGATTCTATCATGAACTTTAGCTAACTTAACAGTACCAGGGAAGTCAGTCAGTTTTGTATAGAACAACCCTTCTTCCTAGCCCCTTTGGACTGTTGGTGCAGAATGATGTCACCATCTGCAACATGTCTGCATTGCACATGGACAGCCACAGCTATAATGATGTGACTTTGATTCACAACCAAGGAGCAGGTATGAAATTCAGGACAGTTAAGGTTGCTAGAGATATCAAGATAAGGATAGTGGCAGCTAGAGACTTAGGTCCCTGATCTAGATATAAGAGTCTGATTGTTGCCCTTTGCTTAATTTTTCTTTTTTTAATTTTATTTTAATTGTTCAAGTACAGTTTTCTGTCTTTTATTCCCAACCCAGCCCTCCCCACCTCCCTCCCATTTCCACCCCCCTTAGTTTTTGTCCATGTGTCCTTTATATTTGTTCCTGAAAACCCTTCTTCTTTTCCCCTGAAATTCCCTCCCCTCTCCCCTCTGGTCACTGTCAGCCTGTTCTCTATTTCAGTGTCTTTGGTTATATTTTGCTTGTTTGTTTGTTTTGTTGTTTAGGTTCCTGTTAACGGTGAGATCATATGGTATTTGTCTTTCACCACCTGGCTTATTTCGCTTAGCACCAACCCAAAAGAACCTTTGCACCCCAATGTTCATAGCAGCACAATTTACAATAGCTAAGTGCTGGAAGCAACCTAGATGCCCATCGGTAAATGAATGGATCAAAAAACTGTGGTACATTTACACAATGGAATTCTATGCAGCAGAAAGAAAGAAGGAGCTCCTACCCTTTGCGACAGCATGGATGGAACTGGAAAGCATTATGCTTAATTTTTCAAAGAATAGTTTTTCACTGTTCAAGCCAGAACATTCTAACAAAGATGTGTAAACATCCTCAAACTACAACCTTACCTACCTGCATACACACACACACACACACACACACACACACATTTCTATATGTGGCTCCTAATCAATTCCTGGAACCATTTTTAAAGTGTCTTCAAATTTAAATTCAATGCCTAAATAGCTTGCTTTTGTAAGAAACTGCATGGAAAGTCAGCTATAGAATGCAACAGTAATCTGAGCGCTGGTTTTGCAACAGTGCACATGAATTTGAGACTACATTTTCAACACAAGTAATGTGATTAATCTTTCAACTACACAATGTAAAATATGATAGTTACTATCTTTTGATAATATGATCACAGAACCAAACTATTTGGTCCAGTCAAGACAATTACAAAACAAGATTAAAAAACACTTTGAGACAGTTGAGGTTGGTGGTTTTTCTGTTAACCTCTCAACTGTTACTGAACTTGCCCAATTTTATCCATGTGGTTGATATATGGATTACTCACATAACCCACCCATTTGCCAACGAAGAAACTGCATTTGTAGTTCTCTCTTCACACAGGAAGTTACTTTTCTTCCTACTCTATCTTTTCATTCTCAGTCTTAGTTTAACTCTGTTTCACTGTAGCTAAGCTATAACACAGCCCCAAAATTCTAACATCAAAATTAGCTTATCAGCTCTTCTAATTCCAATTATACACTACTTGTAAACTTTTCAATTCATATCATTGCAAGGAAGAAAGTGCAAGTAAAATAAATTAGCCAAAGCTGGTGGATTTACTTGAAATTTCCTTCACAAAGCAGGTGAAATGAAACCAGTTGATGAGGATGCTGAAAGTATCACAAGCCTGGAATAGGTAAATAAGAAATACTTGAGAGGTTTAGAGTTTAAATGGACTTCTCAACTACCTTTTTTATTTACTTCCATTTTATTTGATGTTTCCAAATGTTAAAAAGTCAAGATTTTTACACCAATTATCTCACATGAGACCATGGAAAGCAATCCCAAGTGTGTACAACAATCCCCTTCCGTTTGCTGTTTTATACAGCTGTGTGATCAGCTCTGGGAAACTGCACAGCATGTGTCTACTTGGGAAATTTCACCTATTTACAAAAGACAAAATACCCAACAACATGCAAGATAGTTGCTACTTTGTGTATGCAAGTCAATTTACAAACGTTATCCTATTTGGGAGGCAGATGGGACTGAAAATTTTAGCTGTCTGGTTCTCTCCAACTACCCCACAGAAAGCAAAATGACAGTCTCAGCACTCTGTAATCTTTGGGGGTTGAGACAGTAGACACTTTCTGTTACCTGTAGAAGATTCAGTTGTTAAGCCTGAAAATGTATGCTTTTTCTCTGAACAAAAAAATCCTTAAGGCCCTTCCTCTAATTTTGCTAGACTAGGTTACAGATGAATAGCGAAGAGCCCCTCATTTGAAATTTAAAATGTGGCAACTGTAAATATTCTGTCACATTCCACAAACTTTTGCTAATTGCATAGATCAAAGACAGTGGTGGCACTGAAGAAATCCTGACTTGAGTGGCACTGCTTCGTCCAAGTGTTTCTGACCAAAGGAAATCATACAACAATATTTACAGGCTCACTTTTAAGGGGTGGCCAACATTAATACTGTACCTACTGTACAGGTCAAATACATAGTCTAAGAGTTTAAAATAGGTCATGCATTGCTAACTCTAAGAATGTCACATACAAGATACACCCCACCAAGTACTTGTGACAGCATTTCAGGTGGACACAGTCCTATATATGAAAATAATTCAGTGTCTCTGTTGTATTGAGTACGTAATTTAAAGGAGCTTCAGAGCTTACTGAGAACAAAAATTTTAACCCATTGAAGATTGATAGAACATGTCTGTGGGGTTTAATTGTTTTCTTTAAAAAAAAAAAACATAACCTCTGCACAAAGAAAATCATAAAAATTGCAGGTGGTCATGTGTGATCATACTGCATAATTTAGAATGAAATATCATTGGTCAAATTACTCACCTCTCCGACAGCATTAATCTGTGAACTAACGTTAGTGCAGCTGCATTCATGGAACAAGGTCCCATTTTTTTTTAAAGTGGCACCAATTTTCCTCAAGTATAACAGTACCCTATTTTTAGCAGCAATTATATTTTTAAAAGTTAACAACTTATAGAACAAATCTATAACTATACTTATTTTCTACTTTATCCTCACCAGTTACAATATTTACAAAAGGCTAATGTCCACATACAGAATGACCTTGCCCTTGTCCCCAACCCATACCTTATTCAAAGATTTTCCCTCCCACCTCATATCTGGCCTTTCGGGGGAAGCACAGGAGTTTCAGACAAGTTACTGATGTATTTTTAGATAGGGTTCTTGATTTTAATACATATATACACAAGTATAAGACAAAAATAATTCTCACTTCAGGTATGTTCCAGTGCCCCAAAAGTTAGGTGCTGACTAGTCCCAAATGATGAGCTCTAAAAAATGAGACATTCTAAAGTGCCCTAACAATCTAAGTCTGTATCAGCTGAAGAGCCAGGAGGTTGTTGCAATGGTGAGGCAGTCGTCCCAGACTGGCGTTTGAGGTTACAGACTCCAGGCCTAGGCATGTTTATTGGTAAACAGCAAGTTTAACTGAAGAGGTGTCACTAAATTCAAATACTGAAAACATATTTATGAAAGCAATATACATTGAGTAGAACGTGGTTCTAGGGTATTTTGTGTAAAGAGAGATTTTGAATAAAGGGAATTGGCAACTGGGTGTGCTAACTCCAATTCCGTGAATTCAGATTTCGTGACAAGATGATGGATTTGCTACGTGCATTTTGCTTACAATGCCTCCCTAAAACTTGCTGACTCTAGAGAGGTAAAAGTTTGTGTTAAAGGGCTATTGAGCAAAGGAGAAGTATGCTAGTGACAAAAGGCTAGTCGTGAAAATTGAGACAAATGAGTTGACAAATTATGGAAAATAGCGAATTTGACAGGTCCTCTGTCAAAATAGTTATTGTGCCATACAGAAATAGTCCAAATATGGAATTTATCAATTAAAATTGTGATCCTGTGAAACCCATTTTCAGATTAATGGATTTCTTTAATACCAAGAATTATTTTTGTAAACTGGCACAACAGAAGAATTGTTGAATACATTAATGCTGTGAATGAGAAAACAATGTGGGGGAGGGTGAGACATAGGATTTTTTAACTATATTAATGTTCCACTTTAGAACATTCAGGAATAGGAATTTAGAAACTAAAGCAAAAAGTTAAAACAAATCAAACATATTAAGGAAACAAGGAATCGAACAATTGCTTAGCCAAAGAATAACACTCTTTAAATAAATCACATGTCAAAAAGATAAACTATTTATACTTTTAAACTCTTGAATCCAGAATGAAAATGAGTTTGAGAGATGTCCAAAAATTATCTTTCCTCCTATAAATAAATTATTTATAAAGGAGAAATAAAAAATTTCTGTCATAAAGAACATAGATAATTTACACAGGTACCAACAGCACACAAAACAGTAGGCATTTTCAATGTTTGCTAAAAAACCACTGTTACTATGGTAATGCCCCAACACACGCACACATGCACACACACTCGCAACAACCAACAACCCGAAACCCAGCTAATTCCAACTTGTCACTCTGCTCATCATCATCTGTACTTGAGCTGGCACATAAATTGCTTTGGTTATCAGGCCTGTTGATGAGGATCTACAGCATATTGGCAGTGCAACTGTGCTGAGCAGGAAAGAGAGAAAGAGAAACCCAAATTTTCCATCAGGCTGGGGATTAAAGTAGGACTGGGATGCGTCCCAACATGTTGCTATCTGAAGAGTCTCCCAAAGACAATGTTCACTTTCACCTTTCCATGGACTTTGTGTACTTGCACAGGTGAACTGTGTGAGAAGAGTGATTCAGAAATGCTTCATTTCAGTAGGCCTGAAAGCTTCTATACTATTTCCCTCCTTTTTATTATAAATTCTTAATTGAGTGTACTATACCCCACTCCCTTCTTTCTAGCATTTTTTCCTGCCCTTTGACTTCCAAATCCCAACTTTTTAAGAAAAATTAAAACTGCCTTCTTCAGAGTTTCTTCCATTGCTTTCTCCTGACTGAACAATGATTTTCCTTAGTTCTTAACCTCGTGGGCACCAAGCATCAGGTGCGGGCTTACCCAGCCTCTGCCTCCTGAGGGGCTCCTTCCTCTGCTGTCTTCTCACTGTCCTCTCTGTTCTCAGTCCTTGCTGCTCTCTGCTCATTCCTTGGGCCCCCTCCCTCCCTGTCTCTAACTAACTGAGAGTTTTCACCCCAACATGCCACAGTTCAGCCACCACTCCTTGACGGGTTCTATCTTTCTCTCAGCTGTAAGTGCTTCCTTCCAACTGATATCCCTAATCTACAGCTCTAACCTCATCCAAGTTACATGCTATAATTACCTGGGCATTTCCATTTAAATATCTAACCTATTTAATCTGGAGGAAAATAAAATCCTTTTTCACTTTGTGACTCCTCAAGTCCTGAATACTTTTACCTCTTATTAAAACTCTTTTTAAAAATAATCTAGACTCTCTTTTGTAAAATAATCTGAGCCACAAATTCCTTTAACACATACCTCACCACAAATTAATAGAATACAGGGTTTTTCTGTCTTTCCCTCCTAACTGCAGTGGTACAAATAGACAAACAAGGTGGAATCACTTCCCATTTATTCTGGCAACACCTCCTCAAACACTTTCACTCACCCTGAGCCCTCATTTCCCTAACACTTACATCCACACCACGCAATTAGAATTTAGCATTGCCTTTTCATGATTACCTATTATCAAGTTCTTTCCCGGGTGATGATCAGCTCTTCTTGAGTAAATTACGCATACTCCTTGAAGGCTGAGAGCAGAATTTATACCCGCTTTGTTAATAACCTCAGAAACTCTCAACACATTGCCAGTCTAAGCAGATAGGGCCTTCTAACATGGGAAGGGACCATAATTCTGCTACCCAGAAGATGCTATTGATTTTAAGTGTTTGTTAAGAAACAAAAGACTGTGAAAGTAGCTTTGCCCCTTTCTCCTTTGATCCTGCTTAAGAGATTCAGACAGAGAGACATGCTTCAGGGAGGAGATTTTAGGATGATGCCTTCACCTAATCTAAATTGAGTAGGGTAAACCAGAGGGCTTCAGGCAGGTAGGTGCAAGTTAGCTAAATACCCTTTGGGTCCCATTGTTTCCAAATTGCCTAGCAAGGATTTTCCTCCCACATATGTTCAGCTCTTCAATTACCTATAAATTGCCCACTCTCACTTCTGAAATTTAAAGCACCTTCCTGCCCCTTCTCTTTTGTCCAAAATGTCTTAGGTACCCAATGTTGCTTCACTGTCTTTGGAATTTTTATGGAATGATCATGTCTATGTAAATTCCCCATGCACCTCTATTAAACTTATTCTTCTGTTAGTCTTTCTCTCTTAATGTGGTTATTAGCCTAGCCAGAAGAATTTAGGAAGTAGGATAAAAAGTATTAATATTTTTTAGCCCTCACACATATTCACTTTAGGGCCCACCTAAAAATACACTGCCCTTCCTAGTTTCCTCATGTATTTTTAGCTCCTTGAACTTTATTTTCTTTTTGTATATTTCCTCAAAACCTCTTTGTAAAGCAAGTCAACAAACACACACATTGCTACGCATACAGTAGGCACATAGTGAATCTGTCAAATTTTGAAAATCATTTTCAGATCTATAAAAAAAGATGATCAATCATTAATTCACCCACACACAGAAAAACATAAAGTTTCACTGTTTTACCACTCTGGTCTTAGAGAAACACACTATTACAAAGTGGGCCTGAAGAGGTCTAGTCCCAGCTCACAAACCCAGAATGGTGGTGGACCATAGTTTTCTACTCCTCTCTTTACCACTTATTGTGAGTTAAGAGAAAACAAAAATGATCATTGAAACATATAAGGTCCCATTTAAACAAATGGGTGGGAAATGGAATGGATTCATGTTGAAGGGTGTCTTGGTGACATCACTGTATCACTGTCTGCTGAGAGTCAGCCATTATTGTCTTATTGCATGAACATTCTTTGAAAAACCCAAGTGGTCATCGTTCTACCACTCACAAAAATCATGAGAGCAGCTACATATTCCATCCAATAACCACAATATCAACAAGACATTCTAAGATGCTAGGAATAAATTAAAGTGTTAGAATTACAATTTTTGGGTGGAAGCCTTTCTTTACAAGCATGCAAAGCAATTTGGTTAAATTTTCACCAACTTATATGAGCTCATGCACTTCCTGAGTAGGATCAATAATTTAGCTCAGGAAAACAAAAAACAAAAAATCCTTTAGAAAGTTCCCATCTACCTTTGTGCATGAAATACACTCAGATAAAAGTTACTACATGTTCAGCTTTTCCCAAATTTTCTGATTTTGAGGCTTTCTCATCACTCAAATAAGTTCATCTTCCTTCTCAAATTCTGTGAAGAATTTGAATGAGAATAGAGTGTGCCTGTGACTAGGTGAGAAAGAGGGAGAGCAAGAATCAGTAAAAAAACCAATGATTTCTAAAACCATTTGTTTACTTTTAAATGAAATCAGAAAACAGCTATATTAATCTAATATTTTTCTGACTATTTTTTTACATCAACACACTTTAATACAACTACAACTGTTTTCACTACTACCATTCACTTTGAACTCCTTTTAATAGGAATGAGTCTGGCTACTTGGCCCGCTCTCACAATTTTTCTAACATTTTTAACATTAACATATTTTAATACAACATTGTTTTCATTACTTCCATTGTTCATTCCTATTATTAACCAGGAAAACTTTGAACTCCTTTCTAATGAGAACAATAATTCTAGCACTTGGCTTGCTTTCCCTCCGCTCTTCAATCCACTTTGTTTTACACATCTTGGCAGTCTGAAATCCCTCTAGTTTTCACAATATCGTGTCTAATTCACCAGTTAATTTCACTTAGAATCATTAACCTTGTTTTTCATTTATGTTCTGAACCCTTTATGTTTTTAATTGAATTTATTGGGGTTACATTGGTTAATAAAGTATATAAGTTTTAGGTGTATGATTCTATAACACATCATCTGTATGTTGTATTGCGTGTTCACTACCCCAAGTTATGTCTCTTTCTAAACTGCTTATTTCTTAAAAGTACTTTGGTTGTTTTTTAAGCCTGTGCTATTTCCTATAATGTACTTTGAAGCTTTAGGCTTTGTTGATAAATTAAGATTCCTTAGGTACTGAAATACCCTTCGGCCTTCAAAGAGAAAAATTTTCTTGGTCAAGCTTAGCGCTTGTGGAAATCACACTATCTGAGCTTTGTGTGAATTTTTCTCCCAAGTACTCATCTACAAATATTAAGGGTAAGATTTAAAGTCATCCTTAGCCTCATATTTGTAAAATTTGGTCTCACGTTTATCTGCCTTTGTCTCCAGAATTTAAAAACTTTACCCATAGGGAAGGAGCAGAGATTTGGGAGACTTGTTTGTTTATTTTTGTTTTGGGGGGTTGGAGGGCAGCTTTTGTAGTCTTTTATATTGTTGTTCAATTACAGGTGTCCCCATTTTCCTCTCATTACTCTCCCCTAGTTGTTTATTTTTGTTGTTGTTTAGTTTTTTTTTTCAGGATTGACCAAAAGAATAGCATAGAATCATGGGAAAAAATCTTTGGAATCCAGTCAATATGAGTTAGAATTCCATCTTGACCACCTCTTAGCTATGTGACCTCAGTTACTAAATGAAGCTCCACTCAGTCTCTCTGTTGTGTGGAAGATCAGCATATGTACAGATCACCTTGCACATGGCAGGACTCACAGCTATAAGAATGGGAGCCATAATCTCGCTGTGTGACCCTGAGCAAGCCATTGAAGTGAGATCTCTGTGCCTCAGTGTTTTCATACATAAAAGTGAGATAATAAAAGTACTCTCTCATAGAGTTGTGAAATTAGATAATCTTAATATAGCAGAGTGCTTAGAGCCATGCTTTTCCTATAATAAGCACCACACATGTGTCAGCTATTCATATGATCATCATCACTAACTTTATTGTTATTATTATCACTGTTAACTGAGAGGATCAGGAAAATTTCCCAAACTCATCAAATGCTTCGATAAGTATCTCACTGAATTATTATTACTTCCATATGGCTTATTTGGTGGGGAAGAGGGCGGAAGTGGTCTGTACTACCACAATTATTATTAGTCTTCTTATTTTTGGTGCATTTGTTTCTGTACTCTAGCATCATCTTCATAATTTATCAGCAACTTTCACACCTTCAGTATCACATATTTGCTAACTTTTGGCAAGATACCTCCACCAAAAAGTTCACAACTTCAGCCAATTTCTCAGTATCTCCTTAACACTATTATCACCAACATCTCACTTAAGCCACTCCTTTACAGGGAATCTAAAATTTATGGTGACTATTTGCCCACAGCCATGTTAAGTTTAAAAGAAAAATTCGTATAAAAGATTTAGCAGGACCTGGCACATAGTAAGCATCTAATATATTAGCTAGTCTTACTGTTATCAATTATTTCATATAAATTATCTCACTTAATCTTTTAGTAAATAGTCCTATAAGGAAAAATTCTCATTTCACATCTGAAATAACTGTTGCTCAGAGAAATAAGCAAATCAAGATCACAAGTCAGCAAATCATAGAGAGGGGAAGGATTCAAACTATGATCTATCTTATCCCAAAACATTCTTTCCACTATACTTCAGGGCCTTCACCATTTCTCCTTTCGTCTTTTTCATAAGTCTCAGTTTATTTCCATTCCTTTTCAGCCTTTAGGTTGGAATATTACTTCTTTAGTCATTATGAGAATTCTCCCTGGGACCAGTTAAGGTCTTTTCAAACCCATTTCCAGTTGGAGTAATAACCTTTCAAGATAAGCAAAAGGCACTGGATTCTGCCTCCCTTAAAAAAAATTCTTGTAGGAAGTGGTTTAAAAGCTCTAAAATCAGATGGATACAGCTTCAAATCCCATCTCTACATAGAGTGGCTCATAGGGTTATTGTGTCTTATTCTATCTATCCTTACAATAACTCAATGAAGTAAGTACTTTTATTATCCCAAGTTTGTAGCTAAATAGACTGAGGCTGAGAGAGGCCTCACAGCTCACAGTATGACCAGCCATCCTGTTGGGAGTTCCCAAAACAAGAAACCACCAACTGATTCCAGTGGGGACCCATGTTCATTCCAGGAGGACTTGGTCTATCCGTGTGAGCCACTGCAGTGGCCTTTAGACCTGCCCTTCTGGGCTCTACAGCTCCCCTTTCTCAATTGTGTTGACATTCTTGGTTTTGTCAGCCCATAATGGCTTTTTTTCTTTCTTTGGTATGTATTAACTCAGAGGCTGAGCTGCCTTGCTTGATCTGCTGCAGCTGCAGAATACTGTCCTACTGTCTTGTTGTTGTTAGGAAACCCAACAGAAAACACAGCCGCAGCCGCACATCTGCGTGCTTTTGTCAGGATCATGCGAACTCAACAGAAAACCATCTCTGTGTCATTGGTATGTTATTACTTTTAAAAGAAAGAAAGATCTGAAGTAATCAAGGCAAATTATTAACATCTACTCAATCTGGGTGGTGGGCACATGGGTATCATATTATCTCCTATGCTTTTCTGTAAGTTCAAAATATTAATAAATTAAGTAAAAGTAACTATAAGTACAAAAGACTGCAGCATCTTACAAAATGCAAATAAAATATGACTTCCCTTATAGAGTTGCTACTCACAGAATGAAAACACTTACATGTTGGAAAACAAGTATATGTAGCTAAGCACTTAAATGCATAATTACCCCATAGTAGATTACTTATTACGGTTTTTCCCCAAGGTCTTAAAATATACACATGCCTACACCTCTGATTTAGGGCTTAATGGTCTAGATTTTCAAGGGCCATTCTCCATGTGAAAGGACTGGCTGTAGAATGGCTGGGAAAGCATGGAGCAAATTCTGGTAATAGTCAGAAGGGTTAAATGACTACATGTCAGGAAGTTGCACTGAGTACCATTAATCACCATGAAAAATTATAGTCCCTCCCTCTCTCAGGCTGAGAAGCATGTTTATCTGCCTCCTGAGAGCGATTCCTTCTCTCAAAGGCAGACTTACTTTAACCAAGCTTGCAAGATTGATGAATAAAATCAGGGTGCCATTATATTATTTTATAATGAGAAATCTGTCACAGAAACAGTGTACTGACCCCTTGTAAGGAAACTTACATTGAACATTAAATTATAATCACAGTTTATGTGATTAGCACAGCATGAGAAGAGAAAGCTGTTAGCTATCTCTGTTAAAACTTACTAGTATTAAGCTACACTAACCCAATGTACCCATCCCCATTTATGGGGAAGATCTACCAATGAAAACAAAATACTAAAAATAATCCATCGGCCAAAATTCTCTCTACCCTGGCTAGGATCTGCACAGACACTATCAGTTTGCCTCTTGACACCCACATTTCTATGCCTTAATAGTCATCAAATTCCTCTTTGAATTGCAACTTTCTTTCATTAATGTGCTCATACTCAATTGTAGAGCAGGTCTGATAGGCCACAAGTCACCTATAGAATCAGTTCTACCAATTGTCTTTCTTGGAGCTTATAAAGACTCTACATAGCAACTTAGGTTGAGTCATAGAAAGATGGGGACACCTTGATGGGGCTCATGATATAATTCACGATGTTGTTTACCAGTGTATCCCAAATTTCTAAGGAGTTCCAGTCACTCGGTAGATACTCAATATTTATGGAAATAAAGAAAACCCTCATTTAAAAAAAAATACAAAGTAGTTAAGTACAACTTAAAGTGCACATTTTAATTAGTCATTGTCACCACTAATTTAGTAAATAAAATCATTCAGGACCTGGGGACTTTCTCTTACATATACTTTTCCACATTCAGCCTGAGCGGCTTAGAGAAAATTCCAAAATGCCATTCATCACCCACTAGCCACACCATCACTTCTATCAATAAGTGCTATCATGGAGACCCACTTTCCTATCATCCCTGTGTACTGCAGTGCCCAGACAGGCAGCAAAATGGACTAAGCCTGAATGTGTCTTCCCATACCAGTAAGAATATCAATCACTCTTAGTGCAGAGTAGAAATGGGTATATATTGCTAAACTCTGTACTTATGGAAACATATGGTGCCTTGCTATTAAAATGGACGAACAAAGAAAGTTTTTAGTGAAGTCATGAAGTTCTAGAAGACCTGAATTCTACTGCCCTTAAGGGATAAGGCCCATGCCAGCACGTGTGCATCATGTGTAATTTACTCACTGCATACTGGAACTTTTCATTGTATTCACGGTCATTGGCTTTCACTATCCGTTCCACTTCTAAAGAGAAAGAGAAATTAGGTATGAAATTAAATTTTCAACCCAAAGAATCATATAACTCATTAAAATAACAGCACTTAGGTTACTTTGATTGTTGTCAAGGTTGCAAGAATTCTTTCCTTTGAAATCTGAAGGGCATTGGTTTTTTCCAGCCTAAATGTTGGAACATGTATTGGAAAGTCCCAAAATGGAAAGCTGAAATGTTTCTCATTGTCTTTCTGATGCCAGCCATAAAGCAAAACACTATGTGTCTCCAATTTCTACATCCCTTCAGCTCCACAAAGACCCTTACTCTTAGCTTCAAGTAGTTCCTAAAGGCCAAGGAGCTTCTGAAAATGAAATGCCACTCTGGGAAGGAATTTTTATTTTTATTTTTTGTTTTGCTACCCAGTCATAAAATAAGATATAACATAGTCAAACAAAACCATACGGAAGTGGCCAGTGAAGTCACTGACCTTATGGCCATGGAGCCAAAAGTGATACTTATAACCAGCACTGGACATTGAGAGAATTCCACATCATCAAAGACCCGTAGACCCACCCTCAGCTGGAAGTAGCTTTCTCTTTCTTTTTTTTCCTTTGTACTTCCCCTCTGCTTGAGTCCAGCCAGTGGGCACTATCTTCACATTCTGACCTCTGACACACGCCAGAATGCCAATATCTCCTGGAGGGGAGCTTCTATATATGTCTGGTGCCCCAGTTTTTATTTCTTGTGACCTTGGTTTTTTGCCACAGCCACCCAGAAGATGCCTAATGCCCCAAGATCACCTGGCTCTGGAGGACAGGGGAGCTCATGTTCCTGAGCCCCATGGGACTATAACAATCAGAAATTCACTTCTTGGCAGAATACCATCTTCAGGACCCTGAACAGAGAGCAGACTGAAACACACCCCCAGGCTTTGTGAGAAAGAGGCTTATTTGCTTGCCCACAGCTTTGGCCTGAGGGACACTCTTCTGCTTTGGCACACTTATAGAGACCTATGGAGGGACTCTCAGGGAATGAAGGCTAGTGAACACAGTCTTTGCACTCTCCCTCTGCGTCATTCCAGATCACTGGTATCTTCCAGAAATCACCTTCTATGTTCTCTGGTGCCCTAATTGTTATAGCTGCTACCAACAGACACCTCTACATCACCTGAAAGCAAATGCAAACACCAGTACAAATAACAAAATAAAAGGATAATAAATCCAAAGTTTATAATAGTGCAGAAATTAAAATTTGTAGAGGACAAGAAAAGATAGTGCCTCAGATATACCAGCTGAGCATTTATTTTTGTGGTAAGGATACCAAGTTCTTCCTCCATGTCTACTGCACCCAAAGTTGACCAAAGGGAAATGATGGAATAATAAAAGCTATGGGAAGAGGGTCAGCCAAGTAACCACCAGATGTCAATGCTGGATTCTCAAGGTCAGTGACTTGACCATCTAACCTGGGAGTCCCTTAATCCCACAGTTCTCCACTTGGATAAGTGACAGTTGATACAAAGTGTAGGGATAGGAGTAAGAGTCTGAATTTGGCAAAGATACATATGACCATGGAGATAAAGGAGACTAGAGGGTAGAAAGTAACTTGGAAGCACAAGTTAGGGATGGGACAAGGAAGACCAAGAGGAAAGCAAAAATAAGAAGAGCTGGAAATAGAAGGGAGATGAGAAAGATGAAGGAGATGAAAAGGGAGGGAAAGAAGAAGGGAACATATCTTCATACCCATCCCTTATATGCCAGGCATCATTAATTTTAAGAACTGTCCACATTTCCCAAAGTCCAAGAGGAATCTAAATGCCTCTGCAGCCCCTGTGGCTCAGCTTCCAAGTATGAAGTGTACCTCTGAGGGCTGCTCCTGACACATGACACCCTGCCTTTGATCATGGTTGTGTTTCTACCATTTGAAGAGTAGTGGTCTGTTTGCCATCCACTCACATGGCTTCCTTCTTACCCATCTAAAGAAGCCAGTTTTCTATGAGTGTTCCTGTTTTCCAGTCTAGCTCACCTAACTGCTGATAAGAAAAATATCAGACTGATGTCCAGAGCTCCAGACACCTGAGTGGGCTTGCCCCTATCATGTACAACTCTGAAATCCAGAATCCACCAGGAAGCAACCTCTCAACCAGCCATCGCCTGGAGGAAACAATTCAAACTCTGGCTATAAAAGCATCATCCCCTTTCTTCCTGATTGCCCAACAAAGAGCAAAACTATAAAAACCTAAAATAGTGTTTTAGATAATGAGGTCCCACTGAAATTACAGAATATCTGTTTAAAAAAAAATAGAAACAAAGTAGTGCTAGAAAATAAGGGGTTTAATACAGCTTCACAAATTTTAAAGGAAATCTAGAAAATAAAATTAAAATCAGATGAGATCAAGATGAAAAAAAGATAGGAACAGTTCTCACTGAAAAACATTAGAAGAGTGGTCTTCCCAATGGAGCCCAGAAAACTTCCAAATTCAGTTGATAAACACAAAGATTGAGGGTATGCTGCGGAGAGGGTAATAGTCCAGTTTTTGCTTATTGTCTTATCAAAATAATTAATAGGGTTTCCTTTCATTCTCATAAGTGGAGGATCTGATTCATGAGATCTATACTGCTGGAAAATGCTTCAAAGAAGAAAATAACTTCCTGTGTCCCTTCAAATTATCTTTTTCACAAGGTGGAATGAAGGAAAAGACCACCCATCTTGTAGAAGGTGGAGATGCTGGTAACAGGGAGAACCAGATCAACAGGCTTATTAGAAGGATGAACTAAGGTATTCACCATGGTCATTTTTGTAATCTGGTCAGTTAATAAACAGGAAATGCTTCAAAATTGAAGAAAAAAAGTTTCGTAGTTTGGAAGATAAATTAACCAATCACCTTAGTTTTGGAGCATCACCACAATAATTAAATAATAATTGAGCCACTTGGGTCACATGCTTCCTCCCTTTCTCACTAAAAAGAGGACACAACATGCCTAACGAGGAAACCAAGGTTGGGCATGCAGGCCAAGAGAGAAGTGGTTCTGAACCTCTGCATCAGCTATAGCAGACCCAGGCCCTAGTAAAGCCTGCCTTCCTGAGACAGCTATGGGATTTGCCAAACTACGTGACTAACCCACAGTATTATAGACTAAATGTACGTATCCTCCCAAAATTCATATATTGAAACTGAATCCCCAATGTACTGGGGGGACTTCAGAAGGTATTTAGATCATGAGGTTGAAGTCCTCATGAATGGTATTAGTGTTTCTGTCAAAGAGGCTCCCTTGCTGGTTTCATAATGTGAGAACACAGCAAGAAGATAGCTGTCTGTGAACAGGGAGCAGGCCCTCACCCACCACCAAATGTGCTGATGCCTTCATCATGGACTTTCCAGACTCCAGAACTGTGAGAAATAAATTTATGTTGTTTGTAAGCCAGCAAGTCTATGGTACTTTATTATAGCTGCCAGAACAGACAAAGAAAAACCTGTCTGTGAACTGGCTACATCACTGGCCCTCCTATTTAAAGGAGAGGCCTGGCAGGGATAAAGGTCTTTACAACTGCATGAATTCATCTAGCCCTTCATTTGTAAATACAAGCCAGCAACCATAAGTCACCAGAAATCTGAGACAAACCAATAGCACAAAGGAGAAGAATCCAAGGGGAAGAGATAATGGTGAAAATAAGTAGGAAAAAGAGGTTGTTTTCTTTGTAATTCTAACTAGTGCCTTGAAGATATTCAGGAAGATATCACACCCATGAAAGAACAAGCTGATAGGACAAAGGAAACAGAGAAGAAGAAAGAGGTTTTGGAGGTTAAAATAGTTAATAGACAAGCTATAAAGTAATCTTGAAGAACTCTCCTGATATACCTACCAAAATGACAAAGAGGAGGAAAATGTGAAAAGAAAACTTAGGAGAAGGGGACATAAACAACAAATGGGAGGAAATATTCAAATAAATAGAAGAGAATTTTACTGCACCAGAATAAAACATAAATCTTCAAAGTAAAAGTGCCACCAAGATGAATTAAAGTGGACCCACAGATCTTCATAAAACTTTGAGCTCCAAAAACAAAGGCAAACATTAAAAACTTCCAGAAAAAAAAATTGTTTAGTCCCAGAGACACAAGAATCAGACCATGAAATTTTTCATCTGCAACAAGGATAACAGAAGACATTGGAGTGATGCCTTCCAATTTTAAGGAAAAATATTTTTGAATTTGAAATTCCATAGCCAAATAAACAAGCATGAAGGGGCAATGAAAATCTTTTTAGTCATGCAAGAGTATTTACACATAAGAACATCTCCAAAATAACTACTCAAGAATGTATAACAGGAGAAATTTTTATTTTAAATTTTATTCTTTTACATTTACTTACATATTTTTTATCATTTTTTATTGTTGTTCAAATAGAGTTGTCTCCATTTTCCCGCCACCACTTTCCCCCACCCCACCCTCCCCCACCTCCCACCCTCCATCCTTCCCGGCTCTGGCTTTGTCCATGGGTCTTTTATACATCTTCCTTGACGACCCTTTCCCTCCTTTCCCACATTATCTCCCTCCCTCCTCCCCTCTGATTGAAAAGGAAAGCAGAGTGGAAGAAAATATAGAAACAAGGATGATGATCAACTAAAGTCAACAATGAAAATAAAAATGCCTGATACAATGACACACACACCTGCTTTAGAGTGGACCACAAATTCTACAGAAAAAGGGAAGGACTATTGCCCTTTATTTCATAGTCTGTAAAGTAAAAATAAGCCCATTTCTCAGAAAAAGTACAATTATATATTCATTCTTGAGTCACGCAATAATTTCTCTAACAAATACACATAAAGAAGCCATTGTTTGATATAAAGAACATAAAATGAGTTTTTTAGAGCTGTGTTTTGTAACATCCCTAGGAATGTTATCCCAAACACAATTTCAAGGGCCCAGTGAGAGTTTCTGGACTCAGTCTCTGCTGAGCTGATTACATTCAGGAATAGATTTTGGAATATTTATATAAATAAAGGAAGTGTGTGTGTCCTTCAAGCAACCATCCTAATTATTATTTCCCTCAGCTGCACTTGTGCTGAATACTAAATGACTGTGAGCTTAAGACTGAACTTCCTGGAAAATACCTAGAGAACTGCTGTGCTGTGTAGCTAGCTGAGCGCAGATCCACAAGACAAAAGGTCAAGCTGGTAATAGTGTTAGCATTCTTTCACGACAGTGGAGGAGCCTAAGAGAGATATGTATGTGCCTGGATAGGAAGCCATCCTTCACCATTCCAATGAGCCAAAAGAACAGTCATTAACAGAGATTATCTTAGACACTTGTTTTGAATCTGCTCAAAAATATAGGGAAGTGGGTTATTAAGCCTTCAAGGTCCTTCTCCATGCTGGGTGATGGAAATAACCCTCACTCCCCAAAACTCATTAAAACCAATATAATTTGATGTCTGCCCCAGTCAAATAAAATAAAATATCAATGAAGCACTCATAGGATGCTTATCTTTGAGCCATATGCTTCCTGTTGCATGATCCAAGATAACTAAATGAGGACTCCTCATTTATTTTATGAAGTGGTCATTTATAAATCAGTTAAATGCTAGGGAACATTCACCAAAAGACGTAAACTTCATTTTAGGATTGATGACATGTGGCCTATGCCTCCATCCCCAAAATAATTATCTAATAGAGCTAATGGCTTGTTTGAGCCACCATAAAACCATATCCACTTATGTTTGTACATATGCTTGTCTTGTTATTTGGAAGGAGGACATGCATTTAGAAAATTCAGAAGTGTTGTGGGGTCACTAAGACATAAATTCAAAAGGTGGGAAGGAAATAACACTACTCTGCTGGAAATTTTTAACTGCAATCAAGATGTTGTTCCCTGTTAGCAAGACTTTGTGGACCTTTAAAAATAAGTGATGAAACCGTCCTCATAGAAGAAAAAGAGTCCTGGATCTTTTTTTTTTTTTCTAAGTTAAACTTGTAGCTTTATTCAGGTTTGATTTTAACAAATGTGTTGGGGAGAGAACCCACAGGAAAAGGTGAGGCCCATGGGGCAGGGCCCTCCCAGATGCCTAAGGATGGGGCAGGTCACCTCCCCTCTCCTCCTTTCCCATCTCCTGCTAAAGAATTTTGGGGAGAGACATAGACATAGGGAGGGGGCTGGCCCCCAGTCTGTGGGAGTGGAGCCTGGGAAACAAGGGACCACACCAGGGTTGCATGGGGGGAGGGCACAAAGACCATTTGCCAGAATCCATAGCTTTCTGATTCCAGAACGGAAAAGAAATCTAAATCACAAGCCGTAGCTCTGAGGAGAAAAGATCGGAGGGTAGCTTTGGGACCAAGGCCATGACTCACTCACTCCTGACCAGGGGAGCAGGGTGAAGGGGAGGGGCTCCCCAACAGATTAATGGGGTGGGGGAACCAAAATAAAACTTCCAATATTAAATTGTGTAGGAGTCCAGCTAAAGGTGGGGCCAGAGCTAGGCCAGGCTGGGGAAGGAGCCTCTGCAGGCTCAGGGATCACTGCTGCCACCAGCATCACCCAGAAAGCCAGTTATTTTGACATGGCCTTGATTGCAACAGCTGCCTCCTCTGTCATGGCAGACGCCCTGTTACCAGGATCTCCTCTCCGCAGCCTCCTTGCTGAGACCTCCCTCAAACAGAGGAAGGCCCTCCTGCATTTCCCCCACTGTCCTGGAGCCATGATAGATACCCATCCTGGATGCCTATCAGCTGGAAATCATTCCTTTTGAGGTTGAGAACATCTGTATCATGAGTTGATGGGCAGATATCTTCATATTTCTGCCCAGGAAAGGTTTCAACACCAATTGGGTGGACGTTGGTATGGCTGTGCTTGCCAATCACAGAGGCAGACATCTCCACAATCTCACACAGCCATCTTTTGAGCACCACAAAGCCATTCTTACTGTAATTCTGAACATTGCATTGGAAAGGTAGCTGAGGCCCCTGCACCTCCTGTCTCCAAGTCCAAATCACCTACCATTTTAAGAGGCTTCAATGCCAATTCATGCAAACACAATCAAGGCCTGGATCTTGAAGCAAGAGGCGTAAGATCTTCTCCTACCAAATCATCCATGTAGGCTTATTTAAACTCATGACCTCTCCTCAGCTATGGTTCCTCAGTAAAATAATGCCACTTTGAGTCACCATCATTAAGTGGGAAAATGTATAGAAAGCACTTTGTAAATAGAAAAATACCAGAAAAAATTTTTTTAAGAAAAACAGCAAGTAAGAAGTGAAAACAGAAAATTACCCAGGCATGGAGAGTCAGTCAGTCTTAAAGTTTCTTATATTGTTATTTCCCCAGAGGGTCAAAATAATTTTCTGAATATTTTTAGTAGAAATTGGCAAACACCTATCAATTCTACTCCAAGTCCTCTAAGGCAACACCCAACTCTTACTCTGAGCTTTTCTCCCTCATAACATAATAAATATTATCCAGCTTCCATTTCCAGTAGGCAGGAGAAGACAAGTCATTTACATCTTTTTTTTATTAGTATGTGGACAATTCATAATACCTTAGTATTTAAGACTAGTTAGTGAATGCAACAGCTCTGTTAACAAGACCAAAGGTAAGAGGAAGATTTGGGAGGCTTTTATTGGACCTGTGACCGATTACAGTAATTGTGAGTCCCTAGTTAGCGAGCACGACTATCTTTCTTCAATGAACACCAGAGCATTTTGTCCTTCACCAAATGTGGTTTAGGAGACTGCCTTCAGGCAATTGGCTTTAGATCTCCCAAAACATGAAATGATGAAACACAACGGAGAATTTGGGGTCTCTGTATAAGACCCTGATGGCGTGAACTGGTATTTCCTCAGCAAGGCTGGTCCCAAGCCAAAAGCTGAAGAATGTCTCTACACATAAAGTGTCATTTGGGTTTTATTGGTGGTGGTGTTTTTTTGGGTTGGGTCAGGTCTCAGAAAAATTCCCTTGAGCTAAATCAATGACTTAAGTTTATTTCTTTCTTAATTTTCTTTCATTCTTCACAATCTGGTCTGTGTGGTCGAAAGCCAAACCAATTCATTAAAGACATGAGGAAAGAACAATGGAAGGGCAGAGCTTTGAAGAAAAGAGTTCCCCAGTCTCCAAGATTTTCTGATTTAACTCCAAGTACACACTCACGTACAAGTGAAAAATATGTTTCCCAAATTGGGGTTTCCTATTGAACCTCAGAGCTGACCTGCAGCTGGTGGGACATACTGACATTTAAGCAGCACACTAAAGAGAACCAAGGCAAAACAAAAATCTTTCCACAATTTTTTTTATTCTTGTCCTCACACACACAAAAAAAGCTTGGAAACAGAGTTAGGGGATTTATACAAATAATAATGGCCTTGAGTTTATTTTCCTCTTGAGGGAGCCAGTTTACTCATCAGGGCCAGATATTTGGAAATTTTGATTTATTGGGAGCTTTATTCTTGCCATGGCTTACTACAGTTTCTCAAAGATATGTAAACTTTTTTATTGACTTATATTTCTTCTAGAACACATAAATTGTATTATACAAGTTACAAGTAAAATCAATAAAATGTTTATATAAGCCCCTGACATGTAACTTTCTACACATCACAATGGGAGACTTAAGACTTACTATACAATAAGAAGAATAACTAATGTTTATTGAGCATTTGTTAGAAGCTAGATGTTGTATGAAATGTTTCAGAAGCATTATTTCATCAATCCTCAAAACAATCCTATCTTGTACATGCTGTTATGATCCCCACTTTATGAATAAAGAAAAGAGTCAGCAAGATTATGCAGTAGAATCAGAATTCAAACTTCAAACTACCTCCCTTGTAAAAGAATCTTGAAAGAAATCCGGTGTATAAAGAGATGGTCGGACATACTGTGCAGAGATAACTGGAAAATGGAAAGTGAGTGCCTGTGTCCAGAGGCCAAGGAGAGAGAGAAGTGGCTTCCTCACAGAATGCAATATTCCAGAATGTCCTTCAAATCACATGCCCCCTCCCAGTTAACCTTGTGACCCTGTGACCTCTTACCTTCCTTTGCTTTTTGGCTTTTCTCTATTTCACCATGGAGGCCTTCCCAGAAAACCTATCTGCCCTCTCCTTGCTGAGAATACACTCCTGAATCCCTCTTCAAAATGTACTGTTTTAGACTGTTGTTTGTCTACATTCTTTTACAATTTAATTATTATAGGAAAAATTGCATTTTTATGGACTAGGACTGGATCAGAATACTTTCTGTAAAGTTAGAAAATAGCTTTACCTTTTTACAGCACTCCCATTCAAAAAGAGGAGAAAAAAACAGGATCTACCCTAAGGATAACAAGAGGCTGGGAGAATCTACAGGACATTTAATTTTCCATGAGAAATACATTCCAGCCATCCAAGGGAAAGCAAGCCACCTGTCACAAAGTGAGAGGAAAACAACCAGGTGGAAAAGAAAGAGACAGTGAGAAAGAAGCCTGAGGCAGTCTCATCTGCCTGATACCTCAGGGGTTGCACAGGAAACTGTTTTTTCAAAGCTTGTGGTTGTCATTTTGAAATGCATGGGGCTATAAGTTAAGTTTCTTTAGTACATTTTGGCTTCTGTGTCTCAGACCCCTGAATCCATGTGGCAAATAAAATCTTCTGGAGCCAAGACAAAGTGATTTATTTATTCCAGAAATATTTCTTGAGCTCTTTTGAGCAAGGGTCTATTCTAGGCAAAAAAGGAAAAACAAACACGACAGGGATCTCCTTCAAAGGGAAGGCATGCCCACAAATACCAGCACAGCAAGGATGCAGACAAGAGGCCTAGGGAGCCACAGAAACCAGAGGGAAGGAAAGTCAAGTTCAGATGGGTGGTTAAAAGGCATCCCCCCTTGTCCCAGGTGGCTCTGAAAGGAACTTATCTTGTATACACACTGTGGGATGTGGTAGGTTGTTCTATCAAGCACCCTGTCCAAGCTGAGCTGCAGTCATTTACTGAAAAGAGAAGGAAGCAGGTACAAGTGGTCTGCCACCTGTGATGGGGTAATATATGGACTTTGCAAGAAGATATCACCAGTTCCTCCTCAGCTGTTTCTCCTAGCAAGATCAAGTGTGAAAATACCAAAAGAAAAAGATAGGAGCCTTGCTTTATTTATGTATTCATGAAGCACTCAAATAATACATGTTTTAAAAGAGATATAAAGGAGACAGAATTTGAGGAAGAAAGGAAATCTTCCCTCTTTTCACCCCCACCTGTGCCCTCATTCTGGTCCAAGCCACCTCACCACTCCCTGCGGCTGCTGCAATAGTCTCGCCTTGGGGCCCCTAGCTTCTGCCCTTATCTCTATGATCTGTTTTCAGTAGAGCAGCAGAGTGATTTTTTTACATGTATTCATTTCCTACTCCTGCTCTGGCAAATATCACCACAAACTTAGCTGCTTTGAACAACATAAATGTATTATCTTATTATTCTGGAAGTCAGAAGCCCAAAAATGGGTTTTATGGGGCTAAAATCAAGGTGTTTCAGCAGGACTGAGTTCCTTTGGAGGTTCTTGGGGAGACTCTGTTCCCCTCCTTTTCCAGCTTCCAGATGCTGCCCACATTCCTTGGCTCATGGCCATGTCACTCTGACCTCTGCTTCCATTGTCACATCACCACCTCCAACTCTCCTGTCTTCCTCTTATAAGGACCCTTGTGATTACATTGGGCCCATCTGGATAATCCAGGTAAATCTTCCCAACTCAAGATGCTTAATTTAATTCTATCTGCAAAGTTCCTTATCCCATGTAAGGTAAAATATTCATAGGTTCCAAGGGTTAGGACATGGAGATATGGAGGCAGAAGGCATTACTCTGTCTACCACAAGAATCATCTTTTTTCTCTGCTCAAAACGGCCAATGGCATTTCATCTCAAGACAGAAGTGAGTTTTTACAAAGGCATTCTGGGCTCTGCTTGATCTTCACACATTCACCCTGTAACATCTCTAAACTCAAACTTCTACTAGAAACAGACTTACCATGAAGCCAGTGATGCTTAAGCTTCAGCTCAACCCCCTGCACTTTCCATTAGTAGCCTAGTAGCCTAGAAATGTGTTTGCGTTTTGTTTTTCATTTGCAAAAATAAAATATTTTAGGCACAAGAGGTAAGATCATTACCTCTTCCACTCTAATTTCCCCCCATCACCCTTTGTCTCATATCAGATGGTGTTGGGATCCTCCTCTCTCATACTCAAAAAAAAAAAAAAATCATGTCCTTTCCCCTCTGGACACCAATAGTTACTAAAGTGTAGAAGAGACCCCATTAGCCAATACTAGCTCCAAAGTTAAGAGAGAGATTTTTGTGAAGCCAGCACTGTCTTAAGTATGTCACTGATGGGTCAGTAATAACTGGCACTTCATTGAATTGGTTGCATGATTTTGAAAAAACTAGGTCCAATTTTACACACAAATTACTATAGTAGACAAAAAGCAAGTTTAAACAAAAACTGAATCTTTCACAAGTGTAACTGAAGAACCACTTGAGAAACAGCTTTTGGATTTGTTGTTGTTCCATAAGGGATAAACTCAATGAGAAATAATACTCCTTAAACACATCTATTAATACACATGCATGGACTTTCATAGACATTGATATGGTACATGTAAGGCTAGGTTCCATGTCTTATTCATCTTTTTTGTCACCAGCCCTCTACTGCAGGACCATCTCAGTACACACTAAGTAGTGTATGCTCAAAAAATGTCTGAGAGACAGATACATAAACTTCAACAAAAAAAACTGCCTCATTTGTAGGCACAGTAGATGCAGTACCTCGTGTCCACAGAATTTTTAGGGGCACACAAAAATGTTTAAATTTTCACACATTTTAAGATCAGAAGAAAACAAATATAATAGTAATGAGTACATAATAATGAATTTGATCTGGATTATATTGTCTTTATACACACAATCATAAAATATAATTTTTAATATTTTTTGGAGGAAGGGCCCACAGAAGATACAACTGTGACACTAGCCTGATTTCCCCCACCCCATACCCCACACCCCACACCCCACACCCCACACACATACTAAGGGCTTCTCAGTGGAATGATGTGTGTGGGCTCCACAACCCCCACATTGTGGACTCAAGAGCAGCTTTAATTAGTTTAAAGAAAGCCTCTAATTATCTACTTCATTTGCTCCCCTTGTTACCAAACTACATAAAATCTGAATTTTATGAGCAATGCTCTTGTTGATTGCTTTGGAGAAAAGCACATATATGCTTTAAAATGATTTGTCTTCAGGCCTCACATCAATGTACACAGAAGGGGTGAATTATAAAGCACAAACAAAATAGACTATAACTGTGTTTTAAATATTTGAGTCAATTAGCTAGAATTTTTCACATCTTGAAAAATGTGAGACTTATAGAAATGTGGAGATAATAAATAATAAATCATATCTGGGAGAAAATAATTGTTCCCCACACCATGACTGGCTTGTTATACTTTCATATACATCATCAATGGCCTAAGCTTCCTGATGATGTGAAATTTTGTGTAAATGTGAGTACACTTTAATTAAAAGCTGAAGACATTATGTATCTCATTGAGGTAAAATTCCACTTCTGCATGGTTTTTCCCCTGACAACCCCAGGATAATTAGAAGACCTCTAGTCTGTGCTCCTCTGGCAAATATACCACTTTCAGTGTTTAGTAAACCCTTTTTAAGTTATCATTGTTACTATAAACTTAACAACTGTGTGAAGATACATGTATTTTATTGAATCAGAAAAAGCTTCTTGAAGTCAAGAAAGGTCAGCCCTACCTCCCATATCATGGAGGCTCAAAAACATTTGTTGACTGGCTGTATGAGCAAAGGGATATTTTAGGTTATGAAAGCTCTCCAGTCTATTACCAGCTCTACAGGAACTGATATAACCTAAAGGTGCATCATTCACAATCATGATGATGCAAATGATACACACAGATGTCAGTCCCTCAAGTCATGTGGCCATTGTAACAAGTCCAAAAGGAAGGGGTTGATCTCAGCTTTCTGTGCAAGTCAGTGCCCAATCAGACTCAGCTATGTCACCAAAACATATCAAACCCTGCAACAATAAACCTTATTGGAAACTTGTCCCAGTTAAAGCTAATATTCATGCTATTAAAATTATTCTTGTGATTTGATATAAATAAATCATTTCATTTGAAAAAGAAAAAATGATGACAGTTATTTTAAACTCTTAGATTGGCATTGGGAATATGAAAATATTGCCCTAGAGGGTACAACTAATGACCTCTGGGTAGGAACTACATTGAGACGGATTTCAGCTCATTATGCAGCCCAAAACGGGAATGGACTGCACCTGTCAGAGATGTTATTAGATGGAGGAACAGTGCATTTGATAAACTCTAATCCAGCCTTTAGTCCCTAAAAAGTCCATGGTCAGATATAAAGACAGTAGCAGTGATTAATTGAATACATGTGCATTAAAGAAAAATTGCATGATGAGCTGTCACTGACAAACTAGAGGCAAAAAAGAACACCAATACAAAATCTGGCTGAAATGCTATATTAAAGAGAGTGAAACATTATTAAAGCTGTTCAGCTAGACCAATTACCCAACAACAACAACAAAAGTGTTTCCTGCCATCATGAACCAAAACCATTTCTAACTATGTGGTCTGTTTCAAATATTGGTGTATTCACACAATGTAATATTGCTTTCAAAAAAAAAAATAAAGGACAAACTACTGACACTTGCAGCTATATGGATGTATGTCAATAAGCCTTACACTGAGTAAAAGAAGCAAGACAGAAGACTATGTGCCATGTTATTTCATTCATGTCCGTTTCAAAAACAGGCGAAACTAAGCCAACAGAAATCAGAAGATGGTGTGTGGAGTACAGCGAGCACGAATGGAAAGGGGCATAAGGGAACTTCCTGGGTGATAGAAATGTTCTCTACCTTGTTTTTAGTTCTCCTCCACAAAGTAAAATTTAATTTAATTTAAAAATCATATTTACTCTGTATGATTTAAAGAACCCAATACTTACCCAGTGGTTTCTTTTTACTGCAGAACATTACTGCACTGGTGATTTTTCACCAGGCCCCAACAGTTGGCCTACACAAGAAAACAAGAAAATTATACAAAGTTAGTATTTGAAAATTGCTCATTAACCATAACTTTCCATCCTTTAACTTTCTTCCCAGTCAAATCTAGGTGACTAAGAAGCCATTGGCCCCACAAGAATAACAGATTGCATGTATCTGGCTTAAATCTAACCAGATAAGAATAATTCCATAAAGGCTGTATAGGCAAATGGAGGGTAAACACAAGTGTGCCATATAACTGGGCACTAACTGAGCCACATTTTCTAATATATCCCAAACCCTAGGAATCAGAATATTCAGGAGTGAAGCTCCACATTCTGCCTTTTTATTTTTCAGTTCCAGTTGACATATGATATTAGTTTCAGGTACACAACATGGTAATTAGACATTTATACAAGCATCTGTTTTTTATCCAAGAGCTATAGGTGATTCCTTCCCACAGCTCGAGCTAGAAACCACTGCTAAACCGTGGGAGTTACCTGTGACAGAAAATTATTCACCAGGCTCTAGAGAAACAAAATATAATTCAAAAGTCTTCCTCAATTTATTCTCATGTGTATAGTCTTCTTCAGGTAATTACAAAAAAAAGAATAATGTCATTGTTATCTTTCACTTTTCTCCTATTTGTGGTCTAATTTCTTTCATGTGGTAAATTCTATGAAAGATTTTAAATAAATAAATAAATACATAAATAAATAAATAAATAATTTTTTTAAGAAAGCAAAATAATGATTTAGAACCTCACAGACCATGGAAATGAACTCAGGCATCTTAGCAAATACTTGACAATGTAGGCAGAGGTACTGAGTGCATGTTCTTTCAGTTGGAAAGGGAAATGACTTGTCTGCTGCCTACTCAAAGATGTGGTATGGCAGAATGCAGTAAACGTACTTAAAGAGGCAGGTCAGTCATATGGAGACCAAAAAAGAGGAAGAACAATCCTTATGGCCTAACTAGTCACAAGACAAGAGCAGGCAGGAAAGTTTATCAACACTCATTGCTGTACTATAAATCTTTCAGAGTCTAAAAAGCCGGAAACCATCGATCATTCTCCTGGCCACACACCCCAGATCCATGAGTTCCCATTCACTACTGCGAGGGGGGGTGGGGTCAGTGGGGTGGGGGGGTGGAAACAACAGCCTGCTGAGAGCACAGCCACCCCTGGGGTATGCCTGACAAGTAGGGCCATGACATTGACATTTTGTGGAACCCCTGCTTATCTAGGGACCAGTTACTAAAACTGATAAATCTGAGCAAGAAGATGGGGATACTGCTGCCAGGTGCTGCTAGAAGCAGGGACAGGTCCTCAAATATATAACTCTTTTGTTCCTTCTCCCACATCTTCTACCATCTGCCACCAAGGCTGCCCAAGACAATCCCTGCTTCCCCTCTTCATGGCTCCCCCCACCCCAGCCTCTAGGACGCGCCTGTGACCAGTGATTGCTCTTTCCTTGCATTCCTCTCAGCAGGTTTCCTTGCTCCAGCCTTGGCCACCTGTAGACCAGGGTCCACAGTGAAGCGAGAGTCATCCTCATAAAACATAAACGACATCATGTCATGACTCAGCTTAAAAACCTCCAGTGGGATATAGTGCACCTCCAACTAGTCTTACGAAAAAAGATCAAATTCTAACATGATTTTTTGGACCCTCTGCAACCTGGTCCCTGCTTGTCTTTCTAGCCTGATTGCTGATCACTCTCTTCACTGCCCTCACTCCTCCTTGCACCCTCTCATGTCTATACTTCTTTCTGTTTGAGGGCCTTCACACTTGTTTTTCCTTCTGTCTGTTACCATCTAACCCCATCTCCAACCCTCTCACCGGACTACCTCTTACTCATGTTCCAATTCAACTTATGCACCACTTCCTCTAAAAGGCCTTCCTAGTGCCCCAAATCAGAGACAGGACCACCCCCTATGTGCTCCCAGAGAATCCAGAGCTTCCCATTTCAGAGCTCCCATAACTCTAGAACATATATCCCTGTCATACTGGCTGTGTCCCCATTAGCCCACAAACTCCAGTAGGGCGGAGACCTCATCTGTCTGGCCCATAGTTGTATCTCCACTATCTGACATGTAGCAATGCTTAACAAGCCTGGCCTATAGACATGCTCAGTAAACATTTGCCAAATAAAAAGCTTACCGATGTCCTCAATTTCAAGGAGGAATGGAACAAGGGCTTCCCAGTGCTAAAAGGCACTTCCTGTTTAGCAACTATCCCTTCCCAGACCCCAGCCCCAAGTGCCAAAATGTCTTAGACCTTCCCAAGCTAGGGGTCATCGTGGCTTTCTGGGCTGCTCCCTCCCTCTGACTGGTCCCCATCCTCTTGTGCACCCCCATATCCACCCTAGGAATAATCTCAAAGGATGATGAGCAATATTTGGTTAACTATAGGAAGAGTGTTGCAGGTAAATTGAAGAGTACAAGAACAAAGAGGGAAATGAGCAAATCTTGGGGGAGAAAGACAAGAGGAGGAGGGGCTCTGACTATAACAGAAGATTCACAAGAAGGATTTTTTAAGGTGAAGTTTTCCTGTGAGGAGTAATATGGACAAATGTGGGGTTTTGTCCATGAAGGGCTCTCTCTGTCCCAAAATTTTTTAAAAAGGTCACAGCAACAGATACAAATGGCAACAGGGAGAGGGACGAATGAATTCTGTGACAATGACATCTGGATCTGGGGGCCCCATCTGGCCAGAAGATTAAGGCTCATCAGCAAGTTCTAAGCCAACTTGTTAGGGCTTGAAAACTCTCTCTGGGGACTAAGTGAACATGTTCTGTTTTCATGGACTCAGAGTCCCTGGAGCAGGTGAAAGAAAGTGATTCTTTAAGCAAGATGGCAAAAGGGAATCTATACCCTGACAAGTGGTGATGAAAATGTAAGCAGAAAAAAGTTCAATCTCTCGGGAAGTTAATAAGAGTACTGGCCAATGGCCAACTTATTCTTTCTCCTTATTGGTTTGCTAGATTGCTTTGAGGGATAGTACTAACAGACAACCAGTACAAAAGATGAACCTAAATATATATGCGTAACATAAAGGTAACTAAGGAGAAAATATCCACGTAACCCTTTCCCTCTCTTACATTAGATCCTCTTATAAGAACTCATTTTAATCAAACATAAAGCCATATCATATTCTTCCTAAAATCACCTTTAAGTCATACAGTTATTTCATTGCTTTTACTTTCTCTAATACCATTTTCAAAGTATCTTTGAAAACTTTTATTTTAAAGACATTGAAAAAGTCCATTTTTTAAATTTTAGCCATTTTTACTTTTGTACAAAATATTCTCTACTTCATAATTAATCCAGAGTAATGATACTGTTGTATGAATTAAAAAATACTTCTATAAGATTCATGAAAGTTATTTCTTATTAATGATCTCATTCAACTGTTTTTACTCTCTGAGACATAAAGTCACAACAAAATTTAAGAGTTGCCATCCAGAGCTGTCCTTTTTCCAATCCCATCTTTTCCTTGGAACAGCAGCAATTCGGGCGTATTCAGGGAAGAGTCATGACTAACATGACTGATTCTAGTTTCACTTAGAGGACGTAAAATATAGGTCTTCCATTCTTGCACATTTATCAACTCACCAAAATACACCAGCTGGCACTTGCTTCACCTCTAAAGGATGTTGAAGTAGAGAAAAAGTCATCTTTTGTTGAACTTTTGGATCAGTGAAGGTCTAAGGAAACAGAGTAAACAAAACCAGGTAAGAGAAAGGGTAATCTAGCTCTAGAAACAGGAATTGAGGATTTTGAAATCCAACCATTCACAAGTGTTGAAGCAAATAATATTTACATGAGCACATTCCTTCTTTTTTGAAATCACCCCAAAGCAGAGGAAATAAAAAAAGGAAAGCTGCTGGCCAGGTCATATCTCACCCTTGATTTCATCTTATGTTTGGGATTAAAATGGTAGTTTCCTTGTGTGAAAGTCCTTGGGGGTTTAGAAGAAACAGGGGTATGGGAAAAGTAAGAAGACAAAGGAGTAGCTAGAAAATAATAACTATAAGCTTTACATTTATTAATTGATTTAAAAATGCAATGGGTTCTTTTTAAAAAAAGATTAAAAGTTATACTTGCATGAAAAATTTATATTTCTTTTTACATTTCAAGTTCAGGTTTTGACTCTTGGTCACAGAATATAATCCTTCTAATGGAAAAATATGGCTCCATTTTGTTCAGGGAAAATAAGGAGTTGCTTTCAGGCACCTTGAAATTGGCAGTGATTACAAGACACCCAAGGTGAAGCAGTATAAGAGGGCATCCTCACTATATTGTGATTCCACAGGGAGGTCCCAACTTCTAATGAAAATTGGTACTCCCAGGCAATTCAATGCTATAAGCAAACAATTAAAATGGAGATACCCATCAACGATTTGAAGCCATTCAAAAATCAAGTTATTATAATTAATTCCCCCTATTCCAATTCCATGATCGCCAAGCTACCTGCTGATAATAATTTGCTTCCCACAGAAACCTGTCTATAGGGAAAGAATGCAGTGGTCCCGCATGCTGAAGTGAATATGCCGATGCTCCTTACATTATACATTTTAAATTAGTACATTGTTATTTTTATTGTATGCCATCAGTCTCCTGAGCTAATATTAGTCTGCCCGAGAAAGATAGATCTGGTTTGAATATGCTACTGAAGTATGGTCCAAAGTCTACAGAACAACCCACTCTGACCATAGTAAACTCACCAAGAGGCCTCCAAGGGGACAACCTACTGACCTGCTCAAGAGGCAACAGGATGTGGTGACTGGAAGCTTGTCCTTTAGAGTCAAACAGCCTGTTCTTGGATTCCTGTTTTTTCCACTAACTTATCATGGAATTAGGGCCAATAAGCTCTGTAAACCTCAGAACCTTCCCCAAGGGGCTGCTGGGGACAGAAGGGGCATACAATGAAAGTGTATCATATTACTTATCTTTAAGGCAGCCCTCTGAACATTCTTTGTCACAGTATCTACATAAATGTTAAGATGAGGACAATGAATGTAACTCCCTCAAGACATTCTGCAGTAAAATAAGGGAGATGGGTGTAAAGAAGTAATGAGACTTTAAAGAGAAGATGTGTTTACAGTAGGAAGACAGAGCCATGGGGATAAACTGAGGAAGCAGAACTAGTAGAAGGGAAAAGATTGAACCTATGAGGTTCAGTGACAGAAAGGCAAAGGAATTGGAGATGGGAAAAGAAAGGGAAAAGGAAGGGGCCAGGGCAGTTGGGGAAGACCAGAGCAGTTGAAGCCAGGACAGGAGAGCAGCATGGAGCAGGCTCTTGGCAGCTCTCTCTGTACAAGTACAATCAGATGAGCCCCTCCCTGCTGTGCTTCATCTCAGAGTCTCGGGAAGAACTGGAGTGTCCCCACTGGGAGGAATCCTCTACTTCCTTTGAGTAGTGGTTTCTCTGCAGTTCTCAGGACTCAGGGACAAGATGGGCCAAGGGGAAAAGGGACCCATCTAGCTTCAGTTCTGCTTGCCTTTCTCTTTCCCCAACTCTGTTTTCTCTTCCCCTCTGGAGACATTATATTATACAGGAGAGACTTTTAGGATAGCAGGATTCCAGTCCCAGCTCAGTTATTTTCCATCTAGTGTTCCTTTGGCTGAGGCACTTCTCCCTCCCTAAGACTCAATCTATGAATCTATAAAATAGAGATAATAATGCCTTCCTCCCAGAGGTTTTGTGAGGTTAAATACACATGTATATACAGTCATTCTTTAAAAGTGTTCCCTCCCCTTTTTTCCTCCTCCCCAGTCTGTCTTTCCTACTCCCTACCTTTTTTCCTCTTCCAGTCTTTCAGTTTCCCTTCTCCGTTTCCCCAACTTCCCTTTGTATTTCTCACTACAGCACTTGCTTTCCAAACCAACACACCTCTCTGAGGACTGACCCAAATAATAGTGGAAAAGAGGGGGGCTTTCTGGGAGGCCAGCACCAGGGTGAGTTTAGGCGACCCTTGAAAAGCCCACCTGCTTGAGCAATAGTGGGGTCTGAGGTTGGGAAGCTGCCATGGCAGGATTAGGGAGCCAGCTTCTTCTCCCCTCAGGATGCCCTCCATCTTCTCTGGTCCTGCCCCTGCCCTTTCCTCCCGCTGGCCCTAGGTGCCCAGAGGCTGAAAAGCAAAGTCTCATGGAGTCCTCCCACCCCTAAACACTGCAACCTTGCAGTCATATGTACTGGCACATGCCTGCCAGCCCAAGAATATTCCCCGAGTGGCCCAGGGCCAGGCCCCTGAGGGACGAGGGTGCTGAAGCACAGCTCTAAGACCCCAGGGAAGGGAGAGTTTGGTGGGGCAGGGAAATCTCAGCCTTGGAAGGTAAGACCAAAGAGAGATAAGGAATCAGCCCCAGCCTTTGTCCGGCAAGTGTTCAGCTTTGAGTGTGATGCAAGGGTGGAAGGTGTAGATAATGTTTTAATCATATATGATGTCAGTGACAGTGGCCAAGAGTCACAGTGCTTACAGATAGTAGACATTGGGCAAAAATAGAAGTAAAAAATTTAAGCCAGTCTGTGTGTATATATGTATGTTCATAAAAGTGATTGTTAGTACAGCCAAATTTATAAATTGCTTAGCAATTATATCTAACTACCATGCCTCCACAATAAATTACTCTATTTCTCATATAATATATATCAGATTGATTTTGTTGTGAGTTGTCATGTCAACACTGAAGTCTGTTTATATTCTGTTAGGCATGCAGCTGTTATCCAGCCACAAAATTCTAAAACAGTGGGAACTCTGCTTCCCTTCCTCCCCTTGTTTATCCCCTGCTTATTTTCCAACTTAGTCTCCTAGTTTCCTTTTCTCTTTCCTTTCGCCTCCTTTCCTAGCCTGCTCTCACTGCCTGCCTTGTGTATTTTCACCCTCCACTTTGTGCTGCCTTTCTCTCCCAGTCAGGCCTCCCCTGACTTGGTCATCTTCCTTCCCCTTCTCACTTCCCTATTCATGCACCAGCGGTAGAGTCAGAGGGCTGGGTTTGGTCTTGTAGCTCTGTAACCTCCAGCAAGCTCCCCTCCCTTCTAAGCCCTGGTTCTTTCATCTGTAAACAGGGACAATCAGGGCAACTTAAAGGATCATTCAGCAATCTAAATCAGGCCTTGCCTATAAAGAAATGAGCACTATAACTCCTGCTAAAAAGTTAATACTCAAAAAAGAAAGCTCTTATTTTTACGTGCAGTTTTAACTCTCCACAAGTAGAAAACCTCCTGTCAAATTTGAGAGCCATCCCTACTGATGTTCAATCATCAAACACTTATCAGGTGCCTATTCTATGCCAAACCTGGGCTGGGTAGAAGGAGGTAAGGAGGATTAGGCTCCATCTCTGCCCTTCAAAAGCCCATAGTCTGGGGTAGACAAGACACAAATACATGGAAGAATCATTGGAATGACAAGGGCAGGCCTATGATAAAAGGGGGAACTGAGAACTGTGGAGTAGGAGGAAAGGGAGTCACAAAGCCTGCTTTGCAGAGTCTGCTAAGACTTCACAGATGGAGATTCCAAGTTGAATCCTTTTGAAAGAAAAAGAAGAGTTTGCTCAATAAAACAAGGTAAGGACAGGTGAAAGGAGCAATGTGCACAAAGATCGAGTGTTGTGAAAGACAAGAGAAGGTCTGGGGAGCAGTGAAAGTCATGACAACCAGATTGTAAGGAGCTTGGAGAAATGTGGTGTGGTGTGGGGCTGGCAAAAGAGATAAGAGGTGGATTCTGAAAAAAGTCATCATCTTCATCATTGTCATCATCATTACTATCATCTGCAGTACTTGACCTCATGCTAAGCACTTGACATATGTCATCTCATTTAATCCTCACCAAAACTCTATAGTCTGGGACTGCCATTATCTCTATTTGATAAATGAGGTGACCCAAAGCATCACCATGGTCAAGAGCCTGTGGTTGATCCTGCAGATAACAGGAAGGCAGAAGAGGTCTCTCCATAGAATATATGATTAGATGCAGCCCCCTTGTCCATTCTCTTTGCTCCCTTGTGTCTCTCTATGCAAGCGCATGCTGTCAGAGGTCTTAGGAAGATTAGTCTCACAACACGGACTGGCATGGAAACAGATGGGGGAGCAGTGGCAACAGGCAAGTGGAGCTAGATTCTAGCAATGTTGCTGCAGTTGAATTGACAGTTTCTAAATGGCGCATGTGTTAGAGTGAAGAACAAGGAATAATCTGGGGTGACTTTCAAGTTTTTCACTTGGGACAATGAAGGGATAGAGGTGCCATTATCTAAAATGACAAAGACAGCAGTGAAGGGAGAAGAAGGGGAAGCTGTAGGAGCAAGAGCAGGAACTGGGGTGGAAGAATGAGTTCAGTTTCAAAACATGAAACTTGTAATGCCTCTTGATTGTTGAAAATAGTCTCCTCACTAAAGAGAAAACACAGATTTGTAGACTTGGAATCAGTATGTAAGGAAATGCTGATGTCATGGGGAATGAATGATCTCACTCAGGAAGAACCAGAATAAAGAGAGGTGAGGAGAGGACAGAGAGTGAGGATGAGTCAACAAAAGGACGAGAACAAAGTCCTAGAGGACACTCGACCTCAAAAGAAGGGTCATAGAAGGATACACGGAAATGAAATGCTGTGGCTTTCCTAACTGTGCCCTCATCCTCCAGCACCAGCCCAGAGCCTGGCAAAGGGTCAGTGCTCAACACCCTGGAGCAGAGTAAAGAAAAGGAGAGAAGAAAGAAAGGTGACTTCAAACTAGGGAAGGAATGTGTTTCCAAAAATAGTCATCAATAACATTTAACATTTACACTTAGAAATTTATTTGTGAATACTTTAAAAATGTGCAATATTGCTAAGAAGTTAGACTTGAGGCATGTGCTATATAAATGTGTAACATTTAGAGATCACCATGTTCTATTTTTCATGAGAAATCTGAGAAAAAACTAGCATGCAATTCTTATACATGCCATACAAGTATTTAGAATGCATACATTCATGAAGAGAAAACAATAAAAATAAATTTTAAAAAAGAAGTTTTACTTCAAGGAGAGCTACAATTTCCACTTTACTTGAAAGGATATGTTGAGTCTAAATGAAAATTCCTAGTTGACCAGGTAAAAACAAAATAAAATCCCCCTGTGCAAAAAAATAAATCTGCCAGAGGCACAAAAAAATCACTTGTCCCCTTCTTGTTACTGATGCATGCTTCATAGAATTATATAAAAGCACAAGATAAATAAGTGTAAGTTAAAAATTACTCTGAATTTACATGTTGCAGTAAAGATACTAACAGGGAGCAATACCTGAGCAAAGGTAACAGCCCATGGGCACAGGTGTTGGGACCACACAGGCAATAAATACTGTATTTCCCCATCCTCTTTCTAATACTTCAGCCCCCAATTAATGTTTCTTGCCTGTTTCATTTTTCTTCAAAACAGCTCATTGTTAACCAGGGACCTGAGATTCCCCCATGTCTATCAACAAGACAGCTAGAAGAATCAATGTTTTCTGTTCTTACCAACCTCAACACTGCAAACTTATGCCTCAAGTCTCACTTGACGGCAAGCTGTTATGTCCAAAGCATGAACTGACCACAGGATAAACAACACCTTGAATAGGTGCACTAGATACAAAACCCCTAAAAAAAAAACAGCTAAAACCAATTCCTACCAGAGGAAGTGACAAATACGCACAAACCAAGAAAAAAATAGACATTAACGGTACTCCCATTGTCATTTAATAGGTGATCATAACAGGATTTAAAGAATTTTTCAACTTCAAAGAAAATGTCCTATTTCCCAAACCCAACTAACTTTTCCCCAAAATTATTTTTTAATAAGAGGAGAATAACAAAGATTATTTGCTAAGTCTGACCACACAGAAGATAATACAGCAACCCAGAAAAGAGAAAGAGAAAGCCCCACACAACACAAAGCTAGCCCTCCTCTCAGGCTCACCAACCCATGAGAGCTCCCCACTGACTCACCTCAGCCTGGACTTACCTCTCTCCCCCGGAGGGGAGGTTTCCCAGCAGTGCAAGAAGATCAAACAGGTACTCATTCCATGACCATATCAGTGAGAAAAGCAAGGCTATTACAAAAGCTTTAGTAATTACATAGAAAACAAGCTAAGTCCCTAGGGGACATTCTTGAAAACCTGAGATCACCTCTGGGAAAAAGACTCTTGACCACTTACCACTACCTGAAGCTGCTAAGTGGCAGATCAGAATCAGCACCTCCTCAGAAAAAGAAGACGTTGTAGGAAAGCAGTTTCACTACCAGTGAGGGATTGGGGGAGAAAAACGCTCCTTGGAAAAAATACCAAAAGCCCAGAAGAGTCTTTCCTTCGGTAGTTGCCTGTTGCTGCCACAAGGGCAGAACTGGTTAATCTTGGAGAAACAAAAGGAAGCTCCCTAAAGACTGATTTCGGCCTCTGAGGGAACCAAGAGTTCAGAAGGATGTATGAGGACAACGGAAGGAGTGACCAGCTACTTACTATTCCTGCTTACCAAACTTTTATCAGTCCTTGGCTGAGGGAGATAAGCAAACATCTTTGGAGCTCCCACCTGTTTTTCCCAGACATGAAAGAATCAGCAATAATTTACTTGTGTGTTTTTCTAATCATTACAAGGCAAGTTCAAACTCTCTTACAGATGAAAGCTAAGCACACTCGAGCAACATTTAACACGCAGAGCAAAGACACTACTTGTTTCCCAACATCCTTAACTCAGCTCAGAGGAAGCAATTAACTCTGAGGATGCCAAAGAACAAATGCACATAGGAAAGGGATTTAACTTTTTAGTTCAAAATTGCTTTGACAGTTCTGGTTTTTAAGAAGGGATTAGATGAATGCAAAATATTTTGGTTTGTGACTATTTTTAAATGAAAGGATTATAGCTCCTTTTAAACTTGTCTAAAGCTGAGTGTTTTTATCATAAATGGGCACTGTAGCTTATCAAATGCTTTTTCCACATCTATGGATATGATCACATGATCTTTGTCTTTCCTTTGGTTTATGCAATGCATTATGTTTATTGATTTGCAAATATTGTACCATCCCTGCATCCCTGGGATGAATCCCACTTGATCATGGTGTATGATCTTTTTAATGTACTGCTGGATGTGGTTTCCCAGTATTTTGTTGAGAATTTCAGTGTCTATATTCATTAGTGATATTGGCCTCTAGTTTTCTTTCTTTGTTGTGCCAGTATCTGGTTTTGGAATTAGGATGATGCTGGCTTCATAAAAAGCATTTGGGAATCCTCCTTTTTCTTGGATTTTTTTGAATAGTCTAAGAAGGATAGGGGTTAACTCTTTCTTAAATGTTTTGTAAAATTCTCCTGTGAAACTATCCGACCCAGGGCTTTTGTGTGCTGGGAGGTTTTTTATTACTGCTTCAATTTCTTTTCACTAGCTGTTATAGGTCTATTCAGTCTCTCTGCTTCATCTTCATTCAATTTTGGGACATTATATTTTTCTAGAAATTTGTCGTTTCACCCAGGTTTTCACATTTTTTGGCATATTAGTTGTTTGTAGTAATTTCTTACAATCCTTTGTATTTCTGTGGTATCAGTTGTAATCTCTCTTCTTTCATTTCTGATTTTTTTTATTTGGGTCCTCTTTTTTTCTTGATGAATCTTCTTAAAGGCTTGTCAATTTTGTTAATCTTTTCAAAGAACCAGCTCCTGGATTTATTGATCATTTGGATTGTTCTTTTAGTCTCTAAGTGGTTTAATTTTGCTCTGATCTTGGTTATTTCCTTCCTTCTACTTGCTCTGGGCTTTATTTGTTGTGTTGTTGTTGTTTTCCAGTTCTTAAAGATGTAGCATGAGGTTGTTTATTTGAAATCTTTTTTAGGTAGACCTGTATCACTATCAACTTCCCTCTCAGGACTGCCTTTGCTGTGTCTCATAGGTTTTGGACTGTTGTGTGTTCATTTTCACTTGTTTTCAGAAACTTTTTTATTTCTTCCTTCACACCAGTGATAATGGCCATCATAAACAAATCAACAAACAACAAGTGCTGGCAAGGTTGTGGAGAAAAGGGAACCCTAGTGCACTATTGGTGGGAAAGCAGACTGGTGCAACCACTGTGGAAAATAGTATGGAATTTCTTCAGAAAACTAAAAATGGAACTGCCTTTTTACCCAGCAGTTCCACTGCTGGGATTATACCCTAAGAGCCCTGAAACACCAATCCAAAAGAACCTATGCACACCAATGTTCAGAGCAGCACAATTTACAATAGCCAAGTGCTAGAAGCAACCCAAATGCCTACCAATAAATGAGTGGATCAAAAAACTGTGGTACATTTACACAGTGGAATTCTACCCAGCAGAAAGAAGGAGCTACTACCTTTTGCGACAGCATGGGTGGATCTGGAGAGCATTACGCTAAGTGAAATAAGCCAGGTGGTGAAAGACAAATACCATATGATCTCACCTGTAAGTGTAACCTAATCAGCAAAACAAACAAGCAAGCTAAATATAACCAGAAACACTGAAATAAAGAACAAACTGACAGTAACCAGAGCGGAGGGGGAGAGGGATAATGGAGGGAAATAGGGAAGGGCCCGTCAAGGAACATGTATAAAGGGCACATGGACAAGCCAAAGGGGGTAGGTTCGAGGGTGGGAGGTAGGGATGTGTGGGGCAGGGCTATGGTGGGGTGAAAATGGAGACAACTGTACTTGTACAATAATAAATAAATTTGTCTAAAACCATTTATGGATTTTCCAGATGTTGCATCAGATTTACAGTTAAGTACTGAAATCAAATATGTTTTAATTATGTCTGTATCACCAAGCAAGATGAGCCCCTGTGCTTTGTCAGCTCCGCCATTCTAGAACATTCTGGTACTGAGCACTCAGTTGTCCACAGCACCAGATCAGAGAGAAAGAACAGCCTTTCCCTACCAAGACTTCACAGTCACAAGGAACTGCAGATTCATGAAACAAGGATGACAACTTTCTTCCTTGGATGATATAAAGCACCAAGAACAGCCTATGTAATGAAACAGTTGTTTCTTTAAAATATTTAAAATGGAAAATTCTTAAATTAAAAAAATTAGGTACAGGCTCTGTACTTTTTTTGATTTATCATATTGGCAACTATTTTAATTTTAGTAATTCCCTTTGTTGAAGAAGATATAAGGAGATCAGTCTCTTTGTCTACACTGTTAGTGGGAGTAGAAATTGGTAAAATATTTTTCAAGAGAAACTAAATAGTGCCTTTAAATAGAGAAATATGTGTTTCCATCTCTTAGGAATTTACCTTACAGATGACCACAAACATGGAAACATATCCAAAAAAAGTTCATTATGGCATTGTCTGTGATAGAAAACAATTAAAAATGGCTTAAATATAGGGGACGAGCTAAGTAAGGTAAGGCACATCTGTACAGAGGAGTGCTATGCAGCCATCAAGAGGCAGTACAACTGAAGTGAAGAATCAGATCATCTGGCTCAGAACTGGCTCCACCAGTGATGACCAGGTGACTCTGAGCAAGTTCCCAAACCTGCCTGGGCCTCGATCCCTCCTCTGTAAAAATGTGATAATTACAGTACTTACCACTGAGGACTACTGTGACCAAGGCAGTACCTGAACCATAGTAGAGGCTTAATCAATATTAGTTATCATCAGTTCAGAAAGTAGGACTCTTCAGACTGACTTGGAAAGGTGTCCAAGGTATATTGTCAAGTGAAAAGTGAAATTGCAAAAGAGTAGGTATAGAAAAATCCCATTTGGGAAAAATACTTTAAATATGCTTTCTGTTTACTATTTCCTCCCCTTAAACTATAAGCTCCTTGAAAGGGCCATTTGGTCACTGTTGTGTCCCCAGTGTCCATAATAGGCATTCAATAAATATGTGTTGACTGAAAGAATGATAACAAGTAGGCTAAGCAAGAAGAAATAATTAACAGTAGTTACTTGTAAGGAATGGTATGAAGGTGGAGGGGCTGGTGGGCCGTGGGAGGAATGTTACATTGGTTCTTACCCTTCTGTATGCTTAAATTTTTCACAATGAGCTTACACAACAAAAATAAAAGTTCACCTCTTAGTAGATAATGTTTTTGTTTACATGGAGCATCTTGAGATCTATGGTTGCCCCACTAACAGCAGACACAAGGGGAATCAAGGGATAATTCTCCCTATAAACTGATCAATTGATCCGCATCAGAAAGGTCACATCAGAAAGCAGTTTACAAAAGAAGAAAAGCACAGAGCTTCCTTTTTCTTCTTGGCTTTCCATTGATCTTTCCAAAGTTATTCCTACAATCTCCAAGCCAAACCTCTGCACCATTCCATCGGGACCCCTCTCCATTACTTAGATACTAACCACACACCCCACATGGCACCTTGGCTCAGGCCACTGTCTCCTTCTACGACATAATTTCCTTCATCTCCCCACCCCCCAATCTGCCCTTAAAGCACCAGATCACATGTGCCCTCCCCAGAGCCTTTTCTGATCTTTCCAGCACCTCTGATCCCTACCTCATGGGCACAACTAGAAACTAGGTTTGGTACCATCCACCTGCACTTATCCTACAATGTCTGCTACCTTCTCTCCCTGCTCATAGATTGCTTCGCTTGAGGTGAGCACTGTCAGGACTGTGTCTTCAGTTTTTCTTCTCCCTCTTTCTCTCTCCCTCACACACACACACACACCCTGGCACTATAAAAATGACAGTGCACATTAAGGACCTACATGTTGTGTCTTTTTTCCATTTGCCCAAAAGTTTCTGATACCAGAAAAAGTTCATGTGCCTTGTCACTTTCCCTGAAATTTCAAAGCTACAGAGGCCTGTCATTGGCTTACTAAAAATATTCTTGATAAATGCTTCTTTTTAAAACCTAAATTGTTTTAAAATGCTCTAGATTTTATGTACTATTTAATCAATTGATTTAATCAAACTACTTTCATAACTAATGACAAGGACAGAATGAGGAGTCGTCATGGGAGAAGGAAGGAGAAAGGATAAAGAAGGGCTATTACACGGTGCTGCCTCACATTTATCTCCTCCCCAGAAGCCATCGCAACACGAGTGTGTGTGTGTGCATGCAAGAGAGACTGGAAGAAAGAGATTCCAAGCTCTGACTCTTTATAATTTTGAAATATTTATTCACTTTAAGATGCAAGTGTCTTCTGCAGCTAAGTCTTTGGGTATTTAAATAAAAAATAATTTTATGGTGTCATAGAGTTACGTACTTAAAAATCACAGAGCATCAGATTCATTTGTCCCATCATTCAAAGTCCCAAATGTTTTTATCAACCTCAGGAATATAATATTACCAACTGTAGATGCCACGATTCCTCCATCTGGCTCTCTTGTCACCCACGCTTCCCCTTGACTCTCTCCCTCCCTTTATTCAGATCTCTGCTCAACACCCCTGACTCAGAGAGACCTGCTCTGGTCCACCTGCCTGAAACAACATACACACACTATCACTCCATCCCTTACCCTGTGTTGTTTTTCTCTGTAATAAACTACACAGCCAGTACACTGTGTGTTTCTTGTTTAGTGTTCAGTTGCCCCCACTAGAAGATCTACTTCAGGACAGCAGGAACTTTGTCTCGTTTGGTGACGTGTGCCCAGGGCCTAGAACAGTGCTCACTGAGTGAGTGCCTGATGGATGTTGAATACACAAATGACTACTAACAGCACCGTTGTATAGTTATTCATTGCTTACTAATACATATGCAACCTGTGATACAATATGAGCTGCTTGAAAACAAAGTGCTTGTCTCACTCACTTATTGTATTTTAAAAGTACCCAGCAGATAGCAATTTATCAAACATTGAATTGAAGCTGAACTCTATAAAGTATAACTGTCTATGTGACACTTTTCTATTAATTTCCATGTATAATGTACCCTCAGCTACATTTATCTTAGCTCATCTTAACTTGCCATATCCCAAAGTAGTACCAATTGAGATAAGCATATAGTGGCTAGAGTCAGATTTTAGATTCCCTTGTAGCCACATCTTGAAGTGTCAAGTTCAGGGGAGGAACCTAGGGGGAAGGATAGAGGCCTATGGCACATCGCAGGTGAAGAAAGCAAGTGTTCACTCTTAGGGCTTGAACAGAGGAGATGCACTTGCTCTGAATAACCAAAAACACTGAGGGGGAAATGAGGGCTAAAAAGTTCTGCCTCATTCCACTCCTAGAAATATACCCAAAAGAACTGAAAGCAAGGACTCAAACAGATATTGGTACACCAATGTTCATAGCAATGTTATTCACAATAGCTGAAGAAACAACCCAAATGCCCATCAATGGATGAATGGATAAACCATCCATTCCAATGGATGAACCACCCATTCCAATGGATGAATGGAAAGTGGTATATATGCACAGGTTCAGCCTTAAAAAGGAAGGAAATTCTCATACATGCTACAATATGAATGAATCTTGAAAATGTTGCTAAATGAAATAAGCCAGACTCCAAAGGACAAATATTGCATGATTCCACTTACAGGAGGTATCTAGAATAGGCAAAGAATAGAAGTTACCAGGACTGGGGGAGGAGAGAATGGGAATTTATTGTCTACTAAGTACAGAGTTTCAGAGTGAGATGCTGAAGAAATTCTGGAGATGGATGGTGGTGACGGTTACACAGCAAGGTAATTGTACTTAATACCACTGAACTTAGAAGTGGCTAAATGGCAAATGTTATGTTATTTCCCCTAGATAATATTGTCAATGTAAGAGATGTCCAAACCTATAACAATTTGTATGAGTTCATCTGAGCCAAGCTGACAACAACTGCCAGGAAGCAAAATCTCAACTGATGGAGAAAATGCTCTGGAGAATGGCAGTTTTGCACCTGATTTTACACCTTACAATCAAAGGAGGGTGTGTAAGGGGGTTACCTGAAATCCACTGTTGATAGATCAGGGAGGTGGGAGAAAGTAAAGAGGAGGAAATCTCTGGGACTGGATAAAAAGTAAAAGGAATAGATACATACTTATTTTACATTGGTGGGTATAAGGTAGTTAACAATTAGCAATAAGGAGTTCTGTGTTCTCCTGCTCTGGTGGGAGACTGTGCCCTGAGGGGTCTGGAAAAGGGAAATTACCCTGATATTCAAAGGTATGTTACCTTAGATGCAAAAAGACAGTAGACAGGCTCAGTTGAGGTAAAGACTGACATTTTTCAGGGAAGATCCTGGCCTAGGACATGACTACCTGCGATGACTTGATTTCAGTTTGGAGGTCTGACTTCAGACCAGCCTGTGTGGTCACTCTGGTCTCTGAGTTTGGAAGGCCACCATGCAGGCCTCCCCTGAGCTTTTTAGGTTTAGTAAGTGGCCCCTTTTTCATCTACAATATTATCTGAACAGGACTCAATTTTTAACCTTCATTAGACAGCGTGTAGATTGAATATACTTAAAAGACCTTATTTTGCTTTAAAATCTTACTTTTTGTAAATGTCCTTCATGCACGTCATCTAAAGTTTACAAAGAGCCTTCTCAATGATCATTTCAGTTTGTCCTCACAACAATTCAGTAAATTACACTAAAGAAACTTTGATTAAATATCCGAGAATTTGCGAGAAAACTTTTTCCTAATTTACTCACCCTCTTACCTTATCCTCCAACTTGGTGTCCAATTTATCAAGAAGAAGCCATGGAAATTTTTACACTTTAGAATCTGAAGCCATGCAGCTTTTCTGAACAGAGTAAATAGCAGCATATATTTCTTAGAACCTATGAATATATGAGCTCTACTGTCAAAACAGCTAAGAAACCCAGATAATTATTCTTCCATTAAAGATTTTATTTATTTTTAGAGAGAGGGGAAGGGAGGGAGAAAGAGAGGGAGAGAAACATCAATGTGTGGTTGCCTCTCACGTGCCTGCAACCCAGGCTCATGCCTGGACTGGGAATCGAACTGGTGACCTTTCAGTTCGCAGGCCAGCACTCAATCCACTGAGCCACACCAGCCAGGTCCCAACAAATTATTTTTATAAGTAAACAGATTAATCACCTATAGCAAGTAGAATGTCCTGACCCATAGTTTCAAATCTACAGTGGGAAGAAATGGACTTAAACATACATTTATTCAACAATTGCAGATATTCAGCTAGGCACTTTGTGAGTCATAGAGAGATGAGCAAATGAGATTCCTGCTCATGAGACAGTTACCAAGTGCTAGGAGGAGTCACACACACAGAGGTGGGGACTCTACAATAAGAGGGGAAATGGGCTCTGCTGTTGGTCTCAGGACTGCCAAACAGTAGACTCAGCCACTTTGTGTCAATTCAATTTAATCACAATGAAACAAACTAATTAAGATGTAATCAATTCCCTGGAATTTAGCCATTCTAAAGGTTTGGGGGGGGGGATGTTATTTGCTTGTTTGTTTATTTGCTTGTTTGTTTATTTGCTTGCTTGCTTACTTGCTTGCTTTTCATGTCAAGAAAGAAAGATGTAGCTGACTGAAATATCAAATCAAGCCTTGGTGCCAACCAAATGACAGAGAAGTATCTCTCACCTGAAATTATGATTTAAACATATACAATAAAAAGAGGGGGGAAACAGAACACAGTGCAGTATTTCCTGATTCTGAAAACACATTCTTGAACAATCCAACTGCTGCGAGCACACTAGAGGCCAGCTTGAGCCTCCTGCAGCAGCAGCCTTTTGAGAGGAGCCCTGGGGTCTGGGTTGTAAACCTACCTGTGCACTAAAGTATGAGAACTGCTGGGGTACAAATGATGTAATATTGTGCAAATTATTTAGTTGCCTTAAATTTTAGATTCCTGATAGTAAAATTGGAAAAAGTAAAGCCTTCTTTAGCTGTTTGTGAAAACCAAATGAAATATTCACTAAATGAATAATAAATGCATAAAAAAAGAATGCATGAAAAAAATGCAAGTGCAGTGATAGAACAAGAATAAAGATCACATAACAGAGCATCTGTCATGTTGTCTCACCATGGTTAATGTCCTCCCTGCTCTCTCTCCAGAATCTTCCCAATCTTTCCTTTATCAGGAGAGAAGGAAGACTTATGAGTTCTGAGCTACTCCGCATCTCCAGTTCTTTCCATTCTGGTACAACTACCTGCTTTGTCCTCTTATCTAGGACAGCAGTCCCCAAACAAATCCTTTCTATAAACCATAAAACAACACAACACATAGACAGTTTTAAAGGATGAGATCAAGAAATAGAAGTTTTAGTATTTTCTTCCTTCAACTCAGGGGATTGTTTCAAAACCACTGCTCCAGCACAACAGGTTTTAGCAGGAGACAAAAGTGAAGCAGGATAGTGAGAAGCTAGGAAAATTCCTTGGCAGGTGGAATGGGGAAACTGAGACAACAGGCTGATTCACACTGGCCCCATCCGGTACCCGGACTCACCTGCCTCCTTCTTCCTTTCTCAGCCACTCCCTTTACCATGAAGCCCTCGGGGCAATGAGGTTCTGAGCAGCATCAAATAATCTTAGGAAGGAAGCCTCAAGTCTGTTAACCACAGAGACAGAGTTTTGTCAAACTAGAGATAACATGGTTGTATTTCAGCTCCAGCCCCAGAAAAGCAGCAAAAGCAGACGAAGCAATGCTGTGGCTGACATCATCAGGACCAGCCGCAATGACTAATGACACCCTAGTGCTGACCAATCAGTGTAGACCATGCCCCTGAAAGGACACACCTGGAAAGCTGACGAATATTCTATTGAGATCTTCCCCTGAGACCTCCCCTAAAATTCCTGCCTTTAGAAAACAGATAAAACCCTTAAAACAAAGGACCCTGTGTGTGCTCTCTCTTTGTCTCTGTCTCTCTTTGTCTGTCTGTCTGTCTGTCTGTCTGTCTCTCTCTTTCTCACTCAAGAAAGAGTTCTGTAGCCTCTTGTAATTTCATTTACTATCTGACACTTCCCATGGTGTGGTGGGCTGTAGTTCACCAAGAGAAAGCAATTCAGATTTTCCTTCCCCGGTGTCCTCATCGGTTTCTTCCTGCTGGTTAGTTAACCTTTTGTGTAAGAAAGTAGGTTTCCTTACATTGGCCAACATAAATGACTGACCCATTTCTGGTGATGACATTTCCTATGTGAAACTTTCCATTTTAATGAGAAAACTCACAGTTGAGTTCTAGTTATTACTCAACTCACAAAGAGAACACAAAGAATATCAGAGAATGAAAGAAGGAAGACATTTCTTTAGAAGTTCACCTCTAGATAGGGACACCTTTAGGAATGAAGGCATTTCCTTCTCCACTATTAAAATTTCAGGAATTAAAAGTAAACTAAAAATAACAGAAACTCACCCCTACACTGAACTTAAGCTGGGTTTTTTTTAAGATACCCATATTTCTGGGTGTTAAAAGTCACCTCTGGGGACCAGCTCTTCCCAGCAATTTGGACTTTCCCTCAAGGGCTCTCCTGCATATCCATGTCCGTGCAGACATTCAGACTCTGTGAAGCAGAACAGTGGGACCCAGAAAGTTTGTTGTTACCCAGTCCAACTCACCCAAGCCAGGTAATTTGCATTTAACTTGTCCTTTCAAATGCATGCTGAGCCATGTGTTCCAGAACTAGATGACCCATACCTAAACCAGACAGCCTAACCCAAGCCAGACAATTGGCATATCTTGTGTAAAAGTCATTCTAACAGTTCATCCAAATGACAAATGTTCCACTGCCAAAACTAGATTCTGAAATAGATTGTTGTCACCAGTGAGAGGAACACTCCCCAGAATGATGTATTTCTTGCCATCAGGAAAGCACAGTGTCTTCTTTACACATAATAAGTGCCCAGGAGATATTTTGGGGCCCTACATTTTTATAGATTGACATCTTTTTTCTTTTTTTAAATATATTTTATTCATTATGCTATTACAGTTGTCCCATTTTCCCCCTTCACTCCCCTCCCCCCCCACATTCCCCCCCTTAGTTCATGACCATGTGTCATAAGTTCTTTAGCTTCTACATTTCCAACACTATTCCTGCCCTCCCCCTGTCTATTTTCTACCTATTGTCCATGCTACTTATTCTCTATATCTTTTCCTCCTCTCTCCTCTCCCCACTTCCCTGTTGCTAACCCTCCATGTGATCTCCATTTCTGTGGTTCCGCTCCTGTTCCATTTGTTTACTTAGTTTGCTTTTGTTTTAGGTATGGTTGTTACTAACTGTGAGTTTGATGTCATTTTTTACTGTTCATATTTTTTCTCTTCTTTTTCTTAGATAAGTCCCTTTAACATTTCATATGATAAGGGATTGGTGATGATGAACTCCTTTAACTTGGCCTTATCTGAGAAGCACTTTATCTGCCCTTCCATTCTAAATGAAAGCTTTGCTGGATAGAGTATTCTTGGATGTAGGTCCTTGCCTTTCATGACTTGGAATACTTCTTTCCAGTCCCTTCTTGCCTGCAAAATCTCTTTTGAGAATCAGCTGACATTCTGATGGGAACTCCTTTGTAGGTAACTGTCCCCTTATCTCTTGCTGCTTCTAGAATTCTCTCCTTCATTTTTATCTTGGGTAATGTAATTATGATGTGCCTTGGCATGTTCTTCCTTGGGTCCAACCTCTTTGGCACTCTCTGAGCTTCCTGGACTTCCTAGAAGTCTATTTCCCTTGCCAGATTGGGGAAGTTCTCCTTTATTATTTGTTCAAATAACTTTTCCACTTGTTGTGTTTCCTCTTCCCCTTCTGGTACCCCTATAATTTGGATGTTGGAACGTTTAAAGATGTACTGGAGGTCCCTAAGCCTCTCCTCATTTTTTTGAATTCTTGTTTCTTCATTCTTTTCTGTTTGGTTGTTCCTTTCCTCCTTCTGCTCCCTTCCATTAACTTGAAACCCAGTTTTCTTTCCATCACTATTGGTTCCCTGTGCATTTTCCTTCATTTCTTTTATTGTAGTCTGCATTTGTTCATCTAATTTATGACCAAAGTCCACCAATTCTGTGAGCATCCTGATCACCAGTGCTTTGAACTGTGCATCTGATTGGCTGGCTATTTCTCCGTCGCTGAAGAAAACTGGCTCCGGGGCTTTTAACTCTGTTTGAGCCATCTCTTAAATTTAATTTTAATTTTTCCCTTTAGTCTGGTAGTGCCTGTTAGATATGAGGGGCGGAGCCTTAGGTGTTCACCAGGGCAGGGCACCTCAGTCTCTGGGTTGTGACTTTGTACATGGGGGCAGGTTCCAAGAGGAAACAATGGTGCCCGCTCCACTCTCTCTAGGACTTCAGTCCCCTTTGCTACTTCTCACAAGCAAATTGGGCCCCTCTGGTGCTGGCTCCCGGGCAGGTAGGTGTGTGTACTTTCTCGGACTCTGTGGGTTTCTCCAAGGAGCCTCCTGTGAGGCTGAAAGAATCTCCCGGCCTCAACTTCCATAGGTGTTTTCGGTCCATGCCTTTAGGCTCTGTTTCCTAGCGCTGGGTCCCTGGGTTGCGTGGTCTGTGTCACTGCCTGTTTTCACTTAGTTTGTCTGTGCGAGAATGTGTGGCTGTGGACAGCCAGCTTCCCTGCACGCCTCACTGGGTCTGCTCCTTGCCTTCCACTCCCAGGGTCTGCCACCTGGTCTGTCAGCTGCCCCTGCGCTTCTGGGGTCCACCAACTGCCGTCTGTGCCCTGCCAGCCACTGATTTTTCCTGCTGGGACCCCTCAACCCCTCTCCGTAGGCCTCCAACTCCAGCCCTCCTTACCGGTCTGGATGTATGGTATTCAGACTTCTGTTCGGTTCGTTTCTCTCTGTTCTGGTTGTTTTTTGTTTGTAAATTCTTGTTGTCCTTAGTTTTGGTTGTGCGAGAAGGTACAGTGCGATCACCTATGCCTCCATCTTGGCCATTAGATTGACATCTTAAGAAGTCCTTACAACAGTAAGTGGCATTTACCAGAATGGAAGAGTCCATCTGGAAGGAACTCCATCTGGATCAGTGTCAGGGATCCAATGGTTCTTGCCATCTTAAAACCTTCAAGACACAGGACAAGCCAGACACTCGGGACATTTTAACACCCACACCAGCCCCACACTCTCCTTAGCAGTCTGTCATCAAAGCAAGAAGGAAGAACAAGGGTCAAATGGTTTTAAATAAGCTTTTTCCTTTATCTCTTTACCCTTTTAGCCCATCCTGCACATCCATAGATGAAAAATGTCTACCTCTTACATGTCATTTGGAGAGTGCAGGTTCTAAGATCAAAGGCATTCAGACTCCTAATCAGGATGGTCTCTAGGACATTTCACACATTCATCACTACTTTCCAAGCCCCAATTCAGTACTAACCCCTTTACAAGACATTGGGAATCCCAAGATAACCAAGACTTGGTCCCTGCCCTAGCAAGAACATTTCTTTCTAGTGGGAAGGGAAATTAATAGTCAATAAGTCACTGTGATACAATATGGTAGGAACTCAAGTAGAAGTAGCCCCTTTTTCAGATATGCTCTGGAACTGAAGGAGAAGTAGTACTTACTTCTGTGTGATTGTGAAGGTGTCAAGGAAAAACCTCAGGTCAACATAGGAAGCTGAATCCTAAGATGAGTAGGAGACAAGTAGAGAGGATCTTGTTAGTCCCATAAGCTAAGAATCCAAGAGAAAAAAAAATGTCACTGACAGTTTTCATCTCCTCTTCTTGGCTACTACTCCATCCAGCCCCAGAGAACAGCAGCCCTCTCTGTCACCTGGGTTTCCATTCCAAATGGCAAGAGTAAGTCACCAGCACATATCCTGTAGCACTCACAAATGTGGATAACAGAAGTGAGTTCATCATCACTGTAGCACATCAGTGAAAGTAAGTCCTCGGGCCCTAGTGATTCAGAGACCAGGCAATGGTTAGGCAGGAACTGAGTCCTCAAGGCTCCAAGTACTGTCTTGGGCATCCCACCTCTGAGGAAAGCAAACTGAATGCATTCTGTTCTGCATAAGGTGCTACGTGCTGTGGTGTAGGTTGTCTATCAAGGGAAGAGAGCATAATTATCTTCCCAGAGAAGATGGAGGATGAGACATGGGGTTAAGTCATGCCAGAGACCAGAGAAAAAAGGGGAACACTGGAGACAGACACCGGAGTCCTGGATTTTCCTAGCTTGGGGCTGAAGCTTTAAGAGAGAGCTGACTAGAGAAGCATCCAGAAAGATGTAAAGACACCTAGGAAATCTGGGTTGGTGACCTGTGTCCTCCAGCTCTAAAGGGCACCCTTATCTACCATGGCAGTAAACCCAGCAAGGCCGGGAGCAGTAGAAGGCACTGGAAGAGGAAGGTGGTTCCAGACACTTGAGGCTGGATTCCTGCCTCCTCAAGGCTGATAAAGCTCAATGCCCAGAGCAAGATGCAGGTTATCTACTTGAACAAAGGATTCAGAGGACCCAGCATGGCTCCAAGGCTCTCACCTTCCTCACGGTCACAAAGTCAGAAAAGTTCTCTGTTTTCCCAGATACCATCTTAGAAAGGAGCAGGGTGAGACAGACAGCCAATGGCCCTAAAAAGTCTAAACAATCAAAAGGAGCTTGTTTGAGCCACAAAAGACTATAGTAAGTTGGCTAGTTTAAGGCTTGTTGAGGATTGTTCTTCACTACTTATCCATCAGGGTATGAGTTAGTAAGAAAGAATAGGCCTTTATTAAACAACAACAACAATAATAACAACAAAAACAGAAAAAGGCAGGTTGGTCAAGGCATGTAAGTAACAGTAAATGGTGACCCACTACACTCGTTTCCATCATTGAGGGTAGACTGTGTATGTCTTTTTCTTGTTACCCAGAAGAGTTACTCATTCTAAGAATGCTGTCTCCATTTCCTGGGGCTGCAGTAACAAACTACTACAAACTGAGTGTCTTAAAACAACAGAAAGTTATTCTTTCACAGATATGAAAGCTAGAAGTCTGAAATTAAACTGTTGGCAAGGTTGATTCCTTCTGGAGGCACTGAGGGAGAATCTGGCCCATGACTGTCTTCTGACTCCTGGTAGTGTCTGACAGTCTTTGATATTCCTTGGTTTGTAGATGCACCCCTCCAATCTCTGCCTCCATGCCCCATGGCAATCTCCCTGTGTGTCTCCTCTGTATCTTTGTGTCTTCACATGGCTTTGTATAAGGAAACCAATCACTGGATGTAGTGTGATCTCATTGTAACTTAATTAATTACCTTTGCAAAGCCTCTGTTTACACAACAGCCCACTTCTGAGATTCTGGGTAGACATGAATTTTGGGGCACACTATTAAACTCAGTAAAATGTAAAAGGGTATTTTAATAAACAGCCACTATTGAAAATATAGGATGGAATTTAAGGAGATTTTCATTTGCTGCAAAGAAAGCCAAAGTCCTCCCTTCTTTGGCCAGACTGGACTCCTATTGCTTGCCTGTGGACATTAGATGCATGTCAGGGCCTTTGCACACACTGCCTAAATGCCCTTCCTCTGCCTCCGTTATCTGGGAAAACCTTCCATATCTGTTATGCACTACCTGTGTGTGTCCCTGTAAAATTCAGGTGTTGAAATGCTTTGCTTTGGGTGGTATTAAGAGGTGGGGGTTTGGGGGGTAATTAGGATTAGATGAGATCATTGGGGCAGGCCCTCCTCATGAATGGGATCAGTGCCCTCAAAAGAGAGCTTCTGATAGCAGTGTGCAACTTGGAAAAGGGCCCTCACCAGAACACACCCATGCTGTCACCCTGATCTCAGACTTCCAGCCTTCAGAAATGTGAAACATAAATTTCTGTTGTTTATAAGCCACTCGATCTATGGTAATTTATTAGAGCAGCCTGAGCAGACTAAGACAACCAACATCTTTCAGGTCTTCCCTGCATTACCACTTCCTCTGGGAACCCTCTTTGGAGACTCTCTAAGAAATCTGAAACTCTTCTGAGCTCCCATAAGATGCTGCATTTCCTCATTATGACACATCACATGCCTTGCTGTAATCTTCACCTGTCCACTTGTCTAGGCCGCCAGTACCTGAGAGTGGCAACTCAATGTCCCACACATAACACTGGACAGAGCACAGAATGTAGGAATCCCCCACCCACTGCCCTGTAATGGGTACCCAGGACCTGATGAACAGCTGTACTCAACTTCATTGGGCCTCAGCTTCTTCATCTATAAAGTAAGCTCAGACTACAGTGTCTTTGCAACCTTCCTGAATTAAACATTACATAATGATAATGATAGGTACGACCTCCTAATAGCTGTGCTGTACTTGTTATGTTCTAAGTGCTTTACATGCAATTACGTAGTTCATTCTTAGAACAGTCCTGTGAGGTATGCCTTGTTGCAGATAAGGAATCGGAGAAAGAGATATTAAGAAACTTTCATAAAGTTGCAGAGCTAGAAGGTGTCAGAACTAAAATTTAAACCTGGCAGTCTGCTTCTAGAATCTATGTCCCTAACCCATCTACTATCTCTGCTTCGGTATAATAAACCCTCCTTTCATTCCATATAAGAGCTAGTATGAATTTACACATACCCAAGAGCCTAAATGTGTCTGATCACCACAGATACACTAGAAACACAAATTCTAGTTCACTACAATTAGGTAAATTAAGAGAGCAGTATTCAAATATCTATAATTTAATTTTAACTCAAATATCTAAAAGCATTGGTATACTTCAAAAGTCTCTTCTTCAAACTCTTAGTAATATTACCAGGAATAATATTACTAAGAATAAAGATTGTAAAATAAGGTCACTACTATTTTTTTAATATTCTTACACACTTTCTCAGCATTTGAAACAAAAATATTTTATTCTGGAAGTTTTAATGATTCTATTTATAACAAACCAAAGTTTTGTCAAATTTATTTTGTTCTTTTAGTTATTTTTTAAAGTGAATGCTAAAAAGCACTAGTTCCGTGCCTGGTTAAAACAATCAAACCGTAGTAGCCATTCAGCAACTGGCTTCTGGTTTGACATCCAGAAAACTGACCTGAAAATAGACAAGTTATTGACAATATTGAGACATAGGTTATAATATTAAATAATTAGTATCCTGTTTCATGAGTTGTATGATATGCACAATAAAAATCACAGAACCAGCCATAAGCTTAAGTTTGTGTTAATTGTGTTAGCTAGACATGGGTTCTTACATTGAAATGATTGAGTTTAGTAGGAGAAATAAAACATAACAGAAATTATTATGACAAATTTTGCTGTTATAGGTGCCCTTATGAAGGTAGAAAGAAAGTTGTGATGGAAAAGGATATAGAGCAAGAAGAGGCCCCAGATCGGGGAAGACTTTAGAGAACCAGAAGTGCTGGTGTGATCTATATACACACACAACCATGAGGAATGAGAGCTGTCCAAATGGAGAGAATAGTGGGAGCAAAGTCAGAGAAGTCAGAAAACACGGTATCTGCAAATGTCGTCAAACATGATGCTTCCTTATGTCTGGCAAATAGAGCATACAGAAGGAGATCATGGGAACTAAGGAAGAAAAACATACACTAGGGTTAGACTATAGCCTCTTAGAATTATCTTGGTAAGTGAAAATAGTACCTGAAATTAAGGCAATGTCAGTAGGAAGGGATAAAAAAGTATAGATTCAAGAAGTATACCCCCAAAAATAGAATCAATAACACTTGGCAATGTGAAGGAAAAGGAGAGGGGGAAAAGTCAAAGATGATGGCAAGTTCTGAGCCCTAATACTTAGGAGAATGTTGGAGACGTTGACAAAAATTGGGAGACAGAAGGTGGAACAAGCTCCAGTCCATCTCTGTGAACTCTATGTACCAGTCTTGCTAGCTCATCACCAAGCAGGAGGAGAGGACATTTCAACAGTCATCCTGGGACTCCTTGGAAGTGAGGGTGGAGTTATTTTTACTCTCACAGCTGTTGAACAGCACCTGCACATGATTAGCCAGATCCTTCAGGGTGCCTGACTGTTCAGGTGGGCTGTCTAGAAGGACAATCTTAACTTGAACCTCAAAATCAAACCTTAGAGGAAAGTTTTAAGGGTTTTATGTCCCCGTGCTCTAGCCCTGAGCATGTTGAAATCTGAACGCTCTCTTTCCTCTTTTAGAGATGTAATTGTGAGATATTCATTTCCAAACTTTCTCAGTTTCATCTAAGAAAGGCACATTAAATATTTAGTATGACACACTCTCAGTTTGTGGGTTGATCAAGGAGGTACTCTAGATTTTATCACCTGGATTTCATACTCTGTCAATGTTCTGGAGGGTCTTTCCATATGGCTTTCAATCCTCTATCACTCCACCAGGACTTGATGGTATCACACTTTCAAGAACCTTACGTTTTAACCCTGTTCCCATGAATCATTTTCTCTGTGGTTTGTGAGAACTGCTTGAGATACACTCAGAGCATTTTACATGTCCCATCTGTCCATCAAGATTGCTTCAGGTGACATTTTCAGTGCACAGTTATCTATGCTCCTTGATATTCTTTCACATTTAAAACAATCTGGTCACAATTTGCATAATGTTACAGAAGCATGGTAACAAATGGTTTGAATGTCCAAGTGCAAGAATTCCACATGGGACTTGAGCAACACAATAATCTGAAGCTTTCCTCTAAGCAATGAATTGAAGTCTACCTCCTGGACATATTTTCAGAGGTCATCATCATTGAAACCTGATATACATAAAATAGTAACTAAATACCAATGCCTTGGGAGCTAAGCACCATTAAGACAAATGTCCTAAGCTCCTCTTGGATCTAACCAGGAAACTTCCAATCCAGTTAAGAGAACACAGATGTGACTTCAAAGGGCCTGAAAAGAGTGTAAATTCTCACTGATAAACTTTATCTCCCCAACATTGAACTGTGTGGTCCTCAGACATTTAATAGTTCTCTCACATGCATTTCAATGAAAGGTGAAGCTGTTTTATTTAATCCAGCTTGTGTGGAGACTTTCTTCTTCTAAACTACAGATACAAGCCTGACATCTAAATGCACACAACTAGTAGCAGCAATTCTGCCTGCATCTCCTGATTGCGTCGGTTACTGTGAAGCTAACCATGCCCGTTCCGTCCTGGAGTTTAAGTAAACAGGACCACCACTCTCTGCTCTTGGCTCAGAATTTATAGGGGCCGTGTGTCTGGCACTCAGGAAGATGTTGGCTTGCTCTCGCCAGTGATTACATATACAACATTGTCACATAACTTTCGGATTTTTCAAAGACTTCAAAGCTCACAACCTTCTGTGAACTTGCTATCTGGGCATGTTTATCATGGCAGGGAATAAAGGGAGGTGTGCTATGCAGAAACTTCAAATTGTGAGCACTCCACAAATGCATTCTGTATGTCTATAAAATGTCCAGGAAAGAAAATGAGAAGGTCACTCAGTCTATGACCCATACTAGGGAGAAAACCAGACCACAGAAAATGTGGCTTAAATGTTAGTTTGGAAGGGCTGTTTGATTTTGCCATGATCAAGATATTTTATCCTAATTGTTTCCTTTGCTAAATGAGCAGTGCTCAATTGGTAAGTAGTAATGAGCTTACTTCCTCCTCTCTCTCTCTTTCCTGAAAGTGACCAGATGCCCCATCTAGGGGAATTATCCTTGTGACATGGTACTGAGGACACAGAGCAGGCCTTGTGCATCTTACCAGGCCCTGTGGCCTGAGAGTAAAAGTGGGGGCTCTGGAGTCAGGCTTGGCTGTGGGTGAAGCCTGGCCCTGCCACTTTGTAGCCAAATACCACTGGACAGTTACCCTATGTGTGTCAATTGCCTCGTCTGTAACATTGGAATGGTAATAATAGAACCTTGCTCATCAGGCTGTGAGGAAGTATTCTGTGAATATTACTTTATTCTTATGACTGAAACATTAGACAGGAGAAATCAAAGTACTCTTTTTCAATTCAGGGATTAATTGTCTCCCTATAGCTTTGGTTCATACTTTCCTGGAGCACTTCCAATGTTGACGTTCTTCCCTGCATCCAGCACTGTGCGAGAGGCTCCTCATGCATGTGATAGCCACAGAATCAAGCACCTTGTTAGTGCTGATTTAAGGTCAATCTTCCCATATATACTTTCCCATTCATGCTCTGGTTCATCCAGTAAGGACCCATCCTGTGCCAGTCCATAGGCTATGCAAATACAACTGCCCAATATCCCTAGCTCTTACACATCGATGAGTAAATTCTTCTAGAAAAGCAACATTTTGAGAGATGCCTAGATTTTCTATGCTGGCCAGAACTGTCTGTATGGACTTACCCCCAAGGGTGACAAATCATTTGTTTATCTTTCTGTACATTGCTGTGTCCTTTAAATACCAAGCGTCACAGTGTGTCATCATGACTCACAAGTGATCAATCACCAAGTGATATTTAAATAGCCTGACTAACTATCAGCAGCATTTGGCAGCTTCTGAGAATGTGCTCTTGGGATAAGGTCTGAATTGCTGTCTCCAAAATGCGAAACAAAGAACTGAGGTAGAAGAGAAGTCCCATTTTGTGTCCCTTTTCACCAAGAAGCATATGTTGCCTCAACCTAGGTAACAACGCTCACCATGCTCCTCCGGTGAAGTGACACCATGCCCCTGGGAATTGTGTACAGGCGTAGAGCTGGCAGGGGTGCCATCTTGGAGACAATTGACAGGCAGAGGGGGAGTGAAAGAAATCTAACCTTTATTACATACCTGAACCCAGGCCTCCAGTCCACCACTTCAATGATCTTTCCACTATCCCACACCTGGTGACAAGATTTCTAGATTTTCTGTTCAACTGTTCTTTTACCCCAGTTCCCACTGATCAAATTAATTATGGATATTTTGGTAAAGGCTGTGTGTGCAGTGTGCCAACTCTAACGCCCATTTCAGCATCACCCTGGACACTGGCTGAGCAAATCGATCACATTGCCATCCTTCTGCAGTCTTGTAAGCCACACTGGGACAGTCTCTCTCCCTGGCTGGTGGTGTGAGGGTGGACAGCACAGCCTTCCTGGAGGGCAGCCTGGAGGTGCACAAAACCCCTCATGTTGTAGACCATAAGACGTGGCCCTCCCATTTCTTGGAATGCACATGAAGAAATGAGCAAAGAGGTGTGTGTGTGTGTGTGATGAACAAGGGACAAGGCATCACTGGTCCATATACAGACATGTGTAAAAGTGAGTGAAATATGTGTTCAGGCACCAGTTAGCCACACTAGACACCCTAAACAGCACCGCCACCCACTGTGGGCCAGGTACTGAACTGGCAGGCACAATGCCAAGTATGAATTCTCACATAAGAAGTGTATCTTGTATACTCGATACCCCAACATGTTAATAGAAATTCAAAACAAATATAATGTTTGAGACAATCAAACCATTCTGTATTTTGACTGTGGCAATGGATCCTCAACTATATGCATTTATCCAAACTCATAAAGAATGAGTTGTATTGTGTGTAAAAAAGAGGGAATAAACCTTTAAAAAAAGAAGTAGATTTTGTAAAGTCAAGCAAATTTCACTGACTATAAATATCCCAATTTCAAAACAGAAATTAGAAAGAAAAAATTTAAATTAAAATATCACTTTCCAGACACTTTTTATTTATCCTTTTTACCTTTGCTTCTCTCTTGCCACCACCACCTCCTCCTCCACCCTCTAAGAAGTTGGTCTGCATTGGAAATCCTTGTTTTCTAAGCCAAAGTAGGCATAAACAGGATTCAGTTCCTGGTACAAGGGACACTGTGTAAATAAATAAGGTAATTGAATGTCTCTGTTCTATAGATGTGTCAGTACTTCTTCAGGTGACTTTGGTATATCAGTGTGAACCTAATAGTCCAAATATTAGGTAGTTCTTACTGTTAATCATCTTCCTACAAATTTGAACTTGAGAAAATTTCACTGATTATCCTAGACTATACATCATAGTTGTAAACAAGTATTTTTGTTAGAGATCATATTTTATCTTGAGTCCTGGAGTTCACTGGCACAGCAAGATGTTTTCTGCCTGATGAGCAGATAGATATTCAAGTTGGACAAGCACACAGAGGCAGTGTCCTGTAGAGAAGATAACACAAACAGTAGGGCGAGATTGTCCCATGGGGCTTCTCCAGGAAGCACCTAAAAATGTAAAACCAAGATCTCACCATTCAGGGCTCACCATTTTGGCATGCCCAGACTCCTCTGCCCGCAGGCTCTTCGACTTAGCCCTTAAATGTGAGATCCCAGAACCAGTCTCATTCTTTCCTGATCCAGCACTCTTTTGTCTTACTGAAAGTAAGTCTCAAGATTCATACAATTCTCCAGCATCCTGTAATTCTTTATATGCTTTTAACTATTTACTTAACTACTTGTAATTTTTTGTTTGTTTGAGTTTTTGTTCTGTTTTGTTTTTTTAAATTCATGGTGTTCATTCTAAAGAGAAACACAGGTGAGTTTTCTAGTTATCCCAGAGAGTGATCTTTAGAAAGGGCATTACTATTACCATAAGCATCCTTCACTCTACAGTCAATTCCTTTAAGTCAGAAAATAGGTTTTGGTGTCTGTTTTACTGAGGTAACACTGGTCCGTAGCATATATAACTTTCATATTTACTGCACTGTAATTCAGTATCTGTATGTGCTACATGGTGCTCACCACTGCAAGTCCAGTTTCCATCCGTCACTATAGAACTGACCCTCTTTCTTCCTTCCCCCTCCCTTTACCCACTTCCTCTCTAGAAACCACCAGCCTGTTGTCTGCCTCAATGTGTTTGCTTGGTTTGTTTTGTTGTATTTTTTTCTATATTCCACATATGAGTGAAATAATACAGCATTTGTCTTTCTCCATCAGACTTCTTTCACTTAGCATAATACACTCAAAGTCCATCTATGCTGTTGCCAATGACAATATCTCAGCTTTTTATGGCTGAGTAGTATTCCATTGTATATATATATATATGCATATGTTTGTCTTTTTTGGAAAAATATCTATTCAGATACTCTGCCCATTTTTTAATTGGATTGGTCTGTTTGTTTGTTTGTTTGTTGAGTTATATGAGTTCTTTATAGATGTTGGATATTAACCCTTTATCAAACCTAGGATTTGCAAATATCTTCTGGCATTGGGTAGGTTACCTTTATAATTATTTGATGGTTTCCTTTGTTTTACAGAAACTTTTTAGTTGGGTGCAGTACCATTGTTCATTTTTGCTTTCGTCTCCCTTACTTTTGGAGTCAGGTACACAAATTCATTGCCAAGGCCAGTGTCTAGATATAGGGAACCATTTCGTGTAGTGTGGGGAATGTAGCCAGCCCCTGATTTGGAAAACCGACGGGAAGCAAGGTCAGCACACAGGACCCATGCCCACGGATAGGTTTGCCCATGGGGAATCAGGCCTGCATTGTCCCTAGACTGCTATGAGGCTTGCTTTTGCTAAAACTCCCTCCCCCTGGATTGAGACAGCAAACGTTTACTGCGTATCTCTGAAGTAACTTCGTAAAGTCTGTGCTAAATCTCCCAAGTATGGAGTGTAACCAACCAGTTCAACCACTTTTCCCCTTGATCTGCAACATCCTTCTCTTTGAAGTAATTATCAACATTCTTTCCTTTGTTATCTGTAAAAGGTAATCACCTACAGCCAACCTGTGCATAGTAAATGAGGACCATCCTCAACATAATGTACCCAGAAAAACAATAAAAGCCTGTCCCGGCAGGAGTCGCCACCTTCTCTCGCTTAGAGAGTGGCCATGCCGTCCCTTTTTCTCCTCCAGACTTCTGTAGTCTGTGTGAATTTGTTCATCGCAGCTACAACACATGAACCCTGAGGGCTGGAGTCCACATCATCCAGGAGCTTGCCACCTATGTTTCCTTCCATGTGCTTTACGGTTTCAGGTCTTACATTCAACTCTTTGGCTCTGAACTTTTTTGTGGGGAGAGGGGAGTTCTTTAATTTGTTTCACTCTCCTTACTAGTAATCTGTCTCTTCACTTTTCCTACTTCTTCATGATTCAGTCTTACAAGGTTGTATGATTCTAAGGATTTATCTATTTCTTCCAGATTTTTTAATTAGTTGGCATACAGCTGTCTACAGTAGTCTCTCATGATCCTTTGTATTTCTGTGGTGACCATTGTAACTTCTCTTCCACTTCAGATTTCACTTATTTGCACCTTCTCTTTTTTTTTCTTAGTAGTCTCGCTACATGTTGTCAATTTGGTTTATCTTTTCAAAGAATGAGCTCTTAATTCACTGATCTCTATTTTCTTTTTAGTTGCTATTTCATTTGTTTCTACTCTGAGTTTTATTATGTCCTTCCTTCTACTGACTTTGGGGTTCATTTGTCCTTATTTTTCCTCATTCTTTTAAGACTAAGGGTAAATTATTTGAGATTTTTCTTCTTTCTTGAGGTAGACTTACATTACTATAAACTGCCCTCATAGTACTACTTTTGCTGCATAATAGATTTTGGTATGTTAAATTTTCATTTTCATTTGTCTCTATGCATTTTTTATTTCTCCTTTGTTTTCTTCATTGACCCAATAGTTGTTAAGTAGCATGTTATTTAATATTCACATTTTTGTGATTTTTCCAGTAATATTCTTGTAGTTGACTTCTAGATTCATGCTGTTGTGGTTGAAAAAAGATGCTTGATATGTTTTCAATCTTTTTATATTTGTTGAGATTTGCTTTGTGTCCCAAGATATGGTCAGTCCTTGAGACGGTTTCCCATGTACTTGAGAATGCGTGTTCTGCTGCTTTGATGCATTGCTCTATTAAGTCCATCTGGCCTAATGTGTCATTTAAGAGTGATGTTTCCTTATTAACCTTTTGTCTGGATGATCTATCCATTGATGTAAGCAGGGTGTTAAAGTTTCCTGTTGTTATTGTCCTGCTGTCAGTGTCTCCCTTTAGGTCTGCTAATAGTTGCTTTATATATGTTAGTGCTTCTAGGTGAGGTGCATATACATTAATGTTATGTTTCCTTGATGAAATGTCCCTCTATCCTTACATAAGGTTCATATTTGTCTCTTGTTATCTTCTTTGACTTACAGTCTACTTTGTCTAATATTCTATTCAGTTTCATTTGGTTACCATTTGCTTGGAGCCTCATCTGCTGCTAATGACACGAGGTCTATGGGTGCTGAGGACTGGGATGTTGCCACTGTCACTGCTGGAGGAGGAAAGAGACCTGGGTCACAGATGCCATCACAGTTCCTGGAGCTTCCAGTCTCAGGTGCGGACACATTTCCTGAAGTCTCGGGTTGTGGGCTCTGCCGTCACTGCTTCTTTAGATCCACTGCCTCCATGAGGTCTAATCCACCCACTTTCAGACACACACACATGCAGGATCTCTCGGACATGCTGGTGTGGCATGCAAAGCATCCTTTCAGGAGCTCTGGATGTCCTACTGACTTTAACTGAAAGGAGAAAGACAAAGAGGACGACTCGTGCTGTCATCATGCTCACATTTAACGAGGTCTATCTCTTCCTTAAGGCTCTAAGTTCCTTGGAAAAAGAGACTGTATCTGTCTGATTCACGGCTTTATCTTCAGTGACTAGCCCAATGCCTAACATGTTGTGGGTGCTCAATAAATCTTGTTCCTGGGATATATGATTTATAATAAGAAATATATATTTCGTTCCTAAAACCCTTGGAATTTCATAAATGATGAGAGCAATAGAGATGTCTTGTCTTTTTTTATGTCAGTGACATGACTTTTGAAAGCACCTAAGGATGGGGGCTGGTTGACAATGGAGCCAACCATGTGATTCGAGGGTTAGAACTTTCAGTCCCAACCCCTGACCTCCAGGTACCCTAGAAGCCAGGTAACTTTTTCTCCCATGCCCAGTCTCTTGTGCAAGCCTCAGCCTGGAACCCTTGAAGACTAGAGCTGTAGTTTGTTCTTACTGGCCATGACCCTCCTCCAGGGACTGAAGTTTAGTCCCTCGGGCCTCTGAATCCTGCTGGTTCCCATCTACCTCCCAGTTTCACTCTCTTCGCTCCTAGCAGCTGCATCTTCCCCCAGGTGTGGACCCCATCCCCTCACAGGCTGTGACTGTATGCCAGGTCCTGGTTCCTCCCTGTCTGGTTCCTTTTAATACCAACAGAGCTCCAGTTCTCAGTGTGGAGACCTAAAAAGAAATTCCAAGCAAATAGATCCTCAAAGTACCTCCAAATTAAAAACCTGAGACAGTGTGGAAAAAAATACTGTCGCCCACTATAATGTACTCAACTGTGCTAAACTCCAATGAAAGGTTCAATAAGAGCACTTAAAACACAGCCTATTGAGGAACATGATTCATTCACAAGTATGTACTGAAATAATTTTAAAATTCATAAACAAAGCAAAATTGTAGGCATGTGGAAACAATGCAAATGGAAAACATGAAACAATTACCAATCGCCACTCTGTCCAGAGAGGACCTCAGGAGAGAGTGACAATTGCCTGTTGTGAGTGCAGTGGTAGTAGCAGCCAGCCTTTATGTGTCCACTATGAGCAAGTCGGCAGTATCTTAGATCTAGATCTTCAGCATAAATTTATAACAGAGTTGACATCCCCCTTTTAAAGATGAGAAAATGGAAGCTAAGCAGCTCTCCCAGTGTAACACAGCTAAGAGTAGAAGATCTGAACCAGTGTCTCTCTGGGACCAAAGGCTGTGTTTTATCTCAACTGCACACTGCCTTCAGGACAAGAGTTCGCTGCTGGGTGAAAGCACCTGGCAAGAAGTAGGAAGAAGGAGCTTCTGTATGAGGTGTGTATCATGTCCAGGATGAGCACAGGGTAGAATGTCAAGTCTATTTGTCTGGCAGGGGTGAGAAATGCACTTGGGGCAGTTGCAAGGTATGATTTTGGTGAATAAACAGAAAACCATTTGGCCCTGACTGGTGTGGTTCAGTTGGTTGGGCATCATCCCACAAAGCAAAAAGTTACTGGTTCAGTTCCCAGTCAGGGCACATGCCTGGGTTGTGATTTTGGTCCCCAAATCAGGGTGCATGCAAGAGGCAACTAATTAATATTCCTCTCTCACATAGACATTTCTCTCCCTTTCTCCCTCCTTTCCCCTCTTTCTAAAAAAAAATAATAATTAATTAAAATTTTATAAAGGACAACTGTTTAAGGGTATTTAAAATAAAAAAGGATAAGAATTTAAATCTAATAGCATGGGCTTTGAAGAGCTTACATGGCCTTTTGAATTGGTTGTTGACAGAGAATTCTTTATTGGAAGCTGGGTGTAGGGTGTGATGAGTGAGGAGAGTGGGAGCAGGGGACCCAGTTAGGTCCTGGGTGAGGGATGACTGGAGAAACCGCTGGAAGAAGATAAAGGAAAAGGAGGGGCTAAGAAAGACTGGAAGCTCAGGCAGATGGCGGGTGGGAAAGGCAGGGAGAGGCTGTCTGTGGGGAAAGAAGTTCATAAAGAAAGATTTCAGAAGTATATGCTAATTCGCTAGGAAGGGGACTTGTGTGACCTGAATTACAGTTATTTGGGTAGAGTGAAAAGGACAGGAAAGAGACAACAAAGTCTAAGAGAGAAAACTGAGGCTGGAGGCAGTTACTACAGATCACTTGCTCTCACATCCTACAAGGAAAATGAGATGACCTGGACAAGTGAAAAGAAAAATTTTTTCCGGGGTAATTGGGAGCTCGAATACAACAGAGAAAGAACAGAAGGGTAGGAAAGACAAATACATTGAGCCCTCACTGATATTTAGGAGACTCCCCTGGTAATCATGACAACTTAGGGCAAGGTGCACTCACAGCTTTCCAGGCAGCAAAGCCTACCTAGTGCGTGCCAAGCCAGCTGGCCACTGAAGGGCCTGACGCCTGACTTCTCTCACAGCTGGCCTGGCCACCTTTGTGCAGTCACTCACAACGCATTTCCTAACGCATGACATTCGAACGATGTTCCTTTCCCGGTCTGCCCGGCACTGCCCCAATCAGAGCTGTGAGCTCATTAAACATTGCTTGGTTGGTTACCTTACAGAACAGTTGTGAGAATGGAGATAAGAAAACACATGGGAAGATTTAAAAGTACTATAAATGTCATTACTCAGTAAATGCTTGCCCAAGTAGATCAATAGGTATCATGTGTCAAAACATGATTTTATTTATGCTAGTTTCTGAGTTTAAAACGCTCATGGAGTGAAATAGTGCACCCTGATTCTCTGGGGGAAATTATTTGTATATAAGTTTTAATATGTTGAGAGCTGTGGTTCCTCAATATACCCCCGAATAAATTGCAAGAGAGTCAACAGGGGAACTTTTAAAAACATGGAGACATTCGGGCCCCATTCCTGGAGATACTGATTCTGTAGTTCTGGGGTTAGTCTGGGGGAGCCTGTATTATTTGAAGTTCCTAAGATGATTCTGACACACAGGCAGCTTTGGGAAGTATTAACTGAAAATGTTTTACAAAAGGACTGCCCTCTCAGACAATTATTAGACTGTCCTCAAAAGAGCAAAGGACCCCCAGTACCTTCTAGAAGCCCACCATGGAAGGACCCATGGGTCAGAGTATCCCCAGCCCAGTCCCTGTGAGGCCCCAGAACACTCGGCGCACACCTGCTCCCCAAGCCCCCCTTCTCTGTTGCTCTTTTCCCATTTTCTTAAAGCCGCCTCCATCCACCCAGCCCTCAGCGTCCTGCCAGCCTCCTCAAGGCCAGCTGTGCCAGGGGCAGCCACCTCCTTCTCTTCCTGCTTCGCTCTCCCTATGGAAAAGCACACAGGCCCTTTCGCATTTAAGAGACATTAATTGATGATTACTTCAAAGGAGAAGGAAAACAAAAGGCAAGAAACTTGGGGAAGAAATAAAGGCTCCAGGCTCCAAGGCCTTACCACCATGCTCCTGGCCAGTAGTTTTTGATTCCCAACAGAGAGATTGAACAAGTTAGGAACTTTTGAGAGTAAAAAGCTGAGAAGAGAGTTCTGGTGACTTAGGAGGATCCTAGGCTCACCTTCTCCCACAGACACACCAAACCTGGAGCTACATATAGAACAACCTCCTCTGGGGGAAAAAAAAAAAAACAAAAAACAAAAAACTAAACACCTGAAACCCTCCCATCAGGCAAACAAGAGGAAACCCCATCCGGCTGGGAGGAGAATCTGAGACACAATTTCACCATAAACTTCATCCCTGGCCTGGCGACTCATGTTGGAGAGGGAACTCAAAACCAGGAGCTTCTCCCTAAGAAGTGAGGGGTTTGAACCCCACATCAGGCAACTTTAAGATCTTCACCTGATAGATGAGCTCTCAAATCTTTTAGCTTTGAAAACCTATGGGGCTCCCCACAAGATCCATGGGCTCTCAGGATCTGAGAAAGGACTCTTAAAGCACCTGCTTGCTCGGACTCACCTGCCCCAGGGCTCACCTGCCTCCTCTTCTTAGGCAGCCAACAGTTAAGTGAATGAGCCTCTTAAAATAGGCCCGAGGGGTAGGCATCCAATTCAGCACATACCTAAGAGCCTGCATCTTTTTCTCTTTTAAATGCTAGGTTTCTCTCATTCTCTCTCTTCTCTTTCTCTCTCCCACCACACCCCCAGGAACCCTTCCTGTGGGCTGGATCTACACACTCTCCCTCTCCCTGATTCCAGCCAGCAGGTGTTATCCTCACGCTCACACCGCACCCCCCCCCCACACACACCCATGCAGTATCTCCCAAAGGGGAGCTTTTACAGGTCTTGCTGCCCCAAAAGCATCAAGAGAAAAATAACTTGTTTCATACACAGGAGCCCTCATAAGACTATCATTACTATTAAACTGGTCTTAAAAGAAATGTAAAGGAACTTTTTATGCTGAAAACAAAAGGTGCTGATTAGTAACAAGAAAACATGAAAATATAAATATCACTGGTAAAGGTAAATGTATGGTAAAGATAGTGGATTGATCACTTATAAATCCAATAGGAAAGCCTACTATATAGAGAGCCAACATCCAGCATGATATTGGTGGTAGAAACACGAAGGAGGAAAAGGAAGTGAAAGACATTCACGAAAAAAATTCTCATAACCATGATATACTATTTTTGCATTCACAATTAAGTTATGTTTTCCTTCATTTCATCCTGAAAGAAGAAATAATATTTATGGTAAGACTTGCAATTACCCATATTTTTTTACATCTTTCCTCTTATCCATAGTGTCTACCTTTCCCCCACCACAAACGCATACATACTATTTTCTGCAAGACTTTTTTCAAAACTCACTTACTCTTGGAAGCCCTCTCTGACTGGCTCCAGTTGAAGGGATCACTCCTCCCCTCCACACTTATGGAAACAATTGGTTCCATGTCATATTATACCAGTGAATATTGTGCTTGGTCTTGTTATGTCAGCTCTGGGGACTGTCTTGTCACTTCCTCAGATCAAGATCCCTCCTGCCCCGGCTCCACCCAGTGCTCTCAGAATCCAGTGTGGACCTCATCATCCAGTTAGAAATTGGAAAGCAACAAAAACAACAGGGTGGAGACTAGGGGGGTCCTGCAGCTTGGCACCCGGCTTGCAGGTTCCTGGCTTCTTCCCAAGCTCTCAAATATGTGACAGTTGGCAGTAAGACTAATTGTAGACCTGCCTAGCCGATGGAACAAGCCTGCAGATGGAAGATACTTAGTTCCTCTAGTCTAACGGAGCTATGAAAGGCTGTGACTGGCATGGCTATCATCGGTGTTTAGCTAGCTATTAATAAAGGGAAAGAGAGCAAAGGGAACTAGACATTGAGCTCAACAAACTGGGAAGCAGAAGCCTGCTCACTCAGCCAGGAAGCTACAGCCTCACACTCCAGGGAACCACAGCGTTGTGCTCCTCCAAAGGGATTAACACCCACCACACTGGACTGTCGGGGGCACAGGGGAAGGTGCTGGACTGTGGAGGCCTATCAGTCTAAGCACAGATGTGGACCCATGGGAAGTTGATTGGTCATTTTGAGGAAGCACCTAGTCCATCCCGAACCCAAGCTCCCAGTTATAACCCCAGGGGAACAAAGAAGCTTTCACTCGGTTTCTCTCTCTCTCTCTCTCTCTCTCTCTCTCTCTCTCTCTCTCTCTCTCTCTCTCTCTCTCTCTCACCTGTGACCTACACATGCACGGTGCACTCGCCTGCTCTCTCTACATGGCTATAGATCTGCCGGGTGGCCCCTGGCCTCCAGGATTGAGCCTGGATACTGAAGCACCGCAGCGAACTGCAGCTGGAAACACATGCTAAGCTAGCCGGGTGATGGACTGGGTTGTGATATGGAACATACACTCTGGGCCTTCATCCTGACTACTGAAGACAAACAGCATTGGACTTTTTCCATGGTGAGACGGACAGAGATAAAACATAAGGAACCAGGAGGGGAACCCCCTTAACTGTACATCATCAATAAAGCATTCCACAGGGCCGCATCTTCCATGAGGTTCTTAGGAGATTCTTTTCCTTTAGATACTGCAAGAGCCCACTTCTACCAGTAACAGAATTAAATAGTAATTTTTGCAAGATATGTTGGATTTATTGGGGGTACAATATTTCCCTCTATAATTCTGAAGACAGCTGCCAGTTACTAATCTGATTTAGCATGAATCTTGCTACTTAGTTTGCTTTTCAATTTTGCCTACATTTTTTGCTTGTTTTTAAAATTATGACCAAACTAAGATGAATTAAGAATATAGAGTTTAACAACCTAACCCTGTGTCTACAAGAACTCAAGGAACAACAACAAAGACAGCCCAGAGCAAGCAGAAGGAAGGAAATAACCAAGATCAGAGCAGAATTAAATGACATACAGACTAAAAGCATAATTCTAAGGATCAATGAATCCAAGAGCTGGTTCTTTGAAAAGACAAACAAAGTCAACAAGCCTTTAAGCAGACTCATCAAGACAAAAAGAGAGAAGACCCAAATAAACACAATAAGAAATGAAAGAGGAGAGATTACAGCTGATACCACAGAAATACAAAGGATTATAAGAAATTACTACGAAGAACTGTATGCCAAGAAAATTGAAAACTTGGATGAAATGAACAAATTTCTAGAAAAATATAATCTTCCAAAACTCAATGAAAAAGAAGCAGAAAGCCTGAACAGACCAATAACAGCAAAAGAAATTGAAGCAGTAATCAAAAAATTCCCAACACACAAAAGCCCTGGACCAGATGGTTTCACAGGAGAATTCTACAAAGCATTTAAGGAAGAGCTAACCCCTATCCTTCACAGACTATTCCAAAAAATCCAAAAAGATGGAAGACTCCCAAACTCTTTTTAAGAGGCCAACATCATCCGAATTCCAAAACCAGATAAAGACACAACAAAGAAAGAAAATTTCAAGCCAATATCGCTGATGAACATTAATGCTAAAATCCTCAACAAAATACCACATCCAACAATACATTAAAAAAATCATACACCATGACCAAGTGGGATTCATTCCAGGGATGCAAGGATGGTACAATATTCACAAATCAGTAAATGTAATACATCATATAAACAAAAGCAAAGACAAAAACCACATGATCATATCAACAGATGCAGAAAAAGCATTTGATAATGTACAGCACCCATTTATCATAAAAACACTCTGCAAAGTGGGAATAGAGGGAGCATTCCTTAACATAATAAAGGCCATAGATGAGAGAACTACAGCCAACATCATACTCAATGGGCAAAAATTAACATCTTTTCCACTAAGATCAGGAATAAGACAAGGCTGTCCACTTTCACCATTTCTATTCAATATAGTACTGGAAGTTTCAGCCACAATGATCAGACAAAAAAAAGAAATAAAAGGCATCCAAACCGGAAAAGAGGAAACAAAACTGTCACTGTTTGCAGATGACATGATAGTGTACATAAAAAATCCTATAGACTCGGGCAAAAAGCTGATTGACCTAATAAATGAATATGGCAAAACAGCGAGATACAAAGTCAATATCCAAAAATCAAAGGCATTTCTGTACACCAACAATGAAAGAACAGAAGCAGAAATCAAGAAAAAAAATCCCATTTGAAATAGCAAAACGAAAAATAAAATACCTAGGAATAAACCTAACCAAAGAGGTAAAAGACCTATATTCAGAAAACTACATAACACTGAAGAAAGAAATCAAGGAAGACACAAACAAATGGAAACATATACCGTGTTCATGGATTGGAAGAATTAATATCATCAAAATGTCCATACTACCCAAGGCAATTTACACATTCAATGCAATACCTATTAAAATACCAATGGCTTATTTCACAGACATAGAACAAACACTTCAAAAATTTATATGGAATCATAAACGACCCCAAATAGCTGCTGCAATTTTGAGAAAGAAGAGTAAAGTAGGAGGGATCACAATACCTGACACTAAACTATACTACAAGGCCACTGTAATCAAAACAGCCTGGTACTGGCATAAAAACAGGCACATGGACCAATGGAACAGAACAGAGAGCCCAGAAATAAACCCAAGTCTCTATGGTCAATTAATATTTGACAAAGGAGGCAGCAACATAAAATGGAGTAAAAATAGCCTCTTCAACAAATGGTGTTGGGAGAACAGGACAGCTACATGCAAAAAAATGAAATTAGAGCACCAACTTACACCTTATACAAAAATAAATTCAAAGTGGATAAAAGACTTAAATATAAGCCATGTCACCATTAAATCCTAGAGGAGAACGTAGGTAGGAAAATCTCAGATATTTCATGCAGAAACTTTTTTACTGACGTGTCCCCTAGAGCAAGGGTCATAAAGGAAAGAATAAACAAATGGGACCTCATCAAAATAAAAAGCTTCTGCACAGCTAAAGAAAACAATATCAAAATAAAAAGAGAACCAACTGTATGGGGAAACATATTTGCCAATGATACCTCAGATAAGGGTTTAATCTCCAAAATATATAAAGAACTTACACGACTCCACTCTAAGAAGACAAGCAACCCAATTAAAAAATGGGCAAAGGACTTGAACAGACACTTCTCCAAGGAGGACATACAGAGGATCCAAAGACACATGAAACAATGTTCAATATCGCTAGCTATCAGAGAGATGCAAATTAAAACCACAATGAGATACCACTTCACACCAGTCAGAATGTCCATCATAAACAAAGCAACAAACAACAAGTGTTGGAGAGGTTGTGGAGAAAAGGGGACCTTAGTGCACTGTTGGTGGGACTGCAGACTGGTATAACCACTATGGAAAACAATATGGAACTTCCTCAGAAAACTAAAAATGGATCTGCCTTTTGACCCAGCAATTCCACTGCTGGGACTATATCCTAAGAACACTAAAACACCAATCCGAAAGAACCTTTGCACCCCAATGTTCATAGCAGTACAATTTACAATAGCTAGATGCTGGAAGCAACCTAGATGCCCATCAGTGAATGAATGGATCAAAAAACTATGGTACATTTACACAATGGAATTCTATGCAGCAGAAAGAAAGAAGGACCTCCTACCCTTTGCAACAGCATGGATGGAGCTGGAAAGCATTATGCTAAGTGAAATAAGCCAGGCGGTGAAAGACAAATACCACATGATCTCACCTTTAACAGGAACCTAAACAACAGAACAAAGAAACAAGCAAAATATAACCAAAGACACTGAAATAGAGGACAGGCTGACAGTGACCAGAGGGGAGAGAAGAGGGAATTTCAGGGGAGAATGGGAAGGGTTTATAGGAACAAATTTAAAGAACACATGGACAAAAACTAGGGGGAGGGTGGTAATGGGAGGGAAGTGGGGAGGGATGGGTGGACAGGCTGGAATGGGAGTAAAAGGGAGAAAACTGTCCTTGAACAATGATTAAAATAATAAAAAAAAAATTTTAAAAAAGAATATAGAGTTTAAGATACTTAGGATAAAGAAACTTTAATAAATGTAGGTTTAAAAACACATTTTACTGAATATTAAAATAATTTTTAATATTTGCTGTTCACAGCATCTTGTCTGATTCAAGACCTATCTAGAAATCAATTCAGGGTGAGAGTCTCTTTTGTACTCAGTAAAATATTACATTACTGTGAATTAAACAGAATTGAGAATTCGATTTTAAAAATCAAATTAGTATGATCTAAAGAGCAAATCCATCTAAAATATTTTCTGCGCCCAGCAGGGAACTGTACACAGCACACTGTGGAGAGAGCTCTTTCCCAGTAGGTTTATCCCTTTTCCAGAGCTCTTGGGAACCTTATTCCTGGAGTGTTACTTCCATCTAGTGGACATTTTATAAATGTGAAATAAATGCTTTCTCCAGGCTAATTTCTTTTCCCTCCTTTCTCCCCACTCATTTTCCTTTTCTCCTTCTCTATCATAGGTGTCCTCAGGGGCTCCCAGATTAAAAAATGTTTGGTCAGTCATTGAAAACTTTTTTGAAATTTGGGATTTTGTGCCAACGGGACAACAATGTTTCTAGTCAGCCAAAAGTGATTCATCAAAACCATATAAGACAACATTGAAATTAAAATACTTTCACATAAATGCAAAAATGTGAGGTGAAAAATGAAAAGTATGTATGTGAAGGAACCAAAATTCTGCCACTCTAAAGCTGCCTTTGGGATGTTGATGTTAAGCTGTTTATTCAGAAACGAAAGACTCAGAAAGAACCTTGGCTCCTCCTCACTCTCCTACTCAAGAGACTCAGAAACTTGCTTCAGGAAGGGGCACCTAGGACGCCACCTTAGCCTCGTTGAAATTAAGTATGGTGAATAAGATGCTCCTGTGTCCCACTGTGTCTGCGTCTCCCAGTAAGGATTTGCCTGCCCAGTGTGTTCCGCTCTTCCTCAGCTGCCTGTACGTCCCCCACACTCACTTCTGAGATCTGACACCCCACTCCCTTCTCCTTTGTCCAAATGTCTTCTGTGGGAATTTTCATGGATTTGTCATATCCATGTGACTTCTCAGTTCACATGTATTCGACTTTGATTTTCTCCTGTCAATCTGTCTCTGGTCAGTAGCCCACGCTTGAAGAACTTAAAGGGCAGGAGGAAAAGCATGAATATTTTTGCAGCCCCCCATACATGAAACAATTGAGTCAAGCTGTGTGGTGAGTTTGCAAGTTTAGTGCAAGAGATAGATCTGAGTGAGATAAAGGATTTAAAAGAAAGGGTTTTTAGAACACCTTTTTCACTCGAGGTCCACATGGAAGTCCAATACAAAAAAGAGACATGCATAGAGGTGCTTGATGGGAGCTGGTGGACGGTCCCAGGGCCCCTTTCCCACAATCCGTGATGAATCCTCCTTACTGGCTCTCCAGAAGTCCTGGCCTCTGCTGGGCAGTGTGGAGACCACAGGGCTTAGTCAGTGGTCCTCGAGGTGTAGCCCCTGGGCCAGCAGCTTCAGCATTGTCTGGTAACTTCTTAGAAAAGTGAATTCTGGGCCCTACCCAGGACTTTTTGAACCAGAAACTTTGGAGCGGGACTGGTAAGCTGCGTGTTAGCATATTTTCCAGGTAATTGATGCCCATGAAGTATAAGAACCAGTGAGCTGCTTCATCTCCATAAAGTGGGGAGAAACCATCTGCTTTGAAAGGACAATTCGAGGTCGGGACTGGAAACTACAAAGGGAGCTGGGAACCGCCCCTGGGAGGCCTTCTCTAAGACACCAGTAGAGATGGACGAGTCAGGGGAAGCAGCGGGGAAGTCTTGACCAAGGCTGGCAGGTGTCAACTTGCACTGTCCTCTGAACTCCTCCTAAATGCCTCAGCGTAAGAGAGACAAGAGTGGGCATTTGACATAACCTAGCACTCCGGGTAGAAAATGTAAGAAAAAGAGGAGTCTAGGAGGCCATATTGCAGTGACTGGCCATTAGGGGACTAGACCTAATAAAGGTGACAAGTAGGCTGAGTGGATGTAGGGCATGGGAGAGGGGGATCAGGTGGCCTCACTAGGGCAAGGGGCTGGAGAAGTTCCACATCTGAGGTCTCAGGGCTGGAACAACGCAGTTCTGTTGACAGCAGCGAGAATGGCACCAGTTGTTAGACCAGTGCACTCCAACCAGACCTTGGTTCAGTAACCTTGGTATTGAGTTCTGGTTAGGACAGAATTCAGATCCAAGACTCAAAGTGTAAGAGAAAGTTTATTTAGAAAGTCACAGAGGTAGAAGAAGTGAGCCATAGAAGAAATGGGCTCAGGACACGAGTTACAGAGGCGAAATAAGGACCTTTGGAGCTCAGTGGAAAGGAAGGTGATAGTATGGTGGGAGGTGTGGAAGCAGAGGGGGAGGGAAAGGGGAACGGTGCTATCTGTCCTGATAATCTCAGGAGGGAGACCACTGGGTCCTCTGTCCTAAAAGGTTTTTAAGGGTGGGGATTTGAGGGGAGGCCCAGGGGAGGATCTTGATAGAATATTCATCAGCTTTCCAGGTGTGCCCTTTCAGGATCGTGGTCTCCTGTTGGGGACCACCCTGCCTGGTATCAGAAGCTGTAACCCCTGCCAAGGCTAAGGCTGAGGGAGTGATCTTGGACTGTAAGCCAGCAAGGAGACAAAAGCTTATCTCCCTGGCAGGAGCGCTGCTTCTGCTGCTTCATTCATAACTGAACCCCAATGCTTGGTCGGTTAGCCAATGACGGGTAAGATTCCCCAAGGGGGGAACAATCTAAGACAGGCACGATCACGTGGGAGGCCCCCAAGGAAGGACTTTGGGGACTACAGAAAAAGGGGATGATGGACCCTCGTTCCTCGGCTTTGACATAGCCTGAGTCCTCATCATCTGGGAGAAAATCTCCTTATCCCTTGGTTTCCTTAGTTCCCTTACTCCACCTAAGCCTGAAACAATGACAGGGTGGTGCAGCTCTGTGCTGAAAAGGGCGGGCTCCCCGGGTGATCAGGCCTAAGAAAGAATATGTAAAATCCTGTGAAACCTGCTTTGTTTAGAATGCTCTCAGCTGAATAAGGGTCCAAGGAAGAAGTAAGTTTGTTCCTCAAAGTTTTATAGCTCTTTGACCCTGACTCAAAATAGGCCCTCAGACTTCCTTGTTATCTATTGTTTGATCCTAGCAATGAGTAATGAGCTCTACCTGAATTCTTATGCAAACAAACCCAATAAAAAGCCTCTCCGGAGGGGGAACGGAGCTCTCTCCCCACCAGAGAGAGTGGCCATTTCGTTCCTACTTCCCCTCAGGACTTGGTTGTCTCTGTGTATGTTTTTCTTGAGTGTTGACAAGCCATCCACAAGCGTTTCGCGGTCACTGCCAGATGGTGATCGCGACAGTCTCCCCTGATTGGTCGGCTTCAGAGCAGGAGGTTGGTAGTCAATGCAGTCATCCTGAGGTCAGCCTTGGCTTTGTTTGTCTAGTTTCACTGTTTTTCTGGGCCTGAAGCTGAAACACCACTGAAGCCTACATGCATGTGATGCAGGCCAGAACCCCATTGTCCTGGGAGCCTAATGCTTAAGGGCCGTTCTCCAGCCCGCTTGTTCCTTCCCCCTCTAAGGGGGTCTAATCCAAATGACTAGCAACCTGTCAGGGAGGGAAGGTCAGGAGAGGATCCAAACCACATGACCAGCAATATGAAAGGTCACGGGGTCAAAACCAAATGACCATCGATATGCTAGGGGAGGGAAGGTCCCCTGGGAGTAAAGTCCTTGTTTGTCTCCCAACTTTGCCTATCACTAGGTCCCTGGTGTCACCAGGAACATTCTGCACTTGGCCTGTCGTCTTTGCTGTGCTCAGGTCTTTCTCACTGCCTACCTACCATGTCATCACAGTTCAAGGTCGGGCTCTACATCGTGCTTCACTGTTAGGTTTCTGTTTCTAACTGGAGGAACTCACATGTAAACAATTTCTGTGACATTGGTACAGAACAAAAAAGGGGGGGGGGCCTGGGACGATATACTATTGCTGAAAGAAGCCCCCAGGTCCATCATGTCTGCCACCAGAGGAAAGACGTCTCTCAATGCCAGAGATTCATGAAAAGGAAAGGAAATGTTTATTTAATGCTGTACAGACTTAAAGTAGTGATCTAATGTCTTCACCAAAATCCCAAAGTCCCTTAAAACACCCACAAACAGACACAGTCCTTCCTTCCTTCCCCCTTTGCCCAGTCCAGAGTACCATATCTCAGGAAAGGAAATGGAAGTCCATGGCTCAGGCAGTCCTCTGGTTATTCCCAGTTAGTACTCGATCTCGACTGGGAGACCTCCCTGGGTTCCCGGCACCCTCAGCTGAGTCGCCGGGATCTCTGCTAAAACCAGGCGGTGGTTCCCCCTTCTAAAGCTGCAGGGGTCCCCACTCTGGCAAAGGCTCGTGGTCCTCTCTCCCCAGAGCCACGTGGTTCTCCTTCTCAGGGCTGCTGGAGTCTCCACTCTGTCAAGGCTGCATGATTCTCTCCCTCAGGGCCGTGGGAGTCTTCACTCTGCTAAAGCTGCATGGTTCTCTCCCTCTTCAATAGCTGTGATCCCCTCTGCACTTCCACAGCTGCATGGTTCTTCCCTGCAGGGCTGCCGTGTCTGGGTTTAAATCCCCGCGCCAGTCTTCCTCAGCAGCCCCATTTCCAACTCCTCCTACACTCGGCCTCACATGCCAGAACTCATACCCTTCCAGCTTTACTGGGCTGCCATCATGAGTCTGAGCAGGTGTGGCCCCATGTCATGGAGCCAATCATCTCCAAGCTCCCACACAGGCGCTATAACTCGGGGGACCTGCTCCCCAGTTACACCTTGGTGGGGTAGTTACTTCCATTCCCCTGGCTCAGAGCTTGGCCACAGCTATTTAACATATCTAAGTGACCAGCCAAAGGCTATAGATATGTTAAATGACCATACCAGAGGTTAGCTACAAGGCTGTTGCTATGCAAAACAGCTCTCAATGGCCTTGCTTCATTTGTCCCTTCCCCCAACCCACACCTGGGGATTTGGCAGGGGAGGGGGGGCGGTGAAGACATCCTAAAATCTCCTAGGCACCTTGAGTTCTGGACCCCATTTTAAATGCCCATTTGGGGTCCCCCCTCTTGGCTGCACCCTGTAACAACATCATAAACCAAACAAAAGTGCATTTTTTCTTCACCCAAAACTATTTCAATTTCTGTCTTTTCTATATGTTGGTGTAATGCTGTCTTCATCCTTTCTTGAAAAGGACTGCACTTTCTTTTGGGGTATATTCTTCTTTTTTTATAAATTTTGGTGTAAAATACACATAACAAACTTTACCTTTTTTTCTTTTATTTTTAAGTGTATGGTTTAGTTATATTTTTCTTTCTGATACTAAAATGTCATTCTTTTATAAAATAATAATAAAAATAGACTGTGGTTGTTAGGGAGGGCTGTTTTTACTTGAAAAAATGACGAAGTTGGCACTTTCTTCTTGGTCCCTAACTATGTTTTGATGCTGCTGGACTGAGAAACCCAGATGTCTCTGAACTGCTCACTGCATACAGGAGGGCTGGGGTCTCAGGGGGAGAGTTTAGGGGGCAGAAAGAAGCTAGAACAAAACCACAAAGAGAGGATCATGTAGGGCATTTTTTGGAGGGTGTATACCAGACTTGCTAAAACAAAGTGTTCTGGGAAAATAGTAGTTGGAAATAAGTTTTGGTTCTGGTTAAAATACTCCATGTCTGATGATGTTTTGCTCCTAGCAGAAACTCAGACAATTTGTTCACTGCATGCAGTGAAAGTTCGGAAAGCCAGATTCAGAAGAGCTAGGAAATAAAGTTTAAACTTCATTTTACAAACCAGGGCTTCCTGGAAGATGTTCCTGGGACAGGCAACCAACGTGTGAAGCCCCTGATCCCCTCCCTCCCCGAAGAAGCCAGAGCAAGTGGCCCAGCCCTGGGTTCTATTCTCCAGGTGTCCCGTGTGCTATAAAAACATGACAAATGTCTACAGACACCAGGAGTGAAAGAGGAAGGAGAGCAATGGGGAGCCACTGAACTTGACTGAGCAGTGGAGGTATACGATGATAACAGTATTTCCAAGATTATTAGCCAGGAGATAGAGGTCGGCATAGAGCCCAGGCTCGAAGATACAATCATTGGGGAAAAGAGTTCAAAGAAAGAGAGAGATAACAAATATTGGCAAATTGTCTCCACATTTGGCTCTTCTCCCCTCTCACCCCCCACTTTTTAAATGATACCCTGAAATTTTCCATAATATGGCATTGACTCTGCCCCCAGCTCTGTGGCTGAGCCCTGACTGACTTAAAGCAATCAGTACTTCTTAGCCCAGACAACTGATTGGTCCGAGAATGGGCACATAACCTAGTCAGAGATTTTTTAAAAATAAAGTAAAATAAGGACTTCTAAAAAAAAAAGGTTCTTGTTATCTGTCTGAAGTTGACAGAGGAAGCATGCAACGGTAAGGGGTTGGCAACACCTTTGGATCAGGACGGAGGACCTACCTGACAGCAGAGGAGGAGACACAGAAATGGTGAAAAGGAAGCTGGACCCAGGTCCCAGCACCTACACCGCAGCTGCAGCCCCCTGAGGCTACCCCAGCCCTGGACTCTGCCGTTACTGCTCAAATTCCTGTTTCTGCTGAAGCCAGTGTCGGTCTTATTTTATTTCACTTGCAACTGGGCTGATGCAGGGACTAACATGATCCTCAGAGTAAGGAAGAAGCGAGCATTTGCACTACTCCAGCACTCTGGAGTATAGCCATTGAAGGATGAGGCCAGATGGGTCTGGGACCTGGCGTCTGAAGCTGACTAGCCACGAAGGGATGGCGTTGGGACAGAAATAGAGAGCTAGCTCTGAGTTTCAACAGGAAAGAAGAGTCGCCCACCAGAACGGTTTCTGTCCCCAGCCCTACTTACATTAGCACTACTGCCTTCTCCTCGGGGATAGGGAAGGCCACCACCTCCTCCCCAGGGGAATGATGCAACCAGCCACTAGATGGGAGCTGGATCTGCCATGAAACAGTGAGGGAAAGTTAGAGAAAGTGTTGCTTGAGCAGGTCCCAGAAATAAAAAGAGGGGACTAAAAAAATGGGGGAGCAGAAGATTGTGGAAAAAAGGAAGAAAGAAAAATGCTGGAAAAAAAAGAAAGAAAACATGGATAGAAATCTAGAGAATAGAGGGCAACATAACATGGTTGCTTAGAGTGGGACCGGGACCAGATGCTGTTACTGATCAAAGGGCCTGGCCCTGAGTGGGTCTGCTTACTGCCAGCTGTAGTGTGTGGGTTCTTGACTTCATGTAGGGAAGATTTCACAACGCGAGTCCTGGTGACTATGAAGTTACATTTATTAAATGTGGGGACAGAAAACAAGGAAGAAGTTAGCATAGAAGAAGCAACAGGAGAGCCTAGGCTGCGCTGGCTTGGCTCACTGGGAAGTCAGAGAAAAGGGGGCTTTGGGAACTGTTTCAGAGGATTAGCTTGAGACAAGCTGCCAGCTGCCCATTGCCTCAGAGTTTAGGAGTCTCCTGCCTGTGGGGAAAGAAGTGGGGGGAGAGGAATGGAAAAGAAGGAAAAGGAAATTGCACAGGCTGCTCCCCACAGGGAGAGCACTGCCCAGGGTCTTTTTGTATTGAAGCTTTTATCCATTTCTTGTAGGTCTTTTGTCTTGAAGCTTTTATGCATTTCTTGCAGGTGGGAATCATAGGAGAGGCCTCAGGGGAAGGTTTCAGAAGAATATTCATCAGTTCTCCAGGTGCAGCCCTTTGAGGGTCCTGGTCTCCACTGATTGGTCAGTGGCAAAGTAGGGGTCTTTAGTCATTGCAGTTGGTTCTGGCATCACCTACCTGGTGTTGCTGCTTTTCTGGGCCTGGAGCTGAAATGCAACTTAGGTCTAGATGTTTTCTTCAGGGTGAAAAGGTCAGGGGAGAAGAGGTTACCCTGGGGGTGAGGCTATTGTTTTTGCCCCCTGCTAGGTACTCAGGGCCTTCCACGCTGGTGACCATCTGTACCTGGCTCTTCATGGCTCAGCCATTGTGCTCAGATAACTCTCTCCGTTTCCCTGTTACACTTGCCAAGGAATTTTCCTACCTTCTCACTATCCTCTCTCAATACTAGTTCAAAACAGATACCATTCTGTAACAAAACCCCCAGGTTCTATTGCCCGTCACCAAAAAAAAAAACATGACTCCCAATGCCAGAGTCTTATGAAAAGGAAAGCGACTATTTATTCAAAAGTTATACAGGTTCAGACTAATGGTGGAATTTTGTTTTTAAGTTTCAAAGTCCCTGAAAACTAAACACCCACAAACACACCGTCCTGCCACCCCTTGCCAAACCAGGCCAGTCAGAGGTCCCATCTCTCAGGAATGAAATGGAAGTCTGTATCTTAGCTCGGCAGATTCCCGATTTAACATTCCAGCTTCTTCCAGTCAACTGTGCTCGGCTAGGCTACCGCTCCTCATCCAAACCCACATGGCCCCTTCTTATAGTGGGCTGGTGGGGATCCTTCCTTTTCATACTTCATGGCCAAGGCTGCTCCCAAGCCATGTGGTTAAGAGCTTCCTCATGGCTAGGCAAGCACAGCTGCCCCACACTTGAGTTGAAATCCCCGCCGGATCTTCCTTTTGCTAGTCCAGGCAGGTTTGGCTCCCTGTCATAGGGGAACCGCCTTCCTGCTCCAGTGGTGCAGCAAGCCCCTACAGCTTCCTTACAGTCAAGGTCACACCCATCTCCCTGGCTCCCAGCACCTGCCACAGCTACTTAACATATTTATGAAGCTAGCCAGCTGGTACTGATATGCAAAGTAACTTTCTCCCCCAGCCAGGTTAGGGGGGGACTTCCCCATTTTGGGGACCTCTGTATTCCCTGCTGTAATTCCATCACTTACTAGCTGTCTTAGTTTACCCAGGGGTCCCTTTCTTGTCTGTAAATGAGCATGAAAGTGCCACCTTTAGATGACTGTGAGTCTCCAAAAGCATAATGCAGGAAAAGCCCCAGCAGAGTGTCTGACAGAAGTAAGCATTCTTGCTTGTATCTCTTAAGAATAAGATGGACAAATGTAGGATGACAGGAGAGGGAAAATGTAAAACACTTTTACTTAGATCCTGACCCTCCTTTGCGGCAAGCAGTGAGTATGCACTCCGTATAGAAGCGGCACTAAGAGAACTAAAAGGAAGGATCACATTGAAAGAAATGGCTTTTGAGAAATGTCAATAACGTCTATTTAATTTTAGTTAATGTGTGTTGAATTGGGCTGACAATAGCTGAGAATCTTCCACATACAAGGTGGCAGGGTGGCAGGGTGGGGTGGGGATCGGGATCACTTAACAAAACAGACTACTAAAACAAATCAAAATATCACCAGGGCTTGATTTCAGTTGTCCGAGTGTGGCACTACCTCCCCGCAATCCGGGCTGGCTGGATGGGAGGGGCCAGCTGGGACGAGAGCTCCCACTGCTGAACCAGCTGCGGGCGCTGGGCGTGCGGGAGGTGACAATCTCTGGAGCCCGCGTCCTACCCTGAAATCCTGGCCTCAGGAGGCCGTCTGGCAACTGGGCAGAGCTGGGCTGCGGGGAGTAGCAAATCTGAGAAGCGGAGAGACCGGACTGAAAGCCCCCGGGGCCAGGAAGCAGAAATGGGATTCTGATTTCTCCATGCACCTCCTACTCGCTAATAAATAACGGGACTGGCTCGCATTTATTAGGCACTTCGATGTTAATAACAATAAGTCATCCATAAGGCACTCAATTAATTGTAGCAATAAATAATAGCCCTACACACGCCTGCATTATCTCCTCCAATCTTCTGAACATCTGCTGAGTGTGTCTTATCACCACCATTTTTATAAGGAAACTGCAGCTCCGAGGTGTAAAGTGCTTCGGTCACAACGCAGGAGTCCACACTCGACCACAGACGTCCAGACTCGGGTGGAGCTGTGTCCGCCGAGGGACTGCCGCAGGGGCGGGCCGTGAGCACAGGTGTCTGCACCCCCACGAAGGGGCGGGGTCAGCGGGCAGGTGACGCCGAAGCCTCAGGCAGCCCACAGGTCACTCTACTGCCGCCACTCCACTCGGCCGACAGTCCGCTAAGGCAGTCCAGGCACTCCGCCGTCGCCCCAGCCTAGCTGCGTGCCCCAGCGCAGCCAGCCCGCCGTCCACCAGGAGCACCCCCAGCCGCCGCGCTGCACGCCCGGAGTGCGCCCTCCGCCCTCGCGGGGACAGAGGGCCCGGTCACCGTCATGCTGCCCGCTATCTACACGGTCTTGGCAGGGCTGCTGCTCCTGCCGCTGGTGGTGAATTTCTGCTGTCCCTACTTCTTACAGGACACGGGCTTCTTCCTGCAATTGGCTGGTTTGGCCCGGCGGGTGCGCGGATACGGGCAGCGGCGGCCAGTGCACACCATCCTGCAACATTTCCTGGATAAAGTGCGCCAGACCCCGCACAAGCCTTTCCTAATCTTTGGCGATGAGACACTCACCTACGCGCAGGTGGACCGACGCAGCAACCAAGTGGCACGGGCGCTGCGCGACCACCTCGGCCTGCGCCAAGGAGATTGCGTAGCGATTTTCATGGGCAATGAGCCGGCTTATGTGTGGCTGTGGCTGGGGCTGCTGAAGCTTGGCTGTGCCATGGCGTGCCTCAACTACAACATCCGCACGAAGTCCCTGTTGCACTGCTTTCAGTGCTCCGGAGCGAAGGTGCTACTGGCCTCGCAAGGTGAGCCCGGGAACCGCTCGGCCCTAACGTTGGGCTCCTCGGAGGGGGGAGTTCAAATTGAATCTGGAGGTGTAGAGGGAGAGGTTGACAACCCTTCCTCGAAATGCTAATTAATCTTTTAGAACTGCCCATTGTGGAAGCTGACTGGCCCAGACACTGTTAAGCACTACACATACTGTGTGGCTTTTAATCCTCGCAATAGGCAGCATTTACTGTCAGACTTTATAGATGAGACACCACTGAGGCCAGAGAAGTGAAGCCTTATACCTACCCCAGGTCATGGAGCTGGGCAGAGGGGAGGTAACCAGGGCGGTCCGCCGCGAGGGTCCGAGTCCAAGCTCCTAAGCAAGACTAACGACATCTGCGATCAAATGCAGAGGGTCTTGACTGGGAACGGCCAGTGGCTTCAAAAAATAATAATAATCCCGCCTCTGCTGCGTGATTGGCTGTGTAATCATTGGCTATGTAATCATGGGTTCCCTCTCTGACCCTTGCTTAGTTTCCCCCTGTGTAACAAGGTGGTCTTCAAGGTTAAGATTTTAGTCCCCAGTGAGAAGACTTTAGGAATCTGCTGCATTGCCTTGCGGTCCCCTTTTGCATCTATAGCGATAGTGATCTTCGGTTCCGTTGTTAACCTCCTGTTATATTTTAACAAGACCTGGAATGGTGACTTCATGCTACCATGGTGACTGTGCCAAGAAACCAAGATCCTGTTAACCACCAGGCTGCTTGCTGGTTTTCCCTTCCTAGAACACTTGTCTCTGTGCTTGAATAAGGACCCGCAGTTGCTTCCACTCCATTAGTAAGAGGAGGCTAGCCAGGTGGGGGCTGAAAGACACAGAGGAATAGGGAGCCAGGTAGCCTCACCTTTTTGGAATGCTTTTCTGTACAAAGCCCTGTGCTGGGTACCTTTGTTACCCTGAGAGATAATATATCATCACCCTCTGGTATGGAGTCCAGGAAACTGAGGCTTAACATTTGAATCTAGGTCTGTCCAACTTTGAAGCCCATGACATTCCCTGCATCATGCACCCTCTTCTATGCAGCTGTAAAAGCATCCATCTGCTCTCCCCTTTCATTGCATAGCTGAGGAAACTGAGACAAGCTAAGCAGTTTGTGTAGTGTCACAGAAAGATGTCTATTCACTTGTGAGGAACCAGGACGCTTACACATCTGTTTCGTGTGGCATAAAAGAAACAATCCAAAAAGTGAAGGTTTTATATAAAAGTTTAAAACAGAGGTCAGTTTAAAAAGCAAACAAGTTATTTGAAGGGCATGGTCCTTTCAAGAAAACTCCCAGCAGTTTCTAGTTGCTTGGGAAATGAGACAACTTCACTAACCAGAAGAGGCTCTTAAATCTATTACTTTACCATTTGATTCAGAGAGAAATTGTTAGCACAGGGACCTTGGTACCACTTCAGGAGGGATTGAAATACTATTAAACTGCACAGCACAGTTAGACATCGGGTGATAACAGGAATGTTTTATGAGAAATGTACTGTAAGGCAATTTGTCATTGTGCAAATATCACAGAGTGCACTTACACAAACCTAGGTGGTGTAGCCTACTATACACCTAGGCTCTGTGGTATACCACCACTGTATATGTGGTTCATCACCCACCAGATCATCATTATGCAGCACATGACCATGTCCCTGGCCCCAAGAGGAAGGTCAAGGCCTGGGAGTTCTGTTGACGAAGCTTCGGTTTAAATGACTATAACAGAGTTTGGTTCTGAATTTCGGGTCAGGAATACAACTAGATATCTCCTTCTCCACCCAGGCAACAGCCCTCTGCCATTGAGCATTATGTCTAGGTCATTCACTGTATAAAGAAAATAGAATACAATGCCGACATTTAAATCAAATTTGAACTAGGCTTTCCGGTAGACCCATGGTAGTTTCTAGCAGCAAACTGACCTTCGAAAGAGGCCACAAATTTGTAAAACATTCAGTTTTTCCAAATCACTGAGAGAGACCATTGCATACAGTGTAGAATTACACTCTGACCTGAAACAATGACAAATTGCCATCTGAAACAGTTCCTGCAAAGGAGATAACACAGAGTCCGAAGTTGCATGCCAAGCAAATGTACCCATATGTAAATGTGTTGAATAAACTAATTCTTAGAATTCTTTGAAGTTGGAAGGAATTTTACAGATATTCTAATCCTATAATCCTCCAACTTCAATGAGTGTGTTGTCAGTAAAAAACTTTAGAAAGTGCCCAGGCTGGTGTGGCTCAGTTGGTTGGAGTGTGTCCCGTAGACTGAAAGGTGGCAGGTTTGATTCCTGGCCCGGACACTTACCAAGGTTGTGGGTTACAAGAAGACAACCAGCCTATGTGTGTGTCTTTCTCTCTCTCTCCTCCTCTCCCTCTCCCTTCCCCTCTCTCTAAAAGCAGTGAAAAATGTCCTCAGGTGAGGGTTTTAAAAAAACTTTAGAAAGGAAGGGTTTTTTAAACTTAATCTTTATTGTATTGTTTCCATTACCATTTAGTCCCCTTATACCTCCTCCTCCCCCAACAATCACCACACTGTTGTCCATGCCCATGAGTACTCTTTCCTTTTTACTCAACCCCTCCATCCCCTGACTTCCCCCATCCCACTGTAGGTAACATGCTCTCCATCCATGAGTCTGTCTTTGTTTTGTTTTGTTATATGAGTGAAATCTATGATCTTTGTCTTTCTCTGACTGGCTTATTTCACTTACCATAATATTCTCCAGGTCCATCCATGTTGTTGGAAAGGGTAAAATTTTCTTCTTTTTTACAGCTGAGCAGTATTCCATTGTGTCAGTGCACCACAGCATTTTCATCCGCTCATCTACTGATGGGCACCTGGGCTGCTTCCAAATCTGGGCGATTGTAAATAACGCTGCAATGAACATAGGGGTGCATATATTCTTTCGAATTAATGTTTCAGGTTTCCTCAGATATATTCCCAGAAGTGGGATCACTTCTGGGTCAAAAGGCAGATCCATATTTAATTTTTTGAGGTGCCTCCATACTGCTTTCCACAGTGGCTGTGCCAATCTGCGTTCCACCAACAGTGCAAAAGCATTCCTCTTTCCCCACATCCTCACCAGCACTTGCTGTTTGTTGATTTATTGATGATAGCCATTTGGACAGGTGTGAGATGGTATCTCATTATGGTTTTAATTTGCATATCTCTGATTAGTGATGTTGAGCATGTTTTCATATGTCTATTGGCTATCTGTATGTCCTCTTTGGAAAAGTGTCTATTCAGGTCCTTTGCCCATTTTTTAATTGGGTCATTTGTTTGTTTGTTTGTTTGTTTGTTTTGGTGTTGTTTTGTAAGTACTTTATACATTTTGAATATTAACCCTTATCAGATGTATCGGCAAATATGCTCTCCCATTCTGTGGGTTGTCATTTTATTTTGCTGATGATTTCTAAGAAGGAAATTTTAATGAGCATAAGAATCACATGGAAAGCTTATTTGGAAAAACTGATTTCTGAACCTCATCTCCCAAAATACACTGAGCAGTGGGATTGTGGTGGGCTCCAAGAATGTGTATCGTATACCGAGTCCCACCCCATCCCCAGCTGATTTGGAAGCAGATGGTCTGAGGACTAGACTTGGAGAAATGTTCGGTCTAATTTCCACTTGTTTCACACTGAACAAAGTCCCAGCGGGGTGATCACACTTGCCTGGGGCCACATGGCTAATGAGCAACCGAGACCTGGGGACAGATCTCTGTCTTCTGACTGGCTTATTTCTCTGTCTTCCAGGCAGAGAATTTTTCTCTGTCTTCCAGGGCACATTTTATTCTACTACACATTCTGAACATATGTGGTACATAAAGGTGAGGAGTTTTAGAATGGTTGGAGTGGTGACAATTCAGTAGGGCTTGATTCTGCACTTCAAATTCCAGCCTCAGAGCTTGGGAGTGAGCTAGTGAAAAGCTCTCGAGTCCCAACTGTGTCAAATTCTGGAGTGTATGTAAAGGGACCAGCACCGGGGCATTTATCATAAGGATTAAGCCAGTTGTCATAAATGTGTGAGACTCCGTAAAGATCAACAGGACTCAACCATATCAGGAATTTCAGTACTCAATTATTTCTTCAGAATTCATTACACTTATCAAAAGTCAAAGATTCACAAACACTTCCCCAGATCAAAGAGTTGCTTCCATCTCCCAGAGAATGTGGTCCTCTTTCCATGGCACGGTGTGGTGTGAATATTCACATGTAAAAACCACCTTCACTTGTTTGAATTGGTATTTGTTTTGTTGATAGAAACCAACTTGTTGGCCTGGCAGATTTTTAAGCACCTGCCTAAACACAGACTGTGAGGAAGGCAGGAAACAATAATTCATCACGTACAACACAGGATATTTTGTGAAAACATTCAAAAGAGCCCCCAAAACAGTAAATTTGTTTTGTTTACTTTTAGGCTAGCCTTAAGATTTTCACTAAACTAGCTCTTTTCCTAGAAGAATAGCCCAGGACTCCTTCAGTTTACTAGCAAGGGCTACACTGTTTGACTCCACATAGCCATGCAAGGCTCCCACAGGGTAGCTACTGCTCTTGTACGAGGCTTTAGTAGTAGTTAAAGATGCTTTCTATTGCAAGCCTGAGGTCCAGGGAAGTTATATAATGTTCCAGATTACGTTTGACCTGGTTTTGCAAGGTTGTGGAAAACAAAACTGGACCTTCCTTTCAGCAACATGATAAAGGAAAATGCTTCCATTTTTTTTAAAGGTATTGCATGCATCATTGTACGTTCTAAAACAAGAGAACTTTGTTGTAAAACTAGTGTTAGGACCAAGGAGAAGTCTCTTCATACAAACTTTTGAAGTTAGATTGAGAAAAACAGATGGTACAATAATTTCAAATCAAGAAACATTTAAAGAGTCCTCACAAGGCACAAGCTAGTTGCCAGGGTGGGATGGGAAGTTAAGAGAATGAATTCGTTCAAGGGTCTTACCATCCAGCAAAAGACCTAAGCCACATAACCACACACATATGATTCTGACATCCAGGAGAATGTGATAGGGATGTTGTAAGAGCTACAAAGTGCTCTGCACAGGGCAGGGGACGGGCAGGGAGAAGAGGGTGAGGGCTTCTTGGGGGCCTTGACAACTAAGCTGGGCAAGTGCAGTTGGGGAGAGGGCACTTCAGGCAAGAGGGCCCAGAGGCAGTTTTCATCAGGTAAGTAACACAGTGAGATGCTTCATTAAAGAGTTTTCCTATGTAAGACAATAGCAGGCTGGACTTAAATAACAGTAATTTCTTAAAGCTGTTTACTGAAGAGACTCCACTGTTGAGAAGATAGGGACTTGGAGAATCCAAGGAATGGCCAACAGCAGTGGCCTTACATCCATGGAAGGAGATAATTTTCCAGCACTAACGTTAATCAAGGATTGGAGCATAGGTATAATCTTATCTCCATTCCTCAGATCTCTCTGGGTTGCCCAAGCAGTAACTTAGATGAGTTGCTTCAATGCCCTTTGGTTGTCTCAGGGCTTAGAATTCTCTCATATAGCTTTGAATAGTGCCCTATTGATATGTGGCACATAATAGTCACTCAGTAAATGTTGCATTAATGAGTTGTGCTGTTCTGGTTGGATGTAACAGCCTCTCTTCTCTGAAGCATTGGGCCATAAAAAATGATGTAAAAAAAATCAGATGTATCCTGATTTCAGAAAATCCATTTAGACCCAATCTTCCCCAGGCCCAAACTCATCTTATCCAAGTCTTGATTATCTCTGGCAGTGGGAGAGAGGTTCTCTCTCTTTCTCTGGGTTTCATTGCCAGAGAGGTGATGAGCACAGGAAGGGCGGGGACCACACTAGGGAGTCTGTGAATAGCAGTGTGGGGCACAGACAGACATCAAATGAGTAGTGTGTTCTAGGGCTGGGACCCCAGTCAGGTAGCCCAGGGTCTGAATGGACAGCTAGTTTAAAGATGTTCTCTCAAATTTTTCTTCTTGGCCTGCTCATAACTAAAGATTACAAGGGATGGTTGTACATTTCCATTCAAAAAAAAAACAAAAACCAACCTAGCACTCTACTAGTATATCTAGGAATAACTTTTTATTGACTTTATTGAGGTGACATTAGTTAATAAAATTATATAAATTTCAGATGTACAAGTCTATAATGCATCATCTGTATATCATATTGTGTGTTCACCACCCAAGTCAAGTCTCCATTCATCCCCATTTATCCCCCTTTACCCTCTCCTACCTCCCCCCACCCTTCTTTTCCTCTGTTAATCATCATATTGTTGTGTCTCTATGAATTTGTTGGGTTTTTTGTTTTTGTTGTTTTGTTTTGTTTTGTTGCTTAATCCCTGTTCTCTGTATATATAAACCTGTTTCTATTTTTTTTGTTAGTTTATTTTGTTCATTAGTTTCCACATAGAAGTGAAATCATATAGTACTTGTCTTTCTCTGACTGGCTTGTTCCACTTAGCATACTACCCTCCAGGTCCATCCATGCTGCCGAAAAAAGTAAGATTTCCTTCCTTATTACAGCTGAGTAGTATTCCATTGTCACTGTACCGCAGCATTTTCATCCACTCATCCACTGATGGGTACTTGGGTGCTTCTACATCTGGACTGTTGTAAATAACACTGCTGTGAACACAGGGGTGTCTAGGTTCTTTTGAATTAATGTTTTTGGATTCCTCAGATACATTCCCAGAGGTGGGATCACTGCGTGAAAAGACAGGTCTGTTTTTAATTTTTTGAGGTATCTCCATACTGTTTTCCACAGTGGCTGGGCTGATCTGCATTCCCACCAACAGTGTGAAGGGGTTCCCGTTTCTTCACACCCTCGCCAGCAGTTGTCTGTCAATGTATTAATGATAGCTGTTCTGACCAGTGTGAGGTGATATTTCTTGTGGCTTTAACTTGCATTTCTCTGATGATTAATAACATTGAACATCATTTCATATGTTTATTGGCCTTCTGTATGCCCTCTTTGGAGTATCTGGGAATACTTAAAAATTAATTTTCTTTAGAAACAAGAAGGGAGTGAAGAGGTAAAAACAATATAAACTCTAAATCGGCCATTAATGCTATCGATTCTGGAGAAGGATAGAGTTCAAATTACTCTGCTTGATGAGTTAAGTGACCACTATTTACAAAGGACCCCATAGCCTCTGAGAAATAAGGAAGTAGGAAGCTGGTTGACAGGTGACATTGCTGCTTATGTATATAGCAAATGATGACAACTGTGAGGCCTGGTATGACCTGGTAACCTGGCAACAAGGAATTAACCATGACTCCAGGGCTCTTTAGAACGCAACTGTTCACGTAAGCAAGAACTTTAACTGAGAGAAATGAAAAATAATATTAAGAAATTATATGACATAAGTGTAAGATGAGTATGTTTTTCCCTTTTAAGTATTTACTTGCTCCTGACAGGACTTAACCTTGATTACACAACTTTCTGACCTCTGGGTAACTTTTTCTGTGGTGAGAGGGTGGGGTGTATGCATGCCTCTGTCTTAGGGTGTTCTAATGTACATTGTGTTGATGTACAGACTAGACAAGAAGTTATTGAATACTATAGTTCCAAACCGCCAATGATAGAAATGAAAACTCACGATTACAAGCGGCATTTAAAAAAACTGCCTTCAGCTTGTCTCCTGGGCTGTGTGAGAACCAGTTTGTGTTTCCGTTGCCTCACTGAACGAAGGGAAGAGAAGCCTTCAGTCCTGACTTGTTCACCCACCAACCATTTCACAGTCATCCTGAAATTTTGATCAGAATGCGTCTCCTTTCACTGCCTTCTTTTCAGATCTTACTATTTGGTGGGGTTTTTTTTTAAACTAACTCAATCAGTTCCCCATTCAATGAGGCTTTCTAATAGCAGAACAAGCTATAAGATCAAATGCTGCTCCCATTTGAAAGCAAATGCTGCTCCCATTTGAGGGTGGGCAGGTTGACAGCAGCAGCTTTCCACCCTGGTGATGAATACCCATCCAGCGCATCGCCCACTCTCTCACCCTGCTTTCTAAGAATGGGCCTGTGTGTTCAGGAATTTCCTTTCTTCCCTCTTAAAAAAAAAAGAAGAAAAAAAAGGTGTGTGTTGGGGAGGGAGGGAGGATATTGTATGCTACCTGGATTTTTTTTCTTTTTAGCAAGTAGATTTGGAATGGAGGAGGGGATTTTGTAATCACTTGATTTTCCATCACCTGAATGTGTACTGCTTTCTCTGAGGTTCTATTTCCATCCAGAGTCTAAACCTAGACTAGTGAGGAAATGACAGACCTACTCTAGACCCTTCCATGAATACTATTTCTCACACCCAAGCTCTACATAAAGCATGGGGTCATGCTCTTCATTCAAAAGATGAACAAGAGGCCATCCATATTACTCTCTTTTTTTAATCCTCACCCAAGGATATGTTTATTGATTTTAGAGAGAGGCAAAGGGAGAAAGAGAGAGAGATAGAGAAACATCGATGTGAAAGAGAAATATTGATCGGTTGCCTCCCGTATATGCCTTGACCAGGGATCAAATCCACAATCTAGCTATGCGCCCTAACTGGGAATCGAACCCACAGCCTCTTGGTGTATGGGATGACAATCCAACCAACTGAGCCTCCTGGTCAGGGCCATCTATGTTACTCTTCAAAGTCACATTCACAAGCATTTAGGAGGTCTAGTAGACAGCATCTTGCAAAAAAGTAAGATACTTTACCAAAACTTGAACCTGAATGACTAGTACAAGGAGGTGAGAATCCCAGAGTCCAGTATAATTTCCATTGTGTATATAACCTATACACAGAATCGCTGAGCCTCTGTTCTCATTTGTACCAATAGAAAAATAGGGTTATGGAATCTATAACACAGGGTGGTTGTAAAAATTGTGTAAAGTGATGGATATAAAAGCTACTCTACAAACTGTTCTGTCCAAGTGAACTTTTACATCTTTGTTATTGGTAAGAATGAAAGGTGTAGTACTGTGATGTGCTCCCAAATCCCCACTTCAGAACTGAGGAGAGGCTCGTTCCTCAGCTGCTGCGAGCATTGGCAGCTGACAGCTGTCAGTGGAGACCCTTTCCAGGACTTGCCTTTGGTTGAAGAGAGCCACTTTGCCCAAAGTCACGCACTACCACCCACTTTCCACCTCCCCTCTGCATTTGTTGGCCAGACATGAAAGTAGAGCCCACTTTCCCTAATTTGGCACAACCATGAAGGGCCGTCCCAGGCCCAGAGTCCCTGTAAAATCAGAGGATCAGTTGAGGGAGGCCACTGTGTCACCACATTGCAGTTCAAATTCTCCCCCTCTCTGACCTACTTCTCCTTCTTCACAGGTGTCATTCCCCAAAACACTCCCACATACAAATCTCAGAATTTCAGAGGCCCAGGGAACTCAACCTGTGGCCAGTAGAATTATTTGAGTGTATGTGTCCTGGTGGATTACCACTTTCATCTTAAGTAAGCAGACTTTACGATAGGAATTACAGCAACAACAAAGGTTCATGTGTGAAGAAGAAAACATCTAGACCCAGTCACATTTATAAAGGACTTAAGAAAGGGCACTGTCAAATACATAGTTAATAAGAGATGTTTACATCCAGAGTTTCCTTTCAAATTTCAGTTTTTCTATCAGCATCTTTGAAGGAAGAAAGGCTGCTACCACAGGATGTACTCTTAGGCGTGTTCTGATGCTACCAGACACTCAAGTCAATGCCGTAATGCAGATTCTGCATCAACAGCCCGCAGGACGGTCAGGGAAACTGTGGTGGGCAGGAGCGACAGTCTTCCCATTAGACGGGGTGGCTTCTGTGAAGGGTCAGAGATCACAGACTGAATGCCTGGAGGGCCAAGTGGGGACAGGACTGAAGTAGAAGGTGCATGTTACTAAACTGCCTGGTGATCCAGGGTGACACCTGCTTAATTACATTTCCTTTTACTTTTTATTATTACTATAATTAATGTTTACAGCGCTGATGCCTGAGTATATCTTCCTTTCAAAACTTACGAAAAAAATTCAAGTTTCTTTTGAATTTTGCTCTCATCAAGACTGTCACCGAATCCTGTCTTTTCTACATCCCAAACATCTCTTTAATACATCTACTTCTCCCCACCCTCTCGTGCTACCTTAATACAAAAAAGCTTGATCTACAAATAGTCTCCCTCGCTCTGGTCTTGTCCCTCCAACCCATTCTCACCTGTCTTAAGCCAGGGACCTGCTTCCTCTTACATCCAGGCCTTTTCCCCCAATCTTCTTCCCCTCCCATCCTGCATCCTGATCAGCTTCAGCCTCTTTTACTTAAGGCACCTTGCAGTTTGCCTCACGGACTTTGCATAAGCTGAGTCCTTTGCTGGAAACAGGCCTAGTCGGTTTCCTTTCAGTGGGTCTTTATTTCGGGCACTCCCGCCCCTCTTTCAGAGCTCAATTTAGATAACACTTCCTCTGGAATGTCTTCGTGCCCCTCTCAAGTGCTTCCAAAACACTGTCTCCTTTCCTGATTGTGACGCCTGTGACAGCTTTTAATAGATTATTTCTCATTTCCTTCCACTTCAACCCAGGCTCTGAAACAGGGGCAGTATCTGGTTTGCTTACTGTTGTATCCAGTGCTCAGAACCATGTCGGGCACATAGGGAACACTCTTTATTTAGATGTTGAATAGCCTTGGCCAATGTGGCTCACTTGGTGGGAGCATCTTCTTGGAAACCAAAAGGTTGCAGGTTTGACTCCCAGTCAGGGCATGTGCCCAGATTGTGGGTTTAGTTCCCAGTCAAGGGCACGTGCAAGGGGCAATTGATTGTTGTTTCTCTCCATCTCTCTCCCCCACCCCTTCACTCTCTCTAAAATCAACTTTAAAAAAATATATTAAAATGAATCGATGTTGAATAAATCCTGGGAGAAAGTGAGAACTAATCCAGGTAATTCACAAACACACAATTTGACTATATAGTTTCAGCCTCAGTCATGAGGGAGGGAGAGTTCTTAATTCTTTAAGTAGCAATGGTAGTTGTTTTTTAATTTACTTCTGTGAGCTCTTACTTGCATGCAAGGCATACACGTGTCACAGAAATTATTTATTTTGCACTTTATTTTATTAGAGGTTTATCCACTCACAGTATTGCAAGACCTGCTTCCTTTAAAATCAACAGCTTTAAGTTACTCTTCTGTTTCTTCCACGCTGACTAATACAGTACTTTGTGCCGATTCTTTCCATGATAAATCATCTAATGTTAGTGGGGTGGCACCAAGATGATTAAGTGATGACCCCTCGATCTCAAAGTTTTCACTGTCAAGGAGAAGAACTGAAGTACGCCACACTGCGTAGTAAATGCTCTGGAGCAGGTGCGCACAGAGTCCTGTGGGAGCGCCAGCGTGGCCCTGAGGGAAGGCAGCAGGGAAGCGAGTCTGAGCCTTGGAGGGTGAGCAGGAGTTGGCCAGGTGACAGAGGCTGGGAGGTCGCTCCAAGCTGATGAAATCACCCAGACAAAGGAAATGAGATGTGAGAGGAGAGGGACCTTTGATTCACAGAGATCAGTTTGCTTAGAGGAAAGGGGATGAGAGGTAGATAGGAGGTGACATCAGAAACACTATAGTGTGAATAATATTTACTTCATCATAATCTCTTCAGTTCTGATTATTGGTTTTCAGCTTCTAGAGCCAACTCATAGACAAAGCTGGGAAGACAGAATTACGATCTCAGGGTAGATATAAATACCATTAACCCAGACAACAGAAAGAGAACATAATAAGTGTTGGGAGTGTACACAGGTAAAACAGGTGTGGGCATAAAAATTCACAGGTCAAGAAGCAGCAGGAAAAGCACATTATTTGGTGATGAACAGTGATTGCCAGAAGAAACAGCTTAAAAAGTTGAAAGTGATTACAGCTAGGCAGCAGGTTTAGTTTTGAGAGAGGTAAGTTCCAGTCCTGTTGATTTTCATTATAAACCTTTTTTGCTATTTGACTTTTTATCAGGTCCATGAGTCCTTTGACTAAAATGTCTTCAAATTTGGGGGGGTTCTACAATTTTTTATTTATTGGTTTTAGAGAGAGGGAGGAGGAAGAGAGAGACACACATCGATTTGTTGTTCCACTTATTTATGCGGCCTTGGTGTATCAGGATGATGCTGTAGCAAACTGGGCTACCTGGCCAGGGCTAAACTGCTTTTTTAAAAAATTCAAAGGTATCAACCTAGAGGATATTTCTTGTTAAAGACATTATACACAAACATCTGAAAAACAAAGCATATAAGACGGCTTAGCTATGGCCTCCCCAAGGTAATTCCCTTGGATATTGAGTCACCTTCCCATTAAGAATAAGTGTATTCACTTTAGTTACCACAGTTCAAGACAAGTAAGCTTAAAGGCCTTTCCATCGTATGGTTTAAGGGCACAGAAATCCAAGTGGCATGCATGAAATGTAGTTTGCATATCAAATTAGTGTCTTCAAAATTTTTCAACCTTGACTTACAGTGAAAAATACATTTGTGTGTGACCCACAAACCAACATAACTGAAGCAAAACTTTTAAAAAACAGTAAGTACCTTTTACTAGGTGTGGTGCGCTCTGGAAATTTCTCTTTCATTCTGCTTTAATTTTTAAAAGCACTGGTCACTTGAAGTGATTTTAACAACCCACTGCTGCATTATGACCCATGGTGAAAACATGCTAGTCAGTTTTTTTTCCTCAGACCAGAGAACATGCATATGAAACCTAGAGCTTATTTCTCAGACCAGCTGAGACCTCCTAATGGAACTATTTGTTAATAATGTGTTAAAAAAAAAAAACCCAACTTGCATCATCTTTGTTACTTAGCATGGCTCCCTTATTTTTATTTTTCCTTCTTTAAATATTTCTTTTTCCTCATTGATCCTGGGGGGCACATATTGGGAATAACTAAACTCACTTCTGGAGTATTTGAGAAGTATACCAAATGTGCATATAATTTATACATTTATGTATCTTGGTTTTTACCCATCTGTCCATTTGTTTGTACAGATTTTAACCAACCAGTTGCTGCTTATGAAAAACCATCAAAGCCCTACCTTCCCTCAAATGTTGGAATCTTGTGATATTTTCAAATGTGGCAAATTCCATGTCTAAAAATGGATAACTCTAAGCCTCACTTGTCATGTCTGTACATCTTAGCAAAAATTATGCTGAAAATAAAATCACGGTGAAGCTTTTTGCACTAACAGTACTTGAATGCACTCATTTAATGTGTTTGGTTTTTTTTCTCTCACTAAATGAAGAACTGCAAGCGGCTGTTGAAGAGGTGCTGCCCAGCCTGGAGAAGGACAGTGTGGCCATCTACTACGTGAGCAGAGCATCCAGCACAGAGGGGGTTGGCTCTTTGCTGGACAAAGTGGATGAGGTGTCAACCGAGCCCATCCCAGAGTCATGGAGGTCCGAAGTCACTTTTTCCACTCCTGCCTTATACATCTATACTTCTGGAACCACAGGTGAAAATAAGGACAGGCTTCTGAAAGAAACAAACCTGTCCTGAACAAGTTAAATACTGGGATAGGTCTTCAAATGTTCTCTTTCTTTGACAAAACTTATGAGAGAACTACTACTTCTGGGGATTTAGCTCTTTGCTTGTGGGAACTGATCTTATTTCATAGCATATCATCTCTTTAGGGTTTCTCCAAGCTATGCACAGGTCCGCCTCATTGGTATGTAGAAGAGATAAGGAGGTTACCCAAAAGTTACCAACATTGTTGTGATGATGGATGAAACTTGACACTGACTAGGTTTTTGGAATTTTTTCAATGATTGTTATATTTTTATTATATTCAGAGTCCATAGGTAAAGTATAACCAGTTATAAATGGAACAACAGAGAAGACATGGGACAATAATGGGGTTGTATTTTTATAAATGTTATGATGACTATCTTCTCATGTAACATGGAGCTGGAGCTGTTTGCTGGGCTGGGGATAGGATGGCTCTCCGCTAAGACATTGTATTTTATCAAACAGGGATGCCTTCAACTGTAAGCTGCAGCACTGTTTTTATGAGCCACTAAGAAAAAAACACGGCCAATCAACAGCGTTATTGGAACACTGCTCTATGGAACAAGCAATAAATGTTAAGGGTAGGATGGACTAGGAGCTCTCCTAAGAGCGTTATGGCATCTGTCCATACAGTTCTCCCTCCACACTTACGAGGTGTAACCTTCTTATTCCCCAGTTATAATATGTACTGCATCGCCATCAAAATGGTAGGGTGACATAGTCAACCAAATGCTTCCACTACATACAGACACTACCGTAATATATGATGCTTTGTCCTCATTTCTTAAGAGAATGGTAAAATTAAATTGTAAACTTTGATTTGGGAAGGAATGGAGATAACATGAGCCCTTGGGTGGTGACAGGGAGTTGTAGTCTTGAAGCTAGATAGACAAGCATTTTCCCAGTGCAGGTCTGGGCAGTCCAGATGAAACCCATTTTAGGGAGAAAAAGATCAGCACTCTGTAACTAATTAATTCAGAATTAATATTTACTTGGAAGATTGGGTTAATGTTTATTTTACTTTCTTTTTTTAGATTCATATTTTTTAAGATTTTTTAAAAGATTTTATTTATTTATTTTTAGAGAGGGAAGGGAGGGAGAGAGAGAGAGAGAGAGAGAGAGAGAAACATCAATGTGCGGTTGCTGGGGGCCATGGCCTGCAACCCAGGCATGTATCCGGACTGGGAATCGAACCTGCGACACTTTGGTTCGCAGCCCGCGCTCAATCCACTGAGCTACACCAGCCAGGGATTATTTTTCTTTCTTGTAGCTTCTGAATAAAATTTTGCTAAGTTACTCTTGTAAACACTAATTGAAAGAACTCATTTAAGCCATTGGAGAGCAAAATGTTGTTCCTGCTCCTCAAAGGCAGTCATGAACACAGTTACATAATAGCTACCAAACATTCTTATTTCTTCATTAATACAAAATCTTAAATTAGGAAAGTTTTTGCTGGACTTCCGGCAAGATGGAGGAATAGGTGGACGCACCGTACCTCCTCGCACAACCAAGATTAGAACAACAATAAAATACAGTCAGCATAACACCCAGAACCAATAGGGGATTCATCTGAATGGAAGTCGGACAGCCAAGAAGTTGAAGTAGACCCGTACATCCAGACTGGTAGGAGACAACGAGCCACGAGTGGGCGCGGGGCTGGCGCAGGTCGGCAGCGCATGGAGGTCGGGGGAAATTTGGCACGGAATCGGCGCGACAGCCATCCCGGGCACAGGAACGCAGCGGTGGACCCTGAGTACGCAAGCTGCGGCTGCCGGACCCAGTGGGTCAGCGATTGTGGACCAGGGCAGAGCTCGCAGCCCAGGAGCCCGGGGAAAGGTCTGGGCCCAGGAGAACTGAGCTGCCGCCATTGATTCCCTCCCGCCCCCACCCCCGCCCCCACATATAAGGTCACAATCTAGCGACTGGGGCGCCCAGCCCTGGTGAACACCTAAGGCTCCGCCCCCCACCGTAACAAGAGCGACCAGACCAAAAAAAAAAAAAAAAGGAGAGACAAGGAAAGACATAAGATATGTGTGCAACAGAGCAGATCAGTCCCCCAGGACTCATCCTTTTGAGCGACCAAGAAATAGCCAATCTGTCAGATGCACAGTTCAAAACACTGGTGATCAGAAAGCTCACGGAATTGGTGGATTTTGGGAGCAAATTAGATGAAAAGATGCAGGTTACCATAAAAGAGATGAAGGAAGATACACGGAGGAGAGCCAATAGTGAAGGAAAGGAAACTGGGTCTCAAAACAATACAGTGAACCACAAGGAAGATAGAAACAACCAAGCAGGAAAGCATGAAGAAATAAGAATTCAAAAAAATGAGAAGATTAGGAACCTCAAGGACATCTTTAAACGTTCCAACATCCGAATTATAGGGGTACCAGAAGGGGAAAAGCAACAGATTGAGCACATATTTGAACAAATAATAAAGGAGAACTTCCCCAGTCTGGCAAAGGAAATAGTCTTCCAAGAAATCCAAGAAGCTCAGAGAGCCCCAAAGAAGTTGGACCCAAGAAGAAACACACCAAGGCACATCATAATTACACTAGCCAAGGTAAAAACGAAGGAGAGAATCCTAGAAACAGCAAGAGATAAGGGGACAGTAACCTACAAAGGAGTTCCCATCAGACTGTCAGCTGATTTCTCAAAAGAGACCTTACAGGCAAGAAGGGGCTGGAAGGAAATATTCCAAGTCATGAAAGACAAGGACCTACACCCCAGATTGCTCTATCCAGCAAAGCTCTCATTTAGAATGGAAGGGCAGATAAAGTGCTTTTCAGATAAGGTCAAGTTAAAGGAGTTCATCATCACCAAGCCCTTATTTTATGAAATGCTAAAGGGACTTATTTAAGAAAAAGAAGATAAAGAAAAAACATGTATAGTAAAAGGACAGCAAACTCACAATTATTAACAACCACACCTAAAGCAAAACCAAAAGAAACTAAGTAAACAACTAGAACAGGAACAGATCCACAGAAATGGAGATCACATGGAGGGTTATCAACAGGGGAGTGGGAGGAGGAGAGAGGGGAAAAAGGTACAGAGAATAAGTAGCGTAGATTGTAGGTTGAAAATAGATAGGGTAAGAATAGTATGGGAAATGTAGAAGCTAAAGAACTCATAAGTATGACACATGGACATGAACTAAAGGGGGGGATATGGATGGGAGAGGGTATACAGGGTGGAGGGGAGTGAAGGGGGGAAAACAGGACAACTGTAATAGCATAATCAATAAAATATATTAAAAAAATAATAATAATAATAATTCAAGGCTTTTACTATCCAGAAGATTCTTTTTCATGGTGAATACAATTGGTTTCTTGATGCTTTCTTCTATTTTTTAATATTAGTGTTGATAGGGCATTAGATACTAACACAACACCACTGTTCTGCTGTCAGAGGAAATGAAGTCTCCGTTGTGTCTACGAGGGTCGTTTGCCAGCCACATTGCTTTGCCTTGTAACACATGGCCGTTCTGTAGGCAGTACCTGGCTAAGGTGGCATCAAGAGTTGGAGGGTCTGGGTGTACAGAGAATTGCATTGCTTTTTACAAAGCCAATTTACTCACTCAGATCTTAAACTCTAGCCCAGCCCCTTAGTAATGATTTCCTGCTCTCCTCAATTAAATTGACCTTCCATGGGGAACAGTATAAAAAAATCCTTTCAATAAAGTCTTATAAAAAAATCTTCATAAGTTAATCTTCATAAGTTATAGTTAAGAAAATATATATGTATTTAGTCATATACTAAAACTACACTGAGATACCACTCTTCACCTTTCAGATTTGCAAAAAATCTACCATTGGAGAGCACACTTTGGCAAGGCTGAGAAAACATGTACATTCATATGTTGCTGCTGAGAGAAAAAATAGAATCAGACCTTGAAACTGGCAATGTGGCACTGTCTATCAAAATTACAAAGACATATCTTTTGACCCTACAATCTCACTTCAGCAAATTGTCCTAAATATACGGTATCATGCACAGTGCGAACTACCACGGGGGCCAGGTTAGTTACTGCAGCAGCATTTGAAACAGCAAAACAGTATAAATAAATTATAATATACACATACAAAGGACTTGGTGCAACTGAGAGACAGAGAATAAATGAATGAATCGATACGGGACATTTCTATGTACAAATGTGGACTGATCTCCAAGACACCTTGTTAAGCGGAGGGGAAAAAGTGCTTAAGAGTGTTTTTAGTTTTTAAATGGGGGAAAGGGCAAGAACATACGAGCAAATGTTCATAACTGCATATATATGTATAAGCTTCCTTATACATATGTATTCATGTATACACATACATGCATATAGAATACTTAAGAAATCCATAAAAGTGTTTAGGAAGGAAGGTGATGGGACAGGCAGGCTATTGACTCTCTCTGAGACTCAGCCTTCTTATCTGTGGATTAGAGAATATAACTCTACTTATTAATTATGAGAATTAAGTGAAATTTTGAAGATGTCTTGCGAAGTGGTAGGCATAGAGCAGAAATCCAATAGCCATTTGTTCCTTTCTCTGAAAATTACTACTGTAGTAACCGTGTAACACAGAGGTTGGCGAACTCTGGCCTGTGGGCCAACTATAGCACCCCCAACCCCCTACCCCACACACCTGTTTCCATAAATACTTTTATTGTGTCAGAGCCACATTCATTCCTTTATGTCAGCAATTTTCAACTGGTGTGCTGCAAGAATTTTTAAAACATACAATACCTAACTACTCAGTCAGGGACACTGACCTCTTCCTTTAGAGTGTCAAATGAAAAGTGACAACAGCCCACACAGTAGCTGACTGGTGTGAAAATTATACCTGTTTTTTTTTGTCAGCTCAGCAAAAAATATATATTTTTGATGTGACACAGAATTTTGGTAATTAGTTTATGTGTGCCATGAGATAATCATTGCCTTATGTGTTTAGCTGCTATTAGCTGCAGCAGAATAGCAGAGTTGAGTAGCTGTGACAAAGATTGTGTGATCCCGCAAAGCCTAAAATATTTACTGTCTGGTCATTTACAGAGAAAATTGGCGGTTCCTGGTCTAACGAATCATGGCCCTCTCCTCTGCAATTCTCTAACCACTGGATGATGAGTTTTCATATGCAGACCACGTGTCTGCGAATGGCCGATCTTGGCTCACTCATGCCTTCTCTTGTATCTTTGCAAAGGTCTCCCGAAAGCTGCAGTGATCACTCATCAACGCATATGGAATGCAACCTTCCTCTCTTCTCTAAGTGGGGTGAACAAAGATGATATCCTCTATGCCCCTCTGCCCTTGTACCACAGTGCTGCGCTTCTGATCAGCTTGCATGGAAGTATTGTGGCTGGTAAGCTTTTTCTCCACAAAGCATTTGAGGTCAGTACACATTCGCACATACTCGTAAGAAAAAGTAATTCAAATGTGGCTGCTCTCCTGTGTGCTGGGAGGTTGTTTACTTCTATGTTAATAACAAAGCTATTTGCCTCACACACTGCAAGCAGGTATCTAAATTAGTTTCTATTTTTTTCATGCCTGCTTGTCTAGCAGTATACTGCTATAATTATTCAGTATGTCAAGGATAAAACTCTTTTAAAATATTTGAGGTTTTTATCAAGGTTAAGAGTTTTGATTCTCATATGCCATAAATAATTCTCTGACATCATTTTCATCTTCAGAAATCTGCACGTGGGCCTCCATCAGTGTCTAATGTGAACTTGTCCTTCTGTTGTCCCCTTCCTCCTTTATTCTTCCCTATTCCCATGGCTCCTCAGCTCCGGTCAGAGCACCTGGCTTGTCACCTCTTTCCTTTCCTTCTCAGACTTTACCATTCCAATCAGAGTTGCCATCCTCTCTTCTTTCAGCAGGGTTGATGCCACTTTCATATGTAAGGCTCAGTCTAACATCCACCTCCTCCAGGAAATCATCTATAATGCTCTAAGCTAAAAAAACTGAATTTTTTCTTCTCATGTGATATTTTATTATAAATAATAATATGTGTGTATACACATATATGAGTATACACTCATATACATATACAATTGGAAAAGCCTCTGGAAAAGCCTCTGCTTCTTTCCCTCATGAACTTCCTGGGCAGCTATAAAACAGCCCCACCTCAGCTTCCAAATCTGAGAAATCCCTGAGCCTCATCATATTGCTGGGCCTTTTAAGAACAGGGTGACTCTGAGGCTCCCAAAGGGGCAATTCAATTGCTTACACATTTGCTTAAGCAGCAAAAATGCATGCTACATAATTAAAAATAATATTTTTAAAAATGTCTCCTCTTTGAAAACAGTGGACTTTTGTAAGAGTATAAATAAAATAATAACATAAAAAAATATTTGAGTTTACTTCACTCTGCTACATTTCATGTTTCTAATTAGGTAGAATATGATAGATACATTATTTTTACCCATTGAGCTAGTCTCCTATCACTACTGTAACAAGTTACCACAAACTCAGTGGTTTGAAAAAACGCAGATTTATTCTCTCACTGTTTTGAAGGTCAGAAGTCCTAAAATCAAGGCATCAGCAGAGCTGCTTTCCTTTTGGAAGCTCCAGGCTAGAATCCATTTCCTTGCCTTTTCTAGCTTCTAAAGGCGGCCTGCTTTCCTTGGATCATGGCCCCTTCTTTCGTCTTCAAAGCCTATCACTCCAACCTTTTGTTTCCATCATCCCATTTCCTTCTGCCCTGGACCTTCTTGCCTGCCTCTTATAAGGCTCCTGGTAATTTACACTGGGCCCACCCGGATAATCCAAGATAATCTTCCCAGCTCGGAGTCCTTAACTTAATCACATCTATACAGACCCTTTTGCCAAGTAAAGTGGCACACTCACAGCTTCTATGGATTAGGATGTGAACATCTTTGGGAACCATTATTCTCTCTACCTCCCCCAACAAAGAAAAATTCACCTGCTTGCTCAAGAACCTGGCTCTCCATTGCCCACAAAAATCAAGTCTGGTTCCTCCATCTGGCACTTCCAAGCTCTCCATGATTGCACCTCTAAGCTGCTTCTCCAAGGCCATCTTTCATGACCCCCCCACACTTCCCCACCCCTGTTACAGGCCCGCTGAGTCTTGGCCATCCTCCAACACCCTCTGGCCTTTTCTGTCTGTATGTTCATGCCTGCAATTCTCTCATCTTTCTCCATATTCATTTCTTAAGAGCTAATTCAAATCCTACCTCTTTCAAAAAATGTCTTTCTTGGCCCTTGCACAAGCAGAATTAATGTGTATACACACACTCATATTCCTTCAGGGGCTCATTTGAACCTCTTATGTATTGCACACTGACTTTTATTAGAAAGAATTTTTATGTGTCTTTTTCTGACTAGATTGGAAGCTCCTATATGACAAAACAAAGTCTCATTTGGGTTTGGGTTCTTTTTTGCATTGAATATGATTGGTACTCAACACTTATGAATACAATATTTAAGTTTCTACCTTTCAAAGTGGCTAATATAATTGGGGAGGTGTTTTTGTAGCACTTTTTGCTAACACTTTCTATGTCTTCTTTGCAGGTGCTACTATTGTTTTGCGGAACAAATTTTCAGCCAGCCAGTTTTGGGATGACTGCCGAAAACACAATGTCACTGTCATTCAGTACATCGGCGAACTGCTTCGGTACTTGTGTAACTCGCCCCAGGTAACTCCCCACATTTCATTATCTTTCTGAAATGGATAAAATGGGCATTCAAGTCACTCTGGGTCATGTTTGGCTGCGGCGGACTCCTATATATGTTTTTATTTTGAACTACAACTGTTTGTCACCACAAAGTTCTGGGTGCCACTGCTAGATGACAGCTGCTTTTAATATCATTATTCCCTCTCTTTATCTGTGTTTTCATCATCTTACCCTCTGCTGTCCTCTCTGCCTGTTTAAAGCCTATTCACTTTCAAAGCTCGGCTTGAATGATGCCCTATATGTTAAACCTACTTGGGTCACTCCAGCAAAAGTCATTACTCCCCAGCCAACCTCATTTGATTCCTACCTATCAGTGTGTCCTGGCCGCATTGCAGGTGTTTGTCTTCATGTCTCCCATTCTCCCTAGGATGGGAAATCTTTGATGGCCTGGACCACATCTTGTCTCCTGGCCCTGTCTGATACCAAAGGCATTCAGGAAATGTATTTAATGCTGCTTAATGAATAAATCCCTATGTGGCTTTTGAAACCATCCAACTAAGTCTGATGGTTTGGAACAGATGCCCCAAGGTAACCCCAGGGGCCTTGGATCTACCCTGTTTGCACATGCCAGATATTCTGGTGGAGCCTTTTGGGAGCGCAAGTTCTGCCCAGTTCCTCAGCTCTCACCGGAGATATACAGCAGCCTGCCTGGGGGCCGAATCACGATTCCTCAGCAGTGACACTGCTGACATTTTAGGTCCCTTCAATCTTTGCTGTGTAGACTTACTCAATGCACCGTAGAATGTTTAGTAGCATCTTTGGCTTTTACCCAGGACATGCCAGTAGTGCCCTCCCCGCCTCCCCTACACCATGATAATCAGCGTCTTCAAACAATGCCAGGCGTCCCCAGGGAAGACAAAATCATCCTCAGCTGGGAAATACTAGGCTAGAAAATGCAGTCAATTCACCAGAGTCTACTTCCTTTAATCCTTTCACTCCTCATAGGAAAGCATTCAAATAATCACTAGGTTGATAAAATGCTATTTATTTATAAGCAAACATCTGTTACGTTCAACTGATGTAACAGCTGCTGTGTGGCATAGAAAGAAGTATCAGAAGCTCTTGTCCCGGTTGTCTCACTCAGTCTCTGCCCACACCAAGCCTCATGAGAGGCTCCTCCTACTGACAATCAGAGGTATCACCCTGCCTCTTACCCTTCATCCCACGGGTTACCGCTTTTCACATCACTGCCACCTCTGCCACAGTGCAGGTTTATATGACTGTCGTCTGTCTCCCCCCAGTTAAATGAACGCTCCGCGCACCAGGGACTTTGTTTGCTGCCAGATACCCAGGACTAAGATCGGTACCTGGCACATCTTAGGCATCCACAAATTTTGCTGAATGGATCTCTAAATTCTTACCACTGAAAGATATATAATTAAGTTAAAGGAGGTAATATGTTCCCCCAAAATGTTTGGGCTTTGCACTTATTCAGATTTGGGAGGCAGATTCAAAGGATTCATGGGGGTCACAACTACCTGTGAGCTGGGTTAAAACCTTTTCTACAGTAATTTCTGCTGATGTCATTATTGAACTTTTTTCACATTAGTATTCTACCTGGTCCTCAAGATTGCATTCTGTTAAAGCCCAGAAATTCATATAGTGCCCTTCTGTTGGGCTTTTCTTTTCTGCCTTAAAGGTACCTCCTTGTTAGATAGAACTTTCCTAAGGGAGAACATGTTATTTCTCTTATTTCTAATGGGATCTGCCTTTGGGCTTGAGGAAAAGAAGCATGTTTGCATGTAGCTTTTTCAGGCTCACACACATACACACACTTCCACCTTTCTCTTTCCTCTTAATGTTGTCTCAGATGCTGAGACAGTTCGGGGTTTTGTATCTTCAAAATATGTTATAGTTTGATGTATAATTCATGGATGACCTGAAATCTAGTAGATTTGGAGTTCCTATTTGCCCTTGCTTCCCACCCCCACCCCTGAATTCTGATTTGTCTGCAAACTACTTAAAAGAATTATAAAAATGATCAGGGTTACAATACCACCAAAAAAAAAAACCTTCCTTTAAGGATTTTTTTAAAAAGAGAGGATCTTACACATAGAAAACGCTAAAGACAAAAAGGAGCCCTAACTGGTGTGGCGCAGTAATGGGTCGGGTGTTGTCCTGCAAACTGAAAGGTTATTGGCTTGATTCCTGGCCAGGGCGCATGCTTGAGAGGCAGGCCAGGTCCCTGATGGGGGATGTGCAAGAGGCAACTGATCAGTGCTTCTCTGGCACATCAGTGTTTCTCTGTCTTTTTCCCTCTTCCTTCTCCTCTCTCTAAAAGTAAATAAATAAAATCTTTTTTAAAAAGACAAAAAAAGGAACTGTTAAAACCAATCAGTTCAGCAAGGGAGCAGGGTTCAAAGTCAACACATAAACATCAGTTTCATTTCTATACACTAGCAAAGGACAATCTTAAAAGGAAATTACAAAAACAATTCCATTTACAATAGCATCAGAAAGAATAAAATACTTAGGAATTAACCAAGGAGGTAAAAGACTTACATAATGAAAACTACAAAACATTTGCCGAAAAAATTAAAGAAGATATAAACATAAATGTAAACACGTCACATGTTTATGGATTTAAAGATGTAACATACTGAAATGTCATACTACCCATAGCAATCTATGCATTCAATTCAGTCCCTATCAAAATCCCAGTGATGATTTTTGTAGAAATAAAAAGAATCCTAAATTCACATGGGTTTTCAATGGACCATAAATAATTAAAGCAATCTTGAAAAAGAAAAACAAAACTAGAGGAGTCACACTTTCTGATTTCAAAACTTACTACAAAGTTATACTAATAGAAATAGTGTGTTACTAACATAAAGACATATAGATCAATGGAATAGAATAGAAGGCCCAGAAATAAACTCTCATGTATATGGTCAAATGATTTTTGACAAGGGTGCCAAGATCATTCAATGGGGAAAGGAGAGTCTTTTCAACAAATGGTGCTGGGAAAACTGAATATCCGCATGCAAAAGAATGAAGCTGGGCCCTTACCTGACACTATCTATTTGCATATACAGAAATTAACTGAAAATGGAGCAAAGAACTAAATTTAAGACCTGAAACAATAAAACTCTTAGAAGAAAACATAGGACAAAACTTCACAACATTGAATTTGACAATGATTTCTTGAATATGACAACAAAGGCAACAAAAGAAACATTAGACAAAGTGGACCTCATAAAAAATTTTAAATTATTTGCCTCAAGGACACTATCAACAGGGCAAAAAGGCCACCCACAGAATGGGAGAAAATACTTGCAAATCATTTATCTGATAAGGGATTCATACCCAGGATATATAGAGAACTCCTAAAACTCAACAACAAAAATACAACCTGATGCAAAAATAGGCAAAGGACCCGAATAGATATTTTTCTGAAGAAGATATACAAATGGCAATAAAAACATTTAAAATATTCAATGTCACTAAGTATTAGAGAAACACAAATCAAAACTCTAATGATACACCACCTCACACCCATTTGGATTACTACTACCAAAAAAAAGAATGGAAAACAGCAAGCATTGGTAAGGATATGGAGAAATTGGAACCCTCTGTACTCTTGGTGGGAATGCAAAATAGTACAGTTACTATGCAAAACAATGTGGCAGTTCCTCAAAAAATTAAAAATAAAGTTACCATGTGATCCAGCAATTCCACTTCTGGGTACATACCCAAAAGAATTTAAAGCAAGATTTGAAAGAGCTATTTGTACATCATGTTCACAGTGGCTAAAACATGGAATCAATCATCCACTGATGGATGGATAAGCAAAAAAATAGTATATAAATATATATACACAATGGAATATTATTCAGCCTTAAAAAAAGAAGGAAATTCTACAATATGCTATGACATAGATGAAGCTTGAGGACACTATGTTAAGTGAAATAGCCAGTCACCAAAAGACATAGTATGATTCCACTTACGTGAGGTACTTAGAGTAGGTAAAACCACAGAGACAGAAAAATAGAATGGTGGCTGGGTGAGGGAGGTAATGGGAGTTATTGTTTAATGGGTACAGAGCTCCATTTTTACAAGACAGAAAGAGTTCTGGAGATGGATGGTGGTGATGGTTGCACAACATTATGAATGTGTTAATACCACCAAGTTGTATATTTAACAATGGTTAAGATGGTAAATTGTGTTATGGGTGTTTTACCACAATTTAAAAGGAAAATAGGTTATGCTAGGAAGCCCAGATATCTGTGGATTTAAATGGAGCTTAAAGAAAGACGGTATTAAATGGACTTCTCAAACAGAAGTGAATAAAAACCAGAACTAATGGTGGAAGGCTCTGGATCAATGTAATCAGGATCTTTCTCAGCCTTAGAGCTGCCTCAAATAGACCTTCTTTGAAGTGGGTGACACCACCAGCCCCCAACATGGATATCAGCGAGGCAATGCCTGCCTTAGCTAAGCATGTGAATGAGGTGACAACCTTCCACAGACGTGGCCTGGCTCCTCGGGAGAACCTGAGGTAATGCTTCTCCTCGCTGTTCCTAACAGTAGTCAGTAGCTCCTCTGGTAGGGCTGAGGACTAGGGAGGAATGCTTCCAGCCACCCTTAGGGGAGGAATTCAGATTTGGCTCAGGGGACTTAACGTAGTGCTTAAGAGCAAGGACTCAAGTCAGCAGGCCTGACTCCTGACTCTACCCTTTGAGCTAGATGCTTAACCTTTCTGAATCTGTTTCCCAGCAGCCAGCGAGGGAAATAACCAGACCTACCTTACAGGAGGCTGTAAAGGCAAAAGGAGATGATATATGTAAAGCATGTAGCAAAGTACCTGACACTTAGTAAGTACTCATCAGATGGTAGTAGCCATTAATATCATTATTTTTGGTGCTTAAAGGTATATAGCTCATAGTAGGTGCTCCATACATATTCACTGAATGAATCAAAAAAAAACTGCCATGCATACACAAAGGAAGAAATAAGAGAGGGCATTCAAATTAGTCACTCTCATATACTGTTGAGAGGCAGTGGATAGCAAAGCTATTGACTTACTTAAGTGATTTTACAGTAGTGTTGTTGAACAGTCTTTGTCTATTTACCTGTCTTCATCTATTTACCTGTCTTCACTCATTACATTTCAGGCTAAATGCTCAGAGCACCTGCTTAATGATGAAAGGCTAGTTTAGTTGGTTTCCTGCCTTGGGCAGTTGTCTGCTCCCATCTTGCTTGTGTCATTGCTTAAAAAGACAGTGTCATTCAGTGTTCCAATTATTTATTGGAGCACGATACACCTAAAGCTGAGTGTTTCTCTACTCCAATTAGTACTGAAGCTACAGGCAGGGGCCCAAATGAGTCTTTGTCCTGCCTGCTGGGAGTGGGACCCAGGTGAGAGGAGAAACAGGAGGAAGAAGGAACCAGAAAAGGGTTCCAGGGGCCACACATTGAAAGCATGATATTAGGAAGGTGAAATAAGATAGATCAGAACTCTGAAACAGCTGAATAAACCCAGCTTACCCCCTAGTATTATCTGCCATTCTTTAAAATTAGGTAACCTCTGTAGTCCTTTCCCAGCCCAAAATTTCTGTCTCTGTATCCCTTCCATTCTGATAGCAGAATGGAGAAGTATGTTACAGCACAGTGGAGAGTGCCCAGTTTGACCTGCAGGAGCCAGGACAGGGACAGGCCAGGGGAAAGAGGGAAAGAGCAGAATCAGGGAAGGTTTGTGACAGAAGGTGAGTTTTGAAGGATGCAGAGACGTTTTCCAGCCATGCAGGGAAAGAAGGGCCTCCAGTTGGCTGGAACGCATGTGCGGAGGAGTGGAACAAAGGAGCTGGCACACTGGCAACTGCCAAGTGGTGTGGCAGCAGGTGGGACTGATAGACTGGGGCTTTGCTGAGAACTAAATGTGACTGTGACAAAGCACCACCAAAGGGCCTTTCATGGGAGAGTGATGTGGAGGATGGTGTTTTTAGATGGTTCTTTGGCTGCAGTTGGAAGATACATTGGAGGGAGAAAGGCCTCTTCTGTGAAGCAGGGAAGTCTAACTTCACCCTTTCCTCTAGTGGGTGCTTTCTTCTCTCCCAAAGCAGCCAGACTGAGGTCTAGCATATTCATTGTTAGCATATTAAGAACACAGACTTAGGAATTTTTTTTAAGATGGTGAATACCTTCTGCCCTTTCACCTCTTGGAAGTCTCCCCAAAACCAAGAGAACAAGAAAAAGACACACAAGCTCCATTGTCTTAGAAAATGAGACATTGCATCAGAGAACTACGTAGTCCAAAGCTGATTATGGAGGTGACCAACATCACAGGAGGGAGGTGAAACTTAAGCAGCAGGTGCCAACAGAAAGGAAATTGGAGACACCAAACACAACTGAAGATGAGATCGGGTATCAGGCTTGAAAACAGGAGGATTTTTGAAAGTAAAAGTCTGAGCAGGAAACAGCTAGACCTGCTGCTCTCCTCTGCCACCCTTAGAAGAGATAGGAGATTTATTCTCTGACAAAGACCTAGAATGGTTTTGAACTCAAGGACCCCAAGAGTAGAGCAGGAAAGGGGTGAGGCACTGAAAATAGAGATTGCGTCAGTATTTATTTACTGACCAGGGAACCCCTCCACACACACAAACCCCAGCTCCCTTTCCCTGTACAGTTTTTAGACCTCCAGTAGCCAGTTTATGCTGTAGGCAAGAGATGGAGGAGGGTAATTCTTAGCAAGAACTCAACTTTCCCAAAAAAGAAGCTGGACTTTGGTGCACTGGGCCATCACCAGACAATGTGGCCCACATGAAAATAGTGCCCCCCACCACACAAAGCTGCTCAGACATCATTTAGTTGCCTTATTTACAAATACAAACAGACACCGAGGATCAGCAGTCACCGGAGGAAAGCCTCCAGCAGGAAAGATATTTGAAGAAAAAAAGAAGCAGCATCCATTCAAACAGCACCCCCACAAACACTTACCAAAACCTGTAATCAATATCCTCAGAGAGGTTAGAGAAGATGTTATGTCTATAAAACAAGAGCAGTATGCTGTTGAAGAGAAGAATAAGACCTCCTGAAAAATAAAAATATGATTTAAAGTTTTTTTAATTCATAGAAAGTTTGGAAGATAAAGTTAAGAAATCTTACAGAAAGTTGGAGAAAAGATAAAGTGATGGGTATGAGGGGAGATGAGATAATAAAATTAGAATATCAATCCAAAAGATCCAATATCTCATTAATGGGAAATCAGGAAAAGAATAGAGAAAATACAGAGGAAATTATCAAAGAAATAATACAAAAAAAAAACTTTCTGAGAGACGGATTGGAAAGGTCGATAGAGGACCCAATAAAAACCATGCCATGATGAAATGTAAGCCTACCACACAAAGGGAAGGAAAAGATTCTGTAAGAATAACATTTCATTTGCCAACAACACTGCAAGTTGGAAGACAAAGGAGCAGTGCTTTCAAAATACTAAGTAAAAATTGTTGCTTAAAAAATTGTTGATCAGATTATTGATCAAGTGTACAATAAGAATAGTTTCAGACATTCAAAGTCTCAAAATAATTTACCTCCTATACACCCTCCTTCGGGAAATTACTAGAGAAAGTACTCCACCCAGACAGGAGAGTGAAGAGAGAGGGGTGAAGACATAGGACCCAGGAAGGAGTGGCAAGGGGAATCCCCAGACCTGGGGAGCAGCTGGTCCAGACTGGAGCCAAAGGCTGAAGGGAACATAATGGAAATTACATCATCTGATTGATTGCACCACATGGAAATTTCGCTTAGAGACTGTCAGGTGGTGCGAAAAGACCTACAAAGAGAAATTAAGAAAACAAAGAAAAAGGGCAAGGAGGCCATTGATTCCAGGAGAAGCAAAAATGTATTCAAGAATGTGGTAATAGTATATTATTTAGCTCATCAATAATATATTATGAGCAAAGTGATATGAGCACTGAATATTGCTTTAACCAAAATTATGATATTGGGAAAATGGAAGAGAGCATAAGTCTCATCTAGTCCAATAGTATACCAATAAATAATGTCTAAACTTGATTAATCAAAAGATAGCAGTATAAGCATTTAATTTAGAAATCAGAGGATAAGAAACAGCTACAAGAATTATAAGTGCCTCTGGGTAGTAAGTAGGGGCAAAGGATGAGGACAGAGAAATAGAATGAACAGCTTTCTTCATTTAAGAGCCTTTCAGTACTATTGGATTCTTAAACCATGTGTGTGTCATAATTTTTTTAATTAAGAAAAAGAGCACTCTCTGAAGTCACAAAGGTTTGGATTTGAATCTTGGAGCAATCGTGTTGCTACCTGTGTGACTTTGGCAAAGTGTTTTAACCCTCACAGGCTTCGTTTTTTTTTTTTTTTTTCAATTGTCATATAAAGCGAATGCTTTATTACCATTCACATTTTTAAATGTTTTTATTAAACTTAGTGGGGTGACATAAGACAGTACAGGTCAAATGTCTGGCACGTAGTAAAGCCCTCAAAGTTTTTTGCTTCCTCTAAGTACCCGGTACCCTATATTCCTCTCTGGATACCCTCACACCCTTCACCAGTCACCAAATCCCAGTGTGGACTTAAGTCCCTCCAGGTGTGTTTGCATGTTGCAGCTTACCTCCAAAGTGGAAGGAATACAAGGTTTGATCCTTATTTTAAAAAACTGAGCCAGGTGACCCTTGACCTAAAATACGGGTAGTTCTTTTGAGGAGGGGCTTTGGTGATGTGAAAACACCATTTCTCCTCTGGGAAAGGAAACTCAAGTCATAGCTGATACTCCCAGCCACTGGGAGTGAAAGCCTGCTTGAGATCCAGCCACCTCAGAAGGCTCCGGGATCTGGTGGTTTGTGTCCACAAACATTTCCAGCCTAGAGCTTTAATCCCTTCTGCTGATGTAATAAGATCCCTTGGTTTACAGTGAAAACTGAGCCCGCAGTATTGTGCCTATGACCCAGCTACCTGCCACCCACAGCTACACCTGTGAGGCTGGCCCACTTCCCACACCCAGGGCACCTGCAGCCTCCTGCACCCTCCGCCCTGCCTTTGTGCTGTTGCACAGGGAAGTCGAGGGTTTCCTGGTGGAAGTTACTTCTCTTGCTGCAGGGATTGCACTATATGCAAGGCCCAGGCCCCAGTACTGTGGATGACATAGAAATATGCTTGGCCTCAAAGGCATTTACTATCGAACAGGAGAGACAGATAGATAAGATGGTCAGCACCCATTAGACAAAATGAGCTAACAGGGTGATTGTGGGCTGCATGTGGAATAAGGAGGGTCTTGGGTTTACACATGGGAATGCCACTTAGGAGCTTCTCACACAGAACTGGGAGCAGGTAAGCCCCAGGTCAGTTAGTTACTTTTAAGCAAAAGTAAGTGTTCTTCAAATACATATGATGCTTTATTCCTAGAGTGGCAGTGAGGGTCAGCAGTGGTGGGGGCTGAGGGTGCTTCCTGAAAAGCTGACAGTTGTTACCAAGAACAACAACTTATGGACAGACAAGGTGACCATACAATTCATCATCCAAACAGAGACCCTCGAGAGTTCGAGGAGTGCAAAAGCACATCCGGACCACAGGCATGGCAAACCAGACATATGGTCTTATCACTGAGAGGTACTTAGTAATTATAAAAGGGAGTAGATTCAGCGACCTATGGACCGAGGGCTCATGCAGGTCCAAAAGGCTTTTCAGGTAACTCTCCAACACTCCCCCAGTAGATTGTAAGTGCCTTTGAGGCTAAATATACTTCTGTTAGTATCCACAGTGCCTGCCACGGATCTGTATACATTTCTTCCTCAGTAGCATTGCTTAAGGGGTCCAGGCTTTACCAGTAGCCAGTGTCTGTCCACCCCTCTGGTTGGGATTCCTGAAAGAGTTTCACCACCTGAGTTTCAACCAAGAAAATACTCAAAATTAACTGCGTATGTGCTGCTCCCCTGGTCCCTTGGCTCCTCCCACATGGAAACCAGTCCGAGGTCTGTTTTGCTTTGGTTGATGACTGCCCTATCCAACGCCCTCCCCTTTATGGGAGAACGGCCATTCTCTCTCTTTGAACATTTATCTTCGAAGAGGGACTCTGATTCCTAAACCACAGCACAGTGGGTTCACAGATAGCAAATAATATATACTCTTTAGAGCATTTGCTCTTTTTTTTTTTTTCAGATTTTATTTATTTATTTATTTATTTATTTATAGAGAGGGAAGGGAGGGAGGGAGAGAGAAACATCAATGTGCAGTTGCTGGAGGTCATGGCCTGCAACCCAGGCATGTACCCTGACTGGGAATCGAACCTGTGACACTTTGGTTCGCAGCCCGCACTCAATCCACTGAGCTATGCCAGGCAGGGCAGCATTTGCTCTTTTAAGCAAACAGCTGTTCAATAAAACTAATGTAAACTTGTTGTTTGAGGACAGTCCTAGTTACCTAGCAGTTTTACCCCATTCTATGTGGTTTTCTGTTAAAGATTATAGAGTTACCAAACTTGCCAGTTAAAATTATACTTATTTATTTACCTGGCTCTCCCCCCAGGCCGTGATCTCCTTGAGGACATCAATTGCCTTATTAATATAAAAGATCATTGAAATGACCATAGGGTTAGACATATTTGCAGAGGCCCCACAAAGGTTATGGTTGAATGGAACACAAGCCAGTCTTAATCCCACCTCTCCCGCTGACACAAGCTCTGCTTTAGTTCTCACACTCAGAACAGCTTTTCCTTTGTGATTTTTATTTACAGCCAAGCACACTCCTCCCAGGCCACCTGAGGCCATTGGGGACCGGGTTCCTCCCACTCTTCCCTTCCCGTCTCAGCAGGACAAGTTTCATTGGCTGAGTCTGTTAAATGAGGAGATGATCAAGATGCTTCTTTTCAGCTTCTCAGGCCCTCACATTATTGCTATTTACGGCTTTCTGGGAAATGATTCTGTCTTTCTCTTTGGACCGTGTTCCCAGTTTTCTTCTTCCTTGTCAGATGAGAATCGTTACTTCAAATTGTTTTAGTCTCTGGCAGATCTTTGCCATGTGGCTCCTCCTTTCCAGCAATTCAGTGAGATTCACTAGTTTCCTCAATAAAACGATGTATACACTGTTCTAGCTTCAGGTTGGATACGGATTAAATGTTGGCATCAGTTAGCTGTGTCAAATTGTCTCACCTTGCCTCTTAAAAACCAAAATGGGAGAATCCGACAGCTACCTGTTGGCCCATACTGTGTGCATTGGGGTGAAATGGAGGAGTTCCATATGTGGGTAACAGAAAAGGTGTGCACTAAGGTGAATCTGTAACCAACACAAATATATAGAAACATAAAAGCAATTGTTAATATGTAAGTACAGTCTCTAGAGATATTTCCATGCGGTGTCCTTCTCTTCCTACAACAGAAACCAAACGATCGTGATCACAAAGTGAGACTAGCATTAGGCAATGGCTTGCGAGGAGATGTGTGGAGAGAATTCATCAAGAGATTTGGGGACATTCACATTTCTGAGTTCTATGCTGCTACTGAAGGCAATGTCAGCTTTGTGAATTATACAGGAAAGATTGGTGCTGTTGGAAGAATAAACTACCTACAAAAAGTAAGTACATTGAAAAATGAGAGCGTATATTGCCAGTTTTCAGAATAGAGATTTCTTAAAAGCTATGTCATCATAATGTTATTATCAGAATTTCACAAAGCATCAGAGCTGTGGTCCATCCATAATCACCATGAGAGGTTTTTCTCAGTCTCTGTAACAAGGACCTCAATAAGATAGGTTGCTCTAATTTGGAAATCTTAATTTCAGTGATTAGCAATCCATTATGCCTTTGCCATCTGCAATTCAGGTAAAGTATTCATGATGTCATTTATACTTGCATATGATAAAACACCTGAAGGTTACCAGTTGCATAATTGTACTGTACTCTGTGAAATGGTAAAATATGGTATTTACTTTGCTTTCTTTTTTTTTTCAAATTATAAGAGAAAGTTTGTTTAGAAAGTTACAGAGGTCATAGTAGTGAGACAGCTGGGCTGTGTAGGTTCAGGAAACAAGCTACACAAGCAGGAGAAGGGCCCTCGGAGCTTAGGAGAGAGAAAGGCAAGGGTAACGCACCTGAGGGGAAGAAGAGGAGGAGGGGAAAGGCGTGGGCGTGCTCCAAGAGGGACTGTGCTATTGGGTCCTTCCTCTTGAGGGTTTTAAAGGCTGGAAGTTTAAGGGAGGTCTTAGGGGAGGATTCAATAGAATATTTGTGAGCTTTATGCTGTGGTGTTAAAATGAGATTTTTTCCCCCTGACTTCCATCCTTGGGTGTGGTTGACACTAATTGAATTTCTTTTATCTATCTCCCAGAGTAGGGTAATTTAAGCTATTTACCCTCTGAATGGGAGGAGAAGTGTAAACCATTTACTCTTAAGTGTCCTTGGTTAGGGAATCTAGGATTCTACTATTTACTAGATGGTTGTAAACTGCTTGGCCATTTAACTATCTGTCCCAGTTTCCCTATTCCACTTGTCCTGGCTTACTAGCCTGTCTCATTCCCTGCTCAGAGACTTCCATCCCTGGAATCTTTTAGAGAAAATGAGGGAAGACAGTTAGTCTTCAGTACCTGCTTCTTCCTCACAAGGACCACGGTTCCTGCCTGTGCAGGGTATGGAAGTCTCTCCCTGCCTGATCTAAGGAGGGACAAGGGTGCGGAACCCAAGACTGGAACAGAGAGGCTGTTAGCTGATTCTTCCAAACTAGGGATGGGAGGGAATCCCTGAAGCAAGATCATCATGATAAGGAATTGTTGTATCCAGAAACAAAATTGGTAAATTGCTCCATATTTTACTGACTTAATTACATGGTCCTAAAAGTAAGTCAGTTCAGTCAAATTGTTGAGTCTCATTTCAGGAGGTATTGATGCAGATGGGCTCCCAAAGTGAAAATCTATATTGTGTAAATAAGCAGTTGAGTATTTAATAAGAGGTATGCCTATGAAAACAGAAGGAAAAAGATAAAGGTTAATGATTAGAGGAAATTGCAAACCAGTTTCTGAGTATATAAGGCTATCAATTGAACAGATCAATAGCTTGTAGACCCCCTGGGGCACAAAGGTTGAATTGCTTTTAGACCTTCTGGAGTCCCTAGGTCATGCATTCCAGTTCCTGGAATAATGCTTTCTACAAACATAAATCACTTAATCCTATCAACTATAACTACAGCTAAAACCTTTAACTCTGGAGTTCCCCCATCATATTGTATTCTGTGTTCACCACCTCAAGTCATGTCTCTGTCACCATTTATCCCCGCTTTACCCTCGCCTGCCTCCCCCCACCCCCATTTCCCTCTGATAATGACCATACTGTTGTCTCTCTGTGAAATTTTTGGGTTTGAGGTTATTTGGGTGTTTTTTGTTTGTTTTTTGCTTAATCCCTTCAGCTTTTTTTTTTTTTACACAGCCCCCAGATCCTCTCCCCTTTGACAGCTATGAGTTTATTGGTGTTTTGTTAGGGTATTTTGTTCATTAAATTCCACATACAAGTGAAATTATATGGTACTGTACTTGTCTTTCTCTGACTGACTTGTTTCATTTAGCATAATGTTCTCCAGGTCTATCCACACTGTCATAAAAGTACAACCTCCTTCTTTTTTACCACTGAGTAGTACTCCATTGTGTTAATGTGCCACAGCTTTTTTATCCACTCATCCACTGATGGGCAGTTGGGCTGCTTCCATATCTGGGCTATTGTAAATAATGCTGCAATGAAACTAGAGGTACATATATTCTTTTAAATTAGTGTATCAGATTTCTTTAGATATATTTCAAAAGTGGAATTGCTAGGTCATAAGGCAGTTCCATTTGTAATTTTTTGAGGTAACTCCATACCATACCGTTTTCCACAGTGCCTACACAAATCTGCATTCTGACCAAAAATGCACAAGTGTTCCCTTTTTTCCACATCCTCACCAAAACTTGTTGTTTATTGATTTATTGATGATAGCCATTCTGACAGGTATGAGGTGATATCTCACTATGGTTTTAACTTGCAATCCTCTGATGATTAGTGATATTGAGAATCTTTTCATATGTCTATTGGCCATTTGTATGTCCTCTTTGGAGAAGTGTATACTCAGATCCTGCCCTTTTTTAAATTGGATTTTTTGGTTTGCTTTTTTTTGGTATTATGTAAGTTCTTTGTAAATTTTGGATATTAACCCCTTAGCATATTGACGAATATGTTTTCATATTCAGTTGGTTTTGTTTTCATTTTGTTGATGGTTTCATTTGCTGTACAAAACCTTTTTAGTTTGATGTAGTCCTATTGGTTTTCCTTGCCTAAGGTGATTTATCAGAAAAATATACTGCTACAAGAAATGTCTGAGACTGCCTATGTTTTCTTCTAGGATTTTTATGGTTTCAAGTCTAACATTTAAGTCTTTAGTGCATGTTAAGTGTGTGATGGTGTCCTAGTTTCATTTTTTTGTATGTATCTGTCCAATTTTCTGAACACCATTTATTGAATAGACTGACTTCAGCCAAGTGTATGTTCTTGCCTCCTTTGTAAAATACTAATCGACCATAAAGATGTAGTTTTATTTCCGGGATCTCTATTCTGTTCCATGGTCTATATATCTGTTTTTATGCCAGCACCATGCTGTTTTGATTACATGTAGTATATTTTGATATCAGGTAGCATGATTCCTCCAACATTGTTTTTCTTTCTCAAGATTGCTGTGGCTATTCAGGGTAGAAGAGCCACGTATAAATTTGTGATCCCATATAAATTTTTGAAATATTGTTCTAGTTCTGTGAAATACACCATTGATAACTTGATAAGAATTGCATTGAATCTATCGATTGCTTTCATTAGTATGGACATTTTGGTGATGTTAATTCTTCCTACCCATGAAAATGGTATATGCTTTCACTTATTTGTATCTTTTTATCTTTCTTCAGTGTCTTATTATTTGATGAGCACAGGGTTTTTTTAACCATGGTTAAGTTTATTCCTAGGTATTTTTTAATGCATTTTTAAATAGGATTGTTTTCTTGGTTTCCATTTTGATAGTAAATTATTGGTGTATAGAAATGCAACTGGTCTATGGTGATACCACCCTGAACACACCCGATCTCGTCTGATTTCAAAAGCAAAGCAGGGTTGGGTCTGGTTAGTACTTGGATGACAGAAATGCAACTAATTTCTGGATATTTATTTTATATTGTGCTGCTTTACTGAATTCATTTATCAGTTCTATCAGACTGGAGAGGAATATTTAGGGTTCTCTATTACAGTATCATGTCATGTACATATAATGACAGTTTTACTTCTTCTGTCCAATTTGGATGCCTTTTGTTTCTTCTTTTGCCTGATTGCCATGGTTAGGATTTCCAATATTATGTTTAATGAAAGTGGTGAAAGTGAAAATCTCTGTCTTGGTCCTGATCGTAAGGGAATACTTTAATTTTTGCCCTTGAGTATGATGTTGGCTATGGGTTTGTCATGTATGGTCTTTACTGTATTAAGGTATTTTCCTTCTATTCTCATTTTGATGAGAATTTTTATCATAAGTGGGTGCTGGATTTTATCACATACTTTTTCTGCATCTATTGATATGATCATTGGATTTTTACACTTCATTCAGTTTATTTGGTGAATCACATTTATTGATTTGTGGATATTGTACCAACCTTGCATCCCCAGAATAAATCCCATCTGACCATGGTGTATGATCTTTTTAAAGTATTGCTAGTTTGCTAATATTTTGTTGAGGATTTTAGCATCTATGTTCATCAGGTTATTGGCCTATAATTTTATTTCTTTGTAATGTCTTTATCTGGATTTGGAATTAAAATAATTCTTGCCTTGTAAAATGAGCTGGGAGTCTTTCCTCCTTTGAATTTTTGGAATAGTTTGAGAAGGATAGATGTTAGTTCTTATTTGGATGTTTGGTAATATTTCCTTGTGAAGCCATCTAGTTCAGAGCTTTTGTTTGTTGGGAGTTTTTTGATTACTGCTTTAATTTCACTAGTTGTAATCTGTCTCTCCAGATTCTCTGAATCTTCCTGATTTCATTTTGGAAGATTGTAAGAAATTTATCCATTTCTACCATATTATTCAATTTGTTGGTATATAGTTGTTTATAATATTTTCTTATACTCTCATATTTCTGTGGTATCCATTGTTACTTCTGCCCTTTCATTTCTGATTTTACTTATTTGAGTCCTCTCTCTTTTTTTCTTGATGAGTCTGGTTAAAGGTTTGTCAATCTTGTTTGTCTCTTCAAAGAACCAGCTCTTGGTTTCATTGATATTATATTGCTTTTTTAGACTTTATATTGTTTATTTCTGCCCTGATCTTTATTAATTCCTTCCTTCTACTCCCTTTGGGCTTTGTTTGTTGTTCCTTTTTAAGCTTGCAGATTGTTTAACTGCAATTTTCTTGTTTGTTGGGGTATGCTTGTACGGTATGAATTTTTCCTCTTAGGACTGCTTTTGCTGTGTCCCATATAGTTTGGGTTGTTTTGTGTTCATTTTCATTTGTTTCAAGGTATTTTTTTATTTCTTCCTTGATCTCATTGTTAAACCCAATGATTGTTTAGTAACATGTTATTTAGCCATGTGTTTGTGTGTTTTTCTGTTTTTTTCTAGAGATTGATTTCTAGTTTCATACCATTATGGTCAGAGAAAATGCTTGATACGATTTCAATATTGAGGCTTGTTTTGTGTCACATGTGGTCTATCCTAGAAAATATTATATGTGTTCTTGAAAAAAAATTACATTCTGCTACTTTGAGGTAAAATGCTCTGAAGATACCAGTTAAATCCATCTTATCTAGTGTGTAATTTAATGTCACTATTCTCTTGTTGTTTTTCTGTCTGGAAGATCTCTCCATTGAAGTTAATGGGGCGTTAAAATCCCCTACTGTGACTGCATTACTGTCAATCTTTCCCATTATGTCCAACTCAATTTGCTTTGTATGTTTAGGTGCTCCTATGTTGGGTGCATAAATGCTTCCAAAGGTTATATCCTCCTGTTGGATTGCTCCCTTTAACATTATGTAATGTTCTTCTTTGTCTCTTGCTATAGCCTTTGTTTTGAAGTCTTTTTTTGTTAGATATAAGTATGCTACTCCAGCTTTTTTTTTTCCTTTCCATTTGCATGAAATATCTTTTTTCATGCCTTTATTTTTAGTCTTTGTGCATCTTTCCTTGTGAGGTGTATCTCTTGTAGACAGCATATATATGGGTCTTTTTTTCTTTTCTATTCAGCTACCCTATGCCTTTTGATTGGAATATTTAAGCCATTTATATTTAAAGTGATTATTTATAGGTATATATTTATTGCCATTTTATTCTTTATCATTATTTTCCTTTTTTCTTCTTTTTCTTCTCCTCCTCCTCCTCTTCATTGTTCTTCTTCTTCTTTCTCCTTCTCCTTCTCCTTCTCCTTCTCCTTCTCCTTCTCCTTCTCCTTCTCCTTCTCCTTCTCCTTCTCCTTCTCCTTCTCCTTCTCCTTCTCCTTCTCCTTCTCCTTCTCCTTCTCCTTCTCCTTCTCCTTCTCCTTCTCCTTCTTCTCCTTCTCCTTCTCCTTCTCCTTCTCCTTCTTCTTCTTCTTTCTTCTCCCTTTAACCTTTTTTTTAATACTGGTTTGGTGGTAACAAGATCCATTAGTTTTTTCTTGTCCGGAAAACTCTTTCTTTCTTCTTCAGTTTGAATGATAGCTTAGCTGTGTAAAACAGTCTTAGTTGTGGGTCCTTGCTTTTCATCATTTTGAATATTCCATTCCAATCCAGTCTGGCCTGAAAGGTTTCTTTGGAGAAATCAGCTGATAGTCCAATGGGAGCTCCCTTGTAAGTAACTAACTATCTTTCTCTTGCTGCTTTAAAATTCTCTTTTTGTTTAAGCATTGCTATTTTAATTTTGATGTGTGTTAGGGTGGGCCTCTCTGGACTCATCTTCTTTGGAACTTTCTGAGCTTTCTGGACTAGTGCGTCTTTTTCCTTTACCAGGTTAGAAAAGTTTTCAGCCATTAATTCTCCAAATAGATTCTCAATCCCTTGTTCTTTTTTCTGGTACCCCTAGGATGCAGATACTGTTACACTTCATATTGTCTCAAAGGTCCCTTAAACTATCTTCACTTTTTATACTTCAAAAAAATGTTTACATTATATTTTATTGCTTATGCTATTATAGTTGTCCTAATTTTTCCCTTTTCCCCTAGCCCCCACCTGACTCCCTCAGGCATTCCCCACACCATTGTCCATATCCAGGGGTCATGCATATATGTTCTTTGGCTACTCTATTCCCTATGCTGTACTTTACATCTTCATGACTATTCTGTAATTACCAACTTGTACTTTTTAATCCCTTCACCTGTTGTGCCCATCCTCTAACCACCCCCCATATGACAACCATTAAAACATTCTCTGTATCTATGATTTTTTATCCTCATCTGAGGATATGTGTTTATTAATGAGAGAGAGAGACATGAGAGAAAAATCAATTGGTTGCCTCCCATATGCACCCCAACGAGGGTGGAACCTACAACTTAGGTATGTACCCTGACAAGGAGTGAACCCACAACATTTTGGTTCATGAGACTACACTCCAATCAACTGAGCAACCCAACCAGGGCAATTCTTTTTTCCTCTTTTTTAAATCTTCACCTGAGGATATGCTTTGATTGATATTAGAAAGAGAGGCAGGGAGAGACAGAGAGTGAGAGAGAGAAACATTGATGAGAGAGAAACATAAATCACTTGCCTCTCACTGCTTACACCCCTACAGAAGACTGAACCTGAAACCTAGGTATGTGCCCTGACCAGGAATTGAACCCACAATCTTTGGTGTACAAAACGATGCTCCAAGCAACTAAATCACCCAGCCAGAGCAATTCTTTTTTCTTATTTGCTGTTCTAGTTAGGTGTTTTCTTCTACCTTGTCTTCCAAATCACTGATTCAAGCTTCTTTGTTCAACCTACTGTTTTATCCTTCTAGTGTATTGCTCATTTCTGACATTGTAGTCTTTATTTCTGACTGGTTCTTTGTTATGGTTTCTATGTCCTTTTTTATGTTTACTGTCTCTTTGGTTAAGTTCTCATTGATTTCATCCATTCTTCCGCTAAGTTCCTTGATTATCCTTATAACCATTGTTTTGAACTCTGTATCTGGTACATTGATTGCCTCCATTCCACTGAGCTGGAGATTTCTCATGTCTTTCATTTGGGACATGATTATTTGTTTCCCCATTTTGGCTGCCTCTTTGTGTTTGTTTCTATGTGTTAGGTAGACCTGTTGTGGGTCCAAGTCTCAGTAGGATGATCTCATGTAGTAGGTGTTTTGTGGGGACCCATGACACAGTCTCCTTGATCACTTGCACTGGGTGCTCCAGGAGTGTCCCTTGCGTGGATTATGTGGGCCCTCATATTGTAATTGAGACTTGATTGCTATTGACTCATACGTGTGTGGGGTTAACACTCAGGCTGGCTGATTGTAATGATCGATCCAACCACAGTGGGTATGCTGACCACTCAGAGTAGACTTTACCTCAGCAGGGTCTGGTGCCTGCTGAGATTTCTCTTTGTATATGCCACTTATGAAGCTAATTGGGTCCTCTTTTCATGTTATCTGAAGCTGGCCACTGGTTGTGATGGTTCTGGGGCTTGTTGGAAGGGACTCTGGTGGAGATCAATGTCAGACACTGCCTGTGACTGGCCCTGGGCAACATGTTTATAACTACAAAGTGATCTACAGCTGTGGCTGCCTCTGCTGGGTCTGGGTGTGTGCTGAGAGGATAAAGCTGTGCACTAAGGCTTGCTTTAACCAGCACTGAACCCAGGAACAGGTCAGCAAAAATTCCTAGGAACCCTGAGGTCCACCTATGCCTGTCTCCATCTGCTGACTGCCTATTAGGATCAGTCACTGAACGAGCCTCTGGTTTGCTGCGGGGTGGGGTGGGGGGGGGGGGGGTTGCTCCACCCAAAGAGCTCCCCCGAACCCAGACACCACAGTTGAGAATAAGTCTACCAAGATGTGATCTGCTTGGGGAGGAAAGATGGCCAGTCTCTCAGAGGAGAAAGGCTTTAAGCCTGTTCCTCAATGGGCTTTTATTAGGTTTAATTTGCATAGGAATACAGGGTGTAAAGCTCATCAATCATTGTCAGGCAGTAAAGATCAAACAATAGACAGCATTCAAAGAAATATGAGGGCTTATTCTGAGTCAGGGTCAGATAGCCAAAGGGCCATAAAACTTTGGGAAACAAACTCAATTCATGCTCAGGCCCTTATCGTTTAAATTGAGAGTATTCTTAGCAAAGCAGGTTTCACAGAATTTTATGCATTTTTTCTTAGGCCTGATCACCCCCAGAAACTACCCAATCCAGCACAGGGCCACACTCCCTTCCATCATTATTTCAGGCTTAAGTCAAGCAGGGGAAGTAAGGCAGCCAAGAGATTAGGAGACTTTTTAAAGATAGAATGAGGACTCAGGCTATGACAAAGCTGAGGGGTGAGGGTCTATCACCCCTTTTCTATAGTCCCCTAAATCCTTCCATGATGGCCCCTTCTCAACCATGTCTGTCTTAGGTCATCCCTCCCTTGAGAAATCTTACCCATCATTGGCTAACTAGTCATCTGCCCAGGGCCAAGCAGGGTGAGGGAAAGGGGGCAGAGGCTGCTCCTCTACTGAAAAGATAAGTTTTGTCTTTTTAGTGGCTTATGGTCCCAAGGCTTTTTACTCAGCCTTAGCCATGGGGGGGTTACAGCTTCTGAAACCAGACAGGGCAGTTCCCAACACTCTGGCAGTACTAGAGTTGCATGCAATAGGTTCTCAGTGAGTCACCAGGTAGGAGTGAGAGATGTTCTCCAGATCTATATGGGTTCAATCTTGGTGCCAATGTTCTGCTGGAGGCTACTCAGCAATGTCCTAGGATATAACAAGTCTAGGTGACACCCACTGGGTGCTTACACCTTTGTGTTAGGGTGGGGTGTCAGAGAGTCATCATGTTACAGAACAGAACAAGGGGGGCCTGGGACAATATACTATTATTGAAAGAAGGCCCCGGGTCCGTCATGTCCGCCGCCAGAGGAAAGACGTCTCTCAATGCCAGAGATTCGTGAAAAGGAAAGGAAATGTTTATTTAATGCTATACAAACTTAAAGTAGTGACCTAATGTCTTTATCAAAAATCCCAAAGTCACTTAAAACACCCACAAACAGACACAGTCCTTCCTTCCTTCCCCCCTTTGCCCAGTCCAGAGTACCGTATCTCAGGGAAGGAAAACGAAGTCCATGGCTCAGACAGTCCTCTGGTTCTTAGTTAGTCCTCCTTCTTGACTGGGAGACCTCCCTGGGTTCCTGGCACCCTCGGCTGAGTCGCCAGGATCTCTGCTAAAACCAGGTGGTGGTTCCCCTTCTAAAGCTGCGGGGGTCCCCACTCCATCCAGGCCTCGTGGTTCTCCCTCTCAGGGCTGCGCATGGTTCTCTCTCTCAGGGCTGTGGGAAGGGGAGAGTCCTCACTCTGCCAAAGCCGTGTGGTTCTCTCTTCCTAATGGCCGCCAAGTCTGGGTTTTAAATCCCCGCGGCCAATCTTCCTCTGCAGCCTCACTTCCGACTCCTCCCACACTCGGCTTCACTTGCCAGAATTCATATCCTTCCAGCTTTACTGGGCTGCCATCTTGAGTCTGGACAGGCGTGGCCCCATGTCCTGGAGCCAATCTTCTCCGAGCTCCCACGCAGGCGCTGTAGCTTGGGGGATCTGCCCCAGTCACATGTTGGTGGGGAAGTTACTTCCCTTCCCCTGGCTCAGAGATGATCACAGCTATTTAACATATCTAAGCGACCAGCCAAAGGCTATAGATATGTTAAATGACCACGCCAGAGGGTAGCTGCAAGGCTGTTGCTATGCAAAACAGATCTCAATGGCCTTGCTCCATTTGTCCCTTCCCCGAACCCACACCCTGGGTGGGGGGGATGGAGACATCTTAAAATCTCCTGGACACCTTAAGTTCTGGACCCCATTTCAAATGCCCATTTGGGGTCCCCCCTCTTGGCTGCACCCTGTAACAATCCCTCCTTTCAGATATACACCCACTTTAAATTCTTTTAAAGGACAATGGACGAAGATCTCATCTTCTTGTAACTGCTTCTGGCTGGAAATGGACGTTGTTTTACCCACCCATGGGTCAGGGGTGCCCTGAAAGGGGGGGTGTGCAGCACGGAGGGAGTCCTTCCTGTAAGGGGAAGGACCTTACATAATCCTGGTCAGTTGGCTGTCACCAGGAAGTCGCAGGTTCGGTGTCCAAAGGCTGGCATTACCGGACCATTGGCATCCTGGTCATATTCTGGAGGTGACAGATTTGGAAAGAATTGGAAGGCACAATTAAATCATAACCACTAAATGACAAAGGCAGGGACTTAAGTAAGGAATGGCTTATCAGGAGGAAGGTGTACAAGGCATGCTACACCTATCTGAAACTTGTGGCCCACTATACTTCACTTGGGCTGAGGGGAATATGTTAGGATTTCCCTCCTTTCAGATACCTGGGCCCTTTCTGTCCAAGCCATCAAGACAGAAAAAGGCAAAATTAGTTCTAAAGTGAAGCCCACAGACCGCCCAAACCATTCACCAACCCAACCACTCAGTTCAGCCAAACCGTTGAGTCTCAGAGGGTGATGATGAAAATGGGCCCCTTAAAGCGAGGTTTATATTCACTCACTCATTCAACCAATTACTCAGGTAATGAAGTCATAGGCATATGCCCTATGAAAACAGAAGAACACACAGGTTAATTCACACAACAATCCCCAAACCAGTTTCTGTGCCTGTGAGACTGTCTTTTGGGAAGACATTCAATTGCAAGGTTTTTCCTGTAATAACATTTAGCAATGGCAACTTCAAAGGTCCTCCGTACCTGTAAATTGTACATCTTTGGTGATATTACAAACTCAGTTTCAACTTTCAAATGAAAACAAACTTTCAAGACAGTTAGCTGCACCATTCTGATGTCCAATACTAAGCATTGTGATTTTCCTTGAACCACAATTTTTTCTCCTTAAGATCACCCTCACTGTTATTAAAGGACTACTTTGAGTCCCACTTTTAATTTTGACTGTTCGTTTGCATAAACTCACCAAGAGCAGCCTGGATCACTTATGATCCTTGAGTCTACCTTGCTGGAACTCACACAGGGAGTCTTTAGATTGACTTCTCAGTCCACCCCTCTTGGGGCACAGAAGCAGAGCCACACATCTGCCATCTGGCTTTGCCTGTACCAGGTGTTTCACTCAAATCCTTGAGGCTTCCATTGTGCTTACAGGTTCCTTTTTGGCCATCTTTCATGAAAGCAACCTTCGTTCCTTCCCTGGAAAGACTGCCATGAACCACACAACCAACTAAAGTACCAGGCTTTTTCGTGGGCTTACGCTAGCTTCACAAGTCAATCCCAGTTCCTCAGGGCTTTCTGGTGATGACCAGAACCCATACATGCCTTCTTCAGGCGTGACATTCCAGTCAAAGTCTTGGTTAACAAAACCACTATTAATGACCGGTCTTATTGGTTTTATGCAAAGAAACCTTATATTATCACTCCTTCAGAATGCCAAATGCTGGAGGGATCAGGTAGGGAGAAAAATACAAAGCGTGAAGGAAAATCTTTTTCCTTCTGATATCCACCAGGCTTCTCAAAACTCTCCTACAGAGTGTGAAGTTTCAACCTTCCCTGGAATCCTCAATTTCCTTTTCAGAGCAGATACAGAGCAAAATCCAAAACACAGAGTTCCAGAATAATACACAGGTAGAAGCATTCTCTTGCACCAATGCGTACATTGGTGCCTCACAGAGACATGCTCCTTCAGGTCCGGTCTCTTGGCAGAGACATGCCCCCTTTGCCTCTGGCTGAAGCACTTGTCAGCCCCAAATGACCCTTCCTGGGTCCCGCGTGGCAAAGGCATTCTCTCCAACCGGTCACAGCGACCTTTCCTAGGTCTCAAAGTACAGGTTTCTGATCAAAAACAACACCAATGGCAAAGACTTGCTCTCTTCCAATCCGGTCTCATGGCAGAGACATGCCCCCTTTGCCTCTGGCTGAAACACTCGTCAGCCCCAAATGACCCTTCCTGGGTCCCGCATGGCAAAGGCATGCTCCCCGACCGGTTACATGTGACCTTTCCTAGGTCTTCAAGTACAGGTTTCTGATCAGAAACAACACCAACGGCAGAGACTTGCTCTCTTCCGATCCGGTCTCATGGCAGAGTCATGCCCCCTTTGCCTCTGGCTGAAGCACTCGTCAGCCCCAAATGACCCTTCCTGGGTCCCGCATGGCAAAGGCATGCTCCCCAACCGGTTACAGACGACCTTTCCTAGGTCTTCAAGTACAGGTTTCTGATCCAGAAACAAAACCAATGTGAGAAATTTGCTCTTTTCCTATGAAACTGGCAACAGGTAGTTCAGGTTTCCCTTACTCCAGGTTTAAAACTTTCACATCTTTTACACATAATTTTCACATCCAGATTTAACCATCATTTTCTTTTAATCCTGGTTCCTTTCCCACACTGGGAAGGACTATACTTAAACTCAGTACTTAAACTCAGCATGTGGCAGCTAAAAGTCCCTAACACTACAGGTACCTTCCACTAAAAGTTCTTGGATTCGCAGGGACATCCTGCAGCTTTCTGAAGCTTAGACCTTGCAAACATCCTATATATCAGATGGTCACCTTTGGACCTCAGTTCATGACCTTCAGAACCAGAGCCATTCCAATCAGAACCAGTTACACAGAGAACCTGACTGATGCAATGCCAACACAGCAGCAGGACACAGCCCATACTCTGAAGAGAGCCCTTGGCCCACCACCTTGTCCAGTTCCAAGATGGCGGCGCCCATGCATGCCGGGTCATCCAAGATGGCGGCGCCCATGCACGACCCACCCTCCATGGTGGTGCCCATGCACGACCCACCCTCCACTCACGTGGCTCATCCTCCATTTTACCCAAAATGGCAATACACCCACATGGTTGGCTGTCCGATCCCCACTATACATACAGGCTCGGCTTACAGAGCCTAGGGGTTTGCTTCCTCCCCAAACCTGAGTACAGGTTCCCTTACTGCCACCTGGGCTCACCAAAACTGTAAGTGAGCAGACAGGGGCAACCTGGGAGCAGCACGCTAACCAAACTATTATCCACAGCTCCATTGTTCCAAAACGGTGTTCAGAAACCAGTTTTCAACCAAACCATTTTCACGTCTCTGCTCCCTCCCCGTTTCGTTTCCTTTTCACCTTTCCAGGCGTGATAGGCGGCCGATGCCCTCAGGAGGAGTGCAGAGTAATTCTCGAGACGGGGAAACTCTGAGGTCTCACTCTCTCGCACCTGAGGGGGTCGGTCTGCCACGGACAATTATGGTCCCTTCGTGGTCGCCAAAAACTGTTACAGAACAGAACAAGGGGGGCCTGGGACAATATACTATTATTGAAAGAAGGCCCCGGGTCCGTCATGTCCGCCGCCAGAGGAAAGACGTCTCTCAATGCCAGAGATTCGTGAAAAGGAAAGGAAATGTTTATTTAATGCTATACAAACTTAAAGTAGTGACCTAATGTCTTTATCAAAAATCCCAAAGTCACTTAAAACACCCACAAACAGACACAGTCCTTCCTTCCTTCCCCCTTTGCCCAGTCCAGAGTACCGTATTTCAGGGAAGGAAAACGAAGTCCATGGCTCAGGCAGTCCTCTGGTTCTTAGTCCTCCTTCTCGACTGGGAGACCTCCCTGGGTTCCCGGCACCCTCCGCTGAGTCACTGGGATCTCTGCTAAAACCAGGTGGTGGTTCCCCTTCTAAAGCTGCGGGGGTCCCCACTCCGTCCAGGCCTCGTGGCTCTCCTTCTCAGGGCTGTGGGAAGGGGAGAGTCCTCACTCTGCCAAAGCCGTGTGGTTCTCTCTTCCTAATGGCCGCCAAGTCTGGGTTTTAAATCCCCGCGGCCAATCTTCCTCTGCAGCCTCACTTCCGACTCCTCCCACACTCGGCTTCACTTGCCAGAATTCATATCCTTCCAGCTTTACTGGGCTGCCATCTTGAGTCTGGACAGGCGTGGCCCCATGTCCTGGAGCCAATCTTCTCCGAGCTCCCACGCAGGCGCTGTAGCTTGGGGGATCTGCCCCAGTCACATGTTGGTGGGGAAGTTACTTCCCTTCCCCTGGCTCAGAGATGATCACAGCTATTTAACATATCTAAGCGACCAGCCAAAAGCTATAGATGTTAAATGACCACGCCAGAGGGTAGCTGCAAGGCTGTTGCTATGCAAAACAGATCTCAATGGCCTTGCTCCATTTGTCCCTTCCCCCAACCCACACCCTGGGTGGGGGGGATGGAGACATCTTAAAATCTCCTGGACACCTTAAGTTCTGGACCCCATTTCAAATGCCCATTTGGGGTCCCCCCTCTTGGCTGCACCCTGTAACAATCAGAAGAGTCAGCAGGGTGGGGCCAGCAGTTTATCAGGCCTAAACAGACCAACCAGTGAAGGGAAGGATCTGTACCATTCAGGCATGTAAGGGAAAAATTTCCCCTGTCCTAGAGCCATGCAACTCAGTCTTTCCTACATTCTGCCAGGAGCCTGATCTCAGCAGGGAGGGGCTGTTGGGAGTCAAGAAGAGGGGGAGATGCCAGTCGAGTTTGGGATGGGGTTGGCCCCCATCCCAACCCCAGAGCCGCACAACTCAGACTGTCCCAGCTACTGCCCAGCCTCAGCAGGGTGGATCCACCAAGGGACCAGAGGGTGGGGCTACCAGGAGCTTGGAGAGTGAGGCTAGCAAATCCACAGTGAGAAGAAGGAACCAGTCGGCATTGCAGTAAAGTGGGTGGAATGGCCTCCACCCCTAAGCCACACAAGTCAGTAACTAATACCACTTGAATCTGCCCAGACCTCTACACTTTGGCCCAGGCTGCTGACTCCTTAGCAGGGCAAAATTGGGTAATAAAAATATTTAATATCTTGAGCTGGGTGGTAATTACATAGATGTACACATATGTAAAGTTCACCAAGCTGTACACTTAAGTGTTCTGTATATATTTTATGCATGCTATACCTCAATTAAAAAGAAAAATATGAAAATATGTGCTCAAAATTATCTATTTTAAATTTCCTAGAAAATTATGTGTTATGAGCTAATTAAATATGATGTGGAGAAAGATGAACCTGTCCGAGATGAAAATGGATACTGCATAAAAGTTCCCAAAGGTACAGTGGATTTTTGTTCAATTTACCTGTCATGTTCTTACCTTGAGCAAGTAACTGTTAAGAACTAACCTATCACTGCCAAAATGAACACCTGGTAAAATTTGTCAGAGTGGGGAAAAGAAGAGATTTATTATTGTACTCTCAGAAATAGTTACAGAAACTCCAAAAGATACTAATTTAACCACTACACATAACATAATTAGAGTTTGAAACCTAGCTTAACAACTTCTTGATTGTGAGGTAAGGATTTTGTAGGAAGGGATGTGTAATTCTGTTGCAAAACTGTAGTTTTAAGGAGTCTTTACCTTTAAGCTTAAACTACTGTTCATTTGTATAATTATGTGTTTAAATCATTATTCAGTACAAAGCTAGCATGTTAAAAACTACAAACATGTGGCCACATAGAATAATGTCCCATGTGTGCATACGATGTGCATGTGTATGATGTATATGAATATACATTTACACGTGCAGCCAGCTGCTGCGAATGAGGTGCATGGCATCAACTTCTAAAAGAAGGCTAATAATAAAATTCTCCTACTGCTAGACATGAAATAGCAATTGTTCTTCTATCTTAGGTGAAGTTGGACTCCTGATTTGTAGAATATCAGAATTTACACCATTTGTTGGCTATGCTGGAGCAAAGACTCAGACGGAGAAGAAAAAAATGAGAGACGTCTTTAAGAAAGGAGACATCTATTTCAACAGTGGAGATCTCCTGATGGCTGACAATGAAAACTTCATCTACTTCCATGACAGGGTTGGAGATACATTCCGGTTGGTTTCTCTGAATCACTGAGAAACATGCACAATTTGGCTTACTCCTAAATTGGAATCGCATTCCACTTTGGTTATGGTCCTTCTCTCTTAGCGTGTCAATTCAACCTCCTGTATTCCTAGAAAAAAAGGAACAAAATACAGGAGGGGTCACTCTAAAATGCACAGATTAAAATAAGCCTAAATAGTTTCATCTGCCCAATTCCTCCATTATTACTGGCCACTCTTAGGAGAGCCAGGGATTTTCACAGTTTTCAAGTATGAGGCTATTCTTCAGATACAAATCAAATGTGAATTAAGGTGGAGCTGATTTAGTTGAAGAGGAGGTGGAGGATTCTGAGCCCCACCTGTTCCCTCCTTCCTACTCTCCATCCCCAACCAGGTGGTTTCCCAAAGAACATACAAGTCAGCACAACTGTTTGAAAGTCATGGTAATAAACCATGAGGCTAATTCCCAGTAGCAGAACAGTCCTCCAGCCTCAAAACACTTCTCTTTCATCATCTTCCTTCCTTCGTGAACTCCCTGAGGCCAGGCCCCAGCTCCTAGCACAGAGCCTGACACACATAATTACTTCCTGCATGAATTAATGAGGAAGAGGGGGAAGTTTTCTGGCTGTAGGAGCACATGTGGGGATATGAATGAGGTTAACAGCTCCCAGGCTCACCTCTGCCCCTGATCATCTGCATTAGCACAGCAGGTAACCTTTCTTGGCCTCAATTTCTTCACCTGTGAATGAGGGTTTCCGAGATCCTCAGGGTTCCTTCCATGTGATATTCTGTGACTCAGGATCCATATTCTTACTTTATGCCACCTTCATGTTATTGAAAATATACTTCTGAGAGATCTAAACAATTTTTAAATGTAAAACATAACTTTATGAAATGAAAAATAGCACATGCATGGGCACTAACATTATAGTCTCCCTGTAAATAAAGTATAGTTTTTCTTATTAAAAGCTTTCTCATGGCCAAGAGACCCTGAAATACAAGTATGACATTTTATTAAGTGAAAGTTCACTAATGGAGTTAAATAGCAATCAAAGTCAGTGAAGGACGTGAAAATCCTAAATATAGCAAAATGCCACTGAGGGTTTATTTTTTATTTCCGGTGCCTTTCTTAGGTCAAGTCTGTATTTTAACATCATTCTGTGTCTCGTGTGTCATGTGGCTGGACTGAAATTTCACATTTTATTATTTAGGTCTATGCCTTTGTCTTTTGTTCCCCAAGCAGGATGCCTCGCCCATGACGAAGTTGGGGAGCTGGGGGGCCCACGTGGGATAGTGGGATACAAAGCGCAGCCTCCCCACAGAGGCCCCTCCCCGGGAAGGGAGCCACCCTCTCCCCACCATGGCAGTGCTGGCCCAGGGACCCCCAGGGACCTCTGCTAACCTTGCCTTTTCTCCCAGGTGGAAAGGGGAAAATGTGGCCACCACTGAAGTCGCTGACATACTAGGACTGGTTGACTTTATCCAAGAAGTGAATGTGTACGGAGTGACTGTGCCAGGTATGCATACAATACCACAGAGCTGCACCTAAGTCCATGCTGTGACGCACTACAATTCTAACCCCAGGGCAAAGGATGTCAGTGCCTCCTCCTGTCAGCTGGAAAATCAAACAATGCTTCTAGCCACTTGGGAAGGAGGGGCCAACATCTGTTTATGTTCTTTTGTAAATCAACCAAGTCAAAAGTCAATACCTCTGAACACGGCCTCCCTCTGTGGTTCAGCTCCACGGTGGGGGCGGGGCGGGGGGGGGGTGGCGGGAGGAAGCTCTCAGGGAAGCCAAATCTCTCCAGGGCGCAAGGCCTCGTGCTGCATTTGGCACTCCTCAAAAAAAGACATGTCACACTGGATAGCTGGGAAATGGCACGCAAGACACAAATAAGAGCGAGTGCGGTTGCTAAGAGGAAAAATTGGGAAGGAGCTGATTTTGTCCAGACTCTTCTTTTAAAGCCGGTCTCTCACCCAGTGCACCCGACTGAGTTTCAGAACCAGGACAGAGTGGTGTCGCTGAGCCTTCTTCTGCAGACCTGCTTCTGCCAGCATGGCGAGCAGTGCCCAGGTGTGGTTCTGGCTCCTGGTTCCAGCACCTGTGGCTGTTTGACTTCGGGCACATCACTGAAACTGGGGGTAATACTGGTCCTGTAGCTAAGATTGTCAAGAGCAATCATTCATTTCAATTACATAAATAGTAAAAACATATTTACCAGATACGTACGGATAGGACATTGTCATAAGACGAAATCACTTTAATTATAGTTATCAGGAAGGACTGAAACCTCCAAATCACTGTCCAAATACAAGATGCTAGGGGTATTAGCATTCCCCCAGAACTCAATATTTGGGATTTCCACCTCTATTCAACATGGAAAGTCTCAAAGTCCCTTTTCGCTGAGCTGTGAGGGTTTCATATGACCTTGTGCTGTCCTTTTATTTTTTAAAGAACATTCAAGACTTTCTTTTACATGCTTCTCTCCAACCTTGTGGGATTTACACAATGGGAAGTGGAGCCACATCTCAGGTCACAGCAGTGAGGGTTGCACATACTTCTCGTGTTGGACCTGAGGCTGAGTTGACTTGAGCACGATTGTCGGCCGTGCCCCACACTGGGCTCTCACAGGCCCCACCTGGAATGTTACTCACACTGTTAGATGCTGTGTCTTAAAAGGGTAACACCATAAAAGAATGTGTAGGAGAAGGTGAGAGAATCTGGGAAACAGAATGGAAGGTGCTAACCCAATGCCCTTCAAAATGGATCCCTGAACCAGCAGCATCCTCATCCTCAGCTGGGAGCACGTCAAAAATGTGATTTCTCAGGCCCTCCCCAGACCTACTGATACTGACTTTCTGGGGTGGGTCCCAGGGAGCTGTGTTTTAACCAGGCCTTTACATGATTCTTGAAAACACTGAAGTCTGATTTGGGGGCAATGAAAGCGTTCTGGAGCTAGATACTGGTGATAGTTGAACAACATTGTGAATGCACTAACTGCCACCTAATTATACACTTTAAAATGATTAAAATGATGAATTAATTGTATGTTTCACCTCAATTAAAAAACGCTAAAGTCTTGAGAAGCACTGAGGCCTACTGGTTCCAAAAACCTGGGCAATCCTTAGAATCATCTGAGAAAATTTTAAAGCCTATATCTAATGGATCAGAACGTCTGGGGTTTGGGACTCAGAATCTTCGTGTTTATTCTAAAGTCCCAAGTGAGTCTAATGACCAGTAAGGTTTGGGAGCAGGCCAAAGAAGAGGAAGCTGATGGTTTCCAAATCAGTGGAAGCAGTCAATTTAAATAGGGAGCCAGTGTGTCCACGTTGCTCCAATGTGCAGAATGAAAACCAATGGGCCAAGCCCTGGCTGGTATGGCTCAGTGGATTGAGTGCCGGCCTGTGAACCAAAGAGTTCATGGTTCAATTCCCAGTCAGGGCATATGCCTAGGTTGCAGGCCACATCCCCAGTAAGGGGCACACAAGAGGCAACCACACATTGATGTTTCCCTCTCTTTCTCCCTCCCTTCCCTTCTCTAAAAATAAATTCCAAAAAATATTTACAAAATAAATATTTTAGCCCTGGCTGGCATAGCTCAGTGGATTGAACATGGGCTGCGAACCAAAGTGTTGCAGGTTCGATTCCCAGTCAGGGCACATGCCTGGGTTGCAGGCCATGACCCCCAGCAACCGCACATTGATGTTTCTCTCTCTCTTTCTCCCTCCCTTCCCTCTCTAAAAATAAATAAATAAAATCTTTTTAAAAATAAATGAATAAATAAATATTTTAAAAGAAAACCAATGGGCCGAAATGACCAAGGAGCAGATTTTAGCCTGAGAACTCTCCTGTAACCAGAGGAACCAACAATGGAATGGACTGTCTCCTGAGGTAGGGAATGTCCCACCAGCTGGAGTGAGTAAAGAGGCAGGTTGTCCACCTGGAATCCTGTGAGAACTCTTACAGCCGTGAAAAATTAGAGAGGAACCTAGAGGTCAGAGACTGAAGTCTCTCCCAACCTTCTGATTCTGTGCATTTCACAGGGCCTTCACGGATCTCCATTTTGGACCAGGAGGGAACTTGTAGGTTGGGGCTTAGAATGGAGTTAACTTGTTCTAGGTGTCAGAACTGTCCAGCTACTCTCTAGAATGTTTATCAATAGAACTTTCTGCAACTGAAATGTGGCTAATGCAGCTGAGAAACTGAATTTTCCACTTCAATTACAATTAATTTTAATAGCCACGTGTGACCAGTGTCTACCATATTGGACAGTGCAGTTCTAAAGAAGCCCGGCCTAGAACTGCTGCAGCCTGGAACCTTCCTCCTGAAGCTGAACTAGCCCAAAACCAACGTCCATGCGTCAGGGCAGAGGCCTGAAACCCAACAGGCTCGTTCACTTCTCAGTGAATGCCAGAGCAAGAAGCAGGGTGCCAGTCAATGCTGAAGATTTCTGTTGCATCAGCTTCTATCTAAATTCTAAAAGGAAATTATTAGAGACACTTGAGATTCCTGAGAGAGGTGCCTTCTAGAGAGCTACCAGGGACCCCTAGCGAGAGACGGGTCCAGTGCCCTGCCTCCCTCAGATAAGAGGCAAATAAAATGAGGGTGTGTTTCTTTTCATTTTTCCTCTTGTATTCTGCCTCCTTCAGAGCTGTAGGTAAACACACAATCACCATGGGAGAGATTTTGAAAGCTGGGGCCCAGGTGACGAAGGGCGGCTCCTTCCTCCTCTCTGATTACAGCTAAGTAGTTCAGGGGAATGGACCTGGGCTCCCACTAGGTCTGCTGGATGGGGTAGAAGATAGATTACTGCCTAATTACCACTGTCCTCACAAGAAAAACAATGTAATTGTTCTAAACACCTCTCTGCTTACTGCCCTGCCTGGGTGGGGAGAGAGAGCTGTTAGGGTCTGTCTTCTCTGTGGACATCTCAACCTCTGGCATCAGTGGAAGGGCATGAAACAGTTTACCCTTGCACCTTGCCTACACCTCCTGTTCACGACTTCTCTAAAATGTAGAAAGGCAAAGCTATTAGGAAACAATTAAATACCTAAGTCTCAAAGGTGGTGTTTGTGCCCAGAAGTACCAGAGAGTTGACTCTGCAATCTAAAGGACATCTGACCTCAGTTATTCATGAGTGGAGCAAGGACTTTTCGCTGGCATCGAAACAAAATTCCCTTAGCCACCGTTCGACCCTTTCCCCACTCAACTGTTTCCATCTAGGCTGCCGAGAAGGACGACGATCACCAGCATGGGGTCTAGAACCACACTGCCTCAGCTGAGTTTTTGACCCTGCCTGCTATTTGCCGGGTGAACTTGAACAAGTCTCTTAATGTCTTTAAGCCTCTGCTTCTTCATCTGTAAATAGTGATAACATTTGAACCTCTTCATAGTTGTGTTGTGTGGGTTAAATGAGATAGTCCATAAGACCTGGTGTATAATAAAGAGTTAATCAATATATAGCTGCTAGTAGTAGTGGTAGTAGTAGTAGTAGTGGTCGAAGTAGTGGTAGTAGTAGTGGTAGTGGAAGTAGTATTTTCACTTCACTATAACTTTAACATATATTTGAATAAAAATTCCAACTATCCAAAAGAAATGTATGCCATAATGTTGTCTCAGTGCACTGTTCTTTGAAACAGAAAAGCATTATAAATAAAATAGCTACAACTTGCTAATATTTTTCATTTTATTTCTAGGTCAAGAGGGCCGAATTGGCATGGCCTCGATCAAGATGAAGGAAGATTATGAATTTGATGGGAAAAAAATCTTTAAGCATGTTGCTGATTGCCTGCCCACTTACGCAAGGCCCTACTTTCTAAGGATACAGGTGAGCCCTCTTGTTATCAAATTCAGTTATCCTCTCTCGTGAAGACCCCTGTCTCTTAGGCAGCAGATCCCCTTCTACCACGGTGACCACATTGGCCAGATTTTCACTACCCCTTCCAGGAAGCTCAAAAAGGAAGCAGAAATGTCAGAAAAACATAACTAGCAGAAACCAAATCCTAATCCCTTTCTCCCTAAAATTGGCAGGCCAGTTCATTCAAGAGCAGTATTAGCAAATAACTCACAAAGTCTGTATTTGAGCATATGCGACACACAGTTAGCAGTGCTCCAAACCTCCTATTTGTTTTCAGTTTTAAAGAATGAAAAGAATCCACTGAAGTCCTGCACCTTTCTATGGTGTGCGATTTAATTGGGCATCATCGGGCAGCTGGAACTACCACCGGTTTAGCTATCAACACTGGTGGGATTCTTTCTCCCCTTTCTCAAACCCCTCAGTTAGTTTAACACTGACTTTGGGACTCGGAGCTCTATGATGCCAAAAAGTTGAGAAGTGTTAGATTACCAGACATTGCTGCATCTATAAAATTACGTCTGTTGTTTGTAAAGCAGTGACATTTGCTTTACAATAAAATGGTTGAGAGACATGAAAATTGAAGCATCCTCAGATCATCACCTATTAATTGAAGAAAAAAACAAATCTTAAAGCTGATCTTCAAGTTTTAAGGGAATGGAAAATGCCTCCACAAAGGGCCCCCTAGTGGAGCTCCAGAAAACAGGGTGCACCTGTATTGTAGCAAACTCAGAGGAGCCTGCCCCCCTGTCCCACCTCCACCCCTCCCCCTGCACCCTAAGCTGTTTGCACAACACTAAACAATGTGAATTGTTTGATCTTTTTCAGGACACCATTGAGGTCACTGTAACTTTTAAACACCGCAAAATGAACCTCATGAAGGAGGGCTTTAACCCTGCAGTTGTCAAAGATGCCTTGTATTTCTTAGATGAAAAAGCAAAAATGTATGTGCCTATGACTGAGGATATTTACAATGCCATAAGTGCTGGAACTCTGAAACTCTGAAATTTCTCAAGAGGATAACTCCTATTTCCAGAAAGAAACTGAATGGATCTAGTACAGCCACTTGATATAATCCAACAATAATTTGATTGAAGATGGTGAGGTACATTTTTATGCATACCAATAAAGGGACACTTTTCTAAATTACACCTGCAACTTTGCAAGTGAAAAGATCTAGAGATAATTCTTTTTCATTGTGCACCTACTGTTTGTAATTGCAAACTAAGCTTGTTAGAGGAAGAGCATTATTTTTAAAATCTGTAATAAAATAGATGAATGCCAACATATGAAACGCACTCTCTTCCCTTACTTTAATCTAAATGCAAACCCTGAGCCTGACAGTCTCATTGGCAACTTTTCACAGGTGCCTCACTCATAATGATAATAGCACTCTAGGGAATTTATGGCAAGGGGTTGGGAGAGGAAGCAGGGGTGTCACCAAGGAACAGCCCCAGTAGAAATTCAGCTCCAGTGTAAGGCCAACTCTCACCCTGAATAGCATCCTGGCCACTGGCTAAAACAGTGTTATGCGAAAGGTGAGAATGCCACCTACAGTTCTTGAAGAAGACTAAGCAGTAGCAGCAGTATTTACACATAAAAGGTGTTCAGTAGACATTTTGTAGTTACATCAAGGGTTGCAAACTCGAGTGTCTTCAGGATTCACATCGGTAATGTGTTTGAGAGAGCAGGTCACGAACGTGGCAAACTTGAGGACAACCACTACTCGGCTGGCTGATTGCTGTCACATGGGAATACATGTCAGGCACTGCTGGGATTTTTTTTTAAGATTTTATTTTATTTATTTTTAGAGAGAGAGGAAGGGAGAGAGAGAAACATTGATGTGTGAGAGAAACTCAATTGGTTGTCTGTTGCACACCCTCAACTAGGAAACTGGCAAGAAATGTAGACATGTGCCCTGACTGGGAATCGAATCAGTGACCTTTAGTTTTTCAGGATGATGTCCAACTCACTGAGCCACATCAGTCATATCAAGACAACTTGTTCTTTACTAGAGCTTGTCCTAGGCCATGGGGACTAAGTCCACATCCAAGAAGTGTAATCCAAGTTCATCCCAGTCTCCCTAAAGGCAGTAGAGTTTCCTTCCCTAAAGGACATTTTCATATGAGCAGGAGCTGACAAGGAGCCCCAATTCCCCCTCCCCCAAGTTAGTCCCCATAAGAGCACAGGCAAACACATCTAGGGATCCTCTAGGGACAAGAAAGGTGGCCACCCCCACCCCAACACAGTACTAGAAATATTGTTCAAACTCTCTCCACTCTTGGGTGGCTCCTAAGAAGACTCATGACCAGAATCTCTGCCCTGCTCATTATGCCCAACAATAAACACTTCCTGAGCACGTAAAATGCGTCAGGGACTTGCAGATGGCTCAAGGAAGATTCTGGGTATCACTGGCTCTTTGTGAATAACTTAGACCAATCGTTGCTTGTGAGTCAGTGCTTGGGAATTTTTGAAAGAATCGCAGGATCTCTACCTTTGCTTTATTGATCTCCCAGTGAGAATCTGAACCCAAGAGTTGGGAAACAGCATGACCTTTGCTTTGGACAATAACATGTTGTATAGTTGTATTATTATACTTGGAATCTTGCTAAAGTGAACCCAGGTATAAGCAGAGGTTATCATTATTTTTGTCACAAACGGCATCTTTTCGGATGAAAGGTCACAGCATTTACAGCTTTAGCCAGAACATAGTGCTCCAGCAACCGGAGCCTGCTGGGACCACATCACCTTTGACATTTTTAGGCTTCCCAGTTAGAAACCCTCCTCCCCAGCCCCATGGCTCCCTCCTCCCAGCCTCCCACTTCCCCAGGCCCTGGTAATTCTGGCCAGGTATTGTGAAGGATAGAGGCACCTGCACCATATCCTCAATACCTCAGTTCACATGTGTGTACACAAAATTAAATCATTATCTGCTCCAGATAATCATCAACTCTAAAGACTGATTTTTCTCTTTTAAATGGGTTAGAAATTGTGCCCATAGGAATATCTGCACAATTTAAAAGTACAAATGGCCCCAGCTAGGTGGCTCAGTTGGTTGGAGCATTGTCCTGTACACCAAAAGGACCAGCGGCAGCATCACCTGGAAACTTAAACATGCAAATCATCAGGCTACATGCCCCAGATCCACTGAGTCAGGACCACTGGGGATTGGCCCAGCAACCTGTGTTTTAACAAACCCTCCCAATGATTTTGATGCAGGCTCAATTTGAGAACCCCCAACTTACAGCAGGGCTTCTCAAACTTTAAATGTGCAGAAGCAGTACCTGGGGATGCCGGTGCCTGTGGTCCACACACCTCTCTTTGAGTAGCAAGGGACCCTGGGGCACTGGTTTCCAAACACTGATGCACATTGGAATTATTTGGGGGCACTGGTTTCCAAACACTGCTGCACAATGGAATTATCAAAAATCCAAAGTCCAGGTCCACTCCATACCATACCAATTAGATGAGATTTTTCTAAGAGTGAGAGCAAGGCATCAGTTTGGTATTTAAAAAAAATTTTTAATCCTCACTTGAGGACACGCTTATTGATTTTCAGAGGTGGCGGGGAGAAACATTAATTTGAGAGAGAAACTGCAATCAGTTGTCTTTCACACACACCTCAGCCGGGGACCAAACCTGCAATCTAGGCATGTGCCCTGACTGGGAATCAAACCCACGACTTTTCGGTTCACAGTATGACACTGCAATTAATTGAGCCACACTGGCCAGGGCCAGGAATCAATATTTTTTAAAAAACTTCCAGGTGATTCCAGTATGCAGCAAAGTTTAGGGACCACTGACTGAGAACAAAGATGAACATGAAACGTTATGCTCTTGCCAAAGATTCACTCCTTGACCAAATTCAATGCCATCCCTTCTTGTTGACCTGGCCTCACCCTCATCTTATAAAAACTTGAACAAACACTAACATAGTTTCTAACAGCTCAATGCCACACTCCTAGGATGACCTGAGCCCCCTTAAAGTATCTGCCTGCAAAAATTTAAGGATGCCAAAAGAATTCACTATTTTCTCTGTCTAGTACCTGAAGATGGGCCCCTGTTTCCCAGCCTGTGCGAGAGGGTAGGAGCCTGACTTCAACAAGCACCAGGGAGCAAACCCAGATGGGTCTCACACGGACTGACCCTCTCTTCCCTCTTCTTGCTTTTTGCAATTTTTCACTTCTCTGATTCTCCTGAGTCCTCACTGGCCCCTGCCTACTCCTTCTTTCTCCCTTTATAATGTCCCGTGACCTTTACACAAATCAAATTCAAGTCCAGTTTATGCTAGACTCGTTCCCTATTGCAATAGTAATTATTACTGAATAAAATTACTGATTAAAATCCATTTTTATCACTTTGGTGTCCAGCTTTGTTTACCTATGACATTGTAATTAATCCATTTCAGAGCCAGTCCCTATAAAAGTGCCATCTGAAATGGGAAGAAAATAATTTTTTTGGCCTATGAACTAAGTAACTATGGGCAAGCTGCCAGTGAGCACAGCTTTTATTTGACTACAGGGTCCAAAAAAATGGGAAAATCCCCAGAGAGAAAAAATGTAAATGTATGAAAGGACCAGAGGGGCCTGCTAGACTGAGAGCTTCTGCTCAAGCACAGCCTTGACCACTATAGGACATTGGAAGTAGTGCAGACTTCACAGCAGGCGAGAAGACCTGGATTTGGTTTTTGGACCCAGAGCCTCAGTTTCCTCATTTATACACTGTAAGCAGGAGTGCCTGGCCCAAGCTCTCTGCCTTCACACCAAGGACTCCTCCAAACTTGCATTTTTTTTTTCCTAATCCTCACTTGAGGACAAGTTAACTGGTTTCTAGAGAGGGGAAGAGAGAGAGAGAAAGAGAGAGAGAAATATTGACATAAAAGAGAAACACCAATTGGCTGCCTCCTGCATACACCCCAACTGGGGACTGAACTCATAACCTGGATAGGTGCCCTGACTGGCCATTGAAACCACGAACTTTCAGTGTACAGGAGGGTGCTCCAACCAACTGAGCCACACCGGCCACGGCCAAACTCACTGTTTCACAGTCAAATTCAAATCTTCAGTATCCTAAAAAGCAAGACCCATAAGTACATGCATTTAAGCTCCAGGATATGCTCTGGATAATCAATCAATATTTCAGTGGTCAATTAAGTCACACAGGATATGCTTTTTTCACGGACAAGCACAATTTATTTCTACATGGCATTTCATATCACAAGCTGAACCACAGAAGCCACCTGCCAATATATCCCCCTGAACTGTTTTTCTCTGACCAGATGGCTAGGGCCTTCTGGACCATGCTGGCTTAAACTCTTCACTTGTATCCTTTGGTGGGTCATAAACCCCTCTGAGCATCTGATAAAAATTATGGGCTGTCACCCAAGAAAAATGCACACACACACATAAGCACACAGATTCAGCATACGATTCTGAGGGGCTCAGAGACTCCCTGAAACACACCCATGAACTCTGGCTGAAACCCCTGGCCTAAACCATCGCCTGCAGAGGACAGCAAGGCAGCTGGAGCCCACACTGAGAGCTGCACTCAGGAAAGCTGGGGACGCTGTAGAACTTGATTAGTTTTTTGAAGGCACTTTTCTTCAGCATCATCATCTCTTCTGGAAACCTAGAGAAGATTTTAACCCTGGAGGAGCCCCCATTCTTCAGAGAGCCATCTGCGGGCAGTGGCTTCTGAGCACTCACAGGCACGCTGCTGCAACTGAGGGAACGCACTGCCTTCCTCTTATTCTGCACAGACAGATAACTGAACAGGAAGGACGACAGCTTGTGCTTGGTGACATCTGGGGCCTCTTCTGTAAAGCAGTCATCCAGGGGGTCCAGCAGAGTTTCGAGGTGACGGCCATCTTCCCTTCTCCCAGGACTGGCTCCCACATGCTGAGGCTGCTTGATGACCCTTCTAGCCTGGGCTAGGTCATCTTCTGCCCCACTGACAGCCTGAAGGGACCTGCCGCTGGTCAGGGCTCGGGGGCCCCTGGTTTGGGGGAAGAGGTTCCTGACCTGAGGGACAGGTTGGGAAGTACAATGCTGACTCAGGATGAGAGTGGCAGCATCTTGAATGAGATTCCAGTCTCTCAGGATATCATCCCTGGTGGTGAACTGGGAAGTCACAGTGAAGCGGATGATCAGCTTGTCCTGGATAGTGGCCGGGATGAGGAAGAGACGGCCAGCTTTAGCTATTTCCTTTAACACACTTTCCGTGAGACAGTTAGGACCCTGTTTGAAAGATAAAGAGAAGTGAAGTCTGTACCATCTCCTCTGTAAGCATCCCCAGAAGCTGAGCATTTATGTTTCCAAGATGCTAAGTGGTCACCCAATAACATCATTCACAGCCATAGAAGATGACATTACCTTTAGACGAAAAACCACCAGGCCAAGGTGCCTCTTGGCAGGAATTTCAAAGAAAGGGTCATTTCGGACCAGAGATTCAAAGTATTTAGCCATTTCAGTCCCCTGGAATTGTAAACAGAGAGACAGAAAAGATAGTCAGGCAAGGGGTGCTGTGCATAAACTTTCACACTGCTGAAAGGGTTGAAGCCAGGACACCTTGGAACACTGAGGTCTGAATGGCTTCTGCCAAACTTTCCTCTCTGTTCGGTTTTGATCATATTCTAAGCTGGGAAACCTCCAGTGGCTCCCTACTTCTTGTCACTTCAGCTCTACCTGGAGAACTCGTGTCTCAGGATTCCCTCTCAACACAGCCCTAGAACCAGAAGGCAGGTATTTTGCCATCGAGGCAACCTGGCCTCATATCCTGACTTCACAGCTTCTTGACCAACCAAGGGGGCAAGTGAGGGCTAGATCCAGCCCCTGCTCCGTGTGCCCGCCAGCAGCCTCGTAAGGGTTGCAGTTTGTCTCTGCTGGACGTGAAGACACGACGTGAAGACACGACGTGGGCTGTCGAGAGCTCTGCCCCCTCCTACGCCTACCTCTTCCCACACCTCTCACACCTTTTCCCCCACATGTCCTTGCATCCCCTTTTTCTGAGATTCCGCCAAGAACATATTTGACACATATCATCTCCACGTGCACCATGGAAAGGATTTGCACCTGTTTAATGGATAGAGTTTCCGCGTGGGAGGAGGAAAAAGTTCTGGAAATTGATGGTAGTTAGTGGTGGCTGCACAGGTTGTTAGAGTTCACTTAATGCCACTTATAACCATAAACTCAAAATTGGTTAAAATTGTAGATTTTGTTACGTGTATGTTACCACAATAAAAAAATTTAAGCTTTGTATCATATTCATCTTTCACTAAAACTTAGTCATTTTTTATGTTATTTTTACCTAGGAATGTTAACTAAACAAGAACAGGATTTTCTTTTCTTTCACTTCTTAAAATTTCTCCAAGCATCCAAAAGGATCTCAATAAAATATTTGCTAAGTAATTGCTATCACCTGGTCCTCATCCTGCTACTCTATTTCAAAAGAAGGTGAGGGGTTTAGTTAATCATGTCTTTGCCTGCGATGAAGCAACCTGCTCCAAACCTCATCTAGAACCTCTCTCTCTCCACTGCATGGTCCCTTTAAAAGGCTCCAACCATGGCCCAAGAACTCCATTTTCAAGTCCTGAGGCTCTCTCAGGGAAAGGCACCTGCTAAATGTTCTCCAGCTGTTTTGTGCCATCTTCTGCTCAGTGTTCCTCTGGCTAACAAAGAGTTGGCCACCCTGAATAATCAACTCCCAGGAGCCCACAAACAGTCCCGGCCACCTGAGTCACACAACACAGATTCCCTGGGTGGGCCTGCAAAGCAGAAACTCTCCTTCCTCTGCACTAGGACACAGAGCAAGCCCAGGCTCAGCCCACAGTTTGCACATGAACTAATAGTACATACATGTCTGACATGCGCTTGAAGATTCTTCACCCCGAAGGACCGAATCACAAACCAGAGCTTAATAGAGCGAAACCGCCGGCTCAGGGGGATCTGCCAGTGCTAAAACAGAGGAAAACGGCACCAGCGTTAGAGACAAGCACACCTGCTCCCTCGCACACACCGGGGCCTTTATCGCCATTGCCTGCCCAGCCCTACAAGGATGGTTGGGGTCACCAGAACTCCGAGGCAGTTGCTAAGGAGCAGCCAAGGCCAATCTCCCAAAGGCTGCCTTGTCACGAGATGAAATTGCTAGTGAAGGCAACCAATAAGCCTTTGTCCAAGAGCAGGACAAGTGGAAACCAAGTCCATGCGCCTGAATAAAGGAGAAGACACTTTAAGTGCAGTTTTGAACATTTCATCCCAGGCTGAAATTCAAGGTAAGGACAATACTTTTTTTGCAAAAAAGAACCTAAGTTCCTTGAATAGCAGAAAATAAAGTTCTGTTTCTATTCCCCTCTACCCTCCCCCCAAACTATAAAGTATAGTGGTCAGGAGCTCAGAGGCCAGAGCCCCGCAGACTTGGGGTTCTCCTTTAGCTCCAGCTCTGCCACACCCGGCTGTGACCTTGGGCAGGGCCACCTCCCTGTTCCCTGCACGCTGGAACAAGAACAGCACCCCCCAGGGAAGGGGTTGAAGGACAACGGATGCAAAGAGCTTCACAGCAAGTTGTCAGTGTTGGCTATTTACACAGTTGAAATGGGAGCTACAAATCCCAGTGGTATTTCTTCCAGCACGGAGAAGATCGTTCTTTAATCTCAGTTTCTCGTCCTGACTGTTTCCTGTACCCTTGAGAGGCGTCACTCCCACTTTTGGATTTCCCACAAGCACATGCGTTCCAGCCTCTGTTAAACTGAAGTCAGCCTTTCTTTCTGGTGACTAAATTCTTAAATTCTTTCTTCCTGGTGACTAAAGCTTAAAGTTCAAGGTTATAGGTCCCATAGATCCGAAAAATGTCAAAGTAATATTAAACCAATTTCTCAGGTCTGAACACAGAGCAAAGGATGTGGAAAATCTTTTCAGTTATTCTGACAAGTGATGTGATTTCTAATGACCTCTTCTTCAAACATCAGGAAGCTTCTACCACAATTTCTGTTGACTAAAATAAATATTTTTTCCATTGAATATTTATCTACTCATCCACAGGATCACCAGCTTCTCAGAAACATGCTCACGTTCATCCTGACCTAGGATGTTACCCCTAGGAGGTTAATACAGTGTTTCTCCCGCACCAAGCGTGAAGCCTTTGATTTCCTAGCAAAACTCTGGTGCTGAGGACCCTCTTGGAAACTAGTTTACCAGCAGAGGGCATCAAAGCCCAGGCACGGAACAAAATCCCTGTTAACAAGGAAGGTGTCGGCTCCATCACCTGTTAGATGGACACTTTGAGAAAATAAGAACGGACAGTGGAGGCCCTCTATTTAAAAATAAATAAAATAATTTAAAAAAATTTTTTAAACATTGTTTTCCAGATGGTTGTAAATTAGCTACTTTATTTCACCAGCAAATTAAAGGAGAAGCAGAGATTATTTTCATTTTTATTTCTTCACACTCTGTCCATGTCCCAAGTTATTCCTCTTGTCCCTGTTCCAAAGCCAACCCATGCTGACCCAACTGGGTGATTCTAGCCGATAGGTTCTTTTGGAACGGGAAAGTGCGTAAAGTCTGGCTCACGAAGGGGGTTGCGGCTCCTCTGTAACTGAGGGCATTCTCAAACTGCTTCCAATGCTTTGCAGGTCCCCTCACCAAGGGTGAGACAATGCCTCATCCACCGTTGGGGGAAGGAGAGGGTGCACCCCTGATGTCAGGGAACCTAGCCCTCATTTTAGGTGGTTCCAGGGCCCCAGGGACAAAACCCCTCAGTCTTCTCAGGAACTTCTATTTAAAGCTGCAGCCACCTGTGCAGCTTGGGGCACAAGTCAGAGCAATAGTGAAGACTCCCACTGTCACAACGAATAGCTCTAGTTTTCTAGGAGTTTCTATGTAGACTTGAAAATTAAATCCATTGGATTCCAGGTGAGTGTGAAAAAAGCAAAAAGCAGCACTTTCTAGGAATAGGACTATAAATAGTAAGGTTCCAGACTCACAGACACAGAGAACAGACTGACGGCTGTCAGAGGGGAAAGGGCCGGGGAGCTGGGCGAAGAAGGTGAAGGGACTGAGAAGCACAGACTGTAGTTACAGAACAGTCATGGGATGTAAGGTGCAATGTAGGAGATGTAATCAATAAATAGTATTGTGATGGCTATATATGGTGCCAGGTGGGTACTGGAAATATTGGGGTGATTACTTTATAAAGTATATGATTGCCTAGCCACTATGCTATACACCTAAAACTAGTACAGAATAATAGCGAATGTAAATGGATAAGGAAATCAAGGTCCACGAAGTTCCCCCAAAGACCCACAGCCACCTCCCCTTGGCCATGACATGCAACTTATTTGTTTACATTTCTGCCTGCCCCACAATCACAAAAGGGCCCCTCTTCAAACTGAGTGGTAACCCTGCAGAACCCATTTCCCCAACAGACAGTACAGGCTGACAGTGTGAGCAGGTCTGAGGGACTGTGGTGAAGCCAGTGGAAACACCGGGAGTGTGCAGGGCATCCAGAAACTCAGGAGGGATGCCCCTGACGCCACCCTACATGGGAGCCTCCACAGTGTCTCTCTGGGGTCAAAACCACAAAAGTGATTTAAACAAGGAGCCCCCTTCCCTACTCAAGGAAATTCTCCACCCTACCCTGCTGCTGAGTAGCAAGCAGAAAAGGTTATCCAGGACAGAGGAAGAAGAGTCCATTGTTGGTAAGGAGACATTTCTGGGAATAAAAAATGCCACAGATATTCAGGAAGTGTGCAGACTGCCTATATAAGGTTGGTCTCATTTTTAGGGCTTTTAATGTGTTCCAGGTTTCATGCTGGGCACAAATTGAAATCAAAGGCATACAGTAGCAATATTATGGGATGGGCTCACAATGTGCCACCTTCTGATCAGAGCTGACACACAGGAAGCCCTTGGGGGTCACATGCAGCCAGCTTCCGTTTCAGAAGCCACCAGGCTGCTCGTTCCCGGCCACTCACCATGAAGTCGGTGGCTGCGCCTGAATTGGCGTGCCTGAGGTAGATGGGGTTCACGCTGAAGGTCTGCTGCAGCTTGTACTTGTCCTTGACCCTGTGGGTTTCCAAATGGGCATTAGAGGCTGAGGCCTCTCCAGAGGAGGTAAGGCTTTCCTGACGGTTGGGAGCTTGGCTGCCACACTCACCAGAATGCAGTGCAGTCGAAGTGCACCATCATCCACTTGGAAGGATTAAAGGTGAAGGAATCCGCGTACTCGATACCCTTCAGAAACCCCCGGAACTCGGGGCACAGGAAGGCTGTGCCCGCATAGGCAGCATCGATGTGGAGCCACAGCCCTTCCCTGGCACCTGAGGAGGCAAACGTCACCCATCTGGGAGGTGGGACTGGGGTCGGGGTGGGGGTTGCCACCAGCCAGCTAAAGGGTGTCTCTGGCCTGGGCTGGCCTGGTTGGCTGGGAGGCTGCAAGAGAAGAGCAGGGGAAGGCGGGCCTGCTTTGGCTCCTTGGGACGTAGAGGCAGTGTGGAGACGGGAGGGGATATGGGTGTGAGGAGCAGGGTGGAATGAGGTCCCACCTCCTCCTAAAGGGAAAGCCTATGGATCCCCTCCCTGACCTTTTTCCCTCACTGGCTGGAGGTCAGCACTCTCTTGGCCTCATCCTAGAGCTTTCTGACATACAAACCAACTTGCTACTGGCCCAGAGAGCACTGTTACTGCATCTAATACACACATCAGAGAGGGTATGTCCGTCTTTCCCAGTGGGTTTCTTGCTCGGAGATTTGAAACAATCACATTTGGGTTTTTTCTGCCTTGAGCTCCTCCCACGGTTTCCCCTACCCTACACTTTTCATTTTCTTAGCCTAGACTAGAAAATTTTTCACTATGCCTCATTCTCCCTGTGCTTACAGATGCAGCCTGCTTTAAGCAGATTTCGATATACAAGGGAGAGGGGGAGAAACCTGAAGCTCTCCCGTTGCTGCCTCCGAGGACGGGAAGCCAGGGAGAGCAGCTCTGACCCTTGGTCACACCTCTGGGGAAAGCAGGGGCCTGGCTGCCTGGGAGAAGATATGTGTGAGCTAGGGAGGGGCGAAACATTTCCACAGAGCTGGTTTCAGGTTCTTGCTCTAAGGAACTTTCTAGAATTCATTACTTGTCTTCCCAACCAGATGCAGCAGACTTACATATGGGGCCCAGCTCTGACAGGCAGTCAAATGCACAGACTCCAGTGGTCCCCAGGGTTGCACAGACCTGGAGGAAAATAGAGGCAGTTAACATGGGAAGGTGGGTTCTTGGGACACATTTGGCCTGAAAGAAAATTAAATCACAGATATCATCTGCCCCACCCATCCTAGCAAAACAGTGTGCATCTCGCACTGTATTTTACCAGGACCCACAGTAAGAAGTGCACTGTATGTGGTAACCTAGTACACACATACACATATGTGGTTGGAATAAAAGTTCCACCAAGGAATACATAGTCTGGTTACGGGAATGCACTCTAAAATTTTCTATTAGGTTTCTTTTTTCTTTTTAATTCTGCTTATGACCCCCCCCCCCAAATTTATTTCCTAACACACCAATAATAGCAACTCACACACTGTAAACAGCGTAATATTTTAATGCCTTTCTGCTTTTATTTGCAGCATGCTACTTACATGAATTCTGCCAAAACTCCTCCCTCACCTCCAAGTTCTATCACCCTAGGCTCAGAACATGTTCTGACTTACAAAGACAGGCACCAGGCCCCGCTCCTTGTCCTCCTGGATGGCTTTCTGCAGGGCTTCCCCTCGGAGTGAGAAGTTGTCGTCCACAGGCAGAAACTTCATCTTCACAAGAGAAATCAGCCCAGCCTTCTCCACGGAGGAGTGAGCCTGGCAGGACCACAGAGAACGGGGAGCAGAGCCATCTCGAATGAGCATGCCCCAGAAACTGCTGAAACCCCCAGACTAAGGGAGTCAAATGAACATCTGGCGCTTGTCTGTCTCTAGGGTTCCTGGAGACAATCTCACGAGCCTGGGCTTCCCTTAACCCCAGGACACTCATGTTGAGAAGAAAATGACCCCAGGGCTAAGACCTCAGAAGCCAAGCAATGATCGGAAGGTATGGTCTGTGGTTGGGGACTCACCTGGTCAGAGGCATAGGCGATGAGGCGAGCGTTCAGGGAGGACTCGTCTGCCTCGGGCTCAGACACTTTCATCTCCAGGATTTTGTTCTTTCTTGCTGCCAGCAAGGCGACCAAAGTGGACTCACTGACTGTGCTCTGTCGTGGAAGAAAGGTTACCAGTGGCAGCCTCTCCCTGGGCTGTCTTGCAAAATTCCCCCAGGCTCTTCATAGGGGTGTGTGTGTGTGTATGTGTGTGTGTAATAGCTGTTTCTTAAAAAGCTCACCACTTCTGCCTAAGCTCACGTGCCTATTCTGCATTCGCCATTCACAGCACCTTAAGCAACCCTGGGATGCCTTTCTCTAACTTTCCAGGGAAGTAATGAAAGCAAATTTTTACCTAAAACTGACATCTTTATTAGAGAGGCCACAGTGACCAAAAACAGAATGGTTAGCCCCTGCTAGACACAAGTTTGCTTATAGATATGTTTGTTCCCCCATGTAAAATGTGCTTAAAAGAAAGCAGTCTCAATTTATTAGGTATGGAAATGGAGTTTGTTCCACGGGGACATCCCAAAGAGAGGGTTCTGGTCAATGAGAGAGGATGATGGCTTTGGCTTCAGTTTGGCTGCCAGTGGCTCTTGTGCCCTTGACCTAATATTTTCCCTCTGGAAGACATTTTTCCATTTATAAAATGGAGCACGTCCCTTTAACTGTCTGTGGGAATCCTGGGGGCCTCAGCAGCCTCATGGAATCAGTATGGTTTCTCATCATGCTTCCACTCAGTCTTCAATGTCTTTGCTTCTTGAAATCCTCAGGAGACCTGCAGCAGATAGCTCCCTGATGAAGGCCTGGCCGACAGGGTCACCAGAGTGGTACAGACCATTTCCCACTAGATAGTCAGTGGCTGGAAATTACTCCACAATGAGGAAGCCAGCTGAGTCCTAATAATAATACCACCTAACATCTGTATAGCAATTTATAATTTACCGAACACTTCCTCTCATACCATTTGCTCCTCATAAAACCTCTGAGATCCTAGTGATTCTTGTCTGCAGACAAGGATAATGAAGCTCAGCGAGAGGTTACAGGCCCAAACGAAGTTCCCATGGCTGTCACTCACCAGCCGTGTGATCTGGGGCACGTCTATAGCCTCTCTGAGCTTCGGCGCTAAAAATGGGGAATGATGATATTTACCTACAGGGTTGTTGAGATGACTAGATGAAACACAAGATCATGTACAGCAGACATTTAGCATATTATCCCAGATACAACATCTAAAGTTTTAACTACTTGCTAAGAACCCTGGACATCCATGACATACAATAATTTGTCTTTCTTGTGAGGCTCACAGAAAGGCTGAAGTGAGAAAGGAAGTCACTTAGCCAACAAGTGGATTCACTGAACTTTCCAGTTATCTCAGGGCAGTGTGGAGCTTTTTATCTGATAGAAGAATTCATTTAACCCTCATATCCACTCTGTGAGTGTGAGGTGTGAGGTGTGAGGGAAATATTATCTTATTTATAGAGGACGAAACCCCCAAAATTACTCATGATGATAGAATTCAAGAACTTGGGATTCTCAAAGCTCTCAGAAGCAAGCCCTCAGAACCACGGATGTGAAGGGACTGTAGATGCACAAGCACCTGGCAGTGCACCTGGTCTGTGGCAGCGCCCAGGAAGCTCTACTCTGTGGTATTACTTTTCAGAGAGAGACAGAGAGAGAGAGAGATTTGAAGAACCATCATTTGATAGATATATAAAAGATAGGGTTGTAGGATAAGATAAACTGATATATGCTGTTAATTTCTCCTGCTGCCAAGGACCTCCTGGAACTTGGGAGGGACAGGAAGAAGTCTCTACTTGCTTCTATTCTCCACGTACCATACAGTGTAAAACGGAACAAGGGAGGAGAGTTGCCGGGCTATAAACTGAGAAACCCAAATCCAGTAATCCCAGAAATGTGAGGATGCACTGACTTTTTCATATTTTTCAAGGAGAAGAGAAAGAAAGAGTGGAGACAGTGGTAGCAGCAGTGGAAGTGAAGTGGAAATTGAGATGGGAGAGTCGGCCGTGGTGGGGGTGGTGGCCGTGGCGGAGGAGGTAGCTATGCCAGTGACAGTGTTGCTGGGTGATGGTGTCAACTGTAACAGTGATGCTGGTAATGGAGATGGTGGTGGCAGGGATGGTGGTGGTTGTGTGAGTGACATGTGGAGACTCCTCAGGGGAACAGGAGAATTCCCCAGGCAAGGGTTTGGCTTATCTGTCACTACTTATCCCCCAGGCTAGGAGGAGTGTTGACAATGGAGGCACCTGCAAGACGCCTCCCCCATGGCTGCCAGGGTGGTGGTGCAGGAAGTGCTCCGGGAGTCCCAGCATTTTCGCCAGCCAGTCCATGATGTTCATCTCCAGCTCTGTGCACGCAGGGCTGGAAGCCTGAAAGAAGGAAAGCAACCTCATCCGGATAGCCCCAGGACACCAGGATGCCCCCACCAGTCCCAGAAATACATTTGTCTCTGCCCTAGTATTCCCATGCTCATGACGGTATCAGTGGGAACCTGACCGATTTTACCCCTGGGGAAGGGGGTCGATGTCAGGCCCTGTGCCCAGCCCCACCCCATCCTCTGACAAACCAGAAAGAGGAAAAAGAATGTGGGGCTTCTGATTCAGGTCACCCTTGATGAGGTGGGTTCTTCTGTGACTCCAAGTTCTAGAAATGATTGCTTTCCTTTGGCTCCCCGAGTCCCTTAAAAACCCAGCTGAGATACGTTCTGAAGGCCAGGGGGAAATTCTAGGACTAAGGAAGCAAGCATTCCTTCCTGGAAAGGAGAGCAATTCTCTTCCCCCCTCACCACCTCCTCCCACATACACACATCTTATAACAGTTCAGGCTTAAAATATAAAGCTGTTTTAGGAGGCTCTGGCATACTTTAAAGCTGCTTGGTGCTTAAAGGGTTATTACGGGAAGTCTTAGGGCATATCCCTAATCCCTCGAAGACAAGAGCACAAAGGAAGTTGTACCCACAGGCACCAAAGTGTTCAGTTAGGGTCACCTATTGTGGCAATAACCACATCTCAGTCCAGATCTCATCTCTGTCTCTTTGAGGTGGGTGATCATGGGGAGGAGATAAGCTACATCAGCCCGAATTCCTTCACTTACACAATGGGGCCGATACCACAATGGTTAAAGGATAAGATGAGATAATTTGTGTAAAGCTTAAGTCTAAAAAATGTTGCCATTGTTAATGCTCACCTTGGAACTCTGTTCAGAGACCAGGACAAAGTATGTGTGCCTTAGGATGTCACATCTTGCTGTGTTCCCCATTGTCACTAGTTATAGCTACAGCCATTGCTACTCACCCAGGTGAATCCCAAGCAGTTGATGGCATCAGCCAGCATGTCTCCCAGCAGTGACGGCCAAGAGGTGAGAGCTGGGTAGTAGGCGTGCATATGGGGGCTCTGCCAGTGCACCACCTGGAGACAGAGCATGTACACAGGTGACACCAGGAGGCATGTGTGGGAGGCTTTCCTTCTCCAGAGACCCTCCCTGGCAAGGGAAGCACCCAGTCTAGAGATGGGCTGACATTTTTAAGGCAGCCAAATAAGTGACACAATGCCATAAAAATAAGACATATTCACAGTGTTCTTGCCAACCACATTTCTCATATTCTAAGCTAGTTCTTCAGTGGAGCATTTGCACATATGCAAAAACCAGAGGGAGTATGTGAAATGAAAACTGCTACAGTAATTAGAGTTGGGGATTCTGGGTAATGTTCACATTGGTCTCCAATGCTTATGTCACATGCCACTCCTGCCCAGTAATAAAAGGAAGGGGAGACTATTGGGGACAGTAGGTTTCTTGTCTAATCTATTTTTGCAAAAAGCATGCTTTGCTTTATGGATCTCTGAGCTCTCTGGATATGCAGCTCCTGCAGTAGGTCAGTGTGAAGGGATTCAAAGCTGTCCTTAGCTTCCCAAGGGGAGGAAGAGAGGGGAGAAGAGATCGTAGGACCCCTGCCTCCAGGCTAACCCCGAGGCCACAGTGAGATTAAACTGGACGTAAAGAAGAGGCAGGTGGACAGGGAGGGCCCCCTACACCAGGCCTCTGATGCATCTTCGCCGGCTCATCGGTCTCACTGATGACCTAATCTGGCTTCATCTCACTTCTCTGCAAGTACACCCTGCCCATTTCTGTATTTGTGTCTTTGAGCAATGCTCTGTCCCCGACAAGAAGGCACTTCCTATACAGACACGACCCTCCAAAACCTGTTAATTCTTCAAAAGTTACTAAATATTCATTTCCTCCACAAAGCCTTTCCCTTTGTGTGCCCTTTGATCCCTTCCTTGAGAGCATGGAACTCTTTCATTCTGCGGTTTCATCCTACCAAGAACTCATTAGATAACATCTTAGTGTAGCATAGAGATTTTTAGGGCACACAAATTCCTTTTATCCCTCAAGAACAAGGACGGTGTCCTGGACAGCGTGTTTGGTAGGAGCAGCCTAAGATTTAAACTCAAGGATACTTTAAACACACTCCAGACCCACCTCTGCCCCAAACCAGCTGTGTGACCTTGTCTATTTATTGTGAAGCTGATGGACTTAAGCTCCAAGGTCCCATGTTTGTATGGGTCTCTCTTGAGAGCCTTAACTTTATTTTCTTTAAAACGATCTTAAAATTGGTATAGGATTCAGACCTTGTAAGTATTGGACCTCATTGGTATAGGATTCTTCCCCTGTACCTCTCTCAACCTCAGTTTCTCATCAAAAACTAAACCCTGTCTCCTGGGGTTGCTATATGAATTGGCCCAGGAGGAAATTTGTAAAATGTAAAGCACTAAGGCTAACGGTAATTGCATGGTGATAAACTCATCACGTACCCTGACTTGACTCTTAGATAATCAGACCACTTCCTCCAAGTCTCACCCAGCTGAAGGCATCATAGTTACTGCCAATCTCTTCCACTCTCCATGACTTATCTTATTTAATCCTCACAGCACCCTGTGAGAATGAGGTAGGTTCTGCCATTATTACCCCTGTTTTACAGATGAGAATTGGGGCTGGCAGTGCTCCTGTGATCACACACCCTCCGTGGGGACAGATGACAGCGCCTACACACCCAGCACTGTCTGACCCCAGAGCCCAACTCCTAAGCAGGATGGCACCCTGCCTTCTCCCCCGCTGCTGCTGCTCTTCCCTGCATCCAGAGTAGATGAGGGTTTTCTGACCAGGATTGGAATTAAAGCAAAAGGATGCTTTTTCCTCTCTGTGTCTAGGAGGTGGCACGGAGGGACAGATTAACCCAGCTGTCGGCGAGGTACTGCCCAAATGAGAAAGCAAAAGGCCAACTGCTTTCAGCCCAACGCAGAGGCTAGTGCAGCCTGTGCGATGAGATGAGAGATTGGGCCTCATTATCGATGTGCTTAGTGACAATATTTTGGAAACCCAGAGAAGGGCTTCCGTCTCCTGATTCTATCAAAGGGCAATTGTGTGCTCTTGTAAGATAAACACAATACACTAAGCCAGAGGAACTCTTATCAAAATAGACAGACCTCTTGGTCCAGAAATCAGCCTCTGGGACCACACTCCCAGCAACTGCTAGAATTTCTTTCAATCAAATGAATCAGCTCATTTCTGCCTCTTCTGACAGTTGCTTTCATGTCACTACCAAATTACAGTTGGCCCCAAAGCAGATTACATTTTACATTTGATTACATTTGATTTACAGATTACATTTGAAATCTGTGAGATAATCTTATGGGGGCATTGGCCTCCTTGGTGAAGCTCTACTGACACACAAATTTTCAAAGATGCTTGTAAAATAGGTCAAACAGCTTGGCTTGGCACAAACTTGCTATCACTTTGAGTCTGAACAATGTCTCGCTCCTGACTCCAGCTGCACTTCTAGCACGTCTAAGTTCACAGCTCGTTAGGGATAATGGAAGCAGATCTGAAGTCGGCCTTGGGAAGAACTGCTAGATATGCTGTTCAGAACACCCATGCCCTGAGCAGAGGGAGTGGGGACACAGCCTGTGTTTCGGGGCACCGCTGCGGGAGCAGCACCTGGGCGTGCGGGCTCAGTCTCAGGCACTCTGTCGCTCACTAGCAGAGATACCAGCGTAGGAGAAACAGCAGAGCCCCTGGAGTGAGACTGGCCTTGGTTAAAACTTCGGGTTTGCCAGGCATAAACTCTGTGACTTTGGGAAGACAGTGACCTTCTCTGAGCCTCAACTGACTCCCATGTAAAACAGGGATCGTGGGGTCTCTGTAGCACAGAAGCAGCTGTCCTGTAATGTGGCTGGCACAGTGCCTGGCACATGGCATGGAGCTCACTGAAAGGCAGCCCTTCCATGGGAAGAAGACCTGTGCACTTTTAGCATGGATGCCTTGACACAGCTCCTCACTCCTGGTGGCAGGGACTCCATCACAGCCCGCAGCCGTGGGCCTCCGCTCCAGCCCTGCACACCACCCAGCTTCTGTCTGTTCCCTGGCCCCTGGCTATCTCCAGGTTGTGCCTTCTGTCACTGGCAGTGTGGTTAATGCAGGGAAAGCCCCTTCTTACCCCTGAGAAGCAGATTGATCGCAAGACCTCTGCTTGATAAGGAAGGATGTGGCTCCCACCTCACAGAGGGGAAAGGAGGGGACTGACGGGACTCACTGAGCTTCCCAGGTGCCTAGTCTAACCATCAGGGTGCCCGCAGGGAGCTGTGCTCTCAACTGCCTCTTTCTCTCTGACATGTCTCAGAATTCTGCAGGAGAGACCCTGCTTCTGCCAGCTGGCACCTCTGGGGCCATCTCCAGCCTCCTCTCTCCATCCCGCTCCCCACAGTTGCCCTTTCTGTTCAGGCCCAGCTTTCACTTCTTGCTCATCCCATTCGATTTCCACACTTCTGTCCGACTAGGCCCCGGGATGCAGACCTTATTCTCTCTCTCTCTTGCTCCCCACCCGACACTACAGCCCCCCTGGCATCAGAAACCTAATTTCAGTCGAAGTCCTGGCCCTCCACAGGCCCAGAAGTTGGGCTTGGATGGTGGCCCAGTGGCTGAAGGGTCATCCCAGGGGCCCTTTCTCCACACTTACTGCCCACTCCCACACCCCGAAACCCAGAACTGTTTCTTGTGGTGATTGCCTCTTACCCCAGGCATGATGATTCGCTCAATGTCCCCAAAGATGCTGTCCCAGCTTTCAGGTTCCTCAGGTGCACTCTCGGGCAGCTGGTCCCGCAGGTAGCCCGGCCGCACGTCTGGAGTCACCCGGCGTTCCCGCACAGTGCTCAGGTACTGGCAGATGTAATCCACCATCTCTTTTCCTACAAGGGAGGCAGAGAAACCAGCATCATGTCCCCTGACCAGGTCTGGCTGTGTGTGCCTGTCCCCCTCATGTCTGGGCTAAGAAACTTGCTGAAGGAGGAGATGGGGTCATGGGTGGGTGGGGTCTGATAAGAGAAAAAGTCAGTGAGGGAATGAATGAATGGTGGAGGGCATGTGGAGTGAACGAATGAACAAGAGGGAAAATCTCCGAAGCATAAAACATTTCTTTTCCCTCCCCTTCCCTTATGCATATCGGTCATGGTCATCTCTCCCACTTTTCTTTTCTTCTCAAAAATAGAACATCTGCTAATTCATCACAGTTCAGTGGAAACTGGCTTTTCCTATCCAAAAACTGTTACGTATACACACGCACGTGCGCAGTCACCCACACACCACACTCCCTGTCAGTGCAGGTGGCACTTTCCCACGGCAGATTCTGATTATAGGTGAAAAATCTATTTGTTCACCATTCCCATTGCACCAGTAATTCCTCATGTTTTTTTAGACCCACAAATTTCTTTAACAATAGGATTAAAACTATAGGCTGACATACACACAAAATTTTGTCTATAATTTATGAAGTTCATGAAATCCCTAAAGCACAACCATTTGCCCCAACTAAGAATCCCACACTAGCCCGAAACCTTGCCTAACTCACTTTATCTCCTCCCTGTGCCTCCACCAGTACCCAGTGTTTAGAACATTTCCTCGATTGTTAAAAAATTTTTCGACCAAATGAATGGAAGAAAGGTAGGCAAATCAAACGCTCTGAAGCCACTGCCAATCATTTATTCTCTCTTCCCGTTCATTCCCCCAGGAGGATCAGTCTCCTGTGCCTTTGTTTGAGTGTGCCCCTCTGTGTGTGTGTCTCTCTCTCCAACTCTCTCCCCATCTCCCCATCTGTGTCTGTGTGTTCATCTCTCTGTCTCAATATCTGTAACTCCTCCTTGGTACTCCCAAGCCTCCTTTCCCCATGCAAAAATAAAATAAATAAAATAGGAGAGGAGAGGAGAGGGAAACTGACTCATTCCTCTGCACCACCTCGTTTAACATTCTGAGGAGCAGGACCAGCCTCAGACAAAGTTGTGAATGAAACAAAAAGATTTCACACCCTTCTCTCATTTTGCTCTCCTTCAACCTTCCCATAGCCCAATGCTTCATGTGTCTGAGCAGGACCCCCCCCCCCAGGGGGTCTGAGAGCCCTGGGCCTAGCGCTCCACTTCTAAGGGACAGTATGAAATGTATTTGTGCCCCACTCACAAGATAAATGTCCATAGGAACTAACTTCTTTGAGCTAACAGTGCCTTCAGAGCAATAAGAGAAGCCGATGCACACTGAAGTCTAAAGGCTGATAGCTTCCTAGTGAGTTATGCCTGAGTGGAGGAGAGAGAGAAATTCGGATTTTAACACGGGACAGCACCTCACAGCAAAAGAATATCAGGCAATATAACCTGACAGTGGGGTGAGGGTATAAAAACTTAGAGGGAGAGAAACTATAAGCAACTGCCTACTTTTCTTCTTAGGAGAGCCCTGCCTGAACACATTTGGTTTTGCTCAGCACACAGGGCTTGATACATAGTAGGTGCTCAGTAAATAGTTATGGGATGTTTGACTAAAAAGAAAGAATATTACTGATAAGTTCACACATAGAAAAACGCATGTTAAGAAATAAAAGATTTTTCAGTGACTACAGAATACTTAGGAAGTTTTTTTCTACTTTAGTATACGAATAATTCATCCCACTTTTGCCATTTGATCAGGAATTCAAATCCTCTATTTTGTGGGAAAGTAGAAAGAAAAAGCATGACATGGTAGAGAAGACACACATGGGAATGGGTATATGAGAGGGAGAATGAAAGAGAGGTGGAGATAAGTGTCAGACTCTGATCCCACATTCCTTTCTCAGGAGAAAAATTAAAAGCAGCCAACTTTCAGAAGGCAATTCTAACTCCCAGTCAAATGACACCCCGAAATCTAAGGACCCACAACCAACAGCAGCTCCCGCGGCTGGCAGCCAGAAAAGGGCCGGATGCCCCTCGCTCACCTCTCTCTCTGTACTCCTCTGGCTCCATCATCTCCTCGTCTCAGGCTCCTTGTCACAGACACGCAGGAGGTCGAAGGGGCACTGCTGGGCGGCCAGAGGGGGCCCTGTATTTGAAGGGTTCTCCTTTCTTCAACCTTAGCTCCGCCCTTCAAAAGCCCTTCCTCTGGGCTGAATCAATCCACCCCTTCTTCCCCCAGCCCTTGGGAGGAACAGTGACCACAATTTTGGTCAAGAAATGACGGTGCACTTAGCAACCCGAGCCTGCAGGCAGCCTCCAGGTAAACAAGGTGAACAGCGCCCAGTTCTTCCTGCCCCTGGATTCAGACAAGCCCCCGCCTCAGACAAAGCTCACAGCTCGGAGGCCCAGAACAAAGGCAGGGGTATGCAGAATAAGTGGCACAAATTATTGGTATTATTCCTGCTGCTGTGTCCCTATGAACGGCAGGGAGGAAGGAGCAGGTGCTGAGAGTCATGCTGACTCCCTGTGCTCAGGAACAGGCAGATGTCATCATCTCACATGATGAATTTGTATTACTACATAGGACTTACTGTAAAGAGATGAGAAAACACAAAGACGCAAAAAAAAAATAGCAATCACCAAACTTAACCACTTTTAGCACCTAAGGGGGTGTGTATGTTAGTGTATGTATGAATGCACATGCAGAAACACAAATGTTCATAAAAGGCATTACTCATAATAGCCAAAAAGTGGAAAGAACCCAAGTGTCTATCAACAGATAAATAGATAAATAAAATGTTATATACCCATACAACAGAATATTATTCCACAATAAAAGGGAAGTACTCACACATAATGTGGATGAACTTTGAAAACATGCTCAGTGAAAAGAACCAGTCACAAAGGACCATGTGTTATATGACTCCATTTGTTCAAAATGTTTGGAAGAATCAAATCTATAGAGACAGAAGGTAGACTGCTCATTACTAGGGGCTGGAGGGTGGGGAATCAGAGGTTGACAGCTAAGGGAACAGGGTTTTTGGGGGGTTTTGTAGGGAGTTCTGGAAGTGTTTTAAAATTGATTATTGTGATGGTTGCACAGCCCTGTGAATACCCTAAAAGGACTGCATTGCACACTTTAAATTGGGGGATTTTATAATATGGAATTATATCTCAATAAAGCTTTAATTTACAAAGGAAGGATGGTAGGGAGGGAGGGAAGAAGGGAGGGAGGGGAAGAAAGAAAAGGAGAAAGGAAAAGGAAAAGAAAGTGAATCAGGAAAAGAAAAAGGAAAAGAAAAAAAATGCCCTAGGAACATAAGACCTTTGGTGGAAAAATGGCCTAGTGGATGTGGACCCCAGTAATAATGCCAATAGTATAAACCTTTCATAAAAGCAGGGGTGGGAAAAATAATATTGACAGTGATAATAGCTGACATTTATTGAGCCCATTAAAAATACTAAGCACTGTTACCTGGCATACAAAAAACATTCTTACAAAAAATCAAGAAGACGTTTAAATAAATAATCTATAAAATTCAAAATTATAATTCATGTAATCAATCAGTAGTCAGACTGGAATTGATTATAACAGTGATTTTCATTCACGGTGCTGCAAGAATTTCTAAAACCTGATACCTGACTATTTAGTCAGAGGCACAGACCTCTTTTCCTTTAAGTCGTCAAACAAAAAAATGACAAAGCCAACATATAGCAGCCTTGTATGAATGCCCTGTCTTGAACCGTAAGTATATAGGTCATATAACATAGTTGCATCTTATTGGTCATATTGCAGAATAAAGTTGTCTGATTAGTTAATTCTTTTTTAGAAAAAGATTTCATTTATTTATTTTTAGAAAAAAAGGGGAAGGAAGGGAGAAAGAGAAGGAGAGAGACATCAATGTATGGTTGCCTCTCATATGCCCCCAGCTGGGGACCTGGCCCACCACCCAGGCATGTGCCATGACTGGGAATCAAACCAGTGACCCTTTGGTTCTCAGGCCAGCACTCAATCCACTGAGCCACACCAGCCAGGACTGACTGGTCACTTCTCAGTACCAGAAATCCTTACATACAAGTATGGGCACCTGATTTCTTTAAGTCACTTTGGAACAAAAAAGGTAGGTAGTTACTTTTTTTTTTTTTTTGCAAATCAATCAAAATTATACCTGTTGGGAACTGCCCTGCCTGGTTTCAGAAGCTGTAACCCCCCCATGGCTAAGGCTGAGTGAGCGACCTTCGGACCATAAGCCACTGAGGAGGCAAAGCTTATCTCCCTGGCAAGAGCACCACTTCTGCTCCTTTTTCCATAACTGGGCCCCGGTGCTCGATCAGTCAGCCAATGATGGGTACGATTCCCCAAGTGGGGAACAACCTAAGACAGATATGATCATGTGGAAGCCCCAGGGAAGGACTTGGGGGACTACAGCAAAAGGGGGTAATGGACCCTCAGCTTTGACAAAGCCTGAGTCCTCATTCTGTCTTTGAGAAGTCTCCTAATCTCTTGGTTGCCTTATTTCCCCTGCCTGACTTAAGCCTGAAACAAAGACAGAGGGCGGTGAAGCCCTGTGCTGGAAAGGGCAGGCTCCCCAGGCGATCAGACCTGAGAAAGAATACATAAAATCCTGTGAAACCTGCTTTGCTAAGAATGCTCTCAATTACATGATAAAGGAAATGAGTTTGCACGCTTAAGTTTTATAGCCTTTTAGCTAACAGACCCTGACTCAGAACAGGCCCTCAGAGTTCTTTGTATATTATCTATTGTTTGATCCTTACTGCCTGACAATGTTTAATGAACTTTACCAGTATTCCTGTGCAAATTGAAATGCAGTAAAAGACCTGTGAAGGCAAGGATCAGGGCGCTCTCCCCTAGAGAGAATGGCCAGGCTGCTCCAAGGTGCCTTCCCCTTGAGAGGGTAGCTGTGCCATCCCTTTTCCTCCACACAGGACTCAGTAGTCCATGTGAATATCTCATGTCTCACCCATGATGCCACAGAAACTGTGGGCCGATGTCTGCGTCAATACCTATCCCTGTTTTTTCTCAGATTGGCAGAAAACATATATTTTGGTGTGCCGCAGAATTTTAGTAAGTAGTATATGTGTGCCATGAGATGAAAAATGTTGAAAATTGCTTCATTATATAGTACTATGTATTTATATATGTCAGAAACATATTACATTCCAACTATGCACATGAGACATAAGCTATTCAATTGAAAAATCAAGTAAGCAATTAATAAAGTATAGTGTATAAAATCATAGAAACAGGTCAAAATATTTTTAGGAAGCAAATGGTAGTTTTGGGGGACTTACAGGATATATCTAAAAATGAAAAGCCCCAGAAACTGCATCATGAAGTGAAATGTTTTTGAAGGAGCTCAGGCTATCAAATGATCAAAAACTGTGAGTATCTGTACATCTATACACTTGGAAAATACTGTTTGTTAGTAAGTCACAAAAGTATTGATACCAAAATTTTGACTTGGAACCAGGAGTATATTTCTAGTGATGATATTGCATTTTCTATCATAGGTTACACACCGTAATCTGAGGATGAATCAGAGAATTTACGTCAGACTGAACCCATGTGCATCGAGATGTTCTCCTAACAAAGAGAAAGCAAACAGCAAACATCATTCAAAACTACAACAGACTAGTTATCTATAATGAAATCCAAGTACAGTAAATATTACTTAACAAACCAGCAGATACATTAATTAGTTCATTCCTAAGTTGACCTGACATGATGGAAGGAGTTATTTGTTCAGCAGGAACTAGGTGAATAGAAAAGGTGTTCTTTTTTTTTCCCTGTTTGTTATATAAGCCTGCGTGCTGATGGCTTGGGAACCCATCCATATGGAGACAAAGGTTCTAACAGATTGTTTTTACCTGAAAAGGTTTTTCTTCTTCATGTATTTGGAGTCAGTTCTCAACGTCTTCCAGGTTTAAAGCACAAAGAAATTATAGATTTTATTGGGAAGAAACTTTGTGTAGAATAATGCAGAAAAAAATCATTCCTATCAGCATAAGGCATCCATGAATACGTCTTATCAACTCATCAACTCCTGTTCTGGGCAAGGGTTTCTTCTAATTTTCAATAAATAACATCATGAATAATCATGTTGAAGAAATACGGACTGGAATACATTTTCATTAACAATGTTTTGGAAAATTATATCTGTACACAGATCTTTTTGTTATAAGCAAGCATAGTCCAAATTATATGGGATTTTACATTAATGCCCATACCTCTTTAACTTTGCTCTTTTGAACGTCACAAAAGAAAGCTCCCTGATTCCCAACACTCCACTGCCATGAACACACAGAGCAGTCCAGTGGCAGAGTAGAAGGGAAGAATAACTACTTGACATTCACACCATAAAAAAATAATTCCTAAAAGCCCATGAAGAAAAGGGCATCACAAGCCTTTTGGAGAAGCACAGTCCCCACAGATACCATTCATCAGATGAGGCTCTCCCAGGCTGAACTTAGAACTGGTAATCCTAGAGTTCCAGAGACTACACATTACAGAACCCTGGATTTCCTTTCCTAGGCAATGATTTCTTTGGGACATTAGGTGATATTTTTAGCTGCCATGCAGTTGATAATCCCAAGCCCCAGTCAGAGCTTGAGATGCTCAGGCAATATGGACCAAATGTGCCTGAGCCCGTCCTGCAGAAGCTCGTGGCTGCCTTTGGAGAGCTGAGGAGTTTAGCTGACCAGGGGATTATTAACTACCCTTATTCTACCAGAGAAGTTGTCAACATAGTCAGACACTCACAGAAATTTCCCACCGAAGGTCTCTCCAGTGTGGTTAGGAACGTGTTTGACCTTGACTCCTACAACAGCGACATGAGGGAGATTTTGGTTAACACTTTGCACAAACATGGGATACCAATTGGAGCAAAGCCTACCAGTGTGCAGCTTGCAAAGGAGTAAGGCAAACTCACTATTGATAAAATGCTGCTGAGTGTTACTGTTCTGATTTTCACATGCTGATCATTTCAAATCTCCTGTTAACTCTACTCAGCTGATTTGGTGTGGAAATTATTTTCCACAAGCAAACTTTTCAAATATATGTTGCTATTTGCTGGCTGGCTTTCAGTTAAATAGCATTATTTAGAAGCCTGTAAATTGAGAATTTTAATTATTTTGAATGTTGCAAGGGTAGATGTATTATAATCAAATAAAGGGAAATATTTGTTTCTTTAAAAAAAAAATCAGGAAATCAGGCACTCAAGACATCTAATGAGCTCAGCATCTAAGACAGTACAAAACCAGTACTATTCCAGAAGTATAGAAAAGAAACTAGCCCCGGCTAGTGTGGCTCAGTGGATCGGGTGCCGGTCTGCAAACCCAGGGACCACCTGTCCTGTTCCCAGTCAGGACACATGCCTGGGGTGTAGGCCAGTCCCCCCTTGGGGACGTGCGAGAGGGAACTGATCAATGTGCCTCCCACACATTATGGTTCTCTCCCTTTCTCCCTCTCTTCCTCTCTAAAAATAAATAAAATCTTTTTAAAAAGAAAGAAACTAATTCATTACAAGAGATGAATTCATTAGGCCCTAACAGTCAGGGCACTAGGGCTTGATTTCTCCACAGACCCTCAAGTGAGAAAGGCTGCTCTGGAAGGTGTCATTCACACATAAAAGGAAGTAACTACTAGCCAGCAATGTGGCAAATCCATCACTACATAATGGAAACATATTAAGTGTGGATTTCTGAAAACTTTTATTTTATTCTTTGAGGTCTTTTGCTCAGAACTCTACAGAGAATGCTTAGAATGTTAAGCTTTTCCAGCCCAACTGAAAACAGACTGGCGTAGCTCAGTGGATTGAGCGTGGGCTGCGAACCAAAGTGTCGCTCGCAGGTTCGATTCCCAGTCAGAGTACATGCCTGGGTTGCGGGCCATGACCCCCAGCAACCGCACATTGATGTTTCTCTCTCTCTCTCTTTCTCCCTCCCTTCCCTCTCTAAAAATAAATAAATAAAATCTTTAAAAAAAAAGAAAAAGAAAACAGAAGCTTAAAAAACAAAAACAGAAAAAGGCTACCCATTGCTTTAGTTATAAATAATGATTTCATAGGACAGTGAATCAGGTACATGATGGAGGATTTACGAGAGTCCAAAATAACAATCGGATCACAAAAAAAGTGACTATCCATCTGATACTATCATAGACTTACTCCTTTTAAGTATCAGTTATTTTCTGCCATCTATGCCACATTATGGGTCAAAATTCTTTCTCTAGCATTTTCTCTAAGAGAACGGGACCTAGAAATCAAAGGCATTACTTGAGCTTTCAGAAGCTTGTTTCCAACACTGTCTCGAGGCTCTTCAGAGCCACACTAGTCTGGGGGCAAGACTGCTCCCCACCGGGATGAGCACACTGGCTCATCCACTTCTCCACTTCCACATTGCATTATGTCAGGGCACCTGCCTAACATAAGCACATGAATGCTCTAAAGTAATGAATAGCAGAGGAAAAAGTAGCTTCATGCTACTGAAAATATTACCTAGCATTTGTAAAATGTACAGTCTTAGATAATAAAGAACATTTTATTGATTATGCTATTACAGTTATCCTATTTTTTTTTCTCCCTTTATCCTCCTCTGCCTTGCATCCTACCTTCCTCCAGCATTCTCCCTCCCCACTTAGTTCATGTCCATGGGTCATACATATAAGTTCTTTGGCTTCTCCATTTCCTACACTATTCTTAACCTCCCCCTGTCTATTTTGTGCCTACCCATTATGCCTTTTTTAAGAAAAGATTTTATTTTTAGAGAGAAGGGAAGGGAAGCAGAGAGGGAAATATCAATGTGTGGTTGCCTCTCGCACGCCCCCTACTGGGGACCTGGCCTGCAGCCCAGGCATGTGTCCTGACTGGAAATCAAACTGGTGACCCTGTGGTTGACAGCCTGTGGTCAATCTACTAAGCTACACTAGCCAGGGCCCATTATGCTTCTTATTCCCTATGCCCATTCCCCTATTCTTCCTCCTCCCCCTCCCCACTGATAACCCTCCTTGAGATCTCCATTTCTGTGATTCTGTTCCTGTCTTAGTTGTTTGCTTAGTTTGATTTTGTTTTGTTTAGGAGTTTTAGGTTCAGTTGTTGATAGTTGTGGGTTTGTCGTTTTACTGTTCCTAGTTTTGATCATCTTCTTTTTCTTAGATAAGTCTTTTAATATTTCATAATAAGGGCTTGGTGATGATGAACTCCTTTAACTTGACCTTATCTGGGAAGTACTTTATCTGACCTTCCATTCTAAATGAGAGTTTTGCTGGATAGAGCAATCTTGGATGTAGGCCTTTGCCTTTCATGACTTCAAATACCTCTTTCCAGCCCCTTCTTGCCTGCAAGGTTTCTTTTGAGAAACAGCCGATGGTCTTATGGGAACTCCTTTGTAGATAACTGTCTCCTTTTCCCTTGCTGCTTTTAAGATTCTCTCATCTTTAACCTTGGGTAATTGAATTATGATGTGTCTTGGTGTGTTCCTCCTTGGATCCAACTTCTTTGGGACTCTCTGAACTTCCTGGACTTGCATATCTAGTTCCTTTGCCAGATTGAAGTTTTCTTTCATTATTCTTTCAAGTAAGTTTTCAATTTCTTGCTCTCTCTCTTCTCCTTCTGGCACCCCTATGGCTCAGCTGTTAGAAAGTTTGGAGTTGTCCTAGAGGTTCCTAAGCCTCCCTCATCTTTCTGAATTTGGTTTCTTCATTCTGTTCCAGTTGAGTATTTCTTCCTTCTGTTCCAATAGTTGATCTGGGTCCTGGTTTCCTTCCCTTCACTGTTGATTCCATGTATATTTTCCTTCATTTCACTTAGTATAGTCCTCACTTCTTCCTTTATTTTGCAACCATACTCAATTCTGTGAGCATCCTGATTACTAGTGTTTTGAACTCTGCCATTTGATAGGTTGGCTATCTCCTTTTCACTTAGTTCTTTTCCTGGACATTTGATCCATCCTTTCACTTGGGCCGTATCTGTCTCAGCACACCCATTATGTTGTAAGGGGCAGAGCCGTAGGTGTTTTCCAGGGCAGGTCAACCTGCTTAACTTTTAGTTGCTTCCCGTTACCCACAAATTGGGCCCTTATGCTGATTCCCAGGTGGGTGGGCTTGTGTACATTTTAGGACCCCATGGGTCCCTCTCTCCTGTGAAACCAGGAGTTTCTCCCACCACCACAACTCCCACAGGTTTTTACAGCCAGAGATTTCAAGGCTTTTAGGTTTCCACACTGGATCCCTGGGTTGTGTGGTCTCACCACCCAGCTGTTCCTCCTGGTTTATATTTGCACTCAAACTGCCCAGTCCACCTGCCCCGAGCTTACCATGCATCCTTTCCACCCCTGCTGCCCATCTCCACCCCTCATACCAGTTTGGATGAATGCTTCTTTATCTCCTTGGTTGTCACATTTCCATACAGTTTGATGTGCTGGCAGTTCTGGTTGTTTTTTTGTTTTTAAATTGGTTGTTGTCCTTTTGGTCATGCGAGGAAGCCAAGTGTATCCACCTAAGCCTCCATCTTGGCCAAAGTCCAGTTTTAGATGACTTAAAATTTATGTCAAACTTAGTAGAAAACTGAAAGGGTTTTTTTCCCCCTCTTCCTCATATAGTTCTTAATTATTCCCTAAAGCCTTTCTAAGAGTTTCCAAATAGCAACCATCAGGTTGACAGTTCACAGATCCTTTTACTATATTAATGACTAGACTGATAACTGCAATGAAAGAATTAACAAATTCCCAAGGAGTTACCTCAAGGACTTTTAAGACACAATGTGAAGCATATATATTTTCATATGGTGGAATATGGCTTTGATACACAGAACAAAATTTTTAATTTGTGAATAAAATGTGGTCAAAATATAAGTCTACACTGAATATATGTGGAAAAGATATTTAATTGTAAAATAGAAAAGTAGGCCAGAGTACAGTTTTAAGGGTAATTGCTTCTTTTACAGTATAAGTAATCTAGAAGGGCCTTAGGGTTAAACATTTTCATAAAGCAATAAAACATTAATGCAAGAAATGAAGCAAGAAAAGTGGTTTGAAGTTACATTTTACAAAAATGAATGAACAGTATGTCAGAGTTTAATGTTCATACATTGTGGAACTCAACAATATTGTGATGAGAGCAAGTCACAGCACAAAGGGCTTTTAGAGAAAAAGTCAAAGTTATGGTAGACCTATCTATAGCATCACTATAGTATAAAAAGTTCTTGTTCTACATACAAAATCATTTTTTTCCATAAGAATAATTTCTTGGAGAAGGGAGGGGAATGAATCCATGAAATATTTCAGAAACCCATATGCTCTGAGTTTTCCAAAAACATTATCTTAAAATGTACTGCCTTAAAGTGCTTTCACGTGGAAATCATGATGGAAGGCACAGAATACAGTTTCACGTCCCCACTACGAAATTTTCAAAAAAGCATAGATTTTTGTATTTTGCTAATTCAAGTTATCTTGTAAGCTGCTCCTTCCAAGAACACTATCATTCCAATAAAACCAGCTGCTAGCTTACTTAGTTAAGATGACCCTACAGAATAAAAGGGTTTGTCCCCCTACTAACTTTTGTCATCTTTGTGGGAAAAATACCTATGCAAGTGATGCAATCTGAAATTATAAAACATGCAGAATATGTACAAACACAAAGTTTTAAAAATATTTGCTTCATATACATGTAAATCTACTTGGGTATAGCTGAAGTTGAACAAATATAAAAATTTATTTTCTAAAAAATGTTTTCAGAGAATCTGAGACAACTTAAAGCTGTACAAAGATTTCCTGGGAGAAATCTTCTCTTCATATAGAAGTTTATACCTACAGGAGTAATTCCAGCATCAGTCCACCACATAATTATTACACAACATTTGGTCTAATCAACAACGATCACCCTTAAAACTGTTCTGTTTCTGAGAAATTAAGATTCATACTAAAATCAAAAAGAATTCACAAAAACAGTGGCTTATTGTGTTTTTGGATTTCTTCAACAATCTTTACTAACTCATTTAGAACTGTAAAAAAAAGAAAAAACAAAAACTATTTACAGAATTCAGTTTTAAATACATTTGACAACTTCTAGTTTTATGTTACAAGAATTCAGACTGCATGGCTTAAGTCCAATTACCAATCTGTAGTCTCTTCTATTATCCTGTCTTCCCGTGACTGCACCGTATTGTGTACAGTTCAAGATTGTATTCTCTCTTGACCAAAAGCAAACTCAAACCATACGTTCATTTCAATTAAACTGCTTCTTTATTAGTCTGAAGACGAGTCATAGCTTCTAATTTCTGTCTGTAGGCCTCTGCTTCCTGTTCTTTCTTTAGAAGCTGCTGTCGATACTTTTGGGCTTCTCGATTTGCTTCATCCAGCTGTTTCTGAAGAGCTTCTCTCTCCTAATTTAAAACAAAAAGCTTTTTTCAATTTTTGCACAAATACATCATTAACATCTACAAGCATGCATCCTTCAACAAGAAATTCGTAGTGGCTAAAAGTAGTCATTTATTGATGTTTCCTAGGCATCTTGCCTTTTCAATCAATTGACTGATTAAAGCACCCAATTTGTGCTCCACACTGTGAGATACAGATTAGGTTTTGATCCCCAGAAAAATATTTCATAATTAGAAATAAGACTAACATAATAAACCCAAATTGGGTACCTTGTACTTTTATATGTACTACAAAAACTAGTGAAGAACTTTATGAAGGAAATATATGCAATCATACCTCTTCATATCATTATCTGCATTTTTTTCTGAAGATAATACTTCTAAGGTAGTATTTATTGAGCACGTATTATATGACAAAACAAGGTGATTTCCAATGACAAGCCTCTAAGATAGGTATTATGCCCATTTTACAGATGAGGAAAATGATGCTCAGAGATGATGTAGCTTTCCAATGGTAACAGAGTAAGGAATCAGATTTATGAGATGCCAACATTACTGCATTTAAAACTATCTTTCTCTGTGATAGCAAGCAAGATTCCTCATCTCTAAAATGACATGTGGTGGTCTAATTAGTGTTTCCTAAATTATACCATTTTATAAATCAATAAAAATACTAATTTCTATATTGTGACTTGTTAAACTACATAGGTATAAATGCAATAAATTCCTCAATAAATTGAAAGCTGACTCAAATCTGGTCCTCCTCCTCAGTCTGCTTCCATTCAGTTGCCTAAGGAAAAACATTTTAAATGTTCTTTTCCCATACCTCTAGTAAGCATATGGACAAAAGCTCAAATTACAGAAGCCCAGCACCAATTAGTGGCGGGGGGACTAAGGTTTAGACTATTAATCACAGGAAGGGCCACCCTCACACTGGACAGGATACTTGACCAGAGGTCAGCACCTTGCCAGGGAAGAGGACAATATGAGAGTCTCTTCACTGCCCCTATTGACCCTTATCTATTGTGAACACCAAAAATTCCCTCTTCTTCACTATTCACATAGTCCACAAGGGGAAGCATATCTAATACTCCTGCCTTCCTGTAATCCCATTCTCTTCCCCACACTGGGATTAAAGCTACACCGAACATTTATTTTTTCCAAGGGTTCATCAAATGTGGGAGTGATTGATTACACAAGTACTCTTCAAATCTTCCAATTACACAAAATGTATGAGAAGAAAGGTGTGTCTTTCATCTGCAACTTAAGAAATGCCCAAGCCCTACCCTGCTACATTTTTCTTACCCACTTCTTACCCTTGCACTCCAGGCAAGGTGAAAGAGTAGGAACAAATCAGAAAAGACACCCAAAAGATGAACCTCACGTAAGCAATCAACACCAGTCCCCCTGACGATGAACTACGGAGGACTTTGAGCACACCAATGGAAGGATGGGAGATGGGTGCTGCTTCCCAGGAGCTAGACTCCCACCACTAGCAGGAGCACTTACAGCCATTCCTCAGTGTTTCAAAATTTCATGTGTTAATAATTAAGATCCTTGAGAACAGGCTGCCAGTGACCAAAGGAGAAAGGGGAGGGGATAGTGGGGGAATGGGTGAAGGGTTTGCTGGAACAATTACAAAGGACACATGGACAATAAGAAATGGGGGGTGAAAACAGGGGAGGGAGGGGGGGGAGGGCTGGAGTGGTGGGGAGGGGTCGGGGGGAAGGCAGAAAACTGTGGTTGAACAACAATAAAAAAATGTTAAAAAAAAAAAAAAGAACTGAGATCCTTTGGTATCCAAAGTTTTGAATATGGAATTAAAAAAAAAACCCTTGCCCTGATTTGATAAGAAAATTGAAATGCATAATCTTAAGGTATCTTCTAGTATTAGCTATTTACTAACATTTAGAGAGAACAAGGGATTTACAATTATTTCAAAAAAATGAGAGCAAACTGAGTGAGGTAAATAGTCTACAGTGAATACAGTTTAATCCTATTTTCCTTACTGTATATTTTTATTGCAATTAGTAGAATATATCTTAATATAAATTGAAAGCATAGTTAACATTATTAAAGTCTGTGTTCTCATTTTTTATTTCCCAGATACACAGGTATTGGGGGAATCTTTTTGGCATTTCACTTTTCAAACCAAATAAAAATCTCTAAACAGTGGAAAATATTACTTATTTTACTCAAAAGATTCTGCTTCCAAATTTATTTGTCAAGTATTTACTGAACATGTTACACGTAAGACACTTGCTTAATGCAATCAGTGATGATGTTGTTTCAACAAACTGACAGTGCAGCAGACTGACATTTGAGATCTGTATTTACTGGTAAAAGGTAATACCAACCCGATGGCTTTGACCTTTAACACTAAAAACACAATAAAAGTACTTTTGACATTTTTAAACAAACATACATTAGCCTACTAATATGTAATGCTAAGTATTTTTCCTTTAACAGTCTAACATTGAAGAATTCCAGGAACAATAAATTCTGATAAGATTTGGTAGCAATAAAAGAAAATACTTGTCTTACACCACAACTCCAAACCCACATGATATGTTACTATCACTGTCAGCAATGGAGTAACAGGGCAAGGACAGACTTGAGTCCACTTTCTCATTTTCAAACAAGACTCTTGAGCTCTGCTTCAGCTAGTAACAATTATCTCTTAACAGTTTCATCATTTTTATTATATAATTTTCCAATATTCAAATTTATTTTACTTCAGCTATTATAAAGTGAAAAAATCATTAGTGATTTATCTTCTACCCCATCTCAACATAAATTTTAGAAGACAATAATAATGTCAACTAACATATACTGAGCATTTACTACATGCCTACCATCGTACCAGTCCTTCACATCTATTCTTTAAACCTTACAACTATCTGATAATGTAAGTACTATTACTTTCCGCTTTTTACTGATGGAGAAACCAGGTCTTGAAGGGTTAAATTATCTTGACCAAAATCACATAATCATGAAATTATGAAATATAATTCAAATCTAATCTGATTCCAGACCCATATTCTTAACTATTAAACCACTTTTTTTTTAACAGAGAAACTGAGCGGGGTATATGAGCTATCCATTTGCTGTATATAAACATCAACTTTCTAACTGCCTTAGGCCAAATAAGATCCTGTTTTTATAAATAAAGTTTTATCAAAATACAGCCATACCTACTCATTTCTAAATTGTCTACGGTTGCTCACCTGCCACAACGGCTGAACTAAGTAGCAAAACACAGACTAGATAGCCCAAAAAGCCAAAAGTATTAGCTATCTGGCCCTTTATAGAAAAATTTTGCTGACTCCAGCCCTAGAGAAAAAGAATTACCAAAAAGCGATGACTACAAAAAATTTTTGAACTTTGATAGATCAAAAGGTTATTCATTAAGAAAAGGAGGCAGATTGAAAAAAAATTGTATCAAATGAAACACTATATAAAGTTTATAGAAATTAATTTTTAGAAGAACATTAAGGATCCCAATCTATCACTGGTTAAAAGACACAAATTGCTCATTAAAAATAAATAAAATTTGCTAATAAACATATTTATCTTTAGCTTCCATGGTAAAGAAAAGGTAAAGGGATTTCCTGAATTCACACAATTAAGTAATAGAAAAAAAACTATTACTCCTAATGTACCAACTATATCTTCTTCCTCCCACGTGTACCAAGAACAGTTTTAACTTCAATTCAATAGGCTACTGTGTATTTATGGAATAAATCCAGGAACAGCACACTTCGTCCAAAAATATATTGTACAGCCCTGTCTGGGTAGCTCAGTTGGCTAGAGTATCATCCAATACGCCACAGCTGTGGGCTCAATGCCTGGATCACTGGTCAGGGCACATACAAGAACCAACCAATGAATGTATAAGTACGTGGAACAACCAATCAGGGCTTCTCTTTCTCTCTCTCCCCCTCTCTCCCTCCCTTCCTCCCTCTCTTTCTCTCCTTTTCTCTTGCTCTCTAAAAAGATAAAATAAAAAATGCAGTTCTTTTATATATATATAGTATGGTAATATCATGGGGTGATAAAACTATATACATTACTGCAATTTGGTCTTATTTATATGTCTCCTCTGGGGGGAAAAAAACCCACTCCTTATATTGCTACAATGCAGACATGAAAGCCACATTTACAATAAAATTTATAAAATTTAAACTAATTTTTCAAGAGATTGATAAACCTCTCCAATGTTAGCTGGGAAGTTGTCAATGTATATTCTTAAGTCTTTTTTTATGGACAGTCAATCTGGCAGCTGCAGATACACACACAGGGAAACCCAAACATGTTACACTCTATACAATTTCTTTTTTACTTCCTTCAAAGCAAGGTTCTCCATCTCAACCCTGATATTTTTGAGCAGGTAATTCCTTATTGTGCGGGCCAGTCTTGTGCATCCTTGTAGGATGTTTAGCAGCATCCCTGGCCTGTACCCAAATGTCAGTGGCATGCCCCTAGTTGCAATAACCCAAAACGTCCCCAGACACTGCCAAATGTCCCCTAGGGTCTAAATTGTCCCAGTTGAGAACCATTGCCTTAAAGAGACTTTTCAGGTAAATGACCAAACTGTCACTTAAGAGAAAAGTATAAAAATCTGCCCCCAAGAAAATAAATTCAAAAGAACTACTTCATGTATTATAAGGAAATGATAACCTGGTTTGATGAAAACACCAGAGTTCTCTTCATTCTATAGGCCCAGCCCATCTCTACCATCTAACTCACTGTATGCTTCCAGATCTCACTGTAATAGCTCTCTAAGAGATGGTGCAACTGTGGCCTAAAATTTCTGCTGGTGGAGACTAGGATTTCCATCACCAGAAAACTCCAATTACTAAAACCAAACCAAAACCACTCTTCTTTATACCAAGTTAAAACTCTATCCCCTAAGTTCCATCACCTTGGTTCTAGTGAATTCATACACCTCAGCTCACACTCTACTGTTATTTGTGATTATTTTCTCTGGTTTCTGAAACACTGTAAGAGAGGAATCAGGGGGAACTTTAAGGAAAATAGGAACTCTCACATTAGGTAAATAAAAGTACAAGATGCACATTCAATGCTTTAAAAATACAATGGATTAAATTTAGCAAGTCTATGGTTTAATAAAAATTCTAGTAATTTAAAAATATTTCATTAAACAGGTAAAGCAAAGTACAAAACATTTTTCACCTTATATGCCAGAAATAAAGATCTGACATATCAGTAAAAAGATATTTTAAAAATTACTAAATAAGTATATAATACTATTCAATGGATTAAACAGTCAGTTTGTGAGTAAGATCTTCAATGTATTGCCCTGGCCAGGTGGCTCAGTTAGCCAGAGCACCGTCCTGATAGCCTAGACGAGGTCGCAGCTCCATCCCCAGTCAGGGCACGCATAGGAGTAAACCAAGGGGTGCGTGACTGGGTGAAGCAAAAAGTCCATTTCTCTCTCTCAAATCAATACAAAAAAATTTTTTTGAAAGAACTTCAATGTATTAAACATCACTCTGAAAAACCCACCCTTCATAATTAAAGTGATAATTTTACCAAATATTGTGGTTATACCATGAATCAGACCATCTTTTCAACTCAAAAATTCTTTGTGATTGTGACCAAAGATATATGAGTCTTACATTTAAATGAATTTGGGCAAGGATATTTTCAAATTGTCCTCAGTCAGAATTATGTTGCCTTTCAGTGACTTTAAAAAAATAATCTTGTCTGGCTAAGAGTGAGGGTAGGTAGATACACTTCGCTTCTTCACAAAACCAAAAGAAGGACAACAACCAATTTAAAAATAAAAGACAACCAGAACTGCCAGAATATCAAACTGCCTGGAAGTCCGACAACCAAGGAGTTAAAGAAGACACATTCATCTAGACGGGTACAAGGGGCGGAGACGGAAAGTCAGGGCAGTGAGAAAGCAGGACAAGGCAGCGGCTAGCAGGCCAGGCAGGCAAAGCAGCAGCTGGCTGACCCGGAGGTCCCACATTTGCGTGAGAGGAACAACTGGGGAACGAGACAGACTGCGCAACCCAGGGTTCCAGCACAGGAAACTTAAGCCTCAGAACCTCGAGCTATAAAAGCCCATGGGGATTGTGATGGTGGAGGAAACTCCCAGTCTCACAGGAGAGTCTGTTGGAGAGGCCCACCAAATCCTAGAACACACACAAGCCCACTCACCCAGGAATCAGCACCAGAGGGCCCAATCCACTTGTGGGGATCGAGGGAAGTGACAGAAAGTGGGGCAAGAGCCAAGCAAGCAGCACTGTTCCCTCTCTGACATTCCCCCACACACAGCAGCACAACACAGCAAAGACGTTTGACCCACCCTGGTGAATACCTAAGGCTCCACCCCTTATAATTAACAGGCGCACTGAGACAGAGATATGGCCCAAATGTAAGAACAGATCAAGACTCCAGAAAAAGAACTAAGCAACAAGGAAATAGCCAACCTATAAGATGCAGAGTTCAGAACACTGGTGATCAGGATGCTCACAGAAATGGTTGAGTATGGTTGGAAAGTAAAGAAAGAAGTAAAAGCTCTACAAAGTGAAGTAAAGGAAAATATACAAGGAACCAACAGTGATGAGAAGGAAACTGGGACTCAAATCAATGATTGGAACAGAAAGAATAAATAAATATTCAACTGGAACAGAATGAAGAAACAAGCATTCAAAAAAACGAGGACAGGCTTAGGAACCTCTGGGACAACTTTAAACTTTCCAACAACTGAATCATAGGGGTACCACAAGGAGAAGAGGAAGAGCAAAAAATTGAAAACTTATTTAAAAAATAATGAAAGTAAACTTCCCCAATCTAGCAAAAGAACTAGATATGCAAGTCCAGGAAGTTCAGAAAGTCCCGAAGAAGTTGGATCCAAGGAGGAACACACCAAGACACATCATAATTACATTACCCAAGATTAAAGATAGGAGAGAATCTTAAAAGCAGCAAGAGAAAAGGAGACAGCTACCTAACAAAGGAGTTCCCATAAAATCATTGGCTGATTTCTCAAAAGAAACCCTGCAGGCAAGAAGGGGCTGGATGTATTCAAAGTCATAAAAGGCAAGGACCTACATCCAAGATTGCTCTATCCAGCAAAACTCTCATTTAGAATGGAAGGACAGATAAAGTGCTTCCCAGATAAGGTCAAGTTAAAGGGGTTCAAGCCCTTATTATATGAAATGTTAAAGGGACTTATCTAAGAAAAAGAAGAAGATCAAAACTAGGAACAGTGAAACGACAAACCCGCAACTATCAAAACTCCTAAACAAAACAAAATCAAAGTAAGCAAACAACTAAGACAGGAACAGAATCACAGAAATAGAGATCACATGGAGGGTTATCAGTGGGGAGGGGGAGGAGAAAGAATCGGAGGAAAGGTACAGGAAATAAGCAGTGTAATGGGTAGGTACAAAATAGACATGGGGAGGTTAAGAATAGTAAAGGAAATGGAGAAGCCAAAGAACTTACATGTACAACCCAACTCATGGATATGAACTAAGGTAGAGAAGGACGCTAAAGGGAGGAGGGTGGAGGGAGATAAAGAAGAGAAAAAAATTGGACAACTGTAATAGCATAATCAAATATACTTTAAAAAATCCTATAAATGCGCCCTTTTCTATAACAAGAACCTTAAATTTCACCATTTACTATTCACATATACCAGATATTATGAATTTGTGTTAATGAGTATGTAACTTTTTCAGTTCTCATAAAAACTCCAAAATAACTTTTTAAATAACTTTATTTTCATTTGATAAGTTTATATCAAATTTGTGGGACATAATTTCATTTACAGTCATGTGGAAAAAAAAAAACCTGTGAGGGAACTATGGTTTGGCTAGACTTACACACTGGTTCACATTTATAATTTAGTTTGGGAGAGGGAAAAAAGTTCAATCTTATCAGCAGCTAATCTAAGTTTAATTTCCTTACAGCACTTAATAAGTAAATAAGCGGTTATCTATAGCTTTATAATAAATAACCCAGTTGACAAATATCAACTTTCCTTAAGAGGTTCCTCCAGCCTAAATAGGCATTTGCATTTTTCTTTTGAAAGAAAAAAAAAAGTTTTAGTCAGTACATAGTGATACTTCCTTTAGTGACTTGTGAGAATGACGTGTATAAATTTAATGGAAAATAGGGATGGAGTGCAAGAACCAAAGACATTTCAATGTTACCAGGATGGCAGACTTTGTGACAAACAAATTCTTCACTCATTCATTCATTCATTCAATGTTTATTTATTGAGGGCTTGCTATATGTATAAGGCAAAAATTAAACAAAATAATACTATGTAGTTTCTGTATCAAAACAACACTGACAGTAATAAATATAAAAGACAAAAAATATATATATAAAAGCAAATTGAATTTATTTTGGATGACTGCAGCAAAACACACCGGGTAAAAGACTCCTTACTTCTATTTCTGCAGATTCCACCCGGTTTTCAATTATTTCGATACATTGTCTCTTAGCTGGTGGTTCTTCACTTATAACAGTTTCTTCAGCAATGTCCGTTGCTGGTACTGTTAGTACTAAAATGAAAAAATGTACACATTACTTCATTTTCTGAAAGGTTTAGTAGAAATAAAACTAGTCAACATTGTTGATGAAACTCATCTAAAATATATTCCAAAACAATAATTTCAAAACATTGATTTGTTTTTTGAGGATATCCATATTTGTCTTCACCTTCTTGCTTTTTTACTACAAACTAGTCATTGTTTAAGTACCCACTTATTTTTAAAATTTGTATCTAATATATTCATTCATATGACACAAAATCAAAATAATATTTAACAAGCATATTTTGAGAGGTCTCACTCCACTCCTGCTAACACAGATGATCACTTTTATTGGTTTCTTGTGTAGTTCTTTTGTTAATCTATATAAAAACAAACATGAACATACATGCTCACTTTTCTTTCTTACACAAAAGGTAGCATACATATAAAACACACATTCAAATAGTACATCATTCTGCAATTGTTTTTTTCACTCCATGTATCTAAGTTATCTTTCATCAGTATATGGATAGCTTTCTTTAATTTAGCTTTTAATGTGTGGATGCACCATTATGAATGCTGTCTGTTTATAAATTTTGCTTGTTTCTCTACTGGGTTGTTGGACTTTGTCTCAATTTTCAGTATCTCTTTATATAAAAGTAAGTTATACAGAGACAAACTGTCTGTGCTTTACATAGCAGTATAGGACCATAAAAATGATGGTGCAAACCGAAACCATGAAAAACAATCTTAATAAACAATGGGGAAAATTACAATTGTTCCATAGCCTTTAATGTTTTTTGTCAAAACAGTAAAAATTGTAATTTATAAATGTGAACATAAATGAAAAAAGTAAAACTAATATTTATTTAGTGTAATGTAATTTAAAACATTAGAAATAATGAGAATAAAAGTGTTTTATTTCTTTTAACTCATAATGTTACACTTATAAATTAACTTGGGAATTTGAGAACCTTGTACCTGTTTCACTGAACTGTCCACGCAGTGTATATGTTCATATGTCAATCACACATTTTTAAATTATGGAGTCTTTAAAAGTTTATTTTAATATTCAGAACACTCCTCTTATTGCTCTTCTTTCCCAGAGTTTCCTTTCCTCTTCACCTTCCCTCCTCTCCATCCATATAAACTTAGAATCTGTTTGGCTACTTCTAGAAAAAGACCTACTGGTCTTTGTAATGGCTGAACTGTGTCTTCTCATAGTTCAAATGTTTAAGTCCTTGCCCCAAATATTTCAGAATGTGACTGTGTTTGGAGATGGAACTTTAAAGAGGTGAATAGCGTAATGGGGTCATTTAGGTAAGCCCTAATCCAACAGGACTGGTCTTCTTATATGAAGAGATGACCAGGACACAGATGAGGGACAACCACGTGAGGACACAGCAAGAAGGCAGCCATCTGCAAGCCAGAGAGAGGTCTCAGAAGAAACCAAAACTGCCAACATCTGGATCTTGAATTTCAAACCACCAGCATTGTGAGAAGATAAATTTCTGTTGCTCAAGTCACCTACTCTGTGGTACTTTGTTCTGACAATCCCAGCAAATTAATACGGTCTTTTTAAAATATCACATTACACGTATAAATTAACTCAGGAAGAACTGAGAGCTTTATGATAGTGAGTTTTCCCATCAAAAACAGAGTTTCTTTCCATTTGTTCATCAGTGAGGTTCATCTGTATAAATGTCAGGTTTGAGAAATGTTGTATCTGCCTGATACAAATACTTTGAAAGTTTTCTTCTTTTCTGTATAATTCTTGCTGGGAACCACCCTGCCTGGTTTCAGGAGCTGTAACACCCCCATGGCTAAGGCTGGGTGAGCGACCTTTGGACCAGAAGCCACTAAGGAGACAAAGTTTATCTCCCTGGCAGGAGCACCACTTCTGCTCTTTTCATAACTGTCCCCCAATGCTTGATCAGTTAGCCAATAATGGGTAAGATTCCCTAAGGGGGGAACGACCTAAGACAGGCATGATCACGTGGAGGCCCCTAGGGAAGTACTTGGGGGGATACAGTAAAAGGGGGTAATGGATCCTCGCCCCCTCGGGTTTGACAAAGCCTGAGTCTTCATTCTGCCTGCGAGAAGTCTCCTATCTCTGGCTGCCTTACTTCTCCTGTCTGACTTAAGCCTGAAACAATGACAGAGGGCGGCACAACCCTGTGCTAGAAAGGGCAGGTTTCTCCAGGTGATCAGGCCTAAGAAAGAATACATAAACACCTGTGAAATGTGCTTTGCTAAAAATGCTCTCAATTACATGATGAAGGTCCGAGCAGGAAATGAGTTTGTGCCCTTAAGTTTTGTAGCCTTTTAGCTAACAGACTCTCACTCAGAATAGGCCCTCAGAGTTCTTTGTATGTTATCTATTGTTTGATCCTTACTGCCTGACAATGTTTAATGAACTTTACCAGTATTCCTGTGCAAATTGAAATGCAGTAAAAGGCCTGTAAAGGCAAGGATCAGGGCGCTCTCCCCTAGAGAGTGTGGCCAGACCGCTCTGAGGTGCCCTCCCCTTGAGAGGGTGGCCGTGCCATCTTTTTTCCTCAGCGCAGGACTTGGTAGTCCGTGTGAATGTCTCATGTCTCATCCATGACACCGCAGACATTGCGGGCTGCTGTCTGCATCAAATTCTAATTAGTTCTTCAAAGCTTTAAAAAGAAAAATTTGGGCCTGATCCAAATTTTAGACCAGCTACTAGCAGATGACTTCTGTACAACAGGAGAAAGGCCTCTCAGGCTTCACAGGGCAAGGGTTTCCGCCTATCCTGCTCCAGTGACAAAGCCTTTCCCATAGCGCAGTACCTCTTCTACCACTAAACCAAATGTGCTTTAGGAGCACTTCTGCCTCCAGCCCTTCCTTTCCATAATTCCTTCACTGGCCATGAAGACGCACAGTCTCTGCCATCCTAGTCATTTTCTAAAAGGTTATGTGTGTGTATAACCTTTTATTTTCGGGGACTGGATGCAGGGTGATGCTTGCTCAGCTAGGAACTTTCTGCATTTTCTCTTTCTGCTTCCTCCACTATTGATGCCCTATTCTATCTTAGCCCTGTTTGCCACACTTCCTATTCAGTCTGGGCCCTGTCTTGCTGGAAATGCATATTTATTGCTGATTTCTGAGCTCAACCCTTTTCTTGTTGTACTGTTGTGGGTTTTTGTGACAGTTCTCTTGCCCTGGCCGTAATGGTCTTAGTTTCTTTGGCAGTACTTAAAATATGAAATTTTGTGGTTTTCTCAGCTTTTTAGATTTGCTGAAAATGTAGCTGGGGCTTGTTTCATCCACTGCATTGCTCTCTGTGGTTTCCAAGAAGGGAAAACATGGGGAAATTATCAACAAAGCTGCTAAATGTTGCCACCACATTCCTACTATAAGTCTTAAGTCCAACTTTTTAAAAGTAGCCTTTTCTTACATGGCATTTTAAAAACCTCACATGATATCTGAATTGTATTAAATGGCCTAGGAAATTATTGTCCAATGCTGACTAAGCATTATTTATTTAAGCTCATTTTCCAACCAGAACGTTTTGGGGCCAATTTTTTTCTCCACCTGGTATATAGTCAGGAAAAAACAAGCTAATTTTAATTATGTTTGTTGCAAAGGGCTACAAAAATATAATTTAAGGCAAAAATAAATACTCTGAAAAACAAATCACGATATCCTACAAATTGAGAATAAACACAAATTTCATGTAAGTGCCTACGACCAACCTTGTTGTCCGTCTGGCATGGTCACAATGATGGGCTGACCTATCCCACTGGTTGGAATGGAGTGCAAATTCCCAAGCTGAATTCCATCTGTGACTATTGTGATGACTTGCTGACCTCCTGAACTAACCACTTGCTGAATTGCACCATCCACAGATTCCGCAGTAACTACTTCCTCCGTGGCCACTACTGGAAAAAAAAATATATACATGTGAAAATCAGTGAGTATAAAAAAAGTATAAACAGAAGTTTCTTTATTGCTTCAGTACCTTTGCCTTCCCTGCGTCTTTCCTTCACAGAAAAGCTTTTACATGGTTTTAAACATCACTGTCCAGCTGTACATACCTGTGTAAACATTACTGACTACAAGTACCACAATTTACAATAAATGAGTTCCAACTATTCATGCATGTGTGTGTTTAAATAAACAATTGCTCTTCACTTAGTTATATGAGGTACAAAATTTATAAGATTTCCTGAGGTCACAAATATGACAAAGTTTCTATCTGCTTAAATAAAATTCCACAGTCCTAAAGATAATTTTATATGTGGTTATACTGCATTTACATTTACATATGAGTTGATAAACATTTCTATATCCAATGAAACATGAAAATTTGTATTTTTCAAGTAGCCAAAATAAACAGTATTCTCTTTTTGGATTATGTAAGCAGGGATTGCCTTGATAATAAGTGGCACACAGATCTAGTATTGTATGAATAATATAACATTTATATAATATGTAATATACTATAATGTTATAGTAATATAATATGATATACTATAACATAATATATTAATATGTAATATATTAACATTTATATCAGTAAAATCCAAAATTATGCTCTTAGTATTTTACGAGAGGCTCAGAGAGTATTCTAGCATCTGAAAACAGTCCCCCTGGAATTGTCTGAGTAAAGAAATCACAAGTTAATACTGTCAAAATCTTTTCCTACAAGCAATCCTATGACCAACTGCTGATCCCAAAAGATAGACACAGGAGCATTCATTGCAGTTTTACTTAAAATAGTCAAAAACTTGAAACAAACCAAATATCCATCAAAAGTAGAATGAATATATAAGCTGTGGTAGATTCATACACTGGAATACCACACAGCAATTTGTGTGACACAACACAAAACATGGATAAATCTGACAAAAAACCAGGCTGAGTGGTATAAACCAGATACAAAAGACACTCTGTGCACTTTTCACTTGCGAACTGACACTGATTATACACACAGGAGCGATCACTGTGTGACGTGTAATCGCTCTGCACGCTTGATGATCTGTGCACTTTCCTGTATGCATGTGACGCTTCAATAAAACAGCATCAAAGGAAGGACAGCAATCAACCGTAACACACTGAATTTTAAAAATCCATTTATCTATGGTAATACCTAATGAAAAAGGAAAGAAAGGGGGAAAGAGGAAAGCTCTTCTTGATAGAAGAATAACATCTATCTAACAAAATAAGAACAATTATTATTGTGACCCTCCAAAATTGTCACTTATCATCCTAATGGATGTTAAAACCACTGGTGAAATCTTTTGAAGAAACAAGACATTTAAATGTTCTCAAGGTATCACACGGAAAAGGGGGGAAGTGGGCCCCAAAAGACCTGGCAGTCCCCACTCTCCCCAGCAGTCATTACAGGACAGCCTGACATTATGTGCCCTCAGACGTGATGCCATGGGGTATTACAAAATACCACCATGTTCTTCCTGGAAATGCTGGCTTGGATCTAATGATTAAGAAACACAGGAATCCAGAATGTGGGTGATCCTGCAGACTGTTGGCCTGGCCCCTACAAAGACTTCCATGTCATGAAGGACAACAGAGGCAACAGGACTATCCTAGACTGTGGGAGACAAAAGAAACACAATAACCAAAAACAATGTGTGAACTCTGACTGGAGCCTGAATGAAAAAGCAGCATTTAGAGGACATATTGGGGACAACTGGGGAAACCTGAATTATAGACCATATGTCAGTAATGTTACTAAACTACTGTTGATGCTTTTAGGAAATAGAATGGAGATTGAGTATGTAAAAGGCTGTCCTTATTCTTGAGATACAGGCTGTTACAGTCATAGGATTACAGTTGAAAGACAGAGTTTATCCTCCAACTTTCCTATGGATTTGAAAACTGTCAACAAAAAATGTTTTAATATAATTAGTCCTGAAAAAAGAAATGACATAAAAACTATTTCTAAACGTTTTTAATGTGTTATATGAGGCAACTCTTTACCAAAAGTATAATTTAAAAAAAAATCATTCTCTCCTCAAGTGCTACCATTCAGACACACAGTTGCTCTGAAACATGCTAAGTTGCTACCAACTCCCAGCAGTACATCATGGGTATCAAAGACCACAGGATTTACTGAAGACTAAGAGAGACCCTACACATATCAACTTTTTTTTTAAAGACAAGGTAAGCACTGGGACCCTAGTTTCCAAGGACACATTCATGGCTCAGGCCTGGCTGCAGGTATTACTGTTTTATTTGATAATCATGGTCATAATACAAACTGCAGAAGATAATACTCAAAATGCAAATAACCTTTCTGTTTTGAGTCCTCTCATTTTTGTTTGCCTTAAACTATAATTAGGCTTTATTACCATGCACTTAAGAAAATTTCAGGAAGATAATTATAAAATAAAATGTAGGGCAAAAAATAGTAATATATTCAATAGAACAACTATTAAGATTTTCAAACACATGAACTATTGCTTTGATTTTTTAAAAAAAAATATCCATATGAAAAAGAAGTGTTCACTCTGATTGAATGTTAACTACAAGTAGTGAATATTTTAAAGCATAATCCTATGTAATAAATTTCTGAGATCACACACAAGGTACAACTCGAAAACTTTCATCTTTGCACTACCTGCAATGATAGTCATTAAAATGATGAAGTCCTTGCCTTTCATCTAAAAGGCTTTCTTTTTAAGTTGTGCTATGGTAAGGAGTTTAAGAAAAAATTATAGGAAACCAATTACATAAGAAGACAAAGTGCCCTCAAGAAACTCTAAGAACACCCAATAATCAGTCAGCTGTTGAAACATGTAAGAATAAACAGAAAGCCTAAAAATTTTTTAAAGTGTTATTAAATATATATATGTATGTATATAAAACATTCAAATAAGACAAGAAAAAACTGTCTTTAAGATGTTCTAAAAGACTCATATTCTACATATAAATATTTCAACAATAAAATAAACTTTATTAAAAATTTTTCAAAGGTATTATGCCTGCAATTGAAATGGAAACTTTATGAAACTTATTCTATAAAGCCAGTATGCTTTTATTGCTCTGTTTTAGGAACAGACAAAAGAACTATGTGCAAAGGAGACCTGACTCAAATTTCACTTTTAGGAGAAAGGAGGGCGACAGCCACCAGACACATTACACATCTGGATAGACAACCTTATTACCAAAGAGCAGAAGGGTGGTCACGGACATCTATTAAATCAACAGATTATATAGGTACGCCACAAGGAAGAATTAGGCCAAGCAAAGCTACATCAATATAGGACTATAGGTTACAGCCATGGTGTTTTATGAGTTTATTTTGAAAGGACCAGACAAACTACACTGCAGATATAAGGCCTGTATCTAACCAATTGTAATTTCTGATTCTCCATTCCAAATAACTTGCAAATCTATTCATTTCTCATTATCTCTTTGCCAAATCCTAATCCATGTTACCATTATCTCTTCCCCAGCTCACTGCACCAGACTCCTAACTAAACTCCCTCCCAGAGCCTGGCAAAGTAATCATTTAAAAAGTCCTGTATAACCTTAACCTTCAACCAATGTGAGTTACTCTCCCACTCACTGGGCTCAGCCTCTGTGGCCTTTTAGTCCTCTGAAATCACAAGCTCTTTCCTACTGCAAAAGCTCCCTCCATGTGTCCCTCTTCCTAAATTGTTTTTCCCCCAATTTTTGCTCCATAAATTCTAATCTAATCTATAAATGTCTCTTCCTCTGGGAAGAGCCTTTAATCCACCAGACTAAGTGAAAATCCTATATTCTTTATACATAGCACTAACCACATTTATTTTTCTGAGTGAATAACTTTATTATTTCATTCTACCAATAGACTACCAAGTTCCATAACAGTTGCGACTGTACCTGATTGTTTGCCATTTTCTCTCTAGCACCTAGCGGATGACCCGGGACATAAGAGATGTTCAATAAAAAAACTGCTGAATGAATGACTAAATAATACTTTTCTCATTGTAAATGAATACCTGTTTATAAACCATAATTGGAAATTTTAGCACAAGAACAGTTTTGAGTTATTCCTTGAACACAAAACCTGATATAACCCCTCCATGAACTTTTATCATTTGTACATTTTTTCATGTGTTTTAAGGTAGAAAAAAAGGGAGTAAGGTTGTGAGTTTCCTGGAGTTTTGATTTTGCAAATAGGAAATACCTTTAACAGAGTGACCTGTAAACTTTGGTAGAGAGATAGGATTGCTTCTGCTTTTTAATTAAAATAGTGTACTACATGGTGATGGTTTCCTCTTATAATACCCAAAAGAAAACTTTTACTTTTCTGTTATCTTCACTTTAGAATAACTTCCAAAATGGAAAACCATCCATTCTTAGAGGATACCACTCCACTCCACTCACCCTGGGCCCCCAACTCCAGCTAAAAGTAGTCTGTTTGCTCTGAAAAACAACAGTAACTGTCTAAATAATTTCTTTACAAATCTCTTATATAACAATTTTTAAACATTTTAACCTAGTCTTTGACTTTTCATGTTTCTTTTTCATTTCTCTAACAAGGTTATTTGTTCCTACTAATGGTAACTCTCCCTCCACCTTTTCCCTAGCTTCAGTGTCCCTCCCACATTCCTAGACAGGAATATGTGAAACTTTACATTTGTTGACAATTCTTTGGAAAAACAGTAGCTGAGAGTTGGCTCTGAAAGAGTTTCCTGGTCATTCTATTTCTGATGTAGAGATATGTAAGCTCCAAACTTAAAATCTTGTAAGAAAATAAAAACCTCCTTGATATATATAGTACCTGTACGCATTTGTAAGTTTGGATGGCTCTGGAAGAAATACAGGAAGAAATGGCAAGGAACAACAGTGAATCACAAGTAGGTCAAAATTATGTTTCTGCCAATGGCAGGCTTAGAACTTAGCATAGAATACATGCTCAGGTACCTTTAAAAAAAATGGACGGGCCAAAAATAAAGAAACCAGCAGTCACAAATTTAATCCCTTCAGTTTCATGCACAAGAAAATACACTATGAGAACACTTCAAATATTTCAGAAATACATGTGTTTTTTCCAAAATTAATGAAATGAAAGCATAAGGAAGAAAAGTATACTTTAACAGAGCCTCTGCAAATCTTGCCAGTCAAAAGAAATGTTCAATTGTGCCTAGACACATAGAACTTACACACTATTTTGAGATGCTAAATCTCTTAAATAGCTAGGTACCTACCACAACAAATCAAATAAAGCAAAAGAATCAAAATACTAAAGAAAAAAAGAAGCCAAAACTAGACTGCAGATTAGACTACTAATATGGTACATACAAGAAGATGAAATATCAGTCAAAACAAAGTATAATTTCTAAAAGTCTCAAGCCTAACAATGTGAACTTCCAGCAAATATAGTAGATAACTACTTAATTTAGAGGTAACTAGAAGACACACATTCCCTTAGTTTAAGTAGGTAACTACACTTAGTAATCTGAATCAATTCATTTTTAATAGAGATAATATAAATTTTCTTTAAACCACGATTTTATCAGTGCTCACTGATCAGCATCTGTTAGATACACAATTTCATAGGAATTCCCAAAATCTTAAAACATTTTTCTACTCCTGGATGGTGTGGTTCAGTGGAATGAGCACCAGCTTGCAAACCAAAAGGTCACCAGTTCAATTCCCAGTCAGGGCACATGCCTGTCTTGCTGGTTATGTCCTCAGCTGGGGGCGTGCGAGAGGCAATGATTCCTGTATCTCTCACACATTAATGTTTCTCTCCCTTTCTTTCTTTTTCCCTTACCTTCTCTCTAAAAGTAAATAAATTAAATCTTTTAAAAATATTTAAAACATTTTTCTAATTTTTTGAACAAAAATCAATGTGTTAGATAACGGTATATATAAATATGGGCAAAGTTAAAGATAGGCAAACCCTCAGTACGCCTATGGATTGCTGGCAGTGAAAAACTGCTGCTCTGTTTTATATTAAAAGTGCTCAACACAACATTCTACTCCAGTAAGAGAAATTTGGTCTTGATCATCAGTGTCATATTTTTGTTTTAATTATATCCTAATTACCTGAAGTCTCCTCCTCAATTACTCAATTCCTAAAAACATTAAGTAGCAAGCACCTAGATATATTTAAGTATTAAAACTATTAAGAAAGCCATTCTTCTCTCCCACAGCTTTTCCTTATTAGAGATTCATCTATGCACCTCATAAACAACTGAATATTAAATTACATATAAAGATGAAAAAATATGGGTCAAATTCTTAAACTGTGGTGGGCCATCAGAATCACCTGTTAAAAATACAGATGTGAGGGCCCCATGCCAAACCTACTCAATCAGAATCCATTATGGCAAAACTGAGGCAAACATGTTAAGATGATTCTAATTCACACAACATTTAAGAACCCTGCTCTTGTTGCCATTATCATTAACTCTCAGATTAACTGAAAGGAGTTAAAATTAGTAGAAAACCTGAATTAGAGACATTTAAAGGAATACAGCATTCTAATCATTGGGTATATAAAGTAACAAGCTAATTCCCAATTCGTTCCAAGCAGAAATTCTTCTAGTTTGTTTTAATAATGTAAAAGAGAATGAAGAGTATTATATTAATGTTGAACTACCTGACATTTTTCTTGAATTACTCCACTCCAAAATTCTGAAGGATATTTTAAACAAGGTTTTAAAAAATTATGTGTATACTTTTAAATGCTAAAATTTCTTTCACTGATTAATTTCCAAAATGAGTAAGTTAATTTCATGTAACAAGACAGGTTGGCCCTAGCTGGTGTGGCTCAGTGGACTGAGTGCCGGCCTGTGAACCAAAGGGTCACTGGTTCGATTCCCAGCCAACAGACATGCCTGGGTTGTGGGCCAGGTCCCCAGTAGGGGGCATGTGATAGGCAACTGCACATTGATGTTTCTCTCCCTTTCTTTCTCCTTCCCTTCCCCTCTCTAAAAATAAATAAATACATTTAAAAAATAAAATCATTAAATAAATTAAAAAAAAACACAAAGTTGTAGCCTCCCTTAAAAATAAATAACACTATTCAGATTTATATATCACCTTCGTATGAGTTTGCTCTTTGTGAGTCAGTCCCACAGGATACACTAACAAAATACTTCTGAAACTTTAAAGCTGAAAATTAAACCTTGGTCAAAGGTCAATGATTGTATCTTAATTCAGATCACTATTGTGAAAACAAAATGAGGTAATGTATATAAAGCACTTGGCACAGCAACAAGCATACAGCAAGAACCCAATAAATATTAATCATTATTTTTCTATACTGCATTATGCCAAATTAAACTTATAACTAATATAAATCATTTTATCATCTACCTGGCCTAGAGCCAGGTAGAGCAAATGATTATTTAATACAACTATGCACAGTAGCAAAGCCTATCATGTTCAGAAACTGAAATATATAATTCCCAACAAAACCAGTTGTTTATTTAAAATGAACATTAGCAACAAGCTCTTCAGAGTATATTGAGATTTATTAAATTACTTTTGTATACTTCTTTTAAATAGATGAAGAATCATGAAGAACTATGCATGGAGACCTAAAAATTTAAATAAGTTAAATACTTGGCAAAATAAAAGTTTATGTGAAAAGAATAAAACTGAAATTATTTACATAAAAAAACTAATAAAAATGCAATTCAATGAGATAATCTAATCATCAAGCATTAATAACTTGCAGTTACATTTGCTTGTAAATATCAAGAAAAGACAGTAATATCATTTCGTGTCACAATGAGAGCATTATAACAGACTAATGCACTTTATGAGGCTCCCATTGGACGACCATTATGGTAATGGAAAAAAAATACAATAAAGATTAAATCAAAAAATAAAAATAAAAGGGAACTAGGTCAAACACAACAAAACAAAAAATAGATTCGTTTTATATGTGAAAGATGGCCCTAATGTAATCATGAAGGTGCTATTTAAAGCCATAGTTCCAGAGTGAAGTGGGTGGTTTCCTAGACTATTACAAGTACCTTCCCTCTCTTTATAGACCATGGCAGTCAGCCAGCCAGCCAGCCTCCATCTCAAATGCCGTTATCTGCTGCTATACTCTGGCTATCTGGTGTCCAAAAGATGTGTTTAGTGTACTACTTAGCTGGTAAAAGTAAAGAATGTGAGCAATACCAGTTAGTACACTGATAGTTCTTATATTTTGGTCTTCAATCATTTCAAAAGGGCAAAAGAGGACTCATGGACATGGACAACAATGGGGTGATTGCAGAGGAGGGGGATATAAGGGACTAAATGGTAATGGGAAAAATACAATAAAAATTGAAGAAAATAATGACAAAAGAGGAGCAGAACATTTATTTCAATGGACTGTTTCAACAAACACACCTTAGAAGTAACAGTCAGAGCAGTGATATAAGACAAAATAATAATTACTCAAATATTTATTTCTATTACAAACTAATCTATAAACATTCCAGAAGAGACCAGTCCACTGATCACCACAAGGTAAACTGCATAGAGGAGACAGTATATTATAGTAGTCACAGACACCACTTGGGATTAGATGTTGAGCACCTTTTTACCCCTTAATAGCTATGGTACTTTGGGCAAAATTATTTAACCTTCACAATCCTCAGTTTCATCATCTATAAAATGGGAGCACTACTTTATTTCCCATATGTTAAGATGTCCTTGGAAAATATATATATAAATATTGCTAAAATGAGGATGAATCTGGCAACTGTTGTTAAAAGAAACTGGAGAGACAAGAGGCAGATAGATAATTTGTCTGAGCACATGCAAATTTATTTGATTATGCACCTCAGCTGAGGTGTTCACACTGGTCGCAATATACTCACCTGAACTTGAACTCAAGTTCTTAAAAGTATCTTCAAAAAGATTCCACTATGATATACAGCATTGAAACAAAAAAATCACTGTGTTCATAGAACATTGTAAGTCACATGCAATACAAGTCTAGTGAAATTACTAATTCTCTCAGACTAGACCACACATAGCATTTTTAAAGACAGAAGGTAGAGAAGTTGGTAAGAACAGCTCATGGAGCCCAAGATCTAAAGGTCAAAACTTCCAGCTGACTTTCAAGAAAAGTTATTTAATTTTCAGATATATACTTTAAATAAAGACAAATATGGACAAGTTTAACCAAGTAGAAACCAACAATGAAGTTAATTTTCTTTGATATGCTTATATAATTCCAAAGATGCCAAAGAGATCTAGGAATAGGCTACAAAAGCAGCATGTCAATATGATGATGCACATAACTGCTAACAGATTCAGAAGAACATGAAGACATAAAAGGCTTAGATTCAAGCATTGACTATGATGCTAAAGAAGCTGGAGAATGGATAAATGTTTATTATCACTAGCTTGTAGAAAAAGACAGCGAGAAAAAGACAAAGAAAAGAGAGATAGGTAGGTTTTCTCCCCTGAAAAAAAAAATACATCTTTCAGTCAACAGCACCTTAAAGAATCAAATGCAGTAATATCTACCTTCAAGCTTTTTGGACAGGATTACATGACATCATTAGGTAAAGAATTTACCACAGTGCACAGCACACACAGACAGCATTCAATGAACTGTTGTAGTTGTTGTTCGTGTTGTTATTACTGATCACACTTTGTGAAAAACTAATTTAAATAATGAATGACATCAAACTATTTTTCATTTTATAAGCATTAGTCCATACATAATGGTTTAAACTATAGTAATAAGAATAATTTGTGGAGTTTTTTTAATTCTCCAATTAAAAAAACATTTTGCTTACATAATAATAATAGCAAACACTATTTTGGTTAAGTATAAAAGGAAACTTTACCTAAATCAACTGTTAATACTGTTTGTCATTCCCCCAATAGTGGTTTTGGTATGCTATTTCCTAGTTCTGTCAGTCATTAAGATTTTATGTCATTCTACCAGGATTGACAAAAATAAAAGTTGTGAAAGACAATAAATTCATATATTGTATATTTATCTATATACTTTATTTATACTAAAAGTCATAGACTAGTAAAACAAAGGCCAAACTGGGTACACAGATACGTTTTCTGTGAACCACAAGATTTGTTTTTTAATTTTAATTAGCTGGCGAGATTTAATATTCTTTTAAAATTCAGGTTTTCAGCTTCTTGTGAAAAAGCAAAATCCAGTAACACTGAGCATGTGACTCGACTCGGTTAGAGCTGAGCAGCTGATGCCCCCTGCCTGGCTGCATTCTCCTCAGAAGGCCATCATCTCAGCCCTGCTCGCTGCAGCCTTTTCTATTACCTCCCAAATCTCCCACTTGTAATGTATACCCGTGACTTGCTTTCCTAACCTGGAGTTTCTGAAGAATTGGACAAGGGAGCAGATGCTTCAGCTAAGGCAGCTAATGTAGCTAATACTGATGTGGAAGAGTTTCCAAACTGAACAGCAGACACACCCGTTTCATCTGTGAAAAAAGAGAAAATAGATTTGAATTTTTAAAAAGCTTAATCTGATATTGTTTTGCTTTACTTGACTCTTAAGTGAGGCCTGGATAATATTAGTTTTGTGAAAAACAAGCTTGGATAGCATTAGGTTTTAAAAGATAATATTGCAGTATGTTTTGCAATATCACCTTTCTTTAGATTAATTTCTCATAAAATTTTCCTTTTTTGCCAATCATACCAAAGAAAACCAAAGTAGCTGAAATATTCTTACCCTCATTCTTCAACTGTCCTTTCTTAAAAGGATGAGTACGTACTAAAGCTTAAAATCCCAACAGCTATCCTATATGCATCTCACTACCCAATGACCTGGATGCACTTTCTGAAGATACCAGACCTGTTAGGTTGACCACCCCTCCAGGTCCAATGATGAACTGCGGCGTTGCAGCATGTATTGTCACAGTGTCAGGACTCTCTGGGTTTGTGTTGATTTGGTTCTGCATAGCAATCTGGGGGACAAATCACCACACGGTTTTCAGACTTATAACCAGAACATATAGCACAGGCTTTCAATGTATAAAGGAACATTCTATAATTTAAGAAGAACCATAAATACAAATGGGTGTCTTTATTTATGGTCTCATGAGAGTAGAGTGGTAAACCAAAGGTACAAATTTATATCCTAAGTTCCATTACGTAAAGCAGCACAATCCCATGAGTGAAGAAATGGTCTGAAAGGCTCTTACAGCACACAGCTGAAAGATACGCTGCTGCCCTGTGACTACAAATTAAATTATTTAGATCAAATTATGTCCTCTACTATATTCAGAAATCTATAACACTACATACATAAAGCTTGTCCTTCCCAATTAAATGTTCTACGTCTTCAACCCTGACCCCTAAACTGTACTCTTAAGAATGAAAGAGTTAGAAGACACCTAGAAAAATTCATTTTTCTGAACATATCTTCAGATGGTCCTAGAGTTTTATTGGGAAGAATAACAAGAAGATATGCAAGAAGAGGCAGTAAGTAAAGAAGATAATTTGCATCAATGTTGTGTGGCTGAAGAGAAGCAATGTTGGCTATTAGAAAAACTTGCCCCAGAGCCATAAATAAAATCATGCTCACAAACAGATTTTTCTGAGGATGGTGAAAAATAAAAGAAACCAAAGAGAATGATAAAGACAGCATCTGCATCATTCACTCAGGGGTCATTATTATGGTTGCTAAAAAACGTTTTATAGTAAAAGTATAACAGACTTTGACATACCATATGGTATCTAAAACCCTATGGTATGCAACAAAAATAATTAATTGAATAAAATGTCTAGAAGGAGAATTCAGGAACTTAACACAGAAATAATCACCTTATCTAATCTTCTAATGTTATGTGCAAACACTATAATCTTACAATCAGGAAAATGAACAGTAACGAATAAAGAGAAAGTGAAAAAGGAAATAGCCTGTCCAAAATAACTAAGTCCAAATGAAAGGCTACAAATTAAATAGTTCAAATCATCCACAAGACAGAGATCCTTTTGTTTACATTCTTAAAATTAGAAGTGAAAGTTACCTGTAATATCTCTGCTAAATCTTCATTCCCATTGTCTATTGAAATATCAAATGCAGTTTTACAAAATTTACTTTGTGTGTGTACATCAGCACCATATTTGATTAAAAGCTCCACCACCTCTTGATGATTGTGTTCTGTGGCCCAATGTAGAGCAGTCATCTTTAACATGTCCTTTGCATTGACATCAGCACCATGCTACAAAAACATTTCAAAATAAGGTATCTCAAAAATATGAAATATTAAAAATTCCTGAATGAAAACACTAGACATTCCACTTTTAAAAATTTGCTACTAATATGATGGAGCATTTTTGTGTGTGTTGAATAATCTATATGCTCCAGGATCACCACACATCTGTCACTTAACCAATATTCTATCATGATGACTTTCCTAAATGCTTTCCTTCTAATTTCTTAGAAGAGCAGCAGTTACTTTTTCAGTCACCCAGCTATAAGCACAAAGGGCTAGAACAGATTAAGAAGTGAAGGAAAACTATGAGCGTTCCTCCCCAAATCCTTTTTAATTTTAGTTCCTTGTTTACACAAAAATATCCTTTGCTTTCAAAACCAGGGCAATATAAAGAATGCAAAGGGAGCCACCTAGAGGTACACTGTCCAATACGGTAGCCACTAGACACATGTGGCTAAGCAGCTGAAATACAGTTAGTGCAAACAGAGATGTGCTGTATGTGTAAAAACACAGTGGAATTCAAAGACTTAACACCAAAACAAGGATGTAAAATATCTCATTAATAATTTTTATATTAACTTCATGTAGAATATTTTTGTATGATTGGGTTAAATAAAATATTATATTAAAATTACTTTTTACTTCTTTTAAGATAGCAAACAGAAAATCTACATGCAAATGTGATTCACATTTGCGGCTTACACGGTATTTCTTTTGGACAGGTTGATCTAGAGCGGAAATTTTCAATCTGTTTCATCTTATGGCATAATTTAATTACCGAAATTCTGTGGCACATCAAAGAACATATATTTTTTGCCAATCTGACAAAAACCAGGATAATTTTGATTGATTCACAAAAAATAATAATTACCTACCCTTTTGCTCCCAAGTGACTTTTAAAAAAATCAGGGGCCTATACCTGTACGTAAGGATTTCTAGTACAAAGAATTGACCAATCAGATGCAATCTTATCATGTGACATGACCAATAAGATACAACTCTATTATATGACCTATGTATCTACAGTTCAAGACAGGGCATTCACACCAGGTGGCTACTGTTGTGTCAGCTGTTGTCATTTTTAAATCTGACAGTCTAAGGAAAAAGCAGTGACGTGCCCCTGACTAAATAATCAAGTATTGCATGTTTTAAAAATTCTTACAGCACACCAGTTGAAAATCACTGATCTAAAAGCTGGAATAAAAAGGATTAAGAATATCTAAATCTACTATTCTCTGTTTCAGAATTTTCTCTTTGGCACTTAAATAATTAAAGAAAAATCCCCTTTGCATTATTTGTTTGTTAGTTAACTATCCAAGCCTAATAATCCTTTCCCATGAGCATTTTAACTATGTTAAGTAAGACAAAACTGTAGTCCCTCACCATGGCAGAGATCGAGGTCTAAGAAATCATCTATTTGACTTAACTAAGAACATACCAAGAAGTGTTTTTATCCCAGCAAAGAAAAACTTTAAGGTAATTTCCATTTGATATGCTTACACACAAAAAATTAGATAACATGAGAGAATAAAAGTAGAAATTCAATAAAACTAGTTTCCTTTGACCTTTTATAAAACCAGGAAACCTTTGAAGGTTTACTTTCAAAAGTAAAGCACAAAAATAGGGAACACATACCTTAAGCAAAACCTCTACTATGCTGGCATGGCCCTCAGAAGCTGCCATGTGCAGTGGCGTTCGGTCCACTTTGGTCCTGGCATCCCTGCTTACGCCAGCGCGAAGCAGCACTTCTGTGGTGGAGTAATGCCCGTACTGTGCCGCCAGGTGGAGTGGAGAAGTGCCCAGCTATACCACAAGAAAAGAAATCCACATTATAGTCACATTTAATACACTCCTATTACTACTTCCTGTTGCATATTTCCTGTTGATATAGCAAACAGATTAATTTACTTGTTTACACAGTAACTGGAAACTCAAAAGAAATAATTTATGCTTTATGACATTCTCTTCACAGAGGCCTTCGAGAATTCCCACACACTTCTCAGTAAAGGAAAAAGGCAAGTAATTCATTTAACTCAAATTTGCTTTCTTCATTATTTTTTTAATCAGGTAAAATAGCCAAAACAAAATTAATTTCATCAGGAATTAGAGATAATTAAGGTTTGAGAAAATTTTCAAAGTCTGTATTGGAATCTTTTCCTTACATCAACCAAATAAAACTTCTTTTCATCTATGAAATTCATATCAAGTAAATGTAATAATGTACATTTTTATATTTAACTGTTCTGTAGGTCTTAAAAATAGGTTCATTAAATACATCAGTGATATTTTTAAACGGGTTCACACAGTCATTTTTCAAGAGAAAAATCTGATCTGAAGTGTACTTGCCAAAGGTTGGTCAGGACAGAAACAAAGTGGAGCCCAGTTCTCCTAAAACTGGTTCCACATTGTCTAGCCACTACGTTGACACCAAATTCACAAAACACAGAGAAAGCACTAAAATGTGAGTGAGGGGAGCCTTAACAGAGGCATAACCTTTAATATGTGAAAATCAGAACTGTATCACATGCATCTAGAGACATAGAAAGTCTAATTACCAAGGCACTGATGTCCCAAAGAATCAACATAGTTCATTAGAACAGGCACTTTGCTAAGACCGCCACTGTAATAATATCAACTAAGGCTTTTGTTTAAGCACTTTCCATGGCAAGCACTATTCTAAGACCTTTATACATATTATCATTTAATCTCGTAACACAGGTACTATTACTATCCTCATTTGGCAGTAAAAGAACTTAAGTAAAAGGGGTTACCAATTTTTGCCTGAAGTCACACCACAAGTAAGAGTCATAATACAAAGCAAGGCATGTGTTCTCACAACATATGGCAAAAACAGAAGTCGTTCACCCTGGGAATAATTATCTTATTATCAATAAAAGCCTTGTATCTTGTCAGGGAAGGTCTAAAAGATCAAAGAAGATTCTCTAACAGTCCTTTCTTTTCTCTATACATTAGAATAAATGTCTAATGTAACTGGCCCTTTGTATACTCAACAATGCTTTGTTTTTTTTTTAAATCACTTATATATCCCTAAATAATAACTTTGGTTTTGCCTATTTTGAACTTTGTTTAAATAGTATCATACTCCATGTATTTCTGACTTACTTTCTTTGGTTTAATAGTATGTTCATGAGACTCACTAACATTGGTGAATTTATGTGTGGTTCACTAATTTTCTCTGCTCTATAATAGTCTACTGAATGAATAAGCCATAATTTAACCAATCTACTGATGAACATTTGGGTTATTTATATTTTTTGTTTGTATGAATAATGCTGCTGCTAAAAATAGTCTCGTACATGTCTCAAATATACAAACAAGAGTTTTTCTTGGAAATGTTTTTAGAAGTTCAATATCTAAAGATATGCACATGTTTGAATTTACTAGGTACTGCCAAACTGTCCCCCAAAATGTTTATACCAATTCACATATCTCTTCACCACTGCTTGGTACTGCTAGACTTTTTTTTTACTGGCTAATCTGGTGAACATACAATATTTCATTCTTTTACTTTGCATTTACCCAACTACTAATGCAGCTGAGCATCTTTTCATGTGTATTGGTCATCTGAACTTTCTCTTTGGTAAAGTAGCATATCAAATCATTTTCCCATTCTTCTTTGTCTTGTCTTTTTATTACTGCCATGGGAATTCCTTATGTATTATCCTATTGTCCTAATGCACTATGGTACCACTATGATGTATCTAGATACGGATTTTTCACTGATCCTGTGGAGATTTGATGGGCCCCTTCAATCTATGAGCTGCCATTTCTCATCAGTCCTGGAAAAATTTTCGACATCATGCCTTAAAATTATTTAATCCCTATTCTCACTCTTCTTGTGGATTAATGATTAGAGACATGTTAGATTTTCTCACACTGCTCTTCATGACTCCTGACAGCTTTCTGTGCTGCATTCTGGATGGGTTTTTGGGTTGGTTTGTTTTTTGTTTTGTTTTTCTTATCTTTTTAGTTTACAAATTTTCTCTTCAGCAGTTCCCAATCAATTAAAATCTTATCTCAAGACCTGATCAGTCTGCTTCTGTTGTCAGTTGTTTCAGTGGTTTATTGTTCAAAATGAATTGTTCCCTTTAGTTATTTTTGACTGTTCATTTTCCTCAGAATTTCATTTGTGGATATAAAGCCTGGATAGAGGGTAGGTGCCTCCAGAAAAAAATATTCATTTGCATCTACCAGCAACCTAGGGTAATCTCTAGTCCAGAGATCACTTTAAATTCATTTTTCAGTTTATGGTTTCACAGAATGCTAAGTATTTGAGTTCGGGACACAAATGTGTGCAAGGAATGGCTTGTGACTTCAATTTTTTCCCCCTTTCCATTTGGTTCCTTGGTTCAAGTCAGTTCGTTTTCCTTGCAGTAACTAACAACAAGGGCAGAAGCAGAAGCAGGTGTTGTGGGGGAGGGGGGGTATTTCTGGTTTATCCTTGCAGTGAAGGTGCATCTCTTTGGGATTCCAGAATTATGGGGGAGTGACTCTCCTAGGAGACTTCTCTCTATGAGCAGCCTCAGTTCTTTGCCTTCAGCAAGTCGTGCCAGTGAGGTGGAAAATACAACAAATGTTCTTAGTGTAAAATTTCTTTGGGTTCTGACTTCCATTTAGGTTTTTCAGGTTAAGACTCTCTATTTTCTAACTCATGGGTGGACTTAAGATTTTTAAAATATTTAATTAAAAAAATCTATCTTTAAAGACAGATGTTAAAATATTTATGGATGCAATTAAATGATTCCTAGAATTTGCTTTAAAATAATATATAACAAAATAAAGTAGATGGGGTCATAGAAAAAACATTCATCATGATTTGATAATTTCTGAAGTTAAGAGTATGCAGGGGTTGATATATGTATTTGAAATTTTCCACAATAAAAATCTTTTTGTTTTGGTTTTAATAAAAGTAAAAAAGAACCCAGGACAAGTAAGCCAAAACCAACAAAATTAAAAATCTGGAATTCTTAGCTTTTACTAGTGGAAGGGTTAATCCAGATTCCTAGCTCCTAGAATTCCCAAAATCATCCCTTTTGATTTAACCCCAGAATTAAATAGAGTTATAGCTTTGTCTTCCTCACAATGGTCTTCTCTAGTTACTAAGAACTTCCCATTCCTTTTTTCCTTTTTTAACATGTTTGCAATAGTTTCACAAGTATCAATTAAAATGCAAACTTTTTTTCCTTTTTAAAAGCAATTATAACATTAACTCAAATCTTTATATTATTTTCTGAATTATAAATTGTACCCAGGCTATTTTTAAGACCTTTAAATTAAATCACAAGCAGCTACATTTTACATTCATCCTCCATTATTGAACTCCATAGTTTAAAAGAAAAACCCTTTGTGAGCGAAATATTTGGGTAAGGTTATCAAGTATCAAAAAATGATATAAACCATTCCCTTTAAAAAACAGCTATAATTCTAAAGTTGCAAACAAATCTGCAAAAGAAATTTTTTACCACTTATAAACACAATACTAAATTCTTATCTGAAAAAAACTCAAAACTGAGAAGAAGAAAAAAACATCATTGTAACCATCATTCTTTACCCAGTCTGTAGTAAAAGGAGCTCCATTTGCCATCAAAATACGAACTTCATCATCTTGACCTGCTCGTGCCGCTTCTAAAAGCTTCTTTCCCAAATCTACCAGGGACATCTAAACAAAACATAGATGAATTTAAAATCTCCAAAGTTACAAAAAGGTTTGAACCTACTGAGCCAATGCAAGGCCCCACTTCTGATATCTATCCTAAAATAAAAATATATAGAAACAGATCAATAAATTATATATGTGAATATGCACATATATATCTACATATGAGGAGGAACCCAAAAAACTGGTATTTATAAAATATTGTGTATTTATTCGTACATGTTTAAACTTCAGTCACCTTCCAAGTACTCTCCACGTGAGCAATACACCTATTGAGACATTTTTTCCACTGCTCAAAAACAGTTTTTGAACTCATTGATTTTGCTGCCTTTGAGTGTTTCTGCTGTATTTGTTTCAACTCTTCCACACTGGCAAAACGTTTCCCTTTGAGATCTTTTTCCTCAAGCAAAACAAAAAAAGGGGCACTCAGAGCAAGACGGGGTAAATAGGATGGGTGGGGCATGGGGGTAATGCCGTTGCTTTGGTCAAAAACTGCTGAACAATCAGCTCAGTGTGGGCAGGCGCGCTAGTAAATCACCCATCACAAAATGGGAAAATGTGTTGAAACAGTCTTCAAAAAAAAATTCACTGAAGCTGAATGCCAGCTGGTACACTGATACAGATGGGTTCCTAGAACACTCACCTAGTGGGGGAAGCCTGTACTACAAGGGGCTCACCCTCCAGAAAAGATCATTCTGGCTTTTTTGGACCCCCCCCCCCCCGCGCCGTGTATGTGTGTGTAATCATTTTTAGAACGTGAACAATCTAAAGATAGGAAAATGGTTAAATTGTGAAATTTGGTAGAATAAGATATAGTAATTTAAGATAACTGCTTTGAAGTTATATAATAACATTAAAAAGTTATGCCATGTTAAGTGAAAAGACACAAAACTAATTTTTTGAATGTCGAAATATACACAACTAGTGGTATGGCTATGGGAAATTCTACGTTCAGTTTACAAAGTTTCTGCAACGTTACTATTTTATCTTCCTAATCTATAAAGTGGATTTTTAAGAGACAAATTATATTGTATGACTGTTAAATAATGAAATGCTGACATTAAGGAAAATGATATACTATTGACTTACTAAAAAGGAAGAATGGAAAAGATAAAGTAAATGCAGGGTATCGAGGACTTAAAATAGCAAACTTATTGATCTGCTTATAAGAACTGCAATAAAACAACAATGAATTGGAACAAATCAATTTCTCCCATAATTTTGAATAATTATTTTAATTATTCAAAACATATATTTAAGTACTCAGGATACTTAACTTACTGTAGTTTTAAAATTCCATGAGCCATACAGCTGTGTAGTAGATTAAAGCAGCTGAATACTTTTAAATCAGTGGGTCTCAATGGTAGAGGGCACTCTGTATACGGAGGTATTCTGGGGATTGATGCAGGAAGGAGAGGGGTGAAGGTTCTACTAGCGTTTAGTGGGCAAGGGACAGGGACACTAGAGGTCCAGCAAGTCAAGGAACAATCCACTATGGCAAAGAACTGCCACATGTCCTGTATGAATTTCAAACATTCCACTGAATATATCTAAGGCTGGAATTTAATATGTAAACAAAACATATTTTCCAGTTATTCATGTATCCCAAATTTTCCAAAGTACAACCATACTATAAATCTATGTTTTATTCAGAACTTTACTAAGAGTTGTTCACCAGTTTGAAAAATCATGTCAGCAATCTCAATGCCACTTGGGTGAGTGAATCAGCAACATAAAAAAATGACACTGTATCACCATGCTTTCAGAGCTATCACGTTCACACTGATTCTGTGCATAGGTGGCAGCCATTTGACTACCCCTTGTGACACCTACTGTAGTCCACTGAATATTTACCTGCTGAAATACACATTTATTATAAGATGCTTTCCTTCTATTTCTCCTGTACATTAAAATTAAGATATAATAATTTTTGAAATTATGCTGATAGGTATTATTAACTATGATTTTCACTTCCAGTTAGCAAAAGGGGCAATATAAAATATACAGTATAAAAAAGCTGTAATGGATCTAATTATTTAGAAATAAAATTTAGAAATGAAAATTATTTAAAAATAAAATACACATGAGAGCAAGTAAGATCAAAATCAAAGGTGCTCTAGTGCTCTAATTTTCTTACCAAGATAATTAGTAAAATTTAAAATAACACTGAAATGTAGCAATTTCACTTCTGTTTCTCACCTGAGGAGAACCACACACATCACAGAAGAACGGCACTAACCCTTAGAACTCAACTGCATTAAGACAACAAAAATGACCAACAGGACAATCACTTCAGAAAGAGCCCTCAATTTACTTGGTTTACTGTTTACACATTAAATCCTCATAATAAAGCAGTATTAGATTTAAACAAAACCATATAAAGACTTGGCAATAAATGTTTTGGTATACCCAAATAATCAAATAAAGAATATAATCCAATTCAGTGTATTTTAATGAAGGTTTAAAACACACTGCAAATATACTATGCATAATAACATTAAGTGTCATGTAGTTGTTTTCCCTTTCATCTTGAGAAACCAACTGAAAAACCCACTGTAATAAATTCCATTTTTAATTCCTTTACTACTTCTAAAGAAGCTTATCAGGTTTTGAGACAAAGCATTATTTTTTAACTCCAATTAAAAGGTATTTTAATAAGATCTATAGAGGAACTTCAAAATGTCTACAAGGAAAATCTGCGTTTGCTTAAAATTACATGCTGAGAGGGCCATCTAGTGGTAACAGGAATTACAAATAATTAAATTTTGCTTTTAATTTCTGTAATTCATAGCTCACAGATCGGTTGTGAACTTATACCATCTCCTGGACATGAAAACTCTCTATAAAATTGTAAAGCACTAACTAGTTCCATTTGAATTGTTACTAGCACTATTAAAAATGAGTATGAATGAAAACACTTAGAAAATATAATCCAATTATAAAATCCTTAATAATAAACCTTATCTCATTAAAACTTTTGAATAAAATATCACTCCAGGAGTACCATTATAAATCCAATTAAATTCTTCTAAAATTTATCAAGCAATTTAGCACAAGGGGGAACCCCCCCCAAAAAAACAAACCCAGAATTTATTTATTAAGAATTGTGTATTTATTCTTATACTTTTAAACTTCAGTCATCTTCAAAGTACTCTCCCTTTGATGCAATATACCTTGTTGAGATGTTTTTCACACTGCTCAAAACAGTCTTTGAATTCATTAATTTTGATGCCTTTGAGTCCTTCTGCCATTTGTTTCACCTCTTCCACACTAGCAAAATGTTTCCCTTTGGAGACTTTTTTTCATACCAGGAAACAACAAAAAATGTCCTTTGGGAAGAGGGGAGAGATCTGGTGAGCAGGGAGGGTGGAACACAGGGGTCATGCTGTTTTTGATCAAAAACTGCTGAACACTCAGTGTGGTATGTGTAGGCGCCCTCATAAATCACCCATCATGAAATGGGCAAACAGGATGAAATAGTCTTAAAAAAAAAAAAAACACTGAAATTGGTGCAGCCTCTCACAATAACACCAGCTGGTACACTGATACAGATGGGTTCCTAGAACACTCACCTAGTGGGGGAAGCCTATACTACAAAGGGCTCACCATCCAGAAGATAACTCCATTTTGGGGGGATGCCCCCTCATACGTATGAACCAAAATCTTTTAAGATATTCATAATCTTTGACCCAATAACTTCACTCATATAATCTATCACAAGGAAACTATAAAACATAAATATTATAAAAGTAATGTTGTAAGATCAGGAAGAATTGCAGTGCCCTAGTGCAAACAATAAAAAAATAATTAAAATACATCATAATGGAATATTGTAGTCTTTTAAAAATTTTTTTTTACTTTTTATTATGAAAAATGTTGAGCAAATATAAGAGACACAATAGTATAATAAACTGCCACAGAGCCACCACCTAGCTTCAATATTATCAACTTATGTCCAACCCATTACTCATGTACACATTCTATTTTGAAGCAGATATTGAACATATTTTATGTCTGTGATTTCAGTATTTATCTCTAGAAAATAAAGATACCAAACTGAATTCAAAGGTTTCAAAATAGAACTGAGCTGTCCAATACAGTAGCCACTAGCCATAAGAAGCTACTGATTATTGAAATGTAGCTAGTCCAAAATGAGGTATAAGTATAATGCATCAGATTTTAATAACTTAGTACCAAAAGGAATATAAAATAGCTCATTAATAGCTTTTATATTGATTACACGTTGAAATGGTAGTATTTTGGATATATGAGGTTAAACAAAACACATTATAAAAATTAATTTTGCCTATTTCTTTCAGACTTTTTTTTAATGTGGCCACTAGAAAACTTTAAAGTAAATATATGGCTTGCATTATATTTATATTGGACAGAGCTGTCCTAGAAACATCTTGAAGGCACCAACTCTAGAACTGCTGGGTACAGCCAAGATTGTTGTACCCAGCAAAGCCATCACCTAGAATCAAAGGGCAAAGAGCTTCCCAGACAAGAACAAAATGAAGTTCATCATCACCAAACCATTATTATATGAACTGTTACAGGGACTTATTTAAGAAAAAAAAATCTAAACTATTAACAATAAAATGGCAATAAATACAATTAAATCTAAGTGACAAATTAAGCAAAGAACAACAAAGAATCATACATAAGGAAAACATTTTGATGGTTTCTAGATAGGAGGGGGGTGAGGTGAATGGGTGAAGAGGTGAGGGGATCAAGAAGTACAAACAGGTAGTTACACAATAGCAATGGGGATATAAAGTACAGTATAGGAAATGGAGTAGACCAAGAACCTATAGCACAACTGACAAACACAAGGCCCGCAGGCCAAATCTGGCCCTCCGCCTCGTTTTACCCAGCCCAGCACCTTGTTTCTACCCGGTGGCAGCGCCCAGTTCTCACTTAACTCTTAAGGAGTAGTTACATTTGTAGAATCCTAAAATTACATTTGGCCCTTTGAAGGCAACCGTGAGGCCGATGTGGCCCCCAGTAAAAATGAGTGTGACACCCCTGACCTATAGCATGACACATGGACATGGACATGAACAACACTGTGGGGATTGCCTGAGGGTGTTGGCAGGTGCTGCATGGAGGGACAGAGGGGGAAAATTGGGACAACTGTAATAGCATAATCAATAAAATATAATAAAAAATAAAAACTATAGGACATATGCATGGCTATGGCCTTTGGCCTTGTTAGACTTCACAAATTCATTTGGGGATAAAGGCACCCATAGATTCTACTAAATTCTCATCTTTGCAATCCACTATCCCTTTACCCCATTTAACTACTAGTCTTTTTTAGATCACATGTATTTATTCAAAAAAAGAGACTGACGCTTGAGAAGAATAGAAGCAGAGGGTGAAAATAACACTGGAACTCTACTGGAACCAGACCAGTAGAGGGTTTCAAATTACACAGAAGCATAACTTACCTGCTTACAATAAAGTGAAGCCAAGAAACTGAAGGATGTGAGAAGGACAACAGTAAACCATCAATATCCTACCCACAGTATATTGTGTAAAAATGCAGCAAAAATGCAGTAAAGAAAAAAAAAGAATGCAAAAACTTTGATCCATTCTTTCCAAGATTTCTTATATTCATTCCTTCCTTGCACTACCTCTTTACCTCATACCTTAAACATTACAATGGCCTCTTAGCTGACGTAACTCTAGTTTCTTCATTCTGCTGTGAGGCAATCCTCTTATAATAAATTTTCATTCGATTCAAACATTTCTGTAAGTTAATCTCTACATAATACCTAGCCTCGAAGGATTCACCATCTAGTAGAAAAGACATACAGTGTGGGGCAAAGTAGGTTTACAGTTGTGAGTAGTGAAAGAGTTTATTCTTTTTTTAATCCTCACCCAAGGATATGTTTACTGATTTTGGGAGGGAGGGAGAAAAATATCTATGTGAGAGAAAAATATCATGGGTTGCCTCCTGTACACACCCCGACCAGAAATTGAACCTGCAACCTTTTGATGCATGAGATGATGCTCTAATGAACCTAGCCACCCAGCCAAGGCAAGAGTTTATTCTTCTATTATTGTTTATTAATTATTATATTAATTTCCTACTTTGCCCCACCTTGTACCTCTCCTGATTCTCTTGTCTAAAATTCACATCGGCACAACCATTTGAAGAACAATATATCAGTATTTAGTAGAGTTAAAGATGTATCTATACTTTGACCCATGAATTCCAATGCTGGGAAGCTAGCCTATTTCCTTGTGTCCTCTAAAACTTGTACACAGGAGAGGAAACATGTATAAGAATGTTTCAGAAACATTCTTTGTAATAGGAAAAAAACTACAAACAATTTAAGTGTCCATCAACAAAAAATGTTTATTATAAATCTTTCCAAATAAAGTATGTGCATACATGTATGTGTGTACGTGTATGTATTCACACACTCCCATGTGCCCATCACCCACATTCTAAATTAAAAGTTGCCCATCTTGCTTCATCCTACTCCTTTACAAAAAAAATGTACTTTAAATCTAATACATGGCATTTGGTTGTTATATCCCTAAATCAATTTTATTCCAGAAAAATTTCCTTCCCCCATCTACCTCACCTCTCTTTTAATGTCCCATGACATTAAATGACCAGTTCACTGATATGTCATGTTCTGGGTTTTTTTGATTGTTTCATTTCTCTTTCATTCTTTCATCTCCCAAATTCTTATAAACAGAGTTAGTCTATAGTTGACTAAATTCAGATTTTAAATTCTGGACAAAAATATTTCATAGTTGATGCTATATACTTGATATTGAATCACATCAGAAAGCACATTCTTATAAAGAAGCCAAAGAACTTACATGAACTAAAGGGGGGGATGCTAATGGGAGGGGGGATACAAGGCAGAGGGAGATAGAGGGGAAAGAATTGGACAACTATAACAGCATAATCAATAAAATATACTTAAAAATTATTACAAACAAATAAAAAAGAAAGCACTTTTTTGGTTCCTTTTTAGTAATACTAAGATTAATAATTAGGTTGTTGATAGCCTGATCTTTCCACTGTAAAGATATATTGTTTTTACTTTGAAACCAAGAAGTACTCTGTGGAGTGTTACTCTGGCACCATGTGAATATTCAATTCCCAATGAACCTTTTGCCTAACAGTTTTAACATCCATTAATGATCCTGGCCCAAACCAACTATTTTATAACAGGCTGTAACAAATTGTGACTTTCTTTTTTTTAATTAAATCTTATTGATGATGCTGTTGCAGTTGTTCTGATTTCTCCCCCTTTACTCCTCCACCCAGCATACCACAATCCCTCAGGCAATCCCCCTGCCATTGTTCATGTGCATGGGTGTAAATTCTTTGGCTACTTCTTAGGCTGCTCCATTTCCTATACTGCATTTTACATCCCAATGGCTATTCTGTGTCTACCAATTTATACTTCTTAATCCCCTCACCTCTTCAGCCATTTCCCCACACGTCTCTCCCATCTGGCAACCATCAAAACACTCTGTGTCCATGATTCTGTCTCTGTTCTTCTTGTGTGCTTAGTTTGTTTTTTAGCTTCAATTTTTGATACATATATATTTATTGCCATTTTACTGTTCGTAGTTTTGATCTTCTTTTTCTTAAGTAAGTCCCCTTAACATTTCATATAATAATGGTTTAACTCCTTTAGTTTTTTTTTCTTGTCTGGGAAGTTCCTTATCTGCCCTTTGATTCTAAATGATAGTTTTTCTGTGTAGAGCAATCTTGACTATAGGTCTCCACTTTTAATCACTTCGAATATTTCTTGTCAGTCCCTTTTGACTGCAGAGTTTCTTTTAAGAAATCAGTTGACAGTCTTATGGGAACTCATGTGTAGGTAACTAACTGTTTTTCCTTTGCTGCTTTTAAGAGTCTTCTTTATCTTTAACCTTTGGCATTTTAATTATGATGTGTCTTACAGTGGGCTTCCTTGCATCCACCTTGTTTGGGACTTGCATGTCTATTTCCTTCACCAAATTAGAAAAGTTTTCTTTCATTATTTTTTCAACTAGATATCCAATTTCTTGCTCTTTCTCTTCTCCTTCTGATGCAATTGTTAGACCTCTTGAAGTTGTCCCAGAGGCTGCTTATACTTTCCTCATTTTTTAAGATTCTTTTTCCTTCTCATTGTTCTGATTGGTTGTTTTTTGCTTCCTATGTTTCAAATCATTGATCTGTTCTCAGCTTCATCCACTCTACTGTCGTTTCCCTGTAAATTGTTCTTTATTGCAATTAGTGTTATCTTTTGTTTCTGACTGGATCACTTTTTTAAAATATATTTTATTGATTATGCTATTACAGTTGTCCTGTTTTCCCCCTTTCACTCCCCTCCACCCTGTACACCCTCTCCCACCCATATCCCCACTTTAGTCATGTCCATGTGTCATACTTATAAGTTCTTTAGCTTCTACATTTCCCATACTTTTCTTACCCTCCCCCTATCTATTTTCAGCCTACAATCTACGCTACTTATTCTCTGTACCTTTTCCCCCTCTCTCCTCCTCCCACTCCCCTGTTGATAACCCTCCATGTGATTTCCATTTCTGTGGTTCTGTTCCTGTTCTAGTTGTTTGCTTAGTTTCTTTTGGTTTTGCTTTAGGTGTGGCTCTTAATAATTGTGAGTTTGCTGTCCTTTTACTATACATGTTTTTTCTTTATCTTCTTTTCTTAGGTAAGTCCCTTTAGCATTTCATAAAATAAGGGCTTGGTGATGATGAACTCCTTTAACTTGACCTTATCTGAGAAGCACTTTATCTGCCCTTCCATTCTAAATGATAGCTTTGCTGGATAGAGTAATCTGGGATGTAGGCCCTTGTCTTTCATGACTTGGAATATTTCTTTCCAGCCCTTTCTTGCCTGTAAGGTCTCTTTTGAAAAATCTGCTGACAGTCTGATGGGAACTCCTTTGTAGGTTACTGTCCCCTTATCTCTTGCTGCTTCTAGGATTCTCTCCTTCATTTTTACCTTGGCTAATGTAATTATGATGTGCCTTGGTGTGTTTCTTCTTGGGTCCAACTTTTTTGGGACTCTCTGAGCTTCCTGGATTTCCTGGAAGTCTATTTCCTTTGCCAGATTGGGGAAGTTGTCCTTTATTATTTGTTCAAATACGTGTTCAATCTGTTGTTTTTCCTCTTCCCCTTCTGGTACCCCTATAATTCGGATGTTGGAACATTTAAAGGTGTCCTAGAGGTTCCTAAGCTTCTCCTCATTTCTTTGAATTCTTATTTCTTCATTATTTCTTGTTTGGTTGTATTTTTCTTCCTTCTGGTCCACTCCATTGACTTGAGTCCCAGTTTCCTTCCCATCACTATTGGTTCTCCGTGCATCTTCCTTCATCTCTTTTATGGTAACCTGCATTTTTTCATCCAATTTGCACCCAAAATCAACCAATTCTGTGAGCTTCCTGATCACCAGTGTTTTGAACTATGCATCTGATAGATTGGCTATCTCTTAGTCACTCAAAAGAATGAGCCTTGGGGGATAACTCTGTTTTTCTATTTGAGACATGTCTCACTCTCTCTCTCTCTCTCTTTTTTCTTGGGGGGGGGGGTGTCTGGTCACTCCTGTTACGGCGAGGGGCGGAGCCTTAGGTGTTCACTGGGGCTGGGCACCCCAGTCGCTAGATTGTGACGTTGTATGTGGGGGCGGGGGCGGAAGGGAACAATGGCGGTATCTCCGCTCTCCTGGCACCTCAGTACCTCTCCTGGGATCCTGGGTTGAGCGCTCTGCCCTGGTCCACAATTGCCACCACACTGGGTCCGCCAGCCACCACTTGCGTACTCAGGGTCTACCCGCTGCGATCCTGCATGCCCTGGATGGCTAACGCGCTCCCAGTTGCCTTAGGCGCCTTGTTCTCCCTTCTATCCACTCGCGCCATGTGCCCCGCCCGGCTCCTCCTCTCCGCCCTTCCTACCGGTCTGGATGAACGGGTCTACTTCAACTTTTTGGCTGTCTGACTTCCATTCAGATAAATTCTCTATCAGTTCTGGGTGTTATTCTGCCTCTAAATTGTTGTTGTTCTAATCTTGGTTGTGCGTGGAAGTACGGTACGTCCACCTATGCCTCCATCTTGCCGGAAGTCAAATTGTGAATTTCTAATTCTATGATTCCTCCTATATTTATTATCTGGCATGCCTCATTAACTGTATACAGTTTCTACTAAAAAGGTACTTCAAATGCTTATTCACCAATTTTCAGAATAAAGAATAGGTATAACAGCCACCTCCATTTTAAAAAATATTCTTATTGTTATATGTTGTTTCAATAAATTACTCTTATTCTTTTATTTCAAACTGTCCCAATTTTGGCCAATCAGAGCCCCTTCAGGTTGGCTCTTTTCTGTCTTTGAAAGCTTTCACACTTCAGGCACAAGGTGTTCTAGGCTCACCATGTATTTTCCCTGCCCTAGTCCTGAAATCAGACACTGCTTTGAGGAGCCCTGGATTCTGAGTAGAAGTATTTGAAGACCAGCATTGGAGTAAGAGAAGTGTTCATATTTACCAAGTGACACACTTGCTTTCAGGTTTTCAGTGAACAGAACTATGAAAGAAATATAGATAGAATAGAATTCTATCTATCAGAATAGAGTTAAGAAATACATTTTAAATCATAAGTTGATACTGACATAATTCAAATTAACTATCAGGTTTTTTACTTAGCTTCTTTCATGTTATATCTCTATTGGCTTCTAATATATAAGCATAAAAACTTATTGGCTTTATTCTATAATATTTATCAACTGGTATCAAAATAAAAATACCAATATTATAACTAACAGTTAAATGAATGAAGTTTAAGCATTCTTTTTGTCCTTAGCATATACACCATTTACTGTTGAGCTCAAAAGTCACTTGATTGTGTTTTTCTCCATGTATTTAAATAACTTTTTAAAGGTTCACTTGTTTAGGCTTGTTCTCAATTTTAGGAATTGCTTTTATTTTGAATTAGTTTTAAATGTGTAACATATTTCCAAAAATCAAATGTACCACTGGTGGGGAATACTATTAATGGAGAGATCATGCATGTTTGGGGGCAGATGGTGTATAGGAGATCTCTGTACTTACCCCTCAATTTTGCTGTGAACCTAAAACTACCCTAAAAATATTGTCTTAAAACATCATTTTAGAGTTAACTGGGGAACTGTGTACACTGCCTTATGATGTAATGATATTAAGGAATTATGTTGATATTTCCAGGTATAATAATGGTATTATAGTTTATTTATATAATTTAGAAATAAAAGCAATATATTTATGGATTAAATAATGTAATGCTTGAAATTTTCAAATAATTTGGGGATATATATGAAACTAGATTAGTCACGAACTGATCATTTTTGAAGCTGGGTAATAAATACATGGGGGCCTCATTATACTCTTCTTTCCTTTTATATATTTAAAGTTTATTATACAAAGAGCTTTTAAAAATTTATCCTCCTTCTAGATAATACAAGGATCTTAGAACCTAAAACCCCCACTTACCCCTCCTTTATTGTCTTTTAATCCATTAGATATTTTTACTGTTTTATGTCATCAACTTTCATTTTCCAAATATGTCATTTTCTTTACCTTTCAGCCCTTCATACATTTTATTCCTCATATGGCTGTTTATATTTAATTAAAAATTCAGTTTCTCAGTCACACTTGCTACATTTCAAGTGCTCAATAGCCCTATGTTGCTTATGACTACAATACTGGACAGCTCAGATAATATTTCCATCATCACAAAAATTTCTACTGAACAGTGCTGGTTTAAACGATCTTTAATGGGTGAGAGGTTGATAACATGTTTTTGTCTAAAAAATATCTTCACTACATCATCATTCTTTAAAGATATTTTCACTGAGTGTAAAATTCTAGGTTGGGAAGCTTTTTTCTTTTTTTTAAATTTTATTCATTTTTAGAGGGAGGGGAAAGGAGGGAGAAAGAGGGAAAGAAACGATGTGTGAAAGAAACATCCACTGGTTGCCTCTCGCATGTCCACAACCAGGAGGCCTGGCCTGCAACCCAGGTAGGTGCCCTGACTGGGAATCAAACCAGCAACCTTTCAGTTCACAGGCTCAATCCACTGTGCCACACCGGCCAAGGGAACAAGCTTCTTTCATTTCATATTGCAGATATTTCACTATCTTCTGACTTCCACTGCTGTTGAGAAGTCATCTGTTAATCTAATTCTTGTTCTTTTGATGATTATCTTTTCTCTAGCAGCTTTTAAGATTTTTCTCTGTCACTGGTTTTTTGAAATTCCATCAATATGCCTAGGTGTGCATTTATTTTTATGTTGATTAGGCTATGTTGGAAATATTGAATCCTGGTTTGGTATCTTTCATTGCTTCTGGAAAATACCAGCCATCATCTCTTTAAAGTTCCCATTTTCTCCTTCTTCTTCTTCTGAAATTTTAATTAAGATCTTCTTACTCCATGCTCCATCTCTCTTACCGTCTTCTACAGTTTCATTCTTTTTCTTCTTCTAAGCTATGCCCCAGAAATTTTGTCTGGTCTATATTCCATATCAATAATTTTTCTGATGTATCCAATCTGCTGCAAACTACATCATTAAGTCTTAATTCGGTCACTGTATTTTTTAAAGATTTTTATTTATTTATTTTTAGAGAGAAGGGAAGGGAGGGAGAAAGAGAGGAGGAGAAACATCGATGGGCCAGAGATACACTGATCGGTTGCCTCTCGCATGCCCCCAACTGGGGACCTAGCCCGCAACCCAGGCATGTGCCCTGACTGGGAATCAAACCAGCAATTTTTTAGTTCACAGGCCAGCACTCAATCCGCTGAGCCACACCAGCCAGGGCCAGTTATTGTATTTTTTATTTCCAGCAGTTACATTTGTTTTTTATAAATCAACTATGTTTACAGTGCCACTTTTTTTTGTAGTTTCCTATTTCCTGTCAAGTTTGTCATTTATTTCTGTAAACACAGTAAGCATGGCTGTTTTATTGTGTACCTTCTAATTCTAATATATAATGCCTATGAAAATATTTTTCACTGTCTGTTGTTTCTGCTGGGTTTTGCCTATGTTTCCTTGTATGCCTGGTTATTTCTGTGTGTGGTCAGTGTCCTTGAAAAATTATTTGTGGGAATGCCTAAGATGAAGGAACATTTTCCAGGGAACACTTGCATTTGCTTCTGCCAAGCTCCTAAGGGACACTACCAGTCAGGGAACAATCCGAATTAAGTTATGACTTAAGGTTCTCTAACCTTGCTAGGCTATGGCCACAACTTTCTAAAGATTTTTGTTTCCTTTTTCTTTTTTTTCTCCTACTCTGCTCAGTGCCAGGACAACTTGCCTTGAAGTCCCTTGATGTTTGGCTGGGAGGCAGGCAATGAAAGAGGAGGTGGAGTTAGTTCTGGTCCATCCTTACCTCTCAGTTGTAAACATACAGAGTTTAATGTTTCCCTACTCCCATATGGAATAGGAAAATATATCTTGTAAGACTTTACATGTCTATATGTTGAGTAGGTTATGAGTCTTGATTTCTTTCTGCCTTACCCCACAAAACTGATGATCAGAAATCTAAATTTCTTGATGTCGGCAAACATATTCAGGGTCAAAGTGGCTTCAGTTCTCCAGGTATTCTGCTAACCTCTCTTGGTTTAGGCTTTCTTCCAGGATTTGATTCACCAGACTCCCCTATCTTTTTAGTTTTTCAAAGCTTGAAAAGTAATGTACCTTCTCCAGCATTTTCAGTTGTTTTCAAAAAGAGCACTGGTCTAAAGAATCTAGCCCACTGTTACCCTTATGTAAGATATAGTCTGAAGTAGAGCTAACAAGACTTCCTGATGTTTTTTGTAAAACACTGGCTTGTGCCAGTGTACAAGAAAAAGGAATCAATGATGACATCTAGGTTTTTTTTCACAACTTGGTGAAAAGTAGGATTACTTACTGAAATAAAGATAGCAAAGTAAAATAGGGTGGATCAGGTATTAAGAATTTGGCCCCTGACTTGTTAAGTTTGACATGCTTTAGCTAGGTTATAAATTTCTTGTGGGTAGAGACAGGACTTTTTTTAGTGTCATTTGCACCCATAAGTTCTTTAGAACAGCGCTGCACATATAGTTGGCATTCAAGTAACCAAGTATCTCTCTACCTCAGCACTAAAACATTTTGGACCTGATAGTTCCTTGTTGTGGGAGACTGTCTTCTGCACTGTAAGATATTCAGCAGCATAGGGTATTTAGCAGCATCCCTGGTCTCTACCCATTAGATGTCAGTAACACCATCCTCTCCTCCATTTTATAATATCAAAAAAATGTCTCAAGATATTGCTGAATGTCTGCTGGGGGGCAAAACCACCCCTAACTGAGAACCACTAGTTAAATGTTACCTGAATTAAAGTTAACTTCTATCCATTATGCTATTACCACCCTTTTACTCAACTGGACACATTAAAGATATAGAAGAGGTAAAAGTCCATCCAAAGCCCAAACTGTAGTCCAAACCAATTCAGCATTTCTCAAGCTGTGCTTCCTAAAGCTCCAGAAGAAGGCAGTACTGAGAAAGGCAGTGGGTCAAGAGGTGATCACAGCTTGGATGTGACATAACAGTTTCACGCTCACTTAAACAAAAATTACCTCCAACTGTTACAGGATTCTATATATAACATTATTTGTAATATTTAAAGCATTAAAAAAAAGCTTTTCCAGTAAAATATCTTCCCTTCAGATATAAAATGGTTAAAAATTGAAATCTCAAGCAAGAATTACTTAGTTGCTTTTTATTGCTATTCCATACCCAAGTCTCTGTTAACATATACTCAGAAAAACCTACTGAATTCATTTGCAAGTCCTGACATGCATGTGCTTTATCTATGTTTTCCTTTTACTTTTTGACTCTAGCCAAATATAATCAGGTAAAAGTCATTTGAAATAAATCAAGACCTCAACAATCAGATTCCGTAATATAACTTATTGAAATAAATTTTAAACCCCAAATTATATTGCAAGAGCTCCTTTTAGGTAACACCCAACAATGTTGTGACTCCTTTCCTCCATTAGGGTAAATCTGTCTTACATACAGTTACTCCCAAATGTACTGCAAAAATATTCTTGTCCTCTACTGCAACCTTCCCCTAAATCAGTTTTAATATTGTTTTAAAAATTACAATTAAATCTCATCTACCCTAAAGATCACTTCCTCATTCAAAGCTATTATTATTTCTTCATATTTCAGATAACAAAAGGTGTAACTGAATTGGAACTATGCTGATTATCAAGTTCCTACATTCCATATAAGCTATGTACTTGTCATTTATACAGTCTCTGTTTCTCTATCTGCATTCAATCCGTGCATACCAATGTCCCTATTTCACTGTAAAATTAGGACATCATTACAAAACTGTTCTCTATGAAACCTAGAATATAAATAAATGTCTATAATCTAAGGGTAAAAAATATTTATTGATGACTATTTAATATTTACATGTAAGGTAAGGTCAAGTTCCATATCTAAAGCACACAAAGTATATACACATACACTAAACTAAAAAGGAGTAAGAATTTTTCAATTTGCATGTCTAGAACTTCCAAAACCTAACCTTCCTCCTGTACTCCCTGACAATGCTACCACCCTCTCTACCTCACAAATCAGAAATATAAGAGCTATCTTCAACTCCTTCTCCCTCATGTCTCTACATACAGTTCATTGGTCATCAAGTCCTTCACAGTCTACTTCACATCTCTTTTTCTCTTAACCTCTTTTTTTGATAGATAATTCGAGTATTTTCATATAGTTCAAAAATCCAAACAATGTACACACTGAAAAGTCTTAATGAAAGCATTTACACTACTTCCCACACTCCTTCTAGCCACAATAAGTAACCACCTTCACAAGCTTCATAGATGTCCTTCCAGTATTTCCATACTTACCAAAAGACAGCATTACTACATACCATTCTGCCCTTACTTTTATTTAACACATCCTGGAGATCTTTTTTCCTATTAGTTCATAGAAAGCTTCCTCATTTTTTTGTACAGCTGCTTAGTATGCTGTTGTGTGCATAAGCCTTATTTTATTATAGATGGACACTTCTGCTACTGTAAGCAACACTGCAATTAATAACTTTATAAATGTATCATTTAATTTCACATAACTGTAAAATAAATCCACTAAAGCAGAATTATTGGAACAAAGATAAATACAAATGTAATTTTGACAGATATTGCCTAACTGCCCTCATATCATTTTTAAATTAGTCAGTCCTTTCCTCTCCATTCTCTTTGCCACTGCATTCTCCTTCCTGTATTAATGAAGTACCCCTAAGTGATCTCCCATCCTTCTCCAACTACTGTCCACCCTATTGCCAAACTGATTGTTTTTAATTAAGTTTTAAATATACACTATAATCTTCTAATTTTAGAATGTTAAAAATTATTGAAAAGGCTTAAGTTTCCTATGATCATCCCCCTCCTTATTTCTACACCCAAAACCCAACCTATATCCACTACCCGTGAGTTAACCACTATTATCAGTTTAGTATTTATCTTACCAGACCATATTCCTTGCCATTGCATGAATATAACACAATATTGATTTAGATTTTTTCTTATTTATAGAAATGCTATCATACTGCATATACCGCTCTACAATTTATCATGCAATGGGTTATGTAACTTACTCATTTTTTTTGTTACATGTTCTTCCACAGGATGAATACACCAATTTACTTGCTCATTTTCCTACGTATGACCAGTTTTGCTTATTTCCCCATTTTTTGTTATTATAAATAATGCTGCAATGAACATACCTATACATGCCTCCTTATGCACACAAAGAATTGTCTAGTATAGAAAGTGGACAGATTTGTTAGGAATAGCATTTTAAATTAATACATACTACCACCAAGTACTCACACCAATTTATACCCCAAAACTGCCTATATAATTTATACTCCCACCAAGTTTATAGTATTTATTATTATTTTTCAACCTAGCCAATCTTCCCATTACCGAGCTTTCTAAAGTTCTACCTGTGATGGGTGAACAAAAAAATTGTCATTCTGTTTTAATATCTATCTCTCAAATTACTTATGAGATTGCATACCTTATCAAATGTTTGTTGGCCTTATATTTCCTTTTCTGAAACTGCCACCTCACATTTTTAAATTATTTTCCTATGTCACTTTCTTTGTAGGAGTGCATTATATATATTTCTGGTTTATTATGTATGTTGAAAAAATTCTTCTCAGTCTGTTTAAAATTTCTACATTTTAAACATAGTCCAAGTCTTAAACTGTGGTCAAATTTATCAAAATAGCTTTCTAAAACATATATAATCATGTATTCCAATCATCTCTAGAAAACACTAGGATTTAACCACATGTATATATAACTTGAAGTGAGAAATAATTAAGGAGTTAGCCATTTACCATTCTACCTCATAAACATAAGTCCAAGAATTAGCCTGAAATGTGAATCTCCCTTTTCTTAAGTAGGTCTCAATTCTCAAATGTTTCTTTAGAGTGAATTTCACATTACAATGGGTGAAAGTTTAATGTTTGAAAAACATTTTTGGGGGGTGCAACTTCACCCATAAATGTAGGCCAACTTCTTTTAGAGCACAATTGAGAAAATAGTGCTATGTTTCACCACTCGAAGAAAAACTAACTATATTGGACTTATTGAAAGATGGTATCTTTATTTCCCATGTGGCAATTTCCTACAAATAAATTTGACTATAGATAATTTTCACCTAATTGCAAAATCCTTTAATAAGTGATGACTCCACTTAATGGCATTTCAGACCATTAAGGATCTGGCCCAGACCACACTGCAACCTCACGAACTCACCACTTTCCCCTAGGATTCTCATACTATTCCTTTATGTTATTGTGCCTGAGAAGTCTTTTCCTTATCCCAATTTACCTGACCAAATATTCATATTCTTCCTTCAAACCCAGTTCAGACATTACCTCCTGAACAAGCTCCCCTTGACCTTCTCAGCAAAAAGAATTAATCATTTCTCTCCTCTCTCATTGTGCTCTGAGCATACTTCCATTAACATACAAATCCCACCATATTATGAACAATTTGTTTACAAGCTCCCCTCTCCCATAAGCTTCAAGAAGTCGGGCAGGGTTTATCTTAGTCATAAGGATATTTCAGTATCTCGCAATCTCTAGCATCCTACTCAATAGCTATTTGCTAAATTAAACAAGTCCTCTCTAGTCAGCACTATAGCAAGCACTAAAAACCTATACACAAAATAAAATTGAAATTGTACACATGCACACACACAGCAGTGTGTATCTATACTAACAATGTAAAATACATTTCTTATTGTGGATCATAGTAAAAAATAATTTGAAAGCTACTTCCATAACTGCTATGAATACAGAAAAGCTTTAAATTACCAAATAAAATGACATAATTAAGGAAGACTTCTTTAATTAATGTCTTAACCATTTGAAGTGTGCACTACCTCTCTAATCTCGTCTATCACTCTCCCTTATTTTTCTGCCCTAGCCAAGCCAAACCTGTTCCCACCTTAGGGTCTTGGATGGACATGTTTCCTTTCCCTAGAAAGCTCTTCACTTAGATAAATGCATCCTTTACTCCTTCATTCCAGACACCCAAACACAGAAGCTTTCCTCATCACCTAATATAGCAACCACCTCCCCCCTTCTATGCCCCTGTTCAGCTTTATTCCTTTTCACTACACTCATTACCACCTGACATTTGTTTACAGTGCCCCTCCCCCACCCCCACCCCCAATGTCAGCTCCAAGAAAACAGAGACTTTGTCTTCTGTTTTGTTCATTACTGTAACACCAGAGATTAGAACAGTGCCTGGCACAGGGCAAACATTTCTGAACAGGCTTTGACAGACAAGGAAAAGGAAAAGGAAAAGGAAGAACACATGGAGCTGTGCCTGAACATGGTATATTACAGAGGAAATATGAGCTTGATAATAATGTTAAGGAGTAAAAAAAAATAAGGTTAAAGAAGAATATAATAAGAAAAGGTTTGAAAACCAGAAAGTAGAGTTTGGACTTTATTCTGTAGACCATTGGGAGTCATTCAACATATTGAGCAAATGGTAATCCATTCAAACATTTATTCAGCACAAGTTCAATTCAGTTTGCTTGGCACAACGCTGAGTGCAAAGGTCAATACCACATGTTTTCTCTTCAGACAGCTTAGGTTTAGTAACAGTGAGTTCAAAAAAGTTTTAAAAAAATTATTCTGGCAGACATACGCAGGATGGATTTGGAGGAAGGAGACTCAAGTTAGAAAGGTCAAATAACAGGCAATGCAGGATCCCAGGACAAACTGAAATCCAATAAAAAATAACCTCAAGAATTATGCTGACTGCTGGATATAAGAAATAACGGAGAACGTACATCACAGAAAACTTTAAGATTCAAATGTGATGATGGTAAAACAAAGAAAATGGAACAGACTGGAAGTTGGATGATAATAAATCTAAAAGTGATGGAAATTCCTTTAGCCGCCTATTGGACATATGCAGTAAACCATTAGGAGATACAAACCTGGAGAGGACTCATTTAGGAGGCATCAGCATACCAAACATCCATCTGATAGAAGACGGAGAGGAGAGAGCCAACTACTGAAGGGAATAATGACAGTGGTCAGAGGATCATGAAACAAAGAAAGAAACAGAAAGTAGTAGTCAGAAAGGAAGACCAGGATGGCACACAAACATGAAGGACAAGTAAAGAAAGAATGTTAAGCCTAGGTGAAAATCAATATATTCATTCCTGCACTGCATAATGATGTTTCAATAGACAACACACTGCATACACAATAGAAGTCATGTAAGATTATAATGGAGCTGAAAAATTCCTATCACCTAGTGTTGGTATAGCAGTACTAATGCCATGTGTGTGATGATGTTACAGTGCTACCAGTCATATAAAATGTAGCACATACAATTATGTATAGTGCATAATACTTGATAATGATAACTATGTTACTGGTTTATGTATTTACTGTAACATATTTTTTATTATTACATTAGAAGGTACTCTTTCTACTTATTAAAAAAAAAGTGTGTGGAGTTTGCACTTTCTCTTTCTACCAAAGACTGTGCCTCCCTGCCTGAGCTGAAACACACAAGATGTCTCACCAAAGCAGAGGGGAGCAGACCAGCGCAGTGCAAAGCAGACTGAGGTGGAGCACAGCAGAAGTGTCTAGCCTGAGTGGGCCTGGCCCCAGGGCTGTTCTACAACCATGCTGTTTTCACAGCTGGGCTGTATTGCAATTGAGCTGTTCCACATTGAATAAAGCATCCTTCTTCATCACACACACATACAAAAACAAAGTTTGCTGTAAAACAACTAGCTGTATTATGCGCGCAGCAGCCACATACATCTCATGTTTACTGTGTCTCTTGATTGCATCATTTCTTCTTCTTGATTTAATCTCACATTGTTTTGTACAGAGACGAGTATAGGCTTGTAGCCTAGGAGCAATAGGCTGTACCATATAGCGTAGGTGTGTAGTAGGCTAGACCACCTAGGTTTGTGTAAGTGCTTCACATGATGTTTGCACAATGATAAAATCACCTAACAAATGTATCCTCTCCATTAAGTGGCACATGACTGCTTGAGTAAAATCAGGATGAAGGTTAATACCACTGGCAAGAAGGATGTTTCTTAAAGTGATAGTCTGAAATACGACATTACATAATTGCAACAAGTTAGGGAAGAAGTAAACAAATTGAGGGCAGCAATTTTAACTAACATCTTTAAAATTTTTTTTGTAAGAGAAACAAAGGAGTAAACTGGAAAGAAGAGTAGTGACAGTTAATCACAGTTCATTTTTTTCCTCCCCAAATAAACAAGTATGTACATATGAGGGTAGACCAGCCCTCCCCTCAAAAAACAGAATTGTCTTCTGGAGGGCAGGCCCCTTGTGGTACAGGCTTCCCCCAGTGGGTGAGCGTTCTAGGAACCCATCTGCATCAGTGTACCAGCTGGCTTTGTAAGAGGCTGCATTCGGCTTCAGTAAATTTTTCTTGAAGACTGCTTCAGTGCATTTTCCCATTTCATAGTGGGTGATTTACAAGTATACCTGCCCACAACAAGCTGAGTGTTCAGCTTTTTTTGACCAAAAACGGCATGACATCCACGCTCCACTATTGATTCTTTCATGTTTTGCTGGATAAAAGGAGTCCGCAAAGGGAAACATTTTGCCTATGTGGAAGAGATGAAGCAAAAAACGGCAGAAGCACTAAAAAGCATCAAAATCAAAGATGACAATGTAGGAAGCCATGGATCACCTCTTCACAAAACCACATCAAAATATAGAACAACAATCACTCAGAACCATCAGAAACTGAGTTGAATGGAAGTCTGACAATTACGGAATTAAAGAAACCACATCCATCCAGACTGGTGCCATACATGGCAAGCTGGTGCCATATGTACAACTCCACCAACCTAGCTAACACTGTTGGACCTGCTTTGGAGATGCCCAGAGACTCTGCCCCACCCAACTTACAGGCCCACCCAAGCTGCTTTTCCATATGAATGGCCGATCTTGGTTCCTGCTACAATTTCCTAAATCCTCTCAAACAAGCAACAACCAGCTTCAGTAAGCCCTAGCAGCAGCCAGCCTAGATCAACAGCTTGGCTTTGCCTAGGAATCTCCAGGGCAAGTACAAGTAGCAGCCATCTCAGATTGCTTTATAGCTCAGTCAAGGGTCCCCAGGCAACACAGGTGGGGGCTGACCCTGGCCTGCACCACCCAGGAAAACCCTGGGCCAGCGCACCCAGTGGACAACTACAGTCCATACTGGAGCACCACCACCCTGCCCTTGCACAGCTGATCCTCTACAGAGAGTGGAGATTGGTGGTCAGTGATCACTGCCAGTCTTTGCAGCTGACTGGCCTGAGTAAAACCCTCCCACTGACCTGACAACAGCAACCAAGGCTCAACTACAAGAGGAAGAAGGTACTAAGCCCACACAAAGGGTGCACCTTGAGTACCTAGCTTGGGTGATAGGGGAGGCTGTTCCACTGGACCTTACAGATCTAATGTAGATAATACATTAGACCACATTACCAAGACACGGAGTCAAAGCAGCTCTATGTAATACATAGAAACAAACACGCTGCCAAAATGAGGAGGCAAAGAAACATGGCCCAATTGAAAGAACAGATCAAAACTCCAGAAAAACAGCTACACAAATGAAGATAAGCAATCTATCAGATGCAGAGTTCAAAACACTGTTTATAAGGATGCTCAAGGAACTTAGTGAGGGGCTCAAGAACATAAAAAAGATCCAATCGGAAATGAAGGATACACTAACTGAAATAAACAATTTTCAGAGAAACAACAGTGGAGTGGATGAAGCTAAGAATCAAATCAATGATTTGGAACATAAGGAGCCAAAAAAATAACCAATCTGAACAACAAGGAAAAAAAAAATCCAAAAAAAATGAGAATAGTATAAGCAGCCTCTGGGAAAACTTTAAAAGGTCCAACATTCACATTATAGAGGTGCCAGAAGAAGAGAAAGAGCAAGAATTTGGAATTCTATTTGAAAAACAGGGAAAGAAAACTTCCCTAATTTGGTAAAGGAAATAGACATGAGGTCTAAGAAGCAGAGTCCCAAGCAAGATGGATGCAAAGAGGCTCACTCCAAAATATATCATAATTAAAATATGAAGGGTTAAAGATAGAATCTTAAAAACAGCAAAAGAAATTAGTTCCTACAGAGGAGTTCCCATAAGACTGTCCACTAATTTTTTATATTTTAATATTTTTTAAATTTATTTTCAGTGAGGGGGAAGGGAAAGAGAGGGACAGAAACATCAATGTTAAGAGAGAATCATCAATCAGTTGCCTCTCACACACCGGTAACCAGGGACCCAGCCCACACCCAAGACATGTGCCCTGACCAGAAATGGAACCAGCAACCTTTCAGTACACAGGCCAGCACTCAATCCACTGAGCCACAGGAGCCAGGGTTATCAGCTGATTTTGTAAAAGAAACTTTGTAGGCTAGAAGAGATTGGCAAGAAATATTCAAAGTCATGAAAAGCAGGGACCTACAGCCAAGATTGCTCTACCCAGCAAAGCTATCGTTTAGAATCAAAGAGCAGATAGAGCTTCCCAGACAAGAAAAAAACTGACGGAGTTTATCATCACCAAATCATTATGATATGAACTGTTAAAGGGACTTATTTAAAAAGGTCAAAACTATGAACAATAAAATGGTATGAAATACTTATCTATCATAATTTAATGTAAAAAACAAAGTAAGCAAACAAGAACAGAGACAGAATCATGGATACAGAGAGTGTTTAGTTGGTTGCCAGATAGATGGAGGGTGTTGGGGACAATGGGTAAAGAGGTGAGAGGATTAAGAAGTACCAATACGTAGTTACAGAATAGCCATAGGGATATAAAGTACAGTATAGGAAATGGAGTAGCCAAAGAACTTATAAGAGACCCATGGACATGAACAATGGTGTGGGGATTGCCTGCAGGAGTGGGGGGTGCTGGGCAGAGTGGAGCAAAGAGGGAAAAATCAGGACAACTATAATAGTGTAATCATTAAAATATGATTAAAAATAAGTAAATTAAAGGCATCAAAATCAACGAGTTCAACGCCCTGGCTGGCGTAGCTCAGTGGATTGAGCGCAGGCTGCAAACCAAAGTGCCGCAGGTTCGATTCCCAGTCAGGGTACATGCCTGGGTTGCAGGCCATGACCCCCAGCAACCACACACTGATGTCTCTGTCTCTCTCTCTCTGTCTCTCTCTCTCCCTCCCTTCCCTCTCTGAAAATAAATAAAATCTTTTTAAAAAAATCAACGAGTTCACAAACTGTTTTGAGCAGTGGAAAAAATAGCTCAATAGGTGTATTGGATCAAATGGAGAGTATTAATACTTTGAAGATGACTAAAGTTTAAACATGTAAGAATAAATACACACTTTTTAATAAATAAATTCCGGATTTTAGGAATCTAAATGATTCCTCATACTTGAAATGCAGAGAACCATTGCAATTAATGATCAAAGTGACTGAAACCAAGGAAAGGTGTGGCAGCAAGATTCCTACAAAAGCAAAAGATTCTATTAATACTTCTGTTCAGTTTACAAAGATGGAAAAATATTTTCCTGATGACAATTTTAAAAACTGTGCAAATTTATATTCTATTTTCTTTTTCAATTAAGTAGAATCAATGGCATCTTTTGAGGGAGAGGAAGAAGATGAGACAACAGAAAAATCTGAGATTTACAAAATAATTGCCAGGAAGTAGCAAAGGCTCATTGAAATTGTTAAGCATATATTTAGCATGGCAAAAAATATTTTCATAGTCATTCACCTTCCTCCACAGATACACTGCAACCTATAAGGAAAACAGAGAAAATAGTGGAAAGATTTGACAAGAACCTAGTAAGATATGAAAGAGGTGACTCATGTCAAGTTCAAGCTTTATCTCGTACATATAGGAATAAGCTAAGGGCAAGAAATTGAGGGTCCCTAGAACAGAATAGATAAAGGAACACAGTAATCACATGGGCAAAGGTAAAAGAGTTCACACAAGCCAGTTCAGATGTAAGGAAAGTATTTTAGATCATTCACTTACATACCTACCGTTCACTATAATCTGAGTGATTGTATGACTCCTCCACCCCTTAATTTGTATGTTGAACTCTTAATGCCCAAAGTGATGGTATTCTAATACCTTCTAAGGTGAGGCCTTTTGGGGAAGTGATTAGGTCGTGAAGTGAAGGCAGATAGATCATGAATGAGGTTACTGTCCCCTATGAAAGGAAACCTGAGATAGTTCCTTCCACTATGGAATTGTACAACAGAGATGTCTACAACCTGGAAAAGGCTTCTCATCACAACCCAACCATGCTGGTGCCCTGATCTTAGTCCTAATAGCCCCCAGAACTACAAGAAATAAATTTCTGTTGTTTATAAGCTCAGTCTCTGGCAGTTCAAATAGACTAACACAGCATTATTCACAATAGCCAAGATATGGAAGCAACCTAAGTGATGATGATCAGTGAGTGGATAAACATGTATATATACACAATGGAATATTACTCAGCCATAAAAAATGAAACTTTGCCATTTACACCATGGATGGACCTAGGATATTATGCTAAGTGAAACGTCAGCCAGGGAAGGACAAATATTATATGATCTCCAATGAAAAAAATGAAAGACTCCTAACTATTAAGAACAAACTGATGACTGACATGCGGGAGAGCACTGAGGGGATGGGTCAAAATAGTAAAGAGAAATAAAAGGTACAAACTGTTATAAAATAAATAAGTCATGGGGATATAATGCACAGCATAAGGAATACAGTCAATAGCGTCATAACACTATTTACTTAAAACACATAATAGATGGTCACTAATCACGGTGAGCACATCATATATACATGTTGAATAAGTATGTTTTGTACCTGAACCTCATAATATTGTATGTCAAGTATATTTTGATTTAAACATTTACCTGCTTAGATACATGGTAAATTCTGTAGACACAAAGGAATACAGGACTAAGGTTTTTTGCTGTCGTTTTGTTTTTGTGACATCCTGAGAATCTTTATTGTAGCCAAAATATACTCACCCACCATATATCTAAAAGCAAAATACAGCATGATTTTTCCTAAGGGAATACATTGTACTAAGAACAGAAAATGAGAATAAACAGGGGAGTGAATATGAAAAAAGTAGAGAAAAAGTTCATTCTTATTGCCCCTTCCCCCCACTCTAGTCAAAATTACTTATGAATGGATCACGATTTCCCTTGTTTTCAAATTATCTTAGGAAAACATTTAGAATTACAGCAAACACAGCATTTATAAGTGAATTTATGTGGAACAGTTGTCAAAGTTCAAAATACTACAAAAGATCTTGAAAAGACAGTGGAGTATTTCACATAAAAAAACTGAATGATCAGGTCAGCCAGGCCCAAAATGATAATGAAAACATGAAAGATTAATTTGGGCCATGTCAGTCTTCTTGGCGGAGGTAAATTATATAGATGAGAGATGGACAGATGAACACAAAGGCCAGGCCGCAGGCTGTCCCTTAAGATCATCTAATTCCTCCTCCATGTTTGGGTATAAACTGGCCACTCCAGCTCCCACAATAATTAGATTAGGAATCAGCACATGGAAAATGCTAGGATAAATGTCTCCAAAAATGTGGCCCATTAATGCCAAATAGCCTAGGAGTGGGCACACAGTCATCATCTGTTCTATACAATCTTTGGGTAACAGTGGTGAAAGAAATGAAGCAGAAACCAGGACTCCAGCATAAAGTTCATGTCACCAGCATATAGGCAATGGACAAGTCCCTCACATTGTTTTCCTGGTTCTTGTTATTCTTTAAGACTGTGATCATACAATTACGAATAAAGAAAGCAAGGGCAAGCAATACAGTCAACTGTAGAAACAGAAATCTTATCTCTGGAACAAAAACCTCTGTTGGTGTACCAGCAGTGTCCAACCTGCGTCCTGCCCTGTGCTGCTCAGGATAGGTATGAATGCAGCCCAACAAAAAATCATAAATTTACTTAAAACATGAGATATTTTTGTGATTATATGTCACAATGTATTTAATGTGTGGCCCAAGACAACTCTTCTTCCAGTGTGGCCCAGAGATGCCAAAAGTTTGGACACCCCTGTAAACCAATGAAATTCCAAATGAAATCCCAAGCAAATAGCCTTCAAAGTGATAAGGAAAATCAAACACAGAATGGACACTGTGCCTAGGATATTAAAATTTGAAAAAAAAAAAAAAAAGGAGGGCAATTTGACATTGAGCAGTGGCGAGAGGAGTCTTATGAGGTAAAAGGGCACTTAAGCTTATTCCACCACTTTTCAAACTACTGAGGTCCATGTCACAGGCGTAGAGGATCACAGGGCCACCGCTGGGGCGGCCATTCCCTGCCCTTGGACGAGTCAGAGTTGCTATGATTGGTATTCAGTACAGCATCCGTGTCATTAATGTGATAAATAAAGCAGAAAATACACTTTCTAGCACTAAAAGCTAGACATAAGTACCTAATAAACTATCATTGTTCCAATTAGAGACACCAAGGAGAAAAGGAGACTCAACCACTGCCTGAAAGAGGCAAAAAAATATCTGTGATATTCCCAGGCAGTGGAATCCATAGCATTTTTTTTTTAATCAAAGGAAACAGAAGTGAACATTTTCTGATATTTTCTTTTTAGTTTTTTAATTTTTTAATTATGGATTACAAAGCTATATAGCATGAAAATGTGCTTTAATATTAAAATAGGACTCAAAATTTAATAGTCTATAGGTTCCTTAACTGCAATTCCAAAATCCAAAAAAGCTCTGAAACCCAAAATTCCTTATGTAGCAGTAAAAACTTTATTTGAACTGACATGAAGCTATTTATAATCTTATTTACCCTGTTTAATATAAACATTCATACATTTTCCTGCAGAAACAGTAACATGTTTAAGGATTCTGTTGAAAAGTTACATAGCATTATTACCTTGCCTATATCTGAAAAATTTCTCAATTCCAAAACCTATTAGACTCCAGGGGTTTTGGTGGGCTATGACCCTATAATATTGCTAACATTTATTGAGTTATCAACTATGTGTCAGACACTGTTCTGATCACTGTTTATGCGGTAACTCATTTAATCCTCCCAACCACCATATGGGAGGTGTAATTATCCCCATTTTACAAAGGAAGAGCTGAGGCACACAGTGAATAAATTACCTAAAGTCACACAGCTAGAGTGTAACGAGACTAGAATGAATACAACATTTAAAACATTACACATAAGTTGAAGAAAACATAACCAAATAGAGAACAGCCCTGGCTGGTGTGGCTTAGTGGATAGCGCACCAAACTGCAAAACAAAGGTCCCAGTTTGGTTACTTCAGGATGTGTGCCTGGGTTGCAGGCCAGCCCCTGGTTGAGGCAACTGATCAATGCATTTCTCACACATCACACATCAATATTTGTCTCTCTCTAAAAATAAAAATCTTAAAAAGATAGAGACCTGATTATTATGGTAGAATGGTAGAAGTCAGTGATATTTTTCTCTTGTCAATTAACATATTCTATAATGTTAAGGAATAAAACAAAAAATGCACATTTCATGCAAATATAAATTCTCATTTGTGTGAATTCCTCTTGTATCAACTGTATAGTATAAAATCAAAACTCCTAACCTTATGTTAACATCTTTAATTTTTAATTGACATATAACATCTTAATTTTTATTTAATCTTTTAAATTACAATACACAATACATATTCCTAGAAGTTCAGAAAATGTGAATAAGAAAAAAAATCACCTATAAATCTACACTCAGAAGTAACCACTGAACAATGCAAAAAAGAAAAATGACTCATGCATGTGGACAACAGTGTGGTGATTGCAGGGGATTGGGGCATTGGCGGTAGAAGAGGTTATATGGGGAATAAATGGTAATGGAAACAATACAGTAATAAACTGTTTTAAAGAATTTATTTTATTAAAAAAAGCACATATCTTTACAGATGTCAGTATGTTTTGTTTCTTGATCAAAATGGATTAAATTTTTTTCACTTCCATATACCAAGACATCTTTTCATGTCTTTACATTCTTCTAACATCATTTCAATGACTAGGCAGTACCCCACTGTAGGGATATAGCCCAGCAATTACTGAGATATTCAGGCCATTTACAATACCACAGCATAACCACCAAGAGTCTCTGGCTCTGGAGTCAAAGTCCTGGCTCTACCACTAACTACCACCTTGTGAAAGTTACCTCATCTCTCTACAGCTCAGTGTTCTCTTCTGAAAAATGGGTATATTACCTACTTTATGATTAATGGGGGCTTAAATATTGTAATGCACAGCTTTTATTATCAACAATGTTGCAATTGGTGTGCTCACAAGCTACCAATTTAATAGTATCTTTATTACATCAAGGTAATTTGGAATTTCTACATCAGAAGGCTTTTGAGTCTGTCAAATTGCAGATGGATTTAAAGACCTCATCAAATAGCTCTCACTTAACACTTCCCTTTATCAAGAAAATAAAAACTATGATCCAGTTAAGCTAACCAGCTTGTTTCACTCAATTAACTCTTGCTCTTCTACTTTTGTACCTGCAAACTAATATTTTGTAAATTCTCAGTTTGTAGGGAACTTAAAGACACCAGGCCCAAATCTTCCCTTGGCATATCAGTTCTTTTACCCTGAAATACCTAACTTTAACACTGTCAGTGACAGTGGACAACCTACCACCCAAAACAATATATACTGACTGTTTTTTAAAGAAAAGATTTTATTGACTTTTAGAGAAAGGGAGAAATACATCAACATATGAGAGAAACATTGATGGGTTGCCTCTCAGCACACCAACAGAGGATCTGGCCTATAGCCCAACATGTGCCCTGATCAGGAATTGAACCAGCAACCCTATGCCTTGGGGGACAATACCAAGCCTAATGAGCCCCACGAGTAGGGCTACATACACTGATTTGAAGAGTATTTGTTTTAAAGAATGCTGAAATCTGCCTCCTTCTAGCTTCTATGCACTGATCTGAGTTTTCTGGTCAGATCAAACCTTATCTTTCTGTGTGACAGATCTCCAAGTATTTATAGACAACTATCATTTCTTGGATGAGCTTCTCTTCCTTGGGGCCAAACATGGTTTTTCAACCTTTTCTCCTTTTCATTTCCCCCATGATCAATGTCCTCTGGTTTTTTTAACTTGAGTGTCTACCACCTGGGGAACTTGAAAAAACCACAGTGGCCCACATCCTTTCCTACTTAAGCTTGGACCTCTAGATTTATTTAATTATCATGCCAGGTGATTCTGGTATCAGGTTTTAGAATTGATACAAGGTTCCACTTATGATAGCATGCTACCTAAAAATCTGACATAATGTCTCAGGTATAATACAACCAGTGCAAAGTGGGGCTGACATCATGTTCTTTATATATGATGTCCTACCAACTTGAAGAAGACATTTACCGTAGAATCGACATACACTATAGAAATATTATACACTAGTATAATATTCTAGCTTCTAGTGTATAATATTTCTATAGTGTATGTCGATTCTATGGTCAGTTAAAATAATCTTTTGCACATTCTCTGTTTGTGCACTAGTATCTCAGGCCCTAACTGCTAACCTTTACAATCACTCCCATTAAAAGATAAGAGAGCTAGGGCTAAGAGTTTTAGATTTCTATTTCTAAGTGTATCAAGGGCCCTGCATATGGATTTACCTTCACTGGAAAAATCACTTCATGCTAAGCCTCTACACTTATATCATGGACATACTTAGTCCAAATAAAGGTATACTAGCCCACCAAAGACTGAACTGACAGCTGATTACACCAAAAGCATCTTCTCTGCCCAGAGCACCGTTGTTAATTCTGTGAGGTACACAAGCCCTAATACTAACAGATTTAATAGATTTACCTTCTAGAGAGCATGATGGAACAAACATCTTCAGACTTTTTACTAATTTTAGCTATAGATACATTAGTGTTACAGAAATATACGAATACTAGTTAGAAAGCTGTAGAATCAAAGAAATGATACTTATTAGGAAAATAAGTTGTCCTCAACTCTTAAGTTTTGTTTGGCTTGTTTTTTAATGTTTGCAGAGAGAGAGAAGCAGTGGAATCCATCAGTGAGTTCATCCTAGCTCAGGCTACTTGCAAAGGGACACAGCACCACCACAAATACACACTCAAAATAAAGTGATTCAAAATTCTATGGAATAATTTCTGAATTCCTTATGAGTTGTTTGCTTTACTTGTTAATATTTCTAACTTATGAGATACTCAAGGTCATACATCTCAGAGATGAGGAAGGTAGGGGCAAACCAAGATACAATCTGATATTTTCATTTGAACAGCAAACATCAAAAATATACCTGGCACTTTCTAACAATTACATGAAGAATGACCAGATGCTTCCTGTTGATGGAACATTAGAGAACTACAGACTGACAGAATCAGACTAGAGTTCACAGAAACAACTGGAAATGAATTTAGCTTCATTTCAAAATCATCAAAGTATGGCCTTAAATTTTCACATATTTACAGTATAATTGCCCCCCCAATATAGAATAACAGAACTTTTAAGTAACAGAGTTAACTTGAAGGGTAAATATATGCACTACAAAAGCATTATCTCACCAAAGGTTTCACTGAAGGATTCCATTTAAATCTAGAGCTCCTACAGTGCTTTGAAAGGTGTCCATCTTCAAAAATTACATTTACATACAAGGTTTCACAAACACATCTAATACAGAACTCATGTTCCATCTGTGTACCTTATTAAAAATAAGTTGTGGAATTAAAAGTTAAGTTTAATTACTTAAAGTCTCTTTAGACGTCCCTGAGTCTCCAGGATCATATGTAGATTATGCAATCTTTATTCCTGTTGATGTCCATGCATCTAAATCCCAAACTGAAAAAAGATAAAGAAAGCCTAAGAAGAAAGTATATAAATCAGTCTTCTTAACCATATTTTTAAAATGTGTCTGGTATAATACCCTGATTTGACTTGGGGGGTGGGGATGTTAGAAATGACACATTTCTCAGTTAAAAAAAAAAAGACATGAGTATACAGTGGATTGTTCCCGACGTTACATGAGACCACAACAAACTGAATGCAGAAAGATTTAGGAATCTAGCTATCTTCCAACCCGACGTTTAAAGACTTGTAGAAATGCAAAACAATGTCACTCTTTGCTCAATGTGTCATTTATGTTAACATGTAATGAGTTTATTTCGGTTACATACTTAAAGAGGAAAACTAAGGAAAATAAAGCTGTCTCTAGTTCACTTAAATTCAAAGACTGGGCCAGAAAGTGTAAGTGTCAAGGGTGATGGTTATGTCACCGAGAAATTTAAGTCAAGTCGGGTGGGTCTATATGTGAGAGAAACTATCTGCAAAAAGAATTTTTGACCAGTAACTTCTACATAATGAATTCTTGACATGGAAAATTACAAGGATCCTTCCCTAACTACATTAAATCATTTTCCAGATAAAAACTGCACTTCAGAAGTAACTTGCCTGAATCCAGACAGCGACTCAGTGTCCAGAAAGAGCACTTAAATATTTCCACATTACCAAGCCCCCTTCAGAAGCACTGTGGTCTCTGCCTCTCCCGTGAACAGATGTCTGCTCGCCACAGTCCAATCAGGTTTAAAGCAAGAGTATGTGTACTGCAAACAAGCTTAAAGTGGGAAAACACACAAAGCGGGCCTACATCATTCCTTTGGTTTCAGTTTTCACGTTGCACCCCTGAGGCTACCCATGTTGAGGCTGTCGATTCAACACGATAGGAAAGCTTCAACGAAACACACTTAGACACACTGATTAAGTCTCCAGGCAGAAATGAACTGGCAAAATTCTCAACTTCTTTCCCGAAGCCAAGCACCCGCAGATCCCGGTGGCCAAGTCCCAAAAGCAGGTCTCAGCATCCAGAGTAGCAGGCTTCGTCCCCACAGGACTCCAGTCCCCAAGGCCAAGAGAGTCGCCGCGGCAACCCAGCCGGGAACGGGACCGGTTCTCCGGTTAACCCTGTCTGGACCGTACGCTCCCGCCGCGGCCCGAGCGCCTCCGCGGCACAGCGCACCCGGAGCCAGAAGCCCCTGCCGCCCTTTTCCCGCTCCAGCGAGCCCGACAGAGCCGTCACGCCGCCCAGACAAAGAGATCCGCGGCTCCCGAGGCAGCGGACGGCGAGGCCGGGCCGCGCCTGCCTCTCTTCCCCGCCCGCCTCCCGACGCCCGCAGAGGCCCCACCGCCCGGGCCCGACACCATCCCCGTCCCGGGGCCGCCGCTCCGGACAGCCTTGGCAAGTAGCGGCGGAGAGGCCGCTGTGCGCCGTGGCCGAGGAGGGGGCGGCTGCCGCCACCATGTCTGCCCGCCCCTCCCAGAAGCGGGGTGTTCAATGGACAATGCGCGGCGGAGGCGCGGGCGGAGAAGGCGCCCAGGCCGACCCCGCCGACCCCGCCGACCCCCGCGGAATAAGCGGGGCCAGGAGCCCCGGAAACCCGGCGCCTTAATGCAATAAACAGGAAATCGCGGGGATGATCTGGGTTCCGGGGGAAGTGGAATTATTTTTTACCAGCGAAGAGATCAACTTCCACATCCGGTGGTAACAGGGCCCTACACAGACCCGCACTGACCTGGAAAAGCTTCGGGAGCGGCGACGGGGGAGCAGCAGGAGGTGGTGTGGGGACCCGAGGCGCTTCGTACCCGGCCGGGCTGACGCGGCCCCGCTACACACAAAGCGCTTCAGCTGCACAGGGCGCTATTTTCTGAAAATGCCGCGTCTGGTCGGCGCCCAAAATCCCCACCGAAAAGTCCCCCGTGCTGCGCGCGGAGGGACACATGGTATGTCAGTGAGTCAAAGCTCCCAGCATCCCTCCCAGACCCGGCCTTCGGCATCCCCGCGTCTGAGCCTTTCCGCCCCAGACCTAGTTAGCAGATCCCACTCCCACTCACTGCCCGACCCCGTCCGGAGGAAAGAAAGGGACGGGAAGGTCTGATTTTTGTATTTAGGGAAGGGGAAGGAAATAGGCCATTTCTAGATCTTTACACAAAGAAAGCGGCGGAATGATCCGCTCTTGACGACCGCAAGTCCCGGCTCGCCCGGCGCCTGCGCGGCACAGGGGTGGGAGCTGCGGCCGGCCATGTGCGCTGGGTAGCAAGTCCGTCCGGCCGCCGAGCTTTCCCGCCTCTTCCTTAGGCGGCAAGGAGTTGGGAAACTAAAATTCCTGTGCTAACGTTCCTGTGTTTTCCGGCATGAACGCTGAAAAACGGGGAATCCGGGGTCCGAGATTAAGCTGACGTACCTAGCAAAGTACTAGGAGATGGAAGGGCAGTCAGGATTTAACTTAAAAGTCTCCCTAGATTGAACTAGGCAGGCTGGGGCGGGAGTCGCTCTTCAGATACAAGGGGAGGAAGGAAGGATGGGCAGGTTAATCACGACTTACACATTCCTGCGGCTTTTTAAAATTCTGATGCTAATATTTCGTAACCCTACTAACTGCTCTCTAAATTCCCTTGGATTACTGACACCTGTGGTAGACGTGCTTTTTAGTAGGTGGAATATCAAGACTTGTGTTTAGTAACAGAGTAGCAATAGTTTACTTGGATATGGTGATGTGCAAAGTTAAACCTTATGAATTTAATTTACGTGGGATGATTTACTAAGAAACCCAACTCACTGGTATGTTTTTAATGGAGGAGCTTGGGAATGACTTTCCCACCCGCTTTCAACCTTTGACATCCTATATCTAGGAATTGAGAGTATCAGACAAATTGGGGGCGGGGGGAGGCTGACAGGTTTAATTAAATCCATATTGCCCACTGATCTATGTGGACTCAAATAAGTAATCTTTTTTTCCACTTACCCTTTTCTAATACTGGTGTAATTTAATAAAGCATTGTGCCTAACGTTAAGAGTAGAGTGAATGACTTACGGGCCATATTCTGTTGTGATCTAATATTTGCATTGCCGCAGTTGATAAAAATTTGTTGTGTTTTTGGCCAGATGCTCTTCTTTAACATTGTTTATTTGAATTTATTAAGCAAATGGTTTGTTTAGAATCTTTGCCCTCATTAATGTTATGCTATAGACTGTAGACAAATCAGCATCTTCAGTATAATGAGGGAAGCCGTTGGATACTCTGAAATCTTATACAAGAAGAATCTCTTACCTTGGGAGGAAGGACTGGAATGGGACTGGAGAAGCAATTAACTTTAATAAGGGAATTGGGGAAGAGCTTTTCAGACAGAGGAAGCAATAAGTGCAAAGGTTAAGAGGCAAACTCTGGAGAGGTGGTTGGGTGATGAAAATAATGCTTTTTCAGAAGTGCCTGAGATATTCCTGAAGAGGTCTAATAAAGGCCAGGAATGCCATGTGCAGGAATTAGCTTTTGAGAGCTGAGAAGAATTTGAAAGATTTTAAATGGAAGCATCATAAGATTGGATTTGCATTTTAGAAAGGTAACTATTGTGCAAAAATCAGAGGCATGGAAAACAGTAGGAAGAAAACATTAATCCTTGAGAGAGTAATGACTTAGACTGAGATAGTGGCAAGTAGGCCTGAAGAATATAACCAAAGTGATTGAGGGCTTGGTCATTTGGTGGACTGGATAATGGAGCCGCTGAGAAGCAGATGTCAAAGATAACTCCCAAGTTTGTTGGGGGAGCAGCTGGGAGAATGGTAATGTCTTCACTGAGATTAGAAACAAGGGAAGAGAAGTTAGGTGAGGAAGTTTCATTATGACCTTGTAGAAATTGAAGTGATTGTGAACCAACCAAGCAGATATGTCAAGTAGATAATTAGATGTTTACTCATTTAAGTTGTTTCAAGAGCACCACTCTGTAACTGGCACTGTTCTACACACTGGAATAAATTAAACAGCAACAAGACCAACAAAGGTTCCTACTACTTCTTCTAGTGGAGGGAACAGACTAAATAAGTTTTACCAAAAAAAGGAGGAAAGATAATATCCCATAATCTGTTCCATGAAGAAAATTGAAAAGAGTATTTGGATAAAGCCTTGCTCTGGGGGAGTGAGTGGGCAAAATTTTGGTTGGTCAGAGTTGGGGTCACTGAGAAAGGTACTCTCTGCAAAGATCTGAAAGGGAGTAAGTTAAGAGCAGTATTCGAGACCGAAAGGAATAGCAGGGCAAAATCCTAAAGCAAGAGTGTGTTGTGTTTAGCAAGGAAGCCAGTGTGGCTGAAGCCTAGAGGGCAAAGAAAGGAATGGTAGATAAAGTCTGCACCCTTGGTAAGTTTAAGTGCTCTAGAAGCCATCAGAGGGTTTTGAGGAATAGAGAGTAACATGGAGAGTAGCAGTAAAGATAAAGTGGAGGGGTTGGAGATATTTTGTTGTTAATCAGACATGAGTGAAGGAAAGGGAAGGATCAAGAGTACTTCCAAGATGTGGGGCATGTTTTGTCTAATACAAATATAACACAAACCACACACATAATTTTATAGTAGCCACATTAAAAAATAAAAAGGAACAGTTGAAATTAGTTTTAATGACTTTTATTCATCCCAATGTATCTAAAATAGTATCATTTCATATGTGATCAGTATTAAAAAGTATTAAATATTTTTAAATGTTTGACATTCTTTTTCTTAGTACTGTGTTTGAAATCTGTTATGTATTTTACCTGACAGCATATCTCAATACTTGATTTCCTAAGATTTACAGTTAAAAAGTAGATTCACATCCCCAGATCATTCCAAGCATGCTTAAAAGTTTTGCAGTAATTGGATGATGTATCAGACTTTTGATATAATTTTTAAATAGTGACAAGGTTACAGTTCCCTAAATTAGCCACATTTCAAGTGCACAATAGTCACGTGTGGCTAGCTGCTCCTGTAGTGGACTGTGGAGTCTAGTGGGAAATCAGACTAAAAGAGTTGTGTGGAACCTGCCTGGAAGCCTTGGGTGCCATGTTAAGTGATTGGAATTTTGCCCTAAAGACAAAGAGAACAATGGATAGTTCTTGATCTAGGGAGTGATGGTGTTATGCTCGAGGCTAGAAAAAGCCATTAGATGGCCTGCTGATGATTCGGGACCAAGAGCAACCCTTCAGTTGAATCCCCACATTCCAGGTTCTGACCTTAGCCCTTTAGATCCAGAAGTCTGATTTTTGTCAGTGCTCTTTAACAGTCCCACCAAAAGTGTGGTCAGCAGGTTTATGACAGTTTGCAAACCCTTTGTTACTGGTCCATGACAAGGCATTTACAGAAGTTGAGAGTAAGAATTTAGAAACTTTTATAGCAAGTTTACACATTCTTTTGTCTGTGGATCTAATACAAATTTTGGTGTTGTATTGTGTATATCTTTGTTTTCTTTTTTATTTCCCTTTTCTAGCAATTTATTTTTATATTCCAAGGTTTGAGGACTATAATGATCTTTCACCCCAGATGGGTTTTTTTTATCCTTACCTAAGAACATTTTTTTTTCATTACTTTCAGAGAGAGAAAGGGAGAAAGAGAAACACCAGTATGAAAGAGAAGAAACATCAATGGCTTGCCTCCCATACACACCCAGACTGGGGATCTCACATACCCTTATTGGGGACTGAACCTGCAACCTAGGTATGTGCCCTGACCGTGAATCAAACACTGAAACCTTCCAGCTATGAGCCCATGCCCCAACCAGCAGAACCACACCAGCCAAGGCCACCCCAAATGATTTTTGAAGCACTGCTCTAGAGGCACTCAAGACAAAGGGAGTCAGAAGGACCAAGTTTCCAGAACACTTATCTAAATCCAAATGCCATCATTTACTTTATAATGAGAACTGTAATGGCTGGGAGAGGAATGGACATCTGCTTAGTTTCTCCTTCCATATAGAAATGGAAGGCTACATGGAAATAACCAAATGTATAATAGTTACCATTTACTGAAAGCTTCCTACGTGCTAGCCACTGTGCAAAGCCTGTTAACACATATTGTCTCATTTAATCCTCACAGCAACTCTGTAAAATAAGTATTAATAGCCTCATTTTTTCCAACGAGGAAACGGAGACTAAAGTGGATAATGGACTTGCCTAAAGTCACGAACGTGGTAAACGTAAGAAGATTTCTATATAGTTCTCATTTCAGTGCTATTGAACCTATTCACTTTTTTGCCATTATATTCCCAGTATGTATCAAATTTTCTGGCAAAACAATTATACATTGTTTTAGAGAGAATACATGAAGTCAACTACAAGCATCTTTCATTTTATTGCACTTCAAGGACATTGCATATTTTACAAATTAAAGGCAAGACCCTCTACCAGCAAAAAGATTACAACTGGCTTTATTGCAGTGGTCTGGACCCAAACCCACAAAATCTCTAAGGTATGCCTATACATTTCTCCCAGAGGATTCCTTGGTGAATTTGGCACCAGAGTAAGGGGAGTTCTAACAGCATCAGGCAAATGCATTCATTTCTACAATAGAAATACATCTGCTTTGCTCCTATCTGAATTTGTAGAACCACAAATCAATTTAAAAAATATATAAAGGGGCAAGAGACTTGAAGAGACCTCACAAAGGAGGGGATCAAAGTGGCCAATAAACATGAAAAGGTGCTCAACTTTTTTAATCATTAGAGAAATACAAATTAAAACGACAATCAGATACTGCCACATGCTCACAAAATCGCTGAAATGGAAAACACAGAAAATGCCAAGTGTTGGCCAAGAGTTGAAATAATTGAAACTACACTGCTGGTGGGAATAAATATTGGTGTAGCCACTTTGGAAAATTCAAAGTTCAAGAAACAGGCAAAACCAAACGAGATTTAGGATTATATAGGCAGTGAAAACAAAAAGAAGAGAAAGGATATGGTTAGCTTTGGGGTGGGGGAGTAATGCTTGGGAGGGTATGATGGGTTTTTTAGAGTGTGCCAATGTTCTGTTTTTTGATCTGAGAGGGGGTTACATTACTGTTCACTTTGTCACTCATTAAGCTGTAGGTTTTGGGGATGAATGTATGTGCTTTTCAGTATGTATATTATATATTCCATGGTTTAAAAAAATGTTTGAGCCCTGGCTGGTGTGACTCAGTGGATTGAGTGCTGGCCTGTGAACCAAAGGGTCGCTGGTTCAATTCCCAGTCAGGGCACATGCCTGGGTTGCGGGCCGGGTCCCCAGTTGGGGATGAACAAGAGGCAACTACACATTGATGTTCCTCTCTTTCTCTTCCTCCCTCCTTTCCCCTCTCTCTAAAAATAAATAAATAACATCTTTAAAAATAAAGTAAAATAAAAATTAAAAAATGTTTGAAGCCCTGACTAGTATGGTTCAGTGGGTTGGGTATCATCCTGCAGAACAAAGGGCTGCAGATCAATTCCAGAGCAGGGCACATGCCTGGGTTACAGGCCTGGTCCCTGGTCGGGAGTGTGCAAGGGGCAGCCAATCAATGTTTCTCTCCCTCTCTTTCTCCCTCCATTTCCCTCTCCTTAAAAACAAAAATAAAGTCTTTTTCAAATTTTTTTCTTGGAGTTAACCAGTTAGAGAAAATTTTCCTGGGCAATGCTGAATACATACTACTGACTATTACCTTACTGATGGAACCAGTCTTTCTATATGTTTATTATAAATGTGAAAGATAAGATAGGCCTGAATTCTGGGGTTGGCAATAGTGAAGGAGAGGTGACACATGCAAAAAATACTACAGAACTTGAGGCAATATGAGAAGATGAACAAGCATGGCAGTTGGAGTGAGGAGCCTCAAATTCACAGCTTAACTGATCATTTAGTTTAGGTTCTAGTCACTCTCTAGTTACATGACCTGCGCATATCTCTTAACCTGCCTGAATTTCATTTTCCTCACCTGTGGGAAGGGTATTTAATAAAACTAACATTTTTTTATTTGTAACCCTTTGTAAGCTATTAAAAGGGCATAATAAATTTTATTGATGTCTTAGTCAATGAGGTGGGAAGGGGAGGGGGAAGAAGTTGAGAATGGATAAGATTTGAGTCTGAGTGATGCAGGTAATAGTGATAGCCTGAACCAAATGGGAAAAAAGAGAGAAGGAGAAGCAGATTCAGAGAAAGATAACATTCTATTTTATACACATTGTGTTTAAGATTATGCCAGAACATAAGGGGGGAATTGTTATACTAATACAGAACTTCTAGTTTAGTATTCTGAGAAAAAGGTCAGGACCGATAATTAGAAGTTACCCACAATAAGAGTGGAAGTTAGAGCCATGGAGTAAATAAGATCATGGAGAGAGCAATAGAAAAATAGAGTGAGTACTGAGGACAGTGGCAGAAGAAGCAAAGGAAGGAGGGGAGAAAATCAGCATTAATTGAACACCTATTAAATTGTGTGCCAGCTGCTCTGCATTTGTCATCTCATTTATTCCCCTCAAATTCCAAGGTAGTTAATTTAGCCTCACTTGGTTGACTAACTTTGTAGACTCACACCAAGAAAAAGAGCCAGCATTGAAAATCAGCTTGACCTTAGTTTATACAGTACACTACAACATTCCTGGGAGACGAGGTATCTCTTGCAGAAGCCCATAGGGAGAATTTGAGTCAAGGAAAGATAAGCACTGAGAAAAAAAAACATTGAGTTTTTGTGATTTGTGACCAAGGGGTTACTGGACATGTGTAGCAGTGCCTGCACTCCTGTTTGTTGTGCTTCTGTGAGTGTGGACAATCCTGACAAGCATGTTATAGACCTATGACAGTAAGAAGACAGTCAAGATAGCAACTGTAAAAATTAGTATAATGGAAACAAAGCCAGTTGTTAAAGCTTAGCTAGATGCTCTTGCCAGCCAAGTGCTTTGAATCTGAAGGCTTGAAAGAGAGAAATAACTCGCTGCATGAACTGATGTTTGCTGCTTTGTTCATGTACTGCCTAGAACCCCCTTGAGTGTCACCAGTGGTATGGGTTTTTTACGTTGGGAAACACTGGAATGTTACATGATAGTGTTCACTGTTTACAGTGCACTTTCAGTCACCTGAAATACTGAGTGAAAAGGTCAGGATGGCTTTGCCCGCCAAGGTCATTAAAACTTGGTATGAAAGATAACTTTTTACTGGTGAGAAACATATATGCCTTTTAGAACGCAGCCTCAAAACTTAAGAGTAATCCACTGTAATCGATGAAGAAGATTTTTCTCTACTAGGTTTATTAAAACTATTTACTGTTTGAATAGCATTTTATCATTAAAGTAAAATAAAATGTTCCAACACAATATAATTAGTGGTTTCTTCCTGCATGTTTTTAGATTTACCCTAAATAGTATGTGCATTTTTTGGCAGACATATCACTGAAGAATTTTTAATTGATTGCAGAAGCATGATGTCTTCTATCTTTGTCTACCCCCTCTGCCGAGTTCTAGAGAAGGCCTCCAGTAAGCAATTGAATTTCTTTGGCAAAGTTACTGATTTCAGAATTCCCCAGATGCACTGAGAACATTGATTTCCAGGAACTGGTTAGACACAGCTACTTCACTCAAGCTTATATTTTATACCCCACAGTTAAGGTTTGCATTTGGGCCACCTTATTTTCTTAGTCTCTTATCAAGCAGTGATCATGTAATAATTATTGGTTGGTTATGGCTCCCAGCCAGATTTTTAAAATTATTTAAGTAGATAATCTGTCCACTAGTGCAAAAAAAAAATGTTATCTTTATTTAAATATTTATTTATTTTTAGAGAGAGGGGAAAGGAGGGAGGAAAAGAGGGAGAGAAATGTTGGTTGCCTTTTGTACATGCCCTGACTGGGGACTGAACCCACAACCCAGGTATGTGCTCTGACTGGGAATCAAACCAGGGACCTTTCACTTTGCAGACTAACACCCAACCAGCTGAGCCACGCCTGTCAGGGCCAAAAAAACTTTTAAAAACATTATCAACTGTCTTCCATCCCACAAGGTAACCCACAAGGTAACCTCTAAGCTTATTTTTTGTGTATTCTTTCAGAGGTTTTTTTTCTTGCCTATACATGTAAAAGTAGATACTCTCATTTGCCCCCCGTTTTTATACAACAAGGGAGGGTACCATATACACTTTTCTGCACTTTGCACTTAAGACATCTTGGGCTTTTCCATATTAAAAGCATAAAAGGCATCATTTTTTCTTAACTCCTGCATGTGATTCAACCAATCATTATCCAATTGAGGGACATTGAGTTTATAATCTTTTGTGTTCTAATCCATGCTTAGATGAATATCTTTGTACACACATCTTCTTTTATGTGTATCTTATCCCAGTTCCCAAAGTGGATTTGCTCTGCAAAAGGGCATATATGTACTTTTAATTTAGATAAGTATTGCCATATTGCCCTCCATGTACCAAATGTTTCTCCATAGCACTGCTGATAGACCAGAGTGTTACCAAATTTTTGGATTTTTCCCTGCCACCTTTTGAAAGGTAGATTAAGTACTACCTAGTATTTCAGGACCAATAGCAAAACCATTTGGTTAGGTAAGAAGACATGAGATTCTGCCTATAACATTTGTTCAGGATCCTAATTCTTTGCTGCAGCTCCTGCAGCTACATACCCACAACTAGTAAAACATGATTGCTTGTGCAGTAGAAGCAGCTGGCAAACCTGGAAAGGGACCAAGAATGACTACAAACAGCTCCACCTATACTTTTTTATGTAATTTTGCTTCAGTGCTGAGGTAGCACAAGGAAGTAGGAAGATGGAATATTAGGTTGAGTTCCTCCTGCACTGGGATTATGTTAAATCATGAAGAAGGTTTTCCAGGAATGATGATCTCAGATAGTTGGAGCCAAAGTAACTTCGGGAAAGGTTAGGAATTAGTTATGGCATACTAGCTTACTGGCTTTTCAAACTTTTTAATCATTTTATAACTTTGCACGTTTGCTGTGGACTGAATGTTTGTGTCCCCCTAAAGCCCCTAGTGTAATGGTATGTAGAGATGGCCCTTTGGAGGGTAATTAGAGTTAAATTAGGTCATAAGTGTGGGGGCCTCATGATGGAATTAGGAGAGGCCTTATAAGATGAGGAAGAGAGAAAGATCTCAGCTCGACCACAAAGGAAAAGCCACATAAGGACACAGTGAGGAAGCCAGGAAGAAACTCTCACCAGGAACTGAATCAGCCAGCACCTTGATCTTGTACTTCCCAGCTTCTAGAACTCTGAGGAATACATTTCTGTTCTTTGAACCACCTGCTCTATGGTAGTTTGTTACAGCAACCTAAGTGACTAAGACAATATATCTCTCGTTTTCCACAGATTCATGAAGTTCTATCAAAAAAATTGACATAACTTAATAATATTCTTTCTTCAGATTAACTGCAGCCAGCATACTGCCTTTGCTGTTCCTGCACTATTTGGAAACTGACCTCTCTAAGCATGACAGATGACAATTCCTTCAGTTTGTTTAGTATTTTAATTTGCATCTCAGGAGTGCCTTGGAATTCTGTCTCCTGAGTTGAAATAAGTGATATATAAATGCAGGTGAAAACTCATTTCCTTAATGGGCTGTAAGGTTATGTTACACCCTAATGATTGATTGGACATTTAATGATACCAAGGAATCTCATTACTTTTGTTGCACTATGATGTTTTGTTATAATAGTGTTATAACTAATTTTTTAAAACAATCTTTTAGACATTGAAATCTTTAAAAGGAAATGATTTGATATCTGGGACTCATTTCAAAATAACCTGGAGTGGCAAAGGTGTGGATTGGCAGTATCAAGGAAAGAAGAGTAGTCAGGGAATGGTAACTATAGAAGCTGAATGACGGATGCATGGGCGTGCTTTGTATTCTCTACATCTGTATATGTGAAATTTTCTGTATTTAAAAGATAGTTTAAATAATTTATGATTGTGTATAACTAATGACTGCAATATGCTTTTTTTTATCTTACCTTACATTATTCTGGTACCCGATAAAATTAACATATAAAGAATCTTCAACTTAAATGTCTTACCAACCATGAAGATTAAAAAGCTAGCATTAGTACACATTGGACTTCACTTTCCATGCATTTATTCATCAGCTACTGAATGCTTTCATATCGATTTTCTTACTTAATCTCTGCCAAGTAAGTGTTATCTCCACTTTACAAATGAGAAAATGTAAACTTTAGCTACATATACACGGATAGAAAATAGCAAAATTAGGATTTTTTTCCCATTCTGTCTCCCATTTTCCCTGAGAGACAGAAAAAGCCTGTCTCTCAAACTTTATATTTTATTTTTGTTATATCATACTGCTTCTCAGACATGACTTACTACCCTTCCTTTTATGTTGTTTTCCTTTTAGGAGTGAGCCTGGCACAACAGGTCAGACAGACTCACATATGGAAATGTGAAAGATTCCTGGGGTCTTTGTCCTCTCCTTTCCTGTTAAGGCAGCTAGAGTCCCAAGGCAGGAATTAAAAGTATACTGCACCTTCAGGAAACCATGGAACAGTGAGCTGATAAATTCTAGACCTAACTTGCCAAGCTTTTGTTCTCTAAAAATTCATTTGATTGTTATATATATTTGTGTGGGACACTGTACAAGATACTCAACTGACACTCTCACCTTACTTTCAGAACACAAGAGCTCCACATTGAGGGCATTATGGTCAGTGAAATATGTCAGATGGAGAAAGAAAATACTGCATGTGCTCACTTATATAAGAAATGTTAAAAAACCAGACTCAGAAGTAGAGTAGATTAGTTGCCAGGGGTGTGGTGGTATTTAGGAGAATGGATAAAGACAAGAAAGGGTACAAACTTCCAGTATTTAAATAAGTTCTGGTCATCTAATGTACAGCATGATGACTAGCTAACAATACTGTATCGTACAGTCAAAACTTGCTAAGAGTAGATCTTAAAAGTACTCACCACAAACAAAATGGTGGGGCAGTGGGTAACTGTGAGGTGATGGATGTGTTCACATTATCATGGTAATCATTTTGCAAAATGTATATCAAATCATGTTGTATGTCTTATACAATATGTCAATTATATCTCAAAGCTAAGGGAGGAAATGTTCAGTCTTAACACAATTACCTCTGTCCTTTTCCTCCTGCATCCCCACTCTACCCTATCGATTTACATCCTCAATTGAAGCTATGCCCAAGCAACTCAGGAAATGGAGGAAATACAAGGTAGAAACATCCCCTAACTAATACTGACCAGCTGTCCCTTCCAGTCATCACTTTCTCCTTTCTCTTCCCAAGGATATGTCTAGTTTGCACTTTAAGGGAGCTTGGGACAACTCCCTAGTCCGTAACAACTGAACTTTAAGAATACTTATATATGGTGTGACAGACCTTAACAAAAGTCCCACCCAGAAGTTTGTGGGAAGAGACCAGGTTTTATAAATACTTACAGTTAAAGCAAGACTTGAATCCAAGAAAAGGTCCTCACTGAGGCCTTAAGTAGGATCTAGGTATTTACACTCCTTTATACCCCTCTCCCACACATTCCCCCACTAATCAAAAGCACCATACTCAGGCGAATCTAGACTCAACTAAGCTTAAAACAATCTCTTGCTGATTACCCCCACAGAGTGGGTCATGTGAGACAGACTTGCAGCTCCATGGTGCACTTTCTCTGCCCCTGGATTATTGCATATCCAGCCCACAGAAAGTTGACAGAGTTAAAAGAGCACAGACTCTAGTTTTATCCAGAGATATCCTTTGATGAGGGAAAAACACTGAATCATTGGAGAAGCTATGCTGTGTTTGATTCTTAAAAAGATTCGACACTTAAGCCCAAAGAGATTGGAAAACTGGGAAATGAGAAATTGAGAGTTTGAAGTTAGATTGAGAGAAGACCTGCAGATTATTTAAGGGCATAAACTTGAAAATGCCTCTGACCCACCTCTGGAGAAGGCCTTTGGTAGGATGGAAAGCTGAGAGCTGACATTCCCCACTAGCTAATCCACCTGCCCCTGGCAGCGGGCAAACAACAGGGGGTACCGTATTTTCTAGTAAAACATTAAGCCCAAAGTCTTGGTTTAAATTTAGATTTTTAGTTTTTCACATGTACTAAAAACTGATTTTTCTTCCACCTGCACACACAAGTACGGTTATCCCTCTCCCCTTTAAATTCTTCAAGTGAAACTAGTTTTGCTTCTCCTCTTCAAGGCACCACCCTTCTCCAATAGTCCAGGCTCAAAAGTTTCTTCATTTTATTTATTTGGTTTTTGTTTCACAGTCAGAAACTACAGTCCAGCTAGAGATGAAGGACTGAGTGAGAGCACAAAAATTATAGAATACAGTGACCAAGGGAGGGTGGTGGAGTGTGCACCTGAGCAGCCGAAGGAATGGTCTGGAGGTTAAGATAAAATACAAGTTAAATTTATAGGCATCATCCACAATCAACAATAGTGAGCATGGTGGTCCTGCCATTCCTGGACCTGTGTGCTCCAGGGCTTCCACAATATTCATGTACTCTTCCACCTTGCCAAAGACCACGTCTTTGCCATCCAGCAACTCGGTGTTTGCAGTGTGGTATGTGCACTCTGTGAGGTGATGGCACCATTTGTGTCGGGTACAGCTTTTACCATGGACAAGATGCCTGGACCCACCAGTATGCATCAGGACAAAACATCATCAAACTTCTCCCCACAAATGGATTTGCTGCCAGTGCTATTGCAGTGTGTGAAGGCACCACCCTGGAACACAAACCCTAGAATAACTGAAAGTGGGAGCATTTATAGCCAAATCTTGTTTTCCCATGTTCAGAGCATGAACATTTTCTGGCTGTCTTTGGAACTTTGTCTGCTAACAGCTAAAAGCAGACAAGGGCTTGCTATAAAGGCCAATGTGTTCGTGAACCAGGTGGTGTTGACCTTAGCTGGGTAGTGGCAGTGTAGAGCTTGCAAAACCAAATTTTCTTCATTCTTTAGTCCCAATTGCTTATCTTCCCTGGAAAGGGATTGCATTTATACCTTTATCTCCACAAACAAGGACTCTGCCCTAAATTAACCTTTATTTCAGAATACTGAGTCTTGTTGCCATCTTTGAATTTTACCTTTCCTTCCTGCCCCCAGACTATCCTGCCTTACTTCTACTGTGATCTTTTCATCTTTCTTTAAAGATTTTTTTCTCTTTCAGAGATATGTTATTTCACTTTTCCTTTTTACTTATTTATTTATTTTAGAGGGGAGGGGGAAGGAAGGGAGAAACAGGAGAGAACCAATTGCCTCTTCCATGCCCCCAGCTGGGGACCTGTCCCACAACCCAGGTATGTGCCCTGACTGGGAATTGAACCTGCAACCTTTCAGTTCACAGGCCAGAGTTCAATCCACTGAGCCACCAGCTAGGGTCACTTTCATCTTGAGAATCTTTTGAGCATTCTCTATAGTGTATCTAGGCTCATCCTTTTTTTTTTTTTATGGGTATCACTTTTTACTTTTCTCTCTCTTTTTTTTTTGTTGACATTATTACAGATATCCTCATATCTGCTCCTCTGCCTGCCTCCACCTGGCTCTCACCTCCCCTTCTTTCTGGCCATCACCACACTGTTGTCTGTGGCTATAGGTCATGCATATATGCTCTTTGGCTAATCCCTTCACCTTCTTTTATCCAGTCCCCGGCTTTCCCCTCCCGTCAGACAGCTGTCAGTCTGTTCCATGTGTCCATGCCTCTGTTTCTGTTTTGTTCATTAGTATATTTTGTTCATTGACTCCACATTTAAGTGAGATTATATGGTATTTGAAATAAGACTGGCTTATTTTACTTAACATACTAATCTCCAGGGCCCCGGCTGGTGTGGCTCAGTGGATTGAGTGCTGACCTGTGAACGGAAAGGTCCCCTAAATTCGATTCCCGGCCAGGGCACATGCCTGCGTTGCAGGCCAAGTCCCCAGTGGGGATTATGCATGAGGTGGCTGATCGATGTTTCTGTCCTCTTTCTTCCTCCCTTCCTCTCTCTCTAAAAATAAATAAAACTTTAAAAGAAGAAAGAAAAAATAATAATCTCTAGGTATGTCCATGCTGTCACAAAAGGTAAGATTTTCTTCTTTTTTACAGTCTAGGCTCATTCTTGATCTGACCCTATCCAGACCCAGATTTGAGCAGACCTGCAGTCAAGGATGATAGTACAATATTTCAAAACACCTAGTATAGTTCCTGACATAAAAGGTACTGTAGCTTCTTTTTTCTCTTATCAAGTTAGTTTCTTTACTGCCTAAGAGTATTAATGGTTATATCTGTGTCAGATTATTCTGCCTCCAAAAAATGTATTCAATATTCATTCTCTCCAAATCTATCAAACATTAACAAATTCAAATTCTACCTTCAAATTTTATTTTATTCTTTTGATAATTTTTTATTGCATTTTATTTTTTTCTATTACCACTTAGCCTCCTTATACCCCCAACCCAACCTTCAAGTTTTCAAACAGTCATGCCCTGGCTGGGTAGATCAATTAGTTGGAGCATCATTTTGTACACCAAAAGTTTGCAGGTTCGAATCCTGGTCAGGGTACATACCTAGGTTGCGGGGTTGATCCCTAATTGTGGCACAAGGGAGGCAACTGGTCAATGGATCAATGTTTCTCTCTCACATTGATTTATATATATATATATATATATATATAATCTCTATATCTCTCCCTCCCCTCCCCAACCTCCAATCCTCCCTCTCTTCCTTTACCTCTCCTCCCTCTCCCCTCCACTTCCTCTTCCTCTAAAATTAATGAACATATACTCAGTGAGGATTAAAAAATTTTAAACAATTTTGAAAGTCACTGAAGTAGAAACAAATGAAAAACCATACCTAGTTCTTGGCTAAGAAATTCAACATCATAAGATATTGTTTACTTAACATATGTCAAAGATACTAACGAGGCTTTTTGGAGTGCAAAGGAAATGAGAGAGAGGAGCTAGCCAAGCTGATTCTAATACTCACATGGAATAAATAAGCAGAAATGGCCCAAAAACCCTGGCAAAGAAGAGCAATAAGGGGAAATTAGCATCTGCTAGATATTAGTCAGATTGTAAAGCCTCAGTAAGGGTGCTAATCTACCTTCATGACATAAACACCTCCAACTACCAATGCATTGAGAATTAGGTTTCAACATACGAATTTTGGGAGGACACAAACATTGTTACACGAAATACCAATTGTAGCACAGCATAGGGGACAAAAGGGATCTGTAATTACTGACAGGGGAACATTAGCTTAGTATAAACATCATTTTCAGAAAGGTGCAGAAAGTGTATATAGTGTGCTACGTTTTAACAAGGGTAGAAGAGATATATGTAAGTATTTGCTTGTATTTGTATAAAGAAACACTTGAAGATCTTAAAAGTTACCCTTGGGGACAATGATGGGAGCAGGACTTGTCAGTGTACACCTTTTGATAATGCTTTGTTATTTAAACAATATTAATATATTTCATATAATATAAATAAAATACAAAAATACATAATATGTATTTTAATATATATAAAGGTTTTCCCCATCTATAAATAGAAATATAAAAATTAAGGGTTGGGAATGCCTTCTGAGATCACCTGAAACAGTTTCCTCATTTTAAAAGTGAGAAAATGAAGAATATAATGGAGAAATGTTCCACATGAGCTTGTTTGTTCCAGAACTAGAATACAGGTCTCTTAATAGGTGCTGTGTCCTGTACTCCATTGATCTCACTTTTTTTTTAAAGATTGTATTTATTTTCAGACACAGGAGAACAGAGGGAGAGAAACATCATGGGGGTTGCCTCTCATGCACCCCTACTTGGGTCCTGGCCTGCAGCCCAGGCATATGTCCTGACTGGGAATTGAACATGCAGCCTTTCAGTTCATAAGCCCACATTCAATCCACTGAGCCATACCAGCCAGGCTGATAACACTTGACTAACTCACTAATGTCTCACCCCATTTGCTGATTAATTTATGTCTTAATTTCTCCACATAAATGTTTACATCTTTAAAGGTATTCCTCTGTATAGTCTGTAGCACCTCACACAGTGTTTAGCCCCTAACTGCTTCATTCATTTATTCAACAATTTATTGAAAGTTCATTAGACTTCCGGCAAGATGGAGGAATAGGTGGACGCACCGTACCTCCTCGCACAACCAAGATTAGAATAACAATAATTTACAGATAGAAAAACACCTAGAACTGATAGAGGATTTATCTGAATGGAAGTCGGACAGCCAAGAAGTTGAAGTAGACCCGTACATCCAGACTGATAGGAGAAGACGAGCTGGGCGGGCACGGGGCTGGCGCAGGTCGGTGGCGCGAGGAGGTCAGGGAAAATTTGGCACGAAATCAGCGCAACAGCCATCTGGGGCGCAAGAACACAGCAGTGATCCCTGAGTATGCCAACTGCGGCTGGCGGACCCAGTGAGGCGGCGATTGTGGACCAGGGCAGAGCTCGCAGCCCAGGATCCCAGAGAAGGGTCTGAGCCCAGGAGAACGGAACAACCGCCATTGTTCCCTCCCATCCCCGCTCTTGCCCCCGCCCCCGCCCCTACATATAACGTCACAATCTAGCGACTGGGGTGCCTAGCCCCAGTGAACACCTAAGGTTCCGCCCCCCACTGTAACATGAGTGACCAGACCGGGAAAAAAAAGGAAAAAAAAAAAGGAGAGACATGTTTCCAACAGAACAGATCAGTCCCCCAGGACTCATCCTTTTGAGCGACCAACAGATAGCCAATCTATCAGATGCACAGTTCAAAACACTGGTGATAAGAAAGCTCACGGAATTGGTTGATTTGGGGTGCAAATTAGATGAAAAGATGCAGGTTACCATAAAAGAGATGCAGGAAGATACACAGAGGAGAGCCAATAGTGAAAGGAAGGAAACTGAGTCTCAAAACAATACAGTGGACCAGAAGGAAGATAGAATCAACCAAGCAGGAAAGCATGATAAAATAAGAATTCCAAAAGAAAATGAGGAAAAGCTTAAGAGCATCCAGGACATCTTTAAACATTTCAACATCCGAATTATAGGGGTACCAGAAGGGAAAGGGGGAAAGCAACAAATTGAGCACGTATTTGAACAAATAATAAAGGAGAACTTCCCCAATCTGGCAAAGGAAATAGTCCTCCAAGAAATCCAAGAAGCTCAGAGAACCCCAAAGAAGTTGGACCCAAGAAGAGGCACACCAAGGCACATCATAATTACATTAGCCAAGGTAAAAACGAAGGAGAGAATCCTAGAAGCAGCAAGAGATAAGGGGACAGTAACCTACAAAGGAGTTCCCATTAGACTGTCAGCTGATTTCTCAAAAGAGACCTTACAGGCAAGAAGGGGCTGGAAAGAAATATTCCAAGTCATGAAAGACAAGGGCCTAGATCCCAGATTACTCTATCCAGCAAAGCTCTCATTTAGAATGGAAGGGCAGATAAAGTGCTTCTCAGATAAGGTCAAGTTAAAGTAGTTCATCATCACCAAGCCCATATTTTATGAAATGCTAAAGGGACTTATCTAAGAAAAGAAGATAAAGAAAAAACATGTATAGTAAAAGGACAGCAAACTCACAATTATTAACGACCACACCTGAAGCAAAACCAAAAGAAACTAAACAAACAACTAGAACAGGAACAGAACCACAGAAATGGAGGTCACATGGAGGGTTAGCAACGGGGGGGTGGGAGGAGGAGAGAGGGGGAAAAGGTATAGAGAATAAGTAGCATAGAATGTAGGTTGAAAATAGATAGGGAGAGGGTAAGAATAGTATGGGAAATGTAGAAGCTAAAGAACTCATAAGTATGACACATGGACATGAACTAAAGTGGGGGAATGTGGGTGGGAGAGGGGGTACAGGATGGAGGGGAGAGAAGGGGGGAAATGGGACAACTGTAATAGCATAATCAATAAAATGTATTAAAAAAAAGAAAGTTCATTAAATACCAGGCACACCGCTAGGTCTCCAAGCTGTTGACTGGAATACTGGAAGTAAAGGCAGAAGTTTTAATCCTTGTTCTAAGCATTGAAATAAAGGCAGCGAAGCTTGTAATTAATTCACCTACCTATGTGAAGCCATATTTAAATTTACTTTCTTAATTATTATTCTTGGGGTAGGGCCTCAGCAATGGGTGACATGCATCCTGCTGTTCATATATAGGTTGTAGGTGGACAAGACTACTGAATATCAAGCCCAGTGTTAGGTAAATGGAGAACCTTTGGCCTGCCTGCTAAGGATAATCCATGGATTCCTTTCTATTCTACTTCTGAGAATGGGATCACTCTTGGTTCTTGGTAACCTTCTAGAAAAGTCCCTTTTCCCTGGCACCCTTTCTCCTAGTTCTATCAACAGTCTGCCCCATGCCAGACTGTCAGTGTCTCAAAGACAGGAACCATTTGTTTCTTTGCATTACTACCTGTTATAGTGCCCAGCACATTTTAAATGTTAGTTGAGCAACCACATATGTCTACGTCCATATATACACTATACTTATGATCCAAATGTGTCTCCTCCAATGTGTTTCCCACTAGAGTGAGTTTCACTTGACTTCTAATTTGTTTTAATGTTTCTGATTCCCAACTATAGATCCAGTAGCTCCCATTCTGTTTTCCCACAACCATAACTATAATCTTTCCTCTGTCCTTTCTGGAAACATTCCCTAACCACTGAGCCTACTGGGAAGCAAGTGTTTCCCTGGTACTCAAGATAAAACTTGGCAAGTTTATTTGTCCTCAAGGACCTTCTCAATACAAAGTTTGATTCAAGCCTGACCCCTGATCCTGGCAGGTTGTGCTTCCCCTAGGTTCAAGGGTTTCTCCAGTCATTTTTCAAGAAGTCTTCTGAGTATACTTATATTGCACAATGAGATGGAAAAGAGCTTGTGCTTAGGAGTCTTGCATAAGTGCTTTCAAATTCTGGTCTGGCACTCACCAGTTCCGTGATATTGAATAAGTCGCTAAAGCATTCTGAGCCTTGTTTTCCTATTTGTAAATTTAGAATAATAATGTTCATCTCATAATGTTATGGTGATTTAGAAATAAGGCATGTGGCAATCCCTGACATGTGGTACTGCTCTAAACACAGCCCCCTTTCCACAAAGTGGCAAATTAATGAATAAACAAAAAGCTTGCCCAAGCAACAATACTTATTTATGGAAACCTGAGCTACCACTTTCTGAAGATGGGGACAAACCAGGTTTCTTGGTACCTTGCCTTGGCCTGTCTCTAGCATTTTAGCTTAAGAACACTGTGCTCTTGAGGTGTGTCACAGTACGTCCTGATCAAGGGCCAAGTCAGGTTTTGCCAATGACATTGGTATGTAAAGGTCCCTCTTACTAGGCTACAGGACATCCTTGGGTATCACAAGGCAGAGTCTCTGGTCTTTAGGTAATAACCATCTATCAGAGAATATAAGATATTTCATAAATAACAGTTACACATGGTAGAAAGCGATGTAGCCTAAGAGATTTATAGAGAAAATGCTATAGCAATTTAATAAGGAAAAACTTCCAGTTGGAGATCAAAAATGTGTTTACTCAGTCAATAGAAATTTATCATAGATGTGTCTGTGTAGGATAGGCCAGACACTAGGATTCAAAGATTAAAATTATGTTATACTTGCTGTAGAGGAGCTTACTAAGGAGAAGATGACAGAAAAAAATAATTGCAGTACTATGTGGTAGGGACTGTTTCATAGTGGTTATTTTCAGTGTGCTTTGGGAGCAGAGATCCAGAGTAATTAATTCAGTTTAGGTTGTAGGTGGACAACACTACTGATCATCAAGCCCAGTGTTAGGTAAATAGAGAACTTTTGGCCTGCCTGCTAAGGATCTTTGTAAGGATCCTTTGTAAGGATCAATGTAAAGATGTTTGAGCTGGTCCTTAAAGGATAAAGAGGAGTTTACCAGATAGAGAAGATGGGAAAGGATATTAATTAAGGAGTTGGCCTTTTATTTTGAAAAAATAGAAGAATTTAGACACCAGAAATGGGAGAATATAAAATTGCATCGACAGAGGTAGAGAAACCAGAAGAAAGCATGAAGTGAAATAGTTCTTTCTGTAGTACTGGTGAGTAAAAATAATAAATGAATTTGATCCAGTTTGTGGTGGGATTGAAGACAATCAGAAAATTTATTAAAGCTCTTCAAACTAGGACATGATAAGGCTACAACTCTGACTTAAGAGAATTAATCCAGTTTTATACCAGATGGTTTGGACAGGCACACTAGGGGGAAGAAAGGCAATTAAGAGACCATTAAAATATCTAGGTAAGAGGTAAAGAGATCAGGTAAAAAAAAATGGCAGGAGGAATGGAAGGGAGAGGCCAAGTGGAAGAAGTTTTATAAACATGGGATTATAGTTATTGGTTACCAGAATCTCTGAGATAATGGTGTACTCTTAACAGAAATAAACATAAGGGATAAGGCTTGGGAGAAATGAAAAAAAAATTCAGTTTGGGTACATTCACTTCGAGATTCTTCAATAGATTAATTTCCATAGACTGATAGAAACAATAGATAAGATGGACAGTAGTTAAGGAGACATGGGAAGCGAGAAAGTAGAGGTAGTAAATGTGATTTCTTTTTTTGTGAACTTTAACAATGAAGTTTTGAAAAGGGTACATAAGGAAAGAAGTTGAGGGTTTTTATTGTATAATGTACTAGAGACACTGACTTTGTTTGTGAGTTGAAAGAGAAACTGAAGAGCAGACCAAAAACTGAAGGTGAAAGAAGAGGGGATAAATGATAGAGAGAGCAAGGACATACTATCAGAGTATTAGTAAAGAAGATATAAAATGCTTCCAGATACAACACAAAACTTCCAAGCCTAAGACATAATGACTTCAAATTCTACTTCAGATGATCTCAATACTTTTCAATCCCATTGCCTTTACATAAACCATATTCAGACATCCAGCCAAGATGGAGGCATAGGTCGATACATTTTTGCCTCCTCACACAACCAAAAGGACAACAACAAGTTTGAAAACAAAAAATAACCAGAACTGTCAGAAAATCAAACTGTGTGGAAGTCTGACAACCAAGGAGTTAAAGAAGAAATATTCATCCAGATCAGTAGCAGTAGTGGAGATAGGCAGCCAGGGCAGAGAGGACACATGGCAAGGCAGTGGCTGGAGGACTGGGCAGGCAAGGCTTTGACTGGTAGACTACATTTGTGTGCAGATAAACTGGAAGGAACAACTGGAGAGCAAGACAGACTGTTCAACCCAAGGTTCCAGTGCAGAGAAATAAAGCCCAAAACCTCTGGCTGTGAAAACCTGTGGGAGTTGTGATGGCAGGAGAAACTCCCTGCCTCACATGAGAGTTTGTTGAAGAGACCCACAGGGTCCTAGAATGTACACAAAACTTCCCACCCCAGAATTGGCACCAGAAGAACCTAATTTGTTTGGGGATAGTGGGGGAAGTGACTGAAAGCTCAGCAAGTGGCATTGTTCCCTCTCTGACCCCTCCTCCACATACAGCATCTCAGTGCAGCAATGTGGGTTTGCCCCACCCTAGTGAATAGCTACAGCTCTGTCCCTTACAGCATAACAGGCACACAGAGACAAAACAAAAATATGGCTCTAATGAAAGAATAGATCAAAACTCCAAAAATAGAACTAAGTGATGAAGAGAGAGCCAACCTATTAGATGCAGAGTTCAAAACACTAGTAATCAGGATGCTCACAGAAATGGTTGAGTATGGTCACAAAATAGAGGAAAAAATGAAGGTTATGCAAAGTGAAATAAAAATATACAGGGACCCAACAGTGAAGGGAAGGAAACTGGGACTCAAATCAACAGTGTGGACCAGAAGGAAGAAAGGAACACCCAACCAGAAAAGAATGAAGAAATAAGAATTCAAAAAATTAAGGAGAGGCTTAGGAACCTCCAGGACATCTTTAAACGTTCCAACATCTAAATCATAGGGGTACCAGAAGGAGAAGGGGAAGAGCAAGAAATCAAAAACTTATTTGAACAAATAATGAAGGAGAACTTTCCCAATCTGGCAAAGGAAACAGACTTCCAGGAAGTCCAGGAAGCTCAGAGAGTCCCAAAGAAGTTGGACCCAAGGAGGAACACACCAAGGCACATCATAATTACATTAGCCAAGATTAAAGATAAGGAGAGAATCCTAAAAGCAGCAAGAGAAAAGGAAACAGTTACCTACAAAGGAGTGCCCATCGTACTGTCAGCTAATTTCTCAAAAGAGACCTTACAGGCAAGAAGGGGCTGGAAAGAAGTATTTCAAGTCATGAAAGGCAAGAACCTACATCCAAGATTACTCTATCCAGCAAAGCTTTTATTTAGAATGGAAGTGCAGATAAAGTGCTTCTCAGATAAGGTCAAGTTAAAGGAGTTCATCATCACCAAGTCTTTATTATATGAAATGTTAAAGAGATTTATCTAAGAAAAAGGATAAAAAATATGAACAGTAAAATGACAACAAACTCACAGTTATTACAAGCACACCTAAAACAAAAACAAACTAAGCAAACAACTAGAACAGAAACAGAATCAAAGAAATGGAGATCACATGAAGAGTTATCAGCAGGGGAGTGGGAGGGGGGTGAAAGGTACAGAGAATAAGTAGCATAGATGGTAGGTAGAAAATAGGGGGAGGTATAGGAAATGTAGAGGCCAAAGAACTTATATGTATGACCCATGGACATGAACTAAAGCGGGGAGTGGGGGAGGATGTGGGTGGGAGGGGCTGTGCAGGGCAGAGGGGAATAAGGGGGGGGGGGGAATGGCACAATTGTAATAGCATAATCAATAAAATATATCATTTAAAAATCCATTGTTTTTAAGTACTGCATCCCATTTTCATTGTTAAATGGCAAATTTTACCTTTTATAAAATAAAAATTTTTTCATTTAAAAAATATGAATAGTAAAATGACAACAAACTCATAACTATTAACAATTGAACCTGAAAAAAAAACTAAGCAGACAACTAGAATGGGAACAGAATCACAGAAATGGAGATCGCGTAGAAGGTTATCAACGGGGAGGGGAAGGGGAAAATGAAGGAAAAGTTACAGGGAATATGAAGCATAAATGGTAGATACAAAATAAGAGAGAGGTTAAGAATAGTATAGGAAATCGAGAAAAGTCAAAGAACTTATATGTATGACCCATGGACATGACCTAAAGTGGGGGTACGGGACAGAGGGGAATAAAGGGGAGAAAAAATAGGACAACTGTAATACCATAATCAATAAAATATATTTTTAAATACCATATTCTAACTGGATTGCAACATGGCCTACCTAGTAAGAGAAGCACTTTGCCGAAGTAAAGTAGGAGTTGTATAATTGCTTTCCCTAGGGTTCTGCTGCAGAGAGCTGCTTGTTCAAATACTTCAGATTTGATATCACAGTACTCTGTGACTGGTTCTTTAAAAAAGCTTTTTAATTTGGATAGATGTTGATTTTCAAACTTTCCCAACTCAGACATTTTAAAAATCAGGAATAAATCAAGAAAGTCTCTAGAGAAGAAAAACCAGGTCTTTGAGCACAGCCTCACCTGTGACGATTGGGCTTTGATGTGTGCAGGTGAACAAACCCCTTTAGTTCAGTGACATAAACAGTTGGTAAAAAGTGTTTTTAATTAAATACATGAAGCACCTAGAAAAAAACAATACATGAATGACCTTAGAATAGGCAAAAATTTCTTAAACAGGACACAAAAATCACCAGGAGTGGAGGAAAATGTGGTATATCCAAGCTATTAAACAATTCTAAATTTTTGTTCACCAAAAGGCACCAATAAGACAATAAAAAGACAAGACACAGAGTGAAAGAAAATACTCTCAACATGTCAATAAAGAAGATGCATGCCCAGTCATAACATGGCAAATAATTTGAACAGGCATTTCATGAAAGAGTACCCAAAGGACATTATCCAATAAACATTTTAAAAGGTATTCATCTTCTTTAGTCATCATAGAAATGTATGTTAAAACCACAACAAGGTATCATTTTTAAAAAAATTTTATTTATTTATTTTTAGAGAGAGGGGAAGGGAGGGAGAAAGGAGAGAAATCCATCAGTTGCCTCTCTCACACCTCCAGCTGGGAACCTGCCTTGCAACCCAGGCATGTGCCCTGACCAGGAATCGAACCAGTGGCCTTTCAGTTCACAGACCAGCACTCAATCTACTGAGCCACACCAATCAGGACAAGGCATCATTTTAGCTGTCAAAATGACTAAAATGAAAAGACCAGAAAATATGTTGGCAAGAATGTGGAACAACTAAATTCACACAGCTGGTGGAGGAATAAGATAGTTCAACCTCACTAAAAGGCAGTTCAGTAACAGGTATAAAAAAGCTTGGGATTTACCATGTTATTTGTTCTAGAAATGTCAATTCTGAAAATTTAGGCTAAGGTATTTATCATGGATGTGCGTTAATATTTACATCACAAATGTATATGTATAACATATAAAAAGCTTTTTTAATAATATTATTTTTTAAATATTGTTAAACCTGAAACTTAAATGTTCAGTGTACAGTTAAATAAATTAAGGGATTGTAAAAGAAAATTGTACACTAAAAGAAAAAAAATTATTTAAAAAATTTATCTTTTTTCAAGCAAACAATTGATGGTAGTTGAAGCTGGGAGATGTTGAAGCATGGGTCTTCGTTGTACTATTCTCTGAACTTTTGGATGTGTTTGAGAAAGTCCCTGGATGTGTTTGAGAAAGTCTCTTTGTGACACGGTATTTTATATAGCCTGTTCTTTGTTAAAACATGAATCTATATCTTTCATCACAACTGGAGCTTCAGTCTCAAAATCTATAAAAGACTTAATTCAGCTCTTGAAGAATCTAAAAGATGGACTTTAACTAAAGTTGTCTAGCAAATATAAGCCTCTGCTAATTTAGTGTGCATTGTTTAAGCAAGATTAATAGAGACCTTTCTGACACCAGAAATCACTCTATTTACCCCAAGCCACTTAAAACTTAACCCTGTGGGAGTCCTCAGTTTTCAAAAGATTAGTAGTTCTTGGTTGATAGTTCTGACCTGGGGCAGAAAAGTGTTTCAAAACTAGGCACAGAAACTCTCCATTTGCCCGTTTTCTTTATTCAAGTAAATAAAAATATTCCTTAAATTGATGAGCTATTTGTTGGACAATTATAAAAGATTAAATTGTCATTTTCTGAAATGCTTGATTGGAATATGGTCTTTCTAAGCTGTCTAATTATTCACTGTGTTTCAATCAGTAGACATAGGAAAGTTTTTCCTCTCTTACTAAATGTACTTATTTGCTAATGACTGTTCTAACTCACCGAAGTTGTCTACTTTAACTTGAGTGAGAATTTTCTTTTTCACCTTGACTCTTTGAATTTAAGAGAGACCAAGTCTCATTTCATTTCTAAGCCTTGGACCCATATATCTAATTTCTTTAAATACCTAACTCCAATTGGAGGACTCCAGCCTCTTTAAATCTGCATGTTCAATACTGACTCCTCTATTCGCCTCCCCCAACCTGATTCTCTTCTAGGTTCCCCATCTTGGAGAATGACTCCAACATCCACACAGTGGCTGTAGTTTGAGGCTTCAGCAGCATCATGTTTTCCCCTCTCCCTTTATCTGTCCACATATTCTTTTACCTACCTCCAACCTCAGGAGGAGTTATCTTTATAAAAGCGAATCAGATCCTGTCATCCCTTTGCTTAAAATCCTCAAGAGGCTTTTCATGGCTTTTAGAATGAAAGCAAAATCCTAAATCCTATATATGATCTAGAAGATCCCAATTGTCTGGCTCCCACCCTCTTCTCTAGCCATTCTCAGCTCTTACCCAAATGCCCTAAACCTCCTTCCTACCTCAGGGACTTCAGGTATGATGTTCCCTCAGTCTAGGAAGCTTTTTCTCCCCACATTATGCTGCACTCGTATTTAATTCCCCTTAGTCATCTAGAATTAAGCAGCAGTGAATGATAGCTGTGGGGGAGCATCTTAGGGATGAGGTGGATGAAGAAAGTGACATCTTTGTAGGAGACTGAGCAGGAACTGTCCATGAAGCGGGAGAGGTACCAAGAGAGTGTGAACTCACAGAAAGCAAAAGACTCACAGCCAATGCTAGAGAGAGGCTAAAGGAGATAAGAAATGAAATGTCTTCACTGGATCTTGCATTTAGAAGGTCCTTGGTGATCTTAGCAACAAGATTTACTCCTGAAAGAAATGAGGAAATAGAGAACCTAACTTTATGTTTTTCAAATTTAGCATTTTTCTTTTTTTAATTTATTGATTTTTAGAGAGAGAGAGACATTGATTTGTTGTCCCATTTCTGACTCAATAAATAGCCATAGGGTTCTTGTAAGTGCCCTGACTGCAGATGGAACCTGTCACTTTGGCTTATTGGGACGATGCTCCAACCAACTGAAGAGAGACCCTAAATTTAGACATTCTTTAAAAAAACTTGGCTATGGATGGAAGGAAGACGAGAGAGGATGGTAAAATGGGGATATGGGATGGAAAAAGTGTGTGTGTATGTGTGTGGTTTTTAAAATAAAAGAACATGTTCCTCTTTAGAAAGAAAAGGGCAATAAGGGAGGGGGAAAGGGGGACACAGAGAGAGAAAGAAAAGTTATACCAAAAAAGGGGAGCTAACTGACAATGCAGGGTCCCTGAGGAGGTATGAGGGGTTGAATCTAAAACACAAGTAGCCTTGGACTAGAAGAGAGATGGATGGTGATAGATACCAATCCTCAGAAGAAGACAGACTCCTATGAGTATAGTAGATTCATAAATCCTAGACTTGGAATCAACTTCAAAATGTCTTTAGCTTCAGTCAGGTAATGCAACGATATCTCTATAAATAAGTGTCCCAGAGAAGTTCACAGTTTGCCTATCCATATGGCATCTTCAGAACCACATTCTAAACCTTTGGATGAATAAGATTTCCTACTTGTGCCTAACACTACTGCCTGACACAATAAGTTTATGCCTTATTTTACTATTTTCCTGATTTCGTAAAGGGAGCCAGCTACTGTTTGTAAGCACTACTGACTGTCGCTGTATTTAAGATGCTAGTGAAGAGGTTTTGCTCTTACAATACATATGTACATGTTTACTTTCTTGGTGTATTATTTGATTAAAATATTTTTTATCAGAAATAACCCCTTTAAAACACTTTTGTAGAACAGTGGCTATGGCCAAAAAGTTAAATCCTACTAAAGTGTCCTGAAGTCTATTCCTGACAGATAAATTCCTAAAGTGACAAATGGAACTCAAGATGCCACTCAAAATTAAAATTGTAATATACCTTCTACACCCTCACAGGCCTGTCTTGCTGTAGGTGGTGCAACTCCCCTTCCAATCAGCATTTTTGTGGGGGGTTAGAAGATTTGAGCTGGACTCTGACCATCTCCTACCTATAGACCAAGGGTTTTTTTTTTTTACCCAGAAGTTTGCAGATTATCAGCTGTGGACTCTAATGTGTTTCTAAAATTGTGTGAGCAATAATTCTGTAATCTTGCAAGGAGACCATCTGTAAATGGGTCATTATCTAGCCCAGTCCTCACAGACTATAGCTTTTTGGAGTTTGTTTACTATTCTTGCCCATATTCCACTTTCTAAATGAGTCTTCTAAATTACACTTTCAGTTAGGCATTGGTCAGGAGTGGATGACTTCATAGGGAACAGCGAACTAGAGACATTATCTTTGATGTCACAGACTTTTCCAAATAAGATGCTGCTTTGAAGATAGCCATTGTTTTCTAAGAGACTTTTGTGGTGTATATGAGACTTTCAACATCAGGATATGTGGCTTGTGGATGCGAGTTCAGATAGGAATAAAAACAGGCAAGGAGGCACTGAGGGAGAAACATTGAGGTTTAACTGTTCTGTGGCCCATTGTTACTAGAATATTATAAAATTCTTATTCACATGCTGGTATGTGGCTTACAAAGCAAAACAGCTGAGGTATACTAGGACATGTGTTCCATTTCTTTAATATCTGTTCCCCTGTCACCACTGAGATGATGTAATGTTGAATACATGCCTTGCAGTATGCCCAGCTATGAGGAGAAAACAGCTGTCATTGTTCAGAGAGTAGCCCACCTTTGGCTTAGGGTCTCTGGCTGGGTCTGACTCTGAAACCTGGGTGCTCTCTCCTTGGCTTCTATACTCAGTCTCATGTAACCCATTGGCTCCTGCCTTAACCCAGAATACATCACATGGATTTGTGCATTTAGCTGGAACTTGCCCATTATAATGAACTGAATAAAAAAGTGGGAAAGCTCTAGCACATGTAGCTTCCCTTGTGCACCCCTGTGTTCTCCTTCGGTAGGGAGGAGTTCATATATTCAAACCTCTTTGTGCTGGCTCTCTGCTGTCCAAAGCCCACTTATGAAACTTTGGTTCCCACAACATTCCCATCTTTCTAATCTTCACTTTCCAAAACCTATCAAAATTTACCTACCTTATGTTTAATTCTCATTAGTAGAAGGCTGACTGATTGGGGAGAATAGTTTAATGCTAGGATAGAAGATTTTCTCAGAGATGCTAACATTCATATGAATTCTTTTGTTTGTTTGTTTTTTAAGATACCTCAATGTGCGAAAGAAACATCAATCAGCTGCCTCTTGCATGCGCCCAGCTAGGGACCTGGCCTATAACCCAGGCATGTGCCCTGACTGGGAATCAAACTGGTGACCTTTTGGTTCAGTTTGCAGGCTGGTGCTCAACTCACTGAGCCATGCCAGCCAGGGCGAAGGTATGATCTTTTAATGGTGGCATTCAGATACCATAATAAATCAGAGAAAGAGATTTGGAGACATAGGAATTAAAAATGACCTTATCTGATTGCCTGGCTGATCTTGCTACTAAATAGATGGAAAAAAAATTATAGAAAACTAATTCTGGAAATATAGAAAGATTATTTCAAGGGCCACATGTGTCAGTGAGTCAGAGAGACATTGGCAGTTCCACAGTTTGTGTAGAAGAAGTGTGCTGGAGCCCAGTCAGGTTGGAGGGGTAGGCTAGAAGATGCTTTTACACAGCACTTTACAAAATCATTCATAACAATGTTAACTAGCCCCCTTAAAGAATGAAGGGTGCTGATGGAGTGTATTGAAGGGTGTTAAATCCTCCTCAACTTTCTCTCCTGGATGCCAGCCACCTTTGCAGTCAGGCAACATTGAGCACTTAATATGTGCCAGGACTTAGTTAAATCCTTTGTGTCATAAATGTGGGATTTCTTTCACATATAAGATCATATGAAAGTCTTGTGTTTACTCATACTGAAATGTAAATTGGAATAATGGAAATCATCTATATAATCTGCTAATGACATTATCACATTTATCCTAAAAAGAAGAAAATTATGTGTCACTCGATCACTTGATTTTTTTCCATATAGTCCAATCATGAAGTGGTGGAAAAAATCTATTTATGCATTTTTTTTATCCCAAATTATCACACTCCTAGATACAGACATATAAAAAGGATCATCCATTCATTCAATTTTTTTCCATGAATATACTAAACAAAGAGAGTCACAGAGACACTCACTGTATTACACCTGAAATATACCTGTTTCTCTGTAGAGGTGCTACATAATCACGGAAGTACTTACTCCCTTCATAGACTGATATGACCCACTGGGAGGATGCACGTTCATACTCTTTCTACATATCTATATGTGTAATATACTCACACCTCTGGAATAAAACTGTAGTAGAATAGCTGGCCATCAAAGAGATATCAATCAGAACACCACCCCACCTTCACACATCTCTACCACAAAAAGGGCCATTGAAAGTGGCTTGAGTGTTGTACCTCTGCACTTAGCAGGTTATAAAGTGACATGCCGATGGGTTTAGAATTTTAAAATATTTCAGAGATGAGATTATAAACTCCCCAGTAACTGCATAAATCATCTCATAATCTAGTTAAAATTTCAAAAATCTTCCACAAGATTTCTCACAGATAGTTACTTTAAAAATAAATTCAGATAGAAAAAAGTTTTATCACAGCTGGGTGAAATAACATTTCACATTCCTTCAGGTGGAGTCCATGACCACCAGCGTCAGAGTCACCATGGACATCTTAAAACTCCAATTGGTGGCTCCCTCTTCTCACTACTGAATGTAAACTTGAAGTTGGTTCTTCCACATAATTGAGGAAAGACACACTAGTCTGTCTGCTGGATAACCCAGTGTTCTTGTTCTCTTCCTGCAGCCTAACAACAAGCTGGCTCTACAAGGAGGCTGTAAGGTTCCAGGCAGAAACCAGGGTTGATAAGGAAAACTTCCTAGGCAACTAGCGTCAAAAAGCTTGTTTTTAAATCAGTAAAGTTGTAACCCAATTAGAAAAGCTCAAAGATTTTCAAATCTGCAGGGTGATCCCTGCTCTCTCTCTCTACTTCTCCATAAATATGTGAGGTGGCGGGAAGTCAGGATTCCTTTCCTGGAATGTTTCCCAAGGTGCATCCAGACCCAGGCACAAGTCTCCATGGGTGGGCGGACAGCTCAGGGATTCACAAATTTGGCTAGCCCCAAGTCTGTGAAGTTTTGTTTCGAACCTCCACTGCATGTTGTTGAGTTTATTGCTTGATAATTATCAAGCCTCATATTGCTTGATAATATCTAAATCTGAAAATCACTTGGCATGTATTACTTAATACATTTATCTGGAAGAATAAATACCCCCTTAAATTGCACTCCTACTCCCATAGGTGACATTATGTTACTTTAGGTAGTTAGGAGTCATATAAATGGGAAAAAATTGCAGAAAGATATCTTGGAATTTTGACTTAAAGTATCTTTTCTAAATTAGATACTTCCTTAAAATGTCATTATAGTTTAATAGTTTCTTTTGTGTATGTAAATATGTAAAAACAGCTTAAACATATGTTGATTCCATGATCTCAGTTTAATATTCTTGTAGCTCAGCAGTTCTTATAGCTATTGAATGGTATTCTCTCTCTCTCTCTCTTTTTTTTTGCCAGTTAATGTTAGTATGACAAAATTGTAGAGAAAAATCTTTAAAAGATTTTATTTGTAGAGAGGGGGAAACAAGGGTAAAAGAGAGGGAGAGAAACATCAATCAGCTTCCTCTCACATGCACCGTGACTGGGGACCAACCCCCTACTCAGACATGTGTCCTGACTGGGAATTGAACCAGAGACCTTTTGCTTTACAGGATGATGCCCAACCAGTCAGGGCATCGGACAATTCTTAAACAGTTTAGGCAATGCTTTAATGACCTCAAGTCAAGTAGGTGAAAATTTTTTGATAGAGTCAATAAACTGAAAAATTTCTCATTAAAATAAGAGCATGCATCACCATTTGTAATATTGTAATACTGTATTTGAGTAACATTTGTGAGGATAATCTAATAGAAGCAGGGAAAATCTGGAACACAAAGTAACAACCTGATTGGGGAACCACTGAATCACATAATAACGAGATTAAAACTCTTAGTTTAGATAGAAAAACAAAGGCAGAAGAGAAGACCTACATCTGTAAAATCATAAAGGGATGCAAAAGGTGAGCCTAGTTATTCACTAAATCTTGAAATCATAGAATGAAGGTGCATTTCTAAAAATTTATTGAGGTAAGTTTAGGCCAATTACGTAGAAATATAACTTCATATTAAAAAATAGAATCAACCTAAGTGGTGATGTAGTAGATATTTTTCCAACTTAAAAAAAAAAATGGCTAATAGAGTCTCAGTGAATTGCAAAGAATGGCGAATGCCTGTCATTTGAAGTTGATATCCAGAACAAGAGTCAAAACTTGCCATCCCTTGTCTGCTGATGTATCCCCTAGAGAGAACATATTTGATGGGCCACGCAACTGACCCAGTCTGGTAATCATTATAATTTTAAGAAATAAAAACAAGATGAATATAAAAGAATATATAATTAGCAAAAGAACCACAGGATACTTGTATTTGAGCTTTAAAAATACTGGTATGAACATCTGTACATAATGTAAATTTTGTCATACATGTGAAATCCATTTTTTTTCATAAAATATTAGCGTGTGACTCGCTTCTTGTGTTACTCTAGGATAAATATGTTTTACTGACCTACAGGCCTATATAATCTGTGCTCCCTTCCCTCCCCATGCCTCTGAGGTCCTCTCCTATCTTCATCGCACTCACTCACTTTATGCTGATCATAGAGCCCTTGATGTTCCTCCAGCACACTCATCTCTTCCTGCCCTGCTGCCTTCACCTGTGCTGTTCCCATTGCCTGGACGCTCTTCTCCCACATGTATCTGCAGCTTACTCCCTCCCTTTACCAAAAGCTTTGTGGAAATGTCTCTGTCAGAGATAGTCAGCTCACCCCTGACTATCCCATCAAAAATACCACCATCTTTGCTGGTCCCTTGTCCTATTTTTCTTCTTAGCACTCAAAAACACCTAACATTATATGTATGTATTTGCTGATTATATGTCTCCCCCACTAGAATGTAAGTCAGTTCTGTGTTAAGGAGGGACTTTATATTCCAAGTCTAAAATAATGCCTGGCATAGAACACACATTCAGTAAATACTTGTTGAATGAGTGGACGATAAACCAGGTTCAGTAAGTTTTGGACTACTGCTTATGTTGGATGGCACAGGAATTAAGGCTATGATCAAATACAGACCGCCCCTTCTACACAGCTAGTGACCATTAGATTGTAGGTACCGTAGATACTGCTGCCCGGTCTGTTACAGCACACCTTTGAAAAAGAGCTAGGGTTTATGGTGCAATTTAGTAAGTTAATTTCATCCAGGTAACCCGGCTCCTTAAAAACTCTTATCCCACTAATTTTGAAAAATCCAAAGTTGGTCCCCAGATTTCTCTGAATTCCCTAGGAATGGTTTTGTTTTTCTGCTTTCACCACCTGAGTTCAATTTGGGAATCATCTTGTCACTTTGTGCCTGGTTTCTCTCCTGCATCTGTTGACCCCCATGTGGAACTTCTTCATAAAAAAAAAAAAACCCTCAAGCAAATGATTTGGGTTTTAGCAAACCTGACTGATGTGCTGGGGAAGTGGAAGAATTTCACTTATTGGAGAGGAGGGATTGTGACAATTACCTCAGAGCAACAAAAATCACTTTAGGTAAATGTTGAAGAGTACTGTACTAAAACCTTTCTGCCACCCCATCATAGGAGATCCTTTTCACTGGTTAATTCATTGTTATGGCTTCTTCCCTTTATCACTGCACATTCCTTGCATCCTGTCTCTGAGATTGTCTTCAAAGAACTCCGAATTCTCTGTTTTTGTTTGGTTCCCACTCCAAACTCAGCTCTGGGTTATCTTTGCATATTCAAATTCATCAAGATGCTCAGCAGAAAAAAAAAAAAACCCACCAACTTCCTTCTCTAAGATGCACCCTCAAAAGATAGATGGATGCATTTTTGCTTTAGTTATGAAGAATTTGCTAAGGCATCCTAGTTTGTAGTTCCAGACAGTACGATATATTTCATATTACTATCAGTCTTTAGTCTTTTGGGGAACAGTGTATAGCTTAGGTATAAAGAGAACTATATTTTTTTAAGTATTTCATTGTGATGGAAAGGAAATTAATATTTATTGAAAGATTACATTAAGCACTGTTAGACTAGGTGCTTTCATTTTACAACTTTACTGAACCCCTGTCTGGCACACACTTTCACTTTAAGGCATTTACTAGACCTCACCTCCCAGCTTTCCTATCCAGGAGACACCTAGACTGTCCCCGGTGATTCAGAGACCATGGACAGCAACCCCCTTGCAAGCAGTTTCCTGTTGACAGGTATTTAGAGCATCCAATCACCTTTCTTCACGGGAAAAAAGTTGACCTCTCGATTTGTTCGTGTTGAGTTTGGGCCTTTAACTGCCATTAAGCGTGTATATATAATGTGCTTTAGGATCATGTCCGTTCTTATTTGACCAGAGGCTTGGCTTCAGAAAATGATAAACTTTTCGCCAGAATTTGAGAGGATTCAAATTGTTTCCTACTTCTCCGAGCTGAGGAAGACGGTACGTAGCTAACAGACGCAAAAGCAGCCCATCTTCCTTCGCAACAAGGCCAAGGATACTGGAAACAGCAGGGTGACCGAGCAACGCGGGAGGAAAGCCGGGTTCAGCAGCTTAGGGAAGGGACCAAATGAGAGGTCGCCCCGTATTACCGTAGTCCCAGCTCTGCCTTCATCACCCATCCAAAACACCCTCCTCCGCTTCCGCAGTCCTTAGCGCGGCCCTCATTGGCAGGGGCAGGGCTAGGAGAAACAGGCAGTCAAGGGCGCGCGCGCAGCCCCTCCCCGTGACGTCATTCCCGCGACGGGGCGCAGCGCAACGCAGTGCAAATTGGGAAAGGGGGATGGACTGGGCTGGCTTCCGTCGGGAGAGGGAAGTCTATTTCTCCCCGGGGTTGATGGAAGATGGGCCTTTGGCGGGGAGGCCGGCGTTAATGGAGCCCGCAGGGCGCCAAGGTGAGTGCGGGTCTGTGTCTTAGCCTTTGTTTCCTGGAAAGACGTCGCAGTGAACCCCCTTTTCTCCCATCAGTTGCTGGTCATCCGGGAGAGTAGCCCTGACCACCGAGGGGGGCAAGTGTCCCGGTGAGACCACCCCGAACATAGAATCTGTCACTGGAGGAAGAGCCCAACCTCTAGTCTTTCCCGCCGCCCACCTAGGGTTACCCAGCGAGTTTCGTGTGGATTCTGTTTTTTCTGTCTCAAGGTGGCCTTGACCATTCCTTCTCCTCCTTGTACACTCAGACCCGAATTTGACCTACTGCTTGTTTCCGTTTTCTTATTTTTTGCGAACGAGCTACAATCCCAGGCCTTACTACAAACCTTCAGAGTGTTTCGGAATGCCTGCCTTGTCTCAGACTTGCTTTTAGTGAAGTCCAAGTATGAGTTTACTGGACCTATAAGCTCATCAGAGTTAAAACTGACTTCTCCCAGATAAAAGCCTTCCTTTCTTAAAATTTGGCCTCTCGTACAGAGTTGTAGGACTAGTGAATTTCACCTCCACTCCACCTTGGAAATTATCAGAATTCTGAATCGCAATGATGTTCACTTATGCATGAAACTGCAGACTACACTTCTGGGTTTATTTCGCGCTGCCAGTTCATTTTGTGACCTTGAAGCAAGTCAGTTAATCACTAACAAAAGATTTACTTGGAGACAGAGGTGTTGCAGAGCCAGAGGAATTTAATATTTGTTAAGAGTTGTGAGTTTCAGATGAAAGGAATGCCGCACTACAGGATGCTACTCTTTCAGAATCTGCAAGCATCCTTAGTTTTTACGTTTTCTGCTGCAGCCGTTAAAAATGTCAAGTGGTATTTGTTAAGGATGTGTTCCTGTTCTAATCTTGCTCTATGACTTTGCTATGTAAGCAGATTTTGCATCTCACCAAATTCGGTTTTAGATTCATTGTTGAATGTTTTACATGGTGGATTTAGATAAGTTTTCTTATGACTCCACAGTAGTGGACCAGTTTATGTGAAAGGTAATGTAGGTCGTGCTGCATCTTTATTGATGTGACTACCTTGAAGTGTGTATTCCTTTTCTTATTACACATTATGTGCATCTTTAAAATTAGTAAGGACCATATAGTAGTAAACAACAACCTGTCATTAATGACATAAATATGCAGTGATTGCACTTAGGTGTGTATTCTATTCTTCCAGAAAATAATGCCTGACAGAAAAATATTTTAAAGCTGTTTTTCTAACCTTAATTGTTTATATATTTACTTGAACTTTATTAATGATCATTGTATTTGTTTATTAAGGTGAACATAACAGGAAAGGACCAAAAAGGCTTTTGTAAAATAACACAATTGGAAAATAAATCCAGCACAAAAGATTTTTTCCATAAAATTTGTAGCATTATATTTTTTTATGAACTTGTGTACATGAAAATATACTTTTGTGGAGATGGAAGGGAAAAAGTGTCCATTAAATATGAGCCACTAATACTAGAAATAAGAATTTTAAAAATCTTGGTTATCCTTCTAATTACCTATTGCTGTATAACAAATCATTTCCATACAAAATAGCTTATAACTACAATTTATTTAAGTCTTCTTTCTTTGGGCTGACTGGACTCAGCTGGTTGGTTCTCACTTGGGATTTCATGCACGTGTAGTCAGATATGCAGCTAGGATTAGAGTCATCTGAAAGCTCAACTAGGCTGGATGTTCCCAGTGGCTGATTTGCTTGGATGGCAGTTGATGCTGGCTGTGAGTTCCCTGGAGATGTCAGCTGGACGGCCTGCATGTAGACTCTTCGTGTGGCTGGGACTTTTCTCAGTATGGAGGCTATTCCAAGAGCAAGCATCTCAAGAGACAGAAAGTGAAAGCTGTCTCTTAAGCCTGGATCCAGAAATTGGTACAGCATTACTTCCAACATTCTCTATTGGTCATCTTCATATTATTTCACAGCTTCTAGTAACATGCTTAGATCTATTCTTTATGTCTATGGTTCTCTGTCTTTATTGCACATTAGAATTTACCCGAGGAGCTTTATAAAAATATGTCTCTGCAAGTCCTGTGCTCAGAAATTGTGATTTAAGCCCTATTTATCTATTTTGCAATCTGTTAAAATAATTAAGGATATTAAAGAGGGAGAGGATATAGGAAATGGGTTAAGGTTATAAATGTAGATAGACATCTATTCTACAAAACAGTTACCCTTCTGTTTTTTCTAACAATGGTCCCTAATAAAACCAACAGATTTTGTCATGGTTTGTTAGTCCCTATATTATTATGGTATTTAGCTTTGTGTTATCAGTGTGTACTTATCTTTCATCTTAAAAGGTAAAAACTATTTTTTAAGAGGTAGAAACTTTTTTAGGAGGTATATTTTTTGTATCCCCTGTAGCTCCCATCACTGTACCTTGAGTAGGTGTAGGTATCCCATTGAAGCCATTTTATATAGCCAATCTTCAGAACAAATGCTGGTTCTTTTACTTTTCTTTTCTTTAAGCATTGTAAGTACTTCATAAAAGTTCTTTGAAATTCTTGCTTTATTTGGTTTTAATGATACTGCATTTGCCTGGTTTTCCTTCTAGTTTCTTTCTTCCGGAGCCCTTTTCTCCTCCCAAATTCTGAGCCCTTTAAGTATCTTACCTGCAAAGAAACAAAATCTCATTTCCTTGGTGATTCTAGTTCTAGATTTTAGCTACTAGTATAAATTATGTCTGTGTTTTAAAAACTTATCAAAAGTTTAATAAAATACATGAAAGTGAAAAAAATAGGGTTCTTTTAAATCACATCCTAGATAACATTATCACATCAGTGTCAATACTTTATCTCCCAAAACAATAGGGATTATCAAAATTAACATTGAGCCCTGGCTGGTGCAGCTCAGTGGATTGAGTGCCTACTGTGAAGTAAAGGGTGGCCGGTTGGATTTTCAGTCAGGGCACATGCCTGGGTTGCAGGCCAGGTCCCCAGTAGGGAGTATGTGAGAGGCAACCACACATTGATGTTTCTCCCCTCTCTAGATCTCCCTTCCTTTTCCTCTCTCTAAAAATAAATAAATTAAATCTTTTTTAAAAATTAACTTTGATGCCTTAATAGTTGATATTATATGTCTTGTCTCTCTGTAGAGTTTATCTGGAATTTTATATTTACATTTCCACCTTTTTGTAAATTTTTGTACCTTTTGCATACACTTAGCTTGTTCAGAATTTCTTGTAAATTGGTGGTTTTATTTGGGCATAATTTTACTCCCCTGGGGACATTTGACAATGTCTGGAGACATTTTTTGGTTGATACTGCTGGCATCTACTGAGTAAAGGCCAGAGATTTGCTAAACATCCCACATTGCACAGCACAATCTCCCAACAGCAAAGTTTTATCCAATCCAAATGCTGCTGTAAATTTAGTTTTTTAAATCTCACTTTTTGTTAACAGCACTACCATTCTTCACGTTTCTCAGGGTAGAAAGTGTGTGTGTGTACGCTAGTAAGAAAACTATCCTGTTTCAGTCAGTCTGCCATCAGCATGCTTCTGCCTTTTCATGTTCTTTTTTTACAGTGGCCTGCTGGTTATTCTTTACCAAAGTATTATGTATTTCCTTGTTCTTGTTTCCTTCAGTTCCATCTTGCATATCCTCACTTTGATCCACTCTGAGATACCATTTTTTCTCTTCAAGAACTGGCTTTTCATTGCCTGCTAAATTAAATAGAAACAATCTGCGTGGCTTCAGAAATCCTCCATAATGTGATTTCATCTCCTTACCTAGTATAATTTATTGTTGGCCAACAGTTAAGTGTTGACTGTAAGGACTACTGGATAGGTGCTACAGATGGTACGTGTCAGAGAAGGTATGGTCCCTTGATTAAGTTGATCATTTCCCAATAATCCCTGTAGTATTCCTTATTTTTCTTGTTGCCTTCCCATACTAATTTCTCATTTTTGTGACTTTATTTTTGTGGGTTTCCTCTGATAGAATGCCCTCATTTCTCATGGAGTTCATAGTTATGTCTTCTCCTCTGGGCCAGTTTCTGACTTTATCTTATCACATCATCATGAGCTCTGTGTGCTTATGAGGTATGAGGGCCTTAAAGCATACTCTTAATTGTCATTTGGTCCATATGCTGTGCTAAAGAAATTATATAGATATCAAGAACTATAGAATTTAGACCAAAAAAGGAACTCCAAAAACTGGGACAATCAAGGATGGAAGAGGTGAAATTTAAATTTGGAAGGGTGAGGGACCAGCACAAAAGAGGAGAGTACACTCTGGATTGGAAGAAGCCTCCTCCCTTACCCCACACAAGCTACATAGAATTTCTCCTTCTGACTTCCTAGGTACTGGAGTCACATACTAATATATGTTGTCTTTTACTTAGTGAGTACTGGCTTGGTTTTGGTAACTAAACTGAGATATTTATGATCAGAAGCCCCATGATACCCTCTTTATTCCATAGAGCAGTGTTACTCAAAGTAGCCAGTTTCTGTTACAGGCTTGCAGCTTGTGCTAAAATGTAATCATTTCTTCATATGAAAAGTTCTGTGTGTTTAACATTCTGTCATACACTTTGTATTTTATCACAGTCTGGTAACAAAAAATTTCCCAACCTGCACTAGCCTATAGACCACACTCTAGAGTAGCATTGCTCTGCAGGATTTTTACACTTTTTCGATTATAACCTATTATAGTGAGAAATACATCTTACATTTTAACCCAGTGTTTTCTATAAATATACATACATGCACATAACCAAAACTAAAGTTTCATGAATACTACTTCACTGTGTATAACATGCTCTCATATGTTCCCTTCACTTTTATATTTTTAAAAGTTGATTGTGACCTTCTAAATGGATTTTAATTTTTTAAAGTAAATCCTCACCCAAGGATATGTTTATCGATTTGAGAGAGAGAAAGAGAAACGTCTATGTTAAAGAGAAAAATCTGTTGGTTGTCTTCCATACACACCCCAACTGGGGATGAAACCCGCAGCCTAGGTCTGTGCCCTGACTAGGGATGGAACCTCAACCTTTTGGTCTACATTTGATGTGCCAACCAAGCGGGCCACCCAGCCCAGGCTCTAAACGGATTTTTTAGAAACACTGCTCTCAGGCATTTAGCACAGTACTAGACACATAGTAGGTGCTCAGAAAATACCAGAACTTTTAGCAATGATTATTTCTTGAAAGGTTTGAGCCTTCTTAATACTTTAGAATTGTTTTAAAACAATTCACTACCCAAAGTCAAGTCTCCCTTCATCACCATTTATCCCCGCTTTACCCTCTTCTACCTCCCCCCATCCTCCTTTCCCTCTAGTAATCACCATACTGTTTATTGTCTGTGTCTGTGAGTTTTGTTTTGTTTTTTATTTTTATTTTTTGCTAACCCCTTTTTTCCACTCAGCCCCCTCTCTCTGAAAATCAATCAATCAATCTTTTAAAAAAAGACCGTGCTGTATTTTTTAACACTTGGCATCCTATTTGACAGTATAACAATTTTGTGAATGAAAATGGAAACAAGCGTGGTCCTTTGATGACATTATCAGGGAAATGTACTTATTTCAGTTCTCAAGAACTGAATAAGTACAGAAACGGTAACTTTAAAAAAGCACGATCTTTCTCCTAGAAACCCTCACTAGAAACTTTGATGTCATCATAATCTTATCCCTGTACTTTCCCTCCATGTGTCTAATCATTTGCCAAGTCTTGTCATTCTACTTTTGCAGTGTCTGTTGTATCTGCCACCTTTATTCCATCTCTGTTGCCCTAGTTCTGACCCTCATCATCTTTCCTTAGGATCATTCTGATAGGTAACTAGTGTCTTCCTTTTCTTCAGTCTTTTAAAGCCTGTGCACTGTTGTCAGTTTGGATCACATAACTCATTTCTTAGAACCCTGCTTTGGCTGTTACTTTTAGAAAATAAAATAAATCCTTTATTGTGACACTCAAGGCCTTCTGTTACCTGTTCCTAGACCATACTTTTGGGCTTTAGTGTTTAGTAGATGCTTGTTCATTCTTCATACTATGTTCTTGATTTTTTTTCCCACCAAGACACATAAATGTTTTTTCCTCCCATGATGCCTCCCAAGATCCCTCTACTCATACTTAATTTTCCCTCTTAATTTTCTTATTGTACATTACTTGTAACTCTTTATAATTTGGTATCATACTATTTTGTACTACTGCTGCTTACAATTTTCTCTTTCACATTAGTTTTGTGAGGAAGCCTGACTTGGTGTGGCTCAATTGGCTGGGCATGGTCCTACAAAGCAAAATGTCCCTGGTTTGGTCCCCAGTCAGGGCACATGCCTGGGTTGCAGGTTTGGTTCCTGGTTGGGGTGCATGCGAGAGGCACTTGATTTATGTTTCTCTCTCACATCAATGTTTCTCTCCCTCTCTTCCTCCCTTCCCCTCTCTCTAAAAATAAATGTATAAAACCTTTTAATAAAATGCCCCTAAACAAACAAACTTTGTGAGGAAGCACGTCGTCACATCTGATCTTTGAGTTCCTAGAAACAGTGTCTTCCATACAGCAGAATATCTGTGAATGATTGAATTTAACTTTGAAATAGCTAATTTATGATAAGTTGCCTAGGTAGCATTTTTAGTTTTTATATACTTTGTCTTTTAATGATCCAAGCTTTAAAGGTAATCATGAGAAACGGATTCAACTAAAAACATATTCTAGACCTTCACTTTAGAAGGTTCAAATCAGTAGCTTTCTTTTCACAGCCAAGAAACCTTAATGGTTCTGAATCAACAAAATAGACTCTACCTGACTTTGTGAACATATATTCTGTGGTTGGACCAGGAGTACTTATGACCCAGATGTAGAATAGAATCGGAAAAAAGATAATATCAGACTGGTACTTGGATACTCTGCTTAACTTTGGCTTTAGTCCTTATCTTAGTACACTTAGTAGTGTCACCAATAAAAAAAAATGATTGGGCTTTTTGGGAATTACATTCGACGAGCTGGCCTATGCAAATGTTGGCTTTCTGTGGTTGAGTAAGCTTAAGATCCTAGCTGAGCTGTTGCAAGCAGAAAAGTCAGGGATAACTCTTACTGTTACCTTCTTACCGTCTCCCAGCCCTCATTAACAGTCCAAGCCCCAGCATCCCCTGCCTTCTGCCACAGTATTGTCTGCTGTGGTATTGCTAAGGGCTCAGGTTCCTTAAATACCTTCCCAAAAAGTTACTTTCTTGACCTTACCTTCTCTTAGTCAAAGGTATTATTCCTCAACTGCTGGTGCTTATGTTTCAGTAGAAATCATGTTTCTGGAATACCACTCTGTTCAATCCCATCATTCTCTCCTTTATTGCCCTTTTTAAAGTTATCTGCAATCTACTTCCATTTCTTTATTCCTTAATGCTTGTGCTCTTGCTTCTACTCACACCACTGTTGTATGAAAACTGTATTCCACAAAGATGTGTGTGTGTATGAGGCTCTTCCAATAAATCATTTTAAATCATTATTTAAAAGTCATATTTTGCATTTGTTTCTTTCACCTGTAACTTTTACATTTCTGTGGTTATTTTCATATTTGTATACAATTGCATATTTTTATTTATACTTATATTGTTATACTTATGGCTTTTTAAAAAATTTTTTATGAAATATATGTTAAGGACATTATATACTTATTTATGTGCTATAAAGCACGATAATAAAATGGTCACCTGTGCTCACCTGCCAGTGTACTACCCAACTTGAAAAATAAACCTTTCCTGACACTGCCAATGCTGCTTGTATAGGCCTCTGATTACATCCTTTGCCTCCCCAGATGTAGAATTTTATGTTTATTATTTTCTGTTTTTCTTCGTAGGTTTACCTCATTTGTACCTTTAAGCAATATCTGTACCTTTAAGCAATATCATTGATATCTGTTCATCTCATAATAATGAACTGATAGCATCAAAGGCATTGAGACAGTGGAAATAAGTGATAGAAAAAAGTCATAATCTTTAAACATATTAAAGTGGATATTTATTCAAACTGTAGTTCTTCACAACTGAAGACCTCATATAAATTTAATTGGATCCCTGAAGTTTTCATTTGGTGACGTTTATGATCTTACACCAAGACTCCCCCATTCGGTGCACTCCCCTGCTCTGCCCCATCTGAGCATGATCCCTGCATATGACACACACACACACAGTGTAATTGGTACACACCTAGCCTCTTGTTTTCCTATTTTTACTACCTCCTCCATCCCCCTAGTCAGAACTTAGCAAAGCAGATGTGGAAATGAAAAATGTCATGCAACATCAAAGACCTTCACAGAGTAAACCAAAGTACTTCGTTGTATTCTGCCAGAAACATGTTCAGATGTCCTTAGCTACATATAGAGTGGCCCTGCCTACCTATCACCGCCCCCCCCATTGCTTGTTTCCTTTTATAAGTTGATATGAATGAGAAAGAGAAATATTTCTAAATGAAACTTCCTTCTATTTGTGCTCTATATGCATTAATGTCAATTTAACAAAAGAAAAAACATAAAAGCTCTTATTATTAGTTCCTTTGACAGGAGCAATTCCTGATTCTTAAGGGAAAATGGTACAAATAGTAATTCATTTAGTTAATGAAAATTTGGGGGGGAAATGAAATTGTTTATTGATACCCTGTATATCTTGAACTCCTAGAATAGATATATTCAAGATAATTTAACTCTGTTAGCAAAGGAAACAGGTTAGCAGTTTTATCTGCTCACTTATTTTATTGTTAACGAGAAAAACTAGTGGAATTATTTGTGTTCATTTTGTTTCAGAAAAGAAGTACTTTTAATGAAGTACACCATCCATTGTGAAAGTGGAAGAGTAAAGATTATCCACCATGCCGGCCGTGGCTTCAGTTCCTAAAGAACTCTACCTCAGTACTTCACTAAAAGACCTCAATAAGAAGACAGAAGTTAAACCAGAAAAAATAAGCACTAAGAAGTATGTGTCCATTGCTAGTTTAACTGAGTCATATATTAATTTTTAGTTCATTTCCATGTTCTTAAATCAGTTAAGTGAGTAGTAAATGTAAAGTTTATTTGAACAATAGCATCATCTCATAAATAAAGTAAGACCTCCTGAGATAATTTCTTAACTTTATCTTGGCAGAATACATATATATTTTTCTAATATGCATATTAATCTGTTTTATGGACAATGTGTAGATCATAAGTTTTTAAGAGGTAAAGACTATTAGGTTTCTGCAAAGATCATTCAGCCACGGTTAATATCTTTTTATGAAACAGTATAAAAATACTTCTTAATTAAAAATGTTTATCCTTGTGTATTTCACATATAAGAGATGGTCTTAGCATAGTCTTTCTTTGATAAAAAGGGGAGATATATTTTTTTATCCAGTATTCAGCAAAGTGTTAATTTGACATGAACTTTCAAGCTATTGATCTATGTAATACAGAGCTGCGAAGGGAGTTTTAGAAAGAAAGGTGTGTCTAGCTAGCCATACACCCCAGGCTTGGAGCAAGCACATGTTAGAAATTAGGGAAAATAGATGTTCCCTTGGCTAGAGATAAATGGAACCCTGTAAAAGATATGTTTGATCCCAAATGAACCCACTCCTGAGCTCTTCTGGAGAATATCCTTACTATTTTTTTTTAGTTTGACGTACCTCTGACCTAGGACTATGATGCAACATGAGGCAGGGCACACACACTGATGAAATGATTCTTGTGTGGGACATACTTGGTCCTAAATACCACTTTGTCCCTTTTTCTGAGTGGTGCCCTAGATCCTTGGCCTGACCAACTTTATCATTAACCCATGTCTCAATCTTGGAGCACAGTTTGAAAAATATAGTAAACGAAATGCACTGCTTTGTATACATGATTATTGATAAAGCAGGTTGTATGTAGGCATCGGCACTATAACTTGGTTGCCAAAACTTTAGTCCTAAGTGTATGAATTATTCTTGGCAGAAACACCTATTTTATTAATTTGCTCTGTCAAACCAGGAACATATCCTTAAAGGGAATGCCACAGAATCCTCAAATTATTTTGCTGAAGTGAAATTTTAAGATCATATAATTTTGGATGTTTAAGTCTCTTTTTCTTCCAGGACCAGTGAGTCAGAGTGCAGTTCAGCCATTTTGTAGAAAACCTTAACCAAATAAAAAGATTGAACTCATGTTCCCTTTCCTTTCCCTAATTTCTTGGATTTTTAGATGGGGAGAACTGTACTTTATGGTTAGAAAAAGCAAGGAGAACTGAAAATATTTGTTTTAACATTAAAATAATAAAGATTTTAGCTCCCTCACTTCAAAACAAATGCTATGTTCTTTAATTATAGAGTGTGTGACTATTACATGGGTGCCTGAGGACCACTTGCTTCAGAATTATCTGTTGTAGCAAGTCTTTTAAAACTGGACTCAGAATGCATTTTGAACAGTTTGTGGTATATAAACTATTATGAAACACATGTATTTACTTGCATCATAAGGGAAATTTTCAGGTGCATCCCAACTTTCATTAACTTAGTATCAGTTCTGAAATAGTGCAGCCTAAATTACAAAATTTATTTTATCAACATTTTCTGTGGACTTTACACATGATTTTTACTCCAGATGTCGTGTTTTATTTTTTTCTCTAATTTTAAGTTATGTACAGAGTGCCGTGAAGATCTTCAAGACAGCTGAAGAAAGCAGAACAGATCGCGATGAGGAAAGGGCCTACGTACTATATATGAAATACGTGACTGTTTATAATCTTATCAAAAAAAGGCCTGATTTCAAGGAACAGCAGGTACCTTTCATTTATACACTTTTATTTACTAAGTTATTTTTGCAGAATGGAATTATCTCCTCTAAAAGTTTTAACCATACTGTAATTTAGGTAACATTATGTAGCATCAAGTTCAAACTCCTATGCAGATAATAAAAGCAAACTGAAGATTTAATTTCATTTTTTGCAAACATATGTGGATACACACAGTATATACATTCTTTTTTTTTTTTGTTTTTTTTTAAGATTTTATTTATTTTTAGAGAGAGGGGAAGGAAGGGCAAAAGAAGGAAGGAAATATCCATGTGTGATTGCTTCTCGTGCACCCTCAGGTAGGGACCTGACCCACAACCCAGGCATGTGCCCTCACTGGGAATCTAATCTAACCAATGACTCTTTGGTTTGCGGGTTGGCAGTCCACTGAGCCACACCAGCCAGGGCTATATACACATTCTTAATTTTAATTTGCCTTGTAGTACAAATTTATAGCAACATACAGACTCATGATCAGTTTGTTACGATAAATCATTGCCAGGTCAAATAAAAGTTTCATTTATTTATGCATTAAATAAAAAAATATGACTGTTACTGTACTTTTTCAAAATTCAAGGTTTAGTCACTTTCTTTAATGTGAAAAGTTTAAAGGGTTTTTTTTTTTTAGTGAATTTATTGGGGTGACACTTGTTAACAAAATTATAGGTTTCAGGAGCACAATTCTACAAAAAATCATTTATATACTGTATTGTGTATTCCCCACCCCAAGTCAAGTCCCCTCCGTCTGTCACTATTTAGTCCCACTATGCCCTCCTCCACCTCCCTCCACCTCTCCTTCCCCTTGGCAGTTACCACAGTGTTGTCCATGTCCATGAGTTTTCTCTCTTTTTTTTTCTTTCTTGCTCAATTTCTTTACCACTGCCCCCCGATAGCTGTCTGCCTGCTCTCTATCTATGAGTCTATCATTGTTTAGTTTATTATTTCATTTTGTTCATTAGATTCCACATAAGAGTGAAATCATATGGTACTTGTTTGTTTCTGACTGGCTCATTTCACTTAACATAATGCTCTCCAGGTCTATCTATGCTGTTGCAAAGGGTAAGAGTTCCTTCTTTTTTTACAGCCAAGTAGTAGTCCATTGTATATTTTTTTATCCATTATCTACTGATGGACACTTGGGCTGCTTCCACATCTTGGCTATTGTAAATAATACTTCAATGGACATAGGGGTGGTTATATCCAATACCCATTTATGATAAAAACTCCAGCAAAATGTCAATTGAGGGAACATACCTCAACTAATAAAGTCTATATATGACAAATGCACAGCCATCATTGTACTCAATGGGCAAAACCTGCAAGCATTTCCCTTAAGATTGGGGATAAGAAGAGATGTCTGTTTTCATCACTCTTACACAACACATACTGGAAGTCCTAACCGTAGCCATCAGACCAGCAAAATAAGAAGGCATCTAAATTAGAAAGGAGGAAGTAAAACTGTCATTATTTGCAGATGACATGATAATATATGTAGAGAACCCTAAAGATTCCACCAAAAAACTACTTGAACTGTTAAATGAATTCAGTAATGTAGCAGGACACAAAATTAATATCCAGAAATCGGTTGATTTTATACATCGATAATGAACTATCCGAAAGGGAAACTAAGAAAACAGTCCCATTCATAATTGCTTCAAAAATAATAAAGTAGCTAGGAATAAATTTAACCAAGGATATAAAAGACCTATACTCAGAACATTCTAAGACATGGAAGAAAGAAATTGAAGAAGATACAAGTAAGTGATATCATATACCATGTTCATGGAGGAACATGTTCATAGGAAAAGTCAACATCATTAAAATATTCATACTACCCAAAGCAATCTATAGATTTAAGCAATTCCTGTCAAGATACCAATGATACATTTCACAGAACTAGAACAAATACTTCAAAAATGTGTATGGAACCACAAAAGACCCCAAATAGCAACAGCAGTCTTGAGAAAGAAAAACAAAGTTGGAGAAATCTTGCTACCTAATATCAAACTATACTACAAAGCCGTAGTAATCCAAACAGCGTGGTACTGGCATACAAGCAGACATATAGACCAATTGAGCAGAATAGAGAGCTCAGAAAGAAACCCATGCCTTAAAGTCAATTAATATTTGACAAAGAAGGCAGAAACATACAATGGGGTAAAGATAGTCTATTCAGTAAATGGCATTAGGAAAATTGGACAGATACATGCCAAAAAAAAACTAGACCACCTTCTTACACCGTACACAGGACTAAAACTCAAAAATATTAGAAGAAAACATAAGCAGTGAAATCTCAGACATTTCTTCTAGGAATATTTTTTCTGATATATTTCCTCAGGCAAGGGAAACAAAAGAAAAAATAAATGGGACTACAGAGTTTTAGTTACAAACTAAAAAGTTTTTGCACGGCAAAGAAAATCAACAAACTGAAAAGACAACCCACTAAATGGGATAACATGTTTACCAATGATACATCAGATAAGGGGTTAATTTTCAAAATATATAAAAAACTTATACAGCTCAACACACACACAAAAAAACAATCCAATTTAAAAATTGACAACAGACCTGAATAGACTCTTCTCCAAAGAGGACATATATAGATGGCCATAGGCATGTGAAAAGATGCTCAATGTCACTAATTATCAGAGAAAGGCCACTTAAAAGCCCAATGAAATATCACCTCACATCTGTTAGAATGGCTACCATCAAGAAGTCAACATCCAGCCAGTGCTGGTAAGGATGTGGAGAAAGGGGAACCCTCATGCACTGTTGGTTGGAATGCTGATTGATGCAACCACTGTGGAAAGCAGTATGGAGTTACCTCAAAAAATTAGAAATGAAACTTCCACTTCCTTATGATGCAATGATTCCACTTCTGGGAATTTATCTGTAGTTATTATGTGACTGTTTTTAATATATCATTGCTATTGTAGCCATATTAAAGATACCAGTTTGCAAAAATAAAGCTGATTGCTTCCATTTGTATTATTATTTTGCCTTTAATCCTTTCAGCAGATGCCTTCTTTCACTTTGCTGAAGCCATAGGATGGTAGGGAGGGGTGTAAATGAAGGAAGAGAACTGATGACTAACTGATAAGTGTTGCTGGGGAAAATGGTTGCTTTTCAACTGCACCAGAAGTAGGCAAAAGAAGAACATGGAGGCTAGGTTAAAGCAATGGGAAGAATTTTGTGTAAGTGGTTCCACCTCTTCTTAGACACAGTTTTGTCTGCTACCAGAAAATAAATAGTAGCAAAATACTGCCCATAGATTTCTTGTCTGATAGAGAAGCCACTCTAGAATTAAAATTGAGAGTTTTATTTTGCTTACTGGTGGCAGAATATCCTTGCCTCATTTAAATTGACTTAATAGGAGTTTAAAAAAAAAGTTCTTTTCTTTTTCTTTGAAATGGCCTTACTTTTTTTTCCATAATAGTGGGATTGGTGCCATTTCTTTTGGTTGTTGGTTAAGGGATAATTTGTATTTCCCTTTAATGGTGATAAATCATTGCTGGTGTTTCTTATAGTAAGGTTATCCTAATAATAGTATGAAGTGTTAGATCTAGCTTTAGAAAGGTGGCCCTAGCATCTAGATGTTCATTCTTTTGTCCACAAAGGGCTGGATTGATCCTGTCCTTGGGACACCTCTTGGGCATACTTACCTGCAGATAGAGACAGAAACTTGTCCAAATTTAGGCAAGTTTTTGCATGCTCTTTGATGATTTTCAGAGTATCTCTTAAAGTGGAATTGCTCAACAAGAAGTATAAAAGCATTTGCTAAAAGAAATATTTTTGAAAAATTTGCAGTTTTGGATAACTAGTAGTTTTGATGTTTGCCGTTTGTCTATAGTTGTAGGGCCAATTTTTATGTACTTTTTAATATTTTGCTTTATTTTTTTTTTTAGGTTTTTTTTTTCTTTGACAAGATTGGGAGTGTTTTTGTAGTTACCTTAAAAAAAAAACTGATAAGGTTGGGAGTAAATTAGAATCAAAAAGATTTTTTCCACTTCCAAGACTATCTGTTGCATTACCAGAGGGGGTACCTATTTGAAAGTGGCAGTTGTTCGGATTAGGAAGCTCCCTATTACTTCATATGCTGCAGTTGTTCAGTTCCTGGTTTTCAGTAAAAGGACTAATTTCATTTGCTCTGTCCAGGGTTCTGCATCTGCTTCTGTCTGAGAACTGTTTTTCTTTTTCTTTTTTCTATTTTCTTTTTTCTTTTTTTTAAGATTTAATGTATTTAATTTTAGAGAGGGGGAAGGGAAGGAGAAAGAGAGAGAGAGAAACATCAGTGTGTGGTTGCCTCTCACATGCCCTCTGCTGGGGACCTGGCCCACAACCCAGGCATGTGCCCGGACTGGGAATCAAACTGGCAATCTTTCACTTTGCTGGCCTTTGCCCAATCAACTGAGCCACACCAGAATTATCATGTCACTAAAATGATAATTTTTAATCTTAGTGGCATTTTTTTTTTACTTCTTACCCAAGGATATGTTTATTGATTTTAGAGAGGGAGGGAAGGAGCTGGGGAAAGAGAGGGAGGGAGAGAAGGAAGGAAGGAAGGAGAGGAGGAGAGGATGGAAGGAAGGAAGGAAGGAAAAGATAGACATGAGGAAGAGAAAATGCACCCTTTTCAGGAACTGAACCCGCAACTTAGGTATGTGCCCTGACCAGGAATTGAACTTTGCAACCTTTTAGTGTTGCTCCAACCAGTCAAGCCACCCAGCCAGGGCTAAATCTTCATGGCATTCTCCTTTTGTTTACATTTTTAAAAATTTATTTTTAGAGAAGGGGGAGGGAGGGAGGGAGGAAGGGAGAGAAACATGGATGTGAGAGAGAAACATTTTTCACTTGCCTCCCACATGCACCCCAACGAGGAACTGAACCTACAACCTAGGCATGTTCTTTGACTAGGAATTGAACCAGCAACCCTTTGCTTTGCAGGGTGACACCCAACCAACTAAGCCACATTGGTCCAGGCTCTCTGTGGCAATTAATAATTAATCCTAAATATTATTGGTAAATGTTTTTGTTTGGGAGGTCATGAGAATTGCTTGGATCTTAATGTTTAGGAATAGGAAAGTTCTATTTGGTAAACCTAAGAAGCCAATGTTTTTAGGTATATAAGAATTAGTATTGGTTTTTAAATTGTGCAAATTGTCAGTGCTATTGAAATTACTTTTAAAAATCTTCTTAGAAAGGAGTTTATTGATTGATCCCAGAGAGAGAGAAGAGGGGATTCGGGAGAGAGACATCGATGTTGGAGCAGCATCAATTGGTGGCCTTCCATACGCCGAACTTGCAAACTAGGCATGTGCCTGACTGCAGTCAAACCCATGACATTTCAGTTCATGGGATGGTATTCCAACCAACTGAGCCACACCAGCCAGGACTGCTGTTGAAAATCTGAAAATATTTACTCGTACTTGAACTATGCTTCCTTAATGGTACAGAGAGAGAATTATTGACAAGAGACCTCCTTAATATTAAGGGGGTATTGTTGGAGAGCTTGTAATAGGCATAGCTAAACACACAATTTTTTTAGCATTTAAACATTAAGCTGAGCTTATAGACTGGCTTTTCCATGAGTTTATGTCAAAAAATTAATAAAACAAGTCATAGTACTTTTTGGGTTTACTTTGTATTTTGTTTTTATCGGAGAAACCTTATTGTAATGATTAGATTTTTTTATTTAAAAAGCATAGTATCTATCAATCATCAGGACTGATAGTAATTACCGTTTCCACTGTAATTGGCACTTGACACAGTATTGAACAAATTGTATACTTTGATTGAAATTACATCGTGAAGGGCCCTTTACTTACATTTAGTCTTTAGAAGAATAACTCAACCAAAACATGATCTACTTTTAGACTAGATTGATAGACGCATGATAGCTGTTACCAACAGATTTATTCCATCCAAAGCTCTTGGTGACTCTCTCCATGAGCCAAAGATGGATATTTTTGACCTTCTGGTCTTTCTTTTTTAAATTTTGATTAATACATCCTTTGTGATGAATTGTGCTAGTAGGCTCTGTTTGCCAAGTCACACTGACAGGTCATGGCAGATTAGACCCAGTACTTACCTGGTGCAGTCTCACTGCACTACTGTCATGTTGGACTAGCCTTGACTTAAAAATCTCTCTCTGATTGCAGGAACACATGAGTGACTGCTTCGAGATGTGATTTTTTAAAACTTCATTATGCTTATTAGTAAATTATGTGCCAAAACTTTGTGTTTTTTAAAGGTAGACTATATTATTGGTGGTTTGTTTCCTATCATTTGATTTTTAGTTATTCAAGGTTTCCTCAAATGTAAAACTTGTTTTATGTCTAAAGTGTTTGAAGTCAGGTAATTATTGTAAAATACAGGTGGAAGAAAAAACATTTCATTTTGAAACAAAAGGAAACAAAATCCTGTGCTGTAGATGGATACACAACTTGTTTTACTGCTTCGGAGACTACAGAAAAATAAAACTAGGTAACCTATTTACAATAGCAAGGTATATTACATTCTTGAAAGGTTAGCTTTTTGGCACTTAATTATAAATGAAAAGAATAGTATTTACACTTCCTAAAAAGTGCCTTACAAATAAATGAAGCTATTAATTACTAGAATTTTTTTTACCATGCTAATGGTATGAAGAGATACTTTTGAAACATTTAGAGAACAAGCTGTGATTTATGTAGGTTAAAAGTTTTTAAAAGTACTTTATTCACTCATAATAATGTTTTCATCACAAGGGGTGTCCAGCCCATGGGCCACGTGTGGCCCAGGATGGCTGTGAATGTGGCCCAACACAAAATCATAAATTTACTGAAAACATTGAGCTTTTTTTGTGATTAGGTGTCATAATGTATTTCATGTGTGGCCCAAGACAACTGTTCTTCCAGCGTGGCCCAGAAATACCAGAAGGTTGGACACCCCTGAAACTTTCCTGTTTTAAGTACTATGATTTTAATGCCTTTAGCGTTAGAGCCGTGTGCAGTTGCCAGCACTAACAATACAGAATGGTTTTCCTATTATTTTAGGACTACATTCATTCAATGCTTGGACCTGCAAACATCAAGAAAGCGATTGAAGAAGCTGAAAGACTTTCTGAAAGCCTTAAACTCAGGTACAGACATTACTATTTTCAAATCTTTACAAAGAATGAAAACTTAGAAGATAAAAATAATATTTAGAATATGTCTATTTATGTTGATCATACATAAAAATCCCAATTCCTAAAAATAAGTTCTGTTTTAATGGGACACAAGAATTAAATCTTTTGCTATATCACTTATATGATGTTCATGTGTTACCATTAATATTCTTTACTGAAGTTTTAAAAATGCTTAGAATGATAGATTATTAAGGTAAGGATTGATGTATTCATTCAACACTCAGGTCCCATTTTTTTTCCTAAGTTTCTAACAGGATTCTTCAGAAAAATATAAGTCATCCTGTGCCCCCTGTTGTAATATTCCACTGGACACTGTATTATTATGGAAATAAAGTGTTCAGTATAGTTTTGATCTGCCTGGTTGCAGCAGTTATATGTATTTAAAAAAAATCTGATTATAGTGTTTGCCATGACTGGTTTATCAGACATCATATAGTTAGAAATTTAAAATGATATGTTTAAATTTTTAGTCACTCCCTAATAACAAAATAAAAGGGGGAACTATTTTTAGTTCAGTATTTTCCTTAATGCTGTTCATACTTGGATTAATAAACTATTACAGTTATATACATCATAGCCTTTACTTAGAAATGGTCTTTTTTAAATGCTATATTCCCTTCATCCTTTCTAGAAATTACTACTCTTGGATCTGGAATATGTTAAGGTGGATGATATCACTTAGAATCACTATTCTCATTCTCCTTTAGCCAGTTAATCAATTAAGCAGAATAGAATTTCCCCTAATCTTTGGATTACCCATCATAAACTGTTTTCTCTTGGATTTGCCTGGTTTTCCCCTAATCATACTGTAGCAGTAATCGTGTTCTTTATCTTCTCTGTCTTTTAAGCTTTTGGACCTTTCACTTATTTGTTGTCCTAGGATTTTAGGATTGTAAGTCCTCTCAAAAGGAAATTGCAGCAGGTTTGAATCATTAAAAGGTGGAGATTAGTGGGAGGGAAAGCAACAAGAGCACTAAAAACTCCAGTTTGAGAACCTAAGAGTTTTCTTTTCAAGATTTTTGGGCAATTTGAAATAAATCTACAGGGGGCAGATTTACAAGTTGTGGCTTGTAATGAACAGTGGCGGCATTGAATACAATTGGAGAGAGAAAATATGTACCCAGGCAGGGTACTAGTGTTATGTAATGGAAACTCCTTTACTTTCTATGATCGTTGCAATAAAAGACATCTTGACCTCATTTTTCAACAGATATGAAGAAGCCAAAATTCGGAAAAAACTTGAAGAAAAGGACAGGCAGGAGAAAGAGCAACTGCAGAGACAGAAAAGACAGGAAGCAGGAAGAGAGGATGGTGACACATCGGCTAAGAGTTCTTTGGAAAATGTATTGGATTCCAAAGACAAAACCCAAAAGGTATTTCAGATTTATTCTATGAAATAAAAAGATTCTTCTCAGATTATTTGCTTAAGAAAAGTTGAGATATAACTACAACATACTTTTAGGCAACAAGGGTAAAATTTGAATTTTTTTTAATCAGAAATTGAATTGAATGAAATTCTACCTTCAGCTGGTCCTGTTACAAGTTTTTGGTTTGTAGTTACCATTACATTCATAGGTAACAAGCTGTGTTTTTTGCAGTGTCTTTTAAATTGACACTTGCTTAAAACTGCATTTTAAAAGCTCTTTTATAAAAATGTTAATGAAGACTTCAAGATTATTGTAATATGAGAGATCGAACTCAACAGTGCTTGAACAAAACATGGGAGGATTTTTAAACACTAATTAGCTTAATGGAAAAGTATTGGAATGTGTTAGTGTGGGAGGCTGGTCATCGTGACAGGTCATCTGTGTGTGCTGATTTTCAGTTATGGAGATTAGGCTCCTACCCTCCCAGAGATGGGGAGGTAGGGTCCCTACATTTTTTTAGAAAATTTTCACTGTGGTAAAATACACATTGCACAAAATTTAACCCCTTAACCGTTTTTTAAGTACACAGTTCAGTGGTATTGAGTACATTCACATTACTGTGCAAACATCATCACTATCCACCTCCAGAACTACCTTTATCTTGCAAAACAGAAACTCTGTGTCTGTTAAACAATAACTGCCCAATCCCCCCTCCCCCCAGCTCCTGGCATCCACCATTCTATTTTCTGTCTCTATGCGTTTTACTACTCTAGATAACTCATGTAAGTGGAATCATATACTATTTGGAAAGCCCTACATTTTACCTAACCCCCCCGTTTATGTTTTGGACATATTTTATACCTTTTGTGTGAGTGTGTATGCCTGTATTCGTTAATTATAGTTACACATGATCTTAACTACGTTGTCTTTTAACCTTCATACTAGGTTTATATTTGGTTGGTCCACTTCTTTTACTAAATGTTTGCCTTTATCATTGTTTTCTTTTCTTTTCAATATTATTTTATTTTTACTACTGGCCATTTCTTTTCCACTTAAAGAAGTCCCTTTAACATTTCTTGTATTGCTGGTTTCATGGTATTGAACTCCTTTAGTTTTTGCTTGTCATGGAAACTATCTCTTCTTCAATCCTGAATGATAACCTTGCTGGGTAGAGTAGTCCTACAGTTTCATTTTAGATTTTCCCTTTCATCACTTTGAATGATTCATGCTAGAGAATAGCCCATTTTTTATTTTATTGAAAGAAATATTCTTTCATTAAATTAAATAATAAGTTTTTATAACAGTCTGTGGTTTTAAATTATATTTAGCCAATAACTGAAGAAAATTTTGAAGAAATGTCATAGGATTCAGATATGCTGGTAGTTACTTCAGCTGTTAACTACTGACAGAGTAACATGATAATGCCATATCTGTCTGTATTTTATAAAATGCCAGCACCCTGAGCCCTTCATTTTCTAGGTTTTCGGTTTCAATGAAGTATAAAAGTTGAACTTTTTTTTAATGAACATTTTTGTTTCTATTATAATTGAAGCTTTTTTTTTTTTTTACGAAATAGGTAAATGGTGAAAAGAATGAAAAAAATGAGACTACAGAGAAAGGTAGGTGTGTACAGAAAGAGAGTTCTTTTAGGTTATTACTCAGATCTTCTTTTAATCAAAACTAGCTTCAGATTTTATACAGTGAGATTCTAATATTGTGTCTAATCTGTATGCAAGCTATGTTACTTTTCCTAGCCTGTACCAATACACTGTGTATTACATTCTGAATTTCTATATCATGGATTTTATTTATGATAATATGCAATTGAAAACATCAAAACCACAGTTTATTTTGGTCACTGTTTTCTTTTCGGGGCAGTTTAGCATACTGATTACGAGAATGGACTCTCAGGAGCGAGGCTGCTTGGGTTTGAACATTGGCTCCTCTTCTGCATTTCCATATGATCTTGAGCATGTTACTTAATCTCTTTAACTAAACTCCCCCTTTTTAAAGGGGGATAATAATAGCACCTTCTTCACAGGGTTATTGTGAGGACTGAACAAGTTAGTGTATGTGAAACTTACAGTAAACTGTATATAAGTATTAGCTATTACTACTTACGACTCTAGGTTGAAGACTTATTTAAAAGTTTTCTTTACTCCCTTAAAAAATCTAAAGCAGTAATTTGGTATTATCTACAGGTGGTGTCTGTGCTCTAGCCACACATCTATGGCCTGAAGAACAAGACTTGGGCAGTTGCCTAAGTCTTCCTCTCAGAAAATGTTTAATTTAAACATCAGTTTTTTGTAACACTAAAATAATTCTTTAAAATATTGCCACACAACAATTAACAAATAAACTTAGTAAGGTATATTCCTAACAGCTGTTATCAATTCATTCTGAGATTTATTTCTATCCATATGTTCCCTTGTATCTCATCCTACTTCAGTATTATTCATCTCAGCGGTTTGTTCTCAATCTTAGATCATTTTATTGTCAAAATGATCTGGATGGTTAGAAAGGGAAGTAGGATGGTTATTAACAGCTGGATATTTTAGCTTAGGAGATACTGTGACTATGTTCTTCTCATAACTCACTGCTGAAGAAATAGTTCTTTACATATTAAGCTCCCTCGTAGTGCTTTTTGATCTTTTACTTTAGGTTGTACAAGCTGAAAGAGGAAAATAGCAATATAGCAACTATTTATTTTGACTAAAAATCAGAGGACTAGATAGTAAATATTTTAGGCTTGGGGGATCCTGTGGTCTTTGCTGCTATGGTGTGAAAGCAGCCAGTGACAGAGTATAAACAAATAGGTATAGCTGTATTCCAGTGAAAACAGGAGGCCTTCGCTTGCCAGCCTCTCTCATGGAACACAAGTAACAGGCTTGTAGCTCTAGGCATACTCAAAAATCTGAAATAGCCTTCAGAAAACCCCTTAGAGACTTTAAAAAGAGAATTTGGACCTCATTTTCACTGGGGGCCACGTCAGCTTCGCATTCGCCTTCAAAGAGCCGAAATAATTTTAGGACTGTGTCAATGTAACTACTCCTTAACTGTTAAGGAGTTGAAATTACATTTGGCCCTTTGAAGGCAACCACAAGGCTAATGCGGCCCCCTGTAAAAATGAGTTTGACACCCCTGATTTAGACTTTTTCAAGAATTTTTGAGCCATAGATGTTTCTTTTGGTTGATGTTTTTTAAATGGCTTAATTTTTATTTTAATCCTCACCTGAGGATATGCTTATTGATTTTAGAGAAAGACAAAGGGACAGAGAGAAGAGCACCCATGTGTGCCCCAACGGGGGTCAAATCCACAACCTAGGTATGTGCCCTGACCAGGAATTGAACTGTAAAGTTTTGGTGTATGGGACAGTGCTCCAACCAGCTGAGCCACCTGGCCAGGGTTAAAATGGCTTAATTTTAAAAAATAGAGTATTTTTGTGACATACTACATTAATTTCCTTTATTTTATGCCAGTAACAGAGCCAACACTAGAAGTAATTATAAACTCAGCAGCAAGTTTTGCTATTTAAGTCTTTATTAACAGAACATTTACTTAGTTTCTTGATAAATGTCAAAAACACATGTTATATGTAATGCTAATTTAAAAGGTAATAGTATGATGGAGTAGTGGGTACGCGACAAGGACACTTCACTGTTCGAGAAAAAGCTATGCTTTTCTGTATTTAGTACTATGACAGAACTGGGTGTTATTTGTCACTAATATTATCCCTCGTGATTCCAAGGATCAATCACAGCAAAGGAACTATACACAATGATGATGGATGAAAACATCAGCTTAATTATAATGGATGCTCGGAGAATGCAGGATTATCAGGATTCCCATATTTCAAACTCTCACAGTGTTCCTGAAGAAGCCATCAGTCCAGGGTGAGTCATTGTGTATTTAGATAAAATGGTAAACTATGGATAGTGATAAATGTTAATAATTAGCATCCAGTCTAAGTGACAAAACAGTGTTTTCCTTCCCATTGACCTTTTCAATTTTTGCTCCTACTGGCATACCTCACCCTTTCTGAATAGTAGTGTAAAAGACATTCCAGTCTGCCTATTTTCTCTTACCTGTGGCATTTGGAGTCTTATTAGAAGAGAAAAGAAGCTGTCTGTCCGTGCTCTCTCTTCCCAGGTGTTTGTAGACTGATTTCTTGTACTATTTTTTATGTGCAAGCTTTTGAAGTATATGCACCAAGTGGACTAAAGTTGCGATCTAATTGACTGGGTTTTTATATTTTTTTTTCCATTTCAGTTTCCCATACTATTATTTGTGATAAAAGAATACACAAGTACTTTTTTGAAGAAGAAGCAGTATAGCTAAGTAAGAGAGAGTGTAGGGTGTAAAGTCAGAAGTCCATGTTTCCATCTATAAAATGGGGTAATTATAGTACTTATCTCAGATGTTCTGAGAAGTTTAAATGAGAAATTTTATACACACACATTTAGCGTAGTTCCTGACATTTATAAGGACCTAAAAAAAGTAAATTTTCTTTTTTGATAAGAAGGTTTTTAACTTATGAAATTAAAGTTATATACATAGTTGTATTGTGTATTAGAAACTATCACAATAGTGACTGAGTGAAAACTCCAGATCCAGGGCTAGTTTCACGGTTTTGAGTGTTACATAACCTTTCTGGGTCTTCGTGTATGGGCTTGGATTAGGTAAGATCTGTGGTCCGTAGTAGCATCAGCTTAATTAAGAAGATACATTACTTAAATTAGGAAATAAAATTTGCATAATATTGGGTGCATTGCAGATGTTTGCTAATTGTTTGACCTGAAAAATAGCATGCATTGTAAATATGCTAATTCATGTATCAGTCTGTCTAGCTATTTATTTTATCTGACTTTTTAATTGAATAGTTGAGGTTGATGATTACTTTTTAACAAAACATGGTGGCCTCTGCATTCCCTCTATCATTCCTCTACCCTGAATCACTAAACAGATTTGTAAATAGTACACTATTTGAATATGAGATTGGAGAGCTTACTCTAATCAGTAATCAAGTAGGCGTGACTATATTTTGAGTTTAATTGTTTCCCACAATGTGAGATTTAGACTTATTGTAAAACTCAACATGAGTTTAGGTAAAAAACTAGGAACAGTGAACTGCATGCCAAGAAAAGTATTCCCCTTTAATTTCTCTCTCTGTCTTTCTGAATTAGTTAAAAGAAGTTCAGTTTGGTGCTAGCATTCCTTTTTAATACTTGCTGATCTCTCTTTCTTACCAGAAAGCATGCCTCAGAGCCTGCAGTGTCTATAGCTAAGTGATGGTGATTACTGTATTTTTTCATTGTCTAGTTTTAAGTTTTAAAACAGTGTAGTGTTCAAATGATAAGAATGCTTATGTAAGTATTTAGCCCAGTGAATTTTCAAAAACCGTGCACATCCATTTAGTTAGTATCTGGACAAGAAACAACATCTTCACTGCAGAAGCCCCTCATATGCCACCTGTCAGTTACCTCCCATATCCCCACCTGCTCAGGGGACCACCAGCTTCTAACAGAATAGATTGGTTTTTGTCTGTTTTTGTAGTTTATGTAATGGAATCATGCAATCTATAGTTTTTATGCCTGGCTTTTTGTACACAACCTAGTGTTTGTGAGAGTCATCTGTGTTATTGTGTGCACTTGTAGTTTGTTTATTCTTACTGCTATATGGCACTCTATTAGGTGAATATAGCATTATTTATTGATCTATTTATGTTTAGGATTATCCCTTATTTATTGGATATGATGCTGTTTTTCCATGTATATGGGAATATACGTTTTCCTGTTAAATTTATTTAAGTAAAGGATCACTTTCAATTAAATTAACTAATTAGAATATTAAATAATAGTCAAGGTAGAGCAAAGTTGCAGCATTGTGTGAAATAATACATGAAAGAGTGAACTTTGGGAAATACTGGTTGATGCTATTGTTTTCCAAAGTGTTTTCTGCAGAATACTAATCTTGGGTGTTTGGATAAACAGGGATATATAGGCAAATATATCCCTGTAGTCAGGAATAGTCCTTAATAATACCACATTTCAATTTTTCTCATTTTTTTGTTAACTAAGCATCCTTCCAATCTCAATATATCAGGTGAGAATTATTATGAGGCAATATTTTATATTCTTTTTATCTGTATATTCTAATAGGCACAGTAAACAACATTATTACATATGGAATTTTTTAAAAATAAACCATTTAGTTTGACTTAAGAACAAAAGTACATAGTGCTGAGGACTTTGAGATAATAGGATTTGGGGGAGGATCTATGTGGCAGGCCCATTGTAAGGACTTTAGGAAGAACTTCAGCAATTCTGTGAGCAAAAGAGGAAGTGAACAGCATGCTTTAACGTAGAGTTGATAATATTTCCAGGTGATGATGTAAGAGCCAACACAGTGAAGCAGCTAAGACTGTGGACATGAACCAGATTGCCTGAGTTTGAATTCTGGCCTCACTTGGAAGCTGTAACTTTGAGCTGGTTAATCTCTTTATGCCTCAGTTTCCCCATCTATAAAATGGGAATAACAATGCCTACTTTATAGTATTGTTGTGAGGAGTCAGTGAGATGCAGAATAAAGCATTTAGAATAGTCCCTGGCACATAGTAAGTACTGTATGTGTGTTAAGTAAATATTTGGGCATTTAATTAACTATTAATTATCTGTATAGGTAACAGAAAACTGAAATATAAATAATGTTACCTAGGTGATCCCCCGATTATTTATACTTGGCTGAGAGAGATGCTCAGATGAGTCCCTCTGTTTCTAGGTTTGGCCCCCCTTTTTTTGTAAAGGGTCAAAATTGTGTCTACTTCTTTTAGTATCTAATACGAAAATATATTCCTATATTATGCAGTTGTTAAACATTTTAGGGTATATAGTATCTTAACACAGTCTGACCTCAGAAAGGAACCTGTCTCAAAGTTTGCCATGGTGTGCTACAGGCTGTAGAACCAAACTCAGTGTCTTATGTTAGTATATTAGGACCTCTTATCTACTTTTGCCCCAATACAAATGTTAATACATTTCAGAGTCACTGCTAGTCGGATTGAAGAAAACCTCCCAGATGACTCTAAAGACATATGGAAGAAGAGAGGGAATGTGCATTATGTGGTACTTCTTGACTGGTTTAGTTCTACAAAAGATTTACAAGTCGGAACAACTCTACGGAGTCTGAAAGATGCACTTTTCAAGGTTAGCAAGTTTCCTTGTTAGTTTACTATAATTGCAAGGCTTCTTTGGTTGGTAGAGGTATGTGGACTAGTTTATCTTAAGGACAAGAAATTCATTATGCTTTGGCTGTAGATTTTTTTCAAATTTAGATTAAAAGACATTTTGATATACCAAATAACTGTAAACTTCTCTATGTAAAGTAGGATGTTAGAATTTTCAGAAATAGAAATCATCTGAAAAGAGTGTTATTTTTTGGCTTTAAGAATTAGATTATATTTTCACTTTTTAAAAAATAGATTTATTTATTTTTAGAGAGACGGGAAGGAAGGAAGAAAGAGAAAGAGAAACATCAATGTGTTGTTGCCTCTCATAGGCCTCCAAAAGGGGACCCAGGCCCCCAACCCAGGCATGTGCCCTGCCTAAGAATCAAACCAGCAACCCTTTGGGTTGTAGGCCGGCACTCAGTCTACTGAGCCACACCAGCCAGGGCTATATTTTTACATTTTTTATTGTTCAAGACAACTGTATTTGAACAACAATAAGAAATGTGAAAAAAATAAAAAAGAATTAGACTATAAAACATAAAAACAAAGGAAGAGGTCAATAAGGAAAAAAAGACTTAGAGATTTGACTTCATAAAATTAAAACTTAGATGTGAAAAAATACCATAAAATTAGAAGACAGAAGACAACAGATATTTGCAACAAATATGGCAGTGATTTAAGACTACCTATAATCCAAAGGGTTTTTATAAATAAATAAGAAAAGTACTTCAGATAAAACGGTAAACTAAGTAGTGGGCACCAACATAAACAGCAGAGAAAATATAAGTGATAAAATCATAAAAATGGTCAACCTGTAATCAGAGAAATGCAAATTGAAACAATGAATGCCATTGTTACTGATATAATTAACCAAGATAAAAATGCTGTTTGTTATTTTTATTGATTGATTTTAGAGGGAGAAAGCAGGAGATAGAGACATCAGTCTGTTGTTACACTGATTTGTGCATTCATTAGCTGATCTTGTATGTGCCCTGACTGGGGATTGAATCCACAACTTTGGCATATCATGATGACACTCCAGCTAATGGAGCTGCCTGGCCAGAGCCAAAAATACTCCATTTAATTTGTTAAATTATTAAACAGTGATCGCACTGAATGCTGGTGAGATTGTGGTAAGAATAAAATTCAGTCTGCTGGTAGGATTGATGGAACATGCCTCCCAGGAGGGCAGTCTTAAAAGCCTTGAATCAGTTCATACTTTAAATGGGGAATCTGGAAATATATACAAGGAGAGGTTGATATATAAAACTGCCAATGTTTACCTAGTTTTGACCTACAAAAGGAGAATTTCATAAAGTTCATCCTAACCTAAGATACTTGAAAATTTACTGTATGATAACAGTGACATAACAAATCAGTGAGGAAAAAATTGATTGAAACAAATGGTTTAGTGACAGCAGGCTAGCCAGGAAGTTAAAAAAAGAGGATCCCTTTCTTATTTCTTAGACCACAATAATCTCCAAATTGGTCAAAGACACACGTAAATGTGTTGAATGAAACAGAGAACTACTAGGAAAAAGCATTAGTAGGTATTTTTATTATCTTAATCCTAAATCAGGATACCATTAAGGAAGGTCAATATATCTGTGTTAAAAACATCATAAATGAGGTAAAAATCAAGACAGATTTTATAACGTACAACAGAGACCTCTTTTCCTAAATACTCAGAGTACATTTATTGTTTACTAATAGTTGACTGTATAGAAAAATGGGCAAAGGATGAAAATAAATCTTAGGATATAAATGGCTAATAAACATATTAAAAGATGTTCAGCTTTACAAATAAATGCTAATTAAAACAAGTTAATATTTTTGTCCACCAGTTTGAAAAATTGTAAAGATTTATAATGGGCATTCTCATACTCTGCTAATAAGTATATAAATTGGTGGTGTCTTTTTGAAAGGCAATTTGGCAGCATCTACCAAACTTTTAAACCATTGGCTCTACTCCCAAGAAATTATCCTACAGAATATAAAGATTTTTTTAAGATCATTTCAAAGACTAGCAATATATAAGAACCTTAAAATGTTCATGTGCCTTGGCTCAATAACTCCACTTTCAGAGATTTTCCTAATGAAGTTAATTGGGTGTGAATGTGTAAGGAAGAATCGTCAATGTTTATCTCAGCATTGTTTATAATTAACTGGGAAAAATAACATTAAGTGTTCAGGTGATGGATTCAGTTTTGATATGTGTGTGTTTATGTGTAAATGTGTGTATGAAATAGAATATTAGCTGGTCATTACAAATTATAGCTCTTTATTAATAAAAGGCTAATAAGAGAAAAGCAGCATCATAAAAGTTTCATTGTTTTGTAAATATGAAGTTTAAAAAGTATGCCTCTTCATAGAAAACTAAGAATAAACTCTGAAATGTTAAAGTGGTATCTCTGGGTTGTGAAGTTTTAGATGATTTTTATTGCATATAAACTTATTTTTCTTCTGATATCATGGATTACTTGTGTGGTTGTAAAAACTGTATCCATCTGTTTCATTTAATGTTGAATTTTTAATTCAGCTCTCATTTTTTATCATTTAGAAGATGAATCTTGAAGAGAGCACTTTTATTTTTTTTTTAAGATTTTATTTATTTATTTTTAGAGAGGGAAGGGAGGGAGGGGGAGGGAGAGAGACAGAGACAGAGACAGAGACAGAGACAGAGACACATCAATGTGTGGTTGCTGGGGGTCATAGCCTGCAACCCAGGCATGTACCCTGACTGGGAATCAAACTTGCAACACTTTGGTTCGCAGCTCGCGCTCAATCCACTAAGCTATGCCAGCCAGGGCGAAGAGAGCACTTTTAAAATTCAGGTTTGTTGTACTTTAGCTGCCATATTAAAACACTATTTCCTTATTTTATAGTGGGAAAGTAAAACCGTCCTGCGCAACGAGCCTTTGGTTTTAGAAGGAGGCTATGAAAACTGGCTCCTTTGCTACCCCCAGTATACAACAAATGCTAAAGTCACTCCACCCTCACGAGGCAAGACCGAAGAGGTGTCTATCTCATGTATGTATGTGAGAATTTTTGTTTACACTTCATTCTTCAGTAAAATAAACCTTAAATTTATGTTCTCAGGATAATGTTCTTAGTAGTGTGTGCATTTGTGCTATTAGATAGCATTTTGTTTTCAGGCATAAGAAATACATGATGTCCATATAGCCTGGAAGTTAATGTTTAATTCTTTAAGACTAATTATTAAAACTATTGTTGTCACCTCATGTTGCTTACATTTAACTATTCACCTATAATATGAGTGAGATATTTCAGTTCTGTTTATGGGGTTTGCTGTTCTTTCCATTTATTATTATTCTTTTGGGGATTTTAGTGAATTTTACTTATCCCTCACTGGAAGAATCAGTTCCTTCGAAACCTACTGCACAAATGCCACCTCCTCCTATAGCAGTGGATGAAAATATAGAATTGATAAATGATCAAGATGACAGAATGAGACCATTGACTCTATCAACTCCGTTGGAAGCAATTGCAATTGCTACTTCTAAGTCTGATGTTTCACCCATAAGTCAGCCAGTGCCTATTGTAAGGAATTTTCCACAGGTATAATCTTGAATTTTTTTAACTTTATTATCTCTTTTCTTTGAATATTACATTAAATATATAGCATAGAAATGAAGTTTTATATATAACCTTTACTATTTTAGAAAAAACTATCAGTGAAAAAAATGTATATGTTTTGGTACCTTTTTTGCTATAAAATATTTTTGTTATAATTCAGTTCTTTTGCCATAGCAGTATTAGAATAAATAATGTGAAGGATTTTTAAACCCAGCTGGCAATCCAGTTACTACAGGCAATGACAATAAAAGATTATATTATTACTACAGTGAATTTGAACACTTCTAAGTTTTGTGGGGGTTTTATTATTATTTAATCTATAATATTTTCCCAAATTGTTTGGTTTACAGGTGATAAATATGTGATGTTGGTATTTTGGTTTTGAAACAGTACTTTAGTTCCATTTCCTTAGAATTCGACACATAAATTATAGGCATGTTCTAATAATAATTGTCTAAAAAATTTTAACCAAGAAGTTACAATAAAAAATTGCAGCATTTTTCTCTTCATTAGATTTTATGTAAGGAAAGGTTAACTAATTCTCCTCTAGCATTTTTCAGTAAGATTTTTTTAGCATTCATATGTACAAAATCAGCCATAGCATAAGGCAGAATATCATAATTGTTCTAATAGTTACTGGAGCACAGAGCAAGGAGACAAATTCTGCCTGGGGGTATCAGGGAGGTCGTCATGGAGTTTTTATCTGGACTTTAAGAGTTTAGTAAGATTTGAGGATGGAAAAGACAGTAGAAAATTGTATGATTAGAGGCTCAGAGCATGTGCTCTAGGACCAGTGAGTAGTTGTGGCTGCTTGGACACAGTTCTCTGTGGGAGAACGGTGAGATTGGAAAGATGGGCAAGAGGCATCAAGAGAGACTTGGGTCAGATTGGAACTTTATCCTGTAGGCTCAATGAAACCCTTTAAAGAATTTTAAACTTGAAAGTAACATGGTCAGAGCTACCCTTTTAAGATTAAGGAAAAATGTATTTTGGTTTCTATCCAACCTCATGTTCTAGTGGTTCTTCCTACTTCCTTCTCAAGTGTAGAAAACAACAGGGGAGAGTAGATGTGTTTTTTTTTTTTTTTAAGTGAACAGGAAAAAAAGAAGTGAGGAACAAATGAATGATATTTTTCTTCACTAACTTCTTCCTACAGTATTGTTTTTTACTGGGAAAACATATGATTTATTTTATAAGAACACGATGCAGGTTGTTATTGCCAGATATTTTTGTAAGTTCTCATTTTTGTTTAGTAAACTGTCTTCTCGAAAAAATCATGCTAGCAATGCTTCTAACAATTTCGTAGGTTTAGTTTGCAGTTAAATTGAGGTAATAAACACTTAACTCATTAAATCAGGAATTTGGATAGTTTACTTCTCAACTTATATTTAGGATCTTATCTCTTAGGAATATTTTATTCATTCTCACAGCATTCTATTTATTTATTACATGTCCAACACAATCTCTCCCCTCCTGGAACTTATATTCTAGGAGGGAAGAAGCTTTTAAACAAATAATTATAGTTATTCCATCAGAATCCCAGCAAGTTCTATTAGGGAAAAGAATACAGTATTAAGAGGGTACATATTAGGGGACTTGGCCAATTTTAAGGATCAGGAAAGTCTTTTCTAAGGGAGAGATAGTTATACCAAGATTTAATATTGTGGTGGGAATTATCTAGGTGAACAGCTGATGTAAAGGGGCCTGAGTTGGGAAGGAGCATAGAATCTTTGAGGAAATTTTTTTTCTTTGTTCTTCCCTGTAATTTTTTTTAAAGATTTTATTTATTTATTTTTAGAGAGGGAAGGGAGGGACAGAGAGAGAGAGAAATATCAATGTGTGGTTGCTGGGGGTCATGGCCTGCAACCCAGTTATATAGCCTGACTGGGAATCAAACATGCGACACTTTGGTTCGCAGCCCGAGCTCAATCCACTGAGCTACGCCAGCCAGTTCTAATTTTTTAAAATTATTTTATTGTTCAATTACAGTTGTCTGTATTTTACCCCCACCACTACCTCCCACCCCAGCCAAACCCACCTCCCTCCCTTGCTTCCACCCTCCCCCTTGGTTTTGTCCACGTGTCCTTTATAATAGTTCCTGAAAACCCCTCCTCCTCCCCTCTGGCTGTTGTTAGATTGTTCTTAATTTCAGTGTCTTTGGTTATATTTTGTTTGCTTTTCTCTTTTGTTGATTATGTTCCAGTTAAAGGTGAGATCATATAGTATTTGTCCCTCACTGCCTGGCTTATTTCACTTAGCATAATGCTCTCCAGTTCCATCCATGCTGTTGCAAAGGGTAGGAGCTCCTTTCTATCTGCTGCATAGTATTCCATTGTGTAAATGTACCATAGTTTTTTGATCCACTCATTTACTGATGGGTGTTACAAGGCCACTGTAATCAAAACAGCCTGGTATTGGCATAAGAACAGACACATAGACCAATGGAACAGAACAGAGAACCTAGAATTAAACCCAAGTCTCTATGGTCAATGAATATTTGACAAAAGGGGAAGAAGCATAAAATGGAGTAAAAATAGCCTCTTCAACAAATGGTATTGGGAGATCTGGACAGATACGTGCAAAAAAATGAAACTTGATCATCATACACAAAAATAAATTCAAGATAAAAGACTTAAATATAAGTTGTGACACCATAAAAGTCCTAGAGGAAAACATCAGCAGGAAAATCTCAGACATTCCACGCAGCAACATCTTCACAGATATGTCTCCTAGAGCAAGGGACATAAAGGAAAGAAGAAACAAATGGAACCTCATCAAATTAAAAAGCTTCTGCATGGCTAAAGAAAACAGCATTAAAATGAAAAAAGAACCAACTGTATGGGAAAACATATTTGCCAATGATGCCTCGGACAAGGGTTTGATCTCCAAAATATATAAAGAATTCACATGACTCCACTCCAGGAAAACAAAACAAACAAAAAAAAATTTTAAAATGGGCAAAAGACTTAAACAGACACTTCTCCAAGGAGGACATACAGAGGACCCAGAGACATATGAAAAAATGCTCAGCATCACTCACTAGTCATCAGAGAGGAATTTTTTTTTTTTTTAAGGAAAGTATGGATAGACCTGGAAAACATTATGCTAAATGAAATAAGCCAGTCAGAGAAAGATAACTACCACATGATTTCACTTATATGTGGAATCTAATGAACAAAATGAACTTAACAACAAAATAGAAACAGACCCATAGATACAGATTGACAGTTGTCAGAAGGAAGGAGTTTGGGGAGGCTGGGTGGAAAACGTCGAAGGGATTAAGGAAAGAAAAAAAGCCTCATAGACAACAGTATGGTGATTACCAGAGGGAAAGGAGGATACGGGGAGGTAGAAGAGGGTAAAGGGGAGGGAGATAAATGTTGATGGAAGGAGACTTGGCTTGGGATGGTGAACACGCAATACAATATACAGATGATGTATTATAGAATTGTATGCCTGAAACCTATATAATTCTAACGAGTTTCACCCCAATAAATTCATTTTTTTTAAAAACAGGAAAGTGTGGCTGGTATATATAGAATAGGATAAGATTGGAGAGATAGGCAGAGGCGAGACTCCCGTGGTAGGGACTTTAGATGTCATCTGAGTAAGGTCAGTTGCTATTTAAAGTAGGGTTTTAAATAGCTGAAGAACATAGTCACATTTGTGCTTTAAAATGATTACTCTGGCCACAATGTAGAGAAATAGAAGGGAGCAAGAGAAGCTATGCAGAGAGAATGTTGATGTGGACTTGGTTGGTGTTAATGGAGGTGGAGGGGCAGATAGAGGAGGAAAATCATCAGACTGCATAAGGGCAGGGGAGACCATGAAACTCCGTTGTCCAGTTTGAGGTATTTGGTTAGTGATTCTATCCATGAGACAGTCATGTTTGCAGGGGGAGATTGTAGATTGCAGTTTTGGTTTTATTAGGTTTGTGATATGTATGAAACACCACATGGAGTCATTGAGAAGGCAATTGAATATGTGGAAATGGAACTTAAGGCTAGCTATGCCCAGCTCTAGGCTTTGTGTTTTATAATGAACTCTTCCACATCCAGAACTCATCTGGGTGTGCAATCAAGAGGAAGTAAGTGCCAGCACCTTATGAGAAATCTGGACATTGGGTAATTTGCAAATAGATATTTTGGCAAGTGTTATCTCCGCGCAAAGTGATGGTTGTTTTATCATGACTTGATTTCAAGAACCGAGTTCCTGGATTATGACAAAAGTATGTTTTATTATGTTATTTGTTGTTATAGATTGATCGTACTAAAAAACCGGCAGTCAGATTGCCTGAAGATCATAGAGTAAAATCTGAAAGTGCAGATCATGAGCAGCAGTCTCCTCAGAATGGAAAAATTCCTGATCGTTCCACAAAGCCAGTACTTCCCCCTCCAACTGCTATGTTAACAGATGAAGAAAAAGCTCGTGTTCATGCAGAAACTGCTCTTTTATTGGAGAAAAACAAACAAGAAAAAGAACTTCGAGAAAAACAGCAAGAGGAACAGAAAGAGAAACTGAGGAGAGAAGAACAGGAACAAAAAGCCAGAAAGAAACAGGAAGCTGAAGAAAATGAAGTCACAGAGAAGCAACAAAAGGCAAAAGAAGAAATGGAAAAGAAAGACAGTGAACAGGCCAATAAAGAAGATAAAGAAACCTCAGCAATGAGGGGCAGAGAAATAACAGGAGTAAAAAGACAATGCAAAAGTGAACATGAAACTACCGATGCCAAGAAATCTGTGGATGATAAGGGGAAAAGGTGTCTACCCCCTGAAGTACAAAAAAAGTCAGTGGGCGATGTGCCCCCTGCCTCCGTGGCAGGAGATTCAAGTTCAGGCAAGGTAAGCAGAAACAAACAATATAAATTGCCAACTAAGTGAAATAAAATGCACATAAAAAGATGAAATCAGTAGCATTCCAAACACAGGGTAGGCATTTTAAGTAGTTTTCTAGAGGGTTATAGATTTGTACTGATTCATCTACATTTTGCTCACCAACTCTCCTTTGATTGGTTGGTAATGGAATTGCTCTTTGTGTCTGAAATGCAACGTATTTTTAATAATTGGAATAAGTAGCTACATTCTTATTTTTGATGTATAATCATCAAAAGACTAGAGTTAAATATTATCTTTCTTTCACTGTGGAGGAATTAGATGCCCAATATTTATATGATAGTGTTTGTATCTGCTTAGAACATGTCCAGTGACAAATCTGTCATTTTGTTTGTTGGTTCACGTAATCAAGAATATTAACAACAACCCAGTTAATGGTTTGGTTTTCTCTGCTCTGGGCTATCCCCCAAAATTGATTTCTGTAACTACTTTTTGTCCATTTTTTCTCTATTATTTTTTGTTGATTTTTTTCTTTATTATGCAATTAACAATGCCTTTCCCTTTTGAACCCTAAATAAGTCTTTATAATAACAGGAATAGTTAGTTATAGCCCTACTTATGTACATGTACGTGGAAATACATTTTAGGTAGTGTGAAAATTACTTTTGATGGAAGGTAGAACACCATATTTTCAGGTTATTAATTTCTGTACTTCTCAAGCAGCAGTTCAGGCATACACCACCTATAACAATTTTTATTAATGCTTCAGGTACCCCGGGAACACTTAACCAGGTAGCCTTAGCTATCAAAAATGTAGTTGCCATACAAACACCTTTCTAAACACCCAAAGCCAGGGAAATGAAGCCCATGTACTAATGCTTTACTTATAGGAGAATCAGGACTTACATGCACTTATAATTTAAATGTTACTCATTGTGTATCTACTACTAAGTTTGTTTTAGTTCTTTAGCCTTCGTATTAGGAAATGCCACATGGGCGCTACCACCTTTAATTTAAACGAATCTACTTTGATAGCAAAATTGCATAGTTTTCAGAGGCCTCACTTTTTTCTCCTTTTACATTTTCAGTCTGATGGATTTGCTTATATCAGCTAGTGATGGGTAGGTGTATATTAGGGGAAAATTAAATGTTTTTCCCCCCTTCTGAAATCTTAATAATTTTACAGCCTATTAAGATTAAAGGACAGCCAGAAAGTGGAATTCTAAAGACTGGAACTATTAGAGAGAATACAGACGAGACTGAAAGAAATAAAGTAAGTAGTTCCTTGGGTGGGAGAAAAACATAGACTATAACCATGCGGTTATCATTACCATATCATTCATTCTGCATCGTAAGATCTACTCTCTGAGGGAGTTTTTGCAATGTTTGATAGCTGATTTGTGTTGGTTTTTGCATGATTACATGCTTCCTATTTATTCTATTCTATTCATTGTATGAAATAGACATTCTGTTCATTTTATGAAATCAAAAAATATTTAGGTTTTATTATATGATCCAGCAAATTCACTTCTGGATATATACCTAAAGGAATTGAAAGCAGGGCCTCAAAGAGCTATTTATACATTCATTTTTATAGCAGTATTATTCACAGCAGTGATAAGACAGAAGCAACGTACACATCCATCAACAGATGAATGTATAGACAAATGTGGTATCTACAAACGATGTATTGCTCAGCCTTAAAAAGGAAGGAAATTCTGACATATGGTACAGCATGGATCAACCCTGAGTATGTTACGCTAAGTGAAATAAGCCAGTTACTAAAGGATGAAAACTGTATGATTCCATTTACGTAGTGTACCTAGAGCTGTCAAATCCATGAAGGCAGAAATTAGAGTGGTGATTGTCAGGGGTCCTGGGATGGAGGGGATGGGCACAGAATTTCGGTTTGGCAAGATGAAGAGCATTCTGGAGATCAGTAGCACAACAGTGTGAGTATACTTATGCCATATGACTGTGCTCTTAAAAATGGTTAAGATGGTACATTTTACGTATATTTTCTACCACAATTTTTGAAATATTTAGGTCTTTTATGAAACATCTCTGCCTTTGTTTTTAAGAGCTTTAAGTATAATATGCATACCATAAAACCCAGTTTAGAGTACAATTCAGTGATTTCAGTTCAGAGTTGTGAAACAATTCACTCAATCCAATTATAGAACATTTCCACCACACCAAAAAGATCTCTGTGCCGATTGTAGCCACTCCCTCTTGCTACCCTCAGGCCCCAGCAACCATCTACTCTCTCCATGGATATATCTCCTGGGCATTTTGTGTAAATGGAATCATTTTATATTTTATATATATATATATTTTATCTATATATGTGTGTGTGTGTATAAAGTCTTTCATATAGGTCATCTTTCATCTAGCACAATTTTTTTTGAGATTTGCCTGTGTTGTAGAACGTATACCCATAGTTTATTCCTTTGTATTGCTAAGTGGTAATCCCTCGTGTGGGTGTACCACATTTTATCCATCCGTTGATAAACATTTGGGTTGCTTCTGCTTTGGACTGTTAGGAACAGTGCTGCTGTGAACATTTGCATACGTGTTTTTGTGTGGAAATACGTTTTCATTCCTTTGGGGTTGATAACTAGAAATAGAATTGTCTTTTTCTTTTCTGTCTTTTTAGGAAACTTTTAAAGACTACTGTCATTATAGACCACTTGTGCACGCACAACTCCTCTTCCCCTTCCTATGATATTTGGGCTTTGAGAAAATAGATATATAATTCTTCATGTTTGAGCTTGTTTTAAAAATAATAAGGATAGCCAACACAGGCTTTTGGTTCTCTGGTACAAGTGGCTTAAGTTTGTATGTGACAAAATTTAATTGAAAAATCAGATATTTTTCTCTTATTTTAAATACTAGGCTCGAGAGCCTTTGACAAGAGCACGAAGTGAAGAAATGGGGAGGATCATACCAGGACTGCCTTTAGGCTGGGTCAAGGTAAAAATCAAAATTAACACAGAAATAAGTAACATGATCATTGTGTTATTTTTTTAAAAAGAGGTTATTTTGTTTTGTTTTTGTATTCTGCATCTTCTCTAATACAGTCAGGTCTTTTTCTTTACTATGGAAGACATAGCTCATTTCCCTAATTACAGCAAGTTAGATTTCTGAATATCCGATCTGGGATGCTGGCTATAATATATAAGCATTCCTGGCATTTGCCATTTAGAAACAATGTATTACTTTAAAACCTTAAATTCTTTGGAATTTTACTTAGAGAATTGATTATCACTGTTTTATTCAAATGATGTTAATCCAAAAGCTAATTTAGCAGTGGAATACTTTTGAGTGGGTTTTTTGTTCATGTAATGGTCATTGTTTTTTTTTCACCTGTTTTTGTTTTTTGTTTTTCCAACCAAGTTTCTTGACCCGATCACTGGAACTTTTCGTTACTATCATTCACCCTCCAACACTGTTCATATGTATCCACCGGAAATGGCTCCGTCACCTGCACCTCCTTCCACCCCTCCAACTCACAAAGCCAAGCCACAGATTCCTGCTGAGCGGGACAGGGAACCGTCCAAACTGAAACGCTCCTACTCCTCCCCAGATATAACCCAGGCCATACAAGAGGAAGAGAAGAGGAAGCCAGCACTTACTCCAGCAGTTAATCGGGAAAACAAGTAAGTTTATCTTAATTCCTAAAACTAGAATAATCTGCTATATTTGAAAGTTACTCTAAACATACCGGCTTATTTATGTCAGGGAGTCAGAAATTTCTGTGGATGGCTCTACCAGCCATTGTTATTTACTATAAGGGAAAAAGAAATCACTGGATTAAAATGTCCTTGGTTTTTCTCCCAAGTGCTAACTTAAATATATCAGAGAAGACTATCATAAGTATTAATGTAGATATAAAGGTATATATGTTACTATATTTTACGACGCCGTGCCATAGACTACCTAGAAGTTTTCACAAACTTCCTAAATCTCCCTTTGAGGACCATAATTTATAGGTTTATTGAGTTTGCCTTAGTGCAGCTCTCAAATTCTAAACTTTTTTTTTAGTTAGCCAGTAATAAGGGAGGAAACTTACGTAGTATTAAAATAACAAGCATTGTACTGTGTATCAGCTCCTAATCCTTATTCTGTTCCCTTTTCCTTCATTGCACTTCTGCACATGTAGTGATCAGTAGGTTCGTGTAAGTTTCCCAAAACAGTATCTCATTTAAATGTGTTCCTGGCTTTATCCCTTTTTGAATTCTCAAATGGCTCTGGCTCATGACTGATAGGATTATGATGTGAAAATTTTTAAGTCCGCTTAACCATTTCTAAACTTAACCTTTTCGGAGAGGGGAATGGTTGGAAGTGTCAATACAGCAGTACCTCAGTACTTGTCATTAATTCATTCTGGAACTCGGTAATGAGTGCCATAACCGATAAGTACAGAATGATGAAGAATTTTCTCTTGTGGGGCGGCCTCGTGGCTCATACAAGTTCTGGCAAATACAACGAGTCCCGAGCAAGTGCTGAGTGCTGAAACATTTTTTTTTCTCATCAAAATGTGACAAGTACAGGGTTTGACAAGTTCTGAAGCCAACAAGTACGTACCAAGGTATGACTGTAAATGGCAATGGCTTTGTTTTCCTATTTATAACATACATCCTCTTGACTGCCAAGGAATTTCAGCTAGGGAATCTTTTTGGCCCCTGTGGTAATACTTCCCAAAAATGTAGTTGATACATACTTCTTCTGAGAATTTGCCCTGCCAATTAGGGAATTATGTGGAGATTTTTTTTCTTTAATCATAAATCTAGTTACAGATTTTAGGGCTTGCTATTAAAACTGGTGAGATTTAATTCCTTCTTGCATCATCATTCTTAATACAATTTGTTAATTTGACAGTTTTAAAAAGTATCATATATGCAGCTTATATATTTTTACATATATTGAACAGAGAAAGAGTTCATGAGTGCAAACACCTGAACACATGTGAAAAAAAAAAAAAGCTGGCTGAAGTATAATTCAGCCCTAACTGGTGTGGCTCAGTCAGTTGGGCATCATCCCACAGAGCAAATTCCCCATCAGGGCACATTCCTGGGTTGTGGGTTCGGTCCCTGGTTGAGGTGCGTATGAGAGGCAGCCAGTCTGTGTTTCTCTCACATAGATGTTTCTGCCCCTCTCTGTCTGCCTCCCTCTAGGATTGTGACTAATGTAAGTGAGGAGCTGGGATTTTTTGTTTTTTGTTTTTAATTTTAAATTTAAATAACCACCTGTGGCTAGTGGCTACCATACCTTGTTAGCAGAGCTCTTGACTTCAGGGAATAGTATCCAAATAACTTCTGCCTCCTTTGATCTGCTCCACAGTAGTATACAGGAGTGGACAAAAGTGGGTTTACAGTTGTGAGTACACAAAACACAAGAGTTTTTATAATACAAGAGTTTTTATTCTATTGTTATTTATTTATGTACTATTTTCCATATGAACTATAAACCTACTTTTGCCCCCACCCCTGTGTATATATAAAAATAATCCCTGTTTTGGCATTCTGTTGAGTTCAACATTTGGTAATACTAAACTTCCTAGGACCATTTAAAGGAGTTTGAAAGAGCCTTCTTGACTAGAAGCCTCTACCTGTTCATGAGAAGGCAGAGAATCTACCTTACGATGTCTGTGAGAACCATGGACCCACATAAGAGGTTAAAGGTATTCGTTTCATGGGAAGGTCACAGACTATGTCACATAGATATTAAATGTTCTGTAAGACCCTAGTACCTTATGAGTCAACTTATTAACACTTTACGAATTTACTGTGTACACATGCTGGAGTTTGCTGCCATTTGTAATTTGAACTTTATTTTCACTTGCTGTGCATTCTAAGACATCTTGCACACTTTTTCTTTCTCAGGCCCACATGCTACCCTAAAGCGGAGATCACAAGGCTTTCTGCTTCTCAGATTCGAAACCTCAATCCTGTGTTTGGAGGATCTGGACCAGCTCTCACTGGACTTCGTAATTTAGGAAATACTTGTTACATGAACTCAATACTGCAGTGCCTATGTAATGCTCCACATTTGGCTGATTATTTCAACCGAAACTGTTACCAGGATGATATTAACAGGTAAAGAAATTTCTTATTTTTTGCAATGTAATGTTAAAAGGGTGATGTAAACTACCCAGCTCCTTCCAGAGAAGTCAAATTAGGAAAGGCGAAAATACTTCTACTACAGTAAAAATGTAGTGTAACTCGACATTTTTCTTAAGATGTAGAGAAAAGCCTCTGATTGGTGAAGGACAGACAGGAAAGGAGCAGTGCAAGAAGGCAAGAACCTTACTGCCACAAACTAGAGCCTGCTGATGGTGAAGAGAGAATGCAGGGTTGGCATCAGAAAGAAGCGAGGTGGAGGAGTGTAATCAAAGTAGGGTTTGGTTGAGTACTGGGCAGTAAACCTGTGAATAAGCATTGTAGTGTAGGGGTGTAGTATGTCCATAGTTTAATGTTGACATCAAGAGCCCACTGGTCTTGACTTTTTACAATTCCTGTATTGCTTTTTATACCTTTATTTGCCAAGGTCAAATTTGTTGGGGCATAAAGGTGAAGTGGCGGAAGAATTTGGCATAATCATGAAAGCACTGTGGACGGGACAGTACAGGTATATCAGTCCAAAAGATTTTAAAACCACCATTGGGAAGATCAATGACCAGTTTGCAGGGTACAGCCAGCAAGATTCACAAGAGCTACTTCTGTTCCTAATGGATGGTCTCCACGAAGATCTAAATAAAGTAAGAAATTTGATTTTTCTAAATTGTAAAGGCTCTTTAGCATTGCTCAACACTGTAATCATTTTTAAAAATATTGGTATATTTATTAATTTTTAAAAATTGACCATATATGCCCTGACTGGGGATCGAACCTGCAATGTTGGTGTATCAGGACGACACTCCAACCGAGGTACCCAGGGCCGTAATCATTTTTACAGTAATTTAAAATTATGGTTGGTGGTTGTTCATGTCTAGTGACTTTGTAGTAAGGTGTGGAGCTATAAAACACAAATCTGATAGGTCTAGTATTTGAAACAAAGCATATGCAATTTGTATTTACTCACTAAAATGTTACCAGGTATTACCGTATTTTATTGGTGTTAAAACAGTTGTTGGAGATAGTGTTTGTGATCTATGTGTATATGAAAGGAAACAGGATTTTATAAAAGATTAGCTATAGACAGCCTGAACATCCTATTATGTTTATATATTATTGCATATTATATATATTTATTATAATCTATATGTATTACTATATTCTTATTATGTTTTCCTAAAATAAGAATTACTCCATGTAACTACATTGAAGCATGTATCTACATAAATGACCAATCTGTTTAAATACTGCTGAGTCTTTTTAGCACCAGGTTGTCCCCCTCTTTCAGATACCTTTGAGGTCTCCCACTGAACATATACATACTCACATATACATGCATATGTACATGAATACGTATTTAGTGTGTATGTCCATCCCTGAGACTAGGACAGCTAAATCCCATCTGTGTAGTTGTAACTGCATGTGGCATGTCTTCTCTTTTTAAATACAAATTTATTAAGCAATTCCCCTAAGTTGCACCCTTTTGATAAAGTGGGTTTTTGGTTTCTTGGGAGGCTTTTTTGGCTAGAATTTTGTAGTACTTAATGAGATTAGAACGCCTTTATGAAAAGAATCTGAAGTGTTTGTGAATCTGCAAAGTGTTTGTATTTAGTATATTTTTTTCAACTTTATTTTTAAATGCTGGCTTTGAGATATTAATACAGAGTTTAAAAAAATCTTATTTCCAGGCCGATAATCGGAAGAGACATAAAGAAGAAAATAATGATCATCTCGATGACTTTAAAGCAGCAGAATATGCTTGGCAGAAACACAAGCAGCTCAATGAATCTATTATTGTTGCGCTTTTTCAGGGTCAATTCAAATCCACAGTACAGTGCCTCACCTGTCACAAAAAGTCTAGGACATTTGAGGCCTTCATGTACTTGTCCCTACCACTAGCATCCACAAGTAAATGTACATTACAGGTACGTTTATAACTGAGAGAAAATGATTTGCGGAATAAAAATGCTATTTATATACAGATAGAGATGCACTTCTTTCAGCAATTTATTTCTGTTGTTTACCCCTGTAAACATTTTATAGGTAAAAATCACCCATAAATTGTTTTAATTAGACCTTTGTAGACTAGAAAAAAACTACCCAAACTAGAATTTTTTTAAAGATACAAAAGTTTCTTATTAAATATGCTTTCAGAGTGGCTAAATAACAGGTTTTTTTAAAAGTTTGTATTCTGAAGTTTTTTTCCCCCCCCACAGATATAGTCCCCTATTCAATCCAGGCCGCCACACAGGCAGACAGCACAGGGATTTTTTTTCTTTCGCATCCTAGTGCAAACCAAAAGAACAACGTTATATTGTTCAAGGCCTGTCAGTGGATGCAATGAAGAAGTTTTTTAAGTTAACTTGGAAATTATGTGTTGACTTTAGTTTAGGTATGCTTTTTATAAGAACTTGCTTTACATGGGGATATCAAATAAATATTTTGTTTGCAATTTGTATTTACTCACTAAAATGTTACCAGGTATTACCGTATTTTATCGGTGTTAAAACAGTTGTTGGAGATAGTGTTTGTGATCTACGTGTACATGAAAAGAAACAGGATTTTATAAAAGATTAGCTATAGACAGCCTGAACGCTAATCTTTTCCACACCACAGCAGTGTGGTTTAGATCTCTTGTTGATCCCTTTCGTGCTAACTTCCTTGAGGATGTCATTTCTTCCACCAGGGCTCCCCTGGGCCCCCAGGTAGAGGTGTGTGCCCTCGGGAGATGCAGTGCTACTTCCTGTCACCACGGGCACACTCGCCACACTCCGGTGCCATTTCAGGCTCGCTCTGCATGCCTCACCAAATCACAAACTTTGTGAGGGCGAGAACGGTTTTGTTCTAGTTACTGTTCTGTCCTTCATACCAGGCAGAGTAACTTATGAATAGAAGCCTAAGGACACTGTGTTGAAGGAATGAATTAATGAGTATCTACTGCTTCTTTCTGTCTTCCAGGATTGCCTTAGGTTATTTTCCAAAGAAGAAAAACTCACAGATAATAACAGGTTTTACTGCAGTCATTGCAGAGCCCGAAGGGATTCTCTGAAAAAGATAGAAATCTGGAAGTTGCCACCTGTGCTTTTGGTGCATCTGAAACGGTAAAGGGCAGACATTTTTCTACTTGTTTCGTACAGTTTAGATGAAGGGACTCTATATCCTTTATTCCAGGTCACGTTGTGGCACTGCCTACTAAGGATGCATAATCAAGGAAGATTTACTGGTTAGGGTATCTCCAGGGAAATAAGGCAGAAATAATGAGACTTCAGTTCAGCTTAGTGTTTGCCGTCACAGAGCAAAATGGTAGCACCAGTCTTTCATGTAATTCTGTCTTTAAAAAGTCAGGGAAACTAAGTTATTCCATTTCCAGTATAAAAATTGTAAGTCATTACAAAACATCAAGAAAATATATTAAAATGTTAATGTTATATAGTGTAACGCTAACATATTAGCAGATAAAAGTTTTTCAAACACTGAACTAAACATAAGATTGATTTAATCCTGTGCTGAAAATGAAATATGAGTATTTAAAGTGTTATTTTAAAAGTAAAATTTTAAGGATGACATTGTTGAGTGCAGGCGTAGTTTTGTGCAGATTTTTCCAGCCAGGGAAGAACATCTGGTGTGTTGTACTGGGGGGAGGAAAGGGAGAGAGTCGTAAAATGTGTGTTGGGTCTTTTGCTCTGATTCTTTTGTCTTTATGTAATCCATCTGTGGACTGGTATCTGATTCATTTTTTTGAAAAACTTTTACAAAGAAAATTCCGTCTTTTTATTGAGAGCTATAATTTTTGTTTTATTTTGTAGTACTGGAGATTCTTAGGCAGTTGTGTTCATTTTAACACTGACTAGTTCAAATTGCTCTTGTGTAAATTTTCTGACAAAATTTGTTACATCAGTTGTCCCTTTCTTCTTGAGGACGGTAGAGGTAGACACTACAGAAACGATTACACATTTGTTCTGTTAAAGTTTTTAATGCTGCATGCTATTCTTAAGAAAGTATCTAAAGATATAAAAGGTTCAGAATTCAGACTTTTTAAAATAATTCTGAAATAACCACGTTATACCAACCAAAACACCAGTATTTTGGTATTTGAGGAGCAGAGTGTGCCAGGGTAATGGAGTGACATTGTTTCAGTCGCTCATCTCCATGCTTGCTTTTCCAAGCTCTCATTTCCCCACAAGTGCAAGCTTAAATCTAAGCAGCTCTCCTCAGTCTTTCCTCTGTACTTTTGTAGTGATTGGCATTATAAATGTTGGTTTTTAGAACTTTTTACTTTTATAGAGGACGCATCTAACAAGTCTAGCTAGTCTAGGGATTAAAGGACCAAGGTGTGGTCCTATCTCTGCCACGCCAGCTGTTTGACTTTGGCAAGCCACTCAGTACATATGCACCTCAGTTTCCTCCCTTGTAAAATGGCAATGAAACCAAATGTTTGTAAGAGGTCTCTCCGCCATTAAAATTCTGAGTGTGTGACTGAAATGGATTTCATGGTCCTGGCTGAAAATCTAGATTGTTAATAAATGAATTAGTGTTCATTCTGATGTCTTTGATCTGTCATGTAATTGCTGTAATGCTTGGCTTTGCAGCTTTTCCTATGATGGTAGGTGGAAACAGAAGCTGCAGACCTCTGTGGACTTTCCATTAGAAAATCTTGACCTGTCTCAGTATGTTATTGGTCCAAAGAATAATTTGAAGAAATACAACTTGTTTTCTGTTTCAGTAAGTATGTCATTAAACCAACTACTTTTTCTTTCAAAGCTGACTAAAAATAGTAAATTTCAAATGGGTCCTTATCTCATAGGAAAGGAAGTAAGAACAACATAAAGCTTTGAAATTACTGTTGACATATTTTAAATTCAGTTTGAATTGATTTTCTATTTCATTTGGCACAGAACCACTACGGTGGGCTGGATGGAGGCCACTACACTGCCTATTGTAAAAATGCAGCAAGACAGCGGTGGTTTAAATTTGATGATCACGAAGTTTCCGATATCTCCGTTTCTTCTGTGAAATCTTCAGCAGCTTATATCCTCTTTTATACTTCTTTGGGACCACGAGCAACTGATGTAGCCACGTAAGAAGAAGTAGGTTATGAGCTAGTTATCTTTTAAATGGCTGAGCTACCCAACTCTGGAAATGCTTATAAAGATACTGGATAGCTATAGCTGGCCGTTTAGAGGAATTCTAAGACCGTGGGAGCTATGTTACTGTCACCATATATTCCAGCTCAGTGCTATTATCAAAACACTGACTAATAACATTTAATAAGTATTGCAGTAAACACTTCTTAGAGGTACCACTTACTTCAAAACAATGTTTTGAGTTTGCTCCAAAGTTGAAATAATTAACTAGCTAAGCATTATTATTCTACTCGTCTAAAAACCATGTATCCTTTCTTTTCATTCTCACTGTTACGGCCTTTTCACCTCTCTGATTCTCAGCTTGATCTGTGAATACCCTAGAATGACATAAAGCAGATAGGAATGTATGTGTATATATTTATTGCACACTTGCACACCAGATCGATGCACACAGCATAATATGTGGTCCTTTTGTGAAACCTAGAACTCAAAGGATTCCTTTTATTTTTTTCTTTAGGCTTATTCTGAGTAACTGCAGTGCTTTCTTAGGGAAATGACAGGGCAAAGCTATTTTTCTTTCGGCTTTGGGCTGTATTTGTGCACTGAATCTTTACTCTAAAAAAATAAATGGAAACTTTTCTTTAATTTTTTAAAATGAGAATTTTCATTTACACCTACATTAAAATCCTAATGAGAAAAATAATTTGAAATACTGTACGTGTTCTGTCTTTAATTTGTATTATCAAATATAGGACAGTAGAATTATAGATTTTATGCACACACACACACACTTTATTCCAATACAGTGACTTAAAATTTAGTTTGCTTACCCTGTTAGCATCAGGACTCAATCCCACTTTTCCTTCAACTTGACCCAGACTGCATATATAGCACTTTATGGTTCTCAGAGTCGGCAGTCACAGTAAGAAATGGCACTGAAACTCATTCTGTCAAGGGTAGTAGAAACCTTACAATTAAGGTAAAAAGGACTAGGAGACCGGCATGACTGCAAAATGAACTGCATTATGAACCACATCTTCACAAAGTGATGTATTAAAAGAAATAGAGCGTAGGGTTTATCATTTACCTCAGAGACTCAGTTGCTACACATGAACTCAATTAAAACACTCCATGTAAAAGGATTCTAAGGGTGCTCCTGAAAGATGTCACCATCGGTGGACTCCCAAGTAGAAGATGAAAGGATGCGTTTTGACAACTGAAGTTGACAGCTTTTCATGTTCAGCAGTTAGTCTAAGAGACATAGTTTCTTGGCTAAATTATCTGATCAGTTAGTTTTCAATCACATTCTTAGCTCACAGAGCCACTTGGACAAAAATTTTTGTTCTGTTAAGTATCTTTGGGAAATAATTTGTGGGATATATGTATGCACATATATATAATTATGAGATACTTTGATAAAAATCTACCCTAATAAACATTGAATTTTGAAGCCTGAATTTACTATATAATCTGTAGTGCTTTTCTAAGCCTTTGGCCATTGGCATTGTATTATGTTCATGCTGCCTTTTTCAATGTGCAAGGACCCATCTTCTTGACTATAGACTGACTTATATAAGGTTGCACATATGCCAGAAAGAAAAATAACAGTGATGCAAGTAAGTTGCAAGATTTTAATAACAAAGCAAAACTTAAGTGGTAGTTTCTGATTGCTTGTTTTGCAACTTTCAGGAAACACCAATTTCCTAGCTCATGCATTTTTCTATAGGTATAGAAAAGGGCTGGCAGCTGTAGAACAGGAGATAGGCTGTAGCAGTTTGAACTGAAGTATCTGGAATCTCACTGACTCGTGTATCGTCAAAGCTGAACCAGGCTCGGGTCACTGAGTTCTTGCAGAAAGCAGTGTAGTGGCCACCGTCCAGATCACCATAGTGGTTCTAGGGAGGAAGGAAGGGCAGGCTCAGTATTCACGTGCACGTAATCTGATGCGGGGGATGGGAATACTTTTCATAAGTGTTCCTTATACTAAATTAAAAGGAAATGGTAATTGTGTTAAATTGAATAATACATCTAGCCTGACCTATATTGTTTTTCATGTTATTGAACTACTTATATATTGTACCCACTGACTACTTAACTAGAATCTGTGAATGAAATAGGGTAGCATTTGACTGATACTTATCAGTTAATACTTACTAAGCACTTACTATACATAGACTATTAAACATCAAATGAAATTTAAAAATAAGTAAATAAGTAAGCAGATAGTCATCTTTCCTAAATGAGCTTATAGTTTAACTTTGAAGATGGGCTAAAGTAGACATGAGAAAAGACATGTAACACTGGAACCAGACATCACTGCAGCTGCAGGTTGCTGTTGTGTGGTGTGAGGGTGTGCAGCAGCCCTCCTCTCAAAACCCTGTCCCTTCCTCCCCATCTTCACTGACCCTAAGGCACCGGAGAGCTGCCCTTTTCGGGCGGTGGTGCCGTGCGGAGCAGGGGCTGGCCACCCGTCTGTCCGTGGGCCACATCCAGCCTGCTGCTCGTTTCGTATGGCCTGTGAGTTAAGAATGCATTCTATATTTTTGTATGGTTGAAAAAATCAAAAGATTATTTTGTGACATGTGAAAAGCCTATGAAACTCAGATTTCAGTGTCCTTAAATAAAGTTTTATGAGAACACAGCCATGCTCATTCTCTTGTTTCTCACTGGCTGCTTTTCCACAACAACAGTGAAATAGTTGCAGGAGAGACTGTGTGGCCTGCCAAGCCTAACATATGTACTGCCTGGCCTTTCACAGGGTAAGTTGCTGTGACCCCTGATGTTAAAGGAAGAAAATGGTTTTTTGTAGTCAGTTGTGACTGAATTCAGGTCTGCCACTAAGGACCTTAAGGAAGTTATTCAACCTTTCTGAGCTTTAATTCCCCCACCTGTTTAAGTGAGGTAATAAGATCGGTCTCATATAGCCGTTGTCAGGTATCTCCTACACAGATCAAGTGCACAGCAGGAACTCACTGAGTGTTCCCTCAGACCTTCACCTCCTCTGCCCCAGCAGCGGTGTCCAACCTGCGGCCCGTAGGCCGCATGCAACCCAGGATGACTGTGAATGCAGCTCAACGCAAAATCATAGCTTAAAACAAGATCTTTTTGTGATTACGTGTCATAGTGTATTGAATGTGTGGCCCAAGACAACTCTTCTTTTAGTGTGGCCCAGACACACCAAAAGGTTGGGCACCCCGTTAGAGAAATATTCCAAAACTGATAACAAAAGACCTGGTCCTGGTCTTTGCCATGTGACCTTAAGTTGATAAGCTTCAGTTTCCTTATTTATAAAATGGTGCCCATAATAGTGTGATGTAATTTGAATGAGAAGAAAAATGATAGAATATGATCAAGTATTTTAAAAGACTTCCATTTCCAGGAATTGTGGGAGATAATTAGCCTGAGAGCCTTAGTTATAAAACTGTAAGGAATGCTGGATAGAACATGGTAAATACCCTTTGACCTGTATGGCTGACCTTAAAGATTTAGTAAGAGTAAACCCCAGGGGCCAGAACCAGAGGAAATAAATAGCATGATGTGTGGTTGACGCTGTGACTGCCTCAGAGTAAAGATAACTCCTGGTGTCCGTAACCAAGGTACTTCAGTTTTAAAGGTCACACAAGGACAGGAGGTAAAGGCTTAGGTCCCCACAAGGTGAGGAGTTGGATTGAGGTCCACACACACAGCCACGATTCTTAAAGAGATTCACCCCTCAGTAAAAGGAATAACGAGGGACAGGGGAAGTCCCGTCCTTTAGTGCTTGTCTTAGCTTAGTCTGTGGGTGCAGAGCAGAAAAGTCATTTCTAGAAATGTTACCACAGACTAGTTTGAGAATCCTGTGAATCTAGTGTGAAGTATTTTGCGGGTGCCAGGCAGAAGGAAAGAGAATTTCTGGATTGATGCATCATAATTCAGGCTGCACAGAATACCCATATATAGAACCCCAGTGATGCTGAGCTCACTGTTCAAAATTACAGAACACACAAAAACAATTCACCATGAGAAAGAGTCAGAAGGCAATAAATGCCAAGGTTAAATCCCCAAGGACTTCAGAGAATGGAATTATTGAATGGAAACTACAAAGAACATTTAAGATTATTATAGACAAGGGGCAGAAGTTAACTTTAAAAGAACTAAATAGGCCCTGGACCATAAGGTCACAGGTTTGATTCCCAGTCAGGGCACATGCCTGGGTTGCAGGCCAGGTTTCCGGTGGGGGTCATGTGAGAGGCATCCACATATTGATGTTTCTCTCCTCTCTTCCTTCCCCTCTCTAAAATTTAAAGGAATAAAATCTTAAGGAAAAAACTAAATAGAACTTCCAGAAATGAAAAATGTACTACTTTCAAGTTTAAAGTTTGGTGTAGAGAGGCAAGTCAAAGATAGTGGCCACTGAGCTTGCCACCTCCTAAGAACATACAATGTATACCAATATTTAGACCCACTCCTCCTGAGAGACAACTGAGGGCCAATTGAACAGCTTCTGCAGGACAAACGAAAGAACGCAGAGAGAAGATAAGGGGACTCTACAGAACCAGAGAGACCAGTGACTGCCACTGTTTACCTTTACCCTATGCTTAGGTAGAGAGTGGGAGTTCTAGCCAGGTGCTCTGGTCGACCTGCAGGGCTGCTATTGTGCAACCCCAGCCATTCCAACAGGAAAAGCAAGGTGCCATAATGCATGTACAGGACTCCTCCACCTGGACATCGACACCCCCCCCGCCCCTCCCCCCATACGGCAGGGTGCACACACACGGCTCCCCCACCAGAAAGAGTGCAGAATTAGCAGAGTGCCACAGTTCCAGCCTGCAGAGCTGCCCGGTCCTGATAAACTGCAAAGGCGGGGGTGCTGCTGCATGACCACAGAGGGATGCCTCATCCGGAGAAAGGGTGGAACTGGTGGGGTGCTGCTGAGCATACGCAGGACTGACTCGGCCAGAGAAAGTGCAAAAGTAGCAAAGTGTGGTGCGTACACAACTGCCCTGTCCAGAGGAAGTGAAAATAGTAGGGTACTGCCACATCACACTCAGGGAGCCCTGCTCAGGCCTGGCTTGGGCACAGCAGGCAGCCCCACCCAGATCAGAAAGGCACCCACAGAAGGCTGCCCTGCCTTAACTCCATTCTGGCTGTGGACAGCCAGAACAGTAGGAGCTACTGCACGTGTGTGCACCAGACCACCATGCCTGGAACCCTTCCCTCTGGTTAGGAGGTGTACCAGGCACCACACATACCCACCCTCATCACAACTGGACAACAGAGGTATCCAGCACACAGTCAACAGGCCGCTGTTTCAAGATTGGGAGAGAGAGCTACTTTTAGCTCATAGGAAGAAACAGAATGTCAAACAAAATGCGAAGACAGAAGAATTTGCCCCAAATGAAGACAAGAAAAAAAAACCTTACGAAAGAACTTAATGAAACAGAGATAAATAGTGTGCCTGAAAGAGACACTGAAATAAAGAACAGACTGATGGTAACCAGAGGGGTGGAGGGATAATGGAGAAAATAGATGAAGGGTCATCAAGGAACAGTATAAAGGACCCATGGACAAAGCCAAAGGGGGTAGGATCAAGGGTGGGAGGCAGGGATGGGTGTGGTGGGGGAGTGGGGGGGGGATATGGAAACATTTATACTTGAAAAACAATTTTTTAAAAATTCAAAGAATTCCATTTTAGGAATTTTAAAAAGAGAAGAGACAAAGGAGCAGAAAATATATTTGAAGAAATAATGGCTGAAAACTTTCCTAATCTGGGGAAAGAAACGGACATCCAGGTCCAGGAAGCACAGAGAGCTCTAAACAAGATGAGCTCAAAGAGGCTCACAGCAAGACATGCTGTAATTAAAATGGCAAAGGTTAAGAATAAAGATACATCTTGAAGGCAACAAGATGGAATTGAGTTGCATACGAGGGAAACCACATAAGGCTATCAGCTGATTTCTCAGTAGCAGCTTCACAGGCCAGAAAGAACTGGCAGAAATACTTAAGGTACTGAAAGACAGGAACACGCAACCTACCAGGAAGCTTATCATTCAGAATTGAGGGAGAGATCCAGAGTTTCCCAGACAAACAAAACTAAGGAGTCTACCCACCCCAACTAAACTAGCTTTATAAGAAATGTTAAAAGTGTCTTCTTTATGCCAAAAAGTTCATAAACTCACCATTAAGGCAAATATATAATGAACCCAGTGAGTCAGCCACTTAAAAACTATTATGGAAGTTAAAAGACAGAAGTAGCAAAATTATAACTACAAGTAGGGGATACACAAAACAAAAAGATATAAAACATGGTATCAAGAACATAAAGCATTAGGGGGAATAAGGATGTAGTGCTTTAAGAATGTGTTTGAACTTAAATGCCTATCAACTTACAGTAGACTACTGTGGAGATACCAGATGGATGTGTGTGTGTACATATACATATACACATACATATATATCCACAAACCAAAAACCTTCAAAAAATACACACTCACACAAAAGAGAAGGGAACCCTAACAAAATGCTGAAGAAAACCATCAAATCTAAAGGAAAGTGATAAAGAGAAGCAACAGAACAACAAAAACAACCATAAAAAATTAACAAAGCAAATAACCTACAAATAAATGAAAATGGACTAAATATTCCAATCAGAAGACATAGGTTGGACTTCCAGTCAAGATAGTGGAGGATGTAAAGTCTGCTTGCCTCCTCCCATGACCACATCAAAAGTATAACTAAGTTAAACCATCATTAAGAACCACCTGAAAACTAGTATTCCTATAACTAAGGATATAAAGAAGCCATGTTAAGACTGGTAGGAAGTGTGATAACAAAACAGGCAGGTCCCACACCCGTGGTGTGGCAATTCAGAGTTTGGAAGGATATCTCAGCTGTGGAGGTTCCCTTTGAGAAAGGATCCCAGCTCGACACTGAGCTTGCCAACCCAGGGCATAATGCCAGGACGAAGAGTCCCCATAACATCTAGTTATGCAGACCAGCAGGGAGTGCATGTGAGTGAGATGGAGGGTTTCTGGAGTGCGAGGCATTCCTCTTGAAGGGCCATGCATGGACTCGCTAGCTTGCAGACTCACTTGCTCTTGACTCCAGTGGGGTGGCAGCTCAAAAAGTGCCAGCATTAGTGGCAGCCAGCCTTGGTTTGCAGTGTAGCCTCTCCAAAGCACATCCAAGTCCAGCACAAGTGGAAACCAACTGCAGCTCCCACCAGGTGGTCACAAGGTGAGCACAAATGATAGCTGAAATTGGCCTACAACGGAGTCCCTTCAAAGAAGCTCCAGAACCAACATACCCAGTGGCCAGTTTTAGACCACCCAAGCAGCTCAATAAATGACACACCTGAAGGGTGGACTTGGTTGGCACCACAGCCCAGTAAAGCAACTCCTGCTCCACAGCCTCATCCCCTGCACAACATCTTGTCTGGTGTGCTCATGGCTAGTCCTCACAGCCAGTCGGCCTGAGGATCAGTCCCTCCCATTGATGTGCTAACAGCAATAAAGGCTCAACTATGACCAGGGGACATGGACAACTTGTACAAGGGGAGCACCTTGGAGCACCCAGCTCTGGTGAACAGGGGGACTGTGCCACTGGCTTCACAGAATGCCTACTACATAAGGCCACTCTGCCAAGACTGGGAGACATAGCAGCTCTACCTAATGCATTTAAACAAACACAAGGAGGCAGCTAAAATGAGGAGACAAACATGTATCAAATAAAAAACAGGAAAAAAAATTCCAGAGAAAGAACTAAACAAAATGGAGATAAGCAATCTACCAAACACAGTTCAAAATACTGATTATAAGGATTCAATAAATTCAGGGGAAAAATAGATGAACTCAGTGAAAACTTATAAAACAGAGAAACCATGAAAAAGAACCAATCAGAAATGAATACAATAACTAAAATGAAGAGTACATTAGAGGAAATCAATAGCAGTTAAAGCAGAAGACTACATCACTGCTCTGGAAGACAAAGTAGCAGAAAAAAAAAAAAAACAAATGAAAGAACAAAATAAATAAATAATTTTTTAAAATGAGAAAAGTTTAAGGGACCTCTGGGACAACATCAGGCATACCAACATTAGCATCACAGATGTACCAGCGGAAGAGAGAGCAAGGGATTGAAAACCTATTTGAAGAAATAAGGACAGAAAATTTTCTAAGCTTGTGAAGGAAATGGACACCCAAGTCCAGCAAGGGCAGAGATTCCCAAACAAGATGAACTCAAACAGGCCCATACCAAGACACATCATAATTAAAATGCCAAAAGTTAAAGATAAAGCATTTTTTTAAAAATTTAAAATATGTTTACTGGTTTTAGAGAGAGAGGAAAGGGGAGGGAGAGATACAGAGGGGAAAATGTGAGAAAGAAATATCAGTTGGTTGCCTCCCATACACCCTGACCAGGGATTGAACCCACAACCTAGGTATGTGTCTTGACTGAGAAAATCCCCAACCAATTGCTGTACAGAACACCACCACTCCCACCAACTGAGCCACACTGGCCAGGACTGAAGAGAAAATCTTAAAAGTAGCAAGAGAAAAGTGATTAGTTACACAAGGGAGCTCCCATAAGACTGTCAGCTGATTTCTCAACAGAAACTTTGCAGGCCATCTAGACTGGATTGGCACAAACAACTCAAAATGAAGAAAGGCAAAGACCTACAACCAAGATTACTCTATCGAGCAAAGCTATCATTTAGAATAGAAGGGAAGATAAAGTGCTTCCCAGATAAGGTTAAGTTGAAGGACTTCATGATCACCAATCCCCTTATTATATGAAATGTTAAAGGGACCTATCTAAGAAACAGAAGATCAAACACTTTGAACAGTAAGCCCTGGCTGGTGTGGCTCAGTGAATTGAGTGCTGGCCTGCAAAGCAAAGGGTCGCTGGTTTGATTCCCAGTTGGGCTTGGGTTGCAGGCCAGGATCCCAGTTGTGGGTACATGGGGGGCCCACAGGAGGCAACCACGCATTGATGTTTCTGTCCTTCTCCCTTCTTTCCCCTATCTCTAAAAATAAACAAATAAAATCTTTAAAAAAACTATGAATAGTAAAATGATGACAAACTCACAACTATCAACAACTGAACCTAAAAAACAAAACTTAAGCAAACAACTAGAACAGGAACAGAATCACAGAAATGGAGATCACATGGAGGGTTATCAGTGGGGAGGGGGAGAATGGGAGGGAAATATACAGGGAATAAGAACACAAAATAGATAGGGAAGGTTAAGAGTAGTATAGAAAATGGAGAAGCCAAAGAAATTATGGGAGCCATGGAGATGAACTAAGGTGGGGAATGCTGGAAGGGGAAAGGGGGAGGAGGAGGGGTGCAGGGCGGAGGGGGATAAAGGGGAGAGAAAGAATCATAGGAGTTTTCATGAAACTATCAGCTGATTTCTCAAAGAAATCTTTCAGGCAAGAAGCGGTTGGAAAGAAGTATTCCAAGTCATGAAACGCAAGGACCTACATCCAAGATTACTCTATCCAGCAAAACTATCATTTAGAATGGAAGGGCAGAGAGAGTGCTTCTCAGATAAGGTCAAGTTAAAGGAGTTCATCATCACCAAGCCCTTATTTTATGAAATGTTAAAGGGACTTATCTAAAAAAAAGAAGATAAAAAACATATAGTAAAATGACAGCAAACTCACAATTACTAACAACCACACCTAAAACAAAAACAAACTAAGCAAACAACTAGAACAGGAACAGAATCACAGAACTGGAGATCACATGAAGGGTTAGCAATAGGGGAGTGGGAGGAGGAGAGAGGGGAAAAAGTTACAGAGAATAAGTAGCATAGATGGTACGTAGAAAATAGACAGGGGGAGGGCAAGAATAGTGTAGGAAATGTGGAAACTAAAGAACTTATGACACATGGACATGAACTAAAGGGGGGAATGTGGGTGGGAGAGGGTGTACAGGGTGGAGGGGAATGAAGAGGGAGTAATGGGACAACTGTAATAGCATAATCAATAAAATACATTAAAAAAAGAAAAAAGAGAAAGGACCCAAATAAATAAAATCAGAAATGAAAGAGGAGAAATAATAACTGATACCAAAGAAATACAAAGTAATTGTAAGAAAATATTATGAACTATGTGCCAACAAACTGGACAATGTTGATGAAATGGATAAATTCCTAGAAACAGACAATCTTCCAAAACTAAGTCAGGAAGAATCAGAGAATCTGAATAGACAGATTACACCTAATGAAACTGAAGCAGTGGGGGGAAACAAACAAACAAAAAAACTCTCAACAAACAAAAGCCCTGGACCAGATGGCTTCACAGGTGACTTTTACCAAACATTCTAAGAACTAACACCTCTCCTTCTCAAACTATTTCATAAAATTCAAGAGGAAAAAAAGGCTCCCAAACTGATTTTACAATGCCAGCATTATCCTAATTTCAAAACCAGGTAAAGACACTATAAAGAAACAAAATCCTCATAGGCCAATATCCCTAATGAACACAGATGCTAAAATCCTCAACAAAATATTAGCAAACCAAATACAATAATGCCTCAAAAAGATCATACACCATTAGCAAGTGGGATTTATTCCAGGAGTGCAAGGTTGGTACAACACTCACAAATCAATAAATGTGATTCACCACATAAACAAAATGAAGGATAAAAACCACATGATCATATCTATAGATGCAGAAAAAGCATTCAATAAAATCCAGCACCCATTTTTGGTACAAACTCTCAGCAAGGTGGGAACAGAGGGAACATACCTAAATATAATAGAGGCCATATATGACAAACCCACTGGCAGCATCTTACTCAATGGGGAAAAACTACAAGTGTTCCCTTTAAAATCAGGAACAAGACAGGGATGTCTGCTTTTACCACTCTTATTCATTATAGTACTGGATGTCCTATCCACAGCACTCAGAGAATAAAGCAAGAAGTAAAACTGTCATTATTTGAAGAAGACATGATACTGTACATAGTAAACCCAAAGGATTCCACCCAGAAACTACTAGAAGTGCTGGTAAGGATGTGGAGAAAAGGGAACTCTTTGTCCCATTAGTGGGAAAGCAGATTGGTGCAGCCACTGTGAAAAGCAATAATATGGAGCTACCGCAAAATATTAAAAATGGATCTGACTTTTGACCCATTGATCCCACTTCTGAGAATATATCTGAAGGAACCCAAAACACTAATTTGAAAAAACATAAGCACCCCTCTGTTCATTGTAGTGCTGTTTACAATCACCAAGGTATAGAAGCAGCCCAAGCATAAATCAGTAGATGAGTGGAAAAAATAACTATGGGACATTTACACAATGGAATACTACTCAGACATAAAAAAGAAGAAAATTTTACTCTTTGAGACAGTATGGGTGGACTTGGAGAACATTATGTTAAGTGAAATAAGCCAGTCAGAGAAAGACAAATACCATATGATTTCACTCATATGTGGAATCTAATGAACAAACTGAACAACAAGGAAAACCTGGGACAGACTCGTAGATGGAGAGCAGGCTGACAACTAGTGGGGGTGGGGTTAGGGCATGGAGGGATTGAACAAAAAGGAAAAAGGACGCATGGGCATGGACAACAGTGTGGTGATTGCTGGGGGGAGGAAACAAACAAACCCTCAAAAGTCATAAAAGGAAAATAAAGAAAACTATCAATTTAGTAGTTGGTCAGGGGAAAAAGGGGGAAATGACTAGAGAAATGCAATTAACTTAAAGCACATAAGATGACAATAGAAATAAATCCAAATTTGTTACGAGTTGAAATACATGGACACTTACTAGACGGACTGAATATTCTATACTATTTATTATTCAGAACTCGGAGAGGTTGAATTGAAAGGGATAGGAAAGAAACTGTAGGTAGAAACTATCAAGAGAAAGCTGGAGAAGCTATATAAACATCAATTAAAATGGACTTAAAGACAAAAAGCATTATAAATGACAGAGTCACTTTATAATAAAAAGAGATTTAATATACCAAAAAGTTTATCATTCTAAACCACTGTGCAGTTTAAAAGAACAGATTTGTTTAAAATTTTGTTTGAAAAATATTGAAAAATTTAGGGAAATTTTGACAGCTACCATCACAATGGTATACACTTATTCTATGCTGATATATATGTGTGTGTATGCACATATATACACACATATATACACACATATATAATTAGACATATATTTTTGTTAAGATAATAAATAATGAGCAAATTGTATTCATCCCAGCAATGCAAGAATAGTAAAATTAGAAAATCTATAAATGTAATTGATCATGCTAACATATTAACAAGGATTCAGGGAATCATAGCACCTCCAAAAAATTTTAATAAAATTCAACACTTTTACTAATATGCACAAAAACTGTTAGCAAACTAGAATCAGCGATAGTATCCATAACCTGATAAGGTGTAGCTACTAATCATTTACAGCAAGCATCATTCTTGATTATTCCCTTTCAAATCAATAAAAAATATTTCAACACACTCCTTTCAACAATTGAATAGTATAGAGATAACTTTGAACAACAGGAGTTTAATGTCAACCTGGCTCCTAATAAATAGAAACATACAAGTCTCAACAAGTGTAAAAAAGTCACTTTCATACAGATCATGATCTCTGAACACAATGCAACAAAATTAGCAGTCAATACAAAAAGATATCCCCCTTCCAAATTCTTATACTCTTGGAAATTTTCAAAAAGCACTTACAAGTAAATTTTGATAGCAAATAAGAAATCATAACGTAACATAAAAACTTAGGAAGACACAGTAATGAAAATACTGTATGAAAACATGTGAGGCAGTTGTGTCTGCGACTGTCTTTAAAACGATTTGGTGCAGGGAGGAGACCAGGGTCCGTATCACAGATGAGCTGACAGTTCCTCTATAAAGCCAGGTGACGGATGCTGAGTTCATCATGCTGTCCTCTCTGTTTTATGTATGTTTAAAATGTTCTATAATTTAAAGGGTGGTAGGCAGTGAAAGTGGTATCTACAGAATACTTACATCTAAAAGACAGACTGAATGTTAATGAACTAAGCATCTGATTAATAATGTAAGGAATATATCTAAAGAAAGTAGAGGGAAAGAAGAACTAATAATGCAGAAAATAAAGAGGTAATAAGGAGGTTAAAAAGCCAAGTTAGTCCTTTGAAAAGACTTAGGGAATATAAACAGTAATAATAAGATTGATTTAAAAAGAGACAAGCAAAGAATGGTAAGTAAATAAAATTAGATGCTACACTTGATCTTAGCCAAAAGGCCGAGAAGCAATAGTAAATAAAATTAGAAATAAGGTGTTATACCTACAGATCCAGCAGAAATTTTAAAAGATTTTTAATTACCGGAAAAAGTTTTGCCAGCAAATGGAAAACTTTGATGAAACTGAGAAATATACAAAAAATTATAACTTACCCAAACTGATGGAAGAGGAAAATAAAATGCCTGAATTTACATCAGTACAGGCATACCTCAGAGACCCTGTGGGCTTGGTTCCAGACCACGGCAATAAAGCAAATCTCTCAACAAAGCACAGGTGGCAAACACAAGGCCCACAGCCCAAATCCAGCCCTCCGCCTTGTTTTATCCAGCCCAGCACCTTTTTTCTACCCCGTGGCGGCGCTGAGCTCTCGCTTAACTGTTAAGGAGCAGTTACATTTATACAGTCCTAAAATTCCATTTGGCCCTTTGAAGGCAACTGCAAGGCTGATGTGGCCCCCGGTGAAAATGAGTTTGACACCTCTGCAATAAAGCAAGTCTCGCAATAAAGCAAGTCATAATCTTTCCTCTGGTGGAGGAGGGTCTTGCCCTCAGTTTGTAAAAACACAGCACCTGTGAAGCACAATCAGGTGAAGCACAAGGGAAGAAGGTATGCCTGTCATGCAAAACCTTCCCTCAGAGGGAAGAGCGGGCCCAGATGTGTTTACAGGTGAGTTCTACCAAGCCATCAAGAAACTTTTCATTAGCAAACTTACACAATTTCTGTAGAAGAGGGGGGAAAAGCTCCTTTCACTCATGAGGTCAGTGTAACACCAAATTAGACCAAGACAATTCAAGGAAGAAAAGCACAGATCACTCTCATTCAAGAAGACAGATGCAAAAGTATTAAAATGTAGTAAACCAAATCCAGCAAAATGTATCTAAGACAATGAATAACAACCAAATGTACGGATCCCAGCAATGCAAGGGTAATAAAATTGGAAGAATTTTATTCTTCTAAATGTAATTGTAAATGTTACATTCTAAATGTTTTGTGTGTTTCTAAATGTAAATGTATTCTTATAAATGTAATTGACCGTATTAACAGATTAAAAAGGGTTCAAGAGAGCCATAGCATCTATATTATTGTGGGGGAGGGGGATTTAATAGATGTTAACACCTTTACAAATGCACAAAAAACTGTCAGCAAAACCAAAATAGAAGGAAGTACTTACTCATAACCTGATAAAGTGTAGCTGCTGAAAGCTTACAACAAGCATCACTTTCAATTATTCCCTTTACAATGAAGAAAAAAAAGGATACTTACTCTGGTGACTTAGAACCTGAGTTCACCTCCCCGCAGAAAACTCGGAAAAACCAATAGGGCTCAAGTTCACATTCATGAGACCCACAAGGATCTGAGAAACTACTACTGAAGTTCCAGTGAGCTCGGACTTGCCTGCCCCACAGCTCCACGTGTGGAGCAGCGACAATATGTGAATGAGGTTCATTTGCTAATGTTAAAGCATTGGCCCGAGAGGTAAGCATCTCACTCAGCACAGGGCTGAGGGCCTGCTGGCTGGCAGGTGTCATCTCATGCTCTCCCTCCGGCTTGCTCTACCTGGTCCCCACCTCCACGCACTCTCCCTGCACTTCGTTCCAGCCAGTGGGCGCCGTTGTCCCAGAAGCTGGAATAGCAGAGGGCTGGAATACCGGGGAAGAAAGGAGTTTGTTTTTATTGAGAGAACATTTGTTTATAACATTATACCAAGGGAGCAGGAGTGCCACATTATCATTCGACATCTATGTATATAAGATCCAGCACACATAACGCCCCATTTTTTTTACAAACTCTGTTAGTACAAAATCATAAGCGTGTGATTCTGTAACATAACGATATCACACGCAAGCACACCATAGGACATTTTAGGTGAAATGTTCAAATTAAAACTATAAATTATTACACCCATATTATTACGCTGCCAACCACACTCAAGCAGGTGTTACTTCTGCTGGAGCCTGTACTACATCACGCTTACCACTAATAGCCTAGTTTTTTTTTTTAATGCCATACATTTATTTACAGACACATCTTGTATGCTTTGGGGTGTTTTTTGCCATTTTATTATTTTTTAAAATTCTTTTAATTGTTGTTCAAGTACAGTTTTCTCCCTTTTTCCCCCACCCCAGCCCTCCCCACCTGCCTACCGTTTCCACCCCATGGCCCCCCGTTATTGCCCATGTGCCCTTTATACTTGCTCCTGCAAACCCTTCACCCTTTTCCCCTGAAATTCTCTCCCCTCTCCCCTCTGGTCACTATCAGTCTGTTCTCTACTTCAGTGTCTTTGTTTATATTTTGCTTGTTTGTTTTGTTGATTAGGTTCCTGTTAAAGGTGAGATCATATGGTATCACATCTAGTATGTTAAATTCAACAGTTTAGACCTGGCTGGTGTGGCTCAGTGGATTGAGGGCCAGCCTAACAAACCAAAGGGTCACCGGTGTGATTCCCAGTCAGGGCACAGTCCTGGGTTGCAGGCCTCGCCCCCAGTGCTGGGCGCAGGAGAGGCAACCACATACTGATGTTTCTCTCCCTCTCTTTCTCCCTCCCTTCCCCTCTCTCTAAAAATAAAATAATAAAATCTTAAAAAAAACAGGCTGATCCATTTTTCAAACAGACTACACCTCTTTAAATGGTCCTCCTCATATCTGTTGCATAGATTACCTAAAGCATTCTTATTTTTTAAGCAGTTGGTGTCTTACTACAAAGAAAGGTGCAACAAATCCAGGTTCAAACACAAGACCATCATAGCTAGTAACTGCGACTTGTTTTCCACTGAAAATGTCAAATTCTTCCCTGGACCCTCCTCCTAATGGCTCCTACAAACCACAGAGGCTGTGAACCTCCGAATGCTCAGTCCCAACACTCCGCTGTTGGAAGCCGCGAAAGGCACAGAAACTGAAAGCGGAGGAAATGGTGGGATCACACTAAGTCCTTTTTAGGGGACTTAGCTTGATCCCACCGTAGCTTAGCTTAGGGGCATGAGCTTGCTCCCCTTTGTGCCAGGACAGAAAGGGAAAAGTCTAGTTGCCATCTGTCACCATACGACTGACCCGCCTTATTCCCCCAAACTCCACCAGCTCTCTCCCTCTGGTAACCACCAGTCACGTTGCTTTCCATGGTGGCGGTGCTAATTTCCATCCCTACCAACAGTGCATGCACAAGGGCTCCCTTTTCTCCGCATCCTACTCCGTGCTTGTTTTTCTTGTCTTTTTGATGACATTTTAGTAAATGTGAGGTGATATCTCAATGTAGTTTTAATGGCCTCTCCCTAATAATTAGTGGTGTTGAGGATTTTTTCATGCGACAATTGGCCATATGTATATCATTTTTAGGAAAAGGTTTATTCAGATCCCCTGCCCATGTTTAAATCAGGTTGTTTTGTTTTATTTGGTTCCTGAGTTGTGTGAGTTCTGTAAATATTTTGTATATTAACTCGTATTAGATTTGCAAATATCTTTTCCCATTCAGGAGGTTTCCTTTTCTTTTTGCTGATAGTTTCCTTTGCTGGGCAGAAGCTTTTTAGTTTGATGTGGTCCCACTTGTTTATTTTTGCTTCTGTTTCCCTTGCGGTTAGAGTCACATCCACAAAAACAACACTAAGTCTGATGTCAGGCAGCTTGCTGCCTATGCTTTCTTCCATGTGTCTTACGATTTCAGGTCTTATGTTCAAGTCTTTAATCCATTTTGAGTTAATTTTGTGTATGATGTAAAATAGAGGTCTATTTCGTTCTTTCGCATGGGGCTGTCCAGATTCCCCAGCACCATTTACTGAAGAGACTGGCCTTTCTCCACGGTTTGTTCTTGGCTCCTTCCTTGTAAATGTGTTGCAGTGAGAGAGGCCGTTTGCTACCAGGAGCTCAGCCCAAGGGCAGGTTCCAGTCTGGCACACAACTAGGGGCCACTGGAGGTGCTTTCAGGGAACATGAGCTGGTGGGGACCATCTTTGTGCTCTCCCTCTGCCTTTCTCCAGCTCACCATTATCTTCCAGAAAGGACTTACACCCTCCTCTGGTGCCTTACTTTTGCAGCGGCTGCCGGGGAACAGCACTACTTTGCCTGGCTCTGGTGGCCCAAGAGGCTTACACCTGTGGGTCTCATAGCACCTTAACCAACAGAGAAAAAGTTCTTAAACTGCTACCACCCTCAAGGCACAAGAGGCAACAGATCCAGGAGCTCTTTCTGTGAAAGTACCCAATGAGTTTATCATCATAACCATCCAAGAGACAGACTTCTAATTAGACACATCTATGGGCTGACTATCCTTTCCAGAGACCTCACAGGTAGGCACTATCTTTCCACTGTCCCCTGACCCTGCTCAGAATGCCAGGATTGCCCTGAGGGGAGATTTTACACCCTGATTTTTGTGGCTGTCATCCAGGGGATTCCCCTCGGTTGCCCCGTTCTGATGGCCAGAGGAGCTTGTGTTTTTGGGTCTTGTGGGACTGTAGGGATTGTAACAATTGGAGAATTTTTTTTTTAATCTTCATCTGAGGACATGCATATAGGGGAGAGAAAGGGAGAGAGGGAGAGAAACATTTCTGCTAGAAAAATAGCAATCAGTTGCCTCCTGCACATGCCTCAACTGAGAACAGAACCCGCTACCCAGGCATGTGCCCTAACCGGGAATCAAACCTGTGACCTTTTAGTTTAAAGGACAATCCTCCAACCAACAGATCCACACCAGTCAGGGCACAGAGAGAGAAAGTCCTTGACAGGCTACCACCCCCAGGGCACTGAGCAGATAGCAGAGTGGAACACACTCTGTTTTTCTGTGCACAAGGCCTGTTTGCTTGTCTCAGAGCTTCAGCCTGAGGGGCAGGCTCTGGTTTGTCGCACAACACGGGTGAGCAGAAGTGCTGTCAGGGAACACAGGTGGGCGGACACCAGCCTTGCACTTTCCCTCTGCCTTACACACCTCACTGATATCTCCCAGAATGGAGCTTATACGCTAGTCTGGAGTCTCAACTTTTGTGACTGCTGCACAGGGCACACTTCAGATCACCTGGCTTACACTTGCAGTCTCACAGGGACGTACATACTCGCACACTTGAAAAGCTGCTGCCTGAAGGTGTGGCTTCCAATCGGCCTGAATCTAGGGCTGAGATGCTCCCCTTAGGCATGCTGATAAGTCCTGTCATACCCTCTGATACTTGGAGACATGAAAAATAATAGCCTGCTTGGACAATTACAAAAGTTTGAAAGACACCTAAGACTAGGGCAGAGTTGAACAGTTAGGTTCATCTCCTATACAAGGCCACTCACAAGAGGTGGCTGTTTTATCCAGTGCATAGAGACAGACCATCACAGAGAGTCAAGCAAAAAAAAAAAAAAATGAAGAAACAAAGGAATATGTTCCAAATGAAAGAGCAAGATAAAAACCTCAGGAAAAAACCTTAATGAGACAAAGATAAGTAATTTACCTGATAAAAAGTTCAAAGTGATGGTGAAAAAGATGGCCACTGAACTTGGGAAAAAACAGATGAACACAGTAAAAAATAGTTTAACAAAGAGATAGAAAACATAGGATAGTACCAAAGAGAAATCACAGTGCTGAAGAATGTCATAAATGAAGTAAAAAAGTACACTAGAAGTCTTCAACAGGCTAGATGAAACAAAAGAAAGGATTAGTGAACTCAAGAATGGCAATGGAGCTCCTCCCATCAGAGTAGCAAAATGAAAAAAGAATTTAAAAAGAATGACAATAGCTTAAGGGACTTATAGAACAACATCAAGTGGACTAACATTTGCATTGCAAGGGTTTCAGAAGTGAGAGAGAGAAAGAGGCAGAAAACTTATTTGAAGAAATAATGGCTGAAAACTCCCCTCCCCCTTTTCTTGAGAAAGAAAACAGATATCTAGATACAGAAGGCCCAAAAAGCTCCAAAAAAGATGAACCCAAGAGATACATGGGTTAAAAATCAAAAATTAAAGACAAGGAGAGGATCTTAAAATCAGCAAGAAAAAACCAATTTGTTACTATTAGGTAACCCCACTTCTCACCCCTAAGATTTTTGAGCAGAAACTTTTCAGTCTACAAGGGAGTAACACAATATATTCTATACATACTGGTGGACCTAGCCAGAGCAGTAAGATAAGAAAAAGAAATAAGAGATGTAATAATTGGAAAGAAAAACTGACATTTGCCCAGAAAATTGAAAATGTAAAAAATGGACAGTTTTAAGTATAATTTTGAAAACTGTGTTAAGGTAAATCCAAGCTTTGATATGATAATATAGAAGAATGTCTTCATGAACTTTGCAGAGGACAGCCTGTGCCACATGCCTGCGTCATTTAATCTAATTCCCACAACAAACCTGTAAGGCGATATATAAGAAACAGGTCAAAGAGTCCCAGATCATGTAACTGGTAAGTGGCAGAGTCACATTTTAGTGATCTCACTCACTAAACTGAGATCTACTTTTTTAACAAAGTGTACGTGCTCTTACTCTCTTTCTTTCCCTTTATGTATATGTGCTTTATATGTATATATACATACACACTGTGCACATATATGTGCTCTTAATATATGTATATGTGTATATATTATGGTCTCAGTGTGTACATATATCATATATATGTATATGTATATACACATCCACTCTTAATATATCATATATAAATCCAAATAATTCTTGACAAATGTAGGTAGGTAGGTAGGTAAATATTCCTTCTCTCTACATACCACAGCACATCCCTTAATATATTGCCACATGATATTTCATCTATAACACAGGACTTAAAAATAATTGTACCTACTCCATAGAATTGTTAAAAGAATTAAAAGTGAAAACACAAGTTAAGTACTTAACACAGTGCCAGGCTGAATACATGATAGCTATTGCTATTATTAATTACTATCTATATAGTAAATGATTTGGTATGAAGTATACCCTATGCTTTCTTTCCTTCTAGGAATCCTCAATGATGAGAGTTGGCATAGAGTCAAAGGGAACTCTGGGGGTTTTATACATACATACATACATAGGACTGGGTGTATACAGGCAATGCCTCTGTGACTATGACATACATAGTGTTTGAGGCTTTGGCTATAGAGTGGCTCATGATAATTCAACATACAGCTATTGGAACCAACGTCTGCTGCTTCAATTCCTAGATCTGAAAATGTTCCTAGATCTTAAGTAACCCTTGAGTGGAGGAAAGTGTGAAGGCTATGATCAGGACCTTTTTTTTTCAGTGCTCTACTGTTCAAGGTCAAAGCAGGGAGTTTCCAGTCTCTATATTTTGTTTTACAAAGGAATCTATAGGAGAATCCACAGAAAGAAGGAATAGGAATTTAAGCAGGTAATTCTACAGTTTTCTTTAAATTTGTGTTATATTAAATAGTTGTAGCATTTTACTCACCACCACTGCACAGAGGTTATACTTAGGGTGTTTCCGAAAAATTGGACAGATGTAAGGAGTCAGGTCCAAGTTAGTGAGTGGGTAATGAATATCTGTTCTCAGTTTCTTTTTCATTTTACCCAGAATGTCAAACCTAGAGAGAAAACACATGTGTGAAATAAAAGTAAGCTTGTGAACAACCCACGAATGAAGTCCACATACCTTGACAAATTCTAAGTATAGTTTAAAGTAATTTCTTGGAAAGATTATTTGGTGCAGACCTGTACACAAATTTTTTTCTTATCTACCTATGTTCAGAATCTCCACATCCACAGGCCTCGCCAAAACTGAGACTGGAGAGACCCAAGAGCTTGAGTCAGGGTGTGAGCAGTGTAGAGTCAATCCAGTGGGAGAGAAAGAAGGGGGAAAGCCAGGCAGGGCATCAGGGGAGTAGAAATCACACTGGTAACTTCCTGGATACTTCACTCCAGCTGATGCTGTTCACTCTCACCAAGCTGGCTCAGCTTTCCTTTTCTTGGTTGTAGCACACATTGTCTTGGCAGTGTCCTGTTTTCCAGCTCTGAGGTTTTAATATATCTTTAACAAGGTAAAATTTTGTGAAACCCTGGTCACATTCTTTATTGCTATTTAGATCACCAGTTCCCAAAGCTGAGCCTGTACCAAAATCACCCTGCAACCTCTTTAAAAATAAGTTATGTTCATTTTGGAAAAATAGCTGATTTAGGCCTTGGGCAGGAAAATTCCTGGGTGAATTTGAGATATTTTTGTGTCAGAAAGCAAGAAACCTTGTTTTCTGCTGTGTGACCCAGCAATCCTATGCCTAGGTATCATATGAAAAGAAATGAAAACATACATCCACATAAAAACCTACATGCTATGGTTCCAAAGGGGACCACACCAAGACACATCATAATTAAAATGCCAAAGGTTAAAGATAAAGAGAGAATCTTAAAAGCAGCAAAAGAAAAGCAAATAATTACCTACAAAGTAATTCCATAGATTGTCAGTTGATGTGCCAAGACAAAAAAAATATGGCCCAATCAGAGAACAGATCAAAGCTCCAAAAATAGAACTAAGTGATGAAGAAACAGCCAACTTATCAGGTGCAGAGTTCAAAACACTAGTAATCAGGATGCTTACAGAAATGGTTGAGTATGGTCACAAAATATAGGAAAAAGTGAAGGCTATGAAAAGTGAAATAAAGGAAAATCTATGGGGAACCAACAGTGATGGGAAGGAAACCAGGACTCAAATCAAGGGTTTGGAGCTGAAGGAAGAAATAAACTTTCAACCAGAACAGAATGAAGAAACAAGAATTCAAAAAAATCAGGAGAGCTTTAGAAACTTCTGGGACAACTTTAAATGTTCCAACATCGAATCATAGGGTTGATGAAGGGCAAGACATGGAAAACTTATCTGAAAAAATAATGAGGAGAACTTCCCCAATCTAGCAAAGGAAAGGGAGTCCAGGATGCTCAGAGAGTCTCAAAGAAGTTGGACCCAAGGAGGAATACACCAAGACACATCATAATTACATTGATCAAGATTAAAGAGGAGAGAATCTTAAAAGCAGCAAGAGACAAGGAGACAGTTACCTACAAAGGAGTTCCCATTAGACTGTCAGCTGATTTCTCAAAAGAAACTTTGCAGGTACGAAGGGGCTGGAAAGAAGTATTTGAAGTCATGAAAGGCAAGGACCTCCATGTAAGATTACTCTATCCAGAAAAACTATCATTTAGAGTGGAAGGGCGGACAAGGTGTTTCCCAGATAAGGTCAAGTTAAAGGAGTTCATTATCACCAAGCCCTTATTATATGAAATGTTAAAGGGACTTATCTAAGAAAAAGAAGATCAAAGATATGAACATTAAAATGACAATAGACTCACAACTATTAACAACCTAACCTAAAACAAAAAGAAAAACAAAAACAAACTAAGCAAACAAGTAGAACAGGAACAGAATCACAGAAATGGAGATCACATGGAGGGTTATCAGTGGGGAGGGGGTGGGGGGAGAATGGGGGAAAAGGTACAGGGAGTAAGTGTAATTGGTAGGTATGAAATAGACAGGGGGAGGTTAAGAATAGTATGGGAAATGAAGAAGCCAAAGAACTTACATGTACAACCCATGGACATGAACTAAAGGTGGGAGATGCAGGTGGGATGGGAGGAGGGATTGCAGGGCAGAGGGGAATAAAGAGGAGAAAATGGAACAACTGTAATAGCATAATCGATAAAACATATTTTTAAAAGACTCTCAGTTGATTTCTCAAAAGAAACTTTGCAGGCTAGAAGGGACTGGCAAGAAGTATTCAAAGTGAGGAAAAGCAAGGACCTACAACCTAGATTACTCTACCCAGCAAAGCTATCATTTAGAAAGGAAAAGCAGATAAAGTGCTTCCCAGACAAGTAAAACTGAAGGAGATCACCATCACCAACACATTATTATATGAAGTGGTAAAGGGAATTATGTAAGAAAAAAAAGATTAAAAAGATGAACATTAAAATGGCAATATATTCATAACTATCAATAATTGACTCCAACTAACAAACTAAGCAAACAAGCAGAACAGGAACAGAATCAAAGATATGGAGATCATTTAGAGGGTTATCAGTGGGGAGAGGGAAAATGGGGTAAAAGTACAGGGATTAAGAAGCATAATTGGTAGGTACAAAATAGACAGGGAGGTGTTAAGAACAGTATAGGTAATGGAGAAGCCAAAGAATTTATATGCATGACCCACGGACGTGAACTAAGGAGGGACTGCTAGAGAGAATGGGGGGTTACTAGGTGGAGGAGGGCAAAGGGAAAAAATTGGGACAACTGTAATAGTATAATCAATAAAATATAGTTCAAAATCTATTTGCTAATGTTTATACAACAGTATTCACATCTGCCTCAAACTGGAAACAACTCAAATATTCATCAGCTGGTGAGTGGAAAAATAATGCGGTATATTCATAAGAGTGAATACTTCTCAGCAATAAAGAGGAAGGAACCCCTGCAACATGTCGCAACATGGATTAATCTCATAAATTTTATACTAAGTGAAAGAAGCCAAAATCAAAAGGCTACATATGATATAATACAGGACGTTCTGGCCAAGGAACAACTCTAAGGATGGAAGTCAGATAGGAAGTTTCCAGGGGCTGGATGAGGGAGAAGATATTGATTACCAAGGAGCAAGAGCAAACTTTCTGGTGTGATGGAAATAGTCTATACATTGGCTCTGATGGTTACATGTCTGTGTGCATTTTAAAAAATTCATGGATCTGTACCTCTGAAGAGGATGACTTTTGTACATGTAATTACACTAAACTAACTAACTAATGAGGTAACAGGAGCAGGCTCAAAGCAGCTCTCACGGGCCAACTTCAAACAATTTGAACATCAAGAACAGTGGTAGTCATGGATAATACACATGTTAGGGTTAAGCATCCACAGGGCCAGAGTGGCAGCAGCCACAGAGGGGAAACAATACCTTCAAATGGCGAGCCCCTGCAGCCACTACCTCACCTGCGGGGTCGCACATAACAGCACCCAGAGTGGGATGAACTTCCATGATGCGCCTCCTGATGCAATGTGATGACAAGTACACAGTGTCGCCTACACAGGATTCTTGCTAACATTTTTTTTTTTAAAGTTTAGCCCTGATCTAATCATGGGGAAATAATTAAATAAATCCAAAATGGGGACAAATCTAAACAATGAGCTCCTCAAAGGCACAATATGAGAACAAAGAGTTAAACATGTAAAAAGAGGGAAAGGCTGTTCTAGATTTAAAGAGACAGCCCCATGCATGTATGACATTTGACTGGGTCCCAGATTAGAAAAAAAGTTATGAAGACATTTTGGGGGTGGGGAATTTACATATGGAATGTATCTTAGGGGCTATAAAGTTATGGTCAAATTTGTGGGGCGTTATAATGATGGTGCGATTGCGCAGGAGAATATCCTTACGTTCAGGTGATACATGGCGAAGTATTTAAGCAGAACTGCCATGGTGTTTGCATCTTTTTTCTGATGGTTCAGCTGAAAAAATGGAAGGGAGGGAAGGAAGGAGGAGAGGAGAAAGAAAATGTGGCAAAGTGTCACCAGCTAATGAAGATTTTGGGGCATGTGGGTATTCATCAAAGAAGTTTTCAGCTTTTTGGTAGATTTGAAAGTTTTAAAAATAAAAATTGGTGTGGGGAGCTAAAAATTAAAATAGCAATGCTTAGATTCTGCCTCAGACCTATGGAATCAGAATCCACAACAGTGGGAATTTAATTTTTAAAAGCACTCAGAGTGAGCACCAAACATCTACTAGCAGCTGAATAAACACAATATGATATACACACAGTGGAATATTATTCAGCCATAAAAAGGAGTGAGCTTCTGGTACGCATGGATGAAACCTGAAAACATTAGCTAAGTGAAGTGGTCCAGCAAAAAGGGTGATGTTGTATGAGTCCACTTGCATGAAGTACCTAAAATAGGCAAATTTATAGGCACAGAAAGTAGATTAGAGGTTACCTGGGACTAGGGGGATGAGAAATGGGGAAGTTTTGCTTAATGGGTACAGAGTTTCTGTTTGGAGTGGTGAAAAGATTCTGGAAAGAGTGGTGACTGACTGTTGTACAGCACTGTGAATGTAATTAATACAATGAAGTACACACTAAACGTGGCTAAAATGGCAAATTTTATGTTCTGTTTTATCACAAATTTTAAAAAGTTCATGTCACGTATTGGATACCCCTAAATTGTTCACTGTAAGTGAACAATTGCATGGATTTGAATTATATCTTGATAAAGCTGTTCAAAAATCTGCCCACGAAATGTCAAAATCCATACCTTTTTAAGTGAAAAATCATTATTTTTGGCGCTTTGGAAATGCTGGCCCTCAACACTGTTTCTTGCTTCGTTTCACAAAAGGAACAATGAATTTGATTGTTCAAGGTCAGAGTGTCTTGTTGGAAAAAGCATTGGAGACAGTCCTGTTGAGATAAAAAGCTTTCGGTGACCAAACGGATGGATCAAACTGCAGCCTGGACTCCACGTCAGAACTTCGGAAGAGCTCTGTAAAGGGAGTCCTTGCTGCGTCGCTCGGCTTTGACAGTCTGGGAGACACCAGCGTCCCAAGCTGCAGCCTGCACACGTGTAAAATCTACCTGGCAAAGGAGGTGCTTCCTCCTCACTTCCGTTACCGAAATGGATCCACGTGCCCACCACACTCGTAATGTCCTGATCAGCATTGTAACATTTCTGGTTTACTTCAGAATGATACTAACTGGGAGTTTCCCTCTAGCAAGTGAGTCAGCTGTGTTACATTGTCCATTTCATCACAGCAGTGATCTGGGGACTGAACAACGACCACACTGCAGAGTTCTGAGGCGGCCCATGATAAAGCGAGACAACAGGACAGAATGAGATCCTGTGCCCACAGGGGACAGCAGACACCCTCCATGCAGCCACGCACCCCCAGCTCTGTAAACTGTTAACCTAGAGAAGAGGAGGCACACAGACTCTGTTTTCAGTAGACACGCCAGCACCTCACTTAGAGTCTTCGGAATTCGTTTCCAGCCATTGTTAGCAATTTGATCTGAGAACAAGTCCAGTTCTGAGTAAGAAGTGGGATTCTAGTCTCCAGTTGTGGTAAATGTGTTCTATTCTACAAAGAAACGTGTTGCTTCCTGCCTCCTAACTGTTTCCTGCCTTCTGCCACCACCCCCTCTGTCTACAGATTGACTTTTGATATTACGGTGAAGAAAATTTAAGAGGTAAACTGAGGCACTAGATTCCATTCTATTTTCCCAACACAATTCACAGCTTTTATCTAAAATGTAAGAGCTCAAGCCCTGGCTGGTGTGGCTCACTGAACTGAGTGCCAGCCTGCAGACCAAAGAAAGGGTCACTGGTTCAATTTTCAGTCTAGGGCACAGGCCTGGGATGCAGGCCAGGTCCCCAGTAGGGGGCACATGAGAGGCAACCACACATTGGTGTTTCTCTCCCTCTCTTTGTCCCTCCTTTCCCCTCTCTAAAAATAAATAAATTTTTTAAAAAGCTTTTAAAAAGAGCTCAAGACAGAGTCAGAATCTTATATCTAGTTCCCCAAATGGACCTACAGACCTCTTAGGTAAGGAAGGACCATAACATTTTTGCAAGAAAGTACAAATTCCCTGTATGCACCTAGCCATGACAATGGATCAAATAAACCCCGTTTATCTTCTCCATTTCACAATAAGGCTGTTTCCTTGAGTACATAGATACACAACTGAATTCACAGTAACTCTCAGCTGAGTGTCACTTTTCCATAACATCATCACAGCATCCAATGTTCTAAAAAGTTATAAAGCAGCCCCTTCCATACTAGAAAATACAGGAAACTGCTCTAGGAAAGTCCAGGGCCAGGATAAAGCCAGACAAGAAGGCATCCCGGGACAGGAGTCCCTACCTGAAGAGAGCACTTGTACTCCGATGGGATGGGGAGGGAGAGGACTGTGAAGGCTTCATTCTTGTAGGTGCAGTTCTCACACTTTAAACACATGACGCTGTAGCTGAGCTGCCCTTCAAAGAGCCGGGTGACGATGGAGGACTCACTGGCGATTGCCTTCCGACAGCATCTTGGAACAGACCTTTTCTCACAGGATCGTATTCGGTGGCACTAAGTTGAGGAACAAATTGGCCCCAAATCAGCTACTGGTTATCAACAAATTATTTCCCAGAAGGACTTGATTTTTTCTATCAGAACAATGCACTGCTGCCAGAAACCATGTTGTGGATTCAGACGATAAACACAATAAGATCTTCGTAGGAGCGTATGTTACGTATGTTATATGTGACTTCGGATAATTCAGTTATGTCCCTCCTTCAGCGAAGCTGAGGGATGATGATTCCCTAACCTGGTGAAACACACGACCACGACTCCACAAGCTGACAGCCTAGGATGATGTGACACAGGGTCCTGGGGGCAGTTTTTCCTGGAAGAGTCACCAGGGAAGCTGTTAAACCAGCTTTGGTCATGCAAGCTGATCTAGAAGTAAAGTCAAGGAATTTGACCTCCCTGTGGGTCCCTTCAGGTGATGTCCCCTAGCCACTTCTTTTAATAGAAAATGCTTTTTATTTTTATTTAAAAATTTTTAAAAATAAATGAACAGTTTGCATTTAACATCATTTTGTATTAGTTTCAGGTGTACAGCATAGTGGTTAGACAACTGCATACTTCACAAAGTGCTCCCCCGGTATCTTCAGTACCCACCTGGCACTGTGCGTAGTTACTACAATATTATTGACTATGTTCCCTATGCTGTACTTTACATCCCCATGACTATTCTGTAACTACCAATCTGTACTTCTTAATACCTTCACCTTTTTCATCCAGTCCCCTGACCCGTCTCCCCTCTGGCAACCATCAGCCTGTTCTCTGTACCTATGAGTCTGTTTCTATTTTGTTTATTCATTTATATTGTTTCTTAGATTCCACATACAAGTGAAATCATATGGTGTTTGTCTTTCTCTGATTTGCTTAGTTCATTTAGCGTAATACCCTCTAGGGCCTTCTATGCTGTCACAAAGGTAAGACTTCATTCCTTTTTATGGCTGAGTAATATTCCATTGTGCAAATATACCACAATTTTTTATCCACTCATCTACGATGGGCCCTTGGGTTGCCTTCATGACTTATCTATTATAAATAATGCTGCAATGAACATAGGGGTGCATATATTCTTTTGAATTAATGTTTCAGGTTTCTTTGGATATATACCTGGAAGTGGAATTGCTGGGTCATAAGGCAGTTCCATTTTTAATTTTTTGAGGAAAAAATTTTCCACAGTGGCTGCACCAATATGCATTCCCACCAAAAGTGCACTAGAGTTCCCCTTTCCCCACATCCTCGCCAGGACTTGTGGTTTGTTGATTTACTGATGACAGCCATTCTGACAGGTGTGAGGTGATATCTTATTGTGGTTTTATTTGCATCTCTACGTTAATTATTCCAGCATCTTTTCACCTGTCCATTGGCCATCTGTATGTCTTCTCTGGAGAAGTGTCTATTCAGAGAAAACACTTTTTAAAAAGAGCAAATCTTAAATCCTTAAGGCAGCCTGATGTAACGAGCCTCCTGCCTGACGTGAACCTCTTATAGCTTGCAGTCAGGAACAGCATGGCCGGGAGCACGCCCTGACTTTTCAGTGACTTGATGCATTTGGAAGACACATCAGCTCCCGTCAGCTCTACGTTGGAGCTGTGCACCCTGCTCCATCTTCCCTCCTCCTTCATCACACCCTGCTGCTTAGGCCTCCTCCCCTGACAGTAGTTTAATGACTGCAATTCCAACTTTGGCCTCGGGAACGGGGATGTTATTTATTTCAGATGAGTTGACAGAGAGGACCCATGTGATTTCATTGACCACCACCTCACCTCTGGCTAAAAATGTGTTGCCACGAATATCCTGTTAGAAGTAAAAATAAACATGAAACTGAGGACTGCAGTTGAGAATGTAATGGCTGGTGTGTGATCTCTTAGGCTGAGTATTTCCTGGATGTCAGCGATGAGGTAAGCTAACATCACAAGGACACTGCTGGAAGTCAGGGACGTGTCTTTAGAGAGTGTGGGTCTCCCGCCAAGGCTGATGGCAGTGGTCTAGTAAATAAAGGCAAAAACCCTAGTAACCAGTGATTTAATGTTTTATTAAATGTATGTCCTGATTGAATGAGGAACTCGGGTTGGGCACGTTTGGTATGAAGATGGAACTTTGCAGTATACAGATGTGTCCTGTAATCTGATACTGAACTTAATAGTTTCTTGGGTTTGTAGTTACCAAGAACATTTATTTTAAGTTACTAAGAACAGTCATTTTAAGTTTAACATTATATTTAGAATTCTATATGTTATATTTCATGAGAGAGAGATATATATTTTAATATAATTTTCACTTTTTTTTTAATCTTCACCCAAGGACGTGCTCATCAATTTAGAGAGGGGAAGGGAAGAAGAGAGGGGGAGAGAGAGAGAGAAAGAAACATCCCTGTGAGAAAGAAACATTGATCGGTTACCTCGATGGTTGCCACTTGTACACACCCTGACTAGGGATCAAACCCACAGCCTAGGCATGTGCCTTGAGCAGGAATTGAACCTGCAACCTTTTCATTTATGGGATGATGCTCCAACTAACTGAGCCCCCCTGGCCAAGGCTGCAATTTTCACTTTTAAAAAACAGTCCATGCAGATGCAATTTACCAAGGGAACTAGATCAGCGGTTCCCACACCTTCTGATCACTGGAAGTTTGTGCCAAGCAAGCTTCCCAGAAGATAGCCGCAGACGTTCGAACTCCGTAACACTCGAGTGAGGGCCTTAGAATGTGTCTTTAAAATCTCCCTCGGTGATTCTGATGAGCAGCTGGGTTTGGTAAAGACAGACCTATTCAAATCCTAACTTGAATGTTCCCCCAGCACCTGTGCTTGGCACACAGTAGGCAATATTGACTGAACACATGAAGGAATGGAAAATAAAAGTTGCTGATAGAGCTGAATGTCTCTCCTATTTCAAGGCCATTCATTCTGCTTACCTTTTTCAGAGATTCATGAAGTTCATTCAGGACATAAATCAAGAATTCCTGAGCATCTTGTTGTGTCTTTTTCATAAATGCTGGGTAGAGGTTGCCAAGAGCTGAGAGAAATATTTCTGGTGAGACACAGTCTGTGTCTCCAAGCCACATGTCAGTCATGACGTAGGCGAAGGCAGTGGCAACCTTACTGCAGTCCCTTGGAAGAAAGAAGGCAGATGTTTCTGGCTGATTTAATGAAAGAAGGCACCTAAACACTCACACATGTGGCCATCAGACCACAGTCAGAGCTTCATTCACTTCTTGGCTGACCTTCCCAATTTATTCACCCAGGAAATGGTATCTGGGGTGCTGCAGCCTCTACTGACATGTTTAGCCCTTAATAGGGATTCCAGAAGGTTCCTTCCCTAACCTCACCTTGGGGGAGCAGCGGGAAAGGGCTGGACTGTAGGGAACACAACAGTCTTACTTTTGAAGAGCAGTAATGTACTTTCCAGAGAGAAAGTATTCCACCAGCGGTGAGATGCTGCAGAGACACTGTAGGATGGCGTTCATGTAGCACGTGTTGCCCAAGTTCCGCAGGCCGGTCACGCCCTGGAGGTGGGGCTGGTCCTCGTCAGCCTTGCTGACTGGCACGGTGTCATAGTGATCTGTGCACTCTGAACTGTGGTGCCACGGGGAAAGAAAGGAAAGCATTTTGAGGGAACAGAGTATGTACAGATATGACAGCAAGTCTCTCTCAACCTCATGACACAAAGAAGAGTTCCTAATGAGGTTTCTGCCAGACGAAACTAGTTCCCTAATGAGGACTGAAGTACTCAAACCTGGAGTCTAAAATTGCATTACTTAGTCCAGAACTCTTTGGACAGTGCTTGCAGCCAAACGAGCTGAGATTAAGTTTCTTCCTAAAACCAAACCAAGAAAATATCAGCTTTTCAGAATCCCAGAATCGCTTGGCTAAAAATGCAAACTTTCCCTCTAAATACCAAAGTATTTCCTTTTTCACAGGACAAGTAATTTAATTATTATTAGTAGTAATAATAAATTGTAGTTAATAATAGAAATAGCTGTCATGAAGTGAGCCTGGCAGTGTGTTAATACCTAGCACGTACTTTTCCATTTAGCTCTTTCAACAATTCTATGGAGTAGGTACAATGATTTTTAAATCCTGTGCTATAGAGGAAATATTATGGTTAAATGGTTTAGTCACTTGCCCATGGCAATGTATTAAGGGGTGTGCAGTGGTATGTAGAAAGAAGGAATATTCATCTACCTACCTACCTACCATCTGTCAAAAGTTATTTGGATTTAAGGGGGAGGTGGGGACTCATCAGAAGGTGAAGGGAGCAGCCAAAGAACATATACCCATAACCCATCAACACGATCAATGGTGGGGGATTGCCTGAGGGAGCATGCGGAGGCTGGGTGGAGGGGGACAGTGGGGGAAATTGGGATAACTCTAATAGCATAAATAATAAAATCTTTTTTTGCAAAAGGGTTATTTGGATTTCTACATCATATATTAAGAGTGTGTGTGTGTGTACACATACATATCTACAACATTGAGAGCATATCATATATATGTACTAAAAGCACATCTATATGTGTGTATTATATATGGGTGCATATACATATAAAACACACATATGCATAGAGAGGGGGAAAGAGAGTAAGAGCATAGACTCTGTAATCAATAGGGCTTAGTTTAAATCCTCGCTCTGCCACTTCCTAGTTACAAGATCTGGGACTTATATGCTGGTTTCTCACCTATAAGGCTACTTGCCGTGTGGGTTTGTTGTGAGCATTAGACCCAACGATGCAGGCCTGTGACAGACTACATTGCTAATGAGCTGTAACCGGAGCTATTTTTAAAGAAGTGACTGACCTAGGATATTTTTAAAGAAGTGAGAAGTCCCTAACAGCAGGGCTATAGAATGGCAGTGTTCGTGCGAATCTGGCAGACCCGCACAGTGGAGGGGACACTGTGGGCTCCCACGGAGCCTCCCCTCTCCACCGTTTTCTCTCATAACTTGGTTCTGTGCCAGGCAGCCCCGCATCTCTGTCCCTTCATGACTTGTCTTCCATCCACGTTATTTAACACTGGGTCTGCGTAAGATGGCGACCTCCCCTCAGCACCTCCACTTACAACTCTGCAAGTTTGAAAGGTGCTCACTCTTCCACGGAGGGTCACTTTCACTTTTATCTACCGATGTCCCTCTTCAGGAATATCTATTGGCTGGACATTAAATAATACCTTTCTTTGCTTTGGGGGGACCTCCAATGGGTCGGGTCTGCGGGAACCCTTCCAAATGTGGCATGCACCCCTGACTGCTTTAGCATGGCTTTCCCAACACATCCTCCCCCAAACTGGGATAATCTACAAAGCTGTAACAGAGAGAGGCTCACAGGACATAGTAGACACCGAAGTCATCTGCGGGGAAAGGCTGCTGTGAAGTCATTTTAGTGAAACCACTTTGGACTTTGCACTTCTATTCAGGAGCAACATCTAATCCTTTCAACTTCATTTCTCCAAGCCTGTTACCTTGACTTTTTTTGCTTGTGATGAACAATTTATATGTTCCTCCCCCCCTCCTCAGGAGCTGAAAACTGCTCTTTATCTGTACTTCAGTGACATTCCAACTTGGATTTCCTTTGCATCATAATTCTTTCCATTCATCTTCAATATTCTAGCATGTTGCCAGGAGATACTGTTACTTGGTGGCTTGAAAACTTTTAGCAGATTCACTTTCAAAGAATGAACTAAATATATAACACTTCTTCCTCCATCACTCAGTTTTTCTTGTGTATATTTATTTTTATTTTTATTTTTTAAAGTATTTATTTATTTATTTTTAGAAAGAGAGAGAGGGAAAGAGAGTGAGAGAAACATCAGTGTGTGGTTGCTTCTCACACACCCCCACTGGGGACCTGGCCCACAACCCAGGCATGTGCCCTGACCAGGAATCGAACTGGCAACCCTTTGGTTCACAGGCCAGCGCTCAATCCACTGAGCCACACCAGCCAGGGCTTCTTATGTATATTTATTAAACACACACACACACACAAGATTTACCACCCCTGAGTCAGTGGACACTGTGGTAACCCTGCCCACTCTGGGCATTCACCCACCCTCCCAGTGACCACCCTACTCATAGTGGGCTACAGGGGCTTTCTCTTCCCAGGGATGAAGGCAGTAGGAATTTGCTGCTTCCAAAACACACTGCATTGGGATGGACTGGATCATCGATCATAGTGCACACACCAAATCCTACTAGTGTTCCACGAAGGGCAAATACAAATAAAGCATTTGTCATAAAAGAATTTATAAGCTGAGAACTAGCAGAGCACACAACAATCTCCTGAGCTCTCATTTTCTTCATAGACAACTATGCTTCAGAAAGATCTTCAGTAGAGAGGGTTCCCCCACCCTCCACGCTCTACCTAGATGAAAAGGGGTCAGAGGACATGTGCAACCATGCAGCACGAGAGCAACCGGGTCGAGGAAGGGGTCTTGTGAGAATGGGGAGCCTCTGGAGCTCCAGAATGGCACCATCCTGTTCTTCCTTTGCTCTGAGCATCTGTAGGGCAATAGTTTTCAACTTTTCATCTCTTGGCACACATAAACTGACCAAAATTCTGCAGCACACACAAGAATATTCCTTTTTCCTCAAAAAATGTAGTTTTTTGGAAAAAAAAGTATAATTTTGATTCACTTGCACCAAACAGCTATTGTTGTATTGGCTGTTGTCATTTTTTATTTGACGGTCTAAGGGAAAGGAGGTCAGTGCCCCAGACAAAATAGTCAAGTATCACATGTTTTAAAAATTCCCACCCTGGCCAGCTTGCTCAGTTGGTTGAAGAACCATCCCATAGGCCAAAGGTTGTGGTTTCAATCCCAGGTCACAGCACATACCTAGGTTGTGGGTCCAGTCCCTGGTCAGGGCATGCACAAGAGTCAACTGATGAATGTTTCTCTCTCACATCAATGTTTCTTTCTTTAAAAAAATATTTATTTTTAGAGAGAGGGAAGGAAAGGAGAAAGAGGTAGAGAAACATCATTGTGAATGGAATCGGTGACCCTTTGCTTTGCTGGTTGATGTGCAACTGAGCCACACTGCTCAGGGCACTGTTCCTTCCTTCCCCTCTGTCTAAAACCAATAAAAATATATCCTCGGGTGCAGATTAAAAAATAATAAAATAAAAAAATATTGCGGCACACTGGTTGAAAATCACTGTTGTAGGGAGTAGGTAAAGAAACAGCCTTTAGAACCAAATTTGTCTTTCCTCAATTCTGCATCAGTTAAAAGAAGGGGATAATAAAAAATTCCAAAAATGTCAATGTCAGGAAAGATAAAGAAGGCTGATAATTATTCCAGGTTAAATAAAACTAGAGAAACAAGGCCAATGCAATACTCAATCCTGGATGGGATCCTGGATTAGGACAAAATTCCTATAAAAGTGTATTGTTGGTACAATTGATGAAGTCTGAACATGGGTTACAGATGAACAGTTTTATACCAACATTGAATCTTATGAATTTTATAAAACTGTACTGTTTATGAAAGACAATGTCCTCATTCTTAGGAGATACACACTGATGGACTTAGGGTCATGATATGTGCAGCCTGCTCTCAAATGACTCAGGACACCCACCGACACTAACACACACGCAGAAAGGAGGGAATGGGGAGTGATCAAGCAGTATGAAGCAAATAGAGCCGAATGTCAGCAACTTGTGGACCTGGGTGAAGGTGCACTGGAGTTCTTTGTAATACTCTGTTTGAAATTATCTCAAACTAAAAAGTTAAAAAAAAAAGAATGTAGATATACTTGTAATATGGATTTGTCTCCAACCATATTACTGGTAAGTCAAATAAGTTGAAGAGTTTTCCTGTAGTAGGCACACCATTTATGTCCACACGGTTTTAAAAACATATATGTATGCTCAGGCTACCCAGTCATTAAGAACAGTCATTCTTTGACATCTGGACAAGGGATCCTGGCAACCAGAGGCACTGACTCTTGCAGCTCCTTGACATTTGGTAGTTGCAGTCTATTTACAGAGGTGTTTCTTGAAATCAGCTCAGTGGAGGTTCTGCAAGTCTTGAATCCTATCACCCTGTTCCTTTTGTCAGTGAAGTTCTCCCAAGTCTTTTAGTTTGACGCTGGTAGGTAAAAATACAATTCATGTATTTATCTTGTGTCTAGAGGCCTTTCTAAACTGCTAATTTTTATATACGTTTTCTTCCTACACACTTGTCATCTACAAAAAAAATCACTTTTTTTCTCGCCAATTCTTGTGACTTTAATTTCTACCCTTTTGAACTAGCACCTCCAGAAAAATACTGAATAGAAGTGGGGATGGTTAGTATCCCCATAACTATCTGGACTAAAAGGAAAAGTTTGCCTAAGTTACCGTTAACTATGCTGTTTGCTAAGGACATAGTTTGTGACTTGTAATCAAGAATGAAGATTGAATGTGATCAGGTTTTTCTCTCCTGAGATAATCATTAAATTTTTTTTTCTTCACTGTTATTATGCTCAGTTGTTGATGATGGCTGTATACAAGGCTTGTCTGGAAAGAGTCCAGACATTAATATAATGAGAATGGTTTGTACAACAATGATGTAACCTGGCAGTCAAGGAGAGTGCGCTAGAATGCACACGTGTGAACAATGATGGCTTCACTGTATTAGACAGTGAGGGTGGTAGACACCATTGAGTGAGCATGTGTGCTGTGGCCATTGCATTAAAAATGACTGAATACAGCAATAAATCTGCCTAATTTTGTGTTAAGCTTGAAATCCCTCCATAGAAACTATTCAGATGATTCAGGAGGCCGAAGCTATGGGTAAACTGGTAATTGGTAGCTTCATCACAACAACACAATTGCTCATGCATCACATCTTCTGTAGAGTTTGTGAAACATCCAATCACCCAGGTGACTCAGTCCCCTACATGCCAGATTTGGTGCCTTGAACCTTCTGGCTTTTCCCAAAACTAAAATCACCTTTGAAAGGGAAGAGATTTCAGACCATTGATGAGATTCAGGAAAGTGACAACAGGGCAGCTAATGGTGACTGGGAGAACTGTGTGAGGTCCCAAGATGACTACTTTGAAGGGGACTGAAGTGTCATTGTCCTATGTACGATGTTTCCTGTGTATCTTCTTCAGTAAATGTCTTTTTCCTTTTACGCAGCTGGATACCTTCTGGACAGACCTTTGTATTAAACCAGTTTTCAGTTCCTCGGAAAAACCCATCTTGTGTATGATGTAGATTTTCAAGAACTGCTGGATTTTATGTTAATCTTTTGTTTCATATGTACGGTCATGAGTCAGATGGCCTATGTATTAGTGTTCTGAACTGTGTAACAAACTACCACACATAGTGGTCTGAAACAACACATTTATTACCTCATAGTTTTTGTAGGTCAGAGTCCAGGCACAGGGCTTAGCTAGGATCACATACTGCATTTAGTTGTCCTTCCTCTTTAGGGTCCTTCAACATGGAACAGTTCTATGTATCTCCTTGACTTTTGAGAACGTGACACATTTAAAGATTCCTGGCTAGTTATCTCGAAGAATATATAGAACGACCACTAGTAGTTGGGTGCTACTGCCTTAATTCATGCTAAGCTACCAGCACTTTTATCCATCATGATTTTGCCCCATTAGTAAGCCTTGGGCCACATTAAAAGTGTCCTGTGGAACTTCAGGGTCTATGGTCTACTTTGAAAACGAGTGACCTAATTAATAAACCTAGACAACTATCAAAAAGACAAGCAGGCCTGTTTCTTTTTACTATTCTCACCTGAAGACATACTTTGAGGGGGCGGGGGAGAAAGAGAGAATGAATCTACCTGCTGCCTCCCATACATACATGCCTAGACCTGGGATCAAACCTGCAACCTTTTGGTTATAGGACAACACTCCAACCGAGCCACACCGGCCAGGGCCAGATCGATTTCTTACTGGAAGCGTACATCACCACCGAGGCATTCTTATCAAAATATAATCTTAAATCTGACCATATACACCTAATAACTAGCTTATGGTGTATATAGGGAACAAACATAAAATGACACCTAATAGAAATATTAAGCAAAACACTGAATGTGGGAAACTTTTTAGAACAAATAAGTTGGTTCTTCAAAAAATAAATGGGGGAAAAGACAGCAAACTTGTATATCAAGAGAGACTTTAAAGACAAATCAAGCTATTGCAATGTATGATTTTATCTGGGTCCTGACTCAAGCAAAGTGTAAAAAAAATTTTTTGAGAATGTTTACATTATCTGACAGTATTAAGGAACTTAATGGTTTTAGGTGTAAAGATATTGCAGTTCCTGTATTTTGAAAACATACTAAGACATTAACAATTAAAATGAAAGAAAAGTTCCACAACAGGACTAAGTATCATTCACATGCCCTTTAACAACGGGTATGCATCATCAGGTGATTTCACCATTGTGGGAAGATCACGACACACACTTACACAAACCTAGATGGTACAGCCCACGACACACCTAGCCTGGATGGTAGACTTTTGCTCCTAGGCTATAAGCCTGTACACATCACTGTACAAAACACCATGAGATTAAATCAAACACAAGCCAAAATGATGCCATCAAGTGATGTGATAAACAAGATGTGAGGCTGCTGCCAGTGTACCATGGTACACTGTTTTATAGCAAACTTTTGCTTTAAAGGAGAAAGAGTACACTCTAATGATAGTACGGTAAACGCATACAGCAGCAAGAGCATTATTTACTGCCATCATCAAGAATTGTACACAACGGTATGTGCCATACTTTACGTGACTAGCGGTACAGGGTTGTTATGCAGCATCACCACAAACATGTGATTAGTGCATTTTGCTATTACGAAGCTGAGAGGAATTTTTCAGTTCCATTATCACCTCTGAGACCAACTTGGTGTATGCAATAGTCACTAACACACTGTTACGCAACACTAACTGTAAAGGAGAGCTAAATGTGGGGTGGGGCAGGGTATGAAAAAAAGTCTGTTTGGTTGGAGCTATTTACTGTAAGCTGGAGTAGGAAGCTTTTCTGAATAACCCCGTCTGCTCATGCTCACCAAGGTAAAATCATGAACCCTAGGGAGATACTTTCTGCTTTGAGGAATTTTGTTCTTTAAGATTTTAAAAATTTATTTACTCTTAGAGAGAGGGGAAGGGAGGGAGAAAGAGAGGGAGAGAAACATTGGTGTGCAAGAGAAACACTGATCAGGTGCCTCTCGTGTGCCCTCAACTGCGGACCCGGTGGCAACCCAGGCTTGTGCCCTGATGGGGAATTGATCAGACCACTGGTGACCTTTTGCTTTGCAGGAAGATGCCCAACCCACTGAAGCACGCCAGTCAGGGCTGCTTTTAACATTTTCTGAAGCACCTAGAAGGAAAACACATCCCAGAATCAGATCCTTAGCTGGGGATTTTTCTTTAAAAAGAGCTCACCGATTGTCTAACATAGGAAATATTCTGTGGTACCTCCTTCAGTGCATATTTATTGGAACACCTATATTCTATGTTACAAACTCCAGCAAGGCATTATGCAATACAAAAATAAATAAGACAGCTCTTAGTTGGTAACAATCTAGTTCTGAAACAGACACACGGCAGTTGAGGGGTTTCACCCCATACATAATTACTGAGCGCTTAACTAAGTGCTAGCTGTGCGGGTCTGAGGGTCTGGCTCCTCAGATACAGATGCCTTGTGTGAAACTCAGCTAGGAAAACCAACAGAACACTGTGGCAAATGAAGAAGTTCACGCAAATCCCTGCCCACAGGTGTACCTTTTCTAAAAGCAATCACTTCATCTCTCTTCTTAGTGATCAACAACTATTTATTGTGTATTCTTTGCCTTGTCTGCTTGAACGCACAAACTATATCACTGTGATCTATATTCCTCAAGAGAGTTTGTATTGTGGGAAAACATTTTTAAATCACATTTTTTTTAACAGCATGCTTATTGCAAACCACATACTATGCAAAGGGTCTGGCGCCACTGTAGGGAAGGACCCTCAGGGGCCTTTCCTCTGCAAAGTGTGTTGTCTAGTGTGGGACAAAGTCAGAAAGGACCTACGAAAGCAACACAGTTCAACTTAAAAGGTGGGAAATGAGGGCAATTTTTATATTTTTCCTTCCATTTAAAAATCTTTTTTGTATGATCTAAGTCAATATAGTGTGGAACTTAAGAGCACAAAGAAAAGCAAGCTGGCCTGGGTTTGAATCCTAGTCCTGCTACTTACTAATTGTAAAAATCTTAGGAAAGTTACTTTACATAAGCAAATGATTTTGTAACTGACAAGACAGGATAACAACACCTACTTCAGAGGACTGTTATGAGAATTAAATGGGTTGGTATATGTAAAGTATCTAGAGTAATGCCTGGAACATATTAAGTACTAAATAAATGTCTGCTACTATAATTATTCTGTAAAAGTAATCAACATAAAGTTAAACATCAATAGATAACTCACATCCCCAGTTTCTGACAAAACTAGAAGCAGATTAAAAACAACAGCAACACAGTAGGAAACCAAGATCATTTTGAACACTGTATAGGACGGGGCATCAAAAAGCACAGGTGTACAAATGGTTCATTCAAAATAAATTGACACTGAAAATAAATTAATACTCGGAAGATAATTTCTCAGAATGATTAAATTCACTAAACATTTGTAAACAAGAATAAATTTATTTAATTTCTTTTAAAGATTTAATGATATACAAAATGTATATAGTATAATATCTTTAACACATTCTTCTTTCTCCCCCCATCAATATTAAACACTATTTAAACAGCTTATCACTTCTTGCTTTATCTGTATCTATGAGATACACTACTGAATACAAATAAGATTTATACTGCTCCTTCCCAAATAAAAATTAAAATTAGTACCTAGGAGACAACAACAACAAAAAAATCAAAGCATAAAACTTTAGTCAGATGAAGAGTTTTTCTTGTTGTTGAATATTCAACAATATCTGGGGCAGATGAATTACATTTTATTGGCATCAAGTTGCATTGCAATCTCCCAACATGATAATCCAATCCAATTTCTTGAATAAAAATCACAAAATTCATGTCCAGATGTTCCTACACAATTTTAAATATATGCAAGAGTTCATGTTTACATTCTGATTTTATACACTGTCAATATAATCTTCAGAGAAGTATGTAACTTCCAGGTTGTCACTACAGGCATAGACTGAAAAAAGGACTTCAACTTCTCTCTCATGGTAACTTCTCTTCAACAATGAGTTAAGTTTCTCCTTTGACATATTTACGTTATATAAGTCAACATGGCTTTCTTCTACTTGACAATGACTTGATAAAACAATGTTTTTTTTTAAAAAAACCCACTAATACTTTTGCACAATTTGGGCTCTATTTAACAAAAAACTGGCTGATCTTTAAATATGGTGCCTAACACCCTGATTCATTAAGTCCCTTTTAGGAAATGTTTTTCAGCTCAGACTTCTTATATTCCTGTGGATCTAGAATTATAACAAGTCATCACCTTTCCATGGCCACCAAGCACCTAGCTGGGAACCAGTGACATCATCACTGGACACACTGAGGAAGATGTCTGACTGCCATTTAACCCAAAGATCGGCTGATTGCTTCGTTCCGCTAGCTGAGCGGCAGTACAGCAGCTGCCGAAGCACCTGCAACTGACACCATACTTTGATTAGTGGGACTGTACCACATAAGAGAGTTACCACCCTCATCAGAACAAAGTCAAATGAGGTCCTCTGCTAAAAAGAGCCCTTTAAAAGTTACAAATACTAATTTTTCTTTACCTTTAAAATTTAACAGCTGCTAGCTGTATACTATAGGGAGTTCCTGACTGACTAGTTTAATTGTAAAAAAAAAAAAAAATGAAAAATTGACCTTTTAACTGTTCCAGAGCTAGCACGTACAATTTGCACACACTTTTCTGTATTATCAAACAATTTCCTCCTGAATGAAAAGTGACACAGTAACATTGTTGTGAGGTGTAGACAAAACCAATGATTTGGTTATAACATCAGACGAATAGAATTAGTGGATTCTGATTCTTTGGTGGCACTTCCAGGCTGAAGAGTCAAATCTGAAGGCTCATCCTGAGGAAATATAATTTTATCTGGTGTATAGTCATTCCTCTTCAGGTCTGTATTGACCACCCCAACAAAAAAAGAAAAAAAGTCAGTATTTCTTAGAAATGGAAAATTAAGAACATTTGTACCTCAATTTTCCTCCAAACATGCCAGAGCTATATTTCATACCAGGTTGTTATAGAGTCAAAAGTCACAAAATTTACACACATAAAAATGAAATCATTAATTCATCAAACAATTATTATACTTTGGCCATGAGTCAATAAGTTATCTAAGTGTGGAAACAGCAATGAACAAGGCAGACAAGGTCCCTGATCTCATCGAGTTTATATTCTAGTGGGTAACGAAAAACAAACAGAAAAATGACAGATTATTAATAACAGGTACTTTAAAGAAAACAGTGTGATGAGGGCCAGATGAGAGATAATAGCAAGTGATTCTCTTAGATAGGGTTGGGCAGAAAAGCCATAGAAGGTAACGTGTAAGTAAAGACCTGAACATTGAGAAGTGACTGTCGAAGCTCTAGGAGTGTTCTGGGCAGTGGGGTGGGGGCGGGGCGGTGAACTGTAGACTGTGAGAAGGAAATGGACTTGGTGTGTTCAAAGAAAGCCAAGAAAACAGCGTGGTGAATGCAGTGAATGAGGGGAAGACTAATACAAAGTGAGGCCAACCAGTAGTTAATGGCCAAGGGTTATAAAACTATAGTCTGGACCACATCAGGCTGGCTGTTTTTGTAAACAGTTTTATTAAAATGAAGCCATGATCATTTGTTTATAGACTGTCTACAGCTATTTCAGCACAATGGTAGAGCTAAGTAGGTGAGACACAGGTCATATGACCCACAAAGCCTAAAATATTTGCTACCTAGGCCTTTTACAGAAACGTTTCCTGATCCTTGATTTATGGGATGCAATGGCTATGGTAAGGAGTACAGATTACAATACAGATCAATTGTATGGTATAAAGCAGTCTTAAGGGGGAAGCATAATTAGATCTGTTTTAAATAACTATTATGATGGTTACGTAAAATTTTGTTACGGGGCAATTGGCAAAAATCCAGGAAACCAAATGGTGGCAATTAAGGATGAGAAATAGAGAATTTCTATGGAGATTTCAGAATTAGAGTTGACAGAATTTGACAGATTGGCTATGAAAGGTAAGAAAAAAAGGGAATCGGCTAGCTTTTAGGTTTTGAGCCTAAGCAATTGAGTAAACATTAATGAATGGAGAAGTTGAGCTTTGTGAGTAAGGGTGGGAAATAAAAGTCAAAAGTTCTGGAATGAACATATTACTTGTAAAGATGCTTTAGGACATCCAAGCAGAAATGTAGGAAACAAGGCAGGAACAGGAGCTCAAGAAAGAAGTTAAGGCTTCAGTAAAATTGACACTGTCAGTACGCAGACTGCATTTATAGCTTTGGCACAGGATGAAATCACTTAGGGAGTTACAAGCATATAATACAGTAGTTGCAGAACTGGAAAACTGAACACAGTAATATCAAATTTATAATTTAAACTAAACATAGTCATGCACATACCCTTATACTTTTATCTCCATATAAAATGGAAATGACATTCAGAATGTGAACTGTTAATTTTGAGTGTAACAGCCTATATTCAATGATCCAAATACATATTTACCACTGCATGAATAATCTGTGATTAGTTTTTAAATAGACTATGCCGGTATGAACTTAGGGAATGTGAGCACCTTTGTAGCTATATTGTACACAAAGAACCATAGAGAAAAACACAATCACAATGCAAGCCCTGATAATGTTGTTAACTAACAATGAAACCATGGGCAAGTCAGAGTCTCAAGTTCCTGGGGAACAATATCAAAGGCCTGACATTCTTACAATGGGAGCCTGAAAAGACATGAAAAGAGACTGATGAACAACTATTTGAAGAACTAATAGCTATAAACTCCCCAAATTTAATAAAGGTCCTAAGTATGCAAATTTAAGAAGCTAAATAAACATAAAACAGAATAAGCTTACAGAAAGCTGCAACTAGATATATCAGAATCAAACTGATGAAAACCAAAGATAAAGAACTAATCTTGAAAGGAGTTAGATTATAATGACACCTCACATATAAGGAAAGAACAATTCCAATGACTGTGGAGTATTCATCAAAAATAAGAGGCCGAGAAGACAGCAGAACATATTTTAAATGTTTAAAAAGAAAGTGTCAACCTAAAATTCTAGATCCAGTGAAAATATCCTATAGGAATGAGGGCAAAAATAACACATTCTTAGGTAAGAAAAGTGAGAGCAACCAGTAAAAAACTAATGTAAAAATAAAATAGAATACAAAAAGAGGAAGATCCCTGCCCTCACAAAAAGCAAACCAGAGATATCAACAAGAAAAAAAATAATAAAACAGCAGTTCTAAATCTAACCACATCAACAATTATATTAAATATAAAGGGTCGAAGATACCACTTAAAAAATGGAAACTGTTGCCCTGGCTGGCGTAGCTCAGTGGATTGAGCGTGGGCTGCGAACCAAAGTGTCGCAGGTTTGATTCCCAGTCAGGGCACATGCCTGGGTTGCAGGCCATTGCCCCCAGCAACCACACATTAATGTTTCTCTCTTTCTCTCTATCTCCCTCCCTTCCCTCTCTAAAAATAAATAAATGAAATCTTTTAAAAAATGAAATTTTTTTTAAAAATGGAAACTGTCACGTTTGAAATAACAAATTAAACATAGGATCCAACTATATGCTGTTTACAAGAAATCTACTTTAAATACAATTAATATTGGGTTTGGCCAGAAAGTTTGTTTAGTTTTTTCCATAAAATAAAAAACACATTTTTCATTTTTACCAGTAACTTTACTGATTTGGATATTTTGAGTATGTTGGCTATCTCCCACATGGCATAACAATGATTGCTGTTCTTAATTAATGTCTCGATTTGATTGGTATCAACTTCAACTGCTCTACCCAACCACGGAGCATTGTCCAGAGAGAAATCTCCAGCATGAATCTTCACAAACCACTTTTGACATGTTCAGTCAGTTACAGCTCCTTCTCCACACACTGCACATTATCTTTTTTTGTGTATTCACCTTTTTTGAAATAATAAAGCATAATATACCCAAAATGTTGCATATTTTCTTCTATCTTCAACATTAAAATGGCTATACAAAAGTTCACCAATTTTGATAAGCCTTTTTTAAAGGCATGCTGATATGACAGCTGTTACAATACAATCTAACAAAATTTTTTCAAATGAAGTTAAAGACAACTAAGTGCTACCAGAGCCATCTTACAGAAAAAACCCAACGAACTTTTTGATCAACCATATATATATACATATACATATACATATACATATACATGCATACATACATGTGTGCAAACCATATATATGTACATACATGCCAACCAAAAAAAAAAAATATATATATATATAAAAGAATGAGGAAAGATATCTGATGAAACCAGTAATTAAGACATAGCTAGAATAGTTATATTAACATCAGACACAGTAAACAAGAAAAATTACCATGGCATTATATAATGATAAAAAGAAGCAATTTACCAAGAAGACATAACTATAAATGCATATTCACCTAAGAACAAAACAGAACTGAAAATAGAACTGAATGGTAAAACAGATTAATCTACAACTATACTTAGAGACTTACTTTCTAAATAATCAATAGACCAACAGGACAGAAAATGGGCAGGAATATAAAAAACCTGAACACTATCAAAAGACTTTCCTCAATTAACTTATAGATACACCACCCAACAACAGAATATTCTCTTCAAGTGTATATGCAATATTCATCAGAGAAACTATATATGGTTAACATTTTTTAAAAATTGAAATCATATAAAGTATGTTCCCTTATCATAATGAAATTAAACAACAAATCAGTTACAGAAAGATAAATGGAAAATTTATAAATATTTGAGAACTAAAAAAGATACTTTTAAGTAATCCATGGATCAAAGAGGAAATTGCAGGAGAAATAAGAAATATGTTAAATAAAACATACCAAAATTAATGGGATGCAGCTAACACAATGCTTAGAGGAAAATTTATAGAACTAAATGTTTTGTTAGAAAAGATCTCAAATCAATAATCAAGCCAATCCAATTCAAACCAATAATAAACCTTAACAAACTAGAGAACAACAAAGTAAATACAGAGCAAGCAGAAAGATGGAAATAATAAAGAGAATAAATTAGTGAAACCGAAAACAGGAAATATGATTAAAATAATAAAAACAAAAGCTGGTGCTTTGAAATATCAATAAAATTGATATACCTTGGCCAGATTGATCAAGAAACAAAAGCATTACCATAATGAAAGAGAAAATTTACCACAGATCCCACAGACATAAAAAAAATATAAACAACTCTATGCCCATAAATCTGACAATTTAAATTAAATGAACCAATTCCTGGAAAGACACAAACTACTGAAACTCAATCAAAAAGGAACTGCTATCTTTAATAGTCCTACCTTTATGGGAGGAAAAAAAAAACCCTCTTAATTAAAAACCACCTGACAAAGAAAACTTCAGATTGAGATGGTTTTACTAGACAATTCTACTAAACACTTTAAGTGGAATATTAATTCTATACAATCTATTCCCCAAAACAGAAGAGGTGTGAATACTTCCAACTTAAGGTCAGTATTATCCTGATAGCAAAACAAGACAAAGACAGTACAAGAAAAAATAAGTCATAGATCATCTTCATGAACAGAGACACAAAAATCCTCAAGAAAATATCAGCAAACTGAATCCAGCAATATATAAAGACGATAATATACCATGACAAAGTGGAGTGTGTCCTGCAAATGTAAGAGTGGTTCAACATTTCAACTATCAATCCCTATAATTCTAACCAATTAAAGAAGAAAAACCACATGGTCTTGTAAACAGATGGAGAAAAAAATCTGACAAAATTCAATATCCATTCGGCATAAGCATTTCAAGAAACTAGGAAGAAGTGATACGTTCTCAACCTAATAAAGTGCATCTGCAAAATTCTTACATCTAACATCCTCTTAATAGTGAAAGAATAAATGCTTTCCCTTATGATCAAGAACAAAAAGTGAGGTGTCTACTCTCACTATTCCTAGTCAACATTGTACTGGAATTCCTTGCCAATCCAGGTCAGGAAAAGAAATGAAAGGCATACTGGCTGGAAAGGAAGTAATAAAACTGTGTCGACTGTCTACACAGAAATTTCCAAAAAGTTTACCAAAACCCCCACAAAATAAAACAAAAACAAAAACACCCCTTCCTAAAAAGAACTGAATGACTCTGGAAGTAAGGGAGTTAGTTCAGCAAGGTTGCAGGATACAAGGCCCATATACAAAAAAGGGGATAGTATTTCTATATACTAATAACAACAAGAACAATTAAAGTTGCAAATAGTACCGTTTACATGTTCATTATATGCCTTGCACTGTTCTAGGTGTGCCACAAACACCAACTCATTTAATCCTCAAAAAAACCCCAAACAAATAAACGAACAAAACAAAACCCAGTCCCTATGACATATGTATTCTGTGGAGCCATGCAGTCTGGTTCCTAAATCCAAGCCCTTAACATCATTGGTTATAATAAAAGGGACTTTTTAAAATACAGCCCAGTGGTGAGTCCCAGGCACCTGTAATTTTTAAAAAGGTCGACAGGAAATTCTGATGCACACCAAAGGGTGAGAACCACTGGTTTATGCTATAACTAACAATTCAATAATAACATAATTCTTCAAATATTGGGTTGGCCCCAAAGTTTTTTTTTCTCCATACGATGGTTCTAGTGGCCCTTGTCTTTAATTTCATTCGAAATGATTTTTAGACTGTGTTGTAACAGCTGTCATATCAGTGTGCATTTAAAAGAAACTTATCAAAATTGGTGAATTTTTGGGTAGTCATTTTAATATTGAAAATGGAACAAAAAATGCCACATTTTCAGCATACTATACTTTATTATTTCAAAAAAGGTAAAAACAAAGAAAAGAAGATATGTGCAACATATGGAGAAGGAGCTGTGACTGATCAAATGTGTCCAAAGTGATGTGCAGTTTTGTGCTGGAGATTTATCACTGGATGATGATGCTCATGGTCAGGTAGACCAGTTGAAGTTGATAGCGCTCAAACTGAGACATTAACTGAGAATAATCAGCATTATACCATGCAAAAGATGTAAAACAAACTGAAAATATACAAATCAGTAAAGTTATTGGTGAAAATACAAAATGTGTCTTTTATTTTATAGACATAAACACATGAACTTTTTGGCCAACTCAATATGAAGATGAAGTTTACTATCATGACAGAATATATCTGTAGTTCCTATCCCTGCTTTTCCCAACTCCTGGGAAGCTAATTTGAAAGTCTATTCATCTTTCAGTTTTAGGCAAAGCTGTCAATTTCCCCAGGTAGCATTCCCTAATCTCTAAGTTTGTGTTAAGTGTTCTGTTTACCTGTTCTACTTTTTCTGTTTGGCATTTATGACAGTCCTGTAATTCCCTGTTAATCTTAATCAGTTTTCAAGATTTGACTAAATTCCACTGACGGCAAGAACAATGTCTGTCTAGTTCCCTACTGTATTTTTAACATCTAGCACAATTCCTGGCATCTAACAGACACATAATAGATATATGAAATGAATGAACTTTAGGTGTTTTTATAAATAATGAAAGAAAGCACAGATTTATAACCAATTATGCATTTGTGTCTCTGGCCTTACAAAGCACTGTTGTAACCAACTTTGCTAACAATTTATACATCATATTGATTAAGTAAATGTTTACCTGGAAGTTTAAGCTTTCTACAGCAAGAATTACAGTGATGTTTTGCTCTGAAGTTTTTTATTGCATCTTCTCCCAGATTTGCTGGGCCAAAAACCATATCAGAGGATCTATGGCAATAGTAGTTTAAATTAAAAAAAAAGTTAGTTTGTGCAAATAGAAATGTATAACTTGAAATTATGAAATTGTTCAAATAAAATTATTAAAATTACCTCTTTTCTTCTGCTTTTATCACAGATGGGTCAGTCAAATTTTCTCCAACGCCTTTATTCATATATGTAAAAAAGATAATTTATATTATGATCGATAATAAACATTGATGTTTGTATAATAAAGTCATGAGATTTTATAGCATCATCATTTATGTTAAATTATTCAAAAAGTATCATTTTTGTCTCTTGATATTCCTTAAGTTGACTATGACTTCAACACTGCACCAGGAACACAGCTCCTGAGATGTGACTCAGAGTTAAACGTCAGAGTTGGCAGGTATGAATGCAAGCTTCTGATGGCCTCAGCATCTGATGCAATAGGGTCAAGGCTGCAAGCAAGTATCTGCTTATGTAAAAGGTCTACACAATCTGCCATTGTTTCACCTCAGCAAAGAACTAGGTTCATAAAGGCATAATCTATAGGCCATTTTAAAATCTAAAGTGTTCAGGGTTTTAAAAAATTACATACTAATGTATAGGGTAAGGCAAAAGTAGGTTTACAGTTTATATGAAAAATACCATAATTAATAAATAATAACACAAGAACAAACTTTGTTTCACATACTCACAACTGTAAAACTACTTTTGTCCCACCCTGTATGAATACATCTTCTTTAAAAAGATAACATAAAGAATAAGATTGTGGCCCTGGCCAGGTGGCTCAGTTTGTTGGAGCATCATCCCACACACCAAAAGGTGCAGGCTCAATTCCTGGTCAGGGCACATACCTAGGTTGCAGGTTTGAACCCCAGTTGGGGTGCATACAAGAGGCAACCAATTAATGTTTCTCTTACATCAATGTTACTTTCTCCCCCCCCCCAGTTCTCTCTCTAAAAATAAATGAACATATCTTTGGGGTGAAGATTGGAAACAAAAAAGGAAAAAATTGTGAACAACTTCCTTTACCTCCAGCCCTCCCCAGAGGTGTTTTAAGTGTGGTTTAAGTCTCTCTCACCTCTTCACTCATAAAAGTAAATAAAGAACACCAACTGACATGGATAATCACAAATATTTAACCCATCAGAATGAAATTTAATAAAATGGTTATAATTTCACAATTAAATAAAAGCCAGAATTAGAACATGATACTACTTTGTATTCATCCGATTGGTAAAAATTAAGAATATTCAGTACTGGAGAGATAGGGGGGAAATGGGCACTTACACAGTGCTGAATATGAATTCCTACAACCTTTTGGAAAAGTAACCTGGCAGTACCTATTAAAATTGCACTTATCTCTTTTTGTTAGGACAATTTAAGAATTTACTTTATGAAAATAAAAGTAGTAGTACACAAGTATGCTTGTCACTGTGCTATTTGTAAATGCCCCCAAACCCCCACATCAAAAACAAAACAAAACAACAAAAAAAGAGGGTGAATGCCTCTGAACAGAGGATATAAATCATGCGACCACTCCATACTAAAGACTCTCATGCAGCTTTTGTTACTAAAAGGAGTAACTCCGATTTACCAGTAATGACCCAGAAGATGCCCATGACATATTGTTAAGTGGAAAATAACAAGTGAAATAAATTCACTCTGTCACACACATACACATATACACACCACACACTCCTAGCTGAAGAAAAATCATAACACAAAACAAAATGATTAAAAATAAGAAAAAGAAGCACCTCCATTGTGTATTTCATAAAGGTAAAAAAGCATTAAAGATTAGAACACTTTGTTTTTTATATTTTTCTACAATGTTTAACTTGTTTGTAGCAACCATCTAAAATATTTCTATGAAAAAAAATGGCTCCATAAATGTTGATTATGTAAAAAACAATACAACTACTTTGCTTACTAAAAATAACTGATGTCTTTTTAATTAATAGGTCAGACAAAATCTGTTTAGCTTTACTTCCTAGATGTTTGGAGATAATTAAATGATACTTATCTAAGAATATATTTTAAGATTCTTTTCACTTAACTGGATCAACCTAATAATATATACCAGATTGTCTGAGGTCTGCAACATTGATGTAACCTGGCAGCCAAGGACAGTGGACTGAAACACATGTATGAACAATGACGACCTCACTGTACTAGTCAGTGGGGGGTAGTAGATGTTATTGAGTGAGCACATGTACTGTGTGGCTGTACCATTCAAAATGACTGAATGAGCACAGCAACAAATCTGCATCAAATTTTGCATTAAGCTTGAACCTCCCTCTGTGGAAACTATTCAGATGATTCAGAAGGCTACAGCTATGTGCAACTGGTGATTGGCAGCGTCATCACCACAACATGCCTGCTCATGCATCACGTCTCCTGCAGAGTTTCTTGGCAAAACATCAAATCATTCAGGTGACCCAGTCCCCTACAGCCCAGATTTGGTGCCCTACACCTTCTGTCTTTTCTCAAAACTCAAATCACCATTAAAAGGGAAGAGATTTCACCCTGTCGATGAGATTCAGGAAAATATGATGGGGCAGCTGATGGTGACTGGGAGGACTGTGTGAGGTCCCAAGGTGCCTACTTTGAAGGGGACTGAGGTGTCATTGTCCTATGTACAATGTTTCTTGTATCTTCTTCAATAAATGTCTCTATTTTTCATATTACATGGTTGGATACCTCTGGACAAACCTCATATATACATTATTTAATCATTTATGTAAAATGATGAACTATTAAAAAAAGAATAGTTGTCTACACAGATTTTCTTTCTTGAGCTGAATCAATACCAACTTTTTGCTTTTCAGCACATATTTTATATTTGTATCTTTATAATGAAAGAAGTTGTCACGTGATATATATTCTAAACTACTGTTCTTATGTTGGAAATCTGGTCTGTGTTGACATTTGAAACTAAGACTGCTCTTTAAGGAAAAAAATATGAAAGCTTTAATGTTAAAGTATCGTCCAAGTACAGTGGGCAACTTGCACAATTTTATTTACCTCTCACTTTGTCATGAAGCTACACAGACATTACGCTAGGCAAATCTGCCCTCTCTCAGCCACATTTCTTTTTTTTTCTTTTAAATGAATGACACACTCTGTCTATAAAGATGGCTATGATCAATTTTCCCCTCCTTTATAAGAATGCTGCTCCACTCACCAAGTGCTGGAATCTATTCCCTACCCTTTGAATACAGGCTATCTTTATTATTTGGCTTCACCAGTAAACTGTGGCAGAAGGGATCTGGGCCAGTTCTGGGCCTGGCTCTATGAGTTTCTGCTTTTTCTCTGGAAGAATCCAGCTACCATGTAAGAAGTCTAGCAACCTGAAACTACGATGCTATCAGAAAGCAAGTTATTTAATCATGTGGAAAGATCGCCTGATGGAAAACTGAGGAATTCAACTGTCACTGAACAGAGACTTCAGATCTCTGACTCCAGTTAAGCTGTGCAAGCTAGTATCAAGCCATTTAAACTCTCTGAGGGAACAGCAGAGATGAGCAATCCCCACCATGCTCCATCCAAATTCCCCAACCAAAGAACTAAAAGCAAATAAAATGATTATTTTAATTCACTAAATATTTAGGCAATTTATTTCATAGTAAGAGATAAAACATAGCCCTGGCTGAGTAGCTCAGATGGTTAGGGCATTGTCCCAATACACCAAGGTTGTGGGTTTGATCCCCCGTCAGGCACATATAAGAATCAACCAATAAGTGCATAAATAAGTGGAGCACCAAATTGATGTTTCTCTTTCCCTCTCCTTCCCCTTTTCTCTCTAAAATTAAAAAATAAAAAGAGGAAGACAATATAAACACCAGGTACAACACAAATACTTATTATTGTTTTAAAGAAATGGTCCTCATACTTTTAAAAGCCTAAGGCTCCACATGTAAGAAGAGAATAGGGGATTTTACATGTTTTTGCTTGTCAAAACATCTGCATTATCAAAATAACAACTAAGATAACCATATCCTGATTGCTATATGCTATGGATGCTATTGACTTGCTTTTAAAACTAAATTCTACTGACCTAAGATTTACCTACCTATAAATTAGTGGATTTCTGTACATTATTCATAACACATGAATAGGTGAGAACATACTATACATTTTCACTTAAGGAATATTTTAATAAATTTACCTTGTAAATCAAGTACCAGTAATTCCCCTCTTGTATATTCATAAGTCCAGTGGCTAAAGGCTAGCATGATCTCTTCCAATGTATTAGTTGGAATAATCTCATCACCATTATTATTATTGTATTTTCTAAATTCTCCAGTCATACATTCTTCCACAGCAAACCACTGTCCTGCTGAATGGCAATACAGCAGGAAAACTTCAAGGAACCTTATGAAAAATAGTTATAGATATTACTAGCAGTTCTGTTAATAAAATTCTAATTGATCTTTAAAATGAGTAAATAATTACATATTCAGCATCAATAATGAAGTCAAAAGAGAATGCTATTCCACATAACACTAGAAGATCCCAGAAAAAAATGTAAAGATTTACCTTGGAGAATATGGTATGGATTTGGGTTTCATTTGGTTGAAGGCAAATGTGAGCTTTTGTGCTGCCCTCTGTTGCTGAATTTCCTACAGAAAAAAAAAACACCTTTGTTCAACATTAAAACTAAGATTTTATTTGGTTTATTACACTTAGAAATGAAAACATGAAGTTTAAATAACACTCCACTGTTATGCATTACTAGCACTTACTCTGAGACAAAGATGTAGAACTGTATCTTCTTTGTAAATACTTGACCATGTGTTAACCACCTCAGGCAGGAAAGACTTGATAATGTAAAGATGCCCTGATTTAAGGATATCATGTTCTGACCAGGTACACTGTACTTTGACAGCTCTCCGTAGGCCTCCTCCCATCTCTTCTTTACTTAAAAACTCTATTTTGGCACAGAGGCCTAACTGAGACCAAGAAGACATGCTGTTATTCAGTATGCTGGGCGAACTCTCCTCCAGGCGGTACACTGTGACAGGCTCACCTGCAACACCAATGAATATACTTTATGGTCAAATTATGACACTTTAAAAATGACAAAGTAGAATAAAAACTGAAAGGTATCTTTGGTTAAGATTAAGTAAGGAATAGAAGAAATGAGCCAAGTTGTAGTTTTATAAAAGAAGCTAAAGGGCAACAAATGCTCAGAAACCAAGAATCTACTAATATTTCTATATTCATGTGTACTTAGGCAATACAGGCATGTTTAAAATTGTGAACATTTCCAAGAAAAGGTTTTAGAAAGCAACCGGACTTCTATGCACTTCTAAGTTAAACTTTTAGGCAGGAGGTTAAAAATCTGTTTCACAAACCCTGTGATATCATTTTATCTTCACTTTCATTACAATATAGTAAGAGCTTTTCACTGGGCAGGCAAGGGACAGAGAAATTCAAAACTTTTGTTACTTCCTTTTTCTATTTAAACATGCCTGGCTGTTGTAGTAGTTAGGCTAATTATTTAACACTGACACTATGATATACATTAAATTATATAATAATGAAGGGTTTATTTTCTCTTTTATTTCTTTACCTCTTGGAGGCACAGGTGTAAATGGAATGCTCTGGGATAATCTCATCAAGTTATTTCTTTCCACAGCTGCATAAAAATGAGAGAGAAATAATGAAATCCCTAAAAGCCAAGAGTATTATTAAATTTTGTTTTTAATATTACTGACCTGAGTAATAGTAATTTGTGTCCATAACTGGCTTGAATGGAGAAGCGAGACCTAGAAGAGCAAATAAACAAATCAGACTCTTTTAAAGTACTAATGAAGCATAAATTTTTGCTCAGACATTCTCATATAATCATCCTTAGTTTCCCTCATGTAAGCTCTCCCCTCACAAAAAAACCCCACAAAAATAAAACATGTCCATCATATGCCATACGACCCCATTTCACCATGCCCAATCCATGGTGACTGTGCACTCGGACACCTGGAAGGGGGAGAGGGCACGTTGCACACGCTCCTGTCACAAACTGCTTTCTTCTTAGTTTCGGACCTTTGGGGGCTGAGGTCTGTAGCCATGTAACTATTTTAGTGAGTTGACCATGAAAAGACAAACTCCTGGAATGAGAAACATACCAAAAAGCCCCTCTTCCATCTCTAAATATAATTGAGGACTTTACTTTTTTACTTGTAATAAGAATGATAGAATATAAATGGAATATGCTATGTGTTAAGCTTCTAGAGTATAAATGAAAAAAAAAAAAACCCCTATTGTCTTGCAGAAGGAATTTAGTCAACAGTTTTAATTGTGTGATAGTATAAAATATATATACATATGTAAACACACATACACTCTATAGGACTATGGGGGGGCACCAAATGTCTCCCAGATGAAGAGGTTGAAGGCTGATGTAAGATATCACCTGTGGGGCTTTCTGAACATACAACTACCCAGATCTCACTCCAAATTATTCTAATTCTGTAGGTATGTGTCATCGTACAAATGATTCCCCACAAGTATTCGGATATGCAACCAAGTTTGCAAATTAATGATCAAGAGAACAGGGATACCTGTTGGAGGTAAAGCTACAGAAGCAAGGAATATCAAACTGTTATGAACCAAATATGCCATGCTAAGAAAGGACACTGGGTTTTGTGCAATGAGAGTGGGGAAAATGTACAGCAGAGAAGTGACAAGATCCCATCTTTTAGAAGAATCATTTTGGTGGCAGAACAGAAGATAGACTACAAGAAAGGATAAATTGGCACGACGACTTCGGAAACGTATTTGCCAGTAACTACTAAATGTGAACATATGCATACCATACTACCTAGCAATTCCACTCCAAGATATATTTCCCAAACAACACAAAAAAGAATGTTCCTACCAGCACTCTTCATAATAGTCACACACTGGAAGCTACTGAAATGCCCATCAAGCAGTAGTATGGATAAGTAAATTCAGAATTTTCACACAAAAAATTCCTGTATAGTAGTGAGAATGCATAAAATAACACTACACACAGCAATACTGATGAATCTCATAAAACATGTTAGGAAGAAGCCAGACACAAAGGAGTACGTATCATATGATTCCATTTAACACACACACACACACACACACACACACACACATAGAGGCACACAGGCACACAGGTAACTAAACTACTGTGTTATTTTGCAGCAGGGACACACAAGGAGCTGGGATATTGGCGATATTCTATTTTGGGATCTGAGGGCCAATTACATAAGTATGCTCACTTTGTGAGAATTCTCTCATTTGAAGGCTTATCTGCATATTTTGTATACATATTATACACTTCAATAAAAGGTTTAAAAACTGAAAGCAGCAGGATGTATAGTGGAGGATGAACTATAGATATTTAGGAGGCAACTACAATAGGACTTTGTGAGTGCAAGGTCAAGGGGGTCAAAACTAGCTGCCACTCAGGTTTTACCTAGCTAACTGAAACAGCATCACTCACAACAGGGACTACAATGGAAGGAGTAGGCTGGGCCACAAGGATGAAGAGGGAAGGGTGGTAGTAAAGAAATTCACAGGGTGACTACAAACATCTATATTAAAGAGAAACTATTTGAGGAAAGAATTTTGTACTACATTGGTTTTTTAAAACATGAAATCTATCATTTCTTACCTAGGATAATGTAGTATTTGCTATAGTAAGTCATATATGATTCTCATTTTTTTTCACATCAAATCTACCATATGGACTCACCATTTAATGTTCCTTCTTCAGATGGTCTAAAGAAACACCAAAAAATACATTGTAAGTTATATCATAACCCTAATTTAAGCTACCCATAATTTTTATGAAGTTATTATGATTTAATACAATGTTATTAAGGGTTCTGAGGTTCAGATTCACTTTTGTTTAAATATTTGTCATTTCCCTTAATCCAATGCTAAATTCATACATGAGTAAGTATACACATATACCCACATGCATACACTTTTATCAGCAACTTGTACCTTCCATTTAGGCCAACATAAATATTATTAGTAGTGTGGTGCCCAAGTGATAGTTCAATACTAATAGAGTAAAATATTTCATGATGTCTCTATTTGTGGACATCATTCTAATACTATAACAATGCCCTGAAATGACTTTGTAGGATTCTAAATCTACTTTAGTAGAACTGATGGACCAAGAACTGAGAGAAAAGCAAATAGACGTCATTTTGCAAAACTCAATTGCTAATATTAAACAAAATTCTTTTCCAATACTGAATGTATTATTCATATCAATATACTGGTACCAAGTATGGAGGTTCTGTTTAATTCCATGATTCCAGTGCGAATTAGAGAAACAAGTGCAAAGGAGAGTGAAGAAAAAAAAAAAAAGAAAAATGGGTTAGAGCTTAACTCTCCCATTATACAGCGATGTGCCTTGCTGAGGACTAAAAGAACGAGAACCAGAAAGGACCTCCAGGTAGAGGACCTTTGCAGTCTCTTTCCAGTTGTTAAATTCTATCTGATCCTGATGTTTCCTGTTGATTTTCACTTCAATTTAAACACAAAACATTTTTATTGGAAGTATTTTGACCCTAGCATCATTCTTTGCTGCTGATAAACCACTCTTCTCAGTACCCAAATAATGCTGACCAGTTCCACTTTTCTGGGTACTTCTAAGGGTCAACATCCATTAGACAATGCTCTCTTGTTAGCTAAATTAAAATCAATTTTAAGTATCTGTTCTGTATTTACATTCTACGATTTTGGTTATAAAACATAGTTTTCTCTGAAGAGGTCTGATATAGGTAGGTTTTTGAAATGCCGTTCAGCCCAAGGTACCCACAGAAATTGAACAACTCCCTATCTACATGGTATTTGGTTTATTTCCTTCTGTATATATTCCATCTATTTCTGATATGCAGAAGGAACTGGGAAAAACACTGGATTATGTAATAATTTCCTTCAAATTGGTTTCCCTTCTCAAGCTGTCCATATCAGAGTATAACTTTACCATACTTCCAGTATCAAATGGATGTCAAAAGGCTTTTTTGAATGTCCTTTGGAACCCTGAAATACTAATTTCCAAATTGGAAACAGAGAAATTATCTTTGTTTCTTCTTTATGTTTAATCTATACTAAAAATTTTTCTTTCTAGGGATGACTGCCTATCAGATTGCCTTTTGTTTCCACTGTTGGTTCTGGATTACCACATCAGCTTTCTGGTGGATTTCCCTGTCTGGAGGCTTTCTAATACACACTGTGTATTACTGTTCCAATTATTGAAAGTGCTTTCCAAAAGCAGGTGCAAGGTTTGTTGATTAGAACGACAGACAGAGAAGTTACACAAAGGCAAAACTGAAGTGTCAAACTAGGTCTCTGAACAAATTTATACAAGATTAAGTGGGAAAGAAAAAAACCCTAAATAAAAAAAAACATAATTGTATGATTGTAAGGATGATTTTAGTAGAGTTGTAATTATAGTATGACTATAATTATGTAAAATTATAAGTTTCAATGAATATATTAACTCATACTAAATGAGTTCCCCTAATCTCTTCTATGTAAAGCCAGGAAATATTAAATAATCATTACCCACTGATAAAGGGGTGGTACTGGGATGATGCATTAGATCAGAAAAAAAGACCATGATACTTTACAGGCTAATGGTAAGAAAAGGCTTACTTACATTTCTCTGTTTGGTGGTCTGTCTTGTAACCATTCCTTTAGTTAAAAACAAACACAAAGTTTAAAAATCTCTAGATCAAGTGTAACTGTTTAACACTGCTTTGTTTCCTATAGTATGTTTTAAAAAGAAGGGCTGAACAAAAATATGAAATCCTTATTTCACACAACTGAACTAATAAAATAAATGGATATAGCTACCATAAAGCCATTCCACAAGGTGGAATAAAGATTTCATGAGCATTATATCCTACATTATATAGTCTGTTTTTAATAACTATTTTATTTTCTTTAAATATGCATTTATTTCTATGACTTCAAAGATAAGATGTGCCCCTTGCCATAAAAAATATTAAAGTATAAAGAGAAATTTAAAATTGTACAAACTGAACGAAGAAATCAATAACATAGTTCACTGAAGCCCTTTTCTGTGTGGGCATGTGGATATGGTTTTTATTCTGCAGTTTTATAATGATACTTCTAGCTGCGGACTTATTTTTACTCTCCCAGTTTGGGACTTAGGCTTCCTGAAATCAAGTATTCATATATTTCAGCATTTCGCAAAATTCTAAGCCAGTTATAATCTCTGAAAGTTCTATCCATTCTTTCAAGGCCAACTGAAACGTATTTTCCATGTCTCCTTCCATTTCATACATTTTCTATCTAATTATAAATCTGTATTACATTCTGGTACAATTTAGTGCTTCTCTGTTCTGTTGTGCCTGAGCTTTTTATTATTTTTACCCCACAATGAATTATTTCTAAATATTTTTCCAGCTTGCCAGTCTTTTTGACTAGTATTTTTTCTTTTTCTCATATTTGTAATACACTTTTTATGGCTTTAATTATTTTAACAATACTTTATAATCTATAACCAATAGTTCTATTATCTTGTTATGAAAGTTCTAATAATACCTCTATAAACTCCCTCCCAAATTGGTATTTTAAGGTAATTTTCAATGGAAATATATTTGTGAAAAACTGTGCAGCTTTAGTTCAAGATGGGTCCTTCCAGAAAAGAACTGTGACTGTGAAATTCCGTGTTCACTAACCACCTTTCTCCACTGAAATAATTTTTTCAATAACATGAATTTTAACAATACAATCTATCTCTTTACAGCAGAACATAAGTTAAAAATGTTCCTGACATAATTAAAAGCACTGATTTCTACACCTAAGTATCAAGGAACTATTTTTCTGGTTTCTACCGGAGTCGACTTTTACGGAAGTTTTATAAAATCAAATACTACCTCAACTGGCTAGGAGTGACGTGATATAGTAAGTTTCAATTCAAACAGAGGTTCCCGTCCTTCTTTCATATACATTTTTCTTTAAAAATTCCTGGCTACTCACTACAGGAAGAAACTCTTCTAAAACTACCATGCAGATGTCAGTTTTTTCAGGCAAAAGTTCTTTTGAAAGCCTGACGTAACCTCAAAATATCACAATCTTTTAGCTGTTCTCTAATAAATATGTATTTAAGAACATGCATTGTTTAATTGAAATGGACAAACCGGTAATAAAGCTGCTTTGGAATCTACTTCATGAGTTTCTTCTATAGATGGCCTTCGGCTTCTTTCCACTTAAAGAAAATTGGGGGAAAAAAGTTATAAAATTACTAAATTACTAAAGTTACTAAATTTACTTAATACCAACTAACCAAACACGAAGTATTTCTACGCATAGTATAACTTTCATGAGATAACTTATCCTCTCCCTAATAGTGCTGAACATAAGACTTACAAGAGCTCCCTGGGTTTTTTGGCAGAATGTCAAAATTATTCAATTTATTTTTGTGAAAAGACAGTAAGAAGCAAGAGTATGAAGAAAAAAGTCTTGCTCTTCCCCTGTTCCCATATTTCTTGTGCATCCTTCCAGGGCTATTTTGTCTGTCTGTCTGTCTGTCTCTCCCCCGCCCCCCAAATGGTAGCCTAATATATATTATATACCTTGGATATTTTTTATTGGTTTTTAAACCTTAAGGTTAGAGATCTTTGTATTTCTGTATGCAGAGGTCTTCTCTATTCTATTTTGATGCTACATTGAACTTCATAATATGGATATGAAATAATTTATTTAACCAAATATCTAGAGATGAATATTTGGTCTGATTTCAATCTCTTGCTGTAACAAACAATCTTATACATGCATCATTGCACAGAAATGGCAAAAAGAGAATACTTCATCTATTCCACTGATTTAAGATGCTACCTTTTTCTTATCTACCTTTTGTTTATCCTAACAAACTTTAGAAATAAGCCTATTTTTTAAAAGTAGGATGTTAAGTTATAAATTAACTTAGAATTTACCACTTTATGATACAATAAATGAAAACCTCTAAATAAATGATGGGAAATCTTTGAACAAAAGTTGTATTCCAAGTGTAGAGGGCAAAAAGACCAAATTAAAATATATTAGAAGACTCTAGACAAAACGTTTTCACAATGATGAAACTGACAGAATACATTATATATTTAAACACCTTGAAGAAATTTAGTCAAACAACAGAGAATCTCGTGTTCCTCGAACCAAAATTATGATATAATCATGTTGGTGGAAAAGGACACGGGTGTGTGTATGTTTTGGGGAACAGAGAGCTGGGGGCGGGGGACGGGGGTAGGATACTGTTGACCTTTCCTCTTGAGTGAAAGGTCAACAGTATTCCTAAAACTGAAATAAGATGCAAAATTATAAGGATGTTACTTCAGAAATAACATCCATGTTACCTGAAAAGAACAATTTTTATTTTTTCCCTCCTAATCCTTCTACCATTTTTCTTTTTCTTCCCTGATTGAACTGGCTACAATATTAAATAGAGATAGTAATAGCCAGAGTTCTTGTCTTGGTGGGGGTATAGCTCAGTGGTAGAGCGTTTGACTGCAGATCAAGTGGTCCCCGGTTCAATTCCGGGTGCCTCAAGGGCACAGCTCAATACTCAACAGAGTTCTTGTCTTGTTCCCCACTGACAGCTTTCAATATTTCATTATGAAATAGAATTATGTGTGATAACTTTTTATAGGCAACCCCTTTACTCAGATTAAGGGAACTTCATTCTGTTTTTACTTTTCTGAGAATTTTAATCATGAATGGATGTTGATTTGCATCAAACCCATTTTCTGTAGCTATTGAGATAATCACATGATTTTCTTTCTTTACTTTGTTATTATCATGCATTAATTATATTTTTGATTGTTAAACCGACTTGTAATGGTACTTCTGGAATAAATCCAAGTTGACACTGCTGTATACCAGAGGAGAATGAAAGGGGAAATGATGGTAACGGGGACAAGGTAGTGCCATTTTTCTTAAGGAACCTAATAAATATTGTATATACATAGTTGAAAAGTTGAATAATAAATTTATGTGCATATATAATTTTGACTAAAAAAATATGAAATGGAAATAACCCCAGGCAATTTAATTCTTTAGGTGAACAATCAAAGATGCATAAAAACAATGTATGGCATGCTACCTTTTTAGAAAAGGTGAGAGGCAGAAAAGACTGTATTGTCATGTATGACTGAGTTATAAAATTCTAGGGATAAATAAAAATAGCATTGGTTGCATGTGGTGTTGGAGTGAGAGGCAGACTGAATTTCAAAGTGTTTATGTGTGTGTATTTTAATTTGAACCAAATAAATGTACTAGCTACTTTTAAAAGTTAAATTAGAAAAACAGGTTGATTAAAGAACTGTACAGATTAAAACACAATAGATTCATTTGTAAAAGTTAAAAGCAGCAGACCTGTGAAAAGTCTTTATGTTTCATTTTTCGAGACTAAACAATTTATAAAAAATGTTAGAATGTTAGGATTATGTGTTTTATTCAAGGTTACAGCACCAATGATGTACCAGATCTTTACTGTTTGATTCCTGAAATATTCATTGCTCAGGTGTGTGACATACATACAATACAATTGAAGTTTAAATGGGTATGTTTGCCAGCATAATTCATTTAGTCAAAACACTCACCTTCCCAGTCAGGGTACATGCCTGGGTTGCAGGCCATGACCCCCAGCAACTGCACATTGATGTTTCTCTCTCTCTATCTCCCTCCCTTCCCTCTCTAAAAATAAATAAATAAAATATTTAAAAACAACAACAAAAAACACTCACCTTGCTCTGAATGAAGAGAAATGGAAGTTTTGTGGCACTTAGTAAATCCAGCATGAGAACTCAGGTGTTTCAAAGTGTTTTCAGAAGGAGTATCATCCTGCATATTGCATATACACAGTTTTAAAACAATTGAATTGAATTTCAAATCATTGTCCTAAGTAAATCTATTTAGCTAACATGCTTTATTATATTTGGACATCGAATGGTGTATTGCAGAGTACAACTATTTTCTTCAATGTAAATCTCAAAAAAACTGCGTCTAAATACCCTACTTACTATTGTTGTTCCTGTTTTACCACTAACACTGACACAGTGGTAACAGTAATTTGGAGGGTAAAGGAACAGAGGGGCAATTTCTTCTGGGGCATTTTGGTAGCATTCTTACTGATTTCTATGAGCTGTTTATATAACAAAGATCTATCTGATCATTATTTGTCAAATTTTAGTTCTTTTTCTAATTTGCTTTAAGGTCTATATACTTTATGTTTTTAGGTACTTCAATCTCTTTGCATCCATTCCTTAATATTTGCTATTTTTATACATTCAGAAAACTGCTCTGGTTTTATAAATTTACTATTTCATTTTCTTAAATTTTTATGAATTAAATTTTTACATTTAAATTTGAAACTCATCTGAGCTTATGAAGTGACATGAGAAGATATTACAATTTCTGCCAACTTGTCCAATTGGTATTTACTGACAATACAATCCTTTTCTCAGCAATTTCCAATTCCACACTTACTAAATTCTTATTTGTAGAAGGGTTATTTTTGAGTCACAAAAATATCAATTTTTCAACTGTTCTACTTGCACAGTATCTTAGTATCTAATAAACTAATTCTCCCTCACTCCCTTCTTTACACCCATTCCTTTTCCCAGATTAGCTAATGAAGTGCATTACACTAACTATGGGGAAGATCTGATGCCTTCACGTTCTGTCTTCTCTGCATCTATAAACAGGTCACACTGTTATGCAACTTTAAAATACTTCCAAACCTCGACCACGTGTCAGAAACGATGAGTTTAAAAATGCTACTGCCATAAAAACTAATACTTTGATTAAATAAATTTTACTTATATCTCAAGAAAATTAAGCTTTTCTAACCTTTGATGCTCCACACTCTTTATATTATAGCTGATTTATCTAGCCAAGCAAAAGAGTGCTGATCTTTTCCCTGTACTCATGAAACAACTCTGATTTCCTTTCTGATTTTAGTTGTTTCCTTGGAACCATTCTACCTATTTCTTGTTTCATTTATTTTCTTTGATAAGCAGCCTATGATGCAATGACAGTAGTTTCACTGAACCATCAATGACAGAAATTCTAGTAAGGGAATGATAAGTGGGTTTCAAGGCATCTGTAAAACTCTGTAACTTAACAGAAAAACTTTTGTGTATGTGCATTTTTCTGTGAGGAGGATCTGTAGTTTTCTTTAGTTTTCAAAGGGGTATAGACACAGATGTTGAAGAACTAAAAGTTTCTTATACCATCATGAGCTGGAGCTCAATATTCTAATATTATAATTTGAGTTATTTTCCAAGTAAATTACTCAAAATTGTTTAATTCAAAACACAGCCACCACTTTTCTGCCCACTCACAGAAACTTTTAATTTCTTCTTGTTTTTACCAGGACACTATCGGCTCACTTAAAATTTTTCAGCATACTTCTGCTTTAAGTTCATTTAATAGGTTCATATTAAAAGGTGAAATCTATGGGGAAACCCTGATGCATACCATTTCCCTTTAATAAATATCTATTTTTCCTAAACAATTCCCTACGTATAACAAATGTTTCACAACAGCAAAATGATGCCACCTATGGGATGACGTTGTCACTCCTTGTTAAAGATACTTTAAAAGTTCAATGAAATAAAAATTGGAAAAGGAAGGCCTAAGTCAGGGTAACTGAAAGGAAGAGAGATACTAAAAAATATTTCGAAAGCATAACTAGTTAAACTTAGCTGTGTGTAGTAAGGGAGAAGGAGGAGTGCATTCTGCCCTGGAGAATGAGAATGTTGATGCTATTCACAGAGGCTGGAAATACAGGAGGAGAAATGTGTCTGCTGAGCAGGGAGATGATGAATTTGAGGTACTGATGTGCTAGGTTTGATAACTAGTAAGAGCTCCAGCTAGTTAGCAGTTCTAACCTTCTACTGTAGTGTCATGCAATTCTCTAGTCAGAATCACTCCAAAGACTGACTTTCCCACTGTTCCCATATCTGCTGCCGGCCCTCAGAGTTTTCCAGGCTAAGATCCAAGTGCTGATATGGCGGGTAAAAATTCATGCTATTTTCACATAGCTGACAAATCATATTCTTGGTTTTCTCTTGACTGCTTAACAACTTCACACAATGGTTACACTAAATCTTCTCTATCTCACGTACTCCACCCATTAGCCTTACTACAAAAACGAATGCCTTAAAAGTATTAATCAGGAGCATTTGAAATCCTCCCTGGCTTACATCAGTTTAGCTCAAATAAACTATAATACATTTTTTAAAGTATCAATAAACTCCCAAGAATATGTTATTCCTTTTAATTTTTAGAAAACAATCTTACATAATTTATACACAATAAAGCACACAGATCTTAAATATTAAGTTAGAGATTTAGCAATATTTCTTTCCAACTCAAAATACCTGACAACCCTGTGTCAGTCCTCCTGTCTCAAAAGGAGTTATGCTTTCCAGCCTAATGTTATCATCTTTGAGTGCTTATTTCACTTGATTAAGTCTTCTTGCTTTTTAAATAATTCCAATCAGTTCTCCTTCATTATAAAAAACAAAGATAAATCAAGAGATACAACTTTTTAAAAACTTTAATTTGTTCCTTTATCTTATATTAAAACATTCAAAATACCTTTTTCCTAAGCACCTTTAATAATTCTGCTACTAATTCAAACTTTTGAACCATCTTGTTACTGCTGAGTATACTGATAATAATTCCTCTATTCCCTTATAATCTCTACAATTTTTATTTTGTTGCATTCTCCAGTATACTGAAATTGCATTGTTGTAAGTCACCTAATTCAGTGGTCTAAAATTTTATTCTTTCAGATTTCTCTAAAGTACCAGCAACAACTACTTATACATTCTCCTGCATTGATTTTGTGATGGCTGCTTCAACATTATAACAACTATCATTTCAATAAGGACTGCTTCATTTTATCTTTTTACCCTCTTACTTCCTAAGAAGAGGGAACATCTGAACCTCAGGTTTACTCCTCACCTTGACCATCTCTTTTGAAGATATGCTACATTAATATGCAAGGTATGTCCGCAAAAAATCCAGCCATTGCCAATCTAACAAGAATGGTTTGCACAGCACTGATGTAATGTGGTAGCCTAGGAGAACACAGTAGGATGCATGTGTGTGAACAATGATAAATTCACTATACTAGTCAGTGGGGGCAGTAGATGCTGTTGAGTGAGCATGTGTACTATGTGGCCCTCGCATTCAAAATGAGCAAGCAGAGCAACAAATCTGTATCAAATTTTGCATTAAGCTTTAACATTCCTCCACAAAAAATATTCGGATGATTCAGAAGGCCATGGCTATGGGTGACTGGTGATTGGCAGCTTCATTACCACAACATGCCTGCTCATGCATCACATCTCCTGCAGAGTTTTTTGGTGAAACATCAAATCATCCAGGTGACTCAGGCCCCTCTACAGCCCAGATTCGGTGCCCTGCACCTTCTGCCTGTCCCCAGAACTAAAATCACTTTTGAAAGGGAAGAGATTTCAGACCATCAATGAGATTCAGGAAAATATGATGGGGCAGCTGATGGCAATTGGGAGAACTGTGTGAGGTCCCAAGGTGCCTACTTTGAAAGGGACTGAGATGTCATTGTCCTATGTACAATGTTTCTTGTATCTTCTTCAATAAATGTTTCTATTTTTGATATTATGTGGCTAGATACCTTCTGGACAGACCTCGTATATCACTGATCTTTGTTTCTCTTGCAAGCTGTCATCTTGTATTTTTTTTTTTTACTACCATTTAGAAGCTCCTTATTGACTTGCTATTCTCTCACATTTAAATATTTTAAACAGATTCTAACTACTTCCATACTAATTCATATTCTCTTCAATTTGTCTATTTCTATACATGGTTCTACAATAGTCACTACTTCTGGGCCGAGAAGCTTCTTTTTCTCCATTTTTACATGTCTTTATCAAGACCTAATTACCTCTCTCCTGAATTATGATTAAAACTTCCTAATAAGTCTCCGAGTGTCTATGGTTGCTCTCATCCATCCTGTGCATAACAGTCCTAGAAGGATAATCAAAAAGTCTTCAATGGCTTCTTCCTTTAACTCAAAGAAAATTTTAAAAATATTTCACTTGATTAAATGTTTATATATCTGGCCCTGTAGCACAGAATACAAATGTTCCAGCAAAATTCATTCTCCCCTACTTTATTCAAACAGCTAAATTACATTTCCAAGCCTCCTTTGCAGCAGATATGATCACGTGACTTCATGTGACTAAGTTCTCTCCCTCTGAATTTCAGAGCAAATGATGTGTGCTACTTCTAGGCCTGGCTCATAAACACCTCCTGTGCTTCTCTGTGCTCTATTATATGACCTTGGTGAGTGGCAGAGCCATAAGATGGAAGAGTCAGTGTTGGCTTGTATTCCTTGAACGAGTGGATGAAGAGCTATCCCACTCAGCAAGAAATATTTTGTACTTTTTTTGTAATCTTCACCTGAGGACATAGAGAGAAGGGAGGAAGTGGGTGGTGCTGGGGGAGGGGAGAGAGAAAGAGAGAGAGAAACATCAATCAGTTGCCCTCCATACACACCTAGACTGGTGATCAAACCCACAACCTGGGTATGTGCTCAGGTGGGGAATTGAACCTGTGACCTTTGGTTTATGGGACAATGCTCCAACCAACTGAGCTACACTGGCTAGGGCAAATATACTTTTAAACTACCCTCATACTGAACCATTTTACAACCCTATTTCCTATAACTTCCTCAGATGATGAACCTACTGACTACTAGTAAAACTAACATTTGCTTTTACCGTGTTCTATATGTCCTCTGTCTCTGCCTCACTATTGTTCATTCTGCTCCTACCTAAAAACACTTTCTTGTCCAAAGAGCTGCCTACATATCTTTCCAATGGCTTTTCAAATCCTACCTACAAATGCATAGGTCTGGGATCAAGGGCCATCTCAGGTACTGGCTGATGGGTATGTTAGTAACTTTCATTACCAATGCTAAAAGGTGTTAATAAATTCTAAGACTTCAAATATTCAACTACAAAATTAAAACATCTAAGAAATTACTGCCACTAATAAAAGTGAACAAATATACTACCCAAATTATAATGTACATCTACTTGAATGGCTAAATATACTATAAAGAAGAACTAAAATGAGAGACATTGGACTCTCTTAAGTTAGCACAAAATAAACTGAATAATTGAGCAAAACTATACACTGGGTGCAGATTTTTAATAAAAGGATATTTGCATATAGAAAAAAATGTGATAAGAAATTTTGTTAGGCTGAAATAATTCCCATTATGAACAGCTCTACTAAAACTTACAAAAGGTCCATAAAATACTTCATTTACTTATAAAATCCACTTCAGTTAACACCTGTTCAAAAAAACCACTTTATGTCTGTATTTTAAGAATTATTAAAACCAGCTTTGGTAGAGATTTATTTGTTCTTTCTACTTCTTACTTTTCCTCATTCCTTTCTTCTTCCCTTCTTTTTCTTTTTATCATCACATGTCAGTGAAGTCTACCTAAATGCATTCAACCCACTTACTTATTTCTCTCCCTCTCTTTAAGGCATTAAATATAATGAAAAATTCAGATCTTTAGAATATAAGCATGCCACAGGATTAAAATTGTTAGAAAACACCATGCAAATTATAGTCTTATGACAAGTCCACTGAACTTATACCTACTTCCTCCATCTAAAGGTATATGTACATTTTAAACTGACTTTGACTCCCACATACATTAAAGAGAATTTACCTGATATTTAGGCATCTCTGAATACTCCATAATTGTATTTCTTATGTCATTGTCTTGGTCCTATTTAAGATAAGAAATACAAACTTAAAAGAAAATATGAAAAGAAAAAGCACTCCATGTAATTATTACATTTCAATTTGCATATAATCACCAATGAAATCCCAGGTTAACACAATCTAGTTAACAGACATTAAACTATGTTATTCATTTTAGTATAATACTTTAATTAGAATATGTTATTAAAAATACAAATGTTAGTATTTGTATCATCAAAATGCACTTGAGTTTATCTTTTATATATAAGATAATAAGTAATTATGTCCTGACAGCAATCACACAATTAATGTGGACATATGAGGAATAAACATTCTTAGCAATTCTTATTTTATCATTTCCTTGGCTGTAGCTTTAGGAAAAATCTTGTTTTCATTGTATTTGTCACTTGATCATTTTCACAACTTAAGTTCTTTAAGAAAAAAAGAAGCTAATCTTCTTAATTATCTTGCCATAGCTATGTGATGACCTCTAAGGCTCTAAACAGTTATGGGTAATTTATGAAAGCAACAGTTAATAAAAACTAGTTTTCTTCCAGGAAACTCATTTTCACCAGTTCTACATACTTTAAAACTTAGTCAAGAAACATTTATTGAACATGTACTTGCACATTATATTGTAGTTACTGGCATATTCCGTTTCTTATTGCTGAATATGACTACAGGTTTCTTGAGAGCCAGGGTTATGTTCTAATAAACTTTGGGGTCTGGGAAAGAGGTGAACTCAGTAAGTTAATGGAAAACGTTACAGGAAGAATCACTTTTAAAAAATGCTAAATAGGTGATTTTTTTAAACTTTAGTTTTGAAATGCAAGCTATTTGTACATTTTTGCATAGTAGTTAAGTGTTTCTTCTTTTTTTCAAATTGTGTTTAGTTTCAAATATTTGGGATCATCATTTTGATGATGGTCTCTCTTAAAACTATACTTTTACTAGAAAATGCTTAATTATATTTTGAACTAAAACCCAATATAGCAAAATAAAACTGAATTGTGCTGTTATAAGGATATACTTACAGATATTTCTTTCTTGTTTGATGTTTCTTTAAGCCTCTGTAAATCCATGCTGTCTCTGTGTCCTTGAAGAGAAAAAAAAGATGTCAAAAATTTTTTTTTCCTTATTGGCCAAAGTCTATGTTAATAAGTGATCTGTGTTGTTTTCAAGTACTTTTGATGGCTTTGCAGTTTCCTGTAGCTCTTTTGATAAATACTGATGGGATCTGTCAAGAAACTAGAGAAAATGAGTAGTAGAGTTTACAGTAACAGCAAAAGCCAAAGGCTGCCTACAAAAAAATTCAACATGTGATTGGAAGCACACTGCCTGAAATATAAAAGGAAAAAGGGGAACAAATACTTTTACTAGTTTTTGATCATTTATACTATTAAAATGTAAAAACATTACATTTTACATAAATATGTATATAAATATATACATATCATACATATAGATACCTACCTCCATCCCAGTGGCAATATAGTATCAACAAACTAAAATGTGTGTGTTTTTTTTAAGAAAAATTGGTATAGAATTTATGTTGGAAAATTGTTTCGATACATCCACTGTGAACGCCATGTAGCTCAGCAGTAGTGATCAGCATGCTCAGCACCTAGGTAATGTAACGAGTTGGCCTTGGACATAACGTATTCTCTGTACAATTTCCATACATGTCTCATGACTTGGTAAATTTCTAGCTCAAGCCAATGTTAAAGACAAAGTTATGAAGCCACCTAGTGGAAAAACTCAAACCTCAAGAGACAGAGGGCCTTATTTGTACCTTGAAACATTCTGGTTATGGCAACAACTCAAGTTGTTTTCTAAGAACTCTTTTGTTAAATACTTTAATAATCTACAAAGAAGACTGTTAGAACACTATATTTTCCCAAACATTATGGACCTAACCAACTACAAAGTATGCCTTCTTCACTGTCAACATTTAAACATGTTTAAGTCTCCATCCTCATTAAAAATAAAACAAATAAAAAACATTAAATGTACAAACCACAATATTAGTTATTTCTTTCTTTTGCCTTCACTGCCAAGCTCCCCCAGACCCACTAGTAATCCTCTTTACATTCCTTCCTCCTAATTGACACTTTATTTCACTATAAGCTGGTTTCTACCTCTACCAATTCCTCCACTGGGACAGTTTCCACCAAGGTCATTAATATGTTATCACTGCCAAAATAATTATATTTTCAACCCCTATTTTACTTGAGTTATTTGAATTATAGAAGGAATCATTCCTGGTGGGGGGAGGTAGAAGAGGATACAGGGGAATGTATGTATGGTCATGGACACAGACTTGACTTGGGGTGGTGAACATACAATACAGTATATAGAAGATAAATCATCAAATGGATACCTGAAACCTGTATAATTTCATTAACCAATGTTATCCCAATAAATTCAATTTTTAAAAAAGAATATTTTACTACCTTACATACCATTTTTGAAACCTTATTGTCAGCCTGAATTATTTCAAAATTAAAAAATTTAAACAAAAAAAAATGAATCATTCCTTTTTGAAATGTTCTCCTCTCTGGGTATATAAATGGATCAGCCACAAATACTCATTTTCTAAGGAGGGCTCTGGCTTTCACTGCTGCCCTAATGTAATTATTAGTATTGTACCCTCTCACTCTTAACAGTGTACTGGTTTAGATAAAAAATTATATGACCATCCTATTTATAAGACAATTTTCTTTTCCAGTCATTTCCAGACTCTCCTGTACCCTTCTCTTATTCCCCAAGTAACTAACACTTGTGAACCACTCAGGTTCTTTCAACAAAAGCTGGTCAAGTACCACAGAAGATAAATTCAAAAGATAGAGTTCAAATAAGTTTTCCAAACAATTGTTATCATAGGACACCGCATCACAGGTATAAATTCAACCTGTTTCTCCCATCTGTGATTCCTTTAAAACATTATTAGATCTATCCTCCACTTGTCACACAAGTACAGTTTTATTAATTAGCTATTTCTAAGGTAGTAACTATAATTAAAAAGTAAATAATCTTCATATACAAATATCACTTTGTCACACTTACCCACAAATGCTCCAAATTCTATATTATCTCCTTCTGCAGCTTTAGGGCAAATATTTTCTTGATCTTTGGTTGCAGATTCCAAGTGGCCTTTGCAACTTGGCTGGGATGGTGTACTAACAAAAAGTTTGGTTGGTGGGGATGATAGATGTGGTATGTTATTAGGTGAACTGCCTGATTTTTGATTTTTACTAAACATTTTTAAGGTTTCTACCCCATGTAGTAGTCTCTGTCGCAGTTCTGGAGGAGAAACAGCACTTGGGAATAAGGCACCACAAGAGGAACCAGCCTCTGGAAAATTAAATTCTTTTCTCTGGGGTATTGTAGGTGAATCCTGATCAAATATGTTACACTGGGGATCTTTTTCATCTTTCATAAAAATATTACAAAGAAAAGGATTATTACTTTCAAGACCACTCTGAGGAAGAGAGGAACTAAGTGTATTTACAACACTGTGTTTTTTCCACACAGAAGGTCTTACAGGACCATCATCAATAAGGTTCTGAGCCAAATGTTTGGAAATGCTCAATTCTCGTGTGATTTCATTGTGAACTTTACTAGCTTCTGAAGCTTTCTGGGCAGTAAGTGTTTTTAATGTATCCACAGTCAGGGCTGAAAGATCTTGCAAATGACCAATTTGAGAATCTAATGACTGTAATGATCTTTTTATATAGTTGACGCGATCTCCAACTTCTTTCATCTGAATGCACATTTGCTCTACTCTGTAGGGGAAAAACAGGTTTTTTACAAATGCTGAAAATTAATGTTTTACAAATTCTTTTTGTAATTTCAATAAATTAATATGGTAAAAAGAAAAAATTCTGCATGCACTCAAACAGTAAGATATAAAATAAGGTATGGTTACTTATTTTTAAAAGGAACACGCTATATTTCAGACAGCTCCTGTGCTAATCCTCTCATAATAAAAAGTGAAATTTCCACTATCATATTGTATCTACACAAATACCATATGCTTCCAGAATGCAGCAGTCAATAGAAACAAATCATTTAAAATAATGAGAGTCTCACTTTTCTTGACTAGTAAAATATACTAACTCTTCTCTGCCCTTTGTTAATAAGGATCAAAAATAACAAAGGATTGACTTAATGACTTACATGAAATATCTGAACTGCATTGTCCCCAAATACAGAATGTAAACCTATTACTAAACTTACTTGTTTGACAAACATAAACTGAACAATGAAAGGGACATAACTATAAGGATCCACTCTTGACATATAAGCAATTATAATTAAAGAGCTTTTGAACCTTTCAAAAGTGACACGAATTCTCTCTTCACTACCAGAATTGAATTTGTCGTCTTTTTCATTAAAATACATCTCAACACACTGCTCTTCAAAATCATGAAGTTTCTTTTGATCTTCTTCTGTTAAAAAAAGTTCTAAAAAGGGAAAAGAAAAATCAATGAAGGCTATCAAGTTATGAAAGTTTACATCATTAGTCCTGAATTACTCAGGGCTCATAAGACTATTATAAGCATCATCTGCATTTTTTTCTCTTTTTACTACTGTATTTCTAAAGCACTAACAAGTATTTCTATTCTTTTCTTTAATCACAGTGTGATCTTAGCAGAATAGTTTCATATACTTTTTTCCTAATTTTCTTTTCCCAATTTTCTTTTCCCATAAAACACTCTTGCCCAACTATCTTTCTCAGACCTCTTCCTCACATACCAAGGTAGAGGAATTTAAAAACTGAATAGGTAGAACAGAAAGGGATTGTAAAATTTTAAGCAGTTTGATATGGTGATTAGTCTTGTGTAGTGTACAGAATGCACTAAAAGTATTATTGTTCCCAAAGCAGCAAAAAATGGTTTACAGAACAAAAAGTGTTACAGTATATTACAGTTTATACAAAAACAAATTGAGATGCCATGCTCAAAAAGTTTAATACTAAATTCAAATTTATACCTAGTGTATTATGCTTAAAATTCTTTTATTTTTAGGCAAATTCAACAAAATCTTTTATAATAACATTAACCAATTAAATCTAAATATAATTAATACTTCACCTTCAGTGTAATATTGATAAGTGATAAAATAAAAACACTGGCCTAAAAAACAAACAAACAAAAACTCCCAAAATATTGGCTTTAATGTCTTTTACTTACTTGGTCCATCTGAAGTCTTGTCTTTTTTTCTTCTTTTACATATATAGCAAAACAGAGAAGCTATATGGCTGAGAATGATAAGTGGTGGAGGGAGAACTGGTTTCTCATGATAAGCCATAATAAAATGATAACGTTGGTACTTCCATACAATATTAGAAATTGCCTTCACTTGTAAATACACATTGCTTGAATAACAAAGAATGAAAATAAAACAAACAGTTAATTACATTTTAAAATTTTAAATGCTAAAGATTTAATTGTAATTCTGTTCTAAACAAGAATTCAAAAGAACACCCTACCATAAATAAGACTAAAACACAGATGAAAAACTGGAAAAAATACATGCAACAAGTATATGTTGAGGGTCTTGGTTACAAACTCCCAGAAACATGGGTAGAAAACATGATTTTTAAGATTTAAAATTATATATGATAAAACATAAGAAAATATTCTATCTTAGTAGCTACAAAATAAGTGCAAATAAAATAAGATCCTTTTATGTACTATCAAAATAACAACCATTAAAAAGATAATACACCTAGTGTTGACAAGGATTTGGAGACGTGGGCCAATTCTGACTTAAATTTTAAAAACCCTAAAAATAATTATACTGAACAGTTCTACTCTTAGAACTGTTCTAAAGAAATACTTAGGAAGTGATAAAAAATTAATCCAATATGGTTTTATAAATAAAAAATTATAAACAATTGAATTGAGCAATATAATCTATTGGCTTGAAAAATAATGGTCTATACCATACAATACCAGGTAGCCATTAAAAATAAACGAGAGAAATATTTATTAAAGTGGGATGTTTTAAAAAGTACATAAATTATTATTTTTGAAAAGAAAAATTGCTCATATAGAGTCATAAAATTATAGAAAGATGTACATCAAAATATTAAGAAAGCGATTATTGATGAATTTTTTATTGCCTTTGTTTGTATAGTAAATGCACATTATTTGCAACTTAGTAAAAATCCCAAATATTTAACTTTATAAAAAAACTGCATGTTAAAAGATAATGAAGTCTCAAATTTAGAACTCATTTAATTTGAAAAAGCATGCCTTATTTGTAAATTTCAAAGATAATTTTAGTAGTTTAAGTCTTGATAAAATTTTTAGAATAAAAATTTAGTTTCCTTCAAACTGAGTAGACATGTATACTACATGATCTCATTACAATAAGCAACTGAATAAAATTCTTACTTGAAAAATGCAATAAGAAGATTGACCATAATGATATACTGTACAAAGAGGTAGACTGCTTGAAGAAATGGAGTCAACCACGTCCCAGGACCACAGATTGTAGGGACAACTGAATCATTTGCACACACTTAAGAAAGAAAAAAAAAATATATAGTAATTCACCAGTAACTGCTTCTAATGATATTTACGTTTGTTGTATAAAGGAAGTTTTGATTATGTGTAAATCTGTTTTACAGATTCTAGCAAAAGTTCTGGGCAGGGAGCCACAGGAACACCAACTGAAAAGTATTCCAACACAGAAGAAATTTGTGAGGAACCTGGGTATCTGTTCTACCACTCTATTCCAGACAAGGAAATACATATACATTTCAAAAGATTTTATTTATTTATTTTGAGAGAGGGGGGAAGGGAACAAGAAAGAAAGGGAGAGAAACATCAATGTGGGAGAGAGACATCTATTGTCTGCCTTTCACATGCCCCCAAAGGGGGACTTGGCCCACAATCCAGGCATGTGCTCTGACTAGGAATCAAACCAGAGACCTTTTGGTTTGCAGGTCAGGACTCAACCCACTGAGTAACACCAGCCAGGGCAAGAAAAAATATTTTTGAGTTACGTCTAATCTTCAAGATAGTGTTTAGCTTGAGGACCATTGAGGAGAATAATGTCCCCAGACTCAGAGCCACACTGTAACATTTCCAAAAGAAAAATAACTGAACAAAAGAGTACGGTAAACTCAAACATAAAGATTACAAACATAAAGATCACTGAGTTTATCCTATTATGTTACAAAAGAGGGTTTAAGGAGTGGTTCAAGTGCCTGTCAAAAATACAATGATTAGATCTGAATTCCTTGCTTTCATTAACCCCACTGGAAATGTTTCTGAAGTGAGAATACAGCTGAAAAAGAGCAAGAGCTTTAATACCCAGTACAAAGTTATGAGGAAAAAGTAAAATCAGTTTTTTAAAATCCTCACCTCAGGATATGTTTACTGATTTTAGAGGGAGGGCGGGAGGGGCAGAGAGAGAGAGAGAAACTTCAAAGTGAGATAGTAACATTGATCTGTTGCCTCTGGTAGTCACTCAGACTGAGGATCGAGCCCAAAACCTAAGTATGTGCCCTGACAAGGAACTGAACCTGCAACCTTTTGGTGTATGGGACAACACTCCAACCAACTGAGCCACCCAGCCAGAGCTAAAATCAATTTAAGAAGGCAAGGACTAGAATTAAATAATCATGAATGTGACAAATTTTATATCACTTTTTATTACTGTTTTCATTTTTTATGTCTTTGTTATATTTTTTCCATTATGATTTAATCCCCTTATACCCCTCACCCCAGCAATCACCAGTGCTGTCCATGTCCATGAGTCCTTTTTCATTTTTGCTTAATCCTTCTGCACCCTAAACCCCTGACAGCTGTCATCCTGCTCTCTATCTATGAGTCTATCTCCATTTTCCTCCTTAGTTCAGTTCATTCATTAGATTCCACAAATAAGAGAAACAGCAATGAAAACCTGGAAAGGACTGAACAGGAAGCCATTAAACACAAAATATGGGCAGGCTCATAAAACCTCACCTTGTTTTAATAACATAGGATAACAACTGAGGACCGCTCTCTGGCCATCCCCTGACCTGATCAACTATAAAACAGATGGGTAGAGAACAACACAGGTATGGTATAGGGTAAGAAAGGAGTGAAGTAAGATGGGAGAGAGAAAGAGAGGTGAAGAAAGGGCTAACAAAATGAAGATTCTACAACCCAGATGTGAAGATCAGCAGAAGAACATCCCTGAAAGGTGGCTACATCACCTAGGTTCACAAGTCATCTAGCCTAATTAAAACAAACAAAAAATCTATTACCTTATGCAGAGAATGTATTCACAGTTGATTTTTGTAACTCAAGAGTTTATCCAATCCACCATGACTGGCTTAAACTAATCAATACAATACCATTACACTTGCCCTAATTCAGAGCAACTGAAATTGAAGGCAATTTGAGCAAATGAAATGAAAGAACATGTTCAAAAGGAGCTTCTGGAAAAGGGATTCCCCCTGTAAGTGTACAATGGAGAGACTTCTGGCCAAGATGGAGGCATAGGTAGATACACTTTGCCTCCTTGCACAAACAAAAGGACAACAATCAATTTAAAATAAAAAACAACCAGAAATGACAGAAGGTTGAACTGTATGGAAGTCTGAAAACCAAGGAGTTAAAGAAACATTCATCCACACCAGTAGGAAGGGTGGAGATGGGGAGTGGGGGAGGAAAGGACTTCAGGCAAGGCAGCAGCAGAAGGACCAGGTGGGTGAGGTAATGGCTGGTGGACCGGGTGGTCCCACATTTGCATGCAGATAAACCAGGAGGAACAATTGGGGAGCGTGACAGACCGCAAAACCCAGGATTCCACCAGCATGGGAAAAGAAAGTCTGAAAACCTCTGGCCTTAAAACCAGTGCAGGTTGAGGTAGCAGGAGAAATTCCCAGTCTCACAGGAGAGTTAGTTGTGGAGACTCACAGGGTCCTAGAATGTACACAAACCCACCCACCTGGGAATCAGCATCAGAAGGACCCAATTTGCTTGTGGGTAGTGGAGGAAGTGACTGACAACCGGCAGAGAGCAGAGCAAGTAGCACTGATCCCTCTCCAACTCCTCCCCCACATACAGTGTCACAACCCAGTGAGGTACATTGCCCTGCCCTAGCGAATTACCTAAGGCTCAGCCCCTTACTACATTAACAGATGCTCTGAGACAAATAAATGTGGCCCAAATGAAAGAACACACGAAAACTCCAGAAAAATAACTAAGCAACAAAGAGATAGTCAACCTATCAGATGCACAGTTCAAAACACTGGTAATTAGGATGCTCACAGAAATGGTTGAGTATGGTTGCAAAATAGAGGAAAAAGTTGAAATTTATGCAAAATGAAGTAAAGAAAAATATACAGGGAACCAACAGTGAAGGGAAGGAAACCAGAACTCAAATCAATGACTTAGAGCAGAAGGAAGAAATAAACACTCAACCAGAACAAAATGAAGAAACAAGAATTCAAAAAAAATCAGGAGAGCCTTCTGGGCCAACTTGAAACATTCCAACATCTGAATCACAGGGTTGCCAGAAGGAGAAGAGGAAGGGCAAAAAATGGAAACCTGATCTGAAAAAATAATGAAGGAGAACCTCCCCAATCTGACAAAGGAAATAGACTTCCAAAAGTCCCAGAAGCTCTGAGTCCCAAAGAAGTTGTACCCAAGGAAGCACACACCAAGGCACATCATAATTTAATTACCCAAGATTAAGCAGGAGAGAATCTTAAAAGCAGCAAGAGAGAAGAAGACAGTTACCTACAAAGGAGTTCCCATTAGACTACCAGGTGATTTCTCAAAAAGAAACCCTGCAGGCAAGAAGAGACTGGAAAGAAGCATTTGAAGTCATGAAAGGCAAGGACCTCCATCTAAGATTACTCTATCCAGCAAAACTATCATTTAGAATGGAAGAGCAGATCAAGTGCTTCCCAGATAAGGTCAAGTTAAAGGGGTTCATCATCCCCAAGCCCTTATTATATGAAATGTTAAAGGGACTCATCTAAGGAAAAGAAGATGATCAAAACTATGAACAGTAAAATGACAACAAACTTACAACTATCAACAACTCAACCAAAAAACAATACACAAAACAAAATCAAACTAAGTAAACAACTAGAACAGGAACAGAATCACAGAAATGGAGATCACATGGAGGATTATCAGCAGAGAGGGGGTGGGGGATGAATGGGGGAGGAGATACAGGGAATAATAAGCATAAATGGTAGGCAGAAAATAGATGGGGGAGGTTAAGAGTAGTATGGGAAATGAAGAAGCCGAAGAACTTATATTTATGACCCATGGACATGAACTAAGGGGGGCGGGATGCTAGCTTGAAGGGGGGTGTACAGCAGAGGGGAATAAAGGGAAGAAAAAAAATGGTACAACTGTAATAGCATAATGAATAAAATATACTTGTAAAAAAAGAGTACGATGGAAAACAGTGTCTCTTTTCCTCCTGTTACTGTTATAGAGTCTCCTAATCATTAGGGAAACAGGTTTCCCTGTATGAATCAGACATTGTGATTACAGAGCAATGAGAAGAGAAAGAACTGACATCCTTAGCTATGAATGGAAATCCTCAAGACTGTTCTACCTCTAAACTTTGTTACGTGAGCCAATAATGTCCTTATTGTGTGAGCCACTTTCAGCCTTGTTTCCACAATTTGTAATTCAAAAAATTCTAAAATACTTTTTAAAATTAATTTTTGTTATGTTTCTTTTGGGATTAACTAATATATTTTGGGAGGGGTTAGGGTACTAATAGTCTGATTTGTGAAAATATATAATATTACCATAATGCAGTTCTGATTTTAAAACATAAAATAACCAAAAGATAAATCTGTAAACATAAATCCTTACCATCAATTTCATATGCATAAACTTCACCAAAAATCATCCAGTATGGATGAAAAACTATATCTTTAGCAAGAGTCCAAGATGGTTCCTCATGAGGGTAAAGTATTGCTTTTCTGGGAACACCAAAACTAAGTAATACAAGAGCCATAATCACTACAATGTAGAACATATTGGCCACCTGTTGAAAAATACACACTGTTAAATACATGGAAATTTAAACACAATGACAATATTCATCTTTTAAAAAATAGTTTCTAATGTTCTAACAGATAAATATAACATGAGTTTCTTTTTATTCTTAATAGCAGTATTCAGAAACATCACTATATAATCAACCTTAAGCAAGGAAATTATGTAAAAATTGATCTATGAAGCTAAGCAAGTCATGGACATCTTTTATATAATGAACTGTATCATACTTTTGGTTCTAATTGGATTCTATCGGGAGTCCATGAAGATTTTAAAGAAGTGTAGGCACATGGACTGATTCAAGGAACCAATTTTCATAAGCATTTCCTAAAACTGTTCTGTTCCTATATATTGAGTACAGACACTTTTCTACCTCCTTTGCTAATTGTTCTTTGCCCACCTCATCAAAAACAAAACAAAACAAAACAAAAAAGGCATTCTTCTCACCCATACTGAATCCTATTATGGTGCCTTGTCCTGGTCTATAAAAACCTCCTAAGAGCATGTCCTGGCTGGTACGGCTCAGTGGATGAGCACTGGCCTATGGACCCAAGGGTCACCAGTTCAATTCTCAGTCAGGGTACATGCCTGTTTGTGTGCCGGGTCCCCAGTTGGGGATCTCTTGGGGACATGCAAATTGATCAGTGTCTCCCTCTCTTTTTCCCTCCTTTCCTCTCTCTCTAAAAAAAAAAATAGTTAAAAAAGAATTTAAACAATTAAAAAGTAAAACTGATATAAATTTAAAAAAAAAAAACCTCCTAGGAGCAAAACAACAAACTGGATTGTCAGTGTGGGTGCTGGAAACAATAAGCAATACCAATATCTGGTTAACAATTCCATTTGCACATCAGGTAGTTTGCAATTCTTTTCCTTTCAAAAAAACTGAAAGAGAGAAGCTGAACTGTAAAACCAATTAAATCACTAAAAATTGATTTTTATTGTTAAATCACTATGTAAATTTTGGCATCACTACTCAGGATTTCAAAGAATTAAGTGAAGTGCCACAATAAAACTTTAATTTCTATCTACTTATTTAGGTGCACAGTGCTTAGCATTTAGGTCTAAAAAAGTGAATGTTGTCTCATTTTGCAATGTGTAATATTCATCCATGAATAATAATGTACTGGGGGAAGCCCATAAAAATCAAGAGGGTACATTTACAATAAATCTATACTATGATCTGTAAACCAATAATTACTGCAATACTATATAAGTCAACCTAAAAATTATTATTTTCTCATATTTTTAAAATAAATATATAGTGAAAGTAGAGATGAAAGCCAGGAATGTTAAAGGTAAAGAGGACAGTTAAGTCTAGACTGGATGTAATAATTATAAAGTATTTATTTATATATAATTTAGACTTGATCCTTCATCTTTAAAATTGTTAGACCTGTCAACAAATTTCTTTGTTAAGACTCTCTGTAACTTACAATCAAAGAGTCCTAATACTCCCCAAGACTCCATTTTCTCATTTTTAAAATAGTCATAATGCCTTCTTAGAGCATCTGAAGATAACTGAGAGAATGCATGTCCTCAATAAACAAAATATCGGGATAAAAGATTTTAAAAGGCAACTCATAAAAAATTATTCATGGCATGTGATACACTTTGGAATCCAAACATTCATTTATATATTTTTTTAAAAGTCTAAGTTAAAATTCAAAATAAAACCAAAATCTGTACTACAATATCCTAAAATTATTCAAGGTTTATGGTTGATCTTTCATAGAGGTTTCTGCATTCCCTAACTTCACATAAAGCATATCTGAGAAACTTCCTTATAAACACTTGATCTAAATTTAATTAATAAAAAATTAAAAAATCTATTTCCTTACATCTAAATTGAGAATTTCTTGTTGGAGTTGGAAAAGCTTAGTGTTTACCATATAATTTTCATTAGTATGAGCTCTACTGAAGATGTCAACTGTGAGGAAGATTTTTCCCATTTTAATCTTACATCTTCAAGTTTTTCAAAGCTGTTTTCTCAAAAATTTTCCTACTCTGGATTAAGTTCCTACCTGTTTTCCAAACTCTTTTCAAATACCATATTCTTTGTAGAAGCCTTCATGACAGAATTAGCTACTAGCTCTATGGTCTTCATACTACAGTTAACCATATCTTCCTGTAGCTATCTATCTTCATATGGTTGGCTTATATGTTGTACTAGATTGGGAGTTCCGTAAGCATCTGGACCTATCTTATTCATCTTTTCAGTCTCAGCTTAGTATTGGGTTGGCCAAAAAATTCATTTAGTTTTTTCCATATGATGGCTCTTAGTAGAACTTAAGAGCTATATGATAACTTTAATCCCATTTGAAACAACTTTGTTAGACTTTATTGTGATATCTATCATATCAGCATGCATTTTTTAAAAACTTATCAAAATTGGTTTATGCAACATTTTTGGTGTATTATACTTTACTATTTCAAGAAAAGTGAAAATGCAACTGAAACTCAAAAAAAGATATGTGTAGTCTCTAGAGAAGTTGCTGTGACTGATCTAACATGTCAAAGTGGTTTGTGATGTTTCTTGGTATTATTGAGAATCTGGCAAAAAAAATTTTTGTTGTGGGGCTGCCTTATACACTGGAAAATGTTTAGCAGCACTCCTGCCCTCTACCCACTAGAAGCCAATAGCGGGAGATAGCTAACATACTCAAGATATCCAAATCAATAAAGTTATTGGTGAAAATGAAAAAATGTGTCTTTTATTTCATGGAAAAAACTAAACAAAGTTTTTGGCCACCTCAATATAACGCAGAGCATATAATATACAACGATAAAAGAATGTTAAGTTACTCTGAGAATCTACTATTATAAAATTCATCTCCTTTATATATTATTTATTTAAAGATATACTTTAATGTAGGATTTCTTATACTGGGCAGCACCTACTTTAAGCAGATAATTAGAATATTAACCATTTTGAAAGTTTTGAAGTGGGTGTGAATAAGGAAGATGGCACTAGGAAAATAGATAATAATGTAATAAATGATTAAAAAGGGGAAAGACATAATCCTGGTAGAAGGTGGATCTGTAGATCACAGACAAAGAAAAAAATGAAGCATATATTCAAACTCCCTATAACTGGGACAGAAGAATTGGTTGGAATATTGGGAGTAAGTACACCAGAGGCAAGATTCAGACAAAAATCTGGATAGCTCCACTTTCTCTTGGCTTCCTCTACTGTTCCCAGCTCTATCTTTTAATTATGACTGTCCACTTTCATACTCCCTATACCTCCCACTAACTGTACATTACCACTGGATTAACCTGATACCACTAAACCACTAAATAATCTGGTAGGCAATGAGAGGTGGAGCACTTTATACACTAAAACCAATTATTTCCCAAAAGCTGTAACTCCCCTACATTTCCTAGAAATACATTATGGAAAGTGGATGAATAAGTACTTCTTTGATGTGACAAAGAGGAAACAGTAACTCTTCACTGGGGGAGTAGGACACATTATCCTAGAGGAAAATGTACAACATGAAAAGGAAAATATAATAATAAAACTTTATATTTAAAAAACTTAAAAATCTTGTTTTCATGATGCAAAGCAATGCTGATAATCCTGTGAGCTAGCTGGGTTACTAGGAAGATAAATTTAATTGAGAAGACAGTTAATTTTCCAAGATTAAAAGAAAGGGTTTCAGAAATTCTAGAAAGAGATTTTTATATTTAATAAGAGAGCAGATATTTTAAAAGAATTGAGTAATAGCACATATGTTATAGGCCTGTTTTGATAAAACTGTTATATACATTTATTTGCATGAAGTTTGACACAAATAAAGACGTGATTCAAACGTATGTCATGAAGGGTGGAAAGGTACACCTACATCAAACTGTTAATAGTGGATGCCTCTGGACAGTAGTTTGCTTGTATTTGCTAAAATTTTCTACAATGAATAGTAATTTTAGAATAAGGAAAAATATATTTATAAAAGCAACAGCATAACAGAGTTCGCATCTCTAACCACTGAAAATGTTTATGGCAGGAGTAGACACAATACACTTTCCATTGTTGAATTCACTGTATAAAGATTTGCACACTAAACCTAATGTCTACATTTAAAAAACAAAAACTGCCAGATGGTTAAGCCTATGGGAAAGAACAAAATATTGGGCATACCACATCAGGAAAAGATTAAGTGATCTGGATGTAACTTAAAAAAATTGTTTGGATCCATAAATATGGGAGGAAAGAGGTAACTAAAAACATAAACTACAGTAGTATTTCTTTAGCTGGCATTATCTTGCAAAGTATGTTAATAATGGGACAAGATTATGTGGTGGATTGGAGTTGAGAATGAGAAACACTTAATGAGATTGTTTAGACTGCTCCACTTAGTTGAAAATCATCATCATAATGAACAACGTGACTGGTTGCTTTCAACATCCATACTTGGAAAAGTTACTCCAAAAAGATGAGGAAACACAAAGAAATGTCAGCTTATTTCTTTCACAGAAAAGAAATCAAATGGGAGAGGGGGACAGAACTCTTCAATGGTTTCCCCTATATTTTCCTCCTCTAAAGTCCCAGTTTTCAGTGTTTCATATAGTCCAGGCTATACCCTGTCTACTGAACTTGACTGCTAACTACTCATCATAAAAGAAGTTCTAGACAGGATGTTTCTTTTTATTCATATCCTCTCTTAAGCTTTCAGAGAATAGCTGAATCCCACTGGTTTTATAAGCACCGCCACATATTCATCTCTTTCTATGAACTCCTATATCCCCTACTCATTAATTTAATCAATAAGCAGCACTGACAGCTCACTGATATCTCATATGATTTCCTACTTTACGTAGGACTGGCTCCTCAACTTAGATTATACAATTTCTACAGGATTGGTAAAGTCAAAAAAGAGAGTTTCACAAAGTTCAGACGCAAGATCTTAACACTTGCTGCATGTCTTGCGTAGCAGTGAAAATATAATAAACATTAAAAACTACTTGGTGAATACCCTGGCCAAGTGGCTCAGTTGGTTAGAATGTCAGCCTGATATGCCAAGACTGCGAGTTTGATTTCTAGTCAGGGCACACAGAAAAAGCAACCAATGATTGTATAAATAAGTGGAACGACAAATCAACATTTCTCTCTTTCTCAAATCAGTAAATAAATTTTTTTAAAGTAATGTTTTAAATTTATGATCTGATATAAAAATAAGAAAAAATCTTAAGAATCAACCAATTAAAATGAATGTTCAGCATTTTTATGTTTTTTCCCCTACTTGTAATGGCTTTAACCATCCAACCAACAACTGTTACTATGGAGAACCTACTATGTGATAGGCACTGTGATTGAGTACTGGAGATATGGAGGTGACCAAAATCAGACAAGGTTCCTAATCCAAAGAGTTTATAGCCTAGAGGAGAATATAAATATACCAACAAGAGTGTAATTTAAAATAGAGTGAGACACATATTAATATTCTGAAGAAAAAAGACAAGAGTTCCCATAAAATTATACAAATAAACTTGATCTAGCTAGAAGAGATCAAAAAACCTCCCTGAAAAAAAAACTGTGTTGGAGTTAAGATTTGAAGCATAAACCTAAGTTAACTAGTCAGAAAGTTTAAGTGTTTGAGTGTAGATGAAGGTGAACATTCCAGGTAGAAAGAAAATAAACTATGATACTCTAACAGGGTAACCCTGTCTGACTAGAACACAAATAGAAAGCCTAAAGTGGGAAGAGATGAGACTTAAAAAGAAAGCAAGGAAGAGTTACTACTGGAGGAAACATGGCAAAAGGTCCACAGATCTCTCTGTAATTGTTTCTTACAACTGCATGTCAATCTACAGTTATCTCAAAATTATTACAAGTTAAAGAGGAAAAGATGGAAGAGAGGGAGTGTGTGTGGGGGGGGGGGGGGGGAGAACAAACAGCCAAACTGGGCAGGGCTTATGGGTTTCATTAAGCATACTGATTGATCTCTAAGAATAACGCGAAAATATTTTTAAAATTTTTAAGAAAGGTAAGTGACATATTCAGATTTGCATTTTGAAATAATTACTCTACCTATAATGTAGATTGAAGATGAACCAGAGTAGTTGTGAGTAAATAGACTGCTAGACTACTGCAAGTACCAGATGATGACAGATTGGTTGAGGGTAGGGGCAGTAAGGATAAAAAGAAATTCAGATTGGAGGTGAGTTTATATCTTTCATTCTTATCTCAAATATTCCATAGCAAGTAACATTTAAAAATTAAAACATTTCAAGATAAAATTTTTCCTGCCCTCAACCATATTCATCAAAATATTTTCTTCAAAAGTTAATATTCCTCAGAATGGTTAATTTGGAGTATGGAGCAAATAAACATGAAAACATTCTCTGGTTCAAGTAAAACTATGTCAATGTTTTAATGATTTTAGGAAATAATATCAATAAATCAATGATGTTATCAGATGCCTCTGAACTTACCATTTTTCCAATCATCATTACATAAGGTCCTGCCTGTTGATTTACAGCTAGAAAATCCAGCAAACGCACATACCAAAATATTATGTTAAGACAGTAAATTAATCTTCCAGCCAGAAAAACCTGATTATTATATGCATTCTCAAAGTTCCATTTTGCTCCAAATCTTAGTCCAAATCCAATGAAGAAAGAAATTATGGCAATCGTATCACTGATATTGAAGTAATCACTAAACCACACTTTAATCTTCTGGCTTATTTTCCCAGCTTCAGACATAAAGATCTAAAGGTTAAAAAAAAAAGTTTAACCAATTTATTCCTATTAAAACATGTAACAGCATTCAACTATAATATTAGAGTAGGTTTTTATATACCTTTTGGTATTTCAAAGTATTTTTGATCATCTTGACATTTGATGATGCATTTCATCACCAAGACAATTCACAGTGATATCATATCAGAAATAGATACTACTTATCCTCATTTTATATATACAGGAAAAAAATCCCACAAATAACCTGCTTGACCAACTATGAAGCTGAAAAACTTTAATTAGAACAGTTTTCTAAATTGGAATGTGAAATACCTTTGCAAAGTTGTTTTGTTTTTCAATGAAACAACACTAGAACATCCTGGATGTTCCAAAGGTGCTTTATTTGCAGAAACTAAACAACTCAAAGGTTTAATTATCTGTACTAACCTCTTCCCTTGAATATAAAAATTTAAAAAAATATGTTGTGGGAAATAACAATACATTTCTATCTTCAAAATCATAATGTATCATAAAGTAAATACTGAAGTCTCCCTTTCACTTTTTTCCCTTAGCCAATTAAGTCTCTTTCCCACTGCAGGCAAATACTTTTATTAGAGGCATACCTCCTTTCGTTGCACTTTGCTTTACTGGCTTTATAAGTTTTGCATTTTTTCACAAATTGAAGGCAAGACCCCTAACCAGCAAAAAGATTATGACTTGCTTTATTTAGAGAGACACGTTATTAGAATGGGTTGGAACCACCTAACCTGCAGTATCACCAAGGTATGCCTGCACTATCTAGCAGGGGTGTCTGACCTTTTGGCATCTCCGGGCCACAGTGGAAGAAGAGTTGTCTTGGACAATGCATTAAATACACAAATACTAACAAAAACTGATAAGCAAATAAAAAAGGCTTTATGTAAATTTACGATTTCATGTTGGGTCCGCATCCCTAGCCATGTGGCCCACGGGCTGGACACCCTTGGATGAATCTTGCAGAACTATTCTATGAATGTACATTTAGAAGAATTCCTTGAAACTTGCTTTTATCATGTAACAACTTAATTTCTTCGAGCATGGTGGTATAACAACAGATTTCATAAACATATGAACCATGGCACTTAGAGAAATTTGAAAGGCACAACAAGCTATTTAACAAGATAAATTCTTATAATACCCAAGTGGTAGGGTAGGACAATGCCTTCTATTTTCACAGTTTCACGCATTCTCTAATTGTAGCAGACATAAAATAATTCAGAAATAATTAAGTAAATATATTATAAAACAACACTTATGCAGTAACTAGTTTGAATGGAAAGTATAAAATTGAAGAAAAAGCATTTTCTCCCTAAAACCAGCATGTTAGAAATTTGCAATTTAAATTGAAAACTCAGACAAAGAGATCTAAATATGCATGACAATTCAATGGGCAACAAATACACATAAATGGGCAGTGCCATACAAGAGCAAGATAATAATCTATAACATATGTGTATTTAATCCTTTTTGAAGAGTGGCAGAGAATGTAAATATAAATATTGAAAAAAATTAAGCAAAAACAGATTTAGGCTATGTTTCTGAGACAAAGCATTGTCTTTGTAATTTGTAACAAAGTTAACACCACATAGATCTCTGTTCTTTTGCCCTGATTTTCAGAACAGCAAAAATAAACATGTTCTACTATAAACTTATTCTCCTATAAAGTTATCGTATACTGAAATCATGACACATATAAATAACACATGCCCATATATATACCCCAAACAAAACACCCTCCACATATACAATATGTACCATGTACACACAATATATATCCATATATACCAAGTTACAGGTAGAAAAAAACTAAAGACATACCTCACGGACTTTCTCAATAGCATAGGTAAAAATATAAGCAATAACAATCCATTCTTGAACTGAAGGTAACTGTTCCATTTGTACAAGAACAACAAATGTATAAAGCATCAGAAATCCTAAGTAAGCCAACTAACAAAAAAGAAAATACAAGATATAAATAAAATTTATTATAAAATTTTTTACTACAAAAATTTTCAAGCCTACACAAAATACCAAAAGAGCTCCTGTGAACTATCTCCATGCTTCAATCATTAAAATAGTTTTAGAAGTTACTCTTCGGTGCAGACAATGCATTTATCAATCAAAATATAAGTAACTGCCAGGGTATAAATGTGTTTTAAAACTTCATTCCCTTTTTAGTAATTCCCATAGGAACAACTTTGTAATACCAGGGTTTATGTTCTCAGCTGAGCCCACATAACTCCATTTAACATATACTATAACTAAAGTATCATAATATACTAAATTTACTATAGAACTTCACTGCCATCACAAGAAGCACACTAACTGCCTCTTCCCTCCCCCAACAAAATAGTATTCGTAGGAAAGGCAACTGTTTTTTTCCTAGCTCCCAGTTACTGAGGTTGAAATACCAAGAAATGGAAACCAATATGAAAAGCATTTTCCCTCAGAAAGAAAAACCCCGCTTTTGATACTCTTTAAAAAGATTATATGCAGGTGATATAGTCTATGTATACTAACATCTATACAATCATTTCATTACAGAGGAAAACTCAGACTCATTGACCCTTGAACAATTGTGAAAATCCTCTCATCATTCTCCTTGTCTCTACCAGTCTTAAAACAAGCCACATCCATGATTTTAAGCCATGGCAGGGCAGTAAACTGCAATAAATTAAAAAAAAGATAATTTCCTGTAGCCACCTGGGTTGTCCATATTTAAAGAGTCGTTCATATGAATGCAAACTAAGAAACCTACATGTTTTCCATTAGTAAGGACAGAATTTGGGGGATTAAGTAAGGTAATTCAGATGTGCAATTTCAACATCTTAACAAGATGGAGCAAGAAAATTTCCATATTGAGAAAGAAATGTAATGAATTAGTCTTATGTTAATGGGCAAGTGTATGGTTGAGAAAGCAATACTTGAAGGAACAAATTCTCAAATGTCCATCTTAGCACAGGGCTATTTGTATACTTTTGTAATTCTTAAAAAAGTCTGATGATAAAAATGAAAAACAACAAAAATAAAAATAAAATAAAAACTTTAGATAGAGTTTTTCAGGGAAGGAGAATAAAAATTCATTTGCTTAGCCCCGGTGTACGAGTATAAGGGGCAATCTCATGTGTTTCTTCAAATGAGTCCATCCCTCTACAGACATATATGCTGGACAGTAAAATCTGTTTTTCCATAAAGCAAGAGAAAAGCCAATTATGGGCACATAATCAAACATACTGTATTATGATTAAGACACAAGCTGTTATATTACTGATAAATAAAACTATATGAGTTATCTAGATTACTTTTCACCATCAATCCTGCAAGAAAGACTTATTTCCAAAATTTTAACAGTATCTGCAAAAATCCTAAAGCACAAAGAAACTGTAATTGTGTATTAGAGTTTCCTTTGATTAATCTTTACCAATCTTTTTAACAGATGATTAGGATTTGTTATCTACTTAAAAAGGTTTATGTTTACTATATATTTGTTTAGTAAATTTCTGGTTCCAATTACAACTAGTTCCAATTAGAACTAAGATTTGTTATTTTTTATCATTCAATATGACATCAATTTGTATGGAACTAAGTCAATCTTACTGCACTTTTAAATGAAAAATGGTTTTTTAGTGATCTAATTTACATCAAGATTAGTATAAACTCAAGGTCTATTAAAACCTTAATATATATTTTTAAATTTTATTTAATGATTTTAGAGAGCAGGGGTATGGTGGAGAGGCAGGGATGGGGAGAGCATGGGAAAAAGAGAGAAAAAAGAGAGAGAGAGAAGAAGGAAGGGAGGAAGGGACAGAGGGAGGAGAGTGGGAGAACAACGATTTGTTTTTCTACTTATTTGTACATTGGTTGTTTCTTCTATGTGCCTTGACTGGGGATAGAGCCTGCAACTTCAGTGCATCAGGATGACACTCTAACCAAGTGAGCTACCTGGCCAGGGCCACTAAAGCCTATTTTTTAAAATCATTATGGTCATACAATTTAAAAACATACCGTATTAAACCAGAATTTTACAATCGGTGCATGATAAAAGGCATAAAACTTCCGTGTGATTGGAAGCTTTTTTGATTTTATTTGTATCTCCATTTCATTCTTTCCTTCATTACTCTCCAATATTCTTACTTCTTTAAACACTTCCTAAAATAAAAATAACACTATAAATATGTACATTTATTCACAAAAAATTTATATTCATTTAATAATGTTTTTCCTCTTTACCATAGGGATGTCTTCCATTACATTTTGAAAGTTGTTTTCACTATCTTCCATTGTCATTTGATGGGCATCTTGAGATTGTGGAATATGGGACATTTCAGCCTTAGTTTTGTATTCTAGCATTAATATGGCAGGTGGAACTAAAATGCTTAATATGACCTAAAAATTTCAGAAATATATAAATTCACATTTTAAAATCAGTAACTTTCAAGAATACAAAACAATAAAACATTAAATATCTTTATTATTAGTTAGCTATTTTGCACCTGGCAGTACAGGGAAAAAACCCAAAACTTCATTTTTACTTACATACTACATTTAAAGAGGCCCAGGTTGAATTGTTTGAAGGAATAACAAAACATTGGGATATTATGAGATGAGGGTATAGAAAAGATTTAATAATTAAAGATTTGTCCTTAAAAAAATCAATTACAATCCATTGAGAAAATGTATTTCTATTTAAACAAAATTCAAGCCTAATACAGTGGCTGTGTGCTTAATTTTATCCTAAATCTCTTTGTAAGTGTTCCATGTCTTAACATGATTACTCAGCTTGTGCCTCCATACAAAAGGGTAATTTCTAAAACTTTATGTATTATCTGCAAAATCATAAAGCATAAAGCAATTGTAATTGCATATCAAGGTTTCTAACAGTTAATCTTTCACCATTATTTTTAGTAGATGATTAGTATTTGTTACCTACTTATAGTGGCCAATGGTTAAACTACTTGCCTGATTTCTGCCTTCTGTATTTCTGTACCTTATTTAAGACATAAAATAACAAAAAGGTAAATTTAAAGTAGTATCTCTCACTATGATGAAACTGGAAGTACCAGCCAACACTTAACGCACATTCTTGACCATAAAAAACAGGTATATCCAATATACTTCAAATAAATAAAAAATGACAGATTATTAAGTTAGTAGATAGGTCCTAAATTTTAGAATTTGGGAATCATCTTTTTATAAAGCAGCAACATTGTGCATGGCTGCTCAGGGCTGTAAACACCATACTTCCATCTATTGGCCTCAGGCTTCTGGCTCCCATAGGGACAACAATCACTATACTATACACCACACCGGAAAAGGATTCAGAGTGAAGAGCAGGAGGAGAAAAAGGACACTGCGTGTCACATCAGATAAAATGCCAGCACAGCCATCCCCACCACCTTCATAAATCAAAGTATTTTACTATACATCTTGGCTAATTCCTCTGTTTTTTAAAATCTAATTAAATACTTTATATCAAACTATTTCTAAGGTATACCTTGTACCAAGAATTCTTCCTCATATTCAGCCTTCCCATCCACATATCAGATAACAGCATTTGTGTACAGGTGTGGGCTACAAAAGGTCTAAGTCTTGAAGAAACTGCTAACTTAAGGCAGGTGGAATTACTCCAGTTTTTCAGTTCATAAGTGAGCAATTTCATAGCCATGGTTTCATCTTGTCTGAAGGATTGTTCTAGTAATTCAACTGCTAGTTGACCAAAATCACTATCAAAAGATAAAAGCCAAAACACATTCAGTTTACGAAATTGCAGTTTTAAACCACTATTCTTAAATTCATTCATAACACATTCTAGTTTTTAATACATTCACACACATACACACACACACACACACTCTCTTGTGGAATTGTGAGGCAACAGAATTACAGTAACTCTATGTCTTTAGATATCTACCACTATGTGGAAATCAAAAAGTATTAAAATATGTCACATTAAAAACAAGACTGAAAAGACTCCAGAGCACTATCCCTGGACATGGAAATAAACCCAAACTAACAATGTTCAGTTAAAAATTTTCTATATAGTTATTTCAAACAGAAAAGGACTGGTATCCAGCCCTTGCCAGTCTGGCTTAATTGGTTGGTGTGTCATTCCATAGACTAAAACGTTGCGGATTCAATCCTGATCAACATGCATATGAAAAGGTAACCAATCAATGGTTCTCTGTCACATTGATGTCTATCTTTCTCATCCTCTCTCAAAACAATGAAAAAAAATGTCCTTGGGTGAGGATTGTTATCCAGTAGAAAGGAATGATGTGAATACAGACTAACCTAATCATGAAAAACACCTGGATCTTAAATCTCCAATTAGTAATCATAGGATCCCTGCTTAAGTTATTTTCAGTAACTACTCTTACCCTTTTCCAATGTCAGGTCATTTTGGGTGAGGGAGGTCCTATTCTCAATCACAAAGCTTCCCAGAAACTACCTTACCAGTTTACTGTTCCCTTAGTGCTCTGAGTAAACTGCAAACTTCTGTGAACTGTTTCATTCTTCTATACACTAGCTCCACCATCTGAGACACTCTTTCAGTAGAATTCATCTCCTTAGAACATAGTTTAAACTTCGCTTTCCTCCTTCCTTTTCTTACCACTTCAAATGCAACTTTTCCTAATCTAAATTGCTATTATGAGCAATTATTAAATGGGCTTCTGTCATTTCTTCTTCCTTGCTGAACTTTTTAACATGAAATGCGAACAATAATCTCTTTTGAATAAGCATAAACAGCAAAGTTTCTTCCTAAATTTTTAAACATGGGTTTTTCTTAACTATACCAATAAAATTATATATCCTCTACTCAGTCCATGGCACTATAACCTTCACTTAAACGTGATTTATTTTGATTTTTAAAATGTTCCAAGTGGTAAAATATAACTTACTTGGAATACTGTTTCAATTCTTCTGAAGTATCATCTACGAGGTCACTCTGCTTTGCTTCATAGGCCATTGAACGATAGATCTTACAGGCAACTAATGCTTTAGCCATTGATTCTTCACCATGCTGCCATAAAAAACGGGCCATGACCTGCCTCTTCATAAGGCAAGCCCAAATTAACAGTTCATTAAGTGGGTAGGGAAAGCGCTTGGTTTCTGGATCATCAATATCTACAATTTCATCTTTGGTTTTTTTCTTCTTTCCTTCTTCCACAGCTGTATCAATCTTTAAGGAAAAATAAATATTATAAAGCTCATTATTAAAAGGCCCTGACATTCACGTGAGAATTATCAATCTCCTTTATGGTAGTATTCAACTTCATATAATTGCACAGATTAAATAATATAAATTTTATATACCTGATTTTTACTATAGCTCAAAATTCATTTTTAGAAATGGCATTTCCAAAAACAAATGCTTTTATAACAAAGTTAGCCAAGATTAAAGAAAGGGCCTATATATATGTATAACCTATAGACACAGACAATATGTGTGGTGATGGCCAGAGGGAAGGAGAGGCAGGGTTAGGGGCCGGGTGGAAGTGGGTAAAGCGGGGATAATGGACACAGACATGTTTGTAATAGAGTCAACAATAAAATAAAAAAGGGGGGGCCTAAATATTGCAACTAATATCTAATAAAATACAATTTTAATGAAAATTATTCAATAACATCCTTGTATTACATGCTGTCAGTCATGCAAAAATGTTATAAAAGGAGGCAGTTAAGTACTTATCAAAACAACATTTTAAAAATTTGGTTGTGGTATGCTCTCCCTTTCAGGAGTGTGCCCATGCCCTTCCCTTCCTCTCTCCTTTCCCCACAGGCATGCATCTCCTAAACTCTAAGGGACCCCATGACACTTGGAACCACAGGAGCATTGGGTAGTGGCAGCTCATCCCAGGCTAACACCCTGAAACTGTTTCCGAGGTCCCCTTTTTTCTGACTCTCCAGTCAGCTGGTGGCAGCCCCCACTTTGGCTCACTTCTTTCCCATAATGTTTCTGGAGACCCAAAGCAGGCCCGTCTAGTTTCTCTCCTGTCATTTCTTTTATCCTAGGCCCCACCTGTCCCCAGCTTTAATAAACATACTCTCAAAATAAAAATTTAAAAAATGAAGACCTTAATAGAATCATTAACTCACAATGAGTACCTTTTTGTGTATGAGAAAATGAAGAATTAAAAATATACCTAAAACATAAAGCTCTTAATAATAGCAAACGGTTTTTATTTCAGAACACTCAGTAAGTTAGAACAAAAATTTAGAAAGAACAAAATCCAGAAACTGTAATATTTAAATACCTTTGGTCGGTAGGGCTGCGCTGTTTTAATGAAGTGATTATGTCTCATTTTTTCCTTTTTATCTGCCCTACTGCCAAAAGATTCATGACTCTTTCGCAACTGTGGAGTGCTGCTAGAGGTATTTCGGCCAGACCTCTGAAAATGAAAGCTTATTAGTTTTTACAGATTTACATTTACTGATATGCTATAAAAATTCAAGAATCAATTTATATTATGTATAAGTGTGTGTGCATACACACACAAGAAATATGACTTGTTTAGGATATCAATTATAAAATATTTCTAAGTACTTAGGTGAAAATCTCACATTTTTAAGACAATGCTACTTTAACCATTCAAATGTAATCTTTAACTTTAAAGTGAGTGAGTTAATTTTAGAACACATATATAGACTTCCCACAAAAGTTACATACCCGATTATTTCCACCAAGACTATTATATATCAATCGAAAACGTTTCCGAGTGTAGGTGCATCTATAGGTTCCTCCCATAAGATATTCAATAACAAGTCCTATATCAATTAGAGTGATCTTATATCCTGGAGGAAGATTTCCCTGGAAACAAAATATTAGTTTAAAAAAGGATAGTATTTCTCAGTAATTCTATGCAATGCCTAGAAATATGCCTACTCTCCAAAATGACAAATATTTACTTGTTATAGAAAGCTGAGATTTCCAGCAGCTATCTTTACAGTAGAAAGGAGTGATTTGTTTCTCTTCCTTTTGTAAGAAAGGGGGATTATGAAGTTTGAATTCTGAACGTTGTGGTTCAGGATAGAAGTGTCGTTTACAGTAGACAGATAATTTGGTCTCCACTGCCCTAATACTTCACATGTGGAGGCAAAGGAACTTCTAAGAGCCAACTGTGGCACATATCATAAATAGCATTTTCCTGCAAAAAATAATGTTATAAAATTAATTATATTTCTTTTTAAAAAACATTTTATTTTTATTTATTTTTACAGAGAGAGGAGAGGGAGGGAGGAAAAAAAGGAAACATCAACATGTGAGAGAAACACTGATGGACTGCCTCTTGCACATGCCCAACTGGGGATCTGGCCTGCAACCCAAGCATGTGCCCTGTCTGGGAATCAAACAGGTGACCTTTCAGGTTGCAAGGCCGTGCTCAGTCCACTGAGCCACACCACCCAGGGCTGATGATTTATATCTGTTAACTAATTCTGCCCTCCTACTATCATCGTTCCTTCCATTTCTCTATTTATAATTTCATAAATTTAGAACATTCTATACTTTTTAAATCTCTGATTTAAAAATCAGAGATTTAAATCTCTTTTTAATCAGCTTTTTAAATCTCTGATTTAAAAATTAATTCTTAAATGTTCATCTTAAATACAAATTTTTATTATATTAAGAAACCTAAAAAATATGCTTTATGAATGAGGATTTCATGTATGACATTTAGTTTTTAAAAATATGATAAATACTGTCCTGGCCGGTGTAGCTCAGTGGATTGAGCTCGGGCTGTGAACCAAAAGGTCGCCAGTTCAATTCCCAGTCAGGGGACATGCCTGGGCTGCAGGCCAGGTCCCCAGTGAGGGTCATGTGAGAGGCAACCACACATTGATGTTTTTCTCCATCTTTCTCCCTCCTTTCCCCTCTCTCTAAATAAATAAAATAAAATCTTTAAAAAAAACCCATGACAAATACCATTTTGGTGTGAGTCCCCTTAAATGGGAAATATTTAAATTAAGGAAAAGTAAGTTATCTAAAAATCTTTAAGTAATTTCTTAAACTATATAAATAACTTATATAAAGCTTAACTTATTAATTTGAATCTGAAAATAATTACTGTCTTTAAGAGCTTTTCACTTAAGAAAATGAAAAAAATGGGCTTATCACACTAATACAGACTGGTGTAAAAATAATTAACTACCACAGTTCTTTCTGCTAGTCTACACAAGAAAATCATAGTGCAAATGTCTTAGAAATCCCCTAGACTAAAGGTCTCCCCCGCTGCTCAAACTTTCTGGGAAAAGTAAAAAACCTTTAATTATTTAAACAACAAAAATTTAATGTGGAATATTCAGAATAAGCAAATCCATAGATTAACAGTGCCTTGGGCAGGTAGTAGAGAAGGGGCAGGAATGAGGACTAATTGCTCATGAGCACAGGGTTGCTTTTTGGGATATTGTAAATACTCTAAAATTAGGTAGATTGTGGTAATGGTCCCATAACCCTGAGAATATAATAAAAGTCACTGAATGATATACTTTAAATGGATGAATGTTACAGTAATAAAATACATTTCAATCAAGCTATAAAGAAAAACACATGCAAAAATTGAAAAAGAAAAATATTTTTAAGTATAATAAAGTCTAGGTTCTTCCTATGTGGTCAGCCTGTTTAATATTAAATAAGTTACAAAACACAGGAAGTTACATTTCTATCTTAATTTTTCCATTTTTTAATAGTATACTCATATTTAATAGTAAGTAAAAGCTTGACTGAAGGACTCTAGAAAGTAAACATTTTAGTTCAGAAACTTAAAAATATTTCAATTAATTAAGAGTACTTTTTCATCTAGTAAAACAAAACTGTTAGATACCAATGACTTAAATGGCTATATATTTTTAAACAAATATTTAAAAGTATTATTAATTCATAAGGAATCCCAATAGAAGAAAAGACGATTGTGAGTGCATCAAATTTAGTCACCACAAAATGGCTTTAGACCATATGACAATGTAATCATTTCATTCAGTCACAATCAATACCATATATTTAAAAAGAGAGAGGGGCCCTGACTGGTGTAGCTCAGTAGATTGGGTGCCAGCCTGCAAACCAAAGGGTCACCAGTTGATTCCCAGTCAGGGCACATGCCTGGGTTGCAGTCCAGTTCTCCAGTAGGGGATGCTCAAGAGGCAACTACACACTGATGTTTCTTTCCCTATCTTTCTCCTTCTCTTCCCCTCTCTAAAAATAAATAAATAAAATCTTTAAAAAAGAGAGAGAGGGGAGGGAGGAAGGAGAGCAGCTGCACAGAGGCATGCATTTCTCATCTTTACTGGCAAAATCTTTCGTGAAGATAACAACCCAGTGCTTCCTTCAATATCCTTATTCAATGTCCTTTATTTGCCCCATGAGCAAATTTCTTCTGAACACAGAGGAAGAAGATACATCCATTCTATCAATGATCTTCCTTTACAAACCAATGAGCATTATGAAATTCACAATAATCTCAGATGACTAGAAGCTCAGGAAAGTTGGTCATAATTTCATAAACTTTCCTCTTTCTTGATTTCTGATATATCAAGCTCTTTAATTCTATGTTACCACATACTTAGTCCTTATTTGATTTTGTTCTAAAAGTGTCATTTTTATTCCAATTTTTAAGTGTATTTAAATGTCTTCTGGAATCACAAGAACTATAATTATTTTCGATAACTTTTGTTCTGGAAAAAAATCTCTTACCTGTTTGACATCTCGAACAAGATGAAATAGCATTGGATTAGTTGGACCTTGTTTCTTTAAGAAGAAAAAAAATAGAGTTAACTATTATTTTCTTCTAAAATAATGAAAACAACTTCCCTTTTTGTTAGGTATAGAACTTTTAGGAAACCACTTGCACAAATTATATTGATTTTGAGTTAAATAAGTTCTGTTCCTGCCCTGGCTGGCTCAGCTCAGTGGATTGAGCGCAGGCTGCAAACCAAAGCATCGCAGGTTCGATTCCCAATCAGGGCACATGCCTGGGTTGCGGGCCACGTCCCTAATGGGGGCCACATGAGAGGCAACCACACACTAATGTTTCTCTTTCTCCTTCCTTTCCCCTCTCTAAAAATAAATAAATAAAAAATCTTAAAAATATATATTAAAAAGTAACTTCTGTTCCTAAAATGGGACACAAAAAATGATATAACCATTTCATTCTGTCATATGTACCTTAAACAAAATATATAATTTCTTATCTTTTTTACTTATGTAACAGTACGTAACTCTTTGTTTTCTAGAAGTCATGCCAACACTGCAGGCTTCACAATTCTTTAATTTACATTTCTTTCATTCATAATGGAGGTGTACATTCTCTTTATTGTTAAAACTTCTGTACTTATTTCTGCCACTAATCATCAAGTTGTATTAATATTTCAAATATTTTGGGTAACAAACTTCTAACATTTATATATGTTATCTTTTCCCTACTATATTTAACTGCACTTATGTATGCTGTGAGATTAAACAAAAGTCTCCTTTTTATAATAATCTTATTCTGATGGTATCCTATTTTGAAAAAATACCCAGAAGTGTATGCCATCCATCAAGACAGAGGTAATTGGGCCAAAAATGCATTCTAAAGTTTTTAAACAGTGTTTTGATGCATCTGAAATTTACTGAAATGAATTCTATACAGCACAAACGAAGAGATTTATTTTCAATACTTTAAATCCATTGTTTAAAAGAAAGAGCAAATGGGATTTTTCTTCCACTGTTGTGTTGTTAATTTTTTATAAGGTTATCATAGCACTCAGCGCAATCAACTTTTCCATTTTGATCACATATACTTGATAATAAATTTCAAATCTAGCTGGAGAAATCTATTATTTCTTTTAAAACATTCTATTCTTTGATATTCTTGGCTTTCAAATTCTGTATATCTAAACATGAATATAATGGTATGTATATAAAATACATTTTACCTCACTTTGCTGTCTTTTTACAATATTCAGTCTATCCACTAGTTTTTTCTGCCCACACTCCTCCATGTGTTAACTTTTAAAAACTAAATGTCTTCCAAGTTAATATGAAATATTTTGTATTCTTTAGGTATTATGAAGTCTCTTTGTATTTGCTCTAACAGTATACAACACATAAAAATGCAATTTTTAGATTATTTTAGATCTATTTTATCTTAATCCATTAATATTTATTCATTAATTATAACCTCATAGTATAAAATAAATATACTTTAACACAGCAGTTCTTAAAGTGTGATCCGGGAACCTCTGAATCCCCCACAAGACCCTTTCAGGAGGTTCATGGGTTCAAAAGTATTTTCAGAAGCATTTTAAGATGTCATACGCATTTTCTCATCTCAGTGTTCAGTAAAAATTTCCAGAGGCTTCTTGATGTGTGATACCGTGAGTGTAAATTCAAAAACAAATATGAGAACCTAGCTGCCTTCCATGAAACCAGACATTAAAGAAATCTGTGAAACCATAAAATTATTCTACTCTCCTAATTTGTTTTCTTAAAACATGTTTTAATGTTAACATGTAATGGATTTATTAAACACAAATTAATAAACGTTTTTAAGATTTCTTGGTTTTATATTCTAATATGGTCAGTTATCAATACATATAAATAAAACATTTTTAGAAATAGGTCTCTGACGTCCTCAATAATTTTTATGTTATAGGACTCTGATACCAAAAAGTTATAATCCCTTAAACATTAAAAAGTTACATCAAGCCCTGGCTGGTGTAGCTCAATGGATTGAGCGCAGGCCCATGAACCAGAGCATCGCTGGTTTGATTCCCAGTCAGGGCACATGCCTGGGATGCAGGCCATATCCCCAGTATGGGGTGTGCTAGAGGCAACCATACACTGATGTTTCACTCCCTCTCTTTCTCCCTCCCTTCCCCATCTAAAAAAATAAATAAATAAAATCTTTTTAAAAAGTTGTATTAATAAATTGATGCTGAACTATTATCCTAATAACTGAGTTATACAATTAAAAGAAGTACTTGCCTTACTAATGAAACTGATTTTTATTTGCTTATTTTTTGTTTTATAATAGCTTTTATTTTTTTTAATTTTTAAAATTATAGTTTAAGAATTTTTATTTTTTTTTTAAAGATTTTATTTATTTATTTTTAGAGAGGTAAGGGAGGGAGGAAGAGAGAGAGAGAGAGACAGAGAAACTTCAATGTGTGGTTGCTGGGGGTTATGGCCTGCAACTCAGGCATGTACCTGGCTGGGAATCGAACCTGGGACACTTTGGTTCCCAGCCCGTGCTCAATCCACTGAGCTACGCCAGCCAGGCGCAAGAATTTTTATTTTAATGTTAGGTTATAAACTGGTGATAAAAAGAAGCTAACTTTAAAAACGCTCCATGACATCCCAGAAATTTTAAATTTTCATAGATTCTAATATACAGTTTTTTACATATTTTAACAACTCTGAAATAGGAAGAAAGTATTACATAATTGCTAGTTCCTTAGAATTCTGTTGTAGGATAATTGATAGTTTTCTCTTGGTGGTACATAAAATAAGTAATAAAAATAAAAATAAAGTAATTATGAAGTTAACACTGATGGCACCTTAAAGTCAATTCAATATAGTATATTGAATATTCCAATATACTACAAGGACTCTTTAATGGTTTTCAAACATGTATTTATTTATTTATTCAACTATATATTGAACACTTAGCCTTTCTTAGGTGCTGTACCAAGCATCACAGGTGTAACAATAAATAAGGTATTGTTATATAGTTTAACAGTCTAGTGAGAAAAACAGAAAAGAATATTTAAAATAAAGTGGTAAGAATAACAAAGAAACATGATACAATGGACATAGGAGAAAGGTACTTAAAATGTAAGTCAAGAAAGACTAGCTAAAGTCAATTCCAAACTGATGCCTGGAGAAGCAAGTAGGATTTGGTCATATCAAAACTGGGCAACAGAGAGGTTATGGGAAAACAGTGTTTTAGACAAAAGAGTAAGTACAAAGGCAGAATTCCACAGAAAGTAGACCATTTCAAAGTAATTAGTAGCCAGCTGGATATCATTATTATTCAAGAGTTTTTACTTTTAGAAGAGAGTTCTTTTATTCCCAAGGAATTTTTATTTTTTTTTAATTTCTGTTAATTTTTAAATCTTTATTGTATTTTTTGCATTATCATTTAGTCCCCTTTTACCCACCTCCCCCAGCAATCACCACACTGTTGTCCATGTCTATGAGTCCTTTTTCTTTTTTGCTCAATCTCTCTACCCTCTCACTTCCTCCACACTAGCTGTCATCTGCTCTCCATCTATGAAACTTTCTTTTTCTTGTTAGGTTAGATTGTTCATTAGATTCCCCATATGAGTGAAATCATATGGTATTTGTCTTTCTCCAACTGGCTTATTTCACTTAGTGTAATGTTTCCAGGTCCATCAGTACTGTCACAAAGCATAAAATTTTCTTCTTTTCTACAGCAGAGTAGTCCATTGTGTAATGTCCCAGAGTAGTTTTATACACTCATCTAATGATGGACACCTGGCTTGCTTCCTTATCTGGGTGACTGTAAATAACACTATACTGAACATATGGGAACTTACTGTTCAAATAAGTGTTATGGGTTCCTTTGGATATACTCCTGGAAGTGGAATCAATGGGTCAAAAGGCAGATTCAGCCCTGGCTGGCGTAGCTCAGTGAATTGAGCGTGGGCTGCAAACCAAAGTGTCACAGGTTCGATTCCCAGTGAGGGTACATGCCTGGGTTGCAGGCCATGGCCCCCAGCAACTGCACATTGATGTGTCTCTCTCTCTCTTCCTCCCTCCCTTACCTCTCTAAAAATAAATAAATCTTTAAAAAAATAGTTAAAAAAAGGCAGATACATTTTTAATTTTTTGAGGTAACTCCATACTGCTTTCCACAGTGGCTGCACCAGTCTGCATTCCCACCAACAGTGTAAAACCCTTTCTCCACATCCTCACCAGCACTTGTTGTTTGTTGACTTATTGGTGATAGCCATTTTGATAGGTATGAGATGATATCTCATTGTGGTTTTAATTTGCATTTCTTTGATGATTACTGACTTTGCTATTTGCCATCTGTATGTCTTCTTTGGAGAAGTATCTATTTAGGGCCTTTGCCCATTTTTAAATTGGGTTTGTTTTGGTGTTGAGTTTTGTAAGTTCTTTATAAACTTTGTATATTGACCCCTTATCAGATATATCGGCAAATATGTTCTCCCTTTCTGTGGGTTGACTTATTTTGTTGATGATTTCCTTTGCTGTACAAGAATATTTTAGTTTGATATAGTCCCAGTTGCTTATTTTTTCTTTGTTTCCCTTGCCTGGGGGAGATATATCTGATAAAATATTGCCACAAGCAATGTCCAAGATTTTGCTGCCTATGTTTTCTTCTTGGATTTTTATGGTTTCAGGTCTAACATTTAAGTCTTTGATCCATTTTGAATTTATTCTTTTGTGTGGTATAAGGAGATCTAGTTTTTTTTTTTTTTTTTTGCAGTAGTCCAATTTTCCCACCACCATTTATTGAATAGACTATCTTAACATCATTGTATGTGCTGGCTTCCTCTGTCAAACATTAATTGACTATAGATAGATGTGTGGGCTTATTTCTGGGCTGTCTATTCTGTTCCATAGACTGATGTGCCTGTTTTTATGCCAGTACCATGCTGTTTTAATTACTACGACCTTACAGTACTTTTCGATTATTGGGTAGTGTGACTCCTCCAACTTTGTTCTTCTCAGGATTGTTGTTGCTATGTGGTCCTTTTATGGTTCCAAACAAAGTTTTGAAATATTTGTTCGGGTTCTGTGAAATATGTCATTGGTATCTTTATAGGAATTGTGCGGCATCTGTAGATTGCTTTGGGTAGTATGGACATTTTAAAAATGAAAATGGTATGTGTTTCCATTTATTTGTATCTTCTTCTCTCTCTCTCTTCAGTGTCTTATAATTTTCCCAATATAGGTCTTTTATATCCTTGGTTAGGTTTATTTCTAGGTATTTTATTCTTTTCGTAGCAATTGTGAATTGATCGTTTTCTTAATTTCCCATTCTGTTCATTCTTGGCATATAAAAATGCAACTGATTTCTGGATATTAATTTTATATCCTGCTACTTTGCTGAATTTATTTCTCAGTTCTAATAGCTTCTTGATAGAATCTATGGGGTTTACTATGTACAGTATCATGTCATCTGCAAATAATGAGCTTTAGTTCTTCCTTTCCAAATTGGATGCCTTTTATTTGTTCTTCTTGCTTGAGTCCTGTGGCTAGGATTTCCAGTAGTATGTTGAATAAGAGAGGTGGAAGTGGACATCTTTGTCTTGGAGCCGATCTTCAGGGGAATACTTGTAGTTTTTGCTTTCTGAGTATGATGCTGGCAATGGGTTTGGTCACATATGGCCTTTATTATGTTTAGGTATGTTTTCTCTATTCCCACTTTGTCAAGAGTCTTTATCATAAATAGGTGCTGGATTTTTATCAAATGCTTTTTCTGCATCTATTGATATCATCAAGTGGTTTTTATCCTACGTTTTTGTTTATGTGGTGTATCACACATTGATTTGCAAATGCACCAATTCTGCAACACTGGAATAAATCCCATTTGATCATGGTGTATGATCTTTTTGATGCATTGCTGTATTACTCTATTTGCTAGTATTTTGTTGAGAATTTTAGCATCTTTGTTCATCAGGGATATTGACTGATAATTTTCTTTCTTTGTAATGTCTTTATCTGGTTTTGGAATTAGGATAATGCTGGCCTTGTAAAATCATTTTGGGACCCTTCCTCCACTTGAATTTTATGAAACAGTTTGAGTAGAAGAGGTGAGAGTTCTTGGAATATTTGGTAAAATTTACCTGTGAAGCCACCAGCCCAGGGTTTTTGTTTTTTGGGAGTTATTTCACTAGCTGTAATCTGTCTATTCAGATTCTCTGGTTTCTCCTGCTTTAGTTTTGGATAATTCTATGTTTTTAGGAATTTATCTATTTTGAACAAGTTGTCCAGTTTGTTGGCATATAGTTGCTCAGAGTATCTTCTTACAATCCTTTGTATTCCTTTGGTGTCATTATTTCTCCCCTTTCATTTCTGATTTTATATATTTGGGCCCTTTCTCCTTTTTTCTTGATGAATCTGGATAAAGGTTTATCAATCTTGTTTATCAAGATCAATGGATTTTTGGATTGTTCCCTTTATCATTTTGTAATGTCCTCCTTCTTCTTTTACTATAGCCTTGGTTTAAAAGTCTATTTTGTGTAAGTACAGCTACCCCAGCAATATATTCCTTTCCATTTGCATAAAATATCTTTTTCCATCCCTGTACTTTTAGTCTCTGTGTGTCTTTTGATCTGAGGTGAATCTGTTGGAGACAGCATACATATGGGTATTGTTTTCTTATCCATTCAGCTACCCTATGTCTTTTGAATGGCTTTTGGAGCACCTTGGCCATTTACATTTAAAGTGATTATTCACAGACACATATTTAGTGGCATTTTATGTTTTAACTATTTTCCTGTTTCTTCCTTTCCTTTTTCTTTTTCTTCTTCTTCTTAAAGCAAGCCCTTTAAAATTTGTTGCAGTACTGGTTTTGTGTTGACAAAATCCTTTAGTTTCTTCTTGTCTGGTAAGCTCCTTATTTTTCCTTCAATTTTAAATGATAACCTTGCTGAGTAAAGTAGCCTCAGTTGTAGCTTTTCATCACCTTGAATATTTCATGCCACTCCCTTCTGGCCTGAAATGTTTCTGTTGAGAAATCAGATGACAGTCTAATGGTTCTCCCTTATAGGTAACTACCTGCCTGTCTCTTGTGGATTTTAGGATTCTCTCCTTCTCTTTATGATGTGTCTTGGTGTAGGCCTCTTTGCGTCCAGCATGTTTGGGACTCTGAACCTCCTGGGCTTGTGTGTTTTTTTCCTTCACCAGATTAGGGAAATTTTCCGTCATTATTTCTGCAAACAGGTGTTTGATCCTTTGCTCACTTTCTTCTCCTTCTGGTACTCTCATGATGCGCATGTGGTTATGCTTCATGCTGTCTAAAATGTTTCTTACATTCTCATTGTAAAAAATTCATTTTCCTTCTCTACCTGGGTGGTGTTTTTTGTTTTTTTTTTTACCTTGTCTTCCAAATCACTGATTCGATCCTCTACTTCATCTAACCTATTATTTGTTCCTTCCAGTGCATTATTTATTTCATATATTGCATTATTTCTTACTGGTCCTTTTCTTACACTTTCTTTCTCACTGCTGAGTATCCTTATAATCATTATTCTAAATTATCTGGTAAATTGCTTGCCTCCATTTTCATCTAGTTCTTCTACTGGAGAATTCCCTTGTTCTTTGATTTGGGGTCTGTGCCTTTGTCTTCCCATTTTGAATGCTTCTTTGAATTTTCTGCCTTAGTTGTTAAACTGGTCAGTGATATGGGCCTTAAGCTGTAATCAGCAGCCTGGTTTAAGCACCACAGGGTGGGTCAGAGTAATTACTGCAGGCAGGGCTATTGCTTCCCCTCAGGCTGATGCTACCTGGAGGGGAGAGCTTTGCCTGATAATGACAGCTTCTGCATTGACTCAGAATGACTTAGGGGAATGACTCAGCACAGGGATCTTGTTGGTTAGTCCTTCAGTTCTCTCCCTAGAGCTACCAACCTTAGGCTCTCCTCCAGTGCCTGTAGCCCACTCTTTCCTCCCTCTGCCAAAGCCCAGGGTAAATGGCTACAAATGAAATTTTGCGTATTGGCCCTTCAAGAAGTTCTCTGCTTCTCCAGCCATCTTTCTGTGGCAGACAGAAACTGTGCTGCTTTTCACAACTGCATGTTATCTGGGTTCCTTTCTGGCTTTGGTGTTATAAGCTGGGGAGCCCAACTCGGGGTTTAGACCTCACACTTCTCTGAGAGAACACCCTGGCTACTGAAATATCCCTCTGGAACTTAAGCTACCACCTGTCGGTACAAGCCAGCCATCTCAAGCCTCCTCCCTACTCCCTACCAATCTCACTGCGGTGAAGTGGTTTCTTCCATCTGTCCTTGGTGATAATTCTCTCCAGCTATGGTTCAGCTGGTTATTCAGGAGGATTTCTCTGTAATTTAATTATAATTCCAGATTGGTTATGGGGGGAGGTTAATATAGCTTCCACTTACTCCTCTGCCTCTTGGTTCTCTAAATTTTCCTTTTTATTGTTTTTTTTTTAAGATTTTATTTATTTACTTCTTAGAGGTCAAGGGAAGGAAAAACAGAGGGAGAGACAGAGCAATGCGTGAGAGTTACATCAACTGGCTGCCTGTCACATGCTCCCAACTGGGGAATCTGACCCACAACCCAGGCATGTGCCCTGACTCGGAATTGAACCTGTAGCCCTTTGGTTCGCAGGCTGCCACTCAATCCACTGAGCCATACCAGCCACGACTATTTTTATTGTTTTATATTTGCTTTATATTCAGGGATAAACTTCAGCACAATGTCTAATTCTTGTAAATTTTATGTCTGTTAACTAGAGATAGTAAAACACCAACATAGTTCAATATAACTGTGGTAGACACTGTTAAAGGAAAAAAATGAGGGAAAATAAAGATACAATTCCCACTCAGAAGTAATTTACAATCCACAGGGGAAGATCTGACTGTACTTAACTGACTATGTTACTTGGCTTCATGAAGGCAATGGCATGGCAATTAAACCAAGTTCTAAACAATGAATAAATTCTAGCAAGTGGGGAGTAGTTGAAAGAAAAACACAGCCAGCACTGTAAAAACATCAAATGGCTTTTGTAAAAAATTTTATCTGGGGGAAATGGGAGGTGGACAAAGTAGCTGAAATACATAGTGTAAGAGAGTGAAATTGGAATATAAAGGCCAAATGAGAGAGATTTTCAATGTCTATGAAGCCAGAGAACTTTGCAAATCAAGCTAATGGTTTGGGTATTATTTCATATATATTGAGGAGCCACCAAAGGTTTCTAAACTGGGTAAAGATAAGGTAAAAATATGTGATTTTAAGAATAATTAGTTTAAAGAACTAATGTGAATAAAGACTAGATAAGGAGATCAAATACAGAAGTGGTATAGACCATAAATGACTGAGTAGTACAAAGACATTAAGAAAGAAAAAGGGTTGACAAATAGGTTGAAACTGATGAATAAACAGCTTTTCAGAGAAGTCAAATAAGCTAAGATTTAGTCACAGTGCTCCTCAAAGTATAGTTCAATTAAATTCATATTGGTAGCACAGAAACCAGTAAGAAGCACAGTATGTACCCTCTCTCCAATGCTAGTAACATTAAATCTGAAAGGAAATGAGAAAGGCTTTGTGAAGAGAGTAATTACTCTTTAGGAGCTCTTTAGAATTATAAATAATAGTATGGAGGCTAAAAGGGGGACATCACAAGGTCAAATCACAAATGTAAAAAACAAAGAGGAGAAAAAAGTAGTAGTGTGTAATTTCTCCATTAGGCAAAGAAGTCAGAAGAAATTTGGTGCAACAAATGATCACCAAGAAAAAAGAAAAGATCCCCAGAAGCAAGGAAAGGGCTTCCACCTATCATATAACCAATCTATACTAAGAGTAGTTGTTTTTTTCCATCTAATCTAGCAAAACATTAATTAAAGGATGTAGCAGAAGGACTGAATACATTCAGGTAAAACAACATTTTTCAAAGATGACAAAACTTAGTTAACGAAGAATTTTAACATATACTTACAGTGTTGTAAAGTTCTTCTAGTCTAGGAATGGTAAGGAATTTATGCATGCTTACTCCATTTTCAATAAGAAGTTTTACAAATGCAACTCTGTCCATTACAAGAGCATCAAGCATAGCTTGCTCCAAGGATCCAACCTAAAAGAGTATCCTAATTAATAACTATGTTTTACACATTATACAGTTCTAAATGCAAGCTCTTATTATTGGTTTGACTCTGAGCAGTTTTAGAACAAAATTTAAGAAATGGAAAATAGTAAAAAAGCTAGGAGTTAAGTTATAAATAGAATAGATGAAAAGACATCTTTAGAGTAGCATTCCCCAAAAAATATTCCATAAAAACTACTTTGTAGGAGAGCAACTGTGATACAGGGTGAGGGGAGAATATGCACCATCAACTAAAATTGGGGAAGAAAATACTTTAGAGTAATGATTCTCAATATTTAGAAAAGGTTTTTTGGAGAGGTCATTTCAATAACTGAGGACCATTACTAACATTTAATGGGTAAGGGTCAAAGAATACCAGAAACCAATGCAATATGCCAGCCAATCTCACAAACAAATTGTTGCACATTTCACACAACTTTCTATTATCCAGTTAGATGCTCATGAATGAAAATCCAGGGACACTGCTTTACATATAAGCAAAAAGTACCCCATCAAGGTTTGTTCTACAATGAACTTTCTAAAAATACAACTACCATATAAGTTACACAAGATTGTACTTAGTTTTCTTTAGAACTGTAACAGAAATTATTCATCATTAGAGAAAAATCTCTTAACAGCAATATAACCTGTGCTATTTGAGTTTCATAACACATTTATCAGTCAGCATTTGTAGCTGTCTCTTATTAGTTTTTAGAGACTCTTCTATAGATTTTGACAGACTTTGAATCAAATACTATTAAATTAGTGAAGACACATGCAGGGATTTCACTGACTATCACTAATAAAGGTCATGTTATTAATAGAATGTCATTAAAATATTAATGAGATTAAGTACACTAATGTTCTATTAATAATGAGGTATCAATGATATATTGATAATGCTAAATATATTAATGATATATTACTTTAATATCTCATATCACTGCTTCTGTATATTTTCATTTTTTGGTACCATGTGATTTTAAAAACTTTGTGGTAAAAATCAGTATCTAAATCATTGGGTTTTTTTGACCTGCTGCTTTTCATCTTATTCTGATTCTGTCTTCAGAAGCATACCATACAACTTCTATATAGCAACCTTTATTACTATTTCTTTCTCCAATCTATCTTCTATTTCCATCACTTAGCAAAGGATATGGCTTCCAAGATCTTTTTTAATATATAGCCCTGGCTGTTGTGACTCAGTATATTGAGTGGCACCCTGTGAACCAAGGGGTTGCCAGTTTGAGTCCCAGCTGGGGCACATGCCTAGGTTGTGGGACAGGTCCTTTGTGGAGGGCACCTGAGAAGCAACCACACAGTGATGTTTCTTTCCCTCTCTTTTTCCCTCCCTTCCCCTCTCTAAAACTAAATATTTTTTTAAAAAAGGTCTTTTTAATATAGACTAATTGCATGGCTTATATACGACAGTATTTCAAGATGAAAGAAATTTTTATGTTATTTTTCATCACTCAGTTCTACGTCATAACAAGGAAAATATTTTAACATTGCACTTAAATCTAAAATCCAACTAATTTATAAGAAAGTATACTTATTCATTTTCTCATATTAATAGCCTGCAATTTATTATGGCATGTTATTCCTGTTATTTTTATTATTTCCTTATTTCTCTTATCACATACAAATTCTATTTCTTATTATTTATTCTAACATTAAAAACTTTTACTCAATTGCCTACTTGGTCCTCTCTCTGCTTTTACTTTGTTCTGCCCCTGTAAAGAGTAGTTTCCTGCTCCCATGGAATTTAAGTGACCAATAACATTCCTGTATTAGTCTGCATTCACAATTGTAGCATTTACACTGATTCTACCAACAAGTACAAACACCTACATATTGAAAAATCTATTTTTATTATAAATCACTTTTGATTCTATTGCAATTAGGGCATTATATGGATGACTGCTGGAAGAAGGGGGAGGTCGGAGGTGGAGGGACTGAGCAAAGAGGAAAAAGGACTCATGGATGTGGACAACACTAGTGATTACTGGGGGAGGGGTATATAAGGGGGATAAATGGTAATGGAAAAAATGCAATTAAGATTAAACTAAAATAAACAATTGGGGCACTATATTCTTTTAAAAATTCATGTAGTGTTTATAAAATTTCATTTTCATAAGATAAAAAAAGGATACTACAATTTTTTTTTTGTTTTAGAAAGGCAGTGTTTCACCGAATTGGGTTTAAAACCACTGCCCTAGAACAACAACAAAGCCTAACAAAATTTTCATACCTGAAAAAATGAAAAAACAAACATGCAGTTAAAAAATAAAGTATCTGCTTCTGGCCGGGGTAGCTCAATTGGTTAGAGAATCATCCCAATATGCTGAGGTTACAGGTTCAATTCTGGGTCAGTGCACATACAATAAATAACAAATGAATGTATAAATAAGTAGAAACACATATTAATGTTTCTCTCTCTCTATGTCTCCCTCCTCCCTCTCTAAAATCAATACATAAAAATTAAAAAATAAAAAAGTATGTGCTTTGTAAGCAACATTTCTTGATATACTCAATGCACATGGAACTAACTATCAAGAAGGAAAAAGGGCACTGGTTGGGTGGCTCAGATGGTTGGAGCATCATCCGTATGCCAAAAGGCTGTAGGTTCGATTCCCAGTCAGGGCACGTACAGAAGGCAATTGATTGCTGTTTTTCTCTCACATCAATGTTTCTCTCCCTCTCTCTCAAGTCAATAAACATATTCTCAGGTGGGGATTAAAAAAAAGAGGGGAAAAAAGGTAAAATAATTGTCCTGCGAAGTTTACATTAAGCATAAAAGCAGCACAAAATCAAAGAGACAATACTGTGTAGAACAAATTTATGAGATAAACCACATATACATAGAAGATGGAGTCTGTCAGTCTTTACATCTGAGGAGACCAAAATTCCAATGAAATTTTTCAATGGAATAAAGGTTGGCTTATTGTAGGAGTTTTACCACAGCTGATGAACGTCAATTTCTTCCTCTATAATATTTTTAAGAAGGGAGGTGACTAAATAGTTATTATAATATGGGAAATGCATTCCCATGGCTTAAAAAAAACACATAATAAGTGTGCCAGGTTCGATTCCCAACCAGGGTACATGCCTGGGTTGCAGGTCATAACCCCCAGCAACCGCACATTGATGTTTCTCTCTCTGTCTATCTCCCTCCCTTCCCCTCTAAAAATAAACAAATAAAATCTTTAAAAAAAAGTAAAATCTTAAAAAAATTAAAAAAAAAACACATAATAAAATGGTATTTAAAAAATCTTTCTTTCCTCTGGCCCTCATTTCTGCAGACATATCCCATATGCACAGTTTACAGGAAGGCTCTATGACTACATAGTATATGTGGATAATCATTCATAAACCAAATTTGCCACAATTAAGATCATGCTAAATATACTTTTCTGTAATTTGCAGTTTACATTATGTAGACAGAACAGACCTAGCTCATCACTTTTAAATCTTTTTTTTTTAAAGATTTTATTTATTTATTTATTTTTAAAGAAAGGGGAAGGGGAGGAGGAGAGAAACATCAATGTGTGGTTGCCTCTCATGCGCCCTCTACTGAGGACCTGGCCCACAACGCAGGCATGTGCCCTGACTGGGAATCTAACCCAGTGACCCTTCCATTAGCAAGCCAGCACTAAGTCCACTGAGCCACACCAGCCAGGGATAGCCCATCCTCTTTAAAGGCAGGATAATATTCCAAAGTATGGATAAACATCTAAGCTATCAGCCTACTACTGATTCAGATATGTAACTAAAGTTTGGCAAACACTCACCATGTGCCAAGCTGTGAATAAAGCAATGAACAAAACTGAAAAATATTCTTGCTTCATAAAATTTACTTTCTAGGAGTACAGACAGAAACAAATAGCTAAAATATATGGCTTATCACAGGGAGATAAATGCTAAAGAGAAAAAATTGAAGAGAGGAACATTGCAAATGCTGTAACAGAGGGCTGCTATTAAGATAGGGTGAACAATAAAGCCAGAGTGTGGAGTAAATATTTGGTTAGAAGTCAGAAAGAGAACAGGAAGTCCAGCAATTTATCAAGGGGAATAATGTTCCAGACAGAGAAACCAGCAAGTACAAAGGCCAGAAACAGGAGCATGCTTAATATGTTCTAACAACAAGAAGGCCAACATGATTACATAAAAGAGAACAAGGGGATAAGTGATAACATGTAAGGTAAGAGGTGTAGTAATGGGATAAATGTAAAGCCTTGTAAGCCATCATAAGGCTCTGGATTGTGCTCTGTAAATGTCATATTATCCATCTTCTGTCTGTAAAAGGGGAGAAAGAATGGGAGTAAGGAAACAGCACAGGATGCTACTAAAATACAAAAAAAGGATGATAATACACTGGACCAGAATAAAACTGGGTATTTTTAAAGTAAATCTGAAAAGATTTATAAATGAAATTTCATTGTCATATATAAGAAAGAGAAAAACAAAAACAATCACCTGAAGGTTTCTTTGTCTAAGACTGGGAAGAGGTTGGTGCCATTCAATAAGACTGGGAAGACTGCAGAAGGAACGGATCTAAACATCCAAGAGAACATCAGTTCTCTTCTACATAGCACACTACTTTTTTTTCCCTAACCTAAACACCTTCACCCATTTCTTTCACCCCAAACCCTGCCTCTGGCAACTACCAATCTATTCTATTTATGAGATTGGTATGTTTTTTTAAATTTCATATATAAGAGATCATCTGGTATTTGTCTTTCAGTCTGACTTATTTCATTTAATGTAACACCCTCACGGTGTGTGTGTTACCATTGCTTTACCGATTCATTCATCAATGACACTTAGATTATCTCTATATCTTGACTACTGTAAATAATGCTGCAATAAACACACAGGTACATATACCTTTTCAAGTTACTATTTTCAGTTTCCTCAGATAAACACTCAGGATTGGAACTGCTGGATCATATGGTAGTTCTACTTTTAATTTTTTGAGGAACCTCTATACTGCTTTCCATAGTAGTTACACCAAATTACATTCTCACCAACAGTGCACAAGGGTTGCCCTTTTCTCCATATCCTCACTAACACTTCTTATTTCACGTCTTTTTATAACAGTCACTCTAAAAGGTGTGAAATAGTATTTTATTTGCAATTTTGATTTGCATTTCCTGAATGATTAATGATATTGAGTATATTTTCATATACCTGTTGGCCATTGGTGTGTCGTCTTTGAAAAAATATCTATCAGATCTTCTGCTCATTTACATATTTTTTATCCTCAACTAAGGACATGGTCATGATTTTAGAGAGGGGAAAGAAGGGAGAGACAGGTAGAGAAACATCAATGTGAGAGAGAAACATCTATCAACTCTCACCCATACGCACCCTGACTGGGGACCAAACCTGCGACTGAGGTATGTGCCCTGGCCAGAGTTTGAATCCACAACCCTTCAATCTATGGGTCAAGATCCAACCAACTGAGCCACACCAGCCAGGGCTCCCTGTGTTTTCTTATAGGAGTCTCTGGTATCAGGACTTAGGTTCAAGTCTTTCATCCATTTTCAGTTCATTTTTGTCTGTGGTACAAGATGGTGGTCAGGCTTCATTCTTTTGCAGGTTGCTGTCAGTTTACCAAAATCATTTATTGACAAGATTGTTCTTTTTTTTTTTTAAGACTTTATTTATTTATTCTTAGAGAGAAGAGAAGGGAGGGACAGAGAGAAGCATCATTGTGTGGTTGCCTCTTGCGCGCCCCCCTCTGGGGACCTGACCCGCATCCCTGGCATGTGCCCTGACTGGGAATCAAACCTGAGACTCTTTGGTTCTCAAGCTGGCACTCAATCCACTGAGCCACACCAGCCAGGGCATAAGACTGTTCTTATTCCATGGTATATGCTTGGTTCATTGTCATAAATTGACTGACCATGTATGCATGGGTTTATTTCTGGATTCTCTATTCTGTTTAATTTTATCTATGTGTCTGTTTTATGTTAATACCATAATGTTTTAATTACCACAGATCTGTAATATAGTTAGAAACCAGGGAGCATGATACCTCGAGCTTTGTCCTTCTTATTCAACACTGCTTTGGCTATTCAGGGTCTTCTGTGTTTCCATACAAATTTTGGGATTATTTTTTATATTTCTGTCAAAAATACCACTCGAATTTTGTTAAGTACTGCAATGAATCTTTAGACTGCTTTGGGTACTATGGACATTTTAATAATATTGATTCTTCCAATCCATGAGCATAGAATATCTTTCCTTTTGTGTTTTCTTCAATTTCATTCATTAATTTTTTTTTAGTTTTCAATACACAGGTCCTATATCTCCTTGGTTAAATTTATCCCTAGGTATTTTATTCTTTTTGAAGTTATTGTAAATAGGATTTTCTTTTGAAAGATTTTATTTATTTTTAGAGAGAGGGAAAGAGAGGGGAGAAAAAGAGGGAGAGAAACATTGTGGATAGAAACATCAATTGGTTGCCTCTTGCACACACCCTGACCAGGCACCAAACCTACAACCAAGCATGTGCCATGACTGGGAACTGAACCAGTGACCCATTTCTTTGTGGGAAGATGCCCGACCAATTGAGCCATACCAGTCTAGATGTAAACGTGATTTTCTCAATTTCTCTTTTTGATAGTTCATTATTAGTGCAAAGAAATACAACACAGTACCAATGGTATATTTCACAGATATAGAACAAAAACTTCAAAACTTCATCTGGAACCATAAATAACCCTGAATAGCTGCAGCAATTTTGAGAAAGAAGAGCAAAGTAGGAGAGATCACAATACCTGATATCAAACTATATTACAAGGCCATTGTAATCAAAACAGCCTGGTACTGGCATAAGAACAGACACATAGACCAATGGAACAGAACAGAGAGCCCAGAAATAAACCAAAGTCTCTACAGTCAATTAATATTTGACAAAGGGGGCAGCAGCATAAAATAAGGTAAAAATAGCCTCTTCAACAAATGGTGTTGGGAGAGCTAGACCACTACATGCAAAAAAATAAAACTCGAACACCAACTTACACCACACACAAAAGTAAGTTCAAGGTGGATAAAAGATTTCAATATAAACCGTGACACCATTAAAGTCCTAGAGGAGAACACAGGCAGGAAAATCTCAGATATTTCATGCAGCAATATTTTCAATGATATGTCCCCTAGAGCAAGGGACATAAAGGAAAGAATAAACAAATGGGACCTCATCAAAATAAAAAGCTTCTGCACAGCTAAAGAAAACAGCATTAAAATGAAAAGAAAACCAACTGTATGGGAAAACATATTTGCCAATGATACCTCAGACGAGGGTTTGATCTTCAAAATATATAAAGAACTCACACGACTCCACTCTAAGACGACAAGCAACCCAATTAAAAAATGGGCAGAGGACTTGAACAGACACTTCTCCAAGGAGGACATAGAGAGGGTTCAGAGACATATGAAAAGATGCTCAATACTGCTGAGAGATCTGCATCTCATATCAGAGAGATGCAAATTAAAACCATAATGAGATACCACCTCATACCAGTCAGAATGGCCATCATAAGCAAAGCAACAAACAAATGTTGGAGAGGTTGTGGAGAAAAGGGAACCCTAATACAGTGTTGGCGAGATTGCAGACTGGCGCAACCACTATGGAAAACAGTATGGAATTTCTTCAACTAAAAATGGAACTGCCTTTTGACTCAGCAATTCCACTGCTAGGATTATATCCCAAGAACCCTGAAACACCAATCCAAAAGAACCTATGCACCCTAATATTCCTAGCAGCACAATTTATAATAGCCAAGTGCTGGAAGCAACCTAAGTGCCCATCAGCAAATGAGTGGATCAAAAAACTGTGGTGTATTTACACAATGGAATTCTATGCAGCAGAAAGAAAGAAGGGGCTTATACCCTTTGCAACAGCATGGATGGAACTGGAAAGCATTATGCTAAGTGAAATAAGCCAGGTGATGAAAGACAAATACCATGTGATCTCACCTTTAACAGGAACCCAATCAACAAAACAAACAAGCAAGCAAAATATAATCAAAGACACTGAAATTGAGAACAGGCTGACAGTGACCAGAGGGGTGAGGGGAGGGGATTAGAGGGGAAAAGGATGAAGGGTTTCCAGGAACAATTGCAAAGGACCCATGGACAATAACAAGAGGGGGTGGAGACAGGGGAGGGAGGTGGGGATGGCTGGAGTGGTGGGGGGGGCAGGGCAGAAAACTGTACTTGAACAACAATTAAAAAAATGTTAAAAATAAAGAAATAAAATGTAGATGACCTACCATTAAAAAAAGAAACACAACAGACTTTTCTGTATTGATTTTGTATCCTACAATATACTAAATTTGTTTATTAGTTCTAACATTTTTTTATGGCATCTGTCTTTAAGGTTTTTCATATATAATATGTCATATGCAAATAGTGACAATTTTGACAATTTAATTTCTTCTTTTGCAATTTGAATACTGTTTATTCCCTTTTCTTGCCTAAATGTTCTGGCTAGGACTTCTAATAATATGTCGAATAAAAGTGGTGAGAGTGGACACCCTTGTTCCTGATACTAGGAAAAAAGCTTTCAGCTTTTTACCATTGAGTATGCTATCACCCGTGGGCCTGTCATATATGGCTTTTATTATGTTGAAGTATGTTCCCTCTATAGCCACTCTGTTGAGCTTTTTCATAAATGCTATTGAAGTCTATCAAATGCTTTACCTGTACGTACTTGAGATGATCATTTTTTTAACCTTTATTTTGCTAATTCAGTGTATCGCACTGACTGATTTGCGGATGTTAAACCATCAATGCATCTCTGAAATAAATCTTACCTGATTGTGGTAATGACCCTTTCAATGTAGTGTCGAATTTGGCTTCCTAACATTCAGCCGAGAATATTTTAAAGCTGTTATCTAAGAGCGTAATTCAATCACTCTGAGTAAAGGTGCTGAGTTCCTCCCTTTAAGGCCACTGACAAGTCTTGGCACATCCTTGACTACCAGGAGTTACTTAAAATATAATAGTCTGCTTGAACAAGCAGAAAGGTTTCAGTGACAATATAGAGTTAAGACAGAGTTAAACGACAAGTTTCATCTCCTATACAAGGCCATTACTTCAATACTGAAAGAAGTGGCTGTTTCATGTACTATATAGAAACAAATATGGAGAAAGAAAGTCAAGTAAAATAAAAAAATAAATATATTGCTGATGATAGAACAAACTAAAACTATATGAAAAAATCTTTATGGCATGGACAAAAATAAATTAGTTGATAAATGAGTTCAAAGTAATGGTCATAAAGTTGCTTGCTGAACTGGGAAGAAGAATGAATAAACCAGTGAGAGCTTCAAAAAAGAAATGGAAAGTGTAAGAATGTACAAAATATAAGTCACAGGCCTAAAGAAAATTACATCACAAGGCTTCAATAGCAGACTAGATAAATCAGAACACAGGATCAGTGAACTCAATGACAGAGTAGTAGAGCTAACCCAATCAGAGCCAAAAAAGGAAAAAAGAAGGAAAAACAGTGAAGATAACTTAATTAACTTGTGTGACAACATCAAATGAATTAACACCCTATTATAGGGCCTCCAGAAAGAGAACAGGGAGAGAAAAGGGCAAAAATCTTACTTGAGGAAATAGTAGGAGAAAACTTCCCTAATTGAAGAAAAGAAACACATCAGATCCAAGAAACTCAGAAAGTTCTAAATTAAGGTAAACCCTCATAAAATCATAGCAAGATACATAGTTAAAGTGTTAAAGACAAGGAGAGAATATTAAAAGCAGCCAAAGAAAAACAACTTGCTACATACATGGAACTCCCATGAGCAGAACTTTTGCAGGCCAGAAGGGAGTGTGCAATACATTCAAATTGCTAAAGAAGGTATCTTCCAATTACTACTCTACATGGAAAAGTTATTAGTCAGAATTGAAGAAGAGATCATGGGTTTTCCAGACAAAACAAAGCTAAAGGAGTTCAAACCACCTTCCGAGAAATGTTAAAGAGATTTAATTAAGCCGAAAAGAAAGGATTCTAAGTAGTAATAAGAAAACATTTAATATATGAAAGAACAAATCTCACTGGAAAGGTAAAAGAAAAGACAGTGGATTAAAAGGTGAAAGTAAAGATATATTAATCACCTATAATGGTAGTATGAAGGTTAAAAGACCAAAGTAGTAAAAATAACTATGGTTATAACCATTAAGAAATATACAAGATAAAAAGATCTAAAATGTGAACAACATAAGACATCATAGGAGAAGTAAAATGCTGAGCTTTAGAATAAGATCAAACTTAAGTTGCTGTAAACCTAAAATAAACCATTACAGTTATAAGCTATTATATGTAACTTTCATGATAACCACAAAGCAAAAAACCCACCGTTAATAGACAAAAGATGAAAAGAATATATCATTAATGAAAGTCATCAAACCACAAAGGAAGAGCACAAGAGAAGAAACAGAGAGGAGTTACAAAAACAGCTAGAAAACAATTAGCAAAATGGCAATATGTACATACCCATCAATAATTGCTTTAAATGTAAATGAAATAAATGCTCTAATCAAAAGACATACAATGGCTGAATGGATAAAAAACAAAACCCACCTATATGCTGCCTACAAAAGAATCACTTTTAATGGATACACAGACAGACTGAAAGAAAAGGGATGGAAAAAGATATTCCATGCAAACGGGGAATTGAAAAAAGCTAGAGTATGCATACCTGTAGCAGACAAAACAGACTTTTAAAGAAAAAAACTGTAATAAGAGACAAAGATGGCCAAGGCTAGCACAAATAGCAGCCATCTCAGATTGCTTTACAACCCAGGCAGGGTGGCCCTGGGCAAAACAAAGATGGGGGCTGACCTAGGCCTGTACCACACAGGAAACTCCAGAGCTTGCACAACCAGCAGACAACTACAGTCCACATCAGAGCACCACCACCCTGCCCCTACAGAGCTGATCTTACATGGAGGGCAGAGGTTGCTGGTCTTTGGTCATAGACAGTCTTTGCAGCTGACTGGCCTGGGTAAATCCCTTCCACTGACCTGCCAACAGCAATCAAGGCTCAACTACAACAGGATGGTGTACTCAGCCCAAACAGAGGGTACATCTTGAGTACAAAGCATGGGTGATAGGGGAGCCTGTGCCATTGGACCCTACAGGATACTTACTACATTAAGCCGCAAGACACGGTGTCATAGCAGCTCTATCTAATCAATAGAAACAAATACAGAGAGGCTGCATCTATCAAATGCAGAGTTCAAAACACTGTTTATAAGTATGATCAAGGAACGTAGTGAGAACCTCAGCAGCATAAAAAAGAGCCAGTCAGAAATGAAGGGTATACTAATTGAAATAAGGAACAATTTACCAGGAAACAACAGTATAGTGGATGAAGCCAAGAATCAAATAATATGGAAGCAAAAATTGAAATTGGAAATCTATGTGACAAAATAGTGAAAGAAAACTTCCCTAATTTGGAGAAGGAAATAGATATGCAAGTCTAGGAAGCACAGAGAGTCCCAATTATGATGGATGCAAAAAGACCCACTCCAAGACACATCATTAGTAAAAACCCAAAGGTTAAAAATAAAGAGAGACTCTTCAAAGTAAGAGAAAAGAAGTTAGTTACCAGAAGGTTGCCAGATGGGAGGAGGGAGGAGGAGAACAGGTGAAGAGGTGAGGGGATTAAGAAGTACACATAAGTGGTACAGAACAACCATGAGATGTAAAGTACAGTATAGGAAATTGAGTAGCCGAAGAACTTATATGCATGACCCATGGACATGAACAACAGAATGGGGATTGCCTGAGACAGGGTAGGGGACACTTGGGGAGGGGAGGCAAAGGGAGAAAAATCTAAACAACTGTAATAGCATAATCAATGAAATATAATTTTTAAAAAAGAGACAAACATGGGCATTACACAGTGATAAAGTGGTTCATTCAACAACAGCATATAAAATCTGTAAATTTATGTATCCTACATGGGGAGCACCTAAATATATAAAGCAAATATTAATAGACCCAAAGAGAGAAATAGCAATGCAATAGCAGGAAACTTTAATATCCCGCTTACATCAATGGAGAGATCATTCAGACCAAAAAAAAAAAAAAATCAACAAGGAAATATCAGCTTTAAGTGGCACTTTAGACTAGCAGGCCTTAACAGATACACACAAAACATCCCATCCAAAAGCAACAGAATACACATTCTTCTCAATGAACATGGAATATTTTCCAGGCCACTAAACAAGTCTTAATAAATTTAAGAGGATTAAAATAATATCAAGCATCTTTTCCACATACAGTAATATGAAACTAGAAATTAATTATACAAAGAAAAATGAAAACTTCACAAGTGTGTGGAGGTTAAACAACATGCTACTGAACAACCAACAGGTCAAAAAGAAAACAAGAAAATCAGAAAATACCGACACAAATGAAAATGGAAATAAATACAACATAACAAAATTTGCAGGACACAGCAAAAGCAATTTTAAGAGAGAAGTTCATAGCAATAAATACCTATCTCAGAAACACAAAAAGTGTTAACTTTCTACCTCCGGAATTAGAAAAAGGACAAAGCCCAAAGTGAATAGAAAGAAGTAAAAAACAAAGTTTAGAGAAGAAATAAATGAAACCAAAACCAAAAAGATGATAGAAAAGACCAATAAAATTCAGAAGTGGTTCTCTGAAAAGATAAACTAAGTTGACAAACCAAGAAATAAAAATAAACTTACCAAGAAAAACAGACAGGACTCAAATAAAGAAAATGGAAAGAGTTATTAAAACTGATACCACAGAAATACAAAGGATCATGTGGGACTACTATGAACAATTACACAACAAAAAAAGAGGCAACCAAGAAGAAATGGATAAATTCCTAGAAACATACAACCTATTAAGACTGAGTAATAAAGAAATAGAGAAGCTGAATGACTGATTACTGCTTTTTTTTATCCTCACCCAAGGAAATTTTTTCATTGCTTTCAGAGAGAGAGTAGTGGGGGGAGGGTGACAGGGGTAGAGAGAGGAAGAAGGGAAGAGAGGAGGAGGGGAAAGAGAGAGAGGGAGGGAGAGGGAGGGAGGCAGAGAGAGAGAGAGAGAAACATTGAGGAAAGAGAGAAACACTGACTGATTGCCTTTCATTTGAGCCCTGACTGGGGATCAAACCCACAACCTAGGTGTGTGCTCTGTCTTGGAATGAACCTACAACCTTTCAGTGTATGGGACAATGCTCCAACCAACTGAGCCACACCTGCCAGGACATCAGGGTTCTTTTTTGTTTTGGTTTTGTTTTTTGTAGCAAGAGAGGAAGTGAGAGAGAAAAACAATGATGTGAGAGAGAAGCATCAACCAGTTGCCTCCCACATAGGCTGGGACCATGGATCAGTGCCCAGACTGGGGGTTGCAAGCTCCCAGACCCAGAATCAACCTGCAACTTGGGTAGGTGACCTGACTTAGAATTAAACCAACAACTTTTCAGTTACTGGACAACACTCCAACCAACTGAGTCACACCAGCCAAGGCCAGGGCATTAGTTTTGAATCAATAGTTACAAACCTCCCAATTGCCCTGACCAGTGGGGCTCAGCTGGACATCGACCTACAAAGAGAAGGGTTACCAGTTAGATTCCTGGTCATGGGCAACCTGAACCCACAACCTGGTTGTGGGTTCAGTCCCCAGTCAGGGAGCGTATGGGAGGCAACCAATCTATGCTTCTCTCTCACATCAATATTTCTCTCCTCCTCTTTCTCTCTCCCTTCCCCACTCACTAAAAATAAATAAAATCTTAGAAAACTCCCAACAAACAGAAATTCAAGAGCAGAGAGATTCACTGATGAATTCTACCAAGCATTTGAAAAATTAATACCAATCCTTCTCAGACTCTCAAAAACCAAAGGGAAGGGAACTCTTCCAAACTAATATTATGAGGTCAGCATTGCCCCGATACCAAAACCAGACAAGAACACAAGAAAAGAAATTTACAGGCTGTGATCCCCCTTAATGTTCGAACACAGATGCATACAACACAGATGCATACAACATTACTTCTATGATTTTTTTTAATTCTAGGATTTTCAGAGATCTGTACACTAGAACAAGCAAGGTTTTACCAAAGAAGCAAACAGAATTTATTAAATCCTAAATGGATCTGAATGTTGTAGAAATGTTTAGGGAAACTAATTTTGCACTTTGCAGGTAAAATGTCAAGTTTGGTCACAGCTCCAACAAACATTTTGCTACTACTTAGTTTAATGTAACTACACTGTATATACAGATTATTTTACATACCAGCCACTGTTGTCCGTAAACAAATACATGATTTTTGGCAATGTCAACTCTATCCCATGCCAATGTAAGGATGAGCTGGTCAAATGCAGATGCATTCGTACCTAGTCAAATAAACAGTTCATAGGTTCAATTAATTTATCTCTATTAAAATATGAACACTCACAAATTCTCCCCACTCCTTTTTAACTAACTTACAAGCTGTCACTGTTCAGAGATAGCCTGTCTCAGGGAGATAAGTTTACCCCAAGAGTTGAGGACTTTCATTTCCCAACTCTATATAGAAAAGACACAGCCTTATTCACTACAAGTAATTCATAATGTAGAACAAAAAGAAAACAAGATGACTTGTTTCTATCATAGAGAAACTACTGACATGAAAAATATCCTTACAGGTGCTTTTCTGTGCATATATAGTAGGTTGACCAAAAAGTTCATTTAGTTTTTTTTGTACAGTAGCTCTAACAGTGCTTAGTTGTTTTTAACTTCAGTCAAAACAATTTTGTTAGGTTGTATTGTGACAGCTGTCAGATCAATATGCACTTAAAAAAACTGATCAAAATTGGTAAATTTTTTGCAAATTTTGGAAAAATTGGAAAAAATATATAACATTTTTGGTATATTATGCCTTATTATTTCAAAAAAAGTAAAAATGCAACTGAAATGCAAAAAAAAAGATTTGTGCAGTGAACAGAGAAGGTGCTATGACTGATTGTGTCAAAAGTGGTTTTGTGAAATTTCTTGGTATTATTGACATTTTGGCCAAATAATTCTTTGCTGTGGGGCTGTCTTATGCACTGGAAGATGTTTAGCACACCTCTGGTCTCTACCCACTAGAAGCCAATAGAAGGAGATAGCTGACATACTCAAAATATCCAAGTCAATCAAGTTATTGGTAAAAATGAAAAATGTTAATTTTTTATGGAAAAAACTAAAAGGACTTTTTTGCCAACCTGATAAATTCATATAAATACTTTTAATTATTTATACAAAAGTGGATCATAACTACATAAACTATTCAGCAGCCTACTTTATGTATCTTAATTTCATACCTTCATTTTCTATGACTTGTGAACGTCTGAGTTATTTTGAAATTTTTGGTGAATATATTTTTGGGCACATGTTTGATTATTTATACAGTATGATTTTGTAGAAGCCAAATTGGTAGGTTGAAGGACATTTTAAAGCTTTTGATATACTGCCAAAATATATTCCAGAAAGGTTGTAACACCTATCAGAGGTATAAGAATACCCAGTAAAAGGATAAAAAGCTTCTTTTTTCTTTAACTTTATTGTTATTGTTGACACTATTACAGATGTCCCCACTTGCTCCTCCTTTGCCTACCTCCACGTAACCCCACCCCACTGCCCTCTGGCCATCACCCCACGGTTGTCTGTGTCTTTGGGTTATGAATACACATCTATGGCTAATACCTTGTCTTCTTTCACCCCACATTCCCTGCTCCCTCCTCCCTGACAGCTGTTCCACGTATCCTTGCCTGTTTCTGTTTTGTTTGTCAGTTTTTGTTCATTCGATTCCACATATAAATGATATCCTATAGTATTTGTCTTTTCTCTGACTGGGTTACTTCACTTATAACACTGATCATCTTTCCACATTTCCCCCAAGCATTTGTAATATTCTGCTCCTATCTTTTACATAAATTCTGGCCCACTTTCCCATGAGGTAATCATTCTTTTATTATTATTAATTTGTAACAGTTTACTGTGATCCCTCCATATTCCTGGTTCCTTAATTTCCTCATCTATAAAATGAGGAAAATAATAGGAAATCTTTCACTTTAGGCTATTGTAAAGATAAAGTGAGATAAATACTCTCAACCACTAAAGCACACTAGCTAGCACACAGAAAGTACATGGAAAATATATTAGGTGCTCTCTTTTTACTTTTATGCAGTCGCACTTATTGATCTTTCTGTGAATGGTTTCTGGGTTTCCTATTACTATGGTCTTTTACCCTCAAGATGATGTATATGTTTTATTTTAGTATTTCTTAAATGTTTAATGTATTGGCAATTTATTGTGGCCTAATAATTGGGAAACTCTTGTGAATGACAATAAAACAACAGTGCTCTCTAGCTCTGCTCCTGCCAACTCACTGCACACTTGAACTTTCAGGCACCCAGATGGGACACCATTTTAGTTTCTAATTTTTGAAAATATTTTTCACTGTAACACTGTTTATTTTATCACTTAGATATTTTTGGCAAGATATTGACAGGAAAGCAGTTCAATGTGTATAAGCATTAACTCTTTAGTCCTGAGTATCTTTGGTTTTCTTTCCAAATTTTTCTTCAGAATGAAAATAGCATGTTCAAGAACACTATCAAATTTCTATCAACTAATATACATAATACCTTTATTTTTAGCCAATTAAAAATGAGACATTCTTAAAAAAAAATGAGACATTCTTAACAGAAAAATTAAATGGGTCTGGTCGCATAAATACTTTAAAATAATTCTTTAATATAACTTTAAAATAATTTTACAAGATAAAAATGAAAGCTAACTAATAGTCAAGGGAAGCTAACTAATTGTCAAAGAAAGCTAACATGTGCCTTTCACAAAAAGAAATTACTGAAAAATTCAGTTCCCAAACACTTTGCTAAAATAAAAAGTCCAATCTTATAGAAATAGGATATAAATGAAAGACATTACAAATAAAAACCAATAATTAAATCTTACCTTTGAGCAGTGCAGTAAGTATCGCTACATCTATATCTTGATGTTCATCTGATCCAATGTGGAAAACAGTGATCTATGTAAAGATTAATTTATATTATTATGTCTACATTTTAAATTTCTTTGAAGATTTTATTTATTTATTTTTAGAGAAAGGGGAAGGGAAGCAGAAAGAGAAGGAGAAAAACACTTATCAGTTGCCTCTTGCACACCCCCAACCAGGACCTGGCCCGCAACCTGGGCATGTGCCTTGACTAGAATTCAACTGGTGACTTTTCATTTTGTGACATGACGCCCAACCAACTGAGCCACACCTGTCAGGCCTATCTTTACCTTTTAAAAGCTAAGGCATAAGACACATACAACAAAAAGTGATTTCAAACTACATGGGAAATAAAATGGGAGAGGGAATGGTGTTTTTTGGATAGAAATAAGGAACCAAAAACATGAAATTAAAACTTTGTATCATTTACCAAATAAAATGGCAAGTACAATAAAAATGCTTGGTTTCACATTACATTCATTTTTTAACCTATCTTATGTCTTCACTAGAATAAGCAACTTAGGGACTGGGAAACTTATCTGAGAAAATTCTGCTGTTCCTTCTACAGAGTGAACACTTAATTCAAATAATTGTGCGTCTTTGGTGAGCAATATTTTTTTAACTGAAAATTTATTGAACTTACTTGAAATATAACACCATTTCAGAGGTTTTTATGTAATAACCTTTATAAAGTAAAAGACTATTTTAATAACCCCAATACAAATTTTTCAACTAACGTCATTTCCAAGTGTACAGAAATAAAATACATAAAACAGCAAATCATCCACTACTTATAGAGTTGATAAAAGATTTTCTCTGCAAACTTAAGCCCATTTTTTAGATGACTAAAATTCAACAGCACTAATTTTTAATTTGAGCACTCAGAGTAAAATAGTTTGCTTTTTGGTTTCTAAATATACTTTAGAGAAGCTAATAATGTTTTAGCAGACTTCCTTATCCCTAGACATAATCTATTGAGGTCTGGTTATGAAACTTTTCCTAAAACTTAAGTGCAAATATATGTCTCGATACCATGAAGAAACTATTATCCTTCTTCGATATCTTTCAACTTAAACAAAACAATAAATGACATCTTTACATGGTTAAAAATGATTTTAAAATCTTAAAATCCAAAATAAAAACAGAAGTTTTCATCAATTTAGAATGTGTGCTGAATTAAAAGGCTTACTCTGCTAAAATCTACTTACAAGCTCCTTTCTTTTCATGCACTCCATCAATGTTTGAAATAAATGAACTGCTTCACTCTGGCCAAAGTTAAATGTTTTTTTGATAGTTGAAATAATATCAGGTTCTGCTGCATCAGGAAGATTCCTAGAATAAGAGGAAACAGAACTTAATTCATTGATTTCAACTTTCATTATATGTAGATCTAATATGAAGTACAGGTGGATTGACGTAGTAAGACCTTTAAAGCTACTGTGTTAATATTAAACACTTGACCTGCATTGAAATTTTCTCCTTCATGAGGCTCTCACTATAAGCCATAAAGGGGAGAATGAAATGGAGTTATTTTTCTCTTTGAATTATTCTGAAATTTTTCTCCAAGGCAGGTGTTTCAATATCAGTCAGTACTCATATTTTATAAGATATTATATAAAGATAATTTTAAGATGTTATGGTTTATAAAGCAGTATTTCACCAAGATGTCTTAAACATGAGAACACGCACATTTTTATTTCTTTTTCTCAATAGGTATTATATTTATATGGCTCAAAAATGATACAAAATACTCTAAAATATAAAAATGGCCCTGGCTGGTGTGGCTAGATTGAGTGCCAGGCTGTGAACCAAAAGGTAGCTGGTTCGATTCCCAGTCAGGGCACATACCTGGGGGTTGCAGGCCAGGTCCCAAGTTGGGGGCATGTGAGAGGCAACTGATCGATGTTATCGCTGGCATATCGTACACGGATGTTTCTCTCCCTCTCTTTCTCCCTCCCTCCCCCTCTCTCTAAAAATAAATAAATAAAATCTTTTAAAAATTATTGTTCAATTATAGTTGTCCCCACTTCCCCCCCATTACTCTCCCATCCTACCCACCTAAATAAAATATATCTTTTAAAGATTCTATTTACTTATTTTTAGAGAGAGGAAAAGGGAGAAAGAGAGGGAAACATCAGTGTGTGGTTGCTTCTTGCACACCCCCTACTGGGAACCTGGCCCACAACCCAGGCATGGGCCCCAAATTGGGAATTGAACCAGTTCAATGTGGTTGCAGGCCAGCATTCAATCCACTAAGCCACACCAGCCAGGGCATAAAATCTTTAAAAAAGTGTGTGTGTGTGTGTGTGTGTGTAATTCATAATTAAAGTCACCTTCCCACTGACTTCCATCTGCCTAGTTTCATCTCAACCACTTTCAAAGAACACTATTAGTTTGTATAACTTTCCAGGATTCCTTTCTATATATACAAATAATTATTCCCTCTTTTTTTCTACATAAAAGGTAGCATAATATGCATGCTACTATGCATTTTCTTTCTTATGTATGTATATTGGTAAGCTTCTAAATTCTAGTACACAGATACCAACCTTACTCAGCTGCAAACTATTCCATTGTGCAGACCATAATTTATTTACCTAGTTGCTTTAATACACATTCTACTTTGCTCCAATCTTTTACTATTACAAACACTGCCATAACAAGTAGCTTTACACATAACATTATTCATATGTATACAAGTACATCTGCAGACAGCATTCTCAAAAATGGAACTACTGGGTCAAGAGATAATGTGCTTCTGTATGTTTGACAGGTCTTACAAAATTGTCCTTTAAGACGACTAATACATTTTACTATATTTTGCCATGTATAATGTGTATCCACATTTTTTAGCCCAAACCTTCAGGGGAAAAAAGCCTTTGTTTAACATTTTAAACTCAATTACTTATTTATTTATATTTATATACTTTTTTTGTATTATAAAGGAATTTTGGAATTTATTTTTGAACATATGATACAAGAAATTTTATGTAACAAATAATTACAAAATACAAGAACAGATACAACATATTTTGTGTACTACCCATGTATAATGCACATCTTTATTTTCCTTCAAAAACTTAGGCAAAAAAATACACATTATACATGGCAAAATACTAACTCATTCCAATAATGTGTCAGACAAGGTATTTCCTGAAGCCTTAACAAGTTATACTGTATTAAAGTTCAAATTTTCATGTTCATAACATACTAAAATGAATCTAATATCCCAAAACACCACACGCCCTTTTACATAAAAGTTATTAAAAATCTGTTGTAATCAAACACTTACCCTCCTTCTTCTGTTTGTTTATGAATATATGCTAGTAAATCTGCAGCTCTGCCTGTCCCCTCACATACAACAACTGGAACGGGAGGACTTTCCTGAAGGTATTCTAAAACTGTGAGGATAACATTTGGCCCACCCTCAAATATAAGTGCCACCACAGGAACACCTTGACCAATTCCTAAAAAAAGTAAAAGTTTAATGAAGAGATTAGACAAAATTAATGACATTATTTTTTACTCAATCAAAACAAAATAAAAAGCCAATATAATTTATCCCAAAACTGTGTTGACTTTATTTTCAACACTCAACATAATAATAGGCTGGCATAAATAAATACTGAATATGTTACTTTTCCACTGACTCAAAGTATGTTCTAAATGACAAAATTAGGAAATCCAATGTATAATTAGGCATACATTAGAATTTATGTATTTATTGAAAAGTAAAATTACTTCGTATATTTCACTAATTAAACTCATGATAAGAAATGTATAACATTAATTTCTTTTAGAGTTTATTTCTTAATTACTGCATCACTGAATTTCTCATATATATGTTTTTATTTATTATTAAGTTGTATCCTTCTGATTTTAAACATATTGAGACATTAATATAGAAATTTATGACAGATTCAGGATTACATAAAAGGAAATGATTAATAAAATCCAAGACCTCTACAAGAGTAACAGAATAAATTTAGTGAAGAATACCAATTTTTGTTTTTAACAATAATCTGCAAAGCAGTTAGAGAATTCAAAAGTAGGTTACTGTAGGATTCTTACACATTCCTAATTTTTAAGAGATGCTATGACTCCATCATAGTCTGAATGCACTGTCCTATAATTTTGAATTTCTATTTCACTTTGCAAAGAGCTCATCTTCTCGATATCCTAGAATTACATAATTTCTTTTTTAAATAAAAATCTAAATGTTAAACCAAAAAGCTGACTCTGGTTGAAAAAGACCAGTATCAAGAATTCCAACTTTTAAGGTAGAACTACCAAAGAGTGATTACCCACTCATGTTATAAACTTTACGCAAGGCGATTCTTACTTTGCAATAAAGCAGTTTTTCCTCTGTTATCTTTTATCTTGAATTTCAAAGCCATACATTAGAATATATCACACATTAAGATTATTTCTGAATTCCTTGGGCTGCAGTGGGATTACAATAGCATCAGAGCTTCCACCAAACTTTCGTGGTTTTGGCCTCAATGTCTGAGTACCCTATTTGGCCTCAGACTTCTTTTCCTAGGTCACCTTATTTCATTTCAGTCATTCTTGGCTGTTTCATATGTTATCTTACTACAGAATATTGGGCTGGCCAAAAATTTCGTTGGGTTTCTTCTGTAGGTTGGCTCTAGTAGCACTTAGTTGTCTTTAACTTCATTCAAAACAATTCTGTTAGATTGTATTGTGATAGCTGTCACATCAGCATTCATTTTAAAAAAGACTTACCAAAACTGATAAATTTTGGTGTAGCCATTTTAATACTGAAGATAGAAGATACACAACAAATTCAGCCTATTATGTTTTATTTCAAGAAAGGTAAAAATGCAACTAAAATGCAAAAAAAAAAGATTCATGCAGTATACAGAGAAGGTGCTGTGACAGATCAAACTTGTTAAAAGTGGTCTGTGAAGTTTTGGGCTGGAGATTTCTCACTGGACAATGTTTCAAGGTCTGATAGAGCAGTTGAAGATGATAGCAATCAAATCAAGACACTAATTGAGAACAATTAACATTATACCACGTGGAAGACAGTCAACATACTCAAAATATCCAAATCAAAGTTACTGGTGAAAATGAAAAATGTGTCTTATTTCACAAAAAAAAATACAGTGTTTGGCCAACCCAATAAAATGAGCAACTTCAAAGACTATTCTGTCTTTTAAGAACGTTGCTGGCTAGTAATAGAGCTCAGAAAATTTCAACAATATGAATTTATAAATTCCCTTACTAGCATGAATTCTTTGCTGATTAATAGTTTTTTCAAGTTCTCTTCTCAGTCTGACTTCTGCCCCATACTTTCCAACAGTGCCATCATCCACCAATATGAAATGGGAATGTAGATTATTCAGAACATTCAATTTGCTCAGAGGGTTCAATAAGGTTTGATAAGGGGCAACCACCTAAACAATATCAAATATAAGAGTTAGTGGGAAGGATTAAGTGTAATAAAATGTAAAATAAAAATGAACTTTAAAATAATCTGTAAAACAAAGTAAGAGGTAAAATTCCATTTACTTATGCCAACAAATAGAAAGTGTCAAAGGATATATCAAAACCACAAGCATTTAAGCAGCTGAAGATTAACCAGTAATTGGTTGAATGATACAATTATATTTTGACTTCCACTGCAGAAAATATACTATTTCATTATCACAGGCAAAGGAAGCAGCAGCAAATAAATAATGTGAAGAAACAATTAGGTTATTGGTGAATAAAGAGCAATACATAAAGGACACTAAATAAAAGCAATCAAATGTCATATTGCTATTTTTCTAGCCATAAGCTGAATCTTTAAGAATAAAATTAGAAATTTAATTGCACTTAAAAGTAATCATTACTATTTAATAATTCCTTTTTCATAGTCTCTGGATAAAGACAATCAATTCATGTCTTTAACCTATTAAAATGAACATTACCATTTGATTAATACTCTTAGTGGCAATAAAATTAATTCTTAATGTCATGAAGTCATTAAAAATTTAAATGACAAAGACTGGCATGATACAGAAAAGATAAAATATTTAAACAAAAAGGCACAGAATAAAATGTACTAACACCACAATGTCAATTATTTATATCTATGAATGTATTTTCAAAAGGATCAGAAGAAGACCTCAGAAAAACATTTTTAAAGGTAATTTGAAAAGTGTGCTATGTTCATAAATATTTTAAGTTGACTCATAAGATCCTTGCTTTAAGTTTGTTTATACATAAGTTCAAATACAAGAAATTTTAAAATCATTCTTACATCTCTTCCAACAAGATCATTTCTGTTTTCAATCACTCCCCATGGAGCTATTCCAATAGTGCAAATCTTTCGAGATGATCTGGAAGCATGTTCTTTGAGGGCATCACCAACATGTTTGGCCACACCTATTCACACAAAATTTAATTCCTTTTATTTGAAAGTCTTCACTATGTTCAGAACAACTGTGTGCTCGATCTGTAACATTACAACTTGTGATGTTTTTCTTTACATATACAAGGTAAAAGGCAACGAGGCCAAAAGACAAACTTAGAAAGAGAACACAGGGACCAAAAAGAAAAAATAACCCACAATGTCAAATCACTACAACTGCATGAAACACATGTAAAACTAACTTTTATCATGTTGTGCTTAGTTCTCTCTTACAATCCTAATGTAAGTAAACTGTAGCTTTTCGTTATTGCTCTACACACCATCTTAAAAAATGACAAGTGTACCTCTGGATTAGAAACAACACACACACATCACATAACTATAAAAGCTGTCCAACTGAACCAAAAACTGAGAGAATAGTAGAAAAGACAATTCAAAAGAGCACATAACTCTTATCACCTGTTATGAACTGAAATTACATCCTCTCCAAAATTCCTATGTTGAAATCCTAACCCCAGTACATGAGAATATAACTGTATTAGGAAATAGGTCCTTTGAAGAGGTGATTACATTAAAATGAGATGTTTAGGGTCAGCCCAAATCCAACCTGACTGCTGTACTTATAGGAAGAAAAACTGACCACAAAAAGAGACACCAGGATGCGCATGCACAGAGGAAAGGCCACAGGCATAGTGAGATGACCATCTAAAAGCCAAGAAGACAGGCCTCAGAATCAACAAAATCTGCTAACATCTTAATCTTGGACCTACAAAACTATCAGAAAATAAATTTCTTTTGTTCAAGCTACCTTAGTCTGGGGTATTTTGTAATGGCAGCCCTAGTAAATGAGTTCATTGCTCAATATGATTTTTATAATGCATTATACATCATTCCTCACCTGAATATGGAAATGGCATCTTAAATAGTCTTCCAATTGCTACTGTGCCTGTTTATAGTCTACTTTCCAAGCATTATCCGAGTTATCTTTGCTCTTATCAACTCTGCTTAGTAACATCCCTTCTCATTTAGAGAAAAAGCCAAAGTGCTTAAAATGGACTACAAGGCCTTATATAAAGATCTGCCCATTGCCCCTGCTATTTACCCCAAGCTAGCCACCATCACATACCCATAATTTTCTGACCTCATCTAGCAATTCTTATTCATTCTATTCTACCTACACTGGACCCTTGTTACTATTCTCTCCAACACAGTAGCTGATTTCTTCTTAAAATGCTCTTCCCCCCTATTATTCCCATCTTGCTCCTTCATTTCCTACCATTCTCTACTCAAGTATCACTTTATCAGTGAAACCCTAACCCACCTCCCCTACCATTTCTCCTCTATATTTCATGTGTCTAACAGACATTTTTAATAAGTTCAACTTAAGTTTTATCTTTTTTTGAATACAGTTTACATTCAATATGTTATTTTGTATTAGTTCCAGATGTAGAACACAGTGGTTAGATAGTCATATTTTCTAAACTGCTCCCCCTGAGATTTCCCCTACTTACCTGGTACCATGCATAGTATTACAGCATTATTGACTGTGCTGTACTTCACTTCCCTGTGACTATTTCGCAACTACCAATCTGTACTTCTCAGTCCCTTCACCTTTTTCACCCAGTCTCTCAGCCCCTCTCCCCTCTGGCAGCCATCAGTCTGTTCTCTGTATCTATGAGTCTGTTTCCTGTTTTATTTGTTCATTTATATTGTTCTTTAGATTCCACATGTAAGTGAAATCATATAGTATTTGTCTTTCTCTGACTGACTTATTTCACTTAGCGTAAAACATGCTGTTGCAAATGGTAAGATTCCATTCTTTTTTTATGGCTGAGTAGTATTTCTTTGTATATACATCTGCTTTATGCACATGTCCACTGATGGGTACTTGGGTTGCTTGCATATCTTGGCTATGGAAAATAACACTGCAGTGAATGGAGGGGTGCACATATTCCTTTGCATCAGTGTTTTGGGTTTCTTTGGATATATATACCTAGAAGTGAAATTGCTGGGTCGTAAGACAGTTGCATTTTTAACTTTTTGAGGGCCATCCACAAGTTTTCCATAGTGGCTGCACCTATCTGCCTTCCCACCAACAGAGCACTGGGGTTCAGTTTTCTCCACATCCTCGTCAGCTCTTGTTGTTTGTGGATTTATTGATGACAGCCACTCTAACGGGTGTGAGGTGGTATCTCATTGTGGTTTTATTTTGCATTTCTCTGATGATTGAGCATCAGTAATCTGATGATTACTGACATTGAGCATCTTTTCATATGTATTGGCCATCTGTATGTCCTCTTGAAGAAGTGTCTGTTCAGGTCCTCTGTCCATGTTTAACTGGATTGTTTAATTTTGGGTGTTGAGTTGTCTGAGTTTCCTATAAATTTTGGATATTAACCCCTTATCGGATATAACATTGCTGAGTATCTTCTCCTATTCAGTGTGTTGTCTTTTTGTTTTGTTGATGGCTTCCTTTGCAGTATAAAAACATTTTAGTTTCTTGTAGCCCCATTTTGTTTATTTTTTCTTTGTTTCCCTTGCCCAAGCAGATATATCAGAAAATAGTATTACTCAGAGAAACTAACATATTATACATTATTTAGTTATCTGTTGTCTGCATCTCCCCTACCAGAATGTAAGCTTGACAAAGGCAGTATTTTGTTTTGTGGAATGATATATTTTTAGTAGCCAGAAGAATGCTAAATAAGGCTCACAATGAGGCTCATACAATAAGGCTAAAAAACCGGTTGTTGGTAATAAATTAGATATTTGCAAGCTAATTTAAGTATTAACTGTTTTACTTAACTGTTTAACAAATTAATTGCCTCCTTTTATATATATTATATATATATTATATATAAATATAATATATAAAAATATAATATAAATAAATAAATATAGGTTATATACATATGTGTGTGTATATATGTATATGTACATATGTATGTCTGTGTGTGTGTGTGTGTGTATGTTATAAGGAAGACTCAGAATGAAAGATTATAGTACATTAAAAATTAATTTTGAAAGCTACTTCTTACTACTGACTGGGCAATTGATTCCTTTCTTGTATCATTTTACCAGTGGCCAGAAAGTGACATGAATAATATTGTACTTTGCTCTATAGTAGGGATCAGCAAACTTTTTTGAAAAGGGCCAAATAGTGTTTTATGCTTTGCAGGACATACAGTCTGTCACTGTAGACTGTATCACCTCTGCTATTATAGCACAAAAGTAGCCATAGATAATACAAAATCAAATGAATATGGCTGTGTTCCAATAAACCTTTATTTACAAAAAAAGGAATAGATTGGATTTGGTCCAGAGACCATAGTTTGCCAACCCCTGCCCTCAAGTATATTATTTTTTAAAAGACTAAATGAAAACCAACTACTTTTATAGCTACCATTTATATCTAGGAGCTATAAATTACTTAACAGAAAAACTGAATATATTTATATTCAATGCTGACTGCTCAAATATCTGGTTCAAATATATAATTAATATTATGAAACATTTACAAACACAAAATAATTGGGATAATCATTATAGTACCTGTGTTTACTCCTCCAGTTAAAATCCAGGCTCCGGTTGTAACTGCAGCTTTAATAAGACCCTTTACAAGCAACTGCTTGATTCGTGGGTGAAGCTCAAATTTCTGCATGCCCCCATGTACAGAGATAACAAGTTTGGGTAATTCCATTTGCCATTCTTTAAGCAAAAGTTGCAGAATAACTTCAGTTTTGGTGTCATATGATAGTCTGACATACTAAAAAATATTTTTAAAAGGACAAAATAATTGAATTATGTACATAGGTTTCATAATACATCATATAACTTTAGCAAACTTTTATTTGAATCAAATTATTATAAAATAGATTTCATAGGTTGCTTTTCATATATTTTCACTTCTAGGAATAAGCAAGAGCAAATGATTTTAAAGTTAGAAAATCATTTTGTAAGATCTAGAACTAGTGGCACTCTAATTTTTAAACTTCAAGATTAAGACGTAACTGTGTTACTCTTGCTGAATATATATATAACTCAATTACTATTCACCCAATTTACAAATTTAATCATAGTATTTACTAGCTTGTTTAACTATGAGTATGCAGTGAATGAGAGGTATTAAGGCTAGCTACAATGATGGGGAAAAAAAGAAAGAAGAACAAAGAAACAAATGGAAGTTTCTACAACTCTTGCTATTAAGAGAAGCATACACTGAATTATCTGTTTGCAAGTTTTGTCAATGATCTAGTCCAATTAGAGTAGAATTGTGACTATGCAATAAAAAACAAAAATATTTTTAATATAAATGATGGTTTCCCTCATTGGAATTAATTGTAGATTTGATCCACAAAGAACTGAAAATAATAGTTTAATTTTACTCAATTATCTTAAGGTGTTCAGATGGATTCATCAGTTTAATTTTTGAAAAATCATTCTACAGAAAAGAAACTATCACATCTATGGAATGACTTCCTCTAGTTTAAAAGATTTTTTAAAAATTTTATTTCTGTTAAGTGCCATCACATATCTTACTTGCTATGACCACTCTAATTCATTCACTTTGTCTAACACACCTATATGATTTAGTTCATGTGAAATCTGAAATATTCAGATGTTGGAAGAAGCATTTTTAATTATCTCTAACAAAGGTTCTGTACAAAACAATATATTGCCCATTCCTTTGCAAAGATCAAACACCAATGAAAAGAAATATCCCAAATTATCAGAATCCTTCAACAGAGGCTCCAGAGTCCCAAGAATGCTCTGCAATAAGATTTGTCCTATACTCTTCCTGTGTTAGTTTAGTTTAATTCATTATTATACTAGGGCGCATACAATAATGTTCAGAAAATAGTATAAATTTAAAACATGTTGTATGTATAGCATACATATATCATGTTACATATAAATTTAAACATATATGTTTTAGATAACACACATACACACAGTCAGGAATCAACAAGGAATTCCACTTGCAGAAATGATGAACTACATTGCTACATTGCTTTGAACTATCTCTACCCCTGGGCACTAGAGAAACTAAAAAATAAATAACATCCTTTTTGAGGTATCAGAGAGCTATCAAGGCAGTGAAAGCTTGTGGAATAAGGAAGGATCCATGAGAATTTGAAAACTTAAAGATAGGAGCACTCTTTTCCCATCAGGACAAGGAGGCAGGCAGAACAACATAAAGAGTAAAATGCTGTTAAATCTAAATTTAAAACAATTATGTCTTGGCGGTTAAAAATACACAAAGAAATAAAATTCATGCCAACAAAAGCATGTAAGCCATAAGGGAAATAAACACAGTTACAAGTACTCTAAAGGTCCTTGCACTGCCAGCAAGTAATAAAAGTACTAGCTTATATATATATAATAGCAAGTTAAAATATACAAAATAGAAAAATAATACATAAATAGCATGCTAATGAGGAAGGAGAAAAATAAAAAATACTTAATCCAGAAGACACAAAAAAAGGAAACAAAGAAAAAGTGATATAGTAGACAAGATTTTTTAAAAATTTGAAAAGAAACCCTTAAAATATAAGGAAAGGTTAAAAGTAAAGGAAACGAAAAAAATTAGGTATACTTACAGATTACTGAAAAGCAAACAAAAATGACAAGTGATAGAAGACATTTTATAATGATAAAAGTTTCAAGTCACCAATATATAACAATTCTGTATTTGTATTCACCTATATAAAGAACTAAAAATGCATAAAGGAATGATCGAGACTGATTTTCTGACATAGCATTATATAAACTGTCAGATAATAAGTATGTATTATTTAGATAATAAGATGAAGTAAAAAATCAAATATGTGACATACCTTAGCTCTGTAGGAATGAGAACCCCCTTGAAAATTTATGACTCCATAAGCATCCGTTGGGCTCTGTTCCGTATGCTTTTCCACAGACCATTCCTCTAATGCCTGATTAAAATGCTCACCCAATTTCACATCCGAGTATTTCATGGCAAGACTTGCAGTAAAACAAGCATGTTGCTTGACCAAGCGACCACAAAAACACCTAATAAAAAACAATAAAATTTTAAGAAGGTTTTCAAAAAATTAGTCAATAAAATACTAAATTAAAATGAATGAACCAATCAACAGTATAAAAATAATCTGACCTGCTGATTTTAGGCTAGCTAAATTAATATCTTCATTAGTAAATTAGTATCTTCATTAATATATTAGTATATGATGGTGCAGCATTCTAAATATAGTGAGCATCTATGAAATGTAGTACAGCCATATAACAGGCTACTATAAGAAATGAACCACTAATAGGCACAATAATAAGGATAAATCTCAACTTCAACATGCTGAATGAAAAGCTGGATGCCACCAAAAAGCACATATTTATATGATTCCATGTATACAAAATTCGAGAAAATGCAAATTAATCTATATACTGACTACAATGGTAGTCTCGGGCCAGAGCAAAGGGTTTTCATTATATCTGTAAGCACTAACTGGACCACTATTTAGGAAGTAGGAACCCACTGGGCAATCTCATTGTTTTGATTAAAAAAAAATCAATCCAACTATGTAGAAGCCAAGGGAGCTAGAGTTTGAGGTGCAGAAAACAAAAAGAAGAGAGATCTAAACAGAAGGAGCTTCAGATATATGCAGAGTATCTCCTTAAGCATCAGCAAGAATAAACTACCCAAGGCTAGACAGCAATTAAGAATTGCTAGACAGCAGTAGGCCAAATAATTCCTAAAGTTCATCAAAGGCAGGCAACAATTTGTGTTCCTGCCAGCCAAAATGAAGAGATCTCCTAAGACAGAAGGCCTCTAATAGGATCCTAAGAAAAGTAATGCCTAATCAGAAAGGCTAAATAAGACCTAGACTACATGTGCCCTGACAAAGATTAAGAGCAAGACATGACAGGACCAAACTAATCCAAGGTAACTTAATTGAATGCTAAAGTAAGTCCAAAACTCCCTAATGAAATACAACAAAATCCAGCACCCAAACATAAAATTCACAGTTTACAACAGCATTCAGAAATTACTGGACATGTGTAAAAGCAGAAGAATACAAGAAAATACCACAAATGAAGACCAAGAAATTGCATAGAGATAAAATTAGAAGAAAACACTAAAACAACTATTATGAATAAGTTCAAACTATTAAGAATATGTTTGGGAAGGTAGAGGAAAACATGAACAAAATGAGGGAAGAACTAGAAAAGTTTATTTTTATTTTTATTTTTTAAAAGTCCCACCAGGACATCTAAAAATAATACAATAGCTGAAATGAAAATGTCATAGGGTGGGATGTATAACATATTAAACACCACAAACAAATAAACAAACAAAAAAAACCAGTAAACTTGAGGACACAGCCATAGAATCTATACAAATTGAAACACTGAAGAGAAAATACTAGGGGAACAAAAGAAATAAGAACATTAGTGACCTGTGGAATCATTTCAAGTAGCTCAGTACACACATAATTCAAGTCCCAGAAAGGAGGGAGTAGAAATAAACATTTGAAAACTATTTAACTAACAAATCTGAGCAGTTCAATAAGAAATAAGCAAAATGAGTTTGACGAAATCACACTAATGCACTGCTAAAACTCAGTGACAGAAAGTCTTAAAAGCAGCCACAGTACAATTGTCACATTATGTACAGAGAAAGTATGTATGACAGCAGATACCTTATTAAAAAATGTGAAAGTCAAAAGGCCACTGTTACATCTTTTAAGTACTAAAAGGAGAAAAACTATCAAATTAGAATCTTATAAAATTTGAACAAAACTATGAGCCAATCTAGTGATTTAATAGAAGTTTGTAGAACACTCTATGCGACAACAAAATAAAATCTCTACTCAAGTGCACAGGAAGTATTCACCAAGATTGGCCATATTCTGAGTCTCAGGAAACTAAAAAAGATAGAAATCATACAAAATACGTTCTTAGACATACTTTGTCTACAATGAACTTGAACAATAAAACAATGAAATTAAACTAGAACCCAATAAAAAACATATTTAGAAAATCCTAAGTATTTAAAAATTAAATGACACATTTTTAATTAACTCACGGATAAAAGAAAGTAACAAAGGAAACTAGAAATTTAGAACAAAATGACAATAAACTAATATCAAAATACACGAGATGCAGAGTATTTAGGGGATAAATGGTAATAAAAATACAACAAAAATTAAAATAAAAATGCAACATGCAATCGTACAGTGTTTTAGAGTAAAAATTTCAGTGTGCAGTTACATATATTTTCCAATATAAAAATACTCTACAAAATAAAAATGTATAGTATATAGTTTAAATTAGAAAAGACCTGCAGGCAATACTAAAGTTCTACCTAAAAACTAAAAAAAGCAAATGAAACACAAAGTAAGCCAACAGAATCAAAGAGAACACAATGAAATAGAAAAGAGAACAATAAAGAAAATCAATTTTTAAAAGAGCTTGCTCATTGAAAAGACCAACATAATTCAACACCCACTGATCATTAATTTTCAGCAAAGGTGAAAAGGAGGGAACTTCCTCAATACAGGTATCACCATACTTATTAAATCTTAGCCATGAATACCAATATACTCTGAGTCTTTTGAGTTCCTCTAGCTAATTACCAAACCTAGGGGTTGTCTTGGAGACTCCTGACAAAAATGGACATAACAGATGAGATAACTGCTTTCTAGCACTGAACAAGAGGAAGCATGGGATTTGATCCTTGAAATGAGGAAAATATATGAGATGATTCTCCACAGTTGTACCAGCCTGGGGCAATTTTCAACCATTATGCATAGAGGTGATGCCCAGGCAGGAAATGGCACTGTCACTGAGCTAAGTAAGGAGGCAGGAATAGAATTCTTAGCTGGTGAAACAGCTGGAATTCCTAATAGTGGACCAGGGAAGAGGGCTATACAGAGAGACACACAAATTTGCATGAGAATTCACCATGGGTTCTTAGCCACGAAGTGAGCTGTATCTACATTAGGGAAGGCTCTGTGACACTTAGCAGAAATCACCTGCTGTGTCTGAGAATGGAGTTATAAAAAGCTAGGAGAAATTGCAGTTTTAGTTCAGAGTGAAAAGGTATTACTGAGCATCTTGTGCACTCATCTAAGACTCTAAGAGGCTATCTATACCTCAAATGTAAGATCTACATCCTAGCACTAAGTTTATAATAAAAATAGAGATGCCCTAACAAATAAAAATCAAGCAAATGGGACCCCCCCCAAAGTCAATAATTTAATTACATTAGAACAAAATTGAACATCCTTTCAAGAAGATGACATAGTCCAGACCCCTAAGTGAATCACCCACAATATTCAAGACACACAATAAAACATTACTAGACAGATGAGAAAAAGAAAATGTGGCTCATAACAGGATCCAAGATGGTAAAATTACACTCACCTCCCCCAGCACCAAAACAGATTTACAACTAAGTTATAGAACAGTCAACCTGAATAACCAATTAAAGACTAGCTGAACACAAGTCTTATAACCAAGAATGTACAGAAGGTCCACATCAAGACTGGAAGGAAGGGCAACATGAAAGGGCTGACCCCAAACCCACACACAGAGGTTAGGTTGAGAATCAGGAGGGATATCTCAAGTTCAAAGGTGCCCCATACCACAAGAGTAAGGGATCTCAACCCCATGCTGGCAGCCCAGAGGAGCAGCAGTGCTTGGAAGAGGTACCTGCATAACATCTGACTATGAAAAGCAGCCAGGATGTGTCCCCAGGGAGAGACCCAGGGAGTTTGCTATAAACCCAGCTGTCCTGTTAAAGGGCCAGTGCACAAAATCTCATTTGTTGCCACACTCACCCTGGGCTCTGGTGGAAGGAAGTGGGCTCAAAGTGAACTGGAGTCATACAGGAAGAGAACGAGTTGTGCCGCTTTGGGAGCATGCTGAAGGGACAGCTGCTAAGGTCCTTGTGCTGAGTCCCTCTCCCACACTACCCAAAGATGCCTCCATTCCTGGGTTGAGCACTCCCCTCCACACGGCATCAGTCTTGGGGAATGCACTAGCCCACCCTCCCAACTCCCTGTGGTGGTGCCATGCAAAGCTCACGCCCTGTAGAGGAGCCTGTTGGCCGCAAACAACCTCAGCTTGTGGTACTGTGGTGCACACTTTCTTGGAGGACCCTTGAGGAGGTCCAGGTAGACATGGGGGTGGCAGAGATAGAGAGAGAGACTGAGTTATGTAGCTCTAGGGCAAGGGCCAATTTTCCCTCATAAGTCCAACTGATACCACCATTCCTGTGCAGAGACTTCCCTCCACATGGCCAAATATTAGTCTGGTTAGCCTGATGAACTCTACTGCTCTCACCCTGACAACTCCCTGAGATCCCACCACAAAGGTCTACATGCCCCAAGCAGGTGGCAGCTGTCTTTGGTGTACACTGTGACTTTTAAGGGTACTAAACAGTAATGGAAAATAAGAAGGTAGACAGGAGGGGAGGGAGGGAGGGAGGGAAGAAATTAAATACAGACTTGCTTAGTGACCTCAGATCCAGTCTATAGCTTAAGTCTCTGAGCTTAAGTCTGTATCAACCTGATGAACACCATTTGCCCCTACCTAGGGACTGAGAACCTACCTCACAAAATTTGCATACTGCCAGAGGCTCTTTCAGTGACTGGGTGTCCTGGACCTTTTGCTGATCTATCCGCTGAGTCAGGGCTGGTGAAATAGAGCTGGTCAACAGGCCTTGATAGGGAGCTTGGGCCCTCCCACCTACACTGGGATCAGCATAAGTACCCCAAAACTGTTGACTGCTTTGCGGCTCAAAACAAGTAGCCCAGGGCTGGCAACAGGCAGCATCCAAAATTGACATGCACCAGAAACCCTTCTAAGAGGTCCCAGAACCAATAAACATAGTGTCAAACTTCAGACCATATCAGAACATGATCCAGTTAGCTCCATAAGAGGCACAACCTGCACCTACCCCCCACCAAACAAACAAACAAACAAACAAAAAAACCCCCTGGTCAGGCACCAGACCCTGCTGGGACAAATGCCACTTCATGGGGTCAGCTCCCGCACAGCAGCGTGTACACTGTGTTTGGTGTCAATCCTCATAGTCAGCTAGCTTGAGAGTTAACCCCACTGACAGACACACCAACAGCAACCAACACTCAGTAATCATCAGAGAAATGCAAAATAAAACCACAATGAGATACCACCTCACACCCGTTAGAGTGGCTGTCATCAATAAATCCACAAACAACAAGAGCTGACGAGGATGTGGAGAAAACTGAACCCCAGTGCTCTGTTGGTGGGAAGGCAGATAGGTGCAGCCACTATGGAAAACTTGTGGATGGCCCTCAAAAAGTTAAAAATGCAACTGTCTTACGACCCAGCAATTTCACTTCTAGGTATATATATCCAAAGAAACCCAAAACACTGATGCAAAGGAATATGTGCACCCCTCCATTCACTGCAGTGTTATTTTCCATAGCCAAGATATGCAAGCAACCCAAGTACCCATCAGTGGACATGTGCATAAAGCAGATGTATATACAAAGAAATACTACTCAGCCATAAAAAAGAATGGAATCTTACCATTTGCAACAGCATGTTTTACGCTAAGTGAAATAAGTCAGTCAGAGAAAGACAAATACTATATGATTTCACTTACATGTGGAATCTAAAGAACAATATAAATGAACAAATAAAACAGGAAACAGACTCATAGATACAGAGAACAGACTGATGGCTGCCAGAGGGGAGAGGGGCTGAGAGACTGGGTGAAAAAGGTGAAGGGACTGAGAAGTACAGATTGGTAGTTGCGAAATAGTCACAGGGAAGTGAAGTACAGCACAGTCAATAATGCTGTAATACTATGCATGGTACCAGGTAAGTAGGGGAAATCTCAGGGGGAGCACTTTATAAAATATATGACTGACTAACCACTGTGTTCTACATCTGGAACTAATACAAAATAACATATTGAATGTAAACTGTATTGAAAAAATAAAATTTAAGAAAAGTAAATGTGACTCATATTCAAGAAACAAAGGAGTCAAAAGAAACAGACCCTAAATGACACAGATGTTAAAACTAGTAAACAAAGATTTTAATCTACATTAAAGGATTTATAATGACATGGAAACTGCAGTAATAAAGAATCAAATGTAAATCTAGAATTAAAAAAATATAATTCACAAGATGAAAAATTCAATGGATGGGCAAAACAACATACTGAAAACTGCAGAAATAAGGTTTAACAAACCTAAAGACAGAGCAATATAAGTTTGATATATGAAAAAAATTGTAATAAAAAAAACCGTGTCAGTGACCTGTGAAAAACATCAAGCAATCTAACACAGGTATAAAAGTAGTCTCTGAGAGAGAAAAGAGAATGAGGCAGAAATATTAAACAATGGCTGAAGACTTCCCACTTTGGTGGAAAATATGAACTTCCAAATATTTACACGAGCAGAGCAAGTACAAAGAGAATCATTCTCGGGCACATTATAGACCTATTGCTGGAAACCAAAAATACAGAAAAAATTTCTTTACAGTAGCAAGGGGGGAAAAAGACCCATTACATACAGAAGAGCAGCTACATTAAGGATAGCTGACTTCCCAGTACAAACAAGAGCCAGAATACAATAGAATGATATCTTTAACGTGCTAGAATGAAAAAATCGTCAATTCACAATTCTCCATCTAGTGAAAATATCTTTTAATTAAGAGTGTAAAATTAACATTTTCTGATAAACCAAGCTGAAAAAATTCATCTCTAGTATATCTGCATTATACCAAAGGCTAAAGGAAGTTCTTCAGCTTGGATACAAAGACACCAAACGGAATTTCCCATGTAGGGGAAGAAAGGAGGGAGATCAGAGACAGTAAAATTTAGTATACCTAAAATGAACTCATTCCATACACTACTGTTCCCAGACTACCAACCTATTCATCTTCCTCTTACATTCTTTAATGAACAGTACTATTTACTTAGTTGCCTAAGTAAGAAATTTAGGTAGTCTCAAATCTTCCCTTTTCTCTATGCATCCACTTAATCCTGTTGAGTTTATCCTATTAATCCCTTTAAATATGTCTAGTTCTTTTCATCAATCATCATAGCCACTATCTTAATTCAGGCTCTGAATGTTTGCCAGATTCACTCCAAAACTTTCCAAACTAATTTTTTCTCCTAATTCAATGTCTGAAAAATGCCAACTGTGTTTACAGAGAGAGGGAGAGAGAATCTATTAAGCTTCTTACTTCCCTATACAATATCCTTTTAATATGAAATCAATGATATGTGGCATATGCACAAAGAGCTGAAATGATCTGGCCCCTACTCATTTTTCTAGACTCAGATCTCTCTAACATCCATCTGACATAGTAAATTCTCAAGATCCGTGACAGAACCATAATCTCTTTTACCATCAGGTATTCCCAGATGCTGTTCTCTCCGCCTAAACTCACTTTCCCTCAATCTTTACCCAACTAATTCACATTTAACTTTAGAACTCTCCTCAGGTAGCTTCACCTGAGTTTCAAGCAAACTTACCTGGTTCTTCATCTTCCAGGTCTGAGTAAAGTAAGCCTCAACTATAATAGCCTATGAATATTATCCCACTGTATTCTGATATCTCTTAACAGATTGGTTTTGTTTTTAAAATTTTGTGCAATAGAGTTACATTATTAAACTTACCTGACAAGTTGCTGACAAATTTGACATCCTGGAAGGCATCTACAAACAAGGTAAATTTATTACTTAAAGGGTAAAATTATTAGTTTAAACTAAACTACAGAAAACCCATATAGAAGTACAAAACAAGGAAAAATTATATAGTTTAAGTTTTCAGTACATGTCATATGTGTGTATATGATTTACATTAAATAATTTTTTAACTCACATGGTTTCCATATTAAAATACAATTAAGTAAAACATAAAATCCAGAAACCATAAAAGAAAAAAACTAATAGATTTAGCAATGCAAAAATAAAACATTTCTACATGGCAAAATGTGCCACTAATCAAGTCTAAAAACAAACTGAGAAAAAATATTTGCAAACAAAAGGTTACTTTCCCTAATATACATAGCTTCATCAAATCAATATAAAAAAGGATAATATATGAACATATAGTTCACAGTAATAATATATGTAAGAAAAGGCATTTAATATAAAACATTTTTAAAAACCTTTAAGACAGTATCTTGGTAAAAATATAGTATATAGTAGTCTCATATCTGTTGATGGGAGTATAAATTGATATAATCTCTATAAAGGGCAATTTGGTAACATTCATCAAAATAAAAAGGGCAGACTCCTTCTCAAAATCTAATTCCAGTACTAAAAGTATAGGCTAAAGAAAATATCTGTCACATCTGTACAATGATTAAGGTACAAGGTTATTCACTATAGCATTATTTTGCCAAACAGCAAAAAACAAGAAAAAGAAAAAAATAAGACAGAATAGCTAAAATGTCCATCAGTAAGGACTACTACAAACTATGATAAAGCATATAATTTAAAAAGATGCAATGAGAACAAAATGGTCAGAGACATGGAACAGACTGATAGCTGTAGGAAGGGGAGGAGAGAAGGGAGAATGGGTGGAAGGAGGAGTTAGTCAAGGAATATGTATGAATGACTCCTGGACAGGAAAACGGAGAGAGGACTGACCGTGGAACAGAGGGATGGGCTGGGTGGAGGGGACAAAAGGGAAAAAAAATTGGGACAACTGTAATAGAATAAACAATAAAAAAATAAAGTAGAAAAAAAAAGAACAAGGTATCTTGGAGTTATCACCAAGGTAACAAACACAATGGACTGAACAGTATGTATTAAAAGTGGAGAGGGAAGAGTAGACAGATATCCATTTGGACATGCAAAGACTACTGTATTTTACCATGTATAATGCACACTTTTTTTGCCCATATCTTTGAGGGAAAAATAAGGATGCGCGCTATACATAGGTATAATGATTACATACCATGGGTATAATAACCCTGTGTATAATGTACACAAAACCGTGGGTGTGCATTATACACAGGAGTACATTATACACAGTAAAATACTATATATCTATTTCTGGAAGGTATTCTAAGAAATAGGCAATATTATTCCTTAAGGAAGAGGAATTTAAATGAGACTTTCACTTATAAGTTTTGGTACCTTATAAATCCACTTGTTAACCTAGTCATATAAAGTTAATTTTAAAATTCAATTTAGTGTAGAAAGAAATGACCAGGTAACTGTGTTTATAAATTATGTCTCATATGAACAGCTACAGCAAAGGATACTTAATTAATAACAGCTTGCTATTTCTTTAACACCTGGTGAGTATTTTCATTATTTCAATTGCAAAATGAAATGAACAATTACAAGAAATAAATTCAGTTAATAATAATACAATCTATTTTTTAATAAAGCAAGATTAAAATTTTCTCTCAATGAAAGAAGAGTACTTTATTTTAGAACTGGCATACTGAATGAAAAGATCTAAAGTTTAATCCCACCTCTATGAATTATTAGCCATGTGACCCAGTAAATGCCATTTATACTCTCTGGTTAAAAAATGTGATGTTACATTGTAAGTAGAACAATTAAAACAGTAAGCAAAAAAACTAACAGTAGCTACAAATAATTTCATTAATAATTGCCTTTTAATAAATAAATTAGCAATACAATTTACGTCTAAATTTCTTGGAAGGGACAGAAGAAACAAAGGTATGCTTACCTGTGAGGGTCTTTGGAACTTGGTATAATATATACACATTCCCTCTTGGTCAAAGTGCTTTCTATCCAGGATTTCTGGGACTAAAACAAAAAGTTTTAGAAGACGGTTTATAAATTAACCCACTAATATTATAAGGAAATAATTACAAATACATAAAAATAGTTCTATATTAAACTTTTTTCAATTTACTTAATATTTTATTACATATTATATGTATTACATGGTTCCTGATGACAGTACACCTAAAATATGAGAATCATTTCATTTAAGTCCGGTGTGATTTAGGTCACTAAATCTATAATGCTATGCAGATACGGCTGCTTCAAATAAACAGAAAGGAAGGAAATCAAGTTTGAGATTCCCACTGTGGGCCAAAACCTCAAGAGGGGCTGATGTAATCACTTAAGAGCCAATTAAAAGTGATGTTGGGTTTAACCAAAACAATAAAACCTTGCAGTAGGCTCTCTCTGGAGCATGCCCACACCTTTCTTCCCTCTCAGGCATGTATCTCCTAAACTTAAGGGTACCCATGAGATTCGCAACCAGGAGAGCAAGGGGTAGCAGCAGCTCATCCTGGGCTTATCCCCTTAACATGTCTCCAAGGCCTTTTCTCTGACTTTTCAGTGAGCTAACAGCAGCCCTGCCTTAGCTCACTTCTTTCCTGTAAAGTTCCTAGGGAGCCAAAGCAGAGCACCACCTAGGCTCTCTCCTGTTGCTTCTTCTACCCTAAGCCCTTCCTTTGTTTCACTGCCACCAGCTTTAATAAACATACTCTCAAAATCAAAAATAATTTTTTTAAAAAAACTTTGTTATATTCCATTTCTAAAATAACTACCTAAAGCATAAGGACATGAAATGATTAATGGCACTGGGCTAGAAAAAGATATCAAGCAAATTCTAACGGAGAGAGAGAGAACAGAACAAATAGATGGTAAACATCAGTAGGGTTAGTGCAGGTTATCACATGATTACAGATGTTTGATTTACCAGATTGGTGTAACAATCTTAAATATGAATAACCAAGTAAGATAGCCTCAAAAGATAAAAAGCAAAAAATTAATAGGAAGAATAAGGCAAACCTAGGATCAACATAGAAAAGAACTCATTTCCCTCAATTATTGTGAAACTAAAATTATTTCAAATTTAAAAGACTATAAAAATTGTTTTTTTATAGCATTACTTGGGCTTCTGCCTGGATCCTTAGACTCTGCACCCTGCTATGTGTAACTGATGAAAAAGAGATAAGACATTATGTACTAAGACAGGTGAAACTCCATAAATTGGGATAAAGATCTTGGGTTTCATCCTATACAGATATAGATGTAAATATACAGTATTATATCTCACCATGACAGTACAAAAAGAAAGAGCCTTTATTCTAAAAGGAAAACTCTAAAAGAGATATTCTAGAAAGAATTATGATAGTTGAAGTTTTGCAGGCTCCTCTGAAATCCTTCAGGTACCGTAATGATAAACCTTAGTTTATCCCCCAAAATTCTCTAATTCTGGTTCCAAATTCAACCTGTCATTCAAGAAATGTCCATTTCTTAGGTCAATGGTTCTTCTTGAAATAGACTCATTTCATATTTTACTGAGAAAACTGATGCAACAAGAAGAGATTGTCTACAAACTTCTATCACATCTATCTACCAATGAGTATCTATACCCACATACTCTGCTTCTTTCCTATGACTATTTTTGCTCCTATTCAAATCCAACCATTCCACTGTGCCCTAGATCCCCTACCCCACTAACTAAAAGACACTGTCCACCAATTCTTTTAATTTTTTTCCTTCTTTATTAACTCATTCCTATCAGCATGCAATATGCCATTATTCTCTGTATTTTAAAAAACAAAACACAAATCTTTGCTTGACTGCACTTCCCTCTCAAGCTAACATTACATGTTTCTCCCTCCACCTACAGCAAAAGATCACTGGAAAAACATTTCCCTCTCTTCTTCTCCCACACTTTCTAAAGCCCACTCCAGTTCAGATTTCAAGCCAATGACTTCCTTTAAATCCAAAAACTGATTTTTGGGACTCATCTTCATTAATATTATCAGCAGCATTTAACAAAGTTGATCATTCTCATCTTGCTGAAACATTTTCATCAGTTAGTTTGGTTATCTTCCCTTCATTGGCCACTCCTTTTATCTCCTTGCTGATTCCTCCTCTTCTCCCCAATATTTGGATTTCTTTTTTCCACTTATATTCACTCTTTCAGTACTCACATCCAGTATACCCTTAATATATTGGATGACTTCCAATTTATATATTCATGCCAGATCCTTTCCTGAACTCCATGCTCATATTTCCAAATACCTGATCAACAGCTTCATTTTGATGTCTAACAGGCATCTCAAACTTAACATGGCCAAACCTGAACTCATCTTTCACCCAAACTCTCCTTTTTCACGCAGTCTTCCTCATCTCAGTGAATGGCAACTCTACTCTTCCAGTTTTATTCTTTCTGTTGGTTTTTTTTTAGGATTTTGTTTGTTTGTTTGTTTGTTTGTTTTTAGAGAGAAGGGAAGAGAGCAAGAAAGAGGGAGAAAAACATCAGTTGCCTCTAGCATGCCCCAACTGGGGGACCTGGCCTGCAACCCAGGCATGTGTCATGACTGGCAATCGAATCAGTAACCTTTTGGTTCACAGAACAACAGCCAACCCACTAAGCCACACCAGTCAGGGTCAAAGCTATTCTTTAAGGCAAAAATCTTAGTGACAGCCTTAATTTCTTCTTATCAGAGGTGTGCCCAGAAAGAGTCCAGACACTGTTAATATGAGAATGGTTTACACAACACTGATGTAACCTGGCAGCCAAGGAAAATGGACTGGCATGTGCATGCACGAACAATGACAACTTCACCGTACTAGTCAGTAGAGGCAATAAACTGTTAAGTGAGCATGTGTACAGTGAGGCCATCACATTCAAAATGACTGAATGAGTAGAGCAAATAATTTGCAAAAAATTTTGTACTAAGCTTGAATATTCCTCCGTGGAAACTATTCAGATGATTCAGAAGGCCACAGTTATGGGCAACTGGTGATTGGCAGCTTCATCATGACAACCCAGCAGCTCATGCATCATGTCTTGTGCAGTGTTTTTTTGTGAAACATCAAATCACCCAGGTGACTCAGCCCTCCTACAGCCTCGGTTTGGCACCCTGAACCTCTGGCTTTTCCCAAAACTAAAATCACCTTTGAAAGGCAAGAGACTTCAGATAAATGAGATTCAGGAAAATATGATGGAGTACCTGATGGCATGCAGGAAAATGTGTGAGGACCCAAGATGCCTACTCTGAAGGGGACTGAGGCTTCACTGTCCTACGTACCATGTTTCTTGTATCTTCTTCAATAAATGTCTTTATTTTTCATATTACATGGCTGGACACCTTCTGTACGTGTAAGAGGGTGCAGCAGGGGGCCCCCCAAAGAAGGATTTATAATGGGGGCCAGAACACAGGGTGTCCAGGAAATATTAAAAACATGGGATGTCCTCACTCCCCCAATCTGAAGTAGGGCATGGGACACATGGAGCAGGGCCATCTAGAGTTTTTTTGCATAGCAACAGTTTTGCAAATAACCTCAGGCATGGTCATTTAACACATCTATATAAGTTTAACTGGTTTCATGGATATGTTAAATAGCTGTGGCTGTGCTTTTAAGCCAGGGAGATGGGAGTGACTTCCTCCCAGAATGTAACCAGGAGGCAACTCGCCCTGGTTACAGCACCTGCGTGACAGCTTAGAGATGACTGGATCCATGCCACAGGGCCACACCTGCCTAGGCTTACTATGGCAGCCCCCAAAAGCTGGAAAAATATGGGAATGCTGGCAGGTGTAGCCGATTGTGGGGGGAGTTGGAAATGGGGTTGCAGAGGAAGATTGGCACTGGGATTTAAACCCTGGCGTGGCAGCCATGACAAGAGGAACCATGTGGGTTTGGGTCTCCCTTTGCCATGCAGCTTAGGAAGCTGGAAAGCAAGATGTAGCAGCAATGCAGAGCTCTCGCTTAGCAGTTTGGAAGAATGCAGGAGAGACACTGAGGGAAGGAAGGGGGTGAAAGGACGCTTGCTGGTGGGCCATAAGAAGGTGCCATGTAGTTCTGGATTAAGAACTGGAGATCCCAGTGACATAGCTGATGGTATTGGGAACCGAGAGAGGCCTGCCAGCCAAGCAAGGATTACTGGGGAGAACCAGGGGCTACCTGAGCCACAGACTTCTATTTCTTTTCCTGAGATGTGGTACTCCAGGCCAGGCAAAGGGGAGAAGGAAGAACTGTGTGTGTTTGTGGGTGTTTTAAGGGACTTTGGGATTTTAACAAAGACATTAAGTCATTATTCTTAAGTCTGTACAACTTTTGAATAAATAATTCCTTAACTTTTCACCAATCTCTGGCATTGAGAGCTATGGTTTCCTGGTGGTGAGCAAGGCAAACCTAGTACAGGGGGACCCCAGGAGAAGGAGAGGGTCCGCTCAGTAACATTGTGCAACCCCTTCTCCAGTGGCCAATCAGGGAAAATCATGGGAGATCACATGCACAGTAGCTTTAAAGTAATCCAACTACTTGTACATGCGTAATAAAAGCCCACCAAAACTAGCCAGGAACGATTCACCCATAATAGAATCCCTCCAGCCCATGAGGTCAATCTCTGCTTGGAGTTGGCCTGCTCCCATGTTCTCTGCTATAAACTCTGAGTGTTCGGTTCAATTCTTTGTCCTGATCACCAAGAACCTGGTTACCTGTGCCCACCTGTGACAGACAGACCTCGTATACTTTATATATATAACCTCACGAGCAAAACCTGTCAGCCTGCCTTCAAAACATATCCAGAATCAATCACTTCTCAACCTCCACTGCTACTATTCTGATCCAAGCATCATCACCTCTTGCCTGGCTTACTGCAGAATGTTGGGAACAAGGAAATTAAGAACTAAATTTAACCTTAATAGACAAGAACCACATTGTAGCTAAAAAGAAATGATAAAAGACACAAAGCACAGTTAAAGCAAACATCCTGTGTCTAGCAGACGCTCTCCCCTGGGTAGGCTAGATAAGCAGTGCTTTGTAGTTTTTTAATGAGAAAATAGAAAACTAGCTAGCTAGAGCCAGGAGATTACTAGGTTAATGAACAAACATCCTGCCTTCCCACCTTATGAAAGAATGCTTGGTTTGAAATTCCCCCACGCGGTCTTTGTAAGCGAATTACTAACTGCCACGTCTGCTTCTGTATAATGCTTGCTTGCCCGCCCATATATAAGAACGTAGTTGTAAGCGCTCGGCGCGGCTCTCGTTTGCAGCTCCTTGTGGGCACTGTGTCGCTGGACACTTTGAGAGTTCGCCCCTGCGCAGGTTAAACTTGGCCAATAAAGTAACATCTTTGATACCCTGAAAGTCTCCGATATTTGTTCTCGAGTTTGCTGGATGCTACACAGAAACCACTCACGCCACCTTTCAGTCTATTCCTCAAGAGAGATACAGTTATCCTTTAAAAATATGTCATATGTCACTTCTCTGCTCAAATCTTTCTAATACTTTCACATTTTATTCAAGAGTTTTATAAGAGCCAAAGTTCTTATAATAATTGTTAAGGTCCTAGGGCTCTGCATTTCTGCATCCTACCTCATTACTTTCGTTCTATTACCTCCTTCAAGTCTTTCAGCAAATGTCACCATCTTGTTGAGGCTTTCACTATTTAAAAATGCCAGCCCATCCCTCCTGGTCCCTTACACTACTACAGAGCAACGGAACGACTGCCAGGATCACTTTGAGAGCATTATCCTGAGAATGGAAAGATATGGCTATGTCAGTTAAACTGCAGGTATATTATTCCTATCCTGGCCCCTTCTCCCACTGCGCAACTACACACTGACACTAGGCAGAGCGTCTATAACTGAAAAGATGTTTTTCATGTGACTTCTGTTGGTAACTTAAAGAAAAACCACATCACTTGTAGTGCTGATGTGTAATGACGTGAGGCTGAATTTCTACCAAAGCCAACTTAACCTATAGCTTTAAATTCATCAAATTTTCATTATGCTCCTAGTATTAAAAAACACATGATTTGGGGACTGGCACTGAAATTATACTATGATCTGACGTTTAAAAGGTTGCTTTTCTCTTTTAGAAAAATCAGAACTGGTATGCAAAAAAAAAAGGGGGCAGATTAATTGTTGCATTTACTTCTATATGCCTACTAATTTGTCTGTTTATTACTTAATGAAATCCAGACATAGATAGTATAAAGTGTGTCAAAGATTTATTTGGAATTTCTCCCTGTGAGCTATTTGGAAACAATTGGCAAAGACCACAGTTCAATCCCATGCTATGTTAATGATGTACACCAAAATCAGATACTAGAACTAGATACTTAATGTAGTCGAATAACCTACTGAAGAATGGAAATACAGATGCACTGAGAAGCACTCAGTTTGCTTTACTATCACTATATAAAGTTTGTATTTAACTAAATCATTTGCAGTTTATCAGCATACATCTGAAGCCTACAATATAAATGACAGAAGGACAAAAGATGAACACATAGCATGAGCAAATGTGTTAATAAGGAAAGTGGAAATTTTTAAGGAGTTCTGTTAAACAACTACTATTTGAGAAAAAAGGAAGAAGCCTGGGGATATAGAGGTTCAAAACAGGCTTCCCCAAAATACTCCACTTTGGCATATTATTATTTTATTGTATTACAAACTGAAGGCAATTAACACCCTGCAGGCTCACAAGAAACTTTTCTCTCTCCCTTAAATAATTTAAATTAGGATCCTTGCCCATAAAAAGAGTTATCACCAGAAATAACTTCTGGGCAAACTCTCATCACCGTATCCTATGAATTGACCTTCCCCATCTCTGATATACCAAAGCATCTTACTTCATCTTTAACTGAGAATGTCATAAACACCTCATTTCCCCTTTCTGTCTTTGAACCCCTCACGTTGTGGTATTTCTGACTCTTGTGTATGTGAGACTCCTGTGAAGATGTATGTATTCAGATGTATGTATTAAATCTGGTTATTTTCTCCTGGTATTGTTTTGTGTAGATTTAATTATGAGATTCTATTAAAAAAAAAAAAACCCTTAAGGGTAGAGGAAAACTTTCTTCCTTCCCTACAGGGAGCATTTGAAAATATATGAGAATATGTCAATTATACCTCAATTTTTAAAAAAAACAAACAAACAAGGTATTCTAGGTATTCTTCAGTAATAATGTTAAATGTTTAAAAAAACACAGCGGATATATGAGAGCAGATAAATGCTATGCAATGTAACCTTGTACAATTTACATCCTTTTTTTCCTCCTCCTCTTGATAGTACAATTAGGCTGAAAACCAGTAAGGATAGAATAGAATTAAACAGCACTAATAGCCAATTTTACCTGGTGGAATTTAAAGAATACTCACCCAACAACATATGTTGACATAGTACTTAAAGTCCAGATAATATAAAGAACTGTGAAAACTCAACAGCAAAAAAAAACAATCCACTTAGAAAATGGGCAAATTTCACCAAAGAGCTTTCACCAAAGAGCAACAAATATGCTTATTTTACCAAATAAGCATATACAAAAAATGTTCAGCTTCACTGGTCATTAGGGAAATGCAAATTTCAAAGCACAATGAGATCCTATTTCACATCTACTAAAAGGGCTATAATCAAAGGCCAACAATACCAAGTACTGGCAACAATGTATAAGCTGGAACTCTCATACTATCCTAGTAGGACTGTAGAATTACATAAACACTTAGGAAGGAAAAGTGTGGTTGTTTACTAATAAGTTAAACATAAACTTCCATGATGAAACTCCTAAGTATCCTCCCATGAAAAATGGAAACATGTCCACACAAATACTTCTATTTGAAAGTGCACAGAAACATTATTCATAATAATCAACAAAATGAAATATACCCATACAACAGTATACTACTTAACAATAAAAAGGGACAAGCTAAGTATAACATGCAGCACTGCTGGACCTCAAAAACATTATGCTAAGTGGAAAAAGTAAGACACATAAGATTATATAACGCCATTTACATGAAATTTCTAGAAAAGGCAAAACCATAGAAACAGTTTAGTAATTGCCTAGTTTAAGAATGAGAGCAAGGATAAACTGCAAATGGGAACTTTGTGAGGTGACTAAAATTTTCTAAAACTGGACTGTGGTGGTTATAAAACTAAATAAATGGATAAAAACCATCAAATGTGTACACTTGCAGAAAGGGCACATTTCACAGTATGTGCATTATACCACAATAAAGCTGCTTGAAAGGCAAGGGAAGGTTATTAGGCATGTAAAACAGAATGAGATGGTCAAATGTATGCTTAATCAGAGTTCCAGAAGAAGAAAAGGGAAATCATGGGCAGAGGCAGTGTTTAAAGAGATGATGAGAATCTCTAAGAACAGATGGAGAAACTCCAATCCAGACTCTGAAAACCGAACTACCAAACAGGATTTAAAAATAAAAAAATCCACATCTAAATATGTAGTAGTAAAACTTCATAATATGAAGATACAGAAAAAAACTTTAGAAAAGTTAACTTAGGCTAGGTCAAAGGTAGAACATTTCAGAAATGATCTTCTGTTATAGTTACAAGTTTATACTTATAAAATACTTTTTTTTTTAAGATTTTATTTATTTATTTTTAGAGAGGGAAGGGAGGGAGAGAGAGAGAGAGAAACATCAATGTGCGGTTGCTAGGGGTTATGGCCTGCAACCCAGGCATGTACCCTGGCTGGGAATCGAACCTGGGACACTTTGGTTCCCAGCCCGCGCTCCATCCACTGAGCTACGCCAGCCAGGGTTATAAAATACTTTGAGGCATACATTTTCAAATATAAATTTCCTAAAGATAGTGACTGTTTATAAACTGCTTTGAACTGAAAGTCAGAGGAGTACAAAGCCCACCAAGGGATTCCTCTAAGGCTCAAATAAATATAAAAAATCCCATTAATACCATAGGCCACACTTGGCACCAATGTCTTTGAAAAACAGATCGGGGGGTCACAGATTACCAACAAGGCAGCATCGACTGTTCCTCTTTGGTGGATAGGAGTCCTGGGATCAACCATGCAGCACAGGGCTCAAGTGCAAGGAGAAAAGATACACAATGAAAAGGTACAAGATCTGCCCTTGCTTTCCTCATGCTCCTCAAAAGCCAATGCCCCTTATTACAACCTCACAGACATAGCTTCCAAGGCCCCACCAAGGAATATGCCCAATAACAGGAGTCACCCCACACACAGGTAAACTCAAAGGCATGACTTCCCTATTACTAGATATTTATATATTCCCAATCCACATATAATTTTCCTACATGTCACATAAAAAATGTTGCCTAAAAACATAGTTGACATTGTATCTTTTGTAAAACCTTTACCCAAAGTGCATATAATAAGAGATAATTTTAATTAGGGCACTGTTCTAAATGTTTTATATGCATTAACTTATTCTATACTCACAGTAATCCCATGAGTTGGGTACTATTAGTATTTCCACATTACAGATGCAGACAGAGACTTAGACATTGAAGTTAGGAAACTGCCCAAAGTCAAATAGCTAACAGTTTGCTCTGGCTCCAAGGCCTCTAATGACATTTTAAGAGAAATTTACATATGCATTTCAAAATCACTTCATATACTTTAAATAAGCCACTTTTCTTACATCTGTTTTGAAACCTGTAAGTAGAAATATATTAATTACTTTCAAAAATAGAATTCCTATGTGACCACGATACATAACATTTTCTGAACAGGAAAAACACAAAAAGAACAGAGGGGTTAACTACCTCTCCTAAAAGGCATTGTTAATTAATAACTACTGGTAAACAGTATTAGCTTTCCCCCTTTCTTTCTCTTATTCTGCTCCTCATCCAAAGCCTGCCTGAAGCAAATATACAGTTAATCAAATCAAGGTGAAGACAGGGATGGAGGGATTAGATCAACAGATTTCAAAATGTTTTCTCTATTGCAATTAAGTCTAAATGCTGACTTGAAAAATTCTGGATATTTACTAATTGAAATACTCATAAAAATGAATCACAAATCTACTTCTCATTACTTATGCCTTTCTTCTAAATGCAAATAAAAATACTCCCATTGACATTTTTATTTAAAAGAGTTATATATGTAAGAAACATTAATCCCAAATAGCATTTACCATAAATGATCAGAACTCTCTTTGGGATGAATCACCTGGCAGGGCGACAAGTAAAAGTAAACGAGAGCTACCACGGTCTTTTGGGGACGGGAAACAGGGCATGGACTAGAAAAGAAATGAACAGGACAGATAATTTCTAAATTTATTTTTGTACAATGCCTTATAAAAAAATAACACTACAGATTGATTATTATCACCCTAGTTTCTCATGTGTCATTCAAAATCACTTCTACAATTATTTCCAACAACATGTGTAACTTAACAGGGCCCAAAAGAATACCTTTTCCGTTAAACTGATACTCGTTCAATATCCCCACTTCTTAAGAAAAGTATGGCTATACTCCAAAAGGGTAATCAGCAACCCAATTAAAAAATGGGCAAAGGACCTGAAGAGACACTTCTCCAAGGACATACACATGGCCCAGAGATATATGAAAAATGCTCAACACCATTAGCCATCAGAGATGCAAATTAAACCACAATGAGATATCACCTCACATGTGTCAGAATGGTTATCGTTAACAAATCAAACAAGTCCTGGTGAGGATGTGGAGAAAAGGGAACCCTAGTGCAGTGTTGGTGGGAATGCAAACTGGTACAGCCACTGTGGAAAACAGGGTGGAATTCCCTCAAAAAATTAAAAATGGAACTGCTTTATGACCCAGCAATTACACTGCTGGGAGTGTACCCTAAGAATCCTGATACACCAATTCAAAAGAACTTACGCACCCCTATGTTCATAGCAGCGCTATTTACAATAGCCAAGTGTTAGAAACAGCCCAAGTGCCCAGCAGTACATGAGCGGATTAAAAACTGTGGTACATTTACACATTGGAATACTATGCAGCAGAAAGAAAGAACTCATTCCTACCCTTTGTGACAGCATGGATGGAACTGGAGACTATTATGGTAAGTGAAATAATCCAGTTGGTGAAAGAGAAATACCCTGTGACCTCACTTACAACTGGAATCTAATGAAGAAAATAAACTAATGAGAAAAACAGAACCAGAGATATGGAAACATGGAACAGCCTGATAGCTGTAGGGGGATGGGGGGGATGGTGGAAGGAAGGGGAAAGGACTAGTCAAAGAATATGTATGAATGATGCATGGGCATGGATAATGGAGAAAGGACTGACTGTGGGCAAGAGGGGTAGGCTGGGTGGAGGGGGGGCAAAAAGAAAAAGAAAGTGGGATGACTTAATAGAATAAATAATAATAAAAAAATAAAAGGGAGATCAAATTTTTTTCTATAAAGGACCAAATGGTAAATACTTTAGGCTTACTGGACCACATACTATCCCTGTTACCTATTCTTTGTTCTGTTTTTTTAACCCTTAAAAAAAATGTAAGAACCATTCTTAGCCAAGGCCATATAAAACAGGCCTTCGCCAGATTTGGCCCACAAGGCATAATCTGCCAACCCATGCTCTAAATCCCAGAAAAACATGTGCCTTTCCCATTACCTCTAAATCAAGTCAATCCAAAAGCATTTGCCAAGCCCCTCAGATTCTTCCCCTACAGTTTCTTGACAGCAATGTCCCTTCTACCCAGTTCTGTAGTTCCAGTAAATCCTTGTATTAAGAGTTGCTTTTCAATTGGGGAAGGAGGGTAATGAGTTTCAGGTGCACATTAACAAAGTTATTTTTCAACAGACTTTCAATAGAAAAAGCATTTAAATAAGCCTTACAGATGTAACCATAAAACCATAACATCACTAAACAAAAACTCTAGTGTTTGAGTATATATATCTAGGTTTTCCGGAAATAGGTCTTTTCCAATCACAACCTAAGACACTTTAGTCACTTCTAGTACTCATTTTTGTCAGTATTTTATGATAAAATATAAAACTACTCAAAACACAGATGTTGGATTTCAAAACCTAAAACAAATCTTACTCACAATTAGTTTCATTTTATCATTCTTGTTATAAATTAAAAGCCAGTACTATCTCTTTACAACCTTAAATCTATCATAGTTTTAATCGAAAAGTCCATCCAAAACTTTAGCAAAAAAAAATCACTTTGCTAAAGTCCCTTAAATCATGTCACTCCAAAGCTCACAAATTTTTACTAAATTTTGTTCCTAAAGACATAAAACTAACATGTTTCAGGATTATCTCCTACAGCTTCCCCTACCTTAATTATTTACTAATTTTATTTATTTAAAGGGCTTACAGCCTCTCATTCCATTTGTGTAACCACCAAACATAAATATATTCTCCCCACTCACAGCATTCTTGTTATTTATGCTCTTCATATATTACATTAGGCATTGGCTTCAGGTACCTGACAGTCACATACCCCAGCCAAGAGTTGTAAACCCTTCACAATGATAGGTTTCCATAATTTCTAAGGCTCTGAGTTTCTGCTCTGCCATCAATTACCCAATCAAACGGGCCCTGGATTATCAGTATTATGGTAAATTCCTAATTTCATGCTTTTTTTTTTTTTTGCTAGGCTGCATTCCTGAATTTTACCAACAGATGGCACACTATAAACACAAATCTGAAAATTCCTCAACACATTTCAGGTAAAGAAAAAACTATAATCACAGAATGTTAACACAAGAAGGAAATTTAAAGATCATTTACTCAACTTCAGTGGTTAAAGAGCACAGATGCTGGAGTCAGAGTAACCTGACTTAGAATTCTAGCTCTGCCATTTAGTATCTATGCAACTCTCAGCAAATTTCTGAACATGTTTCTTTAGTTAACTAGAATAATAATACTACCTATCTACAGATGTTGCTCTAAAGGTTAAACAAAATGATCCATGCAAGGTGTTTTAGCACAACACCTGGCACATAGTAAAATCTCAACAATGCTTCAAAATTCCATAAATTATATTGATAAATTCTTCCTGTCTACCAGCAATAGGCACACATACATTATAAATACACCCTCTAACCACTTCCTACTCTCCAGCACATCCTTCCTGCCTAGATGCTGATGGGAAAAACTGGAGAAAAAAAAATTTTAATGGCTTAAAAATTCTACTTCAAAGTAACATGTCAAAATGAATATATTTTTAGAACTAAATACACTGTATGGTTTATATATTAATATTATGATGGTTCTATAGAACTAACCTTCTCACAGACAAAAACCATAAACTCTAGACAAAATAAAATTTAAAAGACTACTGACCAGCACTGAAAACAACCGAAAGGCAGAAATTGTTTTGGAGTCTATACTTGAAAAAAGGGAACAGCAAAGAGTGAGTCTCCAATTTTTAAGGTATTTTTTTTGGGGGGGGCAGCGGGGGGAGTAGTTGTTGACCTGAAGAGAGGTCCCATCCACACCTACTCAGTAGCTAAAAGTCCAGGAGAAATCCCAGTCTTACTAGCTTGAAGAAACAGAATACCAAGTTCAAGGTTACAAGAGCATTTGGGAAGTGGTGGGGAAAATTCTGCAAAAAAAAGGGAATCACAGAAAAGGAGCCCTAAATGCTGTATATTAGCTCTGTTCAAATCTCTGGCTGACCTATGAAGTACATATATATGCAGACTCCAAGCAGCCCAACTGAGAATAAAATAACTGAACAGGTATTTTTTCCTGACCCCTGAAGGAAACAGAGTTTGGAATTTTGAGCGCAGTCAAGCTAATCAATTACTATCTTATTCTGTGTGACTGCCAACACAAATACCATAAGACTGGGTGGCTTACACAACCAAAATTCATTCTCCGACAGTTCTAGAGACTGGAATCCAAGATCAAGGTGCCAGCAGAGTCAGTGTCTGGTAAGAGCGCTCCCAAGTTGCACACAACTCTTTTCATTGTGTCCTCACACGGTGGAGAGCATGAGCAAGTTCTCTGGTGTCTTTTCTTATAAGGGCCACACCCTTGTGACTTCCTATAACTCTAATTAAATCCTAAAGGCTGCATCTCCAAATACCATCACATTGGAGGTTAATTTGGGAGGAACAATACTTAAGTTGGGGGGACACAAGCATTCAGTCTGTAACAATTAGTTTAAAAAATAAAGTCTTCAGAGGACTATAATAAAACCCAGAGTCTCTACATAGTAACATTCACAAAGTCTATGGTACAATCCAAAATTACTACGTATAAGAAGAAACAGAAAAACGTGATCCATATTAACAAATTAAAAAGGAATCTGTCTACTAATAAAATGCATATGCTTAAAAAACTAAATAACACTACAGACCTAGAAAGTCCAAGTTATGTGATAAATCTGTACATAGGTCAACACGCCTGCCATCAAGGGCACAGACAATGACAAAGCAAAATTAAGGCTAGCCCAAAGCAAAATGTTGAAATAGGCTGGCACTGTCTAACTTCCTCACAAGTGTCCAATTCACCTGACTTTCTGGCACTCTTACACAGGCCCTTACTCTAGAGTTCTGCTCTTACTCTTAATTGGCTACCAACTACTTAACTAATAATTTGATATTATTAATAATTCAGATATGAACCCTTTAAGAGGTTTTCTAAAATTCTCTGAGCTTTATTTTTTTAGAGGTTTATTTTATTTTCCTTCAAGAGAGAGAGGAAGGGAGAGAAAGAATCATCAATGTGAGAGAGAAACACCAACAGGATGCCTCCTGCATGCACCCCTCAATGGGGGATCGAGCCTGCAACCAAGGTATGTGCCCTGAATGGGAATCTCACTAGTGACCCTTCAGTTATGGGACAATGCTCCAATCAACTGAGCCACACTGTCCAGGGCCCTTTGAGGTTTTATAGGCACTGTTGAAAAGCCTCTGTGGAATGGCAAATAGTTGGCAAAATTCTGTGTATTAAAAAATTAAACTGAATCAAATTCAGACCCCTGACTATGTAAAGAGAATACTACTGTATCCAATCTTATTTTCTGTTGGTTCTGCTTTCCTGCTGACCCCATGGAGATTGTTACCCTGATTTTTTAATACACCAATATGGCCTCAGATTTATAGGACAGAAAATAAGATAAAGAGAAGTGTGAGCAACTGACACCATACCATACCATGGAGCCCAAGATATTAAATAACTGAAGATTAGGCACACTTAGTTTAAAAAATAGCCAACCTCAATTTAGCTCAAACAGTACCTTTTTTTCCTCAGGTATTCCAGAGGAAATCTTATCTAAAATAATTCATTCAACATAAAGAATTATTAGAAAAATGAAAAGGGATCAAAACTCATCTTTTTAGAATAAAAAAACACAATGGCAAAAAAATAATCAAACATTTTAATTTTCCCTGTGCTAAGTCAAAAAATTTTACCTAGACACTCAGATTGCTTTAAAAATCAAAATAAACATTAACACAGAAGACAAACAGAACAAAGACATAAATTGTTTAGAAACGGAAACATGCATTTAAGGAAACTTGGTTTAAGATGGAGAGAGCAATACCAATAAGGAGGAAACATGCACTCTTATACTATATGTATATAAATTATCAGACTAAATCCAAAAATGAATACTAGATGGATTAAAGTCAAAATGTGAAAAGCAAAATTAACTTTTTACAAAAACAAACTTTATAAATTTAGGATAAGAGAAAGCATATACTGTAAAATAAATACATTATTACACTAAAAATTAGTAAGCAATGCAACAGCCCAAAAATAAGTAAATAACCTACCATAAACAAAGTGAAAAAGTAAAAGCTACAGACTGGAGAAGATATTTGCAGCTCATAAAAGCAAAAAAAAAAGTATTCAGGATATATAAAAAACTTCTACAAGTAAATAAATAAGATAATCTAATATAAAATTGGGCAAAGGTCATAAATATTCAATTCACCAGAAAGACAGTAACCATAGCCAAAAACCTGTAACCTGAAATAACACTCAATATTACTGGTGGCCAGTGGCTTGCAAATTAAAATCAGAAACTTTTTTATACTCATGAGTCTGGCAAAATAAAATAACCTAATCAACTAAGTGTTGGCAAAAAAATTTCTAAAATGGGAACCCTTATACAGGGAGTGTAAACTGCACTACTACTTTGGTCAACATTTGGGCAATAGCTATAAAAGTTGAAGATGCACCTAACCTATGACCCAACAATTCTACTTCTGGATATAGACATCCTAGAAAAATTCTCACATGTGCACATAAGTTGGTACATACAAGACTGTTGCATCATTATTTGTAAAGAACCAGAAACCACCTAAATGCCCAATAACAGCAAAGTGGACAATGTATAACAGTTATATAATAGAATAAAATACAGCCATTAAAAAGGACAAACTAGACCTTATGTCTATCAACATGTATAAGTCATCAAAACCTAACTGATTAAAAAGGAAAAGGTGCACATAATTCCATATATATAAAACCTGGAAATACCAAAAAAACCCCACCATATATTACATATACTCTATGTGACAACACTATAAAAGTATGCAAAGGAACAGTAAAGACTTAAGTAGTTATGTCTGCAGAAAGGGAAAGTAGAATGGGATTTTGATAGTGTATATAAGAGGCTTCAATTTTATCTGTAATATTTTGTTTCTTAGGCTGGGTAGTAGGTACATGAATGTCTGCTATATTATGACCTACTGACTTTTATATATCTGAATTCCGTAACAAAAAAAAATTACCTAAGAACTCCAATTATATACATTTATTTTAAGATATTATGTAGTTGCGGTCAAATAGTACAATGTTAAACACATGGCAACTTTTGTTTGGAAAAAAAATAGTACAATCTAAATTCTTCGTTTTTATTTCCACCTCTTCGTTAAAATATTTTCCCCAAAACAATACAATCTGTTGAATTAAATGGATCCATCACAAATATCCAATTCAATACAACTGTTATTTTGATTCAATTAATATCTAGCATAGCTGTTGATGTTTTCAGATGATGCCACAAAAATTAATTTGAAAAAGAAATCTAAAGAAAATATTATTAGGGACTTCGATCAACGTGGAGGTATAGGTAAACATGGCTTACCTCCTGTACAACCATAGCAAAAATTACACCTAGACTACAAAACAAGTATCACCCAGAATCCTCAGAAAATCAAGCAACCAAGGAATTCAAAAGCCATATTCATCCAGATGGGTGAGCTGGCTGGAGACACACAAAGATGTAGGGAATCACACACCCTCAAGTGGTGGATAAAAATTGGGAGAGACATCTTGGGAGTGAAGGGAGGGCTATCTCATTTGCAGGGGATCCCATCACCACACCAGACCACCCAGACCATATTGGGTTCCAGTGACAGGAAGATAAGTCCCTGTAACTTCTGGCTGTAAAAACCAGTAGGGGTTAGAGTGGCAAAACAAATTGGGGGATTTTCAGGAGTCTCTTCTTAAAGGACCTGCAATGGACTTAAGACTTACGTAGACCAGGGGTGTCAAACTCATTTTCACCGGGGGCCACATCAGCCTCACAGTTGCCTTCAAAGGGCTGAATGTAATTTCAACTCCGTAACAGTTAAGGAGCAGTTACATTTATATAATTCTAAAATTATTTTGGCCCTTTGAAGGCAACCATGAGGCTGATGTGGCCCCCAGTGAAAATGAGTTTGACACCATGACATAGACTCACTCCTTCTGGGCTTTAGCATTGGGGCTGCAGCTGTAAAAACACCAGTTATATATGGGAGAAACTACAGTGTCTGGCATCAGGGCGAGTGCAGGGGCAGACAGCTTCCTCCCAGACAAAACTCTTGAGGTCAGGGAGCAGCACTGTCCCCTTTCTGAGCCCTCCCCCACATAGAGCCACAGAGAGGCAACACCTATTAGCAATACCATCAAGCTAGTTCACATAGGTTGCCCACCCTGGCTCCACACCATCCAAATTACCAGTGCACTTTTCTTCAAAAAGCCATGATACCAAAACAGGGAGTCAAAGCAGCTCTACCTAATACACAGAAACAAACACAGGAAGGCTGCCAAAATGAGAAGACAAAGAAACACAGCCCAAATGAAAGAACAGAACAAAACTTCAGAAAAAGAACTAAACAAAATAGAGATAAGCAATCTATCAGACGCAGAGTTCGAAACACTGGTTGTCAGGATGCTTGAGAAACTCATTGGGTACTTCAACAGTATAAAAGAGACGCAGGCAGAAATAGAGATTACACTAAGTGAAATAAAGAAAAATGTATAGGAAACCAACTGTAGAGTGTATGAAGCCAAGAATCAAATTACGACTAGAAACATAAGGAAGAAAAAAGCATTCAATCAGAACAGCAAGGAGAAAAAAGAATCCAAAAAAAAACAAGGATTGGCTAAGAAGCCTCTGGGACAACTTCAAATGTACCAACATTCAAATCATAGAGATGCCAGAAAGAGACGAGAAAGAACAAGACACTGAAAACTTATTTGAAAAAATAATGCAAGAAAACTTCCCCAATCTGATGAAGGACATAGACATACAAACCCAGGAAGCACAGAGAGACCCAAACAAGATGGATGCAAAGAGGCCCACTCCAATACACATCATAATTAAAATGCTAAGGTTAAAGATACAGAGAGAATCTTAAAAGCAGCAACAGAAATGCAGATAGTTACCTTCAAAAGAGTTCCCATAAGACTCTCAGCTGATTTCTAAAAAGAAACTTTGCAGGCTAGAAGGGACTAGCAAGAAGCATTCAAAGTGATGAAAAGCAAGGACCTACAACCTAGATTACTTTGTCCAGCAAAGTTATCATTTAAAATTGAAGAGCAGATAAAGTGCTTCCCAGACAAGGTAAAGCTAAAGAGGTTCATCACCACCAAGCTATTATTACAGGAAATGTTAAAGGGACTTATTTAAGAAAAAAAGATAAAAAACTATGGACAATAAAATGGCAATAATTTCATCATTATCAATGATTGAATCTAAAAAAAACAAATTAAACAAGCAGAACAGAAACAGAATTATAGATATGGAGATTACTTGGGTTATCAGTTGGGAGGGTAAAGGGAGATATCAGGGGGCGGGGGAAGTTACAGGGATTAAGAAATAAGTACAAAGTAGTAGGTACAGAATTGACAGGGGGATGTTAGATACAGTATAGGAAATTGAGAAGCCAAAGAACTTATACGCATGACCCACGGACATAAACTAAGGGAGGGACTGCCAGAGGGAATAGGGGTACCAGATGGAGGGGAGCAAGGGGGAAAATTGGGACAACTGTGATAGCATAATAAAATATATTTTAAAATAAAATATTAGGATATTCTCTATTATAAAACTTGAGCATTAATTTTGTGAGTAAACCATACTAACTTATTTTCTATCCCTGAGTAGTATGATGATAAACCTCGTCAATACATTCATAACAGAGTTCTATGGTTTTTATTAAAGAGTTCTACCCATCACAGAATTCTATTTAGTTTAATTAATAACTTTTCCAATCTACTAAAGATCCACTCAGACTAGTCTCTGCACTTTGTTAAAATACAATATATTCAACTGAGTTGTGAATCCTAAGGTTATTAAATAGACACCTGATAATAAAGAAAATTCTTCTAAGTTTTATAGCATTTGAGGAAGATATGGTATAATAAATATTTTTTAAAAGGTAACATGTTTTTCAATGACCTTAACATTTTTACTTAACATTATTATACCTGTCATGTGAGATATCATACACAATACACATACATGCCCCAGAATACCAAGACCTTTCTCCCAGTTTCTGTAACTTGGCAAGTCAATTCATACTCTACCACTTATTAGCCTAACGGTCTTTGGTAAGTGACTTTACTTCTCTGTTCCTGATATGAATAATGAGGGGGAAACAGTGTCTACTTTTGTCGAGTTTTCTTGAGAGAGTAATATAGGCAATTGATACATGTAAAAAATATAGAGGAACTGCCAAACTAAATGCTAATACATGATACCTAAAATTATGAAAATTTGTCTAAAGCCTATTAGACTCTTTTCTTAATCAAGAGTCCCTCCTGGTTATTTGGTATGGTAAATTATACTGAAGACAAGAAAAACCATTGACATTCATATGCTAAAGTGTAATTTACGGCCCTATATTTCTCATCTAGCTAAAGCTTCTTTAGTTTCCTCCTTACAGTAACAGTCTGTTTTTCAAGATAACTTCCTTCTGTCATTCCCAATGTACTACCAATTTGCCAGAGGAAAGCAGGTAACTAAGCCTACTAAACTTCACTTTGCACATATTTTTCAAACAAGGAACTCTGGGATCAAGTTATTCTATTCCTGATAACAGCTTAGCTCAAAAGCTTTTCTTTCCATGAGGAGCTAAGTTTTTCCAAAGGTTGAAGTTTCCAAAAATCTGGCAGCTAGACAGTTGAGGTATTACATTATAAACATATTTTCATGATGCAGGGAGGGACAAATAGTGTTTCACAGGCTTTAATTCTAGTATTGCTCCTCAGGTCAAGTACAGGAAAAATTATCATCTGCCTTTTACAGTTTAACAGTCATGCTCACAAATAAGTGTGACTTGGAAAATGCTTAGGTGAAAAGCCAAGTTTACCAACTTCAAAGAATTGCTTACTTTCATATACCTAAATTTCTTCAACGAGGTTCTAAAACACCCGAATGGTCAGAAAATTAAACACACATTCACCAAAAAGATTCAGAGCAATTTTCTACATTGAAGATGAACTGACCAAAGGGTCAACAAAATATCTAAAAGTACTAACTTAAGTTCGAGTCACTCATTTTTTTGTAAAAGATAAACCAGAAGACGTCTAATTCTCCAAGTCAAACATTTCATTCATACTCAAGCTAATCTAATAATTGCAACAGTGGCACACACAAGCTCTTTTATATCAATTCACATAAATAACTAAGATCAAATCCCCATAGATAGCCATTAAATGCTCATACCCTAAACTGATCTTAACCTCTATGAATTTTGCCACCAGGTACTGAACTTAAAACAGGCATGTAAGGAGCAGTCACTTAAAAATATAATGGATATGGTAACACCAAAATCATCAATGGCTACTATTAAAACTGTTATGTGAATGTCTGACAGGGAACTTCACAACTGAAAGATCAGGTGGCTGACAACATCCACCTACTGGTCAACCTTCACATCAAAAAACAAAAACAACCAGACATGTGCCTCTAATGTGATGCAATGCCAAACACACAGCAATTCCTGGAAAGTACTTTTGCTATATATCAAACTAGAATTCTGAATGAGTCTTGAGATTAACCACTAGTTCATAGGAAATACAGAGGAGAAAAAAACATGTGACATGACACTGCATGGGTGCATCCAACAAAATCCAAACTGTGGAAATTCTACAGGATAAATGATCTGGATTTTTTTTTCTCATTAACGAGTGAAAAAACATAGGAGAGGTTACTAGAGACTAAATGACATTCATCAACAAATGCTGTGTGGAATACTGTATGCAGTTGAGGGAGAATGGGGGAATAATAGAAGAAACAAAATTCACATGTTTCCAACTATTGAAACTGGCCATAGGTATATGGTGATTAGTTTTACTATCTTATCTTTCTGTGTTTGAAATCTCCCATATTAGAATGTTAAAGAGAAAGAGAGTAGATCAAAAATCATAGCAGTTGATCAAAAATCTCTGATTAGAACTCTCAAATTTTGCAAGTGTTTACTTCAATAGTCCTTCACTTAAAAATCAAAAACTGAAATGCACATCTTAAGTACTGCCTTTAAGTTATTACATTTGCACATACATATATTCAGTAATGACTTCAAATATTAACATATTTTCATTTTATGTTTGTTTATTATTAACACTTACCAATACACATATGCACATTACTCCACAAAAGTAACCAAGTTCTGAATATTGTAACTCCTAAACTTCTCAATCTGTTCCTTCTTTTTCTCTACTACTCCTTTATTTCAAACCCTCAACATTTTGGTCAGTCTCGCTGTGGTCTCCTATTTACTGTTCCCCATTTTCAGTTTTAGCACACTAATTTACCCTCTACATTGTTTCCTTAGGTAGATCCTCAGCATCTGCAGAATGAAATCCAAACTCCTTCGCATGACATACATTTCCTCAAATATCTGGTCCTTGCCCATCTTTATAACACTCTCATCAGTATTCCATTGATATTCCATTGATATGGAATACTCCATACTCCCATACTCCACTCATTCCAAACCACGTACAGGTAGACCTCATTTCATTGCACTTTGCCTTGCTTTACTGTGCTTCACCAATGCTGACTTTTTTTTTTAAGGTAAGACCCTCCACCAGCAAAAGACTAAGATGATGGTATTTTTCTACTTTTAAAAAACATTTTTTATTTATTTTTAGAAAAAGGAGAGGGGAAGAAGAAAGAGGAGAGAAACATCTATGTGTGTGAACTACATCGATATGTTGTCTCTCGCATGCCCGAAACCCAGGCATGTGCCCTGACTGGGAATCGAACTGGCAATCTTTTGGTTCATAGGCCAGCACTCAATCCACTGAGCCACATCAGCCAGGAATGATGGTAAGTATTTTTTTAAGCAATAAGATATTTTTATTTTTTTAGGCAATTATTATTTATTTTTACTGAATTATAATGAGGTATCTTTTAAAATTTATTTTCATAGTATATTTTCAAAGCATTTTTAAATTAAGGATGTACATTTTTTTTTAAGATGTAATGCTACTGTACACTTAATAGACTATAGTACGGAGTAAACATAACTTTTACATGCACTGGAAAACCAAAAAAATTTGTGATTTGTTTTATTGCAATACTCACTTTATTACAGTGGTCTGGAACTGAACCCAAAATATTTCTAAGGTATGCCTATACAGTACTTGTATAGCAGTTCCCAGAATAAACTAAGGATGTTATTCTCTTCTAACGCTCAATTCCCTTAGACTAAAACCACCAATTTAATGCCCTTTGTAATTCTAGGTTAATTCCAATTCCTGTTGACTCTACAGGACTGATCTCTACTATCAGCAGCTTTGCAAAAATACTGACTTCCCTTTCTCTCACTCTGATTACCCTGTATTTTCACAGTAATCTATGTCAGGGGTCCCCAAGTTCTGAGCCAAGGACTGGTAATGGTCCTGGCCTGTTAGGAACCGGGCCACACAGCAGGAGGTGAACCTGAATGTAATGCACTATCCCTCTTGGTCTGTGGAAAAAATTATCTTCCACAAAACCAGTCCCTGGTGCCAAAAAAGTTGGTGGATACTATGCAATAGTATCACACTATTCTTTTTTTTTGCAAATTGATACTGCCCTTCAACACTATTAAGTATCACGGTGCCCGCAACATAGTAAACAATGTTTGTTTTACGAAGTAACATATGCATCTTCCATTGAAGACAGGTCCATCTTTTATAAATAACTAGAATGTAAGCTGTCTGAAAGTGGGAAACTTGTCTAACACATCTTTGCCACTCTAGGGCCTTATCACAGTGCTTGGAATATATTAAACACTGAATAAGTGATTGCCAAATGAATGACACAAATATTTCCATCAGGCATAGTAGATAGTTTTATACAGAATTTTATTCTACTACAGTTTTATATTTGTGTTTCTTGATATTTTATTTGTTTTTGTATTGTTTTGGGCCAGTTAACTGATTAATTTTAAAGCTTTTTAAAATGGAGAAAATATTTGTATGTTTTCTTTTAGTATCAAAGAGGAAACTGATTACCAGAAGCAAATGCCTTAAATAACAGTTTACAATACTAATTACACAATATACATATAATATACTTCGGTAAATTCTTAGGTCACAGTGCTGAAGTTGAAAAGGCTCAACATTTATCATTACTGGAGAACCTCAGTTTTAGGTTATTCTAAAGTTCCACTATAATTTAATAGGAATAAAGAAACAGAACTCAACAGCAGTCAGGACTCAAATAATGTAAAGAACAAAATCAGACTCTTAATTTCAAATTTTAAGGTGAGAATTTCTCCCTGTGGAATCAACAGGATTACTAGCACCATGTACAACTCAATAATGAGTTGTTACCATGTGCTAAATACAGTGCACAGTTTATGTACACAAGCATGTTGTTTGGGGGAAAACATCTACTATTTTAAAAAAAGACTGGACATAAATAAACAAAAAAGTAGCAGTAATAGAACAAATTCATGCCACACCTTAATATTTGAAGGTTAGGTTTCAAATTATTAGACTTTCAGTAGCAACCAAAGTCATCTGGTTGCTTTAAAAAAACATTAAGGAGCAATGCCTTTGAAGATGATGAATCATCTTCATTTCCATTTTCTAGCGTATCTAAATTTTTTTCAAAATACTGAATTTCAAATGTATGCTATTTACCATCTAAAAAGGAAAATCTAGACACACTGAAGAATCAGTATTAATGGTTTGTTTTTTTAAAAAAAGGCACTTTGATTCAACTTTCCTCTCAAAAAATGGGAATCCACTTAATAAATTTAAATATTTAGCGACGGTGAAGGAACTCAAAATACCATTTTTTTAAAAAATTAGGAAAAGGGTAAAATGACGTTTTATTGACTTTATGTTATTAAAGAAGGTGGAAAATAGTAGAAGGTGTACTATTTATACAAAGTGCAGCACTTGAAATAGCTTCTCAAGTAAACCTGCCAGATTCTAGCGGATGGAGAGTTGGTTGCATGAAGCCTATCAAATTCAAGTACTAACCAGAAATATCTACCCTCGCTCTTCAAGTCCCTGATCTAAATGACTTTCTCTAAAGGAATTCTTCAAGTTCATTCCTGGCCTTAGCCAAAAAAAAAAAAAAAAACCATCAAAAGCTGCAATGCACCGCATCTCTCGCCACTCCGCACCTTAGGTTTAAAACACGACCAATCCTTCTCTAGGGTAACGGATGAAGCAGTCTGACGTGAATCCAGGCAACACATGGCCTTGGTACCTACAGTAGTGCTTCATTATAATCTTTAATTCTTGCTGGAGAAAATTCCAAGCCAGATCTACCATCAATATCGTCAAATCCCTCTCCTTTGGCTCCGAAAGGGAAATGTACCTGTAGCGTATCCGCTGCGCAGCAAACCAGGCACAGCTCCAACCTCGTGTCCTGTATCCCTTTTTTGTTTCCTCGCAGCCCTCCCTCCCCACGCAGAACTTGAGCAGAGCAGTTGGCTCCCTTATCTGCCAGCAACTGGCGCCAGGAGGATCGCGCTCCCGGGAGGCGCAGAGCTCGGAGGCTGAGCCCTGCGTCTGGCCCGCTGCAGCCGCTCGGCTCAGCCAGGTACTCCCTGGCTCGCGCCTCTACCGCCTCGCGGGGGCCTCGCTGGGTCTTTGCTCTCGATTTCCGCGACGAGCTGTCGCGCCAGATTTGCTACCTGCTTCCTGCCGCTCACCCCCAAAAGAACTGCACTCCCGTCCGGCCAAGGCAAGTCCGGAAGTCTCTAAGCAATTTGTTGGGTCCTTGGCCCCGGCAAGCGCCGCTCCGCGCACACACTTGCCGGCCAAGTCCTACCGCTTCCCTGCCCGCAACCTCCGGGGCCATTCCCAGTCCAGGGACTGCGTGGGGCAAGTACCATTCTCCTCACGGGGCGGACTCCGGAAGGGCAGCAACTCCACCTCCTCCTCCTCCGCGGCCTGTAGCCATCTATCGGGAAGCGTCTCCGGAGTCGGCAGCAGAGGCCGCCGGACAAGGACAGCCCAGGGAAATCTTCTCACAACTAACTCAGCTCCGGCACTAGCAGCAGAAGCCGAGTCTTTCATAATTGTGCGACCAACTCCTCCGGGTGACCCGCCACAGGGACGCACCCGCGCCCGCCTCCGCCGGCGAGGGGGCTGGAGACAGACCACGTGAGAGGCGCGTCCTGTGCGTCGCGGCCCGCAGGCCGGGTCACGTGAGGGGGCGCGCTCCCTCCTTCCAGGCAGTCTTCCTACGCGCCCCGAGCCGCGCCCCTCGGGGTTCCCGGGATGGGTGGGGTGTACTCCTTGGATCTCCACTGGATACCGAGGCGGGACTTGCACGAACCTGTGCCCCAGCTCCGGGAATGAAACTTGGGGAAGCAGTAGCTGAGGGTTAAGGATCCAGGCCTCCCGGATAGGAAGTTGCGGTGTGCTCTCAGCTGGGCCTCGCCTCTAGCTGCTCTGTCAAGTAGCGTTTCGCAGTCCTTTTTCTGTTACTCATCGCGGATAGAGGCCTTAAATAGTACTCTGCTCGTCCAAATGCAAAGTCATCTCACCCCAAATCATGTTGTTCCCCGTTTCCCCTGTTTCTTCCAGCAAAAGCCTTCCCCCAACTCTGGCGTTGGGCACCATCCTTTCCCTCCAGCTGTGTCGCCCACAAACCCCCATACCCCATATGCGACCAAAGACTGTGGGTCGTTCCAAATCTAATACATGCGTCTCTGTCTTTCCTTTCCTTTGCTGTCACACAAGCCGAAGTTTGACTGTTAGTGACAGTTCACTACATGTTGCTTTTCACACACAATACATTCCTACTCCAGAATAACTTGGAGGTTCCCCCATTTCAAGGGTTCCTTCCTCTGCCTGGCGGGTTGTGGCTCAGTGGGTTGGGCGTCCTCCCCCCACAGGGAGAGACCACGGTTCGATTCAGGCCTGGGCTGCGAGTTTCCATCCCTCAACTGGGCGCCACCCGTCCCTGTTTCTCTCCCTCTCTTTCTCCCTTTCTTCCCCTATCCGGAAAGTAAATAAATAAAAATCTTTTAAAAAGAGAGAGCTCTCCTCTCTCACCCTTTGTGACCTTTTTTTTTCCTCCCCCTGAAAGAAAGGGGAGGGAGGAAGAGAGGGAGAGAAACACCCGTGAGGGAAAGAAACAAACTGGTTGCTTCTCCCGCAACCCCTCGGTCTCAGCCCCAAACAGAACCTGGCTGGGCCATCCAGGCTCCTTGCCAGGACTGAGAACGCGACCTTTCAGTTTCCACGACTAGCCCAACCCACTGCACCACACCAGTCACGGTCTCTTATCTTTATTGAGGGTACTTGGAAAGGTTGGAGGCAATAGAATATGAACTACGGCTTGGCGGGAAGAATTGGAAAGGTATGTATAGAAGATATTACAGATAAGGAGAACACAAACAAAGGCGGAGCGACATAAGCTCACGTACTCGCACGAACCCTTTTAAGTGAGAAGAGGCTGTGTCTTTGGTAATAAACTTGAACAGCCTCTTCTCTAGGCCTAATTGAGTAAGAATGATCCCGAAGTTCCTTTGCACTTAAAACCCTTTAGTGTCTCTTGTTCTCAAGACAAGTCCAAATAGTTGGACTTAGAAGTCCAACTATTAGAAGTCCAACTATAGAAGTATGTGACCCAGTTTTATTTTTCCAGTCTTATCTCTAGTCACTTCTAGACTTCTTTTGGTCCCCTTCAAATATGTTATCATGGCTCAACTTGTAAGCACCTTCATTCAAGAAAATTTTTAACACAGTATTATTTATAATAGCCAAGATACGGAAGCAACCTAGGTGTCCATGGATGAATGGATAAAAAAGATGTGGTACATATACAACGCAATATTAGTAATAAAATCCTGCCATTTTTCACAACATGGATGGACCTGGTGGGTATTATGCTAAGTGAAATAAGTCAAACAGAGAAAGACACTGTGTGTTACAACTTTTAATGTGTTTTTAAAAATGAGCAAATAAAATGGAAACAAATTCATAGAAACAGAGATCAGCCCTGGCCAGTGTGGCTCGGTTGGTTGGAGCATCGTCCCACACACCAGAAGGTTTGGGGTTTGATTCCCAATTAGGGTACATACCTAGGTTATGGGATTGGTCCTCATTGGGAGTGCCTACCAGAAGGCAGCAGATCAATGTTTCTTTCTCACATCGATATTTCTCTCCCTCTCCCTCTCTTTATAAAATCAATAAGCATATTTTAAAAAATTTTTAAAAAGCAAACTAATGGTCGCCAAAGGGGAAGGAAGCTGGGAAGGGTAAATAAGGCAAAGGAGAATATAGTTAACAATGTTGTGAAAAGTTTGCATGGCAACAGATGAGTACTAGACTTAGTGAGTTTGTCACATGGCAAGGTACATAAATATGACTTGCTATATTGTACACTTGAAAGTAATAGAGTATTTTATATTGACCATATTTGAATTAAAATATTAAAACAAAAAATTATAAAACACTAAAAATAAAATTTCATCTTCCTCAAAAATAATTTTTTTTTGTTTTACTCTCTGCCCTAGCACATGAAATATGGGTTAAGTGCTCCTCTTGTATGTTTCTTCTGCACACTGTATATTCCCTGTCATAGCATTTATCCCACTGTATGCTAATCACCAATTTACTAATTCCACCTTTTGCTAATAAATGTTCAAGGATCATAAGCTTATCAATTTTATTCACCAATGTATCATATCTTGATGACATATATGTAGGAGTCATTCAATAATATTTGTTGAAGAAAAACATAAACCCTCTGATAGGCCAGAATCTGAGGATATAACTTTGTCCTCTTGTTCTGGCATGCATAGTTTCATGCCAGACTAAGATATCGTGGTATTCATACAAAGTACAGTGTTGCAGGAGGTATAGCACAATGTTGAAGTCTGTTCCCATAGTATATTGTTTAATCAATCAGCCATCCGTTCACTGATACTTGCTCAACATTTACTGTTGATCACGCAGTGTGTTCCAAGTCACTTCCTTGCACGGTTCAGGCCTTGTGCTGCTGTCTGTGCCTCTTTCCTAAAATGTTTTGTCCCAACTACATTGAGACAAATGTAATTCATTCATCAACTACATTGGCATTAACTTTTAAGTGTCCAGTTCCTTCCTGCATGTGATATATAAGGACAAATATGGGATGTCCTATAAGAAAGTAGAAATGATAGAAATAAAAAAGAAAATTGCCTGTATAAAATCAATTCCTTAAACATCAATGTCCTTAATACTATCCATATCTATCAGAAAGTTTTAATATACCCCTACAAGCATATATACCTCAGTTTGAGGACCACTGCCTTAGAGCACTAACTCTAATCACCCTTGTCGTGGTTAATTTTATGGGTCAACTTGACTGGGATGTGGAGTGCCTAGATTAAACATTACTTCTGGCGTGTCTGTGAGGGTGCTTCTGGATGAGATTAACATTTGAAGTGGTGAACTAAGTAAAGCCGATTGCCCTCCCAAATATGGGTGGGACATCATTCAGTCCATTGAGGAGCTGAATAGAAAAAAAAAAATCAGTGGGAGGAGATTTTACTCTCTGCCTGACTGCTGAGCTGAGACATTAGCCTTCTCTTGCACTTGATTAGGAATTACACCATCAGCCTTCTGGTTCTCAAAACTACACCACTAGCATTCCTGGGTATCTACTTGCAGACAGTAGATACTGTAGTGGGACTTCTCAGAATGTATAACTGCATGAGCCAATCTTTATAATAAAACATATATATATATGATAAGGTATGTCCAGAAAAAGTCCAGCCATTGTTAATATAACGAGAATGGTTTGCACAACATTGATGTAATCTGGCAGTCAAGGAGAGTGGACTGGAATGTGCATGCATAAACAATGATGACTTCACTGTACTAGTCAGTGGGGATGGTAGAAGCCTTTGAGTGAGCATGTGTACTATGTGGTCATCACATTCAAAATGACTGAATGAGTACAGCAATGAATCTGCATCAAATTTTGTGTTGAGTTTGAATATTCTTCCCCAGCAGCTATGTGGATGATTTAGAAGGCCTCAGCTATGACAACTGGTGATTGGCAGTTTCATCATGACAACACGCCTTCTCATGCATCATGTCTTCTGCAGAGTTTTTTGTTGAAACATCAAATCACCCAGGTGACTCAGCCCCCTTACAGCCCAGATTTGGCACCCTGTGACTTCTGCATTTTCCAAAAACTAAAATCATTTTTGAAAAAGAAAAGATTTCAGGCCATTAAGGAGATTCAGGGAAGTTCAACAGAGCAACTGATGAAGAGTGGGAGAACTGTGTGAGGTCCCAAGTTGCCTACTTTGAAGGGGACTAAAACAGTATTGTCCTATATACAATGTTTCTTGTATCTTGTATCTTCTTCAGCAAATCTGGTTTTTGTAATACATGACTGGATACCTTCTGGACAGACCTCCATATACATACATGCTCATATATGTATATACACATATATATCTCAGTTCTGTTCTCTGGAAAATCCTGATTAATAGAAATTCCCTTCCATCTTAATGTTTTAATCTACTGATATATGCATAATTTTGTTATAGATAATTACAATATTCTAGTTAGTAAAAGATTTTCAGGTAAAGTTTTTTATTCTGATACAATCATATAAGAACAATTGAAATTTTAAATTAAAACCCAATATCATTTATATTAGCACCTAAAAATAAAATACTTAGGTATACATCTAACAAAATATATACAAATTTCATATGAAGAAAACTATAAAACTGATGAAAAATCAAAGAAGCTCTAAAATGGAAAGATGCTCCAACTACATGGATAAGAAACCTCAATATTGTCAAGATATCAGTTCTTCACAACTTGATCTATAGATTCAACACAATCCCAATCAAAATCGCAGCAAGGTGTTTGGTGGATATCACCAAATTTATTCTGAAGTTTGTATGGAGCAGCCAAAGACCCAGATTAGTAAGCAATATCAAAAGCAACAAAATCAAGGACTGACATGATATTACCCATCTTCAAGAGTTATTCTAAAGCTACAGTAATAAAGACAATAGGATTTTGATGAAAGAATGGGCAAATAGATCAATGGAGCAGAATGGAGAGGCTAGAAATAGACCCATACGGATATAGTTAAGTGATCTTTGATAAAGGATCAAAGGCACATCAAAAGTGAATCTAAACATAGATCATATACCTTGCACAAAAATAAACTCAAAATAGATCATAAAACTAAATATAAACACAAAACTCCTAGAGGATAACATAGAAGAAACATTAGGTGAAGTTTAGTTTGACAATGACTCTGCATGCAACATCAAAAGCACAATCCAGAAAGAGAAAAATTAATAAATGGCACTTAATTAAAATTAAAAATTTCTGCTCTGTGAAAGATACTGTTAAGAGAATAAAAAGTTGAGCCACAGATTAAGAGAAATTATTTCAAAACACATGTCTGATATCTGAAATATTTTTCAAAATCTTAGTGTCGCAGGTTCGATTCCCAGTCAGGCCATATACCTGGGTTGCAGGCCATGACCCCCAGCAACCCCACATTGATGTTTCTCTCTCTCTCTCTTTCTCCCTCCCTTCCCTCTCTAAAAATAAATAAAATAAAATCTTTAAAAAAATATCTTAAAACTCAACAATAAGAAACATAACCCAATTTTAAAATCATAGGATTAAAATATCTGAAGAGAAGTCAAAAGATCTGAAATGACAACTCACCAATTGCAAATTAAACCATAAATTACTAGAATGGCAAAAATTCAAATTACCTATAATACTAAATGCAGGTAACAATATAGTGCATCAGGAACTCTCATTCATTGCTGGTGGAAATGCAAAATGGTACTGACACTTTGAAATGTAGTATGACAGTTTCTTACAAAACGAAAAATGTTCTTGTAATATAATCCAGCTATTGTGCTCCTTGGTTTTTACCCAAATGAGTTGGAATTTTATGTCTACTTAAAAACCTGCATGTGTATATTAGTAGCAGCCTTATGCATGATTGCCAAAACTTTGAAGCAACCAAGAGGTCCTTTAATAAGTAGATAGATAAACAAACTGTGGTACATCCACACAATAGAATATTATCCCATGATAAAAAGATTAGATCTATTATGCCAAGAAAAGATATGGAAGAAACTTCCATGAATATTGCTAAATAAAGAAGCCAATCTAACAGGCTACATACTGTTGATTCCAAGTGTATGACATTTTGGAAAAGGCAAAACTAGGGCAACATTAAAAAGATCAGTGATAGCCAGGGGTTTAGGAGGAGTGGGAGAATGATGAATAAGTGGAGCACAGGGTATTTTTAAGGCAGTGAAACTATTACATATGACACTGTAATGTGGACACATGTCATCATACATTTGTCAAAACCCATAGAGTGTACAGCATGAAGAATAAATCCTAATGTAAATTATAAACTTTAATTAATAATAATGTATCACTCTTGGCTCATCAGTAATGACAAATGTACCACATAAATGGAAGATGTTAAAAATAGGGAAAACTGAGGAGGGTTTATGGAACTTTCCGCACATTTTGCTCAGTTTTTTTTGTAAGTGTTGAACAGCTCTAAAAATAAAGTCTAATGATAATAAAAACAAAGAAAGTAGACTAAAAACACAAGTTAAGGTAAAAAATGATGTAAAATGTCCTATTTTTGAAAAAGAGTTTGTTAACATTCTTAAGTAAATGACAATGGGGATGAAATCATTATAATATTTCAATTCCAAGCAATCAAATTTATATTTTAAAATTTCTAAATTTGCAGTATTCTGGTAATTGCATTTATTGCCAATATTTAAAAATGTGATGAAGAGGTATGAGTTACATAATAGTTTTTTTACATTGATTTTTTTATTGAGACATATTTGACATATTTTGTTCATTTCAGGTGCACAACACAGTGACTCGGTATATGTATATATTGTGAAATGATCACTGCACTAAATCTAGTAACATTCATTCATCCAAATCTTTTCAAAATTATTGTAGGTAGTATGCAAATAAAAATGGTTGAGGGCCATCTTTCCACAGCCATTTCACTGTTTTAGAAGAAGGTAGAAATAGTCATAGTGTTTTAGACTTTAAGTTTGATAACATTAAAAAAATAATATTAAGAATCATGAAAATAGAATTTTTATAGTAGAATTATAAAGCAGTAGAGAGGAGAAATGGATTTAAAAAACTCATTCAATGCAAAAGATGTCAGTGATGAGCCCAATTTCTTTTTTTTTTTGTAATTTAAATTTGTTAACAAATATAAACAATACATGGTGTTACATAAACAATTAGAAACTTTCAGAAGCACATTTTGTTGATTTAAACTCATAAACAGCTGCAGTAGGAATATGGGAATTCTGAAGCAACCATTTAAAAAATTACTAGAGTCTCTGAGGTTTTAGAGTGTATAATAATAAAGAGGCTTAAAAGCTGTTTGTTGTAATTTCTATCTGAAGTGAATAATAACTAGTACAACTTATGAATGATCACTATCTCTGACACTAACCAGGTTTTAGGACTTCCCACAATGATTTAAAACATGTTTTATAAAACTTGACATCCACACAAAGAGGATCCACTAATTCAGATACATAAAAGCAGATTCCATAGTGAAACATTTTGAAAGCATCTGAGTTATTACTTCCTTATACTGAATAGCTACCTATTTATTCAATAATTTCTATTTGCCAGGTATTATTCTACTAATTTAACATGTGTTAACTTATTAAGTCCTCTCAATTCTATGAGCTAAATACTATTATTATCATTACTATCATACAGAGGACAAAACAGAGGCACAGGGCAGAACCAGAGTTTCAACCAAGACAGACTAATTCAGAGTTTATGCTCTTAAACCTGATGCTGTTATTACCTCTAGTGACAGTAAAACATGACTGAACCATCTGTTACTAGTAATAAAGAACAGATTATACACGATTCATTATTTCACAAAATATTTCCCTCAGACTGTTTAATCAGCTAATTAAGAATCTTTGTTTACTTCATCAGGTCAAATACTTGGCTTATGTGACCGTTTCCACATTAATCATGCTCTGACTTCACCCTAAATGGATTTGCCACCAGTGTGAGTCCCTGGGCCACACAAAAGGGCATTGTATCTCAGAACCAGAGGAATAACTTAGAATGCTGGGGACATTTAAAACAATTAACATCAATTAGGGCATCAGAATAATTAGAAAGGGCCAAGTTATGAGATGTTTATTTAATATAATTTTCTCTGCCACTTAAAATTAGACATTCATAAATATTTGGCAAATCCTTTGTTTATATAAGCAAAGAGTGATTAAGCTGGTTCCAACAAATTTTGCAGTACTTTGGATAGAAGATTAATGGATTTTCTTTCTGAGGTGTTTTTTTTTTTCAGAAGAATTAACCTGGTTTGCAAGAAGAAAGTTTATGAAATGGCAACCCAAAATATGTAGAATATTTCAAATGTTAATCTCTAATCCCAAGCTTGGTACTGTGCCTGGTGTGTCATAGGTATTCAAGAAATGGTTCTACAATAATCATTCTAGAATAATAGTTCTAGAATAATCAGACTTCTTCCATTTTATTGTATGTAAATGTGCTAATTAGTTACACAATATACAAGTAATAAACATGTTTAAAAATTTTCTCTTTGGCCTTAGTTTACTTTGAAAGAAAAAAAAATTTCTTCCTAAAGTTTTCAAACTGTGCTCCACGTGGCTAGATTTAGGCAAAAGCTAGAACAAATTGCCAGTAACCATAGAGAGAAATTACCCTTTGAATATAACAAAGATGTTGTGTTGATAAAGAATGTTATTTCTGGGACTACATGAACTTCTCTGAGGCATGTGTGAATGTATAATGAATGCATTCCTTTAGCTGGATGGAGTTTAATAGGGTCTAAGATGAAATGCATCCAGCTATGATAAACAATGATAATTTTTTACCCTGGCTGGTGTAGCTCCGTGGATTAAGTGCGGGCTGTGAACCAAAGTGTCGCCAGTTCAATTCCCAGTCAGGGCACATGCCGGGGTTGCAGGCCAAGTCTCCACTTGGGGGCACACAAGAGACAACCACACATTGATGTTTCTCTCCTTCCCTTCCTCTCTAAATATAAGTAAAAATAAAATAAAAAAACAGTGATAATTTCCTGAAAATAATTTTGGTGGTGTAGCTATTCCTAAATCATTTGGTTCAACTGCTTCCTGAGAAAGCAGGGGTAAAAAATTGGTAGAACCTATGTAAAAAAATCAATCCCTAAATTTCTACTGAGGCAGAGGCTTTATCACATAAAACTGAGGGATGAACAATCAGGTTGTACACATAAAGTGATTTTGGATTTAAAGATCATGAGACTGCTATAGATTTTAATTTTCACAATTTTTAAATTATTAACTCTGGCTGTATAGCTGAGTTGGTTAGAGCATCAACCCAATATGACAAGGTTGTGTTTCTATCCCACATCAGGGCACATGCAGGAATACACCAATGAATGCATATGTAAGTGGAACAATACATCGATGTCTGTCTGTCTGTCTCTCCCTCCCTCCTCTCTCTCTAAAGTCAATAAATTTTTAAAAATTAAAAAATTATCCCTGATTGGTGTAGCTTAGTGGATTGAGCATGGGCCTGTGAACAAAAGGTCGTGGGTTTGATTCCCAGGCGGGGCACATGCCTGAGTTGCAGTCCAGCTGTTGAGTAGGGGGCGTGTGAGGCAACAACACCTTGATGTTTCTTTTCCTCTCTTTCTCCTTCCTTTCCCTTCTGTCTAAAAATACATAAATGAAATATTTTTTAAAAATCAAAAAATTATTAATTAGTTGTTCTAGTTGTGAATTTGTATTCATTTGCACAGACACATCAATGTTTTTGAGCAAACCCAAGGAATAAAATGATTATATAGTTTGACACTTAAGGGTTTGCTTTGATAATTACTCTATGGATTGCTAAAAAAGGATTTTCTTTAAAAAAGTTAAAAAAAATTGAAGACAAGGAATCTCGAAAAATATCTGATTTTCTAATACTGGGTATTATTTTTTTACTATATGTTAATATGATTAACATATTTCCTAACTTAATAGCAATTTATTAAGATATTTAACATTATAAGGTTACCTAATGAAGGTCCCAAAGTATAAGTTAAATGGCATTAAAATGAAGTTACTATATGTATTTATGTTTATATGTATATATTTGCCTCACTGTTCTTGAGAGTTTTCACCTTCTTTCATGAAGATCTCAAAGGGATAATACTCAGATAGCTAATCTTGACCTAATATGCTTCAAGATCATAAGACCAATTACAATGTACATAACACTCTAAGTGAAACTAAAATGTGTAAACATAAAATAACCAAACAATCAACAATTATTAATCGGTTCTGTGCTCTGAATACCATTTAAATACAATATAGGTGCTTAATACTAAATGCTCACAAAGATATAGCTAAAGAAAAGAATAAAAACATAAGGAGAGATGAAGATGATGAGTTGAGTGCATGTAATTTTGCACACTTGTGAAATATGAAAAACAGTTTTCAAAGATAATTAATGAAAAATTGTATACACATACAAGAGTAGAAACAAATACCTGTCACATATATTTAATGACTATTAAGATTTTACTGCATTTACTTTATCTGTTCTTTCCTTTTTTCTTATTTTCTTAGTTGAAGCTGATTTATTTTATTGTATTTATTTATTTTTTAATACTTACTTGAGGATATGTTTATCAGTTTTAGAGAGAGATAGAGAGAGAAAAATCAATGGGCTGCCTCCCACACACAGCTCTGACCAAGGATCAAACCTATAATCTGGGTATGTGCCCTGATGGAAAATACAACCTTTTGGTATATGGGACAATGCTCCAATCAGCTGAACCACCCAGCCAGGGCAAGCTGATTTATTTTAGAATAAATCATAGGTGCCATGTCATTTTTCTCTTCTATATTTCAACATACATACAGTGGAGCTGAAAAATACCCATCAACTTGTGACATTTCAGCCATCATAAGGGTGGTGGTGCAAGGCATTACTCAGGTGTTTGTGGTCATGCCGGTGTAAACAACCCTACACCTACTGCACTGCCAGCCATACAAAACTATTGCACACACAATTATATACCATACATAATACCTGATGATAATAAAACTACAATGTTGCTGATTTATATATTTACTGTGCTACGCTTTTTTGTCATTATTTAGATTGTACTCTTTGTACTTCTAAAAAAGCCAAGTTTACTGTAAAGCATTATGCCACGTTATGGTGGCATTAGCCTCATACATCTCATGATTACTGGGTCTCTTTATTGTATCATTTTCTCTTGTGCTTGATTTAACTTCATGTTGTTTTGTACACTGACATGCTTCACAGACTTGTGGCCTAGGAGCCATAGACCATTCCATAGAGCCTAGGTGTGTAGTAAGTAGGCTGTACCATCTAGGTCTGTGTAAGTGCACTCTATGGTATTCATATTTCCACAAAATGACTTAACAGCAAATTATCAGAATTTATTCCTTTAGTAAGTGGTGCATGAGTGTACATCTGTTTTCAAAAAATGGACATGCCATTATCACATGTAAAAAAATGAACATTAATGGTTTGTTATTGTCTTATATCTGGTTCATAACCAAATGATAGTTTTTATCATAAATATGTGTCAGATTTTATCAAATGCTTTTTCTACATTTATTGATATGATCATGTGGTTTTCACCCTTCATTTTGTTTATACGGTGTATCACATTTATTGATTTGTGAGTATTATATCAATTTTGCATCCTCAGAATAAACTCCATTTGATGATGGTGTATGATCTTTTTGATGCATTGCTGTATTCAGTTTGCTAATATTTTGTTGAGGATTTTAGCATCTATGTTCATCAGGAATATTGCCCTATAATTTTCTGTTTTGTAGTGTTTATGTGGTTTTAGAATTAGAATAATGCTGGCTTCTTAAAATGAGCTTGGGAGTCTTCACCCCTCTTTAATTTTCTGGAATAGTTTGAGAGGTGTGAGTTCTTCTCCAAATGTTTGGTAAAATTCACCTGTGAAGCCATCTGGTCCAAGGCTTTTGTTTGTTGGGAGTTTTTTGATTACTGCTTCAATTTCATTAGGTGCAATCTATTCAGATTCTCTGATTCTTTCTGATTTAGTTTTGGAAGACTGTATGTTTCTAGACTTTATCCATTTTGTCCAGGTTGTCCAGTTTGTTGGCATATAGTTTGTACGTAATATTATCTTTACTCTGTGTGTATTTCTCATTCTGTGGTGGGTTTTTTGGAAACATCATGTATATGGGTCTTGTTTTCTTATCCATTAAGCTACCCTTTGTTGTTTTTTGGAGCATTTAAGCTCTCTACACTTAAAGTGATTTACAGTCATGTATGTATTGCCATTTTACTTTTAACTACTTTCTTCTGTTTGTTTTTTTTCCCCTTCTTTCTACAACAAGCCCTTTAACTGTGAAATATAGTTTTGCTGGGTAAAATAGCTTTGGCTGTAGATCCTGCTTTTGGCATGAATTATTTCGTGCCAAACCCTTCTGGCCTGAAATGTTTCTGTTGAGAAATCAGATGATTGTCTAATGGGATCTTCCTTATATGTAATTGTTTTTCTTTTGTGGCTTTTAAGATTCTGTCCTTCTTTTTAAGCTTTGCCAATTTGCTTATGATGTGTCTTGGTGTGGGGTCTTTGGGTTCATCTTGTTTAGGACTCTGCACTTCATGGACTTGTGTGTTTTTCCTTCACCAAGTTAGGGAAGTTTACAGTCATTATTTCTTCAAATAGGTTCTCGATTTTTTTGCTCATCCTTTTCTCCTTCCGGTATCTCCATGATGCAGATGTTATTACATTTCATTTTGTCCTAAACATCGCTTACACTCTCATGTTCTTAAATTCTTTTTTCTTTTTGCTGCTGTGCTTGAGTGTTTTATCCTACCTTGTTTTCCAAATTGCTGATTCAATCCTCTGCTTCATCTAACCTGCTGTTTATTTCTTCCAGTGTATTATTTCAGATATTGCATTCTTAATTTCTAAGTGGTCCTTTTTATTGTTTCTATGGTTTTTTATGCTGTTGAGCATTCTTATACTAATTAAACTCTATATCTCAGTCTTATAAACTCTGTATCTGATAGATAAATTGCTTGCCCTCATTTTATCTAGCTCTTCTAGAGAACTCTCTTGTCCATTCATGTGGGGCCTGTGTCTTCCCATTTTCACTGCCTCTTTGTGTTCGTTTCTATGTGTCATGTAGACCTGCAACAACTGTGTCTATGTGACATGACACATAGGGTGTGTGTCATGTAAATACTCATCTATGTCAGACGTTGCCTGTGACTGGCACTGGGCAACCTGTTTGTGAAACCGGAAAAGTTGGCACTTGTTCTGCCTGTCACTACCCGAACCCGTAAGTAGAGATAAGGAGTGAATCTTTATGGGCACTTTATTTAGATTCTGTGATCTGAGAAGATGGTGGGCTCTATACCCTCAAAAACTGTCTCAACATCTAATCTCAAGGCAACCTTTTTATAAGGAAAAGAAAGGATATGTAAGGGATTTGGAAAAATAGGTTAATTGGATTAGAGTTTCAGTTGGGCAGTGATTTTCCTAGCACTTCTTTATCTGTTGATCAACAATTTGTTATCTGTGTTCGCTCACTGGAACACAATGGCTCAGATACCATCTCCATTGCTTGCATATACCCTGGGGCACAAAGGTTGAATTGTCTATCTTCTGTCACCTACATCATGCCTTCTAGTTCCTAGAATGACAGCTTTCCACATGCATGAATTAAAATCTTTAACTTTTGATTTCCCCTATCATTTGGAGCGATCAGTGATCCACAGCTTGTGGCTCCTTCTGCTGTGCCTGGGTGTGTATAGAAAGAACTAAAGTATGCACCAAGGCCAGCTTTTACCAGTATTGGGCCTGGGGGAGGGTCAGCTAAATTCTCCAAGCTCCAAAAGAATCAACACCCCCCCCCACCCCGCCCCCTTTACACTTTCTTTCAGTCTTAATCACTGAAAGTGCCTCCGGAAGTACTCCTCAGCAGCTGTCTTAAGCTCCACAGGGTGGGGTGAGAATTCCTGCAGGTGGGGCTATTGCTCCCACCCAGGCTGATACTGCAAGGAGGGGAGAGCTCTGCCTTGGAAGATGACCTCTGCAGTATGGGGAATGACTCAGCACAGGGATCCTGGCAGCTGACTCTTCAGCTCTCCTCCCAGAGCCACCAATCCTCAACTCTCCTCACATGGCTCTAGTCTGCCTGTCCTTCCTCCACCAGAGCCCAGGGTAAGTGGCTAGAAATGAAATTTTGTGTGTTGGCCCTGAAAGAGGCTCTCTGCATCTGAAGCCATTTCTCCCTGGCAGACAGAAGTCCTGCTGCTTTTCACACCTGGATGTTACCTGAGATCCCTTCCTGGTTCTGGTGCTCTAGGCTGGAGAGCCCAGCTTGGAGTTTAGACCCCACGCTTCTCAGGAGGAACCCCCTTGGCTGCTGAAATATCCCTCCATGCCTTCACGTGCTGCCTGTGGGAGGCCAGCCAGCCTCCTTGTGCCTCTGCACTTCCTACCAGTCTCCTTGTGGTGATGTGGTTTCTTCCATCTGTCCTTGTATAAAGCTTCTCTACAGATAGTGTTCAATTGGTTATTCAGGATTTTTCAAAATTTAGTTGTAATTCCAGTTTTGGTCCTGGGAGGAGGTTAGTGTAGCTTCTAACTCTGCCACCATCTTGGAGCACCCTAAAATGGTTTTCTTTATTTTATTTTAATTGCTGTTCAAGTACAGTTTTCTGCTTTTTACTCCCATCTCAGCCCACCCCCAGCCCTCCCCACCTCCCTCCCGTTTCCAACCCCCCTCTGGTTTTTGTCTATGTGTCCTTTATACTTCTTCCTGTAAACCCTTCCCCTTTCCCCCTGAAATTCCCTCCCATTTACTCCCTGGTCACTGTCAGCCTGTTTTCTATTTCATTGTCTTTGGTTATATTTTGCTTGTTCATTTGTTTTGCTGTTTAGGTTCCTGTTAAAGGTGAGATCATATGTTATTTGTCTTTCACCACCTGGCTTATTTCTCTTAGCATAATGCTTTCCAGTTTCATCCATGCTGTTGCAAAGGGTAGGAGCTCCTTTCTTTCTGCTGCATAGAATTCCATTGTGTAAATGTACTATAAAAAGCTTCTGCACAGCTAAAGAAAATAGTATTAAAATAAAAAGAGAACCAACTGTATGGGAAAACATATTTGCCAATTACACCTCAGACAAGAGTTTAATCTCCAAAATATATAAAGAACTCACACGACTCCAGTCTAAGAATACAAGCAGCCCAATTAAAAAAATGGGCAAAGGACTTGAAAGGTCTTCTCCAAGGACATACAGAGGATCCAGAGACACATGAAAAGATGCTCAGTATCTCTAGCTATTAGAGATGCAAATTAAAACCACAATGAGATACCACTTCACACCAGTCAGAATGGCCATCATAAACAAAGCAACAAACAAGTGCTGTAGAGATTGTGGAGAAAAGGGAGCCCCAGTGCACTGTTGGTGGGATTGCAGACTAGTACCACCAGTATGGAAAACAGTATGGAATTTTCTCAGAAAACTAAAAATGGACCTGCCTTTTGACTCAGCAATTCCACTACTAGGATTATATCCTAAGAACTCTGAAACACCAATCCAAAAGAACTTATGCACCCCAATGTTCATAGCAGCACATTTTATAATAGCCAAGTGTTGAAGCAACCTAGGTGCCCATCAGTAAATGAATGGATTAAAATGGTTATTTTCTAATTTTATCATTCATGAAGAGCCACAGATTCCTCTTCTACTTCACATAGCTGGGCAAATTGTCCCTCTTTGACTCTGGCAGAAAACCAGGTTTGTTCTCTGTGAAGAGTGAAACAGGGTAGGTGGCCTGGAGGATACGTCACAACTGAGGGCATGAATGGGTAACACACTGAAAATGGTGTTTGAATGAGTATTTGCATATAGAATGATGAGACTCTCCACACTTTCCTTAACCATAGGGAACAAGCTCCAGAGATTGTAAGGGAAAATGATACAAATAATTTACTACTTAACCATCTGTTAGTATGTTTACCTGTTATGAGGAAAATAATTCAGTAGCTTTTTATAATTTGTATTTTGAGTCATAATAGAAGTATATGATAGAAAATGCAAACAGTACAAGAGTATACAGTGAAAAATGTTTCCTTTTTACCTCTGTGCCCTAGCCACTATACCACCCTCTTTCCCTACAGGCAGCCACTCTTCCCAATTCCTTATGCATCTTCCTAGACATACAGGCCTGTCGGATGAAGCGAGCTTCCTCCACAGCAGGCATGGGGGCAACAGGATGTTCTCAACATGTGGGTAAGACAAACACACTACAGAAACCGATCTGGGCCAACCACATCGGAATTAAAAAGTAGGATAGCAGTAGGATCTTAGTAATTTGTAGCAACATCAGCGAGGTTAAAAATGCCAGGAATGTTCATCACAAGAGGTATGCTCATTTCTCAGTAAAAACTGTCCATACATTAATTCAGTAAATACTTATTAAGGGCTATTGTATATAAACATAAATTTCTTGGAAATGACACTTACGGAATCTAGGTTTTAGGGATAATTTGCTAGACTTAAATAACCACACAATTTTGTAAGTAATTATTACCATTTGTACTTTATATGAACAGGATGACCTAGTACACTTTTAGTTCATTTTCAATTATTTTTTTACCATTCAAAATAAACAAGTTCAAATTTTACTTCAAAATAGAATTTATTGCATACCATAATGAATTTAATACATTAAAAAACTTTTTCTTGTCAGTACTGGCACGTATTGAAGAGCTTTAAAGCACTGCTAAATTTATACTTCAAAAATTTTTAAATTTTACATCACGTTCCATTAAAAAAATAAAGCCTAATAGTATTATAAAGTATTAATTTATACTAAATTACATATCAAAGAGTTAAAGAAAGAACTCCACACTCAAATCAATTATCTAAGAAGTAATGTATCAACCATGTATTTTTAAAAAGGTTCTCATTTAAACAAAATACAACAGAAGGTATAAACCACCAAATTTAAATGGACTTTTTCTACTAGGAAATCTTGCAAACCAACTATATAAACTTTGGATATTTATTTTAAAAATCCATATTCCAAAGCAATGTTGTTTACAAATTTTTATGTATAATTAAAGAAATACCTGATTACATTAAGTATTTGATATTTTTTGTTGCCCCTTAACTGCCATTAATACAAGACTATTTTAAAATTTTAATTTAAGAAATCACTTTTTCCCCAATGATCATTTTTGCTAATACAAAAGCTGCCCTTAAGAAACTTCAAACAAGCAAATTCACATACATGGTCTCCAACACAATGTGGCCTGTGCATTACTGTCAGATATTTCGTCCACTCCAAAAGCTCAGTAATCCAAATCATGGATACTACACAATTTATTTCAAATTCCAAAGGGCTGAGTAATTTGATTCAGAGCCCTTGAATTTATAAAATATTTTTCTTTCAGGAAGTATAACGTGATTTATAATCAGTGTTTTTATTTTATTTGCGTTACCCCAACCTGTTTGGAATTATACTCTAGGATAAATAGGTCACTGAAAATAAATTTTTTAAATTGTAGTGTTTGTTGTTTGTCATCACCTTGAATAAATTCAACTCTTTTCCTTGTTAATGGGAAACTACACAGCCTTTCAAACTAGTACATCACACCATTCTGAAATGCAATCTTTAATGTTTTTGAATCTCATTGGTTGAGAATAGCCTAAAATTTAGAGACCAAGCTTAAATAAAATAGTTGAAACATTTTTTTAGGCAAACATAAGCAACGTTTGCTTATATCTAAGGCAAAAATTGAAAGAACAAAAAGGAACTAGAAAGCTCATTTGTTTTTACTATAAAATGTACCAATTCACCAAAATCTCTATGGGCACTAAAATTTCATAAGAGCCAACAGTGGATGGGTTAATTTTTTTTCAAAAGAGAAATAAATCCTGGATTGTACTAATAAGGTATTGCTAATCTAAAAAAGAAATACAAGCTGGAAGAAAATGTAATGTATTAGGATAGCAAGGTATTTCCTTACAAACCTCTATTAAACTGAAATAAAAATATCATCTACATTGCAATTTGAGATATTTAGTGATTTCTGTCTTATACAAAAATGTTCATAGAGAATTTCTAAGTAGTCATTTTTCACTAAGTAATAATACAATATATCTTATTTTTGTTTTTAAATGTTTTTAAGGCATATTTAGGAATAAAACAACTTCTCTTCTCTTTAAAGTTATTGGTGGTAGGAAGGCAAGAGAGGAAGAAATGATACAACCTTTTAAAGCCAAATTTTCCTCTTCCCTTTCCTTTATTTTGATTCCCAAAAAAAACATTTCTGTACTTTACTGTAATTTCTCTAAGCATTTTCAGCTCAGTTGGTAGAAGAATCATTTAAGAACAATGTAAAAATCAACAATGAGGATAGAGAAACTTAAGGAATTTCATTATTTATTTGTATTTAATCAATAAGATTTTAATAGTAAACTAGAACAAGGTTTTACCTCCTCAGTAACTAATGGTTGGATAAAATAGAGAATCAAAATTTCAGATTTCTACTTGTAAAATTTTCTTTAACATTCTTTATAAACTATGGTTGAGACTTTTGAATATCACAAAGCTAGGATAAGAATGCAGATCATTTTACTAAAAAAGCTATATTTTGGCAAACATTTTATTGATATTATAAATAAAAATATAGTTGGATCTTTAAAATGGCACTTAATCTGTTCTCTCTATCAGAGTCTGCCAAATAAATTAGATTCTTTGGGAAAAAATTCAAACTTGATATTCAGGAGACAAAATTAGGATTAACCTCCACTTGCCAGATACTTACTTGTCACTTACCAACTGATCCACAGTGTGCTAAGTGGAAAGAGGGCTGTTGACGGAGCTTCTCTATCTACAATTTACTCAGTGGAAAGTTAACAATTAAAGAAAAGTATCTAACTCCCTCAAATGCTAAATTTAGTTCAAATACCAAAGCTCTGATCCATTTGAAAAGGCAATAAATAGCTTTATCTTTTAATCAGTTGAACTGGCCTTAGAATGAAAATAGAGTTGTTCACATATCCTGAATATTACTTACAGAGAACGCAGAAATCTGCTGCCTTTGCAATTACTTGTCATTTGGAAATTTCTTAAGAGAAAGTAAAAGAAAATGAAAAGGTAATTTGACCTCTCACTCCCAGGAAAATGTTCAAGGTCACATCTGAGATTTAGCAAAGAATGAGAAAGATGTTTTTTCAAGTTGGAAGGTACCAGTGATTAACTGGTTTAACCCATTGATTTTCAACCAATGTGCTGCAAAAGGCACACTGGTGTGCCATGAGAATTTTTAAAACATGCAATACTGACTATTTAGTCAGGGGCACTGACCCCTTTTCCCTTAGATTGTCAAATTAAAAAATGACAACAGCCAACACAAAATAGCTGTCCAGTGTGAGTGAATCAAAGCTATACCTATTTTTTTGTCAGATCAGCAGCAAATATATTTTTTGGTGTGCTGCAGAATTTTAGTAATTAGTTTCTGTGTGTCAGGAGATGAAAAAGGTTGAAACTGCTGGTCTAACCCACTCATTTTGCAGATGAGAAAACTGAGACACCAGTGTCTTGTGCTAAGACCATTTACTCACACTCTGGTAATGTAATTTAATCGACACTAACGCCCAGTCTCTTGTCTTTTTCTGCAATGTTTTCCTCTGAAACACGCCTGGTATATTGGTATTCTGTTATCCACCAAAATATCAAAAAGTTAACAGTGGTTTCCTTTGAAGAAAGGAGTAGGAATCAAGATGGTGGCCAAGAGGACTGTTAGGGGTGTTACACTCAATGAGTCATATGTATCAGTATATAATTTTGTACTAAATACCAAGTCGAAACAGCAACAGAACCAAACTTCAGAGATCAGAGATTCTATAGTGAAACTGAATGTTAACACAGAAATTTAAGTTATACCTTCAAAGAAAAAACAGTCCACTGAAAACTGAGGATGCCAGTTTTTGTGTCCTTTTAATGACTAGTTCTATATGTTATGTTTCTCTCTACCTAGAAAAATATTCTAATATAATACATAGAAATTTGAAGCAATTTGGGTTCTCAAGTTTAAAAAAGAACCGGAAATTTTTTAAACTTATGCTATAAAAATATGCACTGATATATATTTCCAAATTATATTTTTCTAACCTTTGCAGTGATAAAAGTCCAAAATTTCATTGTTGAACTGTGTTCTTGCATAATCTTAAATATTCATTTCTATAGAGGATAAAATTTGCATAATTCTTTTCAGTAAAATCTGTTCAGAAATTCACTTTGACAGAAATACTTTTATCTATCATTAGAGTTGAAAAGAAATTGATTTCAGTAAGAAAATCCAGGGATGGATCAATACTTTTTCTAAAAAAATATACTGTGTATAATACATTTTGAAAGTTATACAGACCATATCCTTTTATTTAATGTGAAGGCACAACTTTAACATAGTTAAAAGCAAATGTATTTTAATTACTTATGATATAATTGTCAGTACCAGCTCTTAAAAATGTGTATTTGCAAGTATGTCATTGGAGATTCTTTCAGATTGTCAATTCAAAAGTCCATTTAAGATGTCAAACACTCTTTGCAGAAAATCAGCAGACACGGATGGCAGGTCCACTTGTTACTGTGGGAGAATCTGCTGACCGGCTGCCTCAGGGTTTTCTTCACTTGTTGCGTAGTCTGGGTGGTCCATCATCTAGGCAAAAGAAGAAGTGTTAGGAAATGGAAATTTTTCAATTTGCCCTCAATATTCATTAGTGTAGCAAAAGGATTCTCAATTTTTTAAAATGACAGAGTGCTCTATGGAACTGAGCACTCCTTTCGGAGCATGTACTGGTTCAGCATCCATACTCTTGGGGACATGGTCAAAGTGAGACTGAACCTTTCAGAAAGCCTCCTCATTGGATTGAGTGCCAATCTGATGAGCGTCTTCTCTGGGTCTTCCACTATTTCCATTTCCTTGCATGAACACTGCCCTTCACGGCAGTGGGAGCTCCACCACAAAAGGAAGATACTCCTGGTGCTTATTCCAGGGTACTATTCCAGCCAGTGTACACTCCTGGAAGTGACAAAACGATGAGTGCCCCCACACGTCACTGTGAGAATACCCGCTGGCTTGGGGACAGTGTGACCTGAATGACATCTTGAAAGGACCTTAAGATAATTTTAAAATATGTGACATTTTGGAAACATTGCATGACAAAAATTTCTACTCAAAACAAATAACTTGAAGGTACTTAATGGTCAAATGATATCTGAGAACAAAATCAGGAACACATATGCTCTAGGCTAACTTTAGAGGAATTACCACTTTTCTCAAATGATCACTTTGGCTCTGCCCATATTCTCATGGAAAGCTTTCTGTATTTGGGAAAGAAGATAGAGCTTCAATGTTTTCAGTGTTTTCCCCTGTTAATCAGATAAAATTACTTAAAAACAGAAAAATATACCTAATGTCTTTGTGAATATTGTCAAAGATTTTCAGATAAATGATTCAATTTCAGTATTGTGATGGACTTTTTGCCTCTTTTTTTAATCAAGAATTAGAAGACCAGCAAGATAAATATTCTATTTTTGTAAACCGATTCTAAAAGTTTTCATGTTTTTTTGGAAGTAGAGGCAGAGTAATAATTTCTAATAATGGGGTCTCAGCACTTGCTAGATAAGAATAAATCAGAACTGAGTCTTTCAGCTGACAACTGTTTCAAGTAATAGAGACGGCTTTGAAGACCCAGACCTGCTGATGCTCTATGAGTCATCACAGATCCCCAAACAATCAGTTTTGAGGCCCTTTATTTGCCAAACATACCCCCTAGATGAAGGTAGTTACGTGTTCATAGCACTTGGAAGAGGGGAAAAAAACCAAATCAAGGCAGGCAGCATATTTATTAAGCATTTCGCTACATGAAATATAAGATGAAGTTGTTAAAGAGTTGATTTTAGTTACTATTTGAATAAAGGAGGGAAAGGAGAAGCATGGAAGACATATTTAGCCCCTCCTTTCTTCTAGTAACTTAGAAGCTCTGGGTGAAAGAGGTCACCTCAGAGCAGCCTCAGCACAATGGATGGTGGGGGAACCCTCTTTCTTCACCAAGAACTGTTTACCCTGGCAACTGTAATCTAATGAAATAGTAGCCTGCATACTCTAAGAGAGAACATGCTGCTTCTTTCTGAATGTGCAGGTACTTCATTAGCACTTTAATCAAATCCATAAAGACAGAAATATATTAGTTAAAACAAATTAAAACACACTTTCAGCCCTGGCCGGTGTGGCTCAGTGTGTTGGAGCATCATCCTATAACCAAAAGGCTGAAGGTTTAATACCTGGTCAGGGCACATGCCTGGGTTGCAGGTTCAGTCCCCAGTCGGGGCACACTCTGAGAGTCGATCAGTGTTTCTCTCCCTCCCTTTCCCTCTCTAGAGTCAACAAGCATGTCCTGGACTGGGAAAACCCCCCCCCCCAAAAGAAATCAACTTATTGAGAAGTAAACATCTCTGCTCTATATTCACTTTTTTTTACTGACTTTTTTGGTAAAAACAATATAGAAACCTATGATTCACTGACAGCTCTGTTTATTTATAATTGAACCAATCTCTAGAAAGTCTAATGAAACGCTCATCACAGTGGGGTAACTGGAGAGCTGTTGACACAAAAGTGGCGTTGTTCTAAGTGTCTCTACTCTGGCTTGTCAGTCACAGCTTGTGACTTCTAAAAATAATTAGAAGCTCTAGTGACATTTAACAGAGACAAACCCACTGTTTACAGAATATCAATAAACTAAAAACTTACTTCCCACCCAGAGTAAAACTGTTCATTGGAGATGTTTGCATAAACTAACTTTACCAATTTAGGATTAGAAAGAAACAAAAATCCCCTAAAACAATGATTCCTTTTAATTGTTTTATGTGCCAAAGTAATTATGCCACTGCTTGATTTTTCTTTCTAGAGAAAATACACCTTTATTTACACTAATTAGAACTAAGACTTTGAGGAAAATTAAATAAACGGAACCAAATACTGTATTCTGGAAGCATTCTAGAAAAAAAGTTCATAGAAAACACTGAGTTAAATAGCTTCAAGCTATGGAGAATATACAGTAAGTCTTTCCAAACTAGTATTATTTTAGTGAAGTCCTATAGAAATGCTACTTCTTTTGATCAGAGAAATTCATGGAATGAAGTTTTAAAAGACTCTGTAAAATGCCAAAGTATTGTATTTCCATGAAGTGTCTTAAGTTTCAGCAACAAACAAGGTGCAATCTGATCGTTGAAAATAACATGAAAAGGCTGCTGGGGCCGCCCAGGATGCCTGGACGTCTCCCGTGGGGAGTCCTGCTTTCTGCTGCTTGTACCCCACCCTCATATCAGACGTTAGAGAGAGCCAGATGATTAACACCATAAACATGCATGCTGTCACCTTTGATTCAGACTTTCTTTTATCTCACATGTGTTATTTGATTATTTGAAAACAGTAGCAAAGACTTTTGGCACTTGGAAAAAATGATTATGTAAAAAGATTGTAGACATGTAAGTCTGTCTAATGTTTTTAAAGTGCCTATTACAATACCGTATAAGAATTTTGGTAATTTTATGAGGGCTGCTGAAGTACAATCAGGAAGCTTGTAGACACACACACACACACACACACACACACACACAAGACTAAAGGTCAGTGGATTAAGGGTTGAATATCACGGCCGTCTTACCTGAAGAATTTCAATAGCACCGACTGAGAGCTCACAGTGTATAAAAACACTGTTGTCAGCACTGTGGGCTCCTAACACTTGGGCATTAATAACTTAATGAGGCAGGCATACTCAAATATCTATGCTACAAGGCAATGTTAATGTGTTTAAAGTACAAAGTCTAAAAAAATTATGGGGAAAGGTAAAATTAATTTCAACTGGAAAACTCATATATCTGCTTGGAGAATGCAGCTTTTGAGTTGGGAGTTACATAAGGGATATTCTGGAAACAGAAACTGGCAATGCGATAAAGATAATGAAAGCAGGGGGAGAGGAAGGAAAGGATTTTTATTACGCTGTTATCCTAAGAGATAAGCCAGTCACTGCCCAAGGGTGGTCTTCAGGGCTGACCCTCAGCTGTCCTACACTGGGTCCACACCTAATTTCCTCCCTGTTTTACCAGGCTTGTTGAGGTTCCTTGTTCCACTTTCCAAGCATCTGCTTAACTTTATCTGATTTCAATATCCAGCTGCCTCACCAAGTCTTGGGCTAACTCACCACCATGGATTATATGATCTCCTACCTGCCTGTAGACTCAACCTCATTTTATGGACAAGGAGACAATTTAAAGAGATTGAGTAATTTGCCAGAACTGATGCCAAAGCCTATAGTATATTGTCTATATATACCTTATAATATACCACAAATGACAATATTCAAGTTAAATTCATTTTGACTTTGAAAGTTAGACAAAAGCAATGAGAGATTTTCTTTTTTCAAAAACCTTAACTGGGGAATAATTTTGTGAAGGCATTGCATTCTTTAACTTTCAAAAATGCTAGTTTTATAGAAAAACAGATTCTCTCTTGACAGCAGTTTACAATATTCTGCCACTAGCTTCATTAAAATTTCAGCAAATATTCATCCTTCATATTTAAAGAATCTAGTACACAGTGGGAAAATGAAAGCATTTAATAGATTTTTTTCCCTCTGAGGTTGTGATAGCTATCACATCCTTTTATAAACATCAAAGGAACCAGATTTAACAAAGACCCAAAGTTTTAATATCCAAACCAGGAAAATGTAAATCTAGTAAATTATCTGCAAAATAACAGCCAAACCACCAAATAAACCAAAACAAAACCCCCAATTCTTACAAATAATAATAGCAAATACATTTATCATGTTTATGTTGCACCAGGCACCATTCTAAGCATTTTGCTTATATTACAACAACCCTCTTAAGCACGATGATTTGTATCCCATTTTACACTGGAGGAAACTGAGACACTAAGAAGCTGAGTAACTTGCCTAAGGTCACACAGCTAATAATTAACAAAGTCAGAGTTACTACATAGTCAGACTGGCAGTGGGCTCCACTTTTTATTACTGTGTTACTTTATATTCTGAATGTCTTCACCTAATAAAATTATGACACCACATTACAAAAGTGAGAAGTGTATAGCCAAAGTTGTCCTATGTTTTCAGATACTTCTTAATGGACTTTCCTACAACTGATTGCCTAATTTAGCTACTATGTCATGTGATCAGAGCCCTGGAGCCTGTCGTTCTGGAGCATTTACTACTGCTTTGCATTCAGCAGGAACGATCTTTCCCTTTCTAGGCAGCTGCTGTGAAGCAGAATCATACTTTTTTTTTCAAGATCATAATGTTTCAGAATGAAACAGCTGTGGCTGGAGGGGCTCAGCGCACTGAGCTCCAACCTGTGACCCAAAAGGTCACATATGCCTGGGTTGCTGGCTAGGCCCCTGGTTGGGGGCTTGTGAGAGGCAACTGATCGATGTATCTCTTGTACACTGATGTTCCTCTCCCTTATTTTTTCCTTTCCTTCTCCTCTCCTAAAAAGTAAATAAATAAAGTCTTTAAAAAAAAAGAATGAAACTCAAGATGGTGAGAGCAAAGCACTTGTTCAAAGGCAATATAAAGGCATCTGTTAGTTGAATTCTTTCCTTACCTACCACCCCTGTTCTTTTCAATAAATATGGAGAGAGGATGAAAGGTGCTAGAATAAACCTTAGAAAAAAGGAGCTGTAGAATACTTCCAAAGAGACACAATGTTATTACAGCTTTGCATACAACATCTCTAAGCATTCAACTATTTATAGTATGAGCTGGCATAAAAAGATCTGGAAGCTCCACATAAACTGTTCAAAGTAGCTTCCTCTTCAGAGTGGGTGCAGGGACAGAAGTGTTAGAAAAGGGAATTCCATGTTTACTTTACACACTTCTGTACTGCTTGTTCAAAAAATGCAAACATGTATCACTTTGTAATTAAAACACAAAAAAGAAAAATAATCAAAGTAAAAGCAGGGTTAGGGTCTATATAAAACTTTTTGTTCAGTAACTGCCAGTAACACTAACCTACAAGTCATTTATTTAGAATAAAGATGATCAGAAGTACTCTAACGAACATCTTTTCACAAAAATTTCCTCCAATTTTTATTATCTGGACAATCCGCCAAAGAGAAATTACTGTGCCAATAGGAAATGGTAAAATAAAGTATGGTACATGCATATGTACAGCCAATAAAATGGTTTTTACAAGAAACTTAACATGAAATAACACTAACATGCAATGTTGGATAGAATGATTTAGAGTGTGGTTTCATGCAATCACCAGCCCATTTATCTAGGAAGACATACAAGGAAATGCACTTAAATCTTAAGAGTGGCTATCTTTAGCTGGTGGGATTTATGGGTAAACTTAATTTTATTTTTCTACAAGTTCAAATTTTTCTATAAAAGCACATATTTTTATAATAAAATACCTTAAAAATGTACAGGGTGCAGCAAAGTATATTTACAGTTGTTCAAGTGGAAAATAATGCAATAATTAATAAACAGTAATATAAAAATAAATTGTGTTTTGCATACAACTATAAACCTATTTTTGTACCACCCTGTATTAAAGGGAAAGGAAAAATTTTATAAATAAAAATAAAATGACATGATAAAACTAACTAAAAATATATTTAATTCTGTAAGATATCACATGTGCTCCAATAGTCCCAAATTTAAATTCTAACCCAGGATATTTAATGCTAACCCTAAACAAAATTTCCCCGTGTTGCTTATCTTCCTTGTCCTTAGGTTATAATCGGTTAATCAGATAGGTGCTCTAATTGTAGAAACCTGTTGCTCACAATTCTTGTTGAGGCCCGTTTTCTCCCTCAACACTCTCACTCACTCACTGAGTGTGCTCGTGTCACACCCAAGTTTCCATTTCTAGCTAGTTCTGTCTCCTCAACATAAGGGGACATTTATTCAACTACCTATTATCTCCCTCTTTCTTGGTATTTTGAAATGTTCAAAATTGAATTCATAGCCAACATTTAACTTACCCAACAATGAATTTATCATATTCCTCCTCAAACCTGTTGTACCCCTTTATCTCAGTGAATAATATCACCACCCACCCACTCAGTTACTCAAGCCAGAAACCTTGGACTCCACTTCCGTCTCCCCTCTCTACATTGAATCTATTATCACATCCCATTAAACATGACTCTTAATTTCTCTTGACCTTGTCCATGTTTCTCAGTCTCACACTACCTTCCTAATTCTGGGTTCTATCACCTCTCATTGTGAGAGTTGCCTCAAGTTTTGCTCCCTCCTTTAATCTATTTTCTACGTTTCTTAAAACCCTTAAAGGGTCCCTAATGTTTTTAAGATACAATCCAAACTCTTTACCGTGGCTGACAAGACCCTACAGGCTCTTACCCTTGCTTCCTTGTCCAGTTTTCACTGCCTACAGCTCCCCTAGGCTTCCTCAACATTGCAGACATCCTAAACCTCATTCGGCTCCCAGACCAGGGGCCATGCTCTCTTCCCTCTGACCTTTGAAGACATGGTTCCCTCAATGTGGAACACATGGCTCAGTGAAAGTCTCAACATAAATTTAACATTCTTTCAAAAGCCTTCCCCAAATCACCTTGATTGTAATGAACCCACAAGCACTGGGGTCCCTGCTCTGGCTTTCATGGCCACCTACCATAACTAGTACATTTATCACACTTTGTTGTTGCTGACTCTATCTGCACTCCCACTACACTCCAACTTTTAAGAGGCCATGAGACTAGATCTGTTTCTAACTTGTTCATATTTTATCACCAGCTCCTAAAATAATATCTGGGTCATAGAACTACTCTATAAACATCTGCTAAGTGAAGAAATGTAAAACTATTTTTTAAATGATGGCAAAGAGCACTCCTTGGGATGTGGCCTTCAAAGGCTGGTATAGTAGTAGAGTATGTGATGTAGGACACACTTTATTTTTTTGAATCTCTTACAAAACTTTATACGGGAGTCCTCTTAATGGAAAAGTTGCAAGCTGTCTCACTAGTTTAGTCATGAACCTCGTGAACATAAACTAATTCCATGTGTATAAATACATATTGAGATAATGGCATTATGAGGTAAGCAGGGATGATATTGTTATTTTTATCCAAATCTTAGAGAAATTATAAGATTTACCCCAATGAATTCTAGACCAGTGCTTTTCCCAGTTATAGTAGTCTTAACTTAACGTGTTAATCACCTCTTGTTAAATAAAGATGATACTACAACAGACCAACCACAAGATGGATATGAACTTTGAACGGTTTATCTACTAACAATTACAGCCATCCACCCAAAGTACCTCTGTTTTGTTCATGTGACCACTGGCACGCATGAATGAGGGTGGATGGAGGATGGCAGTTTGTTGTAACAGGGCAAAGCAGAGCTAACTGCCTCGTGAAGGGATCAATGCCATGACCCTGACCTCAAAGGCTAGGGTTTCTCAACCCTCTTTCATTTCAATGCAAACAAACTTTACTGGAATACCAAGCGCTTTCAGGAAAAAAAAAAAAAAAAAAAAAGGAAAGGGGTTTAACTTTAATGGAGAAACAAACATAACTGAGTCTGGTATTAAGATTTTCTGTTTTGTAATTTTATAGAAAGGTCAATCTTGATCCATTTAAATCTGAAACAAGTGCCCTATTTATTTCATTTAGGCCCATTTATTTGCTGAAGAAGTTATATTTTTCATTAGCAAAACCTTAGGACCCTCACTATAAGTAGCTAATGTCAGTCTCAAAATTCAGTAAACACAGAATTTTATATTTCATGAAGTCTACTTTTGTGTGGATTTTGAAAAGTCACGCTGAAATGTGTTTTGCTTTTCTCTGATGCCCTCCCACTCCTTCCTGGTAGTTTTGTCTTGCGTCACCAGGATTCTGGCATCAGATTGCAGTGGTGGAGAGAACTGATGATGCAGCAGGTGGACAGGAAGGGGGCAGTAGTGGAAAAAACTTAAAGGACATTCTGAGATCCAAGATAAATTTTTGGCACATAAAAGCTTTGAGATATATATAGTCAGTTTCTAGAGTCAGATATATAAAGTCAGTCAGTGAATCATTTCATAAGATAACTTGGTAGCTCAAATATAAGCACGCACCTGATAGCTGTTACCTTTCCAGAACTTTTTCATTTCCTTACGTCTCCAAGCAACAACTGAGGCAGTAATGAGCGTGCAGGGCACTAAATAGAGGAGAGCAGGTTGCCCCTTTTTCATCAGCACCAGAACAACAAACGTGAGTATCATGCCCACAGCGTAAGCTGCAAAAAAGAGCACCAAGTATCAGTCATTCCTGAATGCTTCCAAAGAAATATCCCCTCAGGCCACGAGGTTATTTAATCAAGAGCAATAAAATCATTTTGTTGACTTATCGATATTTAAGGGCTCGCAAGTACAAAAATATGCTGAAGTACTGGTTTTTAAATAAAACATGTTGGAGTACTGGTTTTCAAATAAAAATACGCTGGAGTACTGGTTTTCAAGTATCTGAGGACAATTCTCCCCTATGACTCCTTTCATAATTTCATTATGTTCCTAAGAAAGTAATTAGGAAAGATGTTCTATGGAGCTTTTGAAAAATTTGGAAAGTGGTTGGTATTTCAATTATAATTATCCTAGTCATCAACTATGGGTCAAGATAATTTAAGAAAGTCTCATGTATCTGTCACCATTAAGGTTTCTGAGTTGTTCCACATTTTAGGTAACAAAAAATTTGTACCTGTAGGTGCTAATGGTTGCATTGGAAAATCTTCCTAATATTGATTATATATTTCATGGACTTATTCAACAAAAGCATAACAAATATCATTTGATCTTTTCTTAATGACTCATGGTCTCATTATGAACAATTTAGTCTACCTCCTCATTTTACAGATGAGGCCATGGAGAACCAGGAGAATTAAGTGAGTTGTCCAAAGTGACACAGCAGAATTGACAGACAGTCCTATTCTATGCTTTTTCATTGAGGATTCTTTTAATGATCCACACTAACTGCTGCTAGACTCTTAATGCCCTTACAAAGTAAATACTGAATGGCTTCAGATTGCTTTTCTTTTTTCATCTCTTCATTCACTTAGCTATTCTTTCCTATTGTCAGGGTACCTATTTTTAGCAACACTCTACTATAAACCTACACTTTTAATTTACTAGCTTTAATTCTACTGTGCAATTGAAAACTTAGGTAGAACAGTATCTAAATGGTTCTGGTGCAGGTTATTTACCTAAAAGAAATTTGGTTTTTGGACTTTGAGTTATTTATTTGATATGTTCAGTAGTATTTATTAGCTTCCTTCCTGCTCTTGTCTGTTCTCAATAGAAACAGAAGGATAACTAACAACTACCTCTATTGTCCTGGGTGAGATGTTATTGTACCATAAATTCATTTATATATAGTTATCCATGCAGTATTTTTTAAAAAATCTAGCATTATGCTATGTATTAACTACTTGTGTGCCAGGTGCTCTAACAAGCATTTTATGTATAGAACCTAATGTTCTTCTTTCACATATAATTTCCTAAACTTCAAAAACTTTGTGATGTAGGGAGTAAAGTATAATTATTTCTTTTTTGATGGAAAAGTTGTCTTCTAAATTAATGGTAAAGAATTAGAATTCAGAGTTCCTTGTTTTTAGATCTTTTCCCTTTCCTAAGGGTTATACAACATAATAAGAAAAAAATAAAAAATTTACCAATTGTGGAGGAGACATAGTATATAGAAGAAGAAGAACCAGTCTGCTCATCAAATCTTCTACAGTATGCAATCAATAGGCCTTAACAGAAAAAACATTCCATGTTATTCTCTTAAACCCACAACAGCAACTACCTGTGGCAGCAGTACATGTTGTATTGTATTTAACCTTCACTTTTTGCATCATGAGAAAATTAGAGTACCTCAAATTGTGGATACAATTCTATATGCTAATTTTTTAGCATAATGCCATATTTTAAACATTTTCTCCATACATTAAACCATCTTTTTTTTTTTTCTTTTTTCAATATGTGTGGTTGCCTCTTGCATGTCCCCTCCTGGGGACCTGGCCCACAACCCAGGCATGTGCCCTGATTGGGAATCGAGCTGGCGACCCTTTGGTTCGCAGCCTGCACTCAATCACTAAACTACACCAGACAGGGGTAAATGGTCTTTAACAACATGATTTTTATTAGCTGCTTACTATTCCATGTTATGAAGAAATTTTTTTGCCCTGGCTAGCGTAGCTCAGTGGATTGAGTGCAGGCTGCGAACCAAAGTATCGCAGGTTCGATTCCCAGCCAGGGCACATGCCTGGGTTGCAGGCCATGCCCCCAGCAACTGCACATTGATGTTTCTCTCTCTCTCTCTGTCTTTCTCCCTCCCTTCCCTCTCTAAAAAATAAATAAATAAATCTTAAAAAAAATTTTTTTTTTATATTTCTGTAGTACCAGTTGTAATATCTCCTCTTTCATTTATAATTTCATTGATTTGGGTCCTGTCTCTTTTTACGTGGTTTGTTTAGCTAATAGTTTGTCAATTTCATGTTTTTAAAGAACCAACTCTTACTTTTGCTAATTTTTCTATTGTTTTCATGTTCTCTTTGATTTATTTCTGTCCTAATCTTTATTATTTTCTGCCTTCTGTTAACTTTTTAGTTTGTTCTTCCTTTTCTAGTTTCTTTATGTGTAACGTTAGGTCACTTATCTGTGATCTATTTTCTTGATGTAAATGCTTATCACTATAAACTTCCCTCTTAGAACTGTTTTTATAGCATCCCATAGGTTTTGGAATGCTGTGGTTCTCTGCTTGTCTCAAGATACTTTTTAACTTCTCTTTGATTCACTGGTTGTTTAGGAGTGCACTGTTTAATTTCCATGCATTTACAAATGTTCCAGGTTTTTTCCTTTTATTAATTTCCAGTTTCATACCATTAGGGTCAAAAGATATTTTTGTCATTATTTCATTTCTTCTTAAAAATTGGTAAGATTTGTTGTGTGGTCTAACATATACTCTAGAAAATGTTCCATGTACACTTGAAATGTAAGTATACGTGTTCTGCTGTTACTGGTTGTAATGTTCTGTGTCTGTTCGATTCATTTAGTTTTTAAATGTACCATCTAGAAAAATGTATTAAAAGAACATCAGGAAGGCAATTTCAAATTGTGATCAAAGTCTCCCTTTCTAGTAGAATAAAATGAGTTGGAGCTTTAATATAAAGAGCTCGAATAAAAATTTCATATAAGCTCTCATTTGTAAAAAATGCAAGTATGCAAAAATAACCCATTTTATTACCTCTTTTAAAAACCTTGTTGACCTCTACAAAGAAGTTGTTTCAGATTATATTTACTAATTAAACACTGTTATGAATCAGTTAGAATGATATTTAACTATTTAAGAATCATCAAATAACTACTATTTTTATTAGTTGTTTGAAGTAACTAATGTATTATTTTTATCAGTAGTTTGGTCCCTACATAACGAATCAAATAAGTTCCTTGATAGTTCCTTGTTATTTTTACTATATTTCCTGTTTAATCACATTTCTACATGTTTAAAAAATGTTACTTCCTTTCCCCAAATTATAATTTAGCTTTTAGAATTAAGTCATGTATTGTCCAAAACTTTACTCTTTGGAAAAATATTTGAGATGTTTTGACATTTACCTCAAGAATGCAATATTTATATATCCCCCCGCCCCCAATTCAGTGCTAAGTGCTACATACAGGATTTTATACAGTACTTGGTGTGACACTGGTAAAATTGTGGATAAATCTAAATAAAGGTGTTTAAGAAATCTTAAGGTTTCTCAATAGAATGCTCTTCCTACTTTATCAGTTATGTGAATGGAAGAGACTCACTGAAATAAGACTATTGCTATGCTGGACTTTGCCACAGTGACTCAAAAGGCAACACACTGTTAAATTTTCTCTCTGCCTGGCTTTACTATGTAAATGAAAAGTTGTTTTTCTTCTTCAGAGGAGGCGGCAGTACTCTTTACCGATGCACAGGCAGGTGATATACCCAGGGAGACAGTAAGTGAGGAAGGACAAAGTGTCAGCTGATTGAGAAATATTAATTACTTCTAAACTATATTATTAATGGGCTAGGATTAAGTCTAATCTACAGGTAACCCAGTGAAGAAAATAACATGGAACTGCAGTAACTGTCAGAGAAGACATGTTAGGAGAAGGATCTACCACACACTGTATATTGTTTTGTGTAAAAGGGCTCTGTCAGGTGGTGTTTACGATGTTCCCCCTCTAAACCACTTCCCCTAAAACACAATTATTCTTTTAAAATAGAAGTGACAAGAACTGTAATACATTGATTATTATTAAATTCAACTTTTGAAAGGGGTTTTGATATATATTATACTTTCTTAAGGAAGGTCAAACTGATCCTAATTGCTTCCTCTTAAGACACATTTGAGCCGTGGAAGATATACTTTGGTTGTAACACACTGGGCTTTGTCTTCTAATATTCAAAAAGCTTTTTCCTTTCTTTGTCACTAATCCCAGCTCTAGTGATAGCCAGAAATACTTCAAACAGAGTAGGTAACTTTTAACAGATACTATACATTTGACAAATTTCAATGATCAGTATATTTTTACTGAAATTGTTACAAACAATTGCTTACCTGGTACAATAATGTCTCCAAAACCCAATATGGAAACAGGCATGAGGCATACACTCATTACTGAAAAATAGGCCAGCTTTGGTACTTTGATGACTACTGGTAACTGTAAATATTTAAAAAAAAAGGGGGACACCAATAAACATCATAGGAATCTTTACCTGTATCTTCTAGAAAGGGAAGGATTAATATTAGAATAATTGTTTTAACATTTTAAAATTGACATTTAGAAGAACTTGAAATAAGAGAATATAAACTAAACACATATAGACTGAGTACACAGAAAACTTGAAAAAAAAGTTTTGGAAAAATAAAACACATGTAGGGGTAACTATTAATGCTAGTATCCCCACATCTAACCTTTTTTCCCTTTTTAGCAAAAATAGGACTCAGGCTTTGAAACGGATATTTTTTTGGGGGGGAGAGTGCAATCTGGATTTTTTCCCCAAAGAAGAATCTTGTCTCAGAGGGTATAATTTAAAGTCCAATGAATATATCCTTACTTAGCCAATGAAATACAATCCTTACTTTCTCATGGGGAGCTGAGGGCTGAGCAGTGGCTTCCACCAAGTTTCCATCATTCTAGGATGAAACCCAAGTCAATAGGTGTTTAATAGTTTAGAATAACTAAGAAAAGGGCTATATTTTGTGAGAAAAACGTTTTACAATACCTTAACATGCACTACATGACCAATGACTTACACAGGGAGGCAAATAATTAACTGGACACACATACACACACTGGCAGCCATTTCTGTTTAACGGCCATCGCTACCTTTTCGTTATTCCCAAAGGGTCCAGCGGCAAGTTCAACCATGATACTCTCGCCATTCTAGAATAGAGAAGAAAGAGGAGAGGAATTGTCCAATCATTTAAAGGAAACAATCTGCCCATATTTAAGAATGATTTGGCCCCATGGCTTATGGCCTACTATAAACTGATAAAAAATGTGCCATAAACTGCTTTTTTCCTAAAACGGTCTGTGTAGATAGCAAGAACTGGAGTCATCTAAAACAGAATCCACCTAGCACACTGTTCCACTCTACGAGAACTCAGCAATTTTCAGAAACTGACAGATAAACCACACACAGCTTATTCAAGTGAAGCTTTGAGCACTGATCTGTATTGACAATATCTAGCATTTCTAATGGGCTATAAATGTTTGTGCTTTTAGTTATGTCATAAGCTGCGTGTCCTTAGTCACTTTCAGCAATAACAATTAATAGGGACACAAGATATACTAAGTTTTCCAATATTTAGATTTGTAATACATCTGGGTAACTTTATTTGAATAAATATACATCTGACCTCTGGCTACTCACCACAATGACAAAACAATGAAGTCAAACCTGAGGAGACCCAGCCCTAAGGAACTCGAGAAGCTTCTACAGACTAACTCCTGTCCAATGTCAGCCCTGCCTGCTGTTCTGTCCCAATCAAAATATTAACCTTAGCTGAATTTCCTCCCTTGTGTCTGGCTCAGGCTTTTTTATGTGGGCTGTGAGGGGTTCACTAAAAAGTTCCTTCCTGACCACAGCTAAGTCTGTTGTGGAAAGGGGAAACATTTTCAGGTAGCAAGCTTCACATCATGATAAATATAGCACCGGGACAGGTAGTGGGAAGATAAATAAATGCTGAATTTTAGGAAAATTTGATTTACTAACTAATATTTTACATGTGGGTGGGGTGCATAAGGGAAATCACTGGAGTGTTTTTAAGAGGACTTCACTGACACCTGAGCTAAGTAGAAAGAAGGATGCAATCACTGGCTACAGAAATCTTTTCATGTTAAGCTTCAGGTTACTGAAGGGTTAAGTTACAGAAGTTTAGGAAAATAAATATTGAATACAGTTCTTTACAGAGAACTCCCATCATGTGATTCAATTTTCAGATGAAGACTTTGGTTTGTTTTCTAATTGTTATTTAAAACATTTAACTAAAGACCATCACTGATATTATCTCATACATTCAAAGATATCTGAGTAACTATTATTTGCAAAATACTACACCAAAACAATAGTGGGTGAAATAAAAATGAAGATAAGCTCTAACTGCCTGTACTCATAGCCACTGGCCCTGCCAACTCCAAAAGTTACTAATACCATGGTCAAGAACATGTTTAGAATGTCTGATGCTTTTTAAAATTTTCTTTTGGAGAGAGGGAAGGGAGAGAGAAAGACAGGGAGAGAAACATTGATGTGAGAGAGAACTGTCAACTGATTGCCTTCTATAAGCGCCCCAACAGGGAGTTGAGCCAGTGACTTTTTGGTTTGCAGGAAAGATGCCCAACCAACTGAGCCATATCAGCCAGGACTAGAATGTCTAATATTTAAATCTTGACATTTTCCATAAAATGGAGCAAAAATAGCCTCTCAAGAAATGGTGTTGGGAGATGTGGACAGATACATGCAAAAAAATGAAACTTAATCACCAACTTACACCATACACAAAAACAAATCCAAGGTAGATAAAAGACTTAAATATAAGTCCTAACACCATAGAAGTCCTAGAGGAAAACATTGGCAGGAAAATCTCAGACATTCCATGCAGCAACATCTTCACAGATATGTCCCCTAAAGCAAGGGACATAAAGGAAAAAATAAACAAATGGGACTACATCAAATTAAAAAACTTCTGCATGGCTAAAGAAAACAGCATTAAAATGAAAAGAGAGTCAACCATATAGGAAAACATATTTGCCAATTACACCTCAGACAAGGGCTTGATCTCCAAAATATATAAAGAACTCACACAACTCCACTCCAGGAAGACAAAAAACCCAAATATAAAATGGGCAAAAGACTTGAACAGACACTTCTCCAAGGAGGACATACAGAGGGTCCAGAGATACATGAAAAGATGCTCAGCATCACTAGCCATCAAAGATGGCTAAAAACCACAATGAGATACCACTTCACACCAGTCAGAATGGCCATCATAAACAAAGCAACAAACAAGTGTTGGAGAGGTTGTGGAGAAAAGGGGACCCTGGTGCACTGTTGGTGGGACTGCAGACTGGTACAACCACTATGGAAAGCAGTATGGAACTTCCTCAGAAAACTAAAAATGGAACTGCCATCTGACCCAGCAATTCTACTGCTGGGATTATACCCTAAGAGCCCTGAAACACCAATCCAAAAGAACCTACGCACCCAATGTTCACAGCAGCACAATTTACAATAGCCAAGTGCTGGAAGCAACCTAAGTGCCCATCAGCAAATAAGTGGATCAAAAAACTATGGTACATTTACACAATGGAATTCTATGCAGCAGAGAGAAAGAAGGAGCTCCTACCCTTTGCAACAGCATGGATGGAACTGGAAAGCATTATGCTAAGTGAAATAAGCCAGGTGGTGAGGGAAAATACCATATGATCTCACCTTTAACTGGAACATAATCAACAAAAGAAAAAAGCAAACAAAATATAACCAGAGACATTGAAATTAAGAACAATCTAACAATAGCCAGAGGGGAGGGGGGAGGGGACAGTGGGAAGAAGGGTTTTCAGGAACTACTATAAAGGACACACGGACAAAATCAAGGGGGAGGGTGGAAGCAAGGGAGAGAGGTGGGTTCAGAGGGGGTGGGGGGTGAGGAGAAAATGGAGACAACTGTAACTGAACAAACAATAAAATAATTTAAATTAAAAAAATAAAAAAATCTCGACATTTTCGATGAGAACCACAAAAATCAGAAATTATGTATCTGATTTTCACTTTGAGTTACCTACTAAAAGTAAGGTCTATACCCTCAATAAAAACAAACCAGAATGCGAAGACTGAGTTAAAGTAAACCTGTAACAGAGAACAGAACAAAGAGCACTTCAATTTCTTCTACCTGATCAGATTGCTGGAAGTCCATTCCTAGTCAGTGGGAACTAAGATGGAAAAACAGAAGATGCCTAATTCCCTAAGTGCAAAAGGAAGAAAGAGAGCTCAAAGACATCTTTATTATTATCCTACACCTTTAAGATTTTAAAATGTTTTTATGGGTAAGAATTAGAAATTGTTTGCTGGCAGACATGTTTGGCATTTAAAAAGTGAATCCAGTGTTAAAACAGAATGGAAAAATTATTTTAAAACAACAATTTAGCTACCGTTTATAGCTGAAGCCCCTGTAAACTATGTGTCACATGCCATGATAGTCTGTTGACCTATGACAATTGCTATGCAGAGAGAATGCTTTACTTTCATTATGAGATCTCTGATGGAGTGACTCACAGAAATATTTTATTGCACCAATATAAACTGATACAAGCTAAGATAACATTATTTAGAACTTTAAAAAATCCTTTAATAAGTTAACAATTTTTGTTATAACCTAATATTTTGTGATAATGTAACACTAATTCTGTGCTTTCATAGGGTTCTATTCTAAATGGAGTTAATGAGTCAAATGGCTCATCACCAAGGCACAGGAAAACGACTGGGCGCCCCAAATTTGGGGCAGTTAACTGCATTTGTTACCTAGTTGCAATTTTTGCTCCCCAGTGGGGCACATGCTTATGCTGTTATATTGTAGAAGTAAAGAGTTTACAGTGATTTCATAGATAGCCGTGGCTAAAGAATGGATAAAGAACTAATGGGAAAATAAAGTAGTGATTATATTAAATATTCAGTATGTGAGAGTGACAAAAGATAACGAGATGATAGAAAGTTACAAAGTAAGACACAAAATAAAATAGGGAAAGTGGGAGAAATAAACAATAATTAATAGATTTCTGAGGCAGGAATAGGGACAAGGCAGAAAAACTGTCTATGGTATGAGAGACTACTTCACTCAACCAACACCTCCCCCTTATTCTGAGAACTGCACCTTCATTTTGTTGAGGGGCTAGGGGCAGAGCTGAAAATTGAGACCTAGGAGCTGCCAGGTGCTATGACTCTAACCTCATGGGAAAAAATAGTCTGAGACAATAAACAAATGAACAGAGGTAGAAAAGGATCATATGTGGCCCTGTGTCTAATTTCTCCTGAGGCCAGACCCACGCTGGCCTCTCCACAGCCTAGAGAGAGATGGGACCTTTTCAGTATAGAGAGGATAAGTTGGGTTCTGTCAGTTGCAACCAAAAGAATTTTACTGATGGAAGAGGAATAATGAAATGCTAGTAATACTCCGCACAATGGATTAGGAATACTCCTGACTTGTCCGGAGTGAAAGGTTACAGAGCTACACTTCAGGGCTTCGGATTTCCATGGTGGTGCTCCTTCTTCCTCTCAGAGGAGGAATCCAGAAATGAAAGTAGCAATGAGACATTTTCATTATTTTTGCTGTCTATAGCACCTACAAAAAACATTTATTGTTTCACAATAAGAAAATTTACTTTAAAAAGGGTAGGAAGCAAATTTATGGACATTCTTGCATTCATACCAGTCAGGACACATGTTTTATTGCGCAGAATGGCTTAAAAGCTTGAAAATATATCCTATTAAAAGGCTAATTTCAATGACAAGTTTCTTAAGAATTAGAGAATTAAAACTCACTCAGGGATAAACATCTGCCAAACCAATCACCTAACAGCAGGTTTAAGATTCTCACGTTTTAGCATGTTTCTCACGGATTTCAAAAATATCATACCTTTGTGATGAATGGTGTTATGAAAACAAAAAACACATCATAGAGAAGGAGAAGGCCTAGAAGTATCACACATGACTGTTGAAAGAAACAAATTACAGGTCAAACTTCCCATATCTTATTTAAGAGATTGCTTTTCAAGTTATAAACAAACATGTGAGCATACATTTGAACACTATTTTTTAAAGCATTAATGGTTATTGCTATTTGTAGTTTTATTCTACAAATCACATTAAAACTTTTATCTTCTTTATCCCATTTGCTTTAAGAAACACATCAATCAAACAAATGTTCTTCCCTGATATTTAGCCCTGTAAGAATTTTATGAATTAGGCATATTATATAAATGATTAAAAACACTTTAGCTAGCAGTGGTTACTTGGGGCTGGAGTTTAGGTTTGACTGCAAAAGGGCATGATAGAGCTTTTGAAGACATGAGAAATGCTCTTTTACTTGACTGAGATGGTGGTTACAAAATTCCATATTAGTAAAATTTCAATAAACCTCACAGTTAAAATAGGTACATTATATAAAAAATTATACCTTAAAAAGTTATTTTATACAGAAAAATTATTTTAGCTAGCAGAGTAGTATATCTTACCTTGAAGTTAGGTAACTTCAGTGTTTTAATTAAATTCAGACAGAAAGCAATCCCCAAGATATCCTGTAAAATCCAAGCCCACCTAAAATCAAGAGAATTTACTGTATTATTGTTTTATCCAGTTATTTTAGATGGAACTTTAAAAGAGTAGATCACTAAAGTAATACTGTTCAATTATTATGATTTGACTACTCAATAATGAAGCATCAATCATAATAATAAAAAACCCTCTCATATTATCCATATTTAGTAATGTACTGTCCTAGTAGAATAATGAATACTACTATATTAAGACAAAGTGGAAAGACTACCTCAGACATATGAATATATATCAGACGTAAGGGCATATTTTTCTTTAATCTTTGAATTTGTCAGAAACTGGTATGCATAATGAGCCCTTGATTTATCATACCTGAAGCTGCCTAAGGGTGTATGAACTTTGTTCCAAATTTTAGGCCATTAAATCCATTGGGCTTTAATAATTTCATGAATAAACCATTAAATGAATTTAAATATATACTTTTTTCTGGTTGTCCTTCCTGCAAATGGATGATATGTCTATTTTCTTATATCTCCTTCTTTATTAAATGAGAGGTATTATACTCTAGCATATCATATTCTTTTGTGTTTTGTTTCTTTCACATAAAAATATATTCTTAAAATCACTGCATATCAATTCATAGAGATGGTCTTCATTCTTTATAGCTGCAGTGGACTCCACTGTGTGTCTATACCAGAACTAAGTACACTGTACTGTACTTTATTAAATGCTGAAATCTATTTCAGCTTAGATGTTTAAAACATGGTTCATATTTCCTCCTCTATATGACCTCAAATCCATTAGCACAAGATCTGCTTATTTAACAAGTAACTTTTTTTAAGATGATGGTGCCTTAGGATACAAAGCAAAGAAATTCCATAATAATCATTATTCCATAATAATGAATAACTATCAGGGAAAGACATAAAATAATCCATCCATGGGCTAAAAGCAAATACACCAAGTACTTATACCTATCTTCATTTCTAAACACGGCCCAAACAGCAGCTACTGCTATGCACAGTGCGGAGAGAAAAATAAGTCTCACTTCAATGCTTCTGTCACGACACACAATCCTATAAAAACAAACAAACAAAACACACACAAAAAAACAGATGAAATAGTTTATGCTGCAGATGAAATAAAATACTCACTTAATATGAGAAAAGACAAATGTTAACCACAGTAACAACAAAACTACTGAAATACCAATTTAAGAGTCTTGATTTTAAGTACGACATAATAAAATAAATTAATAAAATGTTAACAGAACTTTCTGTGATGCTAGAAATGTTCCACATTTCTATACCGGAGGCACCAGCTACATGTGGCTAATGAATCTGAGGAACTGAATTTTAGTTTAATTTAATTTAAATTTAAATAGCCACATGTATAATGAAATGCACAGGTTTAAAATAAGACTCCTACTTTTTCTTGAATTGTTTTAAATTACAAATACCAATATTACAGGGATTCCTCATAAGAGATACATACGTGCATTGTCCATATGGTATTTTATGAATTAGTGCAGCAAGACAGTTGTATAGGCTCATTGCTGATGCGATGCAGAAAATTGCTATCATGACATAAACTAGAAAAAAACCAAGACACTAAATTACATGAGAACAGAAAAATGTAACAAGAAAATATTTACACAAGCAATATTAGTTCTTTAGATTTCTCATTGGATCATGATACTTCCAATTCACTGACTATGTTATAATCTGAATTGGTTACTAAACTGAAAATATTTAGATCTTGAGTTTTAAGAGTATTTTGTGTTGCTTTTCTTCCATTATACATTGGTAGCATTGCTTAAGGGGCTGAAGCTGGCTCTCTATTTACTATCATTCAATGATTCACACTGACATGTTTGTTAAAAGATTTCTATGAAGTGAGTTGCAGACAGTTATAAATATTTAACTTTAATGTAAGAGATGAAAGAATTAATAAATCATAAACATTAATAAATTATAAACATTTTTTTAAATGCAGCTTATGAATGAGAACTGACACCTTAGACATTAGCCATGCTATCTATATTTTCCAAAGGTAGAATTTATCTATACCTTGACCTATGGTAAAACCAAATCCATTTAAACAAACCTCTTTGTTATGATACAATACTAAGGCAGTTAAAATTGACAAGTGTTTTTCTATAGTACCTATACTTATTTGAATATTCTTTAAAATTATAAACATTTGATCTCTTTGTTGTTAAAATGGGGGAGATTACCGTATTCTAAAATAAAATAAAAATATTCATTTTTCTGAACTTAACCAAAATTTCACAATGAAAACAGAAATTTTACCTAAATTTTTCAAGTTTCACTCAACTGCAGAAAACTATAAATTGCAAGTAAGAAAGAGATCTAGAGACAGAAAATCAGAAAGTAATCTATGGCTACTTTACAACTGGTGACCTTGGACAAATTACTTCTTTAGTCCCTTGAGTCTCATTTTTAAAATGTGAAATGTAGTAATACCATTGTCGAGGTTACTGTGAGGATTTAGGTAAGTAAATATTGAATATACATAAGATGCTCAGAATAGTATCTGGCACATAATATGCTTTATATAAAACTGTTATTTGATGTTGTTTTTAAAATAAATTTTTTAGAGTGAGGGGAAGGGAGGGAGAAAGTGAGGGAGAGAAATGTTGATGTGAAACATTGATCGGCTGCCTCTTGCATGTACCCCAACCAGGGACTGAACCCATAACCTAAGCATGTGACCTTGACTAGGAATTGAATTGGTGACCTTTTGCTTTGCAGAATGATACCCAACCAACTGAATCACATCAGTCAAGGCTGATGTTATTTTAATCACTGGTTATATATGGTAATATGAACAGTAAGATCAAGAGTCAAGGATTGCCAACTTAAGTATGATAAGTCATTCACCAAAGGTCTCCAACACAAGTTTTAAAATAGTGGTGGAAATTAGGCTCTTGAGGCCCTACCAGATTTCAGGTTATCTCATTTAGTATCACATTATAGCTAAGAAAATGATTGGGCTTGGAGAAGCATATGGTTAACATAACTGTCTTTAGTTACTTCCTTGACCATGACAATCATAAAATGGTAAGCTGAATCCAAACAATTACATGCTAAATTGCTAGGATTCCCATTATTTAATCCCATTATTTAATACATTAAGAAAAGACAGCATATTTAGCTATAAAAAACCATTTGGAGGTGAAGTAAATCTTGCAATATCACATAAGATATTCTCAGAGTTATGGCCCTGGCCAGGTGGCTCAGTTGGTTAGAGATTCATCCCACACGCCGAGCTTGCAGTTTCAAGCACCAGTCAGGGCACTTACAAGAAGCAACCAATGAACGCATAAATAAATGGAGCAACAAATCGAAGTTCCTCTCTCTCTTCTTCCCCTCTCTAAATAAATAAATGAATTAAGTAAATGGCTAAGATAGATAGATATTCTGAAGAGTTATAATTAAATCCCATATTCTGGGATAACTTTGAGGTTTAATAATTTTTCTCCTACATCAAAAATTACATTTATAAACAGGGTCAACTTTTAAAATAGCAATCAGTTTAAGGAAGTATCACACCCAGAATTAAAACATGCTTTAGGACAGGGTACAAGAGTCTCTTAAAGATTTTATTCATCCATTTTTAGGGAGGGAAGGGGGGGGAGAGAGAGAGAGAGAGAGAAACATCAATGTACGGTTGCTGGGGGTTATGGCCTGCAACCCAGGAATGTACCCTGGCCGGGAATCGAACCTGGGACACTTTAGTTCCCAGCCTGTGCTTAATCCACTGAGCTACGCCAGCCAGGGCAAGAGTCTCTTTTTTCCTATCAACGACCACTTGATACTGACTGAAGGTCAGACAAAAACAATTGAAGGCTAGTAAAACAGAAAAATTAGCCATTCAGTGACAACATAATACAAGTAACACCCTAGAACTCACTTCACAGCAACAGACTGAAATATGAGTGATACTCAAAGAATGATTTTTTTCTAACTGGAAATATATGTCATAGGTCATATTTTTAAATTTCTGCCACAGGACAGCAAAAGTTGAATAACCTGAAACTAACCTTAGGACCTCAGTTTTCTAGTTCAGAAAATTATGCTAAGGTTCTTCAAGTAAGCGCTATAGCCTTTGGTGGCTTTTACAAAGGGTTTTTGCTAGTTTTCATGAGGCATATTCCCCTTTTGCCTGGACTTACCACCTCCTCTTTGTGCTGTACATTGGCCGGGATGTCAAATTTCCATCCTGTCTGATAATTCAGACGACTATCTAGGGGATGGACAAGCCATTATAGCTCCTACCCCTACCTACTTAAAGGAAGAAGTACCAGTTATTCTCTAGATAACAGGCATGTACCTGTGTGTCTTTAGGAGTATCGATAATCTGATCCTAACTGTTTATACAAATGAAATCAAATTCAAGTGATACATCTTGATTTGCAAACTGACAAAAGAATAAACTACACTTTGGAAGTAAGCAAAGGCCATAAATCAGTAATTTGAATAGTCGTCTATTTCATGTAACTAAATATAGGCCCCAGGAAGTCCTGCTCTTTAGATACTAGTCTGTCATGCTTTATCTGCAGAGAGGGAAATTTAGGAACCATAGCAGTTCTTTCAAGTCATCCATGAAGAAGTCTTCCAATCTCAAGACTATACATACATATATACAAACATATTTATTTATTTACTTTAATTCTCACGAGGATATGTTTAATAATTTTAGAGAGAGAAAAAGGGGGAGAGAGAGAAAACATTGGTGTGAGAAACATCATCAGTAGCCTCCTGCACGTACCCCGACCGGGAATCAAACTCACAAACTTGTTGTTCAGCATGACGCTCCAACCAACTGAGCCATGTGGCCAGGGCTCAAGACAGTATATTTTTAATCTGAATATTTTTTTTATTTCAGAGTAATGGGGACCTAACACTTCTAACAATTTAAAAAGTTAATACCACTTTTTAACTATTCACTTAAGTTTTCCAGGTAGAATGCCTTAAGGAAAAAGAAATCTGGCAAAGTAAGTGAAAGATTGTATGCTAAAAATACCAAATACAAAACATGACTTCTTACCCAACCATTTGTAGAAGAAATAAAGCAAGACCATCATAACACAGCAGATGACCACAAATGCTACAACTGTTAGAGGACTAAAAGTTAAATAGTCTTCCTTCTTTCTCCTCCTGTCACTGTCTTCAGTGTCTGCTATGGCCTTCATGTTTTCCCTAAACAAACACACACAAAACTTCAGCAAATCTCTTCCCAGTGCAATTATTTTTAAAATCAATTTTTAACACCAACTTAAATGTCATTGATTATAAAGTAAAACACTTAAAAAAAAACTGCACACCAAAGAGAAGTATTTAAGCCAGAAGTAAAAACTCTCTATTATTCTACCCTCCAGAGATAACGTTATTAGCCATTATCTTTGACACGGCCTTTTCTTCCTGGCGGCGAAATTGTTGAAATGGATGACATATATAAATAAATTGTTGTTTGTGGATGTTTATATCATCTAATTTGGAAATTCCAGTGAACGAATAAATAACTAATTCTTCTGACACTCTTAATATTATCAATTTACACACAGTACTTCTAAAATTAGCTTCTTTTAAATGGAAACACTAAATTATTCTTTCCATCAACTCAGTGTTTACCATAAGCTCATCAGTGTATTATGAACTCACAGGAATTTCAAGACATAGCTTTGTCCTACCTTGATTTAAGACAGCAAAATATTCTTTTAAGTCTTCCAATAATCCTTGCTAGGTCACACAGTTAATAAAAGGAGAGACTGAAGTTGAAGAGGAGTGAGCCACAAGTGCCCCTGACTGAGCAGTCTCTGTTCTGTCACCTTCTATCTCCTCCCAGGTATAGGAAGCCACTGCATACTTTTCCAGCTCCAATTTCATCAACGCTGGTCTACTAAACTCTGTTCCCTGTGTGCACTCCCTGACCCTTCTCATCAGGTCTCGGCTCAACACAAACTTTAGGTTAAAAAATTTATTTCTACCAAATTACACATTTACCAAACTGCTTATTTACCAACATGCCATTCTCTTATTAGAATACTGTCAACTGGGATTGGCCACCATATTAAGCACCTGTGACTTTAGGAAACCTACCTCTATTAAAGAAGGGAGAGAATTTGGGGAAAGACACACCAGTACCTCCTTGAAACTGTAGAGCTACAAGGTTATTAACATAAGTTTTAATAAAAGTGATACCCAAATGTGCCAACCTATGGTATCTGTCATTACAAATATATGTTTAAAGACGTTTTTATCAGAGTACACATGTAAGTCATAATAAAGAAAGATTTATGTATTTGTATTCAGTATAATAGAAAGCACCAGGCAATTTCTTGAAGAGAAACCGTATACTAGATTTATATCACACTAAAATACTTTTTTATACTCTTAAATTGCTCAAGAGTCACATGCAATAGTGGGGAAGCTAAGCTTTCTTCCATGTCATCTTGAGTTTACAAAGCTTGGGGACCAGTGGTCTCATCATAATAATAAGACTTGAAGTCTTTACTGAAAAGTCTTCATATGGAACCAAATCATCTTTCCCTTTTGCATAAGGGGCAACCTGTGTGGTTGCTGGCAAGGTAACTCTGGGTTATGAGGTCCTGTTCTGGCAAAACTTCCCTGTCCTAAGCTTTATTCTCTTTCCCCTTCCCTTTCGATCTTACTCTTTACATATGAAATGATGGTCCTTACGTTCTTAATAACCCTACTTCTCATGGAAATGTTTTTGTTTTATCACTGCTTCATATTCTCTTTCTTTTTATTTTTTTTAAAGATTTTTATTTATTTACTTTTTTTTTAGAGAGGGGAGGGAGGGAGAAAGAGAGAGAGGGAGAGAGAGAAACATCAATGTGCAGTTGCTGGGGGGTATGGCCTGCAACCCAGGAATGTACCCTGGCTGGGAATTGAACCTGGGACACTTTGGTTCCCAGCCCACGCTCAATCCACTGAGCTACGCCAGCCAGGGCCATATTCTCTTTCTTTATATTGTCACGTCCCTACCCCCAAACACAGACACTTTTTTCTATCTTTACCTTACTCTTAGACTCACCCACCTCAATTTTAAAATCCACAAGCTTACAGGTTAGGGACATCTCTCCCAACCTAGCTATCTAAGGCAACAAATTCTGTCTCTGCCTATCAAGATGTTTTATGAATAAAATAACTTACATGTACTCCTTTCCCATCTCCAGTTTTCCTGAGCAGCCTGCCCTGACGTGTATATAAAGCTTGCCTTGCTATCTCAAAGTGTGGTCCATGGGTCAGCAAAATCGATTGGGAGCGTGTTAGAAATGCAGAATCTTGGTCCCCATTGCAAGCTCCCTAAATCTGAACTTCTATTTTAATGAAATCTTAAAACAGTTTGTATGCATATCACAGTTTGAGAAGCACTATTCTAAAGAAACAATTTAGATAGTAATGGTAGTATAGGGTGAATCCATATTAAACAGGAAAACATTTTTAATGAATCAGTAGCTTTTTGGAAATTATTTATAAAGTTTCAAGAAATAATCCAGAAAACAACTGAAGATCTTCTTATATACTATGCTTTATATGGAAGAATATTAATGAAGAAAAAAACAATGCTTACATGAAAACATGTGACTGATACATGTTGAAACATGTTTTCCAAATATGTAAAATATTTAAAGCTCAATACTGCAGGAATCTACACTGTTAAACCCTAAGATTTCTCTCTTGATGTAAGTCAGTCAAATTTGAGTATTTTAAGAAATTACAAATAAGCGTATGAGCTTCATTTATTTCCAAATAAACCCTTTTAAATGAAATCTAAAGATCAACTCACAAGGTAAATATATTGTCCTTTATGGATGAAATAATATGCTCTGTGCACATTTTTTAAATTCAGAATTATAATCTGATCTTTCTCTACTACATTGCCTGCTTTAATCTAGAGCCAAAGGTACATAACTGTAAGAAGACTGGGTTTAGGTTTTTATTAAGTAGAGAAATCCAAATTTTATGTACATTTGAAATTTCTACACTTAAATTAAAATATAAGCATGATTAATATCCTTAGAACTCCTAAAGCATGGAAAAGCAATGAACAGAAAGATTAGGTCACACTGTAATGACTCAGCCCAGGAGGGGCTGAAAAATGCCCCACCCTCTCTTGCTTATTTTCTTCCAGGCAAAGAGTCAGAGGAACCAATGACTCCCTTCCCAGTGCAAAGTTAAATGACCAGTATGAGGGCAAACTGCAATCTGATCTTAATGGCACTATATTCTCAGGTAGAGTAGAATTTTAAATATTGTTACATGATTAAAATTATTTCAAACAATAGTTTTTAACCATTTACCACAAAACACTAAATTTAAATTAAACTTACAATTCAATCAATCCACTCCAGTATCCTCCTAATGCCACAGTGAACACAGCAATTGCAAAAATAACCACCATAGTATAGTCAAAGTTTGGCCATGATGGAGGAGAATACATTTGCACAATAATGTTATCTCCAAGAGTCTGAAAGGCAAAAAATGAGAGTTAAAGCCCTGGAATGAGTTTTCTGTCCACTATAGTGTATGGCAGCAACACTCCAATTTCACTCTGAACGGACACTATACAACAGACAGTCAAGGACACCAGAAGTAGTTTTGACCGCATGATATACTCTCCTGTCGAAATCATGAGGCTATACTTTGGTTTATTAAATCTTGCAAGTGCAGTGTTCCACGCAATCAGAACTTTTTAAAGAAGTCAAAGCAAGTACATAGCCTTTCTAAAGTCAGGGCTCTGAAATGCCTTGTGCTCAGTGGGAAATGAATACTTCCCAAGGAAAGACCTGATGGCCTTTATAGCTTCTTGTTAGCAAGTAGAGCATGTACAATAGTTTAAATTGAGTATCAGTAGTCAAAAGTAAAGTGTTATAATACTTATGAACTTTATCTAATATGTAATTGCTGATTTACCTGCTTCATATCTTTAAAGTCTCTGTGGTTAAAAAATGCAATCAGTACTTTCACATCATGAAATTCAGATTTGTTCCCTAAGGGAGGAAACTAAAAGAAAAAAACATATTATGAAAACATATGAACTACTCATATATTTACAGAATAAAATCCAAATCCATTATTTCATTAGATATATTACATCTTTTTAAAATTATAAAACAAAGTTTCATGTTTTTAATATTATAGCAAGAATTCTCAAATTTTTATATACAAGTATATCATAAACATGTAACACACACACACACTTACACAAACATTTGTTCCTAACAAAGTCTTGTCTACTTTAGGAACAGAAAAGAAACAATAAAATTTTCCCATTAAATGCATATCATAACCAGAATGTTTATTTAAATAGAATCCTATCAATGAAATTATTCAAAACTCAGCCCCTAAGCCACATACAAAGAAGATATAGTTCAACCTGTGAAATTTGATATCATGAGCTCAAAAGAAGTTAGTATAGTGTCATGACTTACTAGGACACTGTTATTGGCAACCAACAATGCTTTAGCACCTCCTGTTTGTGCAATTCTGGCTTTTTCAAGAAAATGGCAGGTTCCCCACTGAACCACAACGGCTTTGTTCTTTATTCCATCAGGAGGAATATCAGAAATGTTGCACAGCGGTGTGGACGTCAGATTCATCAAACTAATGGCAGTCTGAAAAGGAGAAATATCTTTAACACAATAAACATCATATTTCACCCTAAATGCATTTAGTGACAAAGTTATCTACTGCTTTAATACAATGTTCTTTTAAATTAAAAATATTTTATTTTGATCAGGCCTTCAGGTATTTTAAAATTCCCTAATTTGTTTCCCCAGAGAGAAAAATACTTAAGGTAAAGCAATAAAACAATTATTACTTATTAATCATGTATTACAACTGGTTCATACACTAAAACATAATGCACACTCATCTTCACCTTTCAATATATTTTTATGTTTATAAATAAACAGCAACTAAGTATTATGGTTTACAATACTTACTGCATTTTCCAGGGTACTTGGAAGAGCTGTCCAGTGAGGGTTATAGAGCATGCAGTAGTCCTTAGATGGGGAGGACGTGCCATTTGCAGACGCATGCAAGATTGCTTCCTGAGCAGCTGTCTAGGACATGAACAATAATTTTTACACTGGCAATGACCTGGCTTGCTGAGAATTTAAGATTTTAATAAAGCCATTTATACACAGGTTTGAACAGAGGGAAGGTTTTCAAGTGAATTTATTTTCTCTTGCTTGAGGAAATACTGAAACTCGACACATCTGCTTAGAACACATTTTTTGAGGGAGTCCCTTTCTTATGGAGATACATTATGGCCCTTGTAATAAGAGCCATTCCCATGGAGGATTCTTGCTATAATGTGATAAGTTCAGTACAGTACTTCCTTTACAGCCTGAAACTTTCCTTTCCAATCCCTTAGGAGCTGTTACTTAATTGCTTATGTTCTATAAAAGAAAATACACTTGAAATCCCTTAACCTGTTGTACCTTCCGTATTCTGGGTAACTAGGGTTAAAAAAAATATACACTATTTTTTTTTAAAGAGAAGCAATTCTTTTTTAAAAAGATTTTTTATTTATTTTTATTTTTAACAAGATGGGAAGGAAGAAAGAGAGGGATGGAGGGAAATATCAATGTGTGGCTGCCTCTCACGCACCCCCCAACTGGGGACCTGGCACACAACCCAGGCACGTGTCCTGACTGGGAATCAAACCAGCAACCCCATGGTTTGCAGGCTGGCACCCAATCCACTGAGCCACACCAGCCAGGGCAGTATGTTATTATTTTTAAGTGCTCCCTTTGGAAAATAATCAGAGAACTCTCAAGTTTTGAAGATTCTGTAACTACCTATTCTAAAAGACTAATTCAGAGTTTAAAGTGAGGAAAAAGAAGAGCTAAAAGCATGTTCTTTCCTTTTGCCTTGTTTCCTACTACCTGGGGAAAAAAGAGGTGAGAGGTAAGAAAGGGCTGAAAACAGCAACTATTTATACATGGGGCTGGGAGTAGAGAGTATGAAATGATGAAACATCCTAAGATAATTATGTAGAATACCACTCCACATCATGATTCCCTTCAAACGTGGATCAATCCAAATCCTTCCTCCTGCCTCCTCTGAGCAAATCTTTCTCTAAAACAAGAGGGAGAAAAACATTGCTTGGCAAATGAAGACAATGGACTAAGCCTCTGCCACTAAAGCATGGATTAGGTTGAGCCCCATCAAACTGCTGATATTTGACCATTTCGATATATAAAATTGGTGATTCCATATAAGACAATCTAAATTTTCATCAGTACAAAAATACTCTAATCCATGCTCTCCTGTCTAAAAACTCCCTTGAACATGTGGAATTTAGAAGGCTTTCTGGCATAGCAGGAGCTTCATTAGCTTATAGATCTAAGCAAGTATAGGGAATTCTTTTAAAATGACATCAAATTACTCAGAATAATTAGATAAAGATATTATTTGTGGGAAAAAAAAACAGACTCGTAGTTTCCATTCAGCTACATACTTGGTGGCCACAAATAGATTCTGATGGCAGAGATGAGTCAATATGTTAAATTTTTACTACACACTAAATTGTTTTTAAGTTATTAACAAATTATACAAATTAAACAAAGTATATTTAGGTTATTTTTATGCATTTGTCTGATTCAATATCAATTTTACAAATGAGACCTCTGAGACTCAGAGAAATTACTAATATAGTCTACCTAAGGTCATACCATAGATTGATCCACAGACTCTCTCCATATCTTTAGTCTTGGCTAATGTAATTATGATGTGCCTTGGTGCGTTCCTCCTTGAGTCTAACTTTTTTGGGACTCTCGGAGCTTCCTGGACTTTCTGGAAGTCTTGTTTCCTTTGCCAGATTGGGGAAGTTCTCCTTCATTATTTTTTCAACTAAGTTTTTTTCAATTTGTTGCTCTTCCTCTTCTCCTTCTGGCACCCATCTTATTCGGACGTTGGAACATTTAAAGTTGTCCCAGAGGTTCCTAAGCCTCTCCCATTTTTTTTGAATTCTTGTTTCTGTTCTGTTCTGTTCTGTTCTGGTTGAGTGTTTATTTCTTCCTTTTGCTCCAAATCATTGATTTGAGTCCCGGTTTCCTTTCCTTCACTGTTGGTTCCCTGTATATTTCCCTTTATTTCACTTTGCATAGCTTTCACTTCCTCTATTTTGTGACCATACCCCACCATTTTTGTGAGTATCCTGATTACCAGAGTTTTGAACTCTGCATCTGGTAGGCTGGGTATTGATCTTCATTACTTAGTTCCATTTTTGGAGCTTTGATCTGTTCTTTCATTTGGGCCATATTTTTTTTCTTTCCACGTGCCTGTTATGTAATAAGGGGCGGAGCCTTAGGTATTCCCTAAGGTGGGGCAACCCACTTCAATGGCTTGTGGTGCTATATATGGGGGAGGAGTCGGAGAGGGAACAATGCCACTCTGGGTGGGTGGGTTTGTGTAAGTTCTAGGGCCCTTTGGGTCTTTCCAACAAACTCTCCTGTGAAGCTAGGAGTTTCTTGTGCCGCCGCAACCCCCACAGGTTTTTTCAGCCAGAGGTTTTGAGGCTTTCTTTTCCCATGCTGGAACCCTAGGTTGCACAGTCTGTCTCACTCCCCAATTGTTCCTTCCAGTTTATCTGCACACAAATGTGGGACCACCCGGTCCACCAGGCCTGCCAGCTGCCATCTTGCCGCACATCCTCTCTGCCCTGGCTGTCTGTCTCCGCCAGTCTGAATGAATGTTTCTTCTTTAACTCCTTGGTTGTTGGACTTCCATACAGTTTAATTTTCTGGTAGTTCTGGTTATTTTTTGTTTTTAAATTTGTTATTGTCCTTCTTTTGGTTGTGCAAAGAGAGGCAATGTATCTACATATGCCACCATCTTGGCCAGAAGTCCCCTTTGTGAATGTTAAATAAGCTGCTGCACCATGTGAACAGTTCAACAGTCTCTCACCTAATGTTTCAGCTTCCATGAGGATCCATGCCTGAATTTTATTTTACATACTACACAGGGGATTGCAAAATGGTGGGTTTTTAAAAATACTTCTATTCCTTCTACATTTATTAGCTAGCATTCTTCTTTTAAAAAGTTTTACTCTCTCCCTCTACCATCTTTCATTTAGTATCACAAAGACTCATTCATTTTTAAAAATCCAATACAGTGTAATTATAATTATGCATTTGATTTTCAAATTGTCCTAAATTTGGCCAGTAGAAAATCTTCCAGCAGGCTCTTTGTGTCCTTTTGACTAGACCCCAGTGGTCTTTGAAGGTTCCATGTGTTTTTTTGGCACAAGATGTCCTAGGCTGACTTTATCCTTCACCTGCCACAGATCTGGAGCCAGTCATTCTACTAAGCTCCTTTTGGAGAGGAATAACATTTAGATGAGGATTTAAGTTATTGTGCACATTGCTATTGAAGTGGCATAACCTTTACAACAGACGATTCAAAAATTTTAATATACAGAATCCTTAATTCATATCCTAGAGATGTATAAACAAATGCACAAAGATAAATGTATAGGGATATTCGCTGCAGTATTATTTGTTATAGCAAAAAATAAAATCAACAAGTCTACCAATAAGGAGCCCATTACACTATGGTATGCATAGTACACAGATATTAAAAAGGAACAACCACAAATATCTGGAACAGATGTCCACAATGAGAAAACCAAGTTCCAAGGAAATATTTCTAATGTAATCTTATTTTTATAAAAGTAATGACACCCAGACCTGGCCAGGTGGCTCAGTTGGTTGGAGCACTGTCTGGTACACTAACGGGTGGAAGGTTAGATTCCCAGTCAGGACACATACCTAGGTTGTGGGTTTGATCCCCTGGCAGGGCATGTACAGGAGGTAACTGATCAATTCTCTCTCTCTCTCCCTCCCCCTTCTTTTCAATAAATATATCTTCAGGTGAGGATTATAAATAAATACATGTATACTAACAAGTAATGACTGATATGCCCCCGAAGCTCCTTACATCTGTCTGTACATTCACATGAGCTTGAAGAAGGATGTGGAGACACAACAGACTATTTTTAAAAAACCCAAAAAACAAAGAGTGAAGGAAAACAAAGACAAAGATGAGAGTGTGAAAAGACTAGAAAGAGAAACTTAAAAAAAAAAAAAAGAAAGAAAAAAGGAGAACAGAGAGGTATATGTTCCCTCCCCACTTATTCTGGCTCTCACAGCTACACGTTTAGGGGTTTCTTTTATCTCTTGCCAGATACAATCTATAAATATCTAGGATATATATATATTATATCAAATATGTATTATTTATTTTATACATGAGATACATGAGATCATATTACATAGTGCTCTGTGGCTTTTCTAAAATTTAAAATTTATAAATTAGATACAGAAGCACTATCTCCTTTCACATAACTGTGTAATATGCAGCATTACTAGTAATACAAAAACAAAGAGATTAAAAAAATCTTGTGTCCAAGGAAGTAAGATGTCTAAGTAGGGGTAAGATTTATTGCTATAAAGGGATTAAAGTATTTCCTGCAATAGTAGAAAAGTCATTACTGACAAAGTAGAAATAAAATCCATTGATATGAGAATTACTAAGGCAAAACACAAATTTTAAAGGGAGATGATTATAAAAGGGGAAAGTATAACCATATATATTGTACATTAGTTAGACTGAATTGTAACATGCAGCAAATTTCATATGCAAGTTAATAAAACTAAACAACTTAAGCATTTCTACTACATTTAAAAATAGTAGTTTCTCATAGAGATTGCATAGCTTCAAAAATTTAGTTTATTAAAACTCATAACAATATATGTTATGAGTTTTGGAATGAAAGACCTGGGATAGAATGGCACTTCACCATTTACTGGCCATGTTACAAGTCATTTGACCTGTCTTAAGCTTCAAGGTCCTTGGTTTTGAGATGACAGTAAATGTCAACCTCACAGAGTTGTGATAAAGATTAAGTTTGATAATGTAATTGTTTGCACACATTAAGCTCTTAATAATGGTAACTAATATTAATAATACACCTAGCACCTTGCTAAATACTTGTACCATGCAGAAAAAATACAAGGTAATTAGTGGTTGCTTGGGTTTGGTGGGATGTGGGGCTGGAGGTGAGAGCTAAAGGGTATAGGGTTTCTTTCTTCTTTAAAAAATTGACTTTATTCTTTAGATCAGCTATAACAAAACTGAGCAGGAAGCACAGAATTTCCACATACCCCCTTACCATACACAACCATAGCCTCCCTCATTATCAACACGTGCACCAGAATGGTACATTTGTTACAATCAATGAATCTACACTGACACATCATTGCCACCCAAAGTTCACAGTCCACTTTTGTGTTGTACATTCTGCAGGTTTTGACAAATGTATAAGGACATGTATCCATCATTACTCTATCATATGAAATACGTAATAGTTTCACTACCCTGAAATCCACTGTGCTCCACCTACTTGGCTTCTTTTCAAGGTGATGTAAATGTTTGAAAATCGACTACGGCAGTGATTGCATATACCTGTGAGTATACTAAAAGCCAGAGTTGAATACTTTAAATGGGTGAACTGTATGGTATGTGAATTATATCACAATAAAGCTGCCCCCCCCACCCAAAGAAACACTAAACTGAATATGAGAGGATTAAGAAGTATAAACTGCCAGTTATAAAAACAGTCACAGGCCCTGACCGGGTAGCTCAGTTGGTTAGAGTGTCATCCCAATACCCCAAGGTTGCAGGTTTGATCCCAGTCAGGGCACATACATGAAGCAACTAGTGAATGCACAAATGGATGGGACAACAAATTGATGTTTCTCTCTCTCCCTCTTCTAGAATTATCAGGGTAATTATTTCGTAAGATATAATGTCTAATCACTATACTGTACTCTTGAAAGTAATATAATATTGTATGTCAACTATAATTTAAAAATAAATTAACTAAAAAACTGAAACAGATAATCACAAACAAAATGTAATTAAAGTAAGAGTCTATAGTAAAAGCTTTAGTGGTGATGAGGGTGTTAACAATGCAAATTTTTTACCCTTATTCCAGACCTAGTGAATCAGAAACCCTGGGCAGTTTATTTTTAACAAGCCCTTCTGGAGATTCTGCTTATTAAAATTTGAGAAGCACAGCTATGGGAGAAGTGCCTCTCAAGATTTACTGCGCATACAAATCACTTAGTGATCACATTAAAAAGCAAACTTTGAGTCAGCAGGTCAACAGGAGTAGCAGATTCTACATTTCTAACAAGTCCCCGGGTGATGCTGACGCTGCCCGTCTTTGAACCGCACCTTGAGCAGCGGAGACCACACGCTGCTGTGGGCCAACTGAGTCAGGAAGCACAACACAAATGGCTTGAAATTCAGCGTCCCTTCAAACATTGCAACTGTAAAATTAAGTGAGACTTGTGGTCCACCCCTGCTAGTGTTACGTCATCTGACAAAGACCTTATGGTGGAAGGGCAGGACAACTTCCTTTACATCTTCCAGGTTAGAGACATGCTCCAAAACATCTGAACTGTCCCCTGTAAGCAACTGGGGTCTGGTCTTCTATGGGGTCTGGTCTTCTATTTTACTCAACTTTAATAAAAAGTTTATACTTTCAATCACTAATGACAATATTCTTAGTAAAAAGCTCAGTATCGAGAGCTTAACAGAACTTAGAACTAACATAATCAAGTTCCTTCGTTTTCTATTTCCAGCAGTTCCAAAATGATTACAATGGAGTGGTCTTTGAGGCCAGGACAAGAATTGAGCTCTCCAGAACCTAGACAAGCAGTCTTTCACCTCTGCTGTCACTTCATTTCCTTCATGCAACCAGATCCCTGAGTGGCTTAGTGCCCAAACATCACCCCCCAGTTTTAATGTTGCTCACAATATTATATATCTCTGTATTAGCTGTCAATTTCCTCCTTCACAAGAGTATCCTACCACCTCGTGTATTCTTCCAGAACCCAGTTAGCTCCTCCCACGTCCTAAATATCCCTAACTCTGAGCTCTTTCCTTATACTCTTCTAAACACTGCCACTTCTAGGACCATAGAGCTCCACGGAATTACTTTCCCTATGTCAACTACTCGCCCCAATCTCCACTCCACTTCTCCCTCTTCACTCCAGCTCTTACAACCACTGGTGGTAGAATCAGGTGTTTTCCAGGGCCATCGAACCATCAATCTCACACCAGTGCCATTATTTTCTGCATTTTACTTGAGCCTCGCAGGCAAGTAAAATAGCCCAGACTATAAAGTAGTACTTCCTTTTTGGTACTTCCGTTTTGTCTCAAATGGAACAAAAACTCGTAAAACTTCACATAAAACTTCATGGGACACCTGTTGTTAGTGAACAAGTCCTAATTTACTTTATTCAGATCAATTGACTTCAATTGACTTCAATCATATTCCATCACTGTTTCAAATCAAAGAGTACTGATGTTTAAGCCTACCTTAATGTTGTAGCTGCCTACTTTTTTGACCATTTTTCTCCTAAATAGTAGTCAAATGATTAACAAAAGTCTAAAAAAGAATTGTAATGATGTACACTATACTCACATCCTTGCGGATATACCATCTCATTTTCCCAGACCAATCAGACCCTGAAGAGGGACATGTGTAAAGACTTTTACTCCGTAAGTGTACTTACAGCATCAGTCTTGCTCTGACCTTCAAAGCCCTGCCTCTTGTGGCTGCATTCATGCTTTACCCTCCAGTCACTTGGTAGTTCCAACCACCGGCATTTGAATTCCTGGCCTCTGTTCCAGCAGCCTTCTGATGCTGACTCATCAGCCCAATATTAACTTACGGGGAACAGGCCTGTTCTACTCCTGTCCCAGCCAACGGCACAGTTCGAGGATTCTTCTTTGACCTTGCCTCTCAGGTTCAGTTTATGTGGCGTATACCCTTCTTTCTCCTTCAAAAGGTATCTTCCAGCACTGGATCTATTTTGCAAATTTAAATCTTCACATATTTCTTTTGAAAATAACCACTCTGTGGCTAAAAATTTATCTAACATATCACCCCCTACCCTGTATTCAGGCCATCTTTTGGGTCTGCCAGGACTCTGTATCTTGGACTATTTTCATCTGATCAAGATTAAACTCTGAACAATGAAGTGTTAACCCTTATCCATGTATATATTTAATTCCCTTTAAAAAAAGGAATTAGTCAAGCAGGCTCTGCTTTCTTTCCTGGAGTTTATACTTAGTAATCTGTGCAGCAATTTCTTACTCTTTATTATAGGCCAGTGCTTCTTGAACTTTAGTGTTCTTGTTGAAATGCAGATTCTGATCCAGTAGAACTTAGGTGGGGCTTGTATAGATTATGCATTTCTAATAAACCTCCAGGTGATGCTCTGATATTAGTCCACAGAATACATGGTTATAGGCTTCATCATGAATAGCAGTGAAACTCGTCAGTCTTCTAGACATTACTGGGGTTCTCCTAGGAATTTCTCAAGAGGTGAGAGTCACACTGTACCTGCAGTCTGCTGGTACAGCCAATGTTCAAGTTTCGACCAGAAGTGTCCCCACTTTACTCTTAAGTTCCTTTGAGTACATTACTGGGTGCCAGCCTTCCCAACCCCACCCCCTACAGACTGTCCATTGAACCAGCTTATGTCATTTGTACAGTTATCCATTAGAAACACTTAATCCATCAGTTTCAATGGGGCAGTATGTCAATGTGACTGTAACTCTTCCCAATTAACCCCCTGCAGTCTTCATAAAACCCACAAATTAAACTATGTATTCTATTTTTAGACACCAAATATGAAGACTGGGGCTTTGGGGCAAATTTGGTTAACAAACAGACTTTACTTATAATGAGAACTAGTCAATTAAAAAACAAAAACAAGAAAAACCCCTTTATTCCTAAACCAGAAGACACAAAGTTGCGATGTAATCACTGAATGGGAAATGCTGAGGAGACACAGTCACCTACATCATCCTTATATCAGGGCAATGTAGGAGGTGTCCCTTCCTTTACAGACATCTTTCTCTTTACATAGGTGTGCGTTTTAAGTCAATAGCAATACAGTAAAAGTAAGGGGCCTCTACAGGGAAGGCGGAGGAGGGATGTCTGTCTGAATGACACATGTTCATGTCAGTCGGGCCTGATAACTTTCTGACCACTCATTATTACATATATTCTATGCCTCTTTCCTCCCTAATAACTTATGCATTGGAGACAATCTACATCATTTCTACTTCTATATCTAGTATTCAAGGTTTATGGAAATAATGCACTAAAAGTGACTAGACCCAGGCTCACAGAGATTAAGTGTAACCTTATTAATTAGTGGTTCAGTGGGAGCTAGGGCATCAAACAAGGATTTTCAGGGTGTGTGGCCCAGGGAAAAAGTAGAGCCAGGACCATTCCTTGCACTTGGAGAACCTGGGGACACGTAATGCACAGGCTAAGATGCACTAGGTTGTAGGGAGGAGACAAGGCAGCCACGCATTCATGCAACACTCCACAGTCCACAAGGTGATGGGGAGACAGCAAACAATGCGTCGGGCAGGGTTTCCCCTCTGTGGGGCTTATATTCTACTTGCTGCCTAGATCCAGCCTTCTTCCTGGTTTTCCCTCAGTCACCTTACTACTTAATGATGTGTCTCAGCTGTTAGAGAATTTACGATTTACACTAGAATTCACAAACTTAAGTGCTTACAAGGGCAAGCAGGTAATATAAATGTACAAATCAGAGTTGATTTAAGACCACAGAGCATGGTAAAGTTTGGCCAATTCTGGCCTAAGGTAATCCAATTTTTTAGAAAAAATTACTTATCTTGGGTTAAAGGCTTATACCTGGAGACTTTATGTCTAGATTTTTGTAAACAGACCCAATTTCAGGTGATTTTTTTTAACAAAAAATTTGTCAAATGTATATTAAACACACCCTGGCTAGGTGGCTCATCCGATTGGAACATTGTCCCATACACCAAAAGGTTGTGGATTCGATCCCTGGTCAGGGCACATACCTAGGTTGTAGGTTCAATTCCCAGGGAGCATATGGGAGGCAACCAATTGATGTTTCTCATATCAATGTTTCTCTCTCCCCCTTCCTCTTTCTTTCTCAAAAAAAAAAAAAAAATCAGGAAACATATCCTCACGTGAGGATTTAAAAAAATATATATATATAAAATAAACATGACTTCTTCTATCTTTAAAACCTTTCCTTATGAATAAATTCACAAATTTATCCAGTCTTGTGATCTATTTTTCATTCACACACACACAGAAAATAATTATTACATGATTTAGTGAAAAAATATCAAGAAATTTCTAGAATCCCTGTGTTCCAGTCCTCATTCTCATGACTTCCTCTATGATATGGAATGCCATAATCTTCCTGAATGTCCTCAGAATTATTTGGAGTTTCAAAGAAGATATATATATATATATATATACACACACACACACACACACACACACACACACACACACACACATATATATATATATATATACACACATACACATACAGAAGTTGCATTCTGGGAAGATACACACCTATCAGTAACTTAGCTCACAATGAGATGCAGATTCCACAAAGACAGCTCAGAAGAAAGAAGGTAAAAGAAAAATTGCAAAGAATCTCAAAATTAAAGGAGGGACGTGACAAAACCAGCATGTCTAATTCTTACACTACCATAACAATACTATTAACTGGGTGGCTTAATCAACAGAAATGTATTGTCTCACAGCCTGGAGCCTAAAAATCCAAGATCAAGATGCTAGCTTGGCTGATTTCTGGAAAGAGCTCTCTTCCTGGCTTGTAGATGGCAGCCTTCACACTGTGTCCTCACCTGGTGGGAGGGAGCAAGGCAGCAATCTCCTGCTAAGGGCCCCACCCAGATGACCTCATTCCAAAGGCCCAATCTCCAAATACCACCTCATTGGGGGTTAAGGCTTCAACATAAGAATTTGGGAGCAAAAAAAAAAAAGCAGTCCACACCACTCTGTCTCTGGGCCCCCAAATTCATATCCTTCTCACACACAAAATGCATTCACTGTACCCCAATAGCCCTAGAGGTCCTAACTCATTCCATCCAGTATCAACTCTAAATTCCAAAGTCTTACCTAAATACCATCTAAATCATGTATGGGTGAGACTCAAGCTATAATTTATCTTGAGGCAAAACTCTTTTCTGTCTGTGAACCTGTGAAACCAGACAAGTTATGTGCTTTCAAAATACAATGGTGATCAGGCATTAGATAGACATTCCCATCACAAAGGGAGAAACTGGAAGGAAGAAATGGGTGACGGGACACAAGCAAGCCTAAAACCTAGCAATACAAATTCCTTTAGATCTTAAGGTTCAAGAATAATCCTGTTTGGCTCAATGCCCCACGTTCCGGCCCCAAAGGGGTGGCAGCATCACTCCCACAGCTCTAAGAGTCTGTGGGGTGGCCCTACCCCCTTTGGTTCTGTGGAGTCCCAACCCAAAGGCTCCCAGCAGGTGCCTAGGGCTTGTTGAAACTGAGGCAGTGGCCCTATGACCTCTGAATCGCCTTTGGGGCCACTTCTCCCTGTTCTTAAAGACTAATGTATGTTCACAGCCACACACCTCCATATCCCATCCTGTCAAATCCAAGAAGTCCAACAACCTTTCTTCATTGTGCTCCATCTCTGTCCCCTTCAGTTCAAACTCACAGTGTTTCTGCTCATACAATCCCAGAAACTTGTAATCAAATGGTCATCCAGCCACACCCTTAAGTGTTCTTTTCAGAAGCTTTCTCATATTTTGCAATAAGGAAAGGCTGAGAATTTTCAAATTTTCAATTTCTGGCTTGCTTTTGCTTAACAAGTCCTTCTTCAATTCCTCTTGCTCCTTCTGCAGTCAGGAGGAACCAAGCTGCTCCACAAATGCTTTGCTTAGAAATCTCCTCAGCTAATATCCAGTTTCACTGATCAAATTCTTCTTTCCACAAACCACAAGAACACAGCTCAGCCAAATTCTTTGCCGTTTTATAACAAAGATTGTCTTTCCTAGTTTCCAATGACATATTCCTCATTTATGCTTCACACCTCACCAGAATCACTCTTCGTGTTTATATTTTTACCTCAAACATCTTCTAGCCTCCACCCATTTCCCAGTTACAAAGCTGCTTCCACATGTTGAGGTATTTATTTCACCAGCAGCTCACTCCTGATACCAAAATCTGTCTTAGCCTGGGCTGCCGTAACAAAATACCAAAGAGTGGATATTAAACAGAAATTCATTTTCCCACAGTTCTAGAGACTAGAAGTCCAAGATAAAAGTGCCAGCAGGGTTGGAAAGCTTTGTGGACACCTCTGTGGATTACTTTGTGGTTTCTGTTGAGAGCTTTCCTTCTGGCCTATAGATTGCTACCTGCTCACTGTGTCTTCACAGGGTTGGAGGAAGGGGGCAGGGAGGAGGAGCAGATAGTAAGCTTTCTGGCATCTTTTCTTATTAGGTCACCAATCCCATCACAAGGAACCTACCCTCTGACCTTATCTTAACCTAATTATCTCCAAAAGGTCCCATCTCCAAATACGATCACATTGGGAGTCAGGGCTTTAACATGAATTGGGGAGGGGGACACAATTCAGTCCAGAGCACAGCAGCTCAGACAGCCTGGGTAGCAGCACGCACTTGTTTTCCCCAGGAGGTTGAGAGTGGAGGGCAGAAGAGAAGGAACTAGGGAAGATTCTCTGAGTTTTTGTAATCTACCAAAGAAATGCAAATTTCAGCAAGAGATTTTTCTGCTGGGGATCCTGATTATCATTTCATTGTAATAAGTTCAAGATGTGGTTGTGTAACACTTCAAATTCTTTTAAGTTATGAAAAAATGTACAGAACTTTTGTAAAAACATTATGAAAAAGAGTCAGGATTCTTCAGAGAACTTTGAAGCAATTTTAGGAAACAGATCCAGGCTACACTTATTCATTCACTTTGAAACAGAACTCTGCGACTGTGTCCAAACAACCCTGTGAAATAAAGGTCTAACAGCTGGGGCCAGGAGTTGGGGGTTGCGCTGGGGAAAGATGAGTGTGAAATAGAAAATGGCAAGGCCCAGAGAGAATTAACCACCTGCCAGGCACTCTTTTTAAATCTAGACTGAATGTTTAATGGGTTTAGAATTCATTAAAATGGCCAGAAGTGCAGTAGCTTGATTTCGATATACACAGTGAGGTTACTGACGTGAGGGAGACAAGACCAGGAGAGTAGAGTAGGCCACATGGCATGAAGGGTCTTTCCAACACTAAAGGCTCTTCCACAGGAAAGTGGCAGAGGTTTCTGGAGATTATGTACTGCCTCTGGATGAGGACATTAGCCCTGTTCTTACATGACTAAGAGGAAAGATGCCCAGCAGTGCCCGTTGCAAGACCCAGAAAGGAGAAATGAAATGATTAAGCTGACATATTAATTCAAATGAACTCAGAGAGACACCTAGAGGTGTATTTTTGGGGAAGAGTAACAAGCAGGGGCTTCAGGGAGAAAACAGTAAAAAAACAAAACCAAAGAAACAAAACCACCACCAGACAGAGTTGTAGGCAAGGAAGTAGGTATGAGTAAGTAAGCCGAAGGGAGAGAGCTCCTGCTGCAGAAAAGGACACCAGACTTATCTGAATTCCCCAGAAAAGGAAAGGTTTGAGAAATAGATCATTTCGGGAAATTAAAGGAAGGAAGAGACAAGAGGAAAACCACTGAGAAAGCAATAAGAAATAGAAAATCAGTAATACTGGTTAGCACTGAAAAAGGTCTTCACAATTTGAAAAAGATCTTTTCAGTTTACTCAGTCACCAGCACAGTGTCTGGCATATAACAGATAACACACTAAATATTTGTGAAGTGAAAGAATGTTACTGGCCGGGTGGCTCAGTTGGTTGGAGCATTGTCTCATACACCAAATGTTGTGGGTTCAATTCCTGGTCAGGGCATATACCCAGGTTGCAGATTCAATCCCTGGTCAGGACATGTAGGAGAGGCAACTGACAAATCTATCTCTCTCATCCATGTTTCTCTCTGTCTCTCTCTTCCCCCTCCTCTGTTTCCCCCTACCCACCTTCCTCTCCTAAAATCAATAAACATATCACCGAGTGAGAGAGTAAGAGAAGGAAGGAAGGAAGGGAAGGGAGGAAGGACCGAACTAAGTCCTGTGGGGGTTCAGAGCTAGTCGTCCCAAGGTGTGCCTGTGTGGTATGTGTATTGTTTTGAGCTAAGGGCAATTTTACTGGTGGGCCAGGATAAACTTCTACTCTGCCCTTGGCTACCTGGAAGAACTTGAACTAGGGGCCTTGACTGTAATGGAAGACATCACAGATAACCTCTTTTGACCTGTCTGTAGGGCAGGAAAACCTTCTATTTGCTAAACATCTGTTCTTATCATTCTGCAACAACTCTTTGAAGGCCTCAACTGACCGCACCTCATCCCTAGCTGGGAATGTGTTACATGCCCATTTTCCTTTTCTGTCTCTGAACTTCTCATGCACATGGGCTCCCACACATACATATCTACTAAATTTGGTTATTTTCTCTGGCTAATCTGTCTTATGCCTCTTTGATTATTAGACCAGCCAGAAGAAACTTGAAGAGATTAAGTTCTTCCTTCCACAGTCCCCACAACCCTGGGACTGAGGAGTACAGAACCCAAGATTAATGCAGTAAGATATCACAAAGCACACATGTGCAATATAAAAACTAAAATCTAGACTGTGGGGTCGACAGGTTAGCTACAACTTAGAACAAGAACAGGCTTTAGATGTATTAAGCCCTTGAAATGATATGAAAATTCTGCTTATATTTTTCTATTGAGAGGGTTCAGAGCTTTTATAAGAATTTCAATGTGAGTTTATGAACAACTAATGTATTGTTAAATTAATTATCAATTTGTGTTGAGAGAGGATTAATAGGAATGTGATATAGAAGATACATACCTACAATCAGCTTAAGCTCAAATGAAAAAGTGCAAAAAATTCAGACAACTTAAATGTATGTATAGTTTTATGTCTATTTACATAATAGATGAATTGTAATCTTTTGGACAGATCTGGTTATATAACACCTCAAAGATTCAGTGTAATACTGCTATTGTATTTTCTTCACATTGTACTCCCCCCACAAGCAATTTTTAGATTCATTACCTCATTCATGTTCCTAATGTTGCCTAGCAAATTATGAATACACCAAAGGCACTTATCCATTTTAGGTTTTGATTTCGGTTTCTTAAATGTTACAGGCACTTTCATACTGAATATACTCACTAATAATAATCCTTTCAACTGGAGAATGTGCAAGTAAACTTTCAGATAAGTTGCACATCCTAATGGTAAGAACTAAACAGGCAGACATCCCACAGATTTTGTGTACATAAAGCTCCAAAAGTTTCCAACCTGGAACTCCCCAGTGAAATTTACGAAGAAACAAAAACTGAACCACTGGGCACAAGCTCCAGAACGCCCACGGAAGCTCCAGTGGTGTGATGTTGAACTTTAAAACATTACCACTTTTCTGTGATTATGAAAACTTGTAAACGCGTTCTTTGTTAGTCCTTTCCCCTTTAAAGTAGGCAGAGAACGAGAAACCACTAAAGGCATTACACTTTTGTGTTCTTTTAAAAGCCATTTGAAATTATTACTATTACAAAGCCCCCCTAGAATGGAATCAAAGGAGCCCTACAGCGAAGGAGGAACTACAGAGGAAGAGGAAAAAAAATCTCTATTAGAGCAATTAAACTATAAAAGGCAGTCCTTGAACGACCGCTGACCTTCCTGGGACCGTGTACATTTTTTTTTCCCCTTTCTTCCCAAGGAGGAAAGAGGTTAAGAAGCTACAAAAAAGGCTAGACGATAACTCTCAGAGGTCATTTAAAAATGTTCAGAGAACTATAGAGGAGCTCCAAGATCAACGTAGCATGAGGGGCTCCGCAGAGAGCTTTCTCGGGATTAGGTACTTCGGGGGCTGCGAAGGACAGGCGTGGGGACAGTGGAGGAAGGCTGGAAGGAGAGTGAGTACTGGGGAGGGGAGGGGACGGAAAGGAAACACGCGAGCTGACCGCGTCGTCGCGGGCACCGAGGTCGGGCAGCAGGGGAGGGTGCAGAGGGGAAGGGAGCCCCAGCCTCGGCCCCGCCCCGGGGAGGACCCAGCGCCCGCTCGCCCCCCTTACCAGCCGGAGCAGGAGCAGGAAGCCCCAGAGCAGGGCGGTTGCAGCGGAGGGCAGCGCTCGCTGCGGCCCCATCGGACTGCTGGGCGCCCGGCGGCGCGGCGCTGCTCGGCGGGGGGAGGCTCGGGGTCCGGCCTCTGCGCTGCCTCCGTGGCCCAGCCGGACAGGGGCGGGTGGCCGGTATCGCCGCTGTTGCTGGGGAGGCCACTGCAGCGCCGACTTCCTTTTCCGGCCACGCCCGGAGGACGCGGAAACCCCCGCGCGGAGCACGTGGAGTCCCGGGTCCGCGCGCCAAGTCGGCGGCTAACTCTTCCTCCAGGGCCGCTGGAGGGTCTGGGTGTGACTCTTTCCAGGTGCCTGACCCACATTCTTTCCCGAGTCGGGGGAGGCAGGGGACTTTTTCAAGATCCTCCTTTTAGAAGTCGCCCAGCACTGCACTGTCCCCAGTAACTACCCAGGCTCTCTGAGCCTGAATCTATCGACTCACCATATATTCCAAGTCCGTGCACATTCTCCTCCAAACTGGTCTCTTTTTCCACTCCTGACAGCCTATTATCTACGGAGCAGTCCTGGAGAGATCTTTTTAAAAGTATAAATCAGGTCATGTCACTCCCCGGCACACTTGGAACAAATCAAAACTCTGGTCTGGCTTACAAAGTGTACATAATACGGTCCTTGTCTTCTTCTCTGACCCCAACTTCACTGCTTCCCCACCTTGCCCCTGGGATGCCTTTGGTTCTTTGTCCATTGTACCGTAGTCCTACCTGCTGCAAAGCTCTTCTCTGAATACCTGGTGCATTGGCATTCACTGGTCAGCTATTGTCACTTCCCCAGGGGGAACTTCCTAACATCCCCATTCTAACATAGCCCCCCTCTCACCCTCATATCATATGGTTTATTTTAATTCTCTACATAGTACTTCCATATTCTCTTATTTATCTGTTCATTTATTTTTTATGTCACCTCCCACTTGATAACAAGGAGTAACTGCATTCTTCACTGCTATACCCTTACACCTACAACATATGGCATAAAGTAAGTACTCACATATTTTTTTAATGAATATTCAATACCAAACACTGAATAGGATGCTCTCCCTGCCACCCCACAGGTCAGTTCAGTGAGGGACGCTCAGTTTAGTCCAATGGGGCCGCAGCAGCCACTGCCCTCAGTCAGACATGTGAGCAAACAGTTCAGGGTGAATAGGGACTCCGCACAAAATGACTTGGGAGCATCAAAGGGACCTATGAAAGGGGTGCCAGGAAAAATTCCAACTTAAGCTGAGTCTAGAAGGGTGAGTTAATTTTAGCCAGACAATGGGCAGGGGAAGGGGGGAAGTTCCAGGAAGAGTGAACCATTAGTGTCAAAGCCAAAGGTGACAGTGGAGGAACTGCAAAACTGGAGCTTGACTGAAGTTATGAGTGGTGAAAGATGAAGTGAGTGAAGGCAGAGACCAAATCAGAAATGGATTGGATGGTTTGCCTGGGACTTTAGATGTTGCCCAGTTGGTGGTGGGAAGCAAATAAGTAGAGCAAGACAGACAATTTCAGTTTTACAAAGCTCTCGGTGGTGGCAGGTGAGGTGACAGAAGTCCTGAAACAACAAAAGAGAAGGAAGTCAGGAGATGTTACACAACAGCAGTAACCTAACCCAGGCCAGAGATTGTGAGGGCCTGAACTGAGACAGTGGATCTGAAAGATTTGTAGCAGAATTTTGTAACTGAGAGGACATGCAAACGGAGAGGAGGGATGAGTCCCAGGATCTTGTCTTCCAGCCATTTATGGAGATGATCACAACAGGTGACAGTGGTGGTACAATGGGTGAGGGAGGGGAAATACTTTTGGGCAGGAGTTTGGAATGCTTGTGGGACATCCAAATGTAAACTGTCTGTAGGTTGTTGGCTATGTGGATTGACCCAGAGCTTACTGGCAACAATGAGGCCAGAGCTCAAGTGTCCTGTCTGTCAAGCCTACATTCTTTTCACACTTTCTAGTTGCCGAGGGCAAGCCCGGTACCCCTTTTGTAAAATGGTTAGATGACTTTAACTCTAAATATCCTTTACTGCCAATAGTAGCCCTTTGCCTAGTGAATCTCCAAGGCGGCTCCCGAGGCTGTCTGAAATCTGTTTTCTCTTTCTACATTTATGCATATTTTTCCTTCCCCTCAGTTCAAGAAAATTTTATACCTGGAGACAAAGAATCTGTGTTATGCTCCAGTTCCTTGTGCAATTTCTTTGCCTGCTTTTGTCTCAGCTGAAAAACGTGGACAGCAATGCCAGTTCTGCCTGCCTCACATGGTTATCCTAAAAATTACATAATCCATAGTTTGGTAAAATTACTCTGAAAATTTTTTTAGAAAATTTTAAAGGAGGAGGTGGGGGGAGGATGGAAAGGAAGAAGAGAAGAAAAATAGAAGGCTGTGGTATTGGTGTAGTCCAAAGTGTCAGCACTGTTTGTCGTAATTCTTCTGCCAGAATGGTTTCTCCTTGGTCAAAGTCCCTGTGCAGGATAAAGTGAAGGAAAATAGGAGGGTTAATGGAATATTAAAAGATTCCTGATGAATGAGTTTACTAATGGAACAGTTGTTCAAGTTTATTTGGAATATACCTGTGTTATGCATGGATTTCCCTACAGGTATTAGGTAGGATAGAGGGTACCTGGATAATTTTTAGTCAATACATTTCTTATCTAAATAAACTACTTATACAATCCAATTATGGAAAATAAGTATCATTAAAGATTGTTTTAATTTCCAAGTATATTTAGTTAATGGATTTTTTTTACCAGTGTTAAAAGATAGATGATATTGGTTGTCAGAACCTTGGTAATTGTAGGAAGTGACCAGGAAATATTGGCTCCATTTTACAAAAGAGGAAGCGACTAGGTTGACAGCAGAAGGGAGAGAAGTAAAACCCAGTCCCCTACCCCAGCACACTAGATCTTTCAGACAGCCTCTGTGTGGTGGTGCTGCTGCTGCTCCCCCTCAGTGTTTTTCTACTCAGGGGATACTGAGGAAGTGTTGGTAATGAGCCCCAAAGACCTTCTTGGGCACTCTGGAGAATTCCTTTAGGATAGAGCAGTGATTCTCAGTCTTGACTATTTATTGGAATCACATAGAAGAGCTTTAAAGGATACCGATGCCTGGGTCCCACTACTCTCCCTTTCCCCGTGCAGATCCTAAATTTAATTGGTTTGGTCGCAGCCTGTGTGTTACAGTTTTTAAAGCCCCTCAGGTTATTCTAATATGCAACCAAGATTGAGAAACTTTGGCTTAGTCAGTGATTCTCTCTTAAAATAATTTTTATTTTTCAATTAAAATTATATTAGTTTCAGGTGTACAACATGGTGATTAGACATTTATATAATTTATGAAGTGATCACTCTGTTAAGTCTAGTAACCATCTGACACCACACATAGTTATTACAGTATTATTGACAATATCCCTTATGCTGTACTTGACATCCTTGTGACCTTTTTTATACTGGCAATTTGTACATCTTAATCCCTCCCCCTTTTTCATCCATCCTTCCCACTTCCTTCCCATCTGGTGTCCATCAGTTTGTTCCTTGTACCTATGAGTTTGTTTCTGTTTTGTTTGTTTATTTTGTTTTTCAGATTCCATACATAAGTGAACTCATAAGGTGTTTGTCTTTCTAGTCAGTGATCTGAAAGTGTGGTTTCTATACCAAGCAGCATCAGCATCACCTGGGAACTGTGAGGAATTCAAATCCCTCCAGACCCACTGAACTAGAAAACCTGGGAATGGGGCCCAGCCATCTGGTTTCCATAAGCCCCCCAAAATTCTGATGCATGATAAAGTTTGAGAGTTATTGGTTTAGAGCAGCATTCCTTAACTCTGTGTGCAAAGTTAAAATGAAAAACAAACCCTATGTTCCAGTAACAATCAAACTAAAAGGAAAAATAGACAAATCCATAATTATAGTTGAAGATTTCAACAATTTTCCCTCAATAATTGAAAGAACAAGCAGTTAAAACATTAGTAAGGATACAGAAGTCTTGATCAATGCCATTAACCACCTCACCTAACTGGCATTCATAGGACACTCCACCTGACGACTGCATAATACATACTGCCTTCACGCGTACACAGGAGCTTTGCCAAAATAAACCATTTGGCCATAAAACAAATCTCAATGCAGTTAAAGGTTTTAAACCATACAAGGTATATTCTTTGACCACACCAGAATTAAATTAGAAATCAATAACTGAAAAATATCTTGAAGGTCCTCAAATAATTAGAAACTAAACACATTTCTAAGTAACTCATGGACCAAAGAAGGAATCACAGGGAATTGAGAAAGTATTTTGAATTCAAGGAAAATACAAATGTGACATATCAAATATTGTAGGGTGCAGATAAAGATTTTTTTAGTGTCTTAAAAGGAATATGTAGCACTTATAATAAGAAGGTATAAACATTTATGACCTGAGCTTCTACCTTAAGAAACCAGAAAAAAAGCCAATTAAATCCAAAGGTGAGCCGAAGAAAGGAAATTAAAATATGAGCATAAATTAATAAATAGAAAACAAAAAAAGCAATAAAGAAAACCAGTGATGCCAAAAGACTGGCTTTTAAAGAAAACTAATAGAATTGGGAAACTGTAGCCACACTGATTAAAGGAAAAAGAAAGAAAATACAAATTATCAATATTAGGAGCAAGAGAGGAACTATTACTAAAGGTCTTCAAGACATTAAAAGAATAGCAAGTAAATATTCTAAACAACTTTATGCCAATAAAATTGACAACTAGAGTGACATGGGGAAATTCCTTGAAAGACCAGCTACTCAAAAAGAAATAGATAATTTCAGGCTCACAATAGTTTCAATGGTGAATTTTACCAAACATTTAAAGAAGTAATATCAATATACACAAATATTTTCAAAACTTGAAGAGGGGATAATACTCACTAGCTCATATTATGAATCCAGCAACCCTGATACCAAACAGATGTTGAAAGAAAACCACAGACACAGAGAAGGAAACAACCAACAAAATGGAAAGACAACCGACTGAATGGGAAAAGATTTGAAAATGGTACATCATATAATGGGAAATCATACAGTTTAACACTAAAAAAACCCAAACCCAACAAAAAACTCAAACTGTCCAATTAAAATATGGGCAGAGGACCTGAATAGACATTTTTCCTAAGAAGACAGATGGCTAGCAAACACTGAAAAGATGCTCAGCATCAGTAATCATCAGGGAATTGTAAATCCAAACCACAACGAGATACTACCTCATATATGTCAAAAAATCATATGATGATTTTCATCATTATAATCATCATGATTATATAACTTTATGATCATCAAAAAAATCAACAAGTAACAAGTGCTGGCAAGGAAATAAAGGAAAGGGACTCCTCTTGGTGGGGTTGTAAGTTAGTGTAGCCACTATGGAAAACAGTATGGAGATTCCTCAGAAAACTAAAATTAGAGCTGCCATTCATTCAGCAATACCACTTCTGGGTATTTAGCTGAAGAAAACAAAACCACTAATTTGAAAACATATCTGTACTCCTGTGTTCACTGCAGCATTTTTGTACAATAGCCAAGAAATTTAAGCAACCTAGATGTCCACCAACACATGGATGGATAAAAAAGATGTGGCACATATATACAATGGAATATTACTCAGCAATAAAAAGAATGAAATCTAAGCATTTGTGATAACATGAATGGATCTGGAAGATATACTAAGTGAAGTAAGTCAGACAGAGAAAGACAAATGGCGTATGTTTTCACTTATATGTTGAATCTAAAACAAAACAAAACAAAACAAATGAACACAACAGAAATAAGCCCATAGATACAGAGAACAATCTGATCGTTGCCAAAAAAGAGGGTGTCCAAGAGATACGTGAAAAAAAAAAAAACTACAGACCAATATCCTTCATGAACATAGATGCAAAAATTTTTAGTATAATTTCAGCAAATTGCATTCAGTAAAATTTAAAAATAGTGATACATTAATTCTAATTAGGATTCATCTAAAATATGCAAGATTGGTTCAACATTTGTAAATTAATTAATGTAACCTTTGACATTAATGCTACAAGGCCAATACTTAAAAATCAACTGTATTTCTCTATACTAGCAACAAACAATTAGAAATTGAAATAGAAAAACCATTTATCATAACATCAAAAACTATCAAATACTTAGACATAAATTTGACAGCAGATGTACAAGACAAACATTGAAAACTACAAAATATTGCTGTGCAATATTAAAGGGAACTCTAAGTAAATGGGTAGATACACTATGCTCATAGATTGGGAAAGTCAGTGTTCACTTCTTTCTAAGTTGATTGTTAGAAAGAATGCAATTCCGATCAAAATGACAGCAGGTGGGATTTTTGTAGAAACTGGGACGCCTGTTACAAATTTATATGGAAATTTAAAGGTGCTAGAATAGCCAAAATAACTTAAAAAATTGAGGACTTTACCTAATTTCAAGACCTTTTTAAAGTTGCAGTCATGGAGTGTGATCATGACATATATATATATAGACCTAGATCCATGAAATAGCAGAATCTATAATTAGAACTATAAATGCATAGCCAATTGATTTTCCACAAAGGCCAAGACAATACAATGAGGAAAGGCTAATTTTTTCCACAAATAACTGGGGCTGGAACAATTGGGTATCCATGTCCCCAAGATGAAACTTCCCCCCAAATGAAACACAATTCTTACTTTATGACATACGCTAAACTTAACTTGAAATAGATTTATAGACCTTGAAAGAAAGGCTAAAACCAAAAAATTCCCAGGAGGAAATCTCTGTAACTTTTTGTTAGACAAGGATTTCTTAACTACCCCCCCAACACACACAACACCAGAAAAGAATAAAAATTGATAAATTGGACATCATCAAAATGAAAAACTTCTGCTCATTGAAAGGTACTGTTAATAAAAATCTAACCACAGACTGAGAGAAAATATATTTTTTAAAGATTTTATTTATTTATTTTTAGGGAGGAAAGGGAGGGAGGTAGAGAGAGAGAGAGAGAGAGGAAGAGAGAGAGAGAGAGAGAAACATCGATGTGCGGTTGCTGGGGGTTATGGCCTGCAACCCAGGAATGTACCCTGGCTGGGAATCAAACCTGGGACACTTTGGTTCCCAGCCCACGCTCAATCCACTGAGCTATGCCAGCCAGGGCGAGAGAAAATATTTTTAAAGCACATATTCAACAAAGAACTTTTATCCACACTATATAAGGAACACTTATAATTCAATAATAAGTTTTGTCCTCAGCTATCAGGCAATAAAAAGAAATAAAAGCCATCCAAATTGGAAAAGAGGAAGTAAAACTGTCATTATTTACAGATGGCATGATAGTGTACATAGAAAACCCTAGTTTCCACCAAAAAAAGTTACTCCAGCTAATAAGCGAATTTAGCAAAATAATAGGCTACAAAGTCAATATTCAGAAATCAATGGCATTTCTGTACACAAACAATGAACTATCAGAAAGAGAAACTAAGAAAAAAAATCCCATTTACTATAGCAACAAGAAAAATAAAGTACCTAGGAATAAACTTATCCAAGGAAGAAAAAGACCTGTACTAGGAAAACTATAGAACACAAGAAAGAAATTGAGGAAGGGACAAATAAATGGAAGTATATACCATGTTCATGGATAGGAAGAGTTAAGATCATTAAAATATCCATACTATGCAAAGCAATCTATAAATTCAACACAATTCTTATTAAAATACCAATGACATATTTCACAGATCTAGAACAAATATTTCAAAAATTTACATGCAACAAAAACTATCTCAAATAGCCTCAGCAATCTTGAGAAAAAGGAACAAAGTTAGAGGGATCACAATACCTGATATTAAACAATACTACAAGGCCACTATAATTAAAGTCTGTAATTAAGTCTGGAACCAGCATAAGAGAGACGCATAGATCAATGGAATAGATTAGAGAGCCCAGAAATAGACACATGTCTCCATGGTCAATTAATACTTGACAAAGGGGGCAGGAGCATACAATGGAGTAAAAATAGCCTCTTCAATAAATGGTGATGGGAAAACCGGAGAGTTATGCGCAAAAAAATTGAAATTAGACCACCAACTCACACCATATATCAGAATAAATGCAAAATGGATAAAAGACTTAACTATGAGTCATGACACCATAAAACTCCTAGAGGAAAGTATAGGCAGTAAAATTTCAGATATCCCATGTAGCAATATTTTTGCTGATATATCTCCTAGGGCAAAGGAAATAAAGGAAAAAATAAACAAATGGGACTACATCAAATTAAAAAGCTTCTGTATGGCCAAAGAACCCATCATCAAAATGAAAAGGGAACCAACTGTATACGAGAACATATTTTCCAATGATACATTGGACAAGGGTTTAATCTCCAAAATATATAAAGAACCCATATGGCTCAACACTAGGGAGACAAACAACCCAATTAAAAAATGGGCAAAGGGATAGACACTTCCAAGGAGGACATACAGAGAGCCCATAGACATAAGTGTATGAAAAATGTTCAACATCACTAGCCATCAGAGAGATGCAAATTAAAACCACAATGAGATACCACTTCACACTGGTGAGAATGGCCATCCAAAACAAATCAACAAATGCTGGCGAGGATGTGGAGAAAAGGGAACACTTATACACTGTTGGTCCGAATGCAGACTGATGCAGCCACTGTGGAAAACAGTATGGAATTTCCTCAAAAGACTAAAAATGGATCTGCCTTTTGACCCAGCAATTCCACTCCTGGGAATATACCTTAAGAATCCCAAATCACCAATTCAAAAGAACTCATGCACACCTATGTTCATAGCAGTGCTATGTACAATAGCCAAGTTTTAGAAACAGCTCAAGTGCCTATTAGTAGATCAAAAACTGTGATATATTTACATAATGGAATATTATGTGGCAGGAAGAAAGAAGGGATTTCTATTTTTTGTGACAGCATGGTTAGAACTGGAAACTATTATGCTAAGCGAAATAACCAAGCAGTGAAAGACAAATACCATATGATCTCACTTATAAGATGAATCTAATGAACAAAATAAACTAACATGCTAAACAGAACCAGAGACATGGAAACATGGAACAGGCTGACAGCTACCAGAGGAAAGGGGAGGAGGGAGAATGGTGGAAAGAAGAGGAAGTGATTAGTCAAAGACCAAGTATGAATGACCCATGGACTTGGACAATGGTGTGGGGATTGACTGTGGGAGCGGGGTGCAGGTTGGGCAGAGGAGGGCAAAGGGCGACAAAGTGGTACAACTGTAATAGAATAAACAAGAATGATAAAAAAGAAAGAAATTTAAAAATTAAAAAAAGAAAACTACCCAATTAAAATGAAGAAAATATTTGAATAAATATTCACCAAAGGGGGATATGTGTGTGTGTGTGTGTGTCTGGAGAGAGCAAATAGGTGCATGAAAATATGCTCAGAATTGTTAGTCATCAAAGAAATGCAAATAACAAACATTAGATACCTACTAGAATGGCTAAAATGAAAAAAGCGTCAGCAATGGTATGGAGGAACCCAAACTCTCATACACTGCTGGTGGAATGTAAAATAATACAATTGCTTTGATAAACTGACAGTGTCTTATAAAGCTATACATGCACTTACAGCATGATCCAGCCATTTCATCCCTAGGTATTTATCCAAGAGATGAGAGCATATGTCCATGCCCTGACTGGTATGGCTCAGATGGTTGGGTATCATCCTACAAAGCGAAAGGTCACCAGTCTGATTCCTGGTCAGTCCACATGTCTCAGTTGGGGGTTTGGTTCCCAGTCGGGGAATATAAGAGGCAACCAACTGATGTTTTTGTCTCACATCGATGTTTTTCTCCCTTTCTTTCTTCCTCCCTTCCCCTTTCTCTAAAAAATAAATAAATAAAATAAATAACAAGGAAAGCACATGTCTATGTAAAAACTTGTACATGATTATTTAAAGCATTCTATTTGCAATAATTCAAAACAATAAGCAGTCCAAATATTGACCAAGTGAATTAATAAATAAAATGTGATAAAACATATAAGAAATACTACTCTGCAGTAAAGAGGAATGAACCATTGGTGCCCATAACAGTGCAGATTAATCTCAAAATCATGAATCTGAGTAAAAAAGCCGGACCAAAAAAAAAAGAGTATATAGTGTATGACCTATTTCTATGATATCCTGGAAAGTATAATCTTACCTATAGTCACGAAAAACAGATCAGTTGTCCCCTGGGGAGGGCGTGGATGGAGAAGGAATGGGATACTAGAGTATATAAGAATATTTGGAGAGATTATAGAAATATTTGTTGCCTTGATTGTGGTGATGATCTCACCAATGTATACTTAGATCAAATCTCATCAACTCATACACATTAAATGCATACAGTTTATTATAGCCAGTTATACTGTAATAAAACTGTAGAAAAAAATAAAACAAGAAATAGTAGCCAAAAAGATTCTGTACCCAAACCTCATCACCAAGAAATTCTGATGTATGATCTGGAGCAGGCCCAGATATCAGTATATTTTGAAAGCTCCCTCTGTGATTCTACTGTGCAGCCAGGGCTGGGAAAGACAGGTAAAGATAAATCAACTTCTTATAACTAGTAAATCCAAGAATTTCTAGGCATTTCCAGTCAAGGAAGCTATGGGCCAGATCTTACTCCTTCTTTCTTCTCTTCTCTACAAATAAAAAAAAGTATCCCACCAGTTCTCATTTCATGGTTTTGTTTGTTGGGGGTGAGTAAATGTGTTGGTATCTATCTTTAACACAAATTTTAGGAGACAATGTGCTTATCACTTGCTTTTAAAAAAAAGTTCTATGAAGGTAAAATTGGCATATAAGCATTGTGTATGTTTAAGGTATGAATTGATGCTTTCTCATATATACATTGTGAAATGATCAGCACAATCAAGTAATTAATATATCCATCATTTCCACACAGTTACCATTTTCTTCTGTGTGTGTGTGTGGTGAGAAGACTTAAGGTCTGTATACTCTTAGCACATTTCAACTATATAGCACAATATTGTTAACTCTAGTCACTGTGCTGTACATGAAACCTCAAGGACTTACTCACTTTTGCATAGCTGAAATTCTGTACTCGTTGCCCAGCACCACTCCATGTCCCCCTGTACCCCAGCCTCTGGCAGGCACCCTTCTATTCTCTGCTTCTATGCGTTGACTATTTAGAATCACATAAAAGTGAGATCAGGCAGTATTTGTCTTTCTGAGTCTGACTTATTTCACTTAGCATACTGTCTTCCAGGTTCATCCATATTGTTGCGAATGACAAGATTTCCTCCCTTTTTAAGATTAAATAATAGTCTTAAATATATATACCATGTTTTTTAGCCATTCATCTGTGGACAGACATCTGGCTTGCTTCTGTGTCATTGCTATTGTAAATAGTGCTGCTATAAATATGGAGGTGCAGGTATCTCTCTGAGATCTTGATTTCAATTCTTCCGATATATATCCTGAAGTGGGATTGCTAGATCATATGGTAGTTCTGTTTTTAATTATTTTTATTCCTCACTTGAGGATATGTTTATTGATTTTAGAGAGAAAGGACAGGAGAGGGGGAGAGAGAGAGAGAGAGAGTGATGTGAAAGAGAAACATCAATCGGTTGCCTCTCTTGCATACCCCAACCAGGAATTGAAGCTGCACCCCAGGCATATGCCCTGACCACAATCCAACTGGCAACACTTTGTGACAGAACCATGCTCCAACCAACTGAGCCACACAGCCAGGGAGATTTTTAATTTCTTGAGGAAACTACACACTTTTCCATAAGGGCTGCACCATTTTACATTCCTACTAACAGTGCACAAGGGTTCCAATTGCTCCACACCCTTGTCAATACTTCTTATGTTCTGGGGTTTTTTGATAATGGCCATCCTAACAAGTGTGAGGTAATAACCCATTATGGTTTTGATTTGTACTTCTTTGATGATTAATGATTCTGAGTATCTTTTCATATATCTATTAGCTATCTGTATGTCTTCTTTGGAGAGATGTTTTTGTTCCAGTCCTTTACTCACTTTAAAATTGTGTAATTTTTTTTAACTGTTGATTTGTAGAAGTTCCTTACATATTTTGGAAATTAACCCCTTATCAGACATATGGTTTGCAAATACACTCCTCCAATCCATTGATTGCTTTTCACATTGGTAATTGTTTCCTTTGCTATGCGGAAACTCTTTAGCTTGATGTGGTCCCACTGGTTTGTTTTGTTGCCTGTGCTTTTGGTGTTCTAGCTATGAAATCATTACCAAGATTAATGTCGTACGGCTTTTCCCCTATGTTTTCTTCTAAAAGTTTTACAGTTTTAGGCCTTATGTTTAACACTTTAATCCATGTTGAGTAATTTCTTGCACTTATCACTTTTTTAATGGGAACAATCAGTGTTCCTATTTCAGTCTCAGTAATTATCTTGTCCAAAGAATAAAAAGCTGCTTAGAACTTCCTGGTTTTGTTTTTCCGTAGAGACTACCCACCTTTGGTTAAATGCTTTCCTCCCCTAATACCTGTTTATGAGGCATTTCTCCTTGAGCAAAACTCATGCCTCGAATGCTTCCTGATTCACAAGAGGTGACTAGTAGCAGAGGTGAGCTGTCAGCTAGGATTTCATTACTAGATCTTCCCTTTACCTGTTCAACATATACATTTATTACTGTGCTTGACAGACCTGCCTCTCTACTGGAATTTTGTAAACTGATGAAACATGGTAGATACTCCCTACATGAGAGGTGAATTTAAACATTAACCTGAATCTTGGCATGCAGAAAAGAAGAATTCACATTGAAATATTGGGAGAAAGGATTTCGAGAAGCTCAGAGTTATGGGGTGGCACGTGACTAAAGGTGATACACCACAATTCTGGCTCTAGTCACTTTCTCTTAGGAAATCTTTGTAAGCTCTCAGGAAGGGAACTTCTTGAATACAAAGGTATGTGAGCTTTAATAATAACGTCTTATAAACTATTGTTATTACTATTTTAAAGTTTGCATTTATGCCTGTGATAAGTACTTTGTGTACATTAGCTAATGTAATTCATTTAAAGCAATTTATAAAATAAATTAGTATTCCCATTTGAAGATGAGAAAATTTAAAGGTCAAATTATGCCTGTGAAATCTCCTAGTAAGATATGGAGCAGGAATTTAAGCCTTATCAGATAGGATTCTGGAAGGATGGCAGAGTGGGAAGCACTAGAAATTTGCCAAGGGGATTTCCATTTGTATCATTGTAGGTGCTCAATAAATATTTCGTAAGTTAAGAAAATTTGGCAACAGTTAAAAAGCCAGTTCTGCAATTTTGCATATTTTTTGATTTGACCAAATTACCTCTAAAATGTCTTCTACAGCTTAAACAAATCTAGTCTTTTAAGGAATAGCTGGATCGAATTTTTCAAACAAAATCAGTTCTTTGGGTTTTGATTTGTCTAGAAAATTTGAGTCTTCTCACTGGTAACAAGGAGGAAGAAATTTAAGCTGAAGGTTCAATATTAAGATCATTTCTTTTGGCCATAAGAATCATTAAACTCCAGAAATATTTTTTAAATTTATGCAACTTTCTAAACTGTTTAAATTGACCAAGTGAATCCCTGATAATATCATGATTTTTTTTCCTTCTAGGACATATTTCCATATTAAAAATGAATAAGATAACCTGAAACATACATATGAAAACCTTAAAGATAGATTATATATGTGTGTGTGTGTGTGTGTTTATCTATCTACCTATATATATCTCCTTTATATGAATAAATGATTTTATAATAAAATTTCTAAAAGAGATAACCTATTGTAAACTACAGTTACATTGTTCTTGGTGTTGAGGCCTCCCAAGAAGCGCTATTTTCTGTGTAAGTCAGTGTGACTGTGAGGAGCAGTGATTGATTTTAGATGTAGCCAGGAAAGGCAAAGCCTGGCTCATTGCCAAGCTTCCCAGGCACAGCAGTTTGACTCACGTGTTACTAAACCTCCCACTGGCTCCAGATGAATTGATTGATTTACGTGGCTTTCTTGCTGAACACTACAGTATTACCTATTGGCATGTTGAGACTACTCTGGGCTCTTTGCTATTTCTGTCTGACTTATTTCACTTAGCATGATATTCTCAAGATGACTCTTAGCTTTGAAAAAACAAAGTTGCTTATTTATAGGAGCTGCCAGATTAATAAACTATCACCCACAGCAAGTAAATGTAATCAGATACTTTTCAAGCACAAGATACTTTCAAGCTTCTAAGATGTCACTCATTATACAGCAGAGTATATTCCACATGACCTTTCTGGCTCTGTTTTGCTATGATTCTATGAACTATTAGTTGCTTGGGGAAAACAGACTCAGGATTTTTGACTAATAGTGCAATTCAACAAAACTGTATTGAGCCCTTATTATGTATAAGATGAATAAAGGATATTTTTGGTGATAATCGGTGCTTTTCTTCCCCCCAGATCAATGATGACATGAATTCACAGAAAGAAATTAACACTTTAAGTCAGTAATTTATCAACTGTCTGATTTAGCAGGAATGTTAGTTACATTCATAACCATGTCTGCTAACCCCATGAGTTCTTTGCCGAAAATACAAAGTATATAATTATATTTTCTCATTAACAAGCCTTGGCAGGATTAAGTCCCCTCTCTCCTTGTTTTTCATTAACTACACCTGGCATTCTGTATCAGGTGTACATACCAGAGATCATGGTGATAGGGCCACATAGTATTGCCAGCCCGGTCAGGCATTAGTGTACGAGCCGGTCAGCAAGTGCAGCCGGTTGTTTCCAGCCACTTGGATCAGCTGAGGTGAGAACATCAATTTAAATGAAAGTGTAGTTAGGGTGGCGACCCACTGTCACAAGACACAGGCTTGACCATTAGTTTAAAATTCAGTAATGAAAGCGTGAACACAGGAAATAAGAGTGAGAGAAGTATTTTACAGTTTATGAAACTAAAAGAGCATTATATGTCTTTAGATTAACTTCTTCCTGAAGTATAATACATGGACAGGAAAGTGAACAAATTGGAAGCATATACCTCGATCCCACACATCTGTGTATCCAGCACCCAATCAAGAAGCTGAGTATGACTAGCTCCTTGAAGTCCCTCTGTGTTTTCTTCTAACTAGTATTGGCTAGTAACTACCATCTGGCTCCCTTTTTCCCCAGTGTTAGTGAAATACAATTGACACATACCATTGTGTATGTTTAAGGCATACAATGCAATGACTTGATATACGTATATATTGTGAAATGATTACCAGAGTAAGGGTAGTTAACACATACGTTACCTCACATAGTACCTAGGGTTTTTTTTTTTTTTTAAAGATCTCTCTTATCACATTTCGAGTATAAATACAGCATTCTCAACTAGAGTCATTATGCTGAGTATTAGACCCCAGAACTTCTTCATCTTATAACTGTAAATGTGTACCCTGTGACCAAAACCCCTCATCTCCCCCCGCCCCCAGCCTCTGGCGACCACCAGCTGACTCTCTGTTTCTACGAGTTCGGCATTTTTAGATTCCACATATAGTGAGATCATCCAGTATTTATCCTTTTCTGCCTGACTTATTTCTCTTACAATGATACTTACAAGATTCATCACTAAAGTCACAAATAGCAGGATTTCTTCTTTTTAATGGTTAATAATATTCCATTGTGTATATTTGCCATGTTTTCTTTGTTCATTTACCTGTCCACGGACACATAGACTGTTTATGTGTCTTGCCTATCATGAATAGTGCTGCAGTGACCATGGGAGTGCAGGTGTCTCTTTGATATCCTGGTTTTATTTCCTTCAGGTACACACCAAAGAGAGGGATTGCTAGGTCATATGGTAGTTTTCTTTTTTATTTTTTTAGGAACCTCTATACTGTATTCCATAATGACTGTACCAATTTACATTCCTACCAACAGTGTACAAATATTCCCTTTTTCCTTTTTGATAATAGTCGTTCTCACAGGTGCTTTTCATTTGCATTTCCCCAAGGATTTGTGATGTTGCTCACCTTTTCATAACCTGTTGGAATTGCTTTCTGACTTCTATCACCAAATGCTAGTTTTGTCTCTTAATATCAAACTATAGGAATCATATAATTTTTACCCTTTTGTGTCTTGCTTTTCTCTCAACATAATGCTTGTGCAGTTTATCCATATTATTGCATATGGTGTAGATCTGTCATTTTCATCACTGTATTGTATTCCATTTTGTGAATGTACTACAATTTATTATCCACCCTTTGTTTCTGAGCAAAAGTAGCACCATTTGCTACTTTTGATTAATACAAAAAGGAAGAGCACATATTTTAAACAGCAAAAAAGCTTAATTTTACAAGGCCCCCATGGCTTGACCCAAACTTGTTCCTCTAGTTTCAAGTCATTTCCTGGATTTCACGGAATGTTCCAGTCTTACTGTTGTAAGAATCCAGCTATCTAACTCTTACACTCTTCCTGGCCTTTGAACATTACATTATCTCTTCCTAGAATGCCTATTTCCCACCATTTTTGCCTTAATGTGGGTAATACCCACTCCCCCTTTGAACCTCAGTTTGGATGCCCCTTCCTGCAGAAAGCAACCCCCCTGTTCTCAAACCACTAATACAAGTTATCCTTCTGCATTGCCCACTTGCTCGAATGTGTCCCCAGAAGACTGTGGGCAGAAACTGTGTCTTACTGTGTATACCAGGGCTGTCAAACTCATTCTCACCGGGGGCCACATCAGTCTCTCAGTTGCCTTCAAAGGGCTGAAATAATTTTAGGGCTGTATAAATGTGACTACTCCTTAACTGTTAAGGAGTTGAAATTACATTCGGCCCTTTGAAGGCAACCGCAAAGCTGATGTGGCCCCCAGTGAAAATGAGTTTGACACCCCCGGTGTATACCATCTCCAGTGTTTAGTGCAGAGTGGGCACAGGTTTGGTTGCACACATTTGTTTTTATCAATCTATTAAGTATTAGTCCAGTAATAGATAGATTAATCCATTTACTCATTATTGTAAGACTGAAAAAATTTTCATAGAAACAGGACACAATCTGGTTATAATTTTATTCCTCCTCAGTTTTAGTGAATATAGAAATTGAATGTGAACATTTTCAAAGGAAATTATATTTCCCTTTTAAATATTCTTGAAACTCAGCCTTCTATATACCCTACTTTTCAGTGGTATTTTATACTTGCTGGATTAGAGAACTGGGACGGTTCTGTGAGGCCAGCTACAAAACGTGCCCGCACCTCTGCCACGTTTCCATGTGCTCCGGGAAGAGAAGCCGAAGAGATGTGTTGACGGGTGATCAGGAGTTTGCCCCCACCCCCTGAGTCTCTCTACCTTTGTTTAGATGATAGGCTGGTTTCTCCATCCCCTCTAGCCCAAGGCTGCTTTTCAGGTTTAGAGGGCTAATGCTAGTTGGAAGATGAATATGGGCTGGGCCAAGGTGATGGTAAGGAGCACTTAGGGTATTAGTTAAAAGTATAAATTCCCAGTCCTCATTCCAGTTCCTCTTAATCAGAATCCCCAGGAAAGAAGATTTTCTAGGTTTTGGCCTGGTTAAGTTTTAAGAGCCCCAGGTAATTCCTATCAAGAGCAAAGCAGGGGAAATGTTTGAGAAATTTGCAGTGTTTTAGGAGCTGGAGTATAGCTAGTGGTATGCTGGAGATGGCTTGAATTGCAAACTCATTGTGCATATTTCTTCTCAGCTCCATGTTTCATGACTTGTTGGTAGCTTGAAATTGGTCATAGTGGGGGTATTTAGAGCACAGATTAGCTAATGCTACAAAATGGGTCCACCCCAGCCCCAGAGAACTAGTTGTTAAATATTTTTGAGCATACCACTGAACAAACAAATGAAAATCCTTGCCTTCATGGAGCTCACAGTCTAATTGAGGAGACAGACAAAATAAGCAAGTGAATTTTGTTAGAAGTATATTAGAAAGGCATAGACACTAAAGAAATGAAGTTGGGGAAAGACATAAGGAGTATGGGTGGTAATCAGCATTGCAATTCCAAATAAAGTGGTCAGAAAAAGCCTCACTGAAAACATAACATCTGAGCATGAATTTGAAGCAGAGGAGGGAGCAAGCCATGCATATAGCTAAGAGAAGAGTGGTCCAGGCAGAAAGAACAGCAAGTCCAAAGGCCCCAAGACAGGAATGTTACAAAGGGGCCCCTGGAGCTGGAGCTAAGTAAGAAGGGGGTAGCATAGTGGGAGCTGAGATCTTAGAGGTAATGGGTGAAGTGGCAGTAGGGTGGGTGGTCCGATCCTGAAGGACCTAGAGGGTCCTTGTGAAGACTTGAGAGAACTTAATAGGGACAGTTGCTTTTTTTTTTTTTTTTACACAGTGAAAATATAAGTTATCAAATGGTAACTTCTCAGATTCCCTGCTGAATTCAAAGGTGACTTCTGCACTGCTTTCTTTAGGCTGATTTAACCTCTAGATTTGCATTGGTAGCCACTAGCCACAGGTGGTAATTAACATTTACATTAAACTTAAATTATTAATGTAAATTAACTAAAATAAAGTAAAATTAAGAATTCAGTTTCTCAGTTACAGTGGCCACATTTGAAGTGTTTAAAAGCCTTATGTGGCTAATAGCTACCATGTTGGATGTGCAAATATAGAATATGCCCATCATCACAGAAGGTTCTATTGGACAGGGCTGCTCTAGACAGCAAACCTTGCTGAGGTTTGGTACCTGTAGCCCAGGCCCTGGCCCTTAGCCTTTTATGGATGGTGCATTTGCCATAGCAGACCTTTTGACAAGGACACCTTGGTGCAGGCATCCTGGAGCCATTTGATTTCTGCTCAGATTGTAAGTTTCTATTTCAGGACCTTATTTTTGAAAGTAGCTTTACATAAAACCTGTAATCTTCTCCAGAGACATCCTGCAGGTCATTTATATATTCATAAAAAGTGAGTGGTCACTGGCTATTGCCTGACTTGTATAACCTGTTGTTGTGAAAAGAAAGGATGGGGTTGATCCAAATTACTGGTCAAATGGCCCAAATTATAGCCCAGAGACTTTAATTTATTCATTTATTTATTTTGTGGTTGTTTTCAATACTAAAAATTCACAGTAAATAGTGATTAAATCTGAGATATCAATTGCCCAGAGTCAAGAAATACGAAACAATCCCTAGATATTTTCTGTAGGAAAGGATGCTTTGTGGGGTTAACTCAGGTGCTCCCACTTGGAGTGGGGTGTGGGACTTTAAAACTTGGTGGTCTGACCAGGGAGTTTTCTCTAAATGGTTTTGTGGGGTGAAGGGAAAGCAGTCTCCGAACTCCATAAAAATGGCAGTTATCCTGTGAGCTCCTAAGTGGGCTTACCCAAGCAGGATGATTCTTGAGCAGCTGGGAGCTCATTCTTTATGCTTTGCTAGATAGGATCTTTGGGGAAACATGTGTCCCCCGGGCCTAGGTGAGCATTGCTTCTTCAGGCTGAGGTGGCATGGCTGGCACCTGTGGTTCCTTGCGGGTATTTCTCGGGGTGGAGGCTGGGTCCTGTGGCCAGAGCCATCCTCAAACCACTCCACCTTCCCTCATGCAGTGTTCCTGTCCCTCTTCCCTCAGCCCAACACAGTCTGGAACTCTACACACTGGCTCTTCCTCTCCCTCCAAACTTCCCTGTGGCAAGAATCTGAAAAGTTTATTCATGTTAAAATATAAATTACTTCTCCCAAAGGTAATTTTATGAAAACTGAGCCAATCCTCTTGTTGTTTAAGACAAAGGAATAAAGCTCTAATTGTGGAATTTCAGATACCAATCAGCTAAGCATCTTCTAGTCCCCCTGAAATAACAATATACACAGGTAAGGGAACTATACATCCAGTTTGCCTGGGACAGTTCAGGTTTATACCTGTTGCACTTGCATATTTATTAACAGTGTTCTCTTTCACTCAAAATATCTGGATGATAAATTAAATAATCACCTTATTTATAGCCCCTTTTTTGCCTAAAGCCTGGAGAACAGGTGCAGGATAGAATCTTCCAAAACTATTTCCTAGCGTTGGCTTCCCCTAATAAGCTCTATGCCTTTCCCTCCTTTTTCAAAGTCATCCTCAAATTGGAAAGCACCAGGAGACACACGACAAGGCATGGAGTATTACATTTTTCCACATTTGGTTATCTAATGTAATAAATCTTAGTCCTTGAATAAAATCCCAAAGGAGCACATCTTTACCAAGCTACTCCTTATCAACTGAGTAATCCTGATTTCAAATATTTCCCTTTCTGTGTGTCTAGGAAAACATGCTTCCTCTGTGAAATTCTTCATTGAATTATTTCCTCATTTTGGCACCTTGATTACATTCGTTCCACTTCCTATTTCTAGAACTGCAGTGACTATTCACAGATTGTTGCCCAGAAGGCATGTTATGGTCTTGCCTTTGGGTTCCACATCTCATCTGAAATAAGAGCTTGGAGTGTCTGGCATCTGCAAAATCCATTCCCACACAGACTAGCCTTGAGGCAGACTGGAACAGCAGTCATTCCTGTAGCAGTGAGCTATACCAGCATGCATATAAATGACATTTTAAGAAGAAAAAAGCATAAAGCCACGAAGTCATAAAGTGACGTTAGAGCCCGACTGGAGCTACAAAAAGCACAGATGCAGGCACTTACATTTTTAGATCTCCTAAGTCTCCATTGGTTATTATGAAAGTATATGTATACTCATTTGGATTTTTATGCCAAGGGGTGTTTTAACAGTTCTTTTCACTCATGTAGCTGTTTTCCTTGAATACATTGGTTATATACCTCACAACTTACCTTTATAAATAGCCAAGCCAAAAAGAATTTGTCTTGACATTTTACTTAGCACTTTTGAGTCATTCAGGCATGACTTAAGTATTTGCATAATTTGCCCCTGTAACCCTTTGATTCCAATTGGTTAGAAATTAACCTGTTTAATGTCCTTGGGAGCAAAGGGTTAAATCCTAGCATCAGAATGGCCTGGGTCCTTTAGTGGAAGAGAATGCCTGCCCAGGAGCGCTGGCCTCCTGGGACCCAGGCCATTCTTCCCCCATTCCACTCCATGCCAGTTTACAACTCAGTGAGGGAGTGTTCTATTTAGAATGTCTTCACCTTAAATGTTATCCCTCACGTATCAGGAGTTATTTCTAAAACACAAAAAAGATATCTATCTTCATCCCCCAAAAAGTACATTGACCAAGGCAATTATTTACCGTAATAATAGCTATATGAGAACTATTAGCACAAATGAGTAGATATTAACAGTCTCCAATAACTGAAGAACTTAATTAGAAAAATAAATAGTCACTGAGTAAAGATAAAAATGAACATGTATAACTTCCCGTCTGAAGGAAAGGAAGGATTCATTCTAACTGGACAGAAAGATGATATCCAACTTTAATTAAAATCTCCCAAATTTCTGGTTGTAATCAGAGATTGGCCGGTTGTGGACTAGGAAGGCGGGTTATTCAGAGAAGCCAACTTTGGTGAGTCGTTAGGCCTGGGCTCTGGCTCAGCAGGCCTTGAGGCTCATTTTTGTCAGGACATCTACTAAAAATTACAGAAAAACTAGTGAGTGAATGACAATCTTCATGTATTCATTTTTAACTTAAAAAAAATTGTGCCTATTTGTATATAAGGAGCTCTGGCTTATGTGGCTCAGTGGGCTGGAGTGTCATACCATAACCGAAAGGTTGTGGGTTCAATTCCCAGTCAGGGCACATAACTAGAATGCAGTTTTGATCCATGGTCTGGGTGTGTATGGGAGGCAACCAGACAACCAACTGATGCATGTCTCTCGCATCAATGTTTCTCTCTCCTTTCCTTGCTCTCTAAAAGCAATAAAAAAACCAATGTCCTCAGATGAGGATTTAATGTAAATAAATAAATATATATATATCTGTATATGTGCTTACCTGCATGTGCTAATTTATTTATTTGGATCATAGGTACAGAAGGTTGAGTTAATGGCATTCTTCAGTTACCATTTTTGGTACCACCAAGATCCCTCTGTCCTATTTGCATGTCCATTCATCCATCTATCCCTTTTGCTCATCATATTCTACTCCTACTCCCTATACCCACAGGTAATTTAACATATTTAATGTGTAACTTTTTATTGGAATGTGTTATGCATATGGTATATTATTTTGTGTACTTGTATTTTTAGTTTCCATGGATATTATTGCATGCTGTATGTGTTATCACTAGCAGTGTGTTCTGCAGATCTATTCTTACTGTTATGTGGTATAGTAAATCCACTGCACCCAACCTATTGGCTCTCAGTGGTAGCCGGCCCGTTTACCTCCACCTCCCCAGCACCGCAAAAAGTGCTCCAGTGAACGTCCTCATCCACGTTCCCCGAGATACCAATCTAATTAATGTAAACTGATATATCTTTTTCAAATTTTGTTTAAAAATGTTCTCCCAGATGGGGAGCCAGTTTCCCAACATATCAGACAATTTGCTTCTTTTTCAGTGGTTTGTGTTCCACTCTCACTGCAGAGTGTTTCAGTTTGCACACGGGGCGTCTCTGAGCTCTCTCCGTGTGAGTATTCATTTCCAGTGGGAACTATGTACTTTCAAAGAGACAATAACTTGTGTAGAGTCAACCGGGGAGCCCACCCCCCTTCCTGGTGTCTGATTACTTGGCAGACCAAATGAAGAATTGAAAGCTTTCCTGGTAAGTGTAGAGTGAAGATAAGTCATTCTAAGGGACATTTTTATGTATGTGTTTAATCCAGCTGGACATCACCTGACCCAAAGAAGACACGATTCTCTGCTGAGCAGATTCTATGTCACCACACAGGGCTTATTTTGGTCTTCACTTCTAGACTCCAAACAGAACAGCACATTCATCCTTCAGGCTGGCAGGACACAAGTTGTCAGAGCTGGGCGTGTTTAGAACAGTCACATGCTAGGCTTACCTTCTGATGTGGCTCCAGGTCACTTCAGTTAATTCAACGGATGATAGGTAGTATAGCTTTGGACACAGATGGGTTTGAATCCTGGCTAAGCTATTTCTTAGCTATGGCAGACACTGTTTAATGCCTATCCATCAGATTTTTTACCCTCCACTTTCCCCACCTCCATTCCCATCCGTGTCTTCTTCATGAGATTTTTCTGAACTAGCAATGTGCCCAGCCTCAAAGAATGAATTGTGTTTCTAGCCACACGCAGATGTAACATTTGGAGCAACAATAGCTACCTTGTCACTATGAGAAAATGATCTAAGATCAGAAAGTGTGTTTTGCCCTGGCTGGTGTAGCTCAGTGGATTGAGCGTGGGCTGCAAACCAAAGGGTCTCGGGTTCAGTTCCCAGTCAGGGCACATGCCTTGGTTGCGGGCCAGGTCCCTAGTGAGGGCCATGTGAGAGGCAACCACACATGATGTTTCTCTTCCTCTCTTTCTCCTTCCCCTCTCCTCTCTCTAAAAATAAATAAATAAAATTTTTAAAAATGCCATGCCTTTTAAAAAAACTGTGTTTATTTATGAGTGCACATTAGAGAAATAGGGTGTCCTGAAGGACATTGTAGAGTGCTGAATCAATCCTGGAACCGCCTACCTCCAAACCTCTCATTAACTAAACAGTAGGTGTTCTTATGGTTAAACACTTACTACTCAAAGTACAGTCTGCCCACCAGCACTGGCAGCATTTGGTTGCTTATCTCACCCCCATCCTGATGAATTAGAATCTGCAGTTTAACAAGATCCTAGGTGATTTTTATGCACATTAAATTTTGAGAAGCACGGGTATAAGCCACTCCTCATAAGTTTTTATTTCTTGCCCCTGAATTCTTCCTAATTGACACACTATGACAACTTACCTGAAACATTTAAACCTCAGCTTTATTACCTGTAAAAACAGGAGCAATGATATACTAGTAGCTACCTTGCAAAAATACTTGCATGAGTAAATGAGTACATAAAATGTGCAGCACAGTGTCTGACACATATTAACACTTCATATTTGCCATCTTTATGGGATTCTGCAAACATCCTTGTGCAGATAGTAAAGTTTGAGAGCAAATGCAATGCTCTGCCCTTCCAGGATGGAAACTGGGTGTTTCCAGGACATCTGTGGGGTGAGCCCTTTATTGACATTGTTGCTGCCAGGAATATCGGGCAACTACTTCTGGCAGCTGCTTTCCTGAGGACTGACAATTCACAATTTGTGTCTATAAGCAGTGGATTTGGTTTTATTCTTTAACTTCCTTAAGCTCAGTAATAAAAGTTATTGGTTAGAAATGACTTGGTCCGTTTAGCTGGACAGTGAAGATACAGGCACATTGAGAACAAGGCACATTAAGAAGTAGTGTAAGACACAAGTAAGATTAAAGGGAGATACTTTAGAAGCTTGCATATCTGGTGACTGAGCAATAGGACAACTGGCTGGGACTTTTGTGAACTTGCATGTTAAGTCACCAAATGTTAGGCTGAGAGCCCAGAAGCCTGGATTTAGCATAATAAAATAATGTGTGCATGTAAACATATCCTAAGTGCAGCATAGCCATATCTCATAAAAACATAAGGCCCATAAGGCTCATAAAACAAAAGAATGAACATATTTGTGAAACTCGACAGTTCAGACACATTTATTGCAATAAGAAACACTGACTAAAATATTAAATGCCAATGAAAATACACCCTGGTAACTCTTGAACTGTGCTGTCTCAGAACTCTTCTGTGAGGCCCCATCGCCTACTCTAGGCTGGAGAGGAAGATCAGAGGACACCTGGCTCCAGACCCACCCATTCCAGGGAGTGAAGGGTAGGTAGGCATGGGTGCAGATAAAAGTAAAGGCTCTGGCAGCTCAGCAGGGCTAAGAGGCCTCAGTGTGTAGCAGCAGGGGAAATGGGCATAGTTGAAGCAAATGCCTGGTCTGCCTACTGGGGCCTTAAGGTAGAGCTGGGTTTCCCAACATGATGTGGGGAGGAAGGGTATGAAGGGGGTAGATGAGACTCAAGACTCCAATCAGGCAGAAAGCTGGCTTACCACACATACCATGGTTAATTAAGGTGGAATGGCCTTTGGAGGAGGGGGTATAGTTCTGGTGTAGGATCCAGCAAAAGGAAAGCAAAGTCTCATGCCTAGGAGCTCCTAGGATATTAAACTAAAATGTCAAAAGCAATGCTGAGCTCTGGAAACAATATTGGAACTCAGGCTTAGAAAGCAGTGCTTGTGACCAGAACAGGGCATCTCATGGGCATAAGGAGCTACAACTCATTTGTCCTATGGGCAAAACTGGCCAAGTTCCAGGTTAGATCTTTGTTGGGAAGGGGTGGACAACACAGGAGCCAGTGGTCAGCACCAACAAGAGGCCCTGCTTCTTCCAAGCCCTCATAGATTGGGTGATCAGTGACTGGTGTACCAAGCTGCCTGAGTGCTTTTTCTCCCAGCCCCGGATGGGTGAAAATAATATTTTGAATGTAAGTAACAGTCCAAAATCTCAATGACTGAGCACAATAATTACTTCTTATTAATATCATAGTCCAATTTGATTGGTTGGGGTAAGGTGAGTGAAAATTTACTCCACACAATCATTCAGGGACTCAAGCTCCAAGCATTTCCCATTTGGCGGCTCCAGCATCTTCTTGGGCCTAGGATCCTCCACTGGTTCTGCATCCAATTGAAGGGATCAAGGGGGCAGGAGAACCTCAAGGTAGGCATTTTACAAGCTAGGCTTGGAGGTAGGGATATTATTTCTACTTACTTCCGATTGGTGAGAACTAGTCACAAAGCCCTTCCTAGTTGCAAGGGGGTTGATAAATGTTTTCCAGAAGTATGATAAGGAAGAGAACACACATAGTGAGGAATATTGTAGCCAGTCTGCCACAAGAGAAGAAAGCAGCAGTGGCTGCAAGAATAAGATGAGATTTATAGGAAAAAGATTAAAATGGTTTTCCTTTTAAAAAGTTAATTTACTCATGGAGAAAAGAAAGACATCACCATTTTTCATTAATTGACTTATTCATTGCTTTATTCATCCAATTGGTAAAAAGTTTATTGAGGGCTGACTGTGCTGGGCACATCAAGATGAATTTATTTAACAAACACTTGTTGGAGCAGCTTGCTATTGCCAAATAGCATCCTAGGTGCTGGGACTAGAACTGCAAACAAAATAAGATAATGCCACTGACTTCTAGTTATTCATAGATTAGTGGGGGATATAGACATGAATGCGAAAAATAGAATGGGAGACGCTAAGTGTTATAATAGAGGTGCCACAGGAACCTGGGAGAAAACGCATCTAAATTTAGCTGGGGCAATGGCCACCTGGGAACAATAATATAGCTAGTGTTTTTACTGTGCGGCAAACACTCTGAGCAATTGATGTACAGTATGATATTTAATCTCACAACCACCCAAGGCAGTTATTTGCCTCAGTTTATAGGTAAGAAAATTAGAGTAGAGAAAGGTTAAACCACTTTTCCAGAGTTGCTTGGCTTGTAAGAGATGGAATCACGTTTGAACCTGAGCCTAGCAAATTCTGAAACCCACAGTCTTTCCTGTATATGCCATGCTGCCTTTCACTGCGCAGAAGATATTGGGGTTGGATCTTGAAATATAAATTGGAGTGGATTGGTGTGGATTGATGGATAGGATACATGGACCTAGGGATTGTAAACTGTGTATGAAAGCATGAGGAGGGAACAGGTTGCATTCTGGCAGGGGTGTCCAACCTGAGGCCCACGGGCCGCATGCAGCCCAGGATGGCTGTGAACATGGCCCAACACAGAATTGTAAATTTACTTAAATCATTATGAGGTTTTTTGTGATTACACATTGCAATATATTAAATGTGTGGCCCAAGAACTCTTCTTCCAGTGTGACCTAGTGACGCCAAAAAGATGGATACCCCTGAATTTTAGGGAATTGTGAATTAGGACAGATTAAATAAAGTTGTTATGATAAACAACCTCCAAATTTAAGTGGCTTAACTCACACAAATTTATTTCTCACGTCCACACTGTTTCAAGCAGATAGGCATCGGATTTTGTTCTGCAATGTCACTTAGGGACCCATGAGGCCACTCAAAACAGAGTAGAAAAAGAAAACAATCTAGAGAATCATGAACCTGCTTCTTTCTGTCTCAGCCTGTAAGTGACACATGTCAGTTCCCCTCACAGCCCGTTGACCAGAACTAGTCATGTGTCTCCAACCACCTGCCGTGAGCTGAGCAGAGCATGGGAGAAAATGAAGTATAGCATGCCTGCCCTGTTTGCTGCATCTCGAATTTACTTTAAAAAAAATTAGGTGTTGTTTTTTTTTAATGAAGGTATAATGCATCAAAGTAAAAAATCCTGATTCCTGATCTAGACCTTGGTGACCGGTCTGATTTTAACTTGTTTCAGGTCAATTCTCATTGAAGGATTTCTGGAGGGACTAGATCAGTTCTAGGCCAAAGCAAGGTTTTGAATCTTTCTGGGCTTGTAGACAGAAGCAAGTTTTCAGAGCAAACCTTTCTTAGGTCCAGAACTGAGCCACTATGCTCTGTGGAACACAGATTAACCTGGAGCAGGCCACACTTCTTGGCACTTGGACCAGATAAAAGTATATTAAGTTATATGTGATTTCACTGGAAGTTGTTTCATAATATGACTGTGATAAATCAGTTTTAAAATGAAAATAGAAATGATTTTTTATTTTTATGTGTTTATAAATCTTTTAATAGGCTGTTTAATGGTAAATACTCAGAAAAAATTCAAGCACTTCTAAAATTATTCTTTCTATGGTACACTAGTATTTTTATTGATTTTTTTTCTTAGAGAGAGAGAGAGAGGAGGGCCCAGGGCTGAGGGGGAGAGAGAGAGAGAAAGAACACAGAGGCATCAATTTGTTGTCCCACTTATTTATGCATTCATTGATTGCTTCTCATAGTGCCCTGACCAGGGATCGAACCTGCAACCTCGGTGTGTCGGGTTGACACTCTAACCAGCTGAAACCTGACCTGGGACTACACTAGTATATTTTGATAAAATATCCCATATTCCAAAACTGTGTGTATAACTTTTAGTGTTAGAAGGGTAAAGGGGTTAGCAAGAAGTTGGAGAGATTAAAAAATGGATTATTTGTATTAAAAAAATCTCTTTTTACCAGTCTTGTGATTAATTCCTCAGGAGTTTTTAAAATGGTGTGCTTCCCTTATCCCAAATTTGTGTCAAAATTTGGTTTTTAATCTTCTGTTTAAAGGGACAAAACAACTCCTGGGTATTTCCCATTGGTTATTGCTGTTTCAGTCCTGTTTTACCGATAAGGAAAGCGAATATCTGACAAGTTGGTAACCGGGCCAAGGCATCAAGCTGGAATTCGAATCCAGGCTACCGGTTTCAGAGCCTATAGATTTTACGCAGGTCTACTGGCTCAGTAGACCAGGTGAGTGCAAGCAGCAGGAACACTGACAAGAGGCTGAGTGAAAAGTATTCTTTATTCTAGGTTACATATTTGAATCTGACCATCATGTAAAATTTTCAAAGAAATGTGCTTTATTTTCCTGTTCTGCTCATGTGAGAAATGTTCTTGCTGCTGCCTTATGATCCCTTTCTAATTCCCGGAGCCGCTGCAAGGGTGGGTGGTTGAGTACGTTAACAAGTCACAACACGAAATCAGCCGTGGCAGGCCTTTCTGTGTCCCGGCGCCAGCTTCCCAAGAGCCAGAGAAGCGACTCAGTTTGTCCTTCCAGTTTTTGCTGCCACCAACCAGAGGGGAAAAATGTACCAGGAATACACTGTGCCCATCACTTAAAGACAAAGCTATTTTAGTTTCTTTTTAATAACATAATTATGCCATTAGACTAAGCTTTACAATAGGAAGTTCAATTCAGTAGTAGTGAATAGAATTTTTAGGAGACTTTCTTTTTTAGAGCAGTTTTAGGTTCACAGCAAAATTGCACGGAAAGAACAGAGGGTTCCCGGATACGCCCCGTCTTGCCACACGCACAGCTCCCCCATTATCAGCACCCTGCACCCTGCACCGGAGGGCTAGGTCTGCTGCAGCTGATAAACCTGCACTGACACATCGTTATTGTCCCCAAAATAGAACTTTTCACTTGAAAGATCTAATTGATTCCAAATGACCCAAGCATACAACTGATGAATTCATTGTGAACATTCAGAATAACAATGATCAAATGTAACCTTTAGTTAGAAATACATATTCCCAGTATGATAATCAGAGAGTTTCAGAAGATTTTGATAGTGTTTTTCTTTTTTCTGGAAATAGCTTTATAATTTTCATGGGTTTTTCCTTTCTCATTGAAAATTAAAACCCTATCGGGGCAGGAAGGACGGTTGGCAGGGTGCCCAGAAGACAGGCCTGTGGGCAGACGGACTCTCACCCCGACTGATCCGTAGCCACACTCGTTCTCACTGTGGTAAGGCAATCAGTGCGAGATTCTCTCTTCCAACACAAGCTGGAAATCAGAAACTTGAAATTCTGTTTGGAACCAGCAGAAAATGTGTTAGACATAATAACATGCGTAGTTAATATTTATTGATTAAATAGCATTTATACCATGTGCCAGGCACTCTGAAAGTCCTCTGCATATGTTATCTTATTTAATCCTCACCAGCATCCTAGGAGATAGGTATTTTTTATCATCATCATTATCATCATCATCACTTTACAAATGGGAAAATAAAGTCACACCAGACTGGTAAAATGCAGTGCTCTGATTGAAGCGTATTAGAGTAGGATCACTGATTTAATAATCCCTAAATTGTAGTGATGTAACACAATAGAATTCGTTTCTTGCTGGAGCAAAGTGAAGTAGGGATGGTCCTCATTAGGTGGCTCTCTTGGGCAGCTCAGCTATAATAAGCACTGAGTCATGTACACAGGCCCCTTCTATCTTGTAGCTTAAGCATGTTGTGGCTTCAAGATCTCTCAATCATCAACCAACCTCGAGTGGTGGAAATAGAGCAGGGAAGACTGAATAGGCTGTTTCATGGCCAGACCTGAAAGTAGTGACACCACTTATGCCCACATTCCATTAGCTGGAACTCAGTCTCATGGCTCCACAGTGATGCAGGGGAACCTAGGAGATGTCATTGATCCATGTTCCAGAAGAGACGACCTGTATTTGGTGAATCAAAGAAATCTCTCCACAGAAGGTTTGTCTGACTCAAAACTCTTCACCACTAGCACCTACCAGTTATGCCACTCTATTCTACTCCCCTAATCTTTGACCAGAAAGAAACGATCAAGTCTCTTTGAGACTTAACACCACCTGACATATATCCATATGGGGCTTTAAACAGAAACAGGAAGTGGCGTAATGATGCCATTGTGAGTCTGGGAACTAACTCTTAAGCCAATGAACTGATTATTAACTAGGCGACCTTGGGAAAGTTTCTGAATGTCTGCTTTTCCTTATATTTTCCTTTGCGTGTCTCATAGATTGCTATGATAGACCAAGGAAACAGATTAGGTAAAAACATTTTGTAAAAAGTAAAATAATACACAGATGTCAGATGTTGTTGATGTTGTTATTATTGCTACTTCCTAAGTGACAATATGACTGATATAGCTAATAATCACTCTATAATGTTGGAGAAGGAGAAATCACAGTGAATTGGGCTGGTCATGGAATGCTTTATGGGAGAGTTGGAATTTGAATCTGACCCAGAAGGAGAAGCAGGGGGTGGGCCTTCAAGGCAGGCAGCCTTGGACCACCAAAGAAGTCAAAACTGGAAGGAACAGTATGCTGTGACACACGGAAAACCGCCTGCCCTTAAAAGGCTTCTGAAGCTGGGGCGAGCAGGGACAAGTGAACTTCTGACTGCTGACTCCTTTGACTCACTTCAGCCACCTGTTGAGACCTCTCTCCGAGGGCCACTCACATTTCTGCATGTCTTCTTGAAAGTGAGGCACTGATTGCGCTTTATCCCGGACTACCTTTTCAGGGATGTCCGATAGAGATAGTGTCCTTCTGGAATAAAGGGAAGGCCTGCTGACTGCCCATTACAAAAGATTCAGGGGAGGTGGCATCCATCTGCAACCCAGCATCATGACTGCCCTCAGACCCCTCGTGAAGCCCGAGATGGTCAAAACAAGATCAAGAAATTTGTCTGGCCCTGTGAGGCTGATATGTCAGAACTAAGCGTGACTGGCAGAAATCCAGAGGTATTAACAACAGGGTGCAGAAAAGATTCAAGTGTCAGATCTTGATGTTCAGCATTGACCATGGCAGCAACAAGAGAATGAAACATACACTGCCCAGTGGATTCTAGAAGTTTCTGGTCTGCGACATCAAAAAACTGGAAGTACTGTTGATGTGCAACAATTCTCACTGTGCAGGGATTATTCATCACATTTTTCCAACCCCTGCAAAGCCACTGAGGAGAGAGTAGCCCCACTGGCCATGAGTTACCAATCCTAATGACAGGCTGCACCGTGAAGAAAATGAATAAAGGATGAATAAAGGGCCATGAGAAAGTTTTATTTGCATTAAATAAAACTATAAAATTCTGCAGAGGAAAAAAAGTTTCCATTTCCCTAAGCTCAGAGTTCATATACAGGAGCTAACTGGCCCTTTTCACATTACCCTGTAGAAGCAGGTCTTGGGGAACTGTCTTTAAAATAATGCAGATACTCTAGCTACTACTATTGCTGTGAGTAATAAACCGTTTTTGTCTCTGACTCAGGAACTTCGTGTCTTCTACCAGCATCCCTGAAACTGTGACAGGCTAACTTGTTAACTTGCATGTAGGGTAAAGCTCACACCCATTGTCGTTCTTGACAGAACTATCTCCAGGAGAAACTTCACAGAATGATACCACATACCAGGCAGGGTACCAAGTGCTGGGGACATAACACCAAAAGGTACAGTTCTTGCCTGCAAGGAACTGGCAATGCACAGATTAGGAGCTTACTGAGTTCAGTGCTAGTATGTCCTCAGTTAACATCATCAATAGATTCTTGGAGCTGCAGCAAAATGACACAATGAAACCAGTTTTACCACAGGTGACTTGATATAAATAGGAGTTAAATTCCTATGGCATTTTAGCAGCGTTATAACAAAATGACATTGATCCAAGGACCTGCTGTAGCAGAGCTTCAGTGTAGCTGAGTCTCTAAGCTAGTGAACACACATAGGAGAAGGTTACACTCAGACTAATGAAGTTCTAGCCATGATTGCAATTACAGCCTAACAGGGTGGAGACCTTATGGGTTTAGTCCTCTGGGGATATGTATGTTCTCTACAGAGAGAGGGAGCTGAGGATCACAGAGGTGACCTGGAGACTGAAGGCTTTACAACTCTTCCCTTCAGTCCTCAGCCGCCAGGAAGAGGTTGCTTTTAGATGGACCTGTTGGTTCTATTAACTCTTCCCTGGATAAACAGTTCCGAAGGGTGACAGTAGGAGTACCACTTTCTGTCACAGAGATCAAAGGGTGGATCTGCTATGCAAACCCGTGGTGATGATGGTGCATGGGATTTCTAACTCTGGGATTGCATCAGGATGGGAGAGAAGGCAGGTACTATGTCCAATGTGGGCACGACCAATAATCAGAACTGTACTATGAAAACCAGGAAGACACATCTAGATGGAGAAGGATCTAGAAGGCTGTGATCTCTGAAACAGATTTGGTCTCATGTATAGAGCCTAAGAATCAGTTTTTTAACAGGTGGGGCACCACCAGAAAATGGAGTGAGGACCTGTGACAGTAAGGAAGTGAGGACACCTGGCAGGCAAGGCACTTAGTAGTTGGGTCCTGGCAGATGGTGCTAATGACGCTAAAACAATTTAATAAATAAGCCAGGTATTCTGGGCTTACCTGACAAATGAGATACAAATAGGAACTATATGGTGTTTGGCAAAAATGAGAACCCGTCACTGAAATCTGACACGTGACAGCATAAGACCAGGAGCTTTACACATGTGGCAGGGATGCGCTTGGTCCTCGGCACTGGGAGCAGGAATTCACTCATTCAACATGAGTATAATGACACTGTTCTAAGTGCTAGGGGTAAAGTGTGGCAAACACGACAGACAAGAACCCCTGCTCTATTATGTTCTAAATGAAATGAAATCTGGCTTTGAGCCATCTAGGTCAAGGGAAATGAGAAATCCAACATTTGTCCTGTTTACTTTGGGGGTAGGGGGCTTTATTAGAAATGTCTGTCCCTTCCTGGTATCCTACACATTCCAGAACATTCTGAGATGAACCCTCTGATCTTCAGACCATATTAGTGACCGCAGCTGGGTGTTCATGATCCAAGTCCTTTCGGTCACTTGCTCAGGCCACCTCTCATACGTACAGGGCCTAGGACAAGAGTACAAATGGAGGTTCATAAACCATATGTTAAATACCTTAAAGATATAAATCAAGCTGAAAAACTATTAAATCAAATAGATTCTATCATTTTATCTTGGTGAATATACCTTCGTAACAAGCTGGAAAGGTTAGTTCGAATTTAGAATTTGGGGGTTTCTTGGAGTTCTGAATGCGGCAGTGTAAGGAAAGGTGGCACCTCTTTCTTCTCTCACCCCAGCTCTGTCCTGTACGATAGGAACGCTCACGCACGTGCATGTGTGTGTGGTCCAGCCTGCATGTCCAAGCTCTGTTCACCGATGCCCACCCTTGCAAAAAAGTCACATATTAAATGTCTCTTAAGTGAGGGTGTGCTCACACAGGCACGGCTGCCTTCAGGAAGAGAGACCCTGGGAAAAATCTGGCACAGGACTGGACCTGGAAACAGGTCAAGGTCATTTGGGCTGGGGATTCTGGGGTTTCAGGCATGTGGAGCATGGTCTAAAAGGGTGAGGTGCGGACTCTGGGTGCACATGTCCTTTGCAGGCCCCTTGCCTCATAAGGAGGCGTGTAGCCCGTGGAGAGCCAGAGCAAAACCTTTTGCAGGGGTGTCCAACCTTTTGGCGTCTCTAGGCCACACTGGAAGAAGAAGAGTTGTCTTGGGCCACACATTAAATACACAGACACTAACAAAAACAGATGAGCAAACAAAAGGTTTGAAGTAAATTTATGATTTTGTGTTGGGCCACATTTATAGCCATCCTGGGCCATGTGAGGCCCATGGACCGTGAGCTGGACACCACTGCAAGTATGGGACCCATGGCGGGAGCTTGTGCTACCCATATCTATAGGTGGTACTGTTCTTGGGAGTGGGTGATTCCACTACTTCAGAGCAAGTGAATTTAAAATTGGGCCATGAGTATAAAATTGAAAACCTCAAAGTCGAGTGGCTACCTATCTAGTCCCCTGAGATGCCGCACACCGATGACTCTGCAGTCATCATCAGAGGCCTGGTACCCAACTACTGCTTGGGAGTAGGCTGCACGTCCCCGGCTCTTGAGACCCAGAAATACATTCCTTTAAACACGAAAAGATGCTCCCCTAATAGGTTTCTCTTTACTGTTGGTTCACTTTTTCTTCTCCTAGCCCTTGGTGTCTTCTGCCACTTGGGACAATCCAGCTGTTTCACCTCCAAGACTAGAACAAAGGACCAAAGATTGTGTTCTGGGTGTCAGGAAACTTTTCATTTGGCCCTGCAACATTAAAGCTATTAATACTCCCTGAGGTAAATTTGGCTACTTTCCTTGAATGAGAAGACAAAGATATTTACAGCAGCCCAAGTAAGATCCAGATCAACCTCCTTTAACAGTTGCTCCAGCGAATAAATATTATCTCATTCATTTCTTTACCACAGTCTTACTGAAGCAATGAAGCAAGCGCAGGAAGATTAAACAACTTGCTGAAAGCCATAAAAGAAGGAGAAGAAGAATAATTTAGTCCCACTTCAAGGTCTATGTTCTTTCCACCAGCTACACTCCCACTCACCGTGCCTAAGAGCTGTAAAGAAATTCAGAAGCAAGTTTAGGAAACTGCCTGCCGATGTGTGTAACCTTGTGTAACTTCCATTCTTTAGCATGGATGCCGAGATTTGGTTTTTGAGATTCCAGATGCAGTGAGAGAGGAATTGGAGCCTGTTAGAGGACACATTTCTGGTTTGTGATCTGGTAGCATTTTAGCAAAATGTGGACTGCCTGTGGCCCAGCACCAGGGAATTAGTCAGCTTTTTTGTATGTGGATTTTGTTCCAAAAAGTCACTAAGATGTTCAGCAAAAAAAGCCAGACATTATACAAAGTGAAATTAGATAAATGTCACTTGTAAAGGAAATAGAACTGATGACCTGAAACGCTGTTGGGTCAGTTCTTGCTGTTTGCGGCCCTCCTGTCCCCTACTCCTATCATCCCCCTCAGGAACCATGTGCCTCCCAAAGCGGGAGGGTGGAGACTCCCGGGTCTGGCTTTGTTGGTGGTTTTCTGTTGCTCATTGTGAATTTGAGAATACACACTCAGGGTGAGGACAAGGATTTACTAACCTGTAAACATTTAAATCGTGAAACACAAACCTTTTTTCCCATTATTTTTATGCTAAAACCCAGACACTATCAAATCCAGATCCTAATTGCCTCACTGACACCCTTAGAAAGGGAGTAGGGAAAGTAGGGCAGGGGAGGGGATGGGAGCTAAGCACAGGTGTAATCCACAGAGTCCTGCCATTGGGCTGACCCTGTGGGGGAACTCTGGAGCATAAGTTATTCCTCAGGATGTATCCAGTCGTGAGGCAAAGGAGCTGGAGCTGGGCTTTCATATTCACTCACTGGCCATCAATGGCTATAGTCCCCAGGGTAATTATGAACTTCTGCAAATACTGGCAAAGCACTTTCATTAGAAGCAAAGCAAATGGAAGTGGGGAAATAGACCCCCAAGTCCATTTTTAAAAAGGATCAGAGGAGCTATGAGCGGTAGGTAGACCGACAGCATCAGCTATGCCAGGTACCATCGATTCTGTGACTTGTAATTCTTTTTTTAATATATTTTATTGATTATGCTATTACAGTTGTCCCATTCCCCCCCCATCATTCCCTTCCACCCTGCACACCCTCTCCCACCCACATTCCCCGCCTTTTAGTTCATGTCCATGTGTCATACTTATGAGTTCTTTGGTGTCTACATTTCCTGTACTATTCTTGCCCTCTCCCTGTCTATATTCTACCTACCATCTATACTACTTATTCTCTGTACCTTCCCCCCACCTCGGTTTGTAATTCTTTCATTCTAGGTTTGACAATCTTGAACAGCAGACAAAAGGTCCATTAACAACCAGTAGTGGTGGAGGAAGAGTCTCTCAGGTGATCTGAACAGTAAGAGTAGCCTAAGGAATTCGAACAAACCCCTACCCAAGCTTCTCAGGAAGTCAGACTGGCAGGAATATGGCTGTATCTCCTTATATAGTGTAAAAAAACACCACTAGGTAATTGATCAATAAGTATGTGCCATGACACCAGTTCTATAGGCAAAACATTTAAACTCAGGCAGTCCTTATCTTGAGATGCTTAGTCTCTACATAGCTGGGTAAATGAGATTCACATGCATGAAACAAGTATGAGCAACAGCGACGCTATGTAATTAGAGACTGTTGCATTCTGAGAAAAAGAGAAATAGTCTTCCTTTGTCTACAATTTTTCTGAGACTCACAGTGTGAGCGGATTAAGGTGAAATCAAGCCCCTGCACGCAGCCATTCCACCCACGGCAATGACGTCTTTGTGTCAGATGGTAATCGTGTTAGGGCTGAGGGCTGTGGGAACAGATCACAAAATAGTGTCATAAGTACAATGATAAAGGGTGCACTTTGGGGATGATTTGGGTACTGTTAGTATTTTTTAGTAGATAGCTCAATTGCTGTATTTTGTTGACTCTAAGATGCCATGAATTGTAAGATTTTGTAGTATTTTATTTCAGATTAAGAAAGAACTCCCCAGGGTTACTGCAATACTGTCCATCGTATGACATACCCTGATTGCAGAGGTGTTACAATGTGACATAAGCATTTGTTTTAGAATTGATAAACGGGCTACAAGAGGCACAAATAGGCTCAATCCTCCTCTTGGCTGTCCTTTGCTTTTAGAGGACAGACAGGAGGGTGCCTATTTTTCCCTTTCCATAGTTCTTCATGTTGTTAGTCTGCATTTCCTAAAAGAGAGGAAAAGTGAAGACACGAAGGCCTTCGGCTTCTCTCACTTCTAATGAGAACTAGCTCAGTAGTACAGTGGAGGCCAATAATAGTATTTGAAATAGTAGGTAATATTGAACAGATGCTTAGTATGGATCCAGAACTGGGCTAATTGCTTTTTGCCCATTACTTCCCTTAATTCTTATTTAATCCATTGAGTAAAGGCATTAGTGTCTCTATTTTACTGATAGGTAAACTGAGATTTTAAGAGGTAACATAGCTGCAATGATTATACCAGTAAGTGATTTGACAAGAACTTGATATTCTGCAAAGAAAGAAAAAATTTAACATTTCATTCAGTCAGCATTAACCAGTAATGTCTTTCTTAGGGATCTTTCAGAAAGCAAAACATGGCTCTACAGGCTGAAAAGAAGACTTGAGTGACCCATCTTAAACTATGACTATATTTCTGATGTCACTATTGCATAACTAGTCTTTATAGAGTTTTTGCGAATTATACTGCTGGATAATGGATTTTAAATTGCATGTCTAAGTAGACTAAGAACTCTGTAGTTAGTGGGTTATATTTAAGTGACCACAAAATAGATAAGGTGCCCAATTAAAGAGTCCATTTCTTCCAAACCCCTAATTTGCGTTAGGGTATTCAATTACCACTCTGTGTGCAGGCATGAATTTTGATCCAGAAGCAATGAAGTCAGACCCAGAAGTGTGCAGATTCAAAATTATTTATCAGCAAGTGCTACTTAACCCACACTTGACACAACTGTTTGCATTCACAGACAATTTTGGGTTATCTGAATTTAGAAGAGGTTGGCTAATCCTTGATTAACCTGAAGTAATGAGTAGGATTTTAGGATAGAAATATCAGTTTCTAGAATCTTAATGAAATTAGTTTGAACACCCTAGAAACTGGACCAGCAACTCTCAAACTTTTGGGTCTTAGGACCTTTATACTCTTTTTTTAAAAAATATTTTATTTATTTATTTTTAGAGAGAGGGGAAGGGAAGGAGAAAGAGGGAGGGAAACATCGATGTGCGAGAGAAACATCGATCAGTTGCCTCTCGTGCACCCCCAACCAGGGAACTGGCCCTCGACCCAGGCATGTGCCCTGACTGAGAATCAAACTGGCGACCTTTCCGTTTGCAGGACAACACCCAACCCACTGAGCCACATCAGCCAAGGCAAGACCTTTATACTCTTAAAAAAGATTAAGGACCCCAAAGAATTTTTGTTTATAAGGGTTTTATCTATCACTATTTTCCATATTAGAAATTAAAGTGAAGGACATTTTTAAATGTTTATTAATTTATTTAAAATAATAACTCTTGCATGTTAACATAAATAACACATTTTATAAAAAGAATTATATTTTCCAAAACAAAAATTTCATGGGAAGAGTGGTATTGTTTCCAATTTGAAAAGCCTCTTCAATGTCTGGCTTAACATAAGACAGCTGAATTCTATTTGCTGCTGCATTCAGTCTTTTGTGATAATGCAAATCATTTGACCTCTGCTGAACTCAATACTCACTCATGGGAGAATGAATGTTTTTTAAAAAGGCAAATGACATCTTAGTATTGTTATGAAAATAATTTGACTTCATGAACTTTCCATAAAGGTATTGGAACCCTCCAAGTGTCCCTGTACCACACTTTGAGAACCACTGAACTGGCAAAATGGGTTAATCATAGTTCAAAGCTAAATTTGTAGAGCTAAAACAACATCAGATGAGATAATTCCTAATGACCAAAATTCTTTGAGAATTTTTGTAAACACTTTTTTTATTATTGTGGTGAAATATGTATAGTAAAATTTACCGTTTTCATCATTTTAGGTGTACAGTTTAGTGATATTAAATACATTCACATTATTGTGAACCATTACCACCATTTATCTCCAGACCTTCCTCATCTTTCCAAACTGAAAATCTGTGTGCATGAAACTGTAACTCCCCATTCCACCTTGCCTCCAGCCCATGGAAACCACCAACCATTCTACTTCCTGCCTCTATAAATTTAACTATTTCTAAGTACCTCATGTAAGTGGAAAAGACAGTATTTGTCTTTTGTGACCGGCTTATCTCACTTGGCACAGTGTCTTCAAGGTTGATCAATATCAGAACATGGGTCAAAATTTCATTTCTTTTAAAGCTAAATAATATTCCATTGCATGTATATACCATATTTTTTATCTATTCATCTGTTGACAGGCATTTGGGTTGCTTCCACCTTTTGACTATTGTGAATAATGATGTTATAAACATTGGTCTATAAATGTCTCTTCATGTCTCTGCTTTCAAATATTTGGGTATATACCCAGAAGTGGAATTCCTGAATCATATGGTAATTTTATGTTTTATTTTTTGAGGAACTGCTCTATATATGTCAACACTTTTAACACTACTATTTCCTACTAAAATTTTTAAAATACATTTTTCATAATGCTGAAGTCTTTATTTTCTTTATATTTTTGTCCAATAACTAACATTCAAGGAAGCTCTTGGACTTGATATATAATATAAAGAATTATTAGTTCTCTGGAAGATAGCTTTCTTATAGCACGATTTCAAGAAGCTCTCAGACTAAACTAGAATATGCAAGTTAAAATCTACCACTAAAAGAATAAAATGAAGAGAGAAGAAATAATATTTAGTCTGCATTATGTTCCAGGCACCATCCTAGGTACTGGGGATACAGCAGTGAACATAATGGAGTCCTTGTCCTCAAAGGTGAGCTATAGCTTATTACGAAAGTTCTGAAACAGTGATCCTCAGACCATGAGTGATCAATGTGTCTTCAGGTGATCTGGGCCTGACAGAAAAATCAACTCTTCATCATTATGCCAGTGTCTATCCTTCACCAGTAGTGCAACACTGGACAACCTTGAGACACAGGTCCAGTAGCACATACTGTCCACCCAAGAATTTAGGGAGGGGTACCCACAAACAGCTAAATACCTATGCTTGCCAACATCCAAAACTCCAAGGACCAGAGGAGTTTTTAAAAGTTCTCTCTAGAAAGAACAGAGGAACAGAAATAATAAGGAGAACACTAGCCAAAAGGAAGGAGTGGGCAGTGATTCTAGATATGTTTGCACTGCCTTAGCTTGGCGGTCCTTAGGCGAACCTGGGCTGTGACTTGCCTTCCAAGGTCTGGGCAGATGGGGGATAGGGTGGGCTCAGTTGACTGTCCATGGCTAAGTAACAATGGGTTCACAGCAGAAATGGTGTCTTTATCTAATAATTATGATAGAAGAAGCTTCCAAAAGTATCCAAATACTTCTTCCTCTTCTCCCCACCCCCATTTTTCTTGTTACTAGCCTTCTTTCACCTCAAATTGACACTTACTAATATGCAACTGAATATCTGAGTGCAATGACTTTTTTTTGCGCATTCTGCTGTCATTAATTATTTGTGTCAAAATAGCTGAGTTCAAAACATCTTTGCCAAAGAACTTTAAAGTAAAAAGTAACATTGGTTTATCTTTGTTTTTTTCAAGTGCAAAGTCAGCAGGATTTGTATGAATTCCAAGAAGGTGAAAAAACAGTCAAATGTAAAAGCTATGATTTCTGTTTTGATACCTTCTGAACAGGTGAAGAACTAGGTTCTGACACTCAATAGATCCTATACAATAAAAAGCTATCAATATGAAACAACGAAGTACTCTCTTAACTCTGACAGTTTTTAAAAAGATTTTATTTACCTATTTTTAAGAGACGGGAAGGAAGGGAGAAAGAGGGAGAGAAACATCAAGGTCTGCAACCCAGGTATGTGCCCTGACCAGGAATCAAACTGGCAACTTTTGGCTTTGCTGAATGAAATTTAACCAACTGATCCATGCTGGCCAAGGCCTTACTGTGACAATTTATATACTCTGTTGAACCTGAACACAAAGGATGGATTGGAATGACACAAAACCTCCCAAGACTTAAAAATATACATTAAAAATTCCATAAGAGAAGCCCTTAATGGTTTATTATTTCTCCTGGAAGATACACTAATGTTATACAGGACAAGGAGGTATCATTGATAGTAATAAGTAGTACAAATCACAGTGCAGGATAAAAAAAAAAGAGGGTAGTATTGTATGAGAATGAAGGTAAAAAAAACCCCACAGAAAAAGTCTTGAAGTACATTCTGTATTGTCAGTAAGATTCGTGACTGACAATGTAGAATGAGGACACTTTATAGGATATGGTCAGAGAATGTGCATTTCACTTTTTCCCATGTCTCCCCTGATACAGGTTCTGATATGGTCCATTTCAGCTACTCAGTGTCAGCTATAACAGATAGCTAGTCTGCTGGTTATAATGCCAACTAGCATGAGAAGCCATTCTCAAAGAAACCAGTGAAAAAGCAGTGGAAACAATTTAGTTTTAGAATCAATTGTGCTCAGGGGTAAACCCTGAGTAAAGCTAAATTAACAACAACAACAAAAAAAGAAAAATCGATGATACCTTAACAAAAACTATTCAAGCTGGGTCCACTGTGGCAGTGAGGATTCACTAATTCATTCATCCATTCATGTATTCATTATTTCAATATTTATTTGGCACTTGCTATGGGCCATGCACTGTAGTAGATCCTGGGTGTATACAGTGGTGAATAAAATAAACCTTGACCCTGTCCTTAGATCTGTTTCTTGCTATTCCAAATTTATTTATTAATTCTGTAATGGTATTGTTTTGGCTCTGTGCCAGTTATTAAATATCATCTCTTACCTCCACACCCCCTCCTCTATACTCTTGTTTTGTGATGCTGGGGCTTTGACCATGCAAACCACATTTTTGCTTTGCCAGGTTCTCTCTGTTATGTACTTTCTGTAGGGAGTGTCAGAGAGAGATGGAAAGGCTGAGGGAGAGAGGAGGGATTTTCTTCTTCTTTCCTGTTGATTTCCTGCTCTTTTCAGTGGCACCCCAGCCTCATTTCTTCATCCTGGCCGTGTCGCTTGGACCCAGTGGCAACATAGGTTACACAGTCCAGTTTGTAGTCAGTTTGTTTAACACTTGCAGAACCAGCCTCATCACAGCCCCTGGAGGACCCCAGTGCCAACTGGCCAACATCCTGTTTCCCTTTCCAATTCTTCAGTATGCAGTTAACAATTCTTTAATTCCCTGAGTGAAAATAACTAGTATGGTTTCTGGCTCCTGATTGGACCCTAACTGATACAGTCTTAACTTGTCTTCTAAATTCTAAAAATTCTAAAATCTCTCTTTTACATAACTCATTTTGTTGTTTTATCATTGTGTAATAAATTCTTGTTTTATAATAAACATGCTAGCATAAAGAACTCTTCCATTTTTTTCTATTCTTGTTATATTTTCCAGATTGCATTTGGTGTGCTGTGTTCCTCTCCATGTTACTATTTTCTTTGATGACTAGATTTGCACAGTTGCTATGTGGGTTTTTTTGTTTTGTTTTGTTTTGTTCATGCTCATTGTTTTTCATAAATTTTCTTTTCATTCTGCTCGTGCACAACATGGACAACCCTTTTCTAGATATGTCTTTATCTGATACAGTCCGAGTAAATCCTTGGCATCCTTTCTGCCTATCTGATAAGTGTTTATCTTTTTCTATAGCTAGTTTGAAGATTAATATCAGAAACAGGTTTTTAAAGACCCATGAAATGAGAAATGAATGTATGAAATTTCAGAAGTCTCTCTCTGCTGGGCTATGACCTTTCCTAATTTCAGAAGTCTCTGTGCAAATATGAATTATGCTTAACAGATAGTCATGTTTTTATCTTTAAAAATGGACATTTAAGGGCAACTTGTATTAAGTGATGTCCATTAAGAAACTTTTAGTTTTATTTTTTTAGGTTGCAAAAATAATGTAACCATGAGATTAAGGAAAAAAATGTATCACATGACCTTGCTCTCCTTGCTAGTACTCCTAACTGGACCACAGCCATGGGCACAGGACTTTGGTTAGAGATTTATGGTGTAGTCTTGTGTAAGTGCTTTGCCCAATAAAGACCCTCAATATTAACACAGTGAATATCCAAAAATAATCAGATACTCTTTTTGAGCATATTTGAACTTGAGAATAAGAGAAATAATTGGATACTATTGGGAGCAGTAGAAGCAGAGTTAGAGTATCCCAGTCTTCTTAAAAGCAGAGTATGAATTGTAATTGAGAGGTTAATGTTGCTTTGATAATGACAATGCAACTTAATGCTTTATTCCTTAACACTTTCCAGTTCTGGGATTATGTCATCCCTATAAACCACGCTATTATGTCTCAATAAGGCACCATTATTATTGTGGCTTGCAACTTAACAGTATTACTTACAAAGATATTTAACTTGTTTCTGGTTTCTCACTATTATATATGAACAACTTTATGCACATGGCTTTAATCTTCTGTAAAATTATTTCCCAAGTTATTCCCAATTATAGCCTCAACTCCCCAAACTAGTGTTAACTTAGATTTCAGAAATAAACATGACCGGTTTTGCCACTTGTGTTGCCACATTACTTTCCAAAAGGATTGAAGGAATTTGTCAGCAAGGTTTGAATATGGATTTCATGTATTAATTTTTTGTGTTAAATATATACATATATATACAATTGTACCTCAAATCTTTCTTAGTTTGCATTTCTTTGATTTCCATCAAATGTTGAGAAAATTTGGATGAACTTTGTGCAGACCCGAAAGTCCACATGGCTGATTAATTATCATTGAGAGTAAGGAGAATTTTCAGATGTACAAATACTAAGAGAACTTATTATCCATAGATATTTTATGAAAGAACCACCAAAGAATGTATTTCAGCAAGGAGAATGAATCCAGAAAAAGGAGAGAGACATGGAGAAACTCTGAATTTAGGAAAAATCACAGCTGAATTTTAAAAAGTACGCAACTTTCAATTTAGCCTTGGGAAATACATTTCTATTTAATGTCAAATACAATGTTAAAAGACAAATTCTTGCCTCTGCAAATGTTTCCAGTAGACACTGAAGTTTTAACTGTCCTAAAATGGATTAAAGACATTTAGTTTTCTTAAAATAATGCCCAGACTTGTACCACAAGTATCACAAACTCTTACAAATGAAAATTATATATTCACACAGTCATAATTAAGCTTATAGCTAGGAGCCGAGTGAAAAGAAGGGTCAGCTTTTAGTTTTGACTTACCTATTATAAATTCCAGTAAGTGTTAATACCTGAAGTGAGATAGAATTCCCAGTATCAATCAGAAACAAATGACTTCAATCTCTAGACAACCTGGATTTCGTCTGAGGTGAGTCTACCCTCATTACCTTTGACTTTTGGTAACCTTTCAACTTCTTTCTTGAATTAAAGGGTTTGAAGAAGACTACAATACTTATTACTGTAAACCTATATTTTTGTGGTTATAATGGGTATATTAACAGTTCTGAGGTTGACCTCAACTTTTAAATACCTTATCATTTGATATCTCATTTCGAACGTAGTATTTTCTACTTGCGTCTGCCATTATAATTTTTCTTTGTACGAGGTCAGGTGAGTTACCTCAAGGTGAAAACAGTTGCTCAAATGAATGTTAGTCATTTTATGGTAAGCACAGGGTATTTACTCAAATAATTTAGAAAATTTTAGCTGACTTAAGAAACAGTCCTATTTGCCTGACGCTGCAGTTTTTAACCAGGACGTCGGTGAGGAGGTATGAATGCAAGACGTGGTACCTGTCCAAATGGAATCTGCAATCTGTTGGGGAGATGAGACATGGGAAAATGAATGGGGCCTGTTTATGGTTGTCTCTACTGACAGATTGGAGCAGTCCGAACCTGATCTGATAGGGAGGGAAGATGTGTTAACTTTCCAGAGTACGCAAGGGATGTGTGCCAAAAATGGTGTTTCAGAACAATGTAAGTATACATCTAAACATCATCTTATGATCTTTCCAATTACTGTCAGCTTTTTGTGATCCATATCAAAGTTATTTACCTATTGTGAGAACTAATTTCAGCAGATATTTAGGCTATCAGCTGGAGTCAGCCTGTCCTCTTGTGGCCTGCCTTCCCCACCACCTGTTAACATGCTCTTTGAAATGCAAATTTGAATATTTGCCTATCCAAAACATAATTAGAAAGATAACATTGTAGTCAAAGTCATGAAATCTAATATAAATGGTTTCCTCTAAAGTCATCCTTTTTGATTTTAAAATATGCATTTTTTGGCATATAAACCCCTCTCTTTTGTGGCTCCTTTATGATATAACACCATCCTGTTTTTCATTTTTTATTACAAAAATAATACAAGGAAAAAATACATAACACCATACTGTTTTTCATTTTTGATTACAAAAATAATACAAGGTTTTGTGGGGAAGGTTTTTTACACAAGATATGCAAAATGCAATCCACAAGGCAAAAAGTCAGAGCTATGCATGGCTGCACACGTTACCCACTGCGCAACTCCAGGGGGATCCTTTACATAGATCTTGGTGTGCATGCCCCGCCCCCACCCCGGGAGTTGTGGGATGTGGTGACCTGGTGAAAAATGAGTGGAGTGGACACCATAAACAAACAAGATGGAGGACAGAGTGAAAGAAGGTATTTTCAATGTCTAAAGACAACTAAGAATTAATATCTTGAACAGCATATTTAATAGTAATCTGATGTGAGCCACAAATGTAAGCCAGATATGTAGTTTTAAGTTTTCTAGTAGCCTCATTATAAAGGGTAAAAATAAACAGGTAAAATTAATTTTAACAATATATTATTTGCCATAATATATATATTTGCCAAAATACTATCAATGCAACATATAATCAATATAAAATTATTATTTTTACATGTTTTTTGTACAGAGTCTTTGAAATTTACTGTGTATTTTACACTGATAGTACATGTTAGTTTGGATAACCATAGTTCATGTACACAATAGCTCTTGTCTGCCCAGCTAATAGTTAGTGGCTAGTGGGTACCATATGGGACTGCACAACTTTAGAGCATAAATGATACTCCTGGAAATCAAGAAAGAAAAGGAAACTTAGTAGAAAAAAATGAGGAAAGGGTATAGTCAAGGAGTATATTGAAGGAGAAACCTGAAATCTGAAGAGCTATTCGTACTCATCAGGAAAAAAATTAATTTCAATTAATAAGATACAACTTTATATCCATCAAATTGGCAAAAATGAGATATTACTAACTATTGGTGAACTATTACTAACTATGTGTTGAAATGGAAACTCTCATGATCCGGTGGTGGAAACGTGAACTGTTGCAGCAGTTTCTAAAGAGTACCTCAGAAAAAAACAAATAAAGAAATAAAGAAGCCCTGGCTGGCGTAGCTCAGTGGATTGAGCGCGGGCTGGGAACCAAAGTGTCCCAGGTTCGATTCCCAGCCAGGGTACATTCCTGGGTTGCAGGCCATAACCCCCAGCAACTGCACATTGATGTTTCTCTTTCTCTCTCTCTCTCTCTCTCTCTCTCTCTCTCTCTCTCTTCCCATCCCTTCCCTCCCTAAAAAAAAATAAATAAATAAAATCTTTTTAAAAAAGAAATAAATAAGAAAGAAAGAAGGAAAGAGAGAGAAAGAAAAGAAAGAAAGAAAGAAAGAAAGAAAGAAGAAAATAACACTTCAGTTTTCTCATACGTACATCAACATGATATAGTGAGGGAAAAAATAACAGAGACTTCTACAGAATAATGCCATTTATTTACATTCAAACACAAAAACTCCACATGTTTTACAAAAATACTACATACATATTAGAGGATAATTAGACTGAATGTCTGAAGTAGAGAGAGAAAATGGGATCAGAGATAAAAATGAAAAACATGTAATACTGCCTATGATAAAAAGTCCACAATGCATAAGATCTTACTCTAAATTCCCCAGACCTCTTCTGCTGATTTCTTTGGTTTGAGGGTGGGAGTTCTTTTATTTTTTTCACAATCCAGAAGTGATTTTTTTTTTTTACTATTTCTGCTTACCATTTTACATATTCTCTGAGAGATTCTGATCTGATTTCAATTTTCTTCCCTGTTCCAAACTGTCCTATATCTAACCCTCCCACCACGTCCTCCTGGACAATTTCTTACTGCGCGTTTCCGCCACCGGCTAAACTCCACACCGTGAGCATCATCTTCACTTCCACCCTAGATACTGCCCTCTTCCCAAGCGTTCTTACTTCTATTGTCATCACTTCTTCAGCCTCTAAGAGGAGCATTTTAGTCATCTTTCCTTTTCTTCAGCATCTGGGCAGTTATCAAGACTTACTATTTTTACATTGGATATCATTGCTGTTTTATCTCCATTGCCATCCTCTAAACCTAGAGAACTCACCATCTGCCTTTCAATTCTTTAAAAAAAAACCTTTTAAAAAAACATTCCTAGATGCACAGCAAATGTGAGCAGAAGGGATAAAGATTTTACATATACCTTTTGCCCCCACACAGCCATAGCCTCTCCCATTAACCACAGGGGTATCTTTGATGCAGTTGGCAAACCTACACTGACACATCGGGATCACCCAAAGCCCACAGCCTATGTTAGGGTTCACTCTTCATGGTGTGCATTCTATTTTCACCTCCTGTTTTCTAGGTTTCAGTGAATGTATAATGGCATGCATCCATCATTATAATATTATGCAGAGCATTTTCACTGCTTTACTAATTCTCTAACCCTCTCTGCTCTACCTAGTAACCCTCTACCTACCTTCATCTTCAGATTTTCATTCCTTTAGTCCATTTGCAAATTGCCGAGTCTCCCTATAGCACTACTCTCATCACATTGCTATCCTGCTCAAAACCTACACTGGTACTAAGAGTGAGCTTTCGTTGTTTTTTGGATGCTCAGCCTTTATTTTTCCTTCCCAAGTTAATTCCATTTTGGGGAATTATCTCTCTCCATTGTATATATTTGAAAAAAATGTTAATCCAGTACCCATGTTGTTCAATTCTAAGAAGGGCATGTGACCCAAGCTAGGGCTTTGGGACACTCCATCCCTCTATTTGAATCCTTAGCAGTGTGGTGAAGAGATCAAACATGCTGGGTATTCATTCAGCTTAGCACGGTGATCTGGCCTACTTCAAGACCACTCTTCTGCTTCCTGCTTTTTAGCCCTTGGAGGCCACCTTGCTTTCTAATGTTTCCAAACCTGACTCTCCAGGCTTCTTATTGCTTCTGGTATCTTTGCAATAAACTCTGCCCTTGAAGTTTGCCAGAGTTGATTTCTGATCCTTGCAGGCAGAGGCTGACTGATCTTTTCTCTGATGTACAAAGTGTAAACTTCTTTCCTGGCTTTGGGTCCTGCATGATCTGGTCCCAGACTTATTTTCTCCTCCTTACCAAAGCCACAGCTAGGACAGTCACCTCCTGATGCTGGAAAATGCCATGCTAGTCTTGCTTCCATGTTTTATGACATCCTGGAGTGACCTACTCTCTTTTATGCATCTACTGTATAACCATTTACTGATTCTTGAAGGTTCTACTCAGGATTTCCTTTCTCTATGAAAACAAACATTATGCCCTAAAATAGTCTTTTACTATCTCTGAAATCCATTACTACTTAGTGTCTGTTATTAATTTTATAGTTGGAATAAAAAAATTTGCACTTACAGGAACATTTGATTGGACCAATCTCCTAACCCTCCAAGTTTTCGTGACTGGTAACTTATTCCCTAACCCCTTGTCAGACCACTGTAGTAAGAAGTCTTTCTTCCATGGAACTGATATTTCCCATCCTGTAACCCACTAGTTCCTTTGCTGATTTCAGTTTGACATTCCAGTAAACTAAGAACATCTTTAACACAGATTCTGTGCTTTAGCTAGTGTCTAGTCCTTCCATTTTTGTGTCATCTCAGAACGTGGTAAGGCTGCCTTCAATGTTTCTGTCTTGATAAAAACATGAAAGAGAACAAGGCTAATTATCAGATATATGGATATGATATTTAATTAGTTGTGAATCAATCATTTAATGAGTTACATTTCACGTATTTTCCAAAATGATATTGTGGGAGTCTTTGGGAAAAGCTCTGCTGAAATGAAGATGCACTATGAAGTCTATGGTGCTCCTCTGATCTACTAATCCTCTTGTTAGTTGCCCCACCAACAAGAAAATAGGTTATTTTGTCACCGTTTGTTCTTAGTGATTCCCTGTCAGCTGTTGCTAATCACCACGTGCCTTTTTAAATGCTCACAAATCAACTCTTTAATAATCTATTCTAGACTTTTCCTGGTCAGTCCCAAATTTTGTAGCTTGCAACTTCCAGAAGTTATACTTCTTACCTATTTGAAAATCAGAACCTCAAACCATTTTCAGCCTCCTGCCACCTCTTCTCTATGAATTTTTTTGAAAGATTGTATTTTTATTTTTAGAGAAAGGGGAAGGCAGGCAGAAAGAGAGGGAAAGAAACATTGATCTGTGAGATTGGTTGCCTCTTGCACACCCCCAGCCTCCATCTGAGGGCGTGGCCTGCAACCCAGGCATGTGCCCTGACAGGGACTCAAACCATTGACCTTTTACTTTGCAGGCGTCCAACCCACTGAATCACACCGGTCAGGGCTGTGAATTCTTAAAGTCGTTGATAATAGACCATGAGGAGTGTACCTTGGAGCATGCTTTGTCTCACCCCAGGCATTAGAACAATCAAGGCAATTACATTTCCTCTGACCCTTTACTAACCTTAGGCTGCAATATCCTCACCACCTCTCTTTCCCCTCAATTTACATTTTAGTGCATATTTTCTTAAATTATGGAAATTATACATAAAACTATTCAAATGCTACAGAAATGTATAAAATTCTCCTTCCCAGTCAATCCCAGTGCTAATGGACTGGAATGTATCCTTCTAGACAGTTTTCATGCACTGACAAACATATTCTTATATAATTTTGTAATGACATCATTTCTTGCATGCTGTCTGCAACTTAGATATTTTTACCTAACAGTATGTCATTACCTTCATCCTGTGTCTGTCAGAGAGAGAGCTATCTCATTTTTCTCAATATGTATGCGGTATTCCTTTGTAAACACTGCAAAAATATACTCTTGTACATATGCCTCTCTTTGTCCACCTGTTTTTCCACATGCCATCCCTCGAGACTAATGGGAAGCTAGTTAGATAAAATAAGGGAGGAAGGGCTCTGCTCTGTCCCAAGTACACAGTCATGTTGTTATCTGAAAATGGCAATGTACAGTTTATAATCGCTTTCACATTTCATTTGATCTGCACACTCGTCTGTGAAGTAGATAGGTCAGACAGCTAAATTATCCCACGTTATAAAGTCTCAGAGATATTAAAGGACCTGACTCATGCCTCACAACCACCTAGAGGCAGAGTGAGGTTGAAATCCACGTCTTCTGTCTCCTAGTCCACCGCTCATTACAACGGAGACAGCTGCTCTGTTGCTGGCGTGTGGGAGGAGAATGGAACTAACCAAAAAAAACCTGTGCAGTGATTCACAGGGCTCTCGGGATAATGGTTGTCAGGAATGTGCTGTGTCAGTCAGTTGGTGTCATGCAGAGCAGCGTCGATTTGGGTAGTTCTATTATATGGCAAGAAACAAAGGGAATGAAAATCTCCCCACGTGTTTCAGGTTGATCTATGAGTTCCGCCTATACAGTGCAGACAGTCATAGTATGTATATGCACTTACTACGTGGGGGCAGGCTTCTCAGGTGATTCTAATACGCAGTCAGGGTTAAGAGTCACGGAGTAGAAGGGCAGGCAACCTGAATTGTGAGTGAAGTTACGCTTTATTAAGTTTCTGGGAAGAAAGTTTTCCCCTTCCCCACAAGTCTGCCCCATCAGAAGGGTTTCCAACTCCTTGAATTTTTAGAACTTCCCCCAGCATAGGGCCACATGCCTAGATGTTTGTTGATCGACTGGACCAATAGGTAGTAGAATGTTCAGAGGTCAGCAAATGGAGAAGAGGCAGGAAACAAAAAGCTTCTATTTTGAGAATGATGAGCGGGAGGGAAGTATCACAGAGTAGAAAATCAAGCTTTTCTTTCTTCCTAAGGGAAATTCTGTAAAGTATTGTGACTTTTTCTCTTGCATGGTCAGGGAAGTTGGTATGCATTCTTCCCAGGGAAGGGGGCCCCTGTCGTTCCTAGGCCTCCACAAGTCCTGTGTAACCCCATGTTCACCTTGAGAGCTAAAGCAGTAACTCATCTCACTTTAGCTCCTGCTTGTAGTTCTGGGTCTTAGACCCTGCACCTGATCTATACTCTGAACCTCAGAATAGCCTGTAGTAAACATGGCACCCATTTAGAGAATATTAATCTTTTAAGTAGGGGCCAGCACCCAGAAAGATACAGCTTGAGTGGGCTGAAGTCCCTTTATACTGACAGTAACCCTTAAAGCAAATTTGGTATTCTCTTCACACCAAAAATAACAGAGAAACTTTCAGACCCTGATTAGCCAGGATGAATGGTTACTCAACAATCCCAAGAAAGGCAGTAGCAAGAAAATAACCCAGATTTTACTTCCGTAAACATTGCAGACTTAAGGAAACATCTTAAAATATTACATGATTTATATCTCCTCACAGGTACTGTGTATGACTTCCTCCTACATTGGAAAGAAAATACCACTGGATGGGGACGAAAAAACAAAACAAACAAGCAAACCAACGAAACCAGCAATGAATGAAGGCACTGAATACAAGTAGAAAAAAGTCTGACAGAAACCAATAGCTCCCAAGATAGAATCAAGATAGGTAGAGAGGAGCAAACCTTACATAGGTAGCTCAATAAAGGAGTGATAAGTAATTGTACCCAGAAATTTTTAAAAGGCTGGCATATGGATAAATATCAAATTAAAGGATACTTAAATGAAGGGTAATCAACCATCTCAGTTTTCTTGAAACTGTTCTGGTTTTAGCACTGAAAGTCCTTTGTATTGGGAAAGCACTCAGTCCCGGCAGGCTAAGAGGGTTGATCCCCCTACTTGTAGTTCCATCTTCTTGGGGAATTAGTGACTATAAGAAAGGCTATTAATGAGGGTCCCATTGTACACACTAATTATAATAATTGGAGGAGAGTTTAATGACAAACGGACTATTTAAAAACATGTGGGCATGGCACGGGAAGATCACAAGGGTGAGTGTAGCGTCATCCCAGCACTGGCACCAGCAGGGCTCCCTGTGCCACTCTACAGCTTGGAAGTGGTGAGTGGCAGGACCTGGAGATAGGCGGGCCCCAGGGATAGAGGGATGTATGAAAGGGCCGCCTGACTGGGCTGAGACCTTTGAAGGAGGGACATAGCTCGTGCACAGCAGTCCTTCAGGGAGCAGGCCAGGGAACAAATACCTCTCCTTCTTCCCTCTGACCTCCTGCTGGTGCTTCCCATTGGCCAAACCCAACCAGAAATGAGAAGGTAGGAAGCCATCAACCTGCCCCCTGGGGCAGAGAGTGGGTCTGAAGGACCAATGGAAACTCCCTGACACAGAAAATACAAGTAACTGTGTATATCTCTGCAAAATAAGGTGGATGCAACAGTAGTTGCTACCCAAAAGATTAGGCATCAATCAGGGAGGGAAAGGTGGATAAAAGGAATAACAGGCTTGACCTCGGAATTCAAAATGCCCAAGAGACAGAGGCTCAGAATTGCTCAGGTACATGCTGTCCAATGAAACTTTCTGTGAAGATGGAAATGTTTTCTACGTGCCCAATACTGTGGCTGTTGAGCAATTAAAATCTGAGTATGTAAATTTTAAATTTCATTTAATTCTAATTTATTTGAACACAAAGAGACACGGCTTCTAGACAGCCATCCCATACTATTGGGATGGTGGAGGTCTGTATGCAGAGGTCATCTATGCCAATGGACTGTTGCAGCTGGAGAGAAGCCAAAAAGCATTAGATTTCACAGCACTCTCAACCTGACCATGACTGCTTTGAGACACTTCACGCTGTACAATGTTCAAAAGAAAGGAGGTCTCTTTTCCCATAATTCTCATTAGAAAGCTATGCTAGAAACCCCAGGAAAACTTTTTACACCTCACAGGCCAGAGTTGCACATATATTCCCATGCCTAAATTAATCTTGGGTGAACTATGATAGGTCAGATTGGTGGTTTTGAGGCTTTGGTGCTCATTTAAATAACCTGAGAAGCTTTTAAAAATCCTGACACCCCAATCCAAATGAATTGTGATCTCTTGGGCTGGACCCAGTAATAGTATACTCACAGTCCTGCAACCATCTCCACGACCGGTGTTAGAGAGTTTTCCGCAATCCCTGAAAGCCCTGCACTCACAGGCAGCCATTCTGCGTTCCCCCTGAGCCCCGGTCCCATGTAGCCGCCACTCGTCTGCTTTCTATCTCAATGGATTCGCCTACTCTTGACATTCCATGTATTTTTTATTCAAGTGTAGTTGGTATACAATCTTGTAATGGTTGTGTTAGTTTCAGGTGTATAATATAGTGATTTGACATTTTTTATATTTTACAAATGTGATCACACTCCACTAATTCTAGTAATCAGTTGACACCGTGAAAATGTGGGCTTTTGTGACTTCACATAACATGTGTTTTCAAGGTTCACCCATACTGCGATATATATCAGTTCTTCAATTTTTTATTATTAATAACATTCCATTGTATGGCTATGGCACATTTTACTTACTCATTCATTAGTTAATGGACATTTGAGTTGTTTCTGCTTTTTAGCTATTATGTATAATGCTGCTATGAACAGCTATGTACAAGTTTTTTGTGTGAATGTATTTTTCATTTCTCTTTGGTATATACCTAGGAGTAGAGATGCTGGGCCTTGTGATAAAACTATGCTCAACGTTTTGAAGAATGCCAGACTATATTCCAAAGTGCCTGCATCATTTTATATTCCCATTGGCAATGTATGAGGGCCCCAATTTCTCAATATCCTTATCAATAACTATCATCTGCCTTTTTTTGCTAATCACATTTTTCTTTTTTCTTTTTCAATTACAGTTCCTATTTACTATTATTTGGTATGCAGCATAGTGGTTAGACAATCATATACTTTACCAAGTACTCCCCCTGATATTTCAAGTACCCAACTGGCTCCTTGCATAGTTATTCCAATAATATTGACTGCATTGCCCTGTTGTAATTTACATCTCTGTGACTCTTTTGTAACTACCAATTTGTCCTTCTTAATTCCTTCATCTTTTTCACCCCATCTGTCTTTTTTAAAATTATTATTACAGTTATTATAGTGGTTATGAAGTGGTATTTCATTACAGGGTTTTTAAAGACTTTATTTATTTTTAGACAGAGGGGAAGGGAGGGAGAATGAGTGGGAGAGAAACAATGTATGGTTGCCTCTTATGCATTCCCCACTTGGGACCTGGCCGCAACCCAGGCACGCGCTGTAGAATCTAACTGGGGACCCCTTGATTCCCAGGCAGGCACTCAACCACTGAGCCACCCACACCAGCCAGGGCTCATCATGGTTTTGATTTGCATTACCCTGATGGCCAATGATGGTGAGCATCTTTTCATGTGTTTATTGACAATCTGTATGTCTTCTTTGAAGAAATGTTTATATCTTTTGCCCATTTTAAAATTGGGTTGTTTTCTTTTTATAGAGTTGTAACTGTTCTTCATATATTTTAGATACAAATTTCTCATCACATACATAATTTGCAAATGTTTTTCCCCATTTTGTGGGTTGTCTTTTTACTTTCCTCATGATTATCCTTTGAAGCACAAACGGTTTTAATCTTGATGAAGTACAATTTGATTTTTTCCTTTTGTCATATGTGCTTTAGTGTCATATCTAAGAAACCATTGCCAAATCTGAGGTCATGAAGATTTACCCCTATGTTTTCTCCTAAGAGTTTTATAATTTTAGCTCTTATATCACATCTGTGGCCCACCTTAGTTAATTTTGTGTCTAGTGTGAAGGAGTCCAATTTAATTATTTGCATATGGATATGTCACCACACCATTTGTTGAAAAGACTATTCTTTCCTCTTGCATTGTCTTGGCATCCTGTAGCAAATCAATTGATTGTAATTGTGAGGCCTTATTTCTGGGCTTTCAAATCTAGTCCATTGAGCTATATGTCTACTCTTACACTATCACAATATCTCAATTACTGTAACTTTGCAGCAAGTTTTAAAATCAGAATGTGAATCCTCCAACTTTGTTCTTTTTTAAGATTGTTTTGGAGGTCCTGGGTCCCTTACATTTCTATGTGAGAATTAGCTTGTCAAAAAGCCAGGTTGGATTTTGATAGGGATTGTGTTGAATCTATAGATTAGTTTGAGGAGAATTACTTACTCTTACAATAGTAAGCCTTCAAGCCTTCAAGCCTTCATGAAGATAAAATGTCTTTCCATTTATTTAGATCTTTTAAAGTTCTCTTAACAATGTTTTACAGTTTTCAAATGTACAAACTAATGCTGGAGTAGTGGTGAGCGGGCTGTCGTTGTTAGCGGTGTGTTTAGTTTCCCCTGACGCACATGAGTTGCGTGGGCCAGAGGAACCACCAAATGCAGGCTCACCTTGTGTTTTTGAGCTTTGCTTTATTGTGCTTCACAAATGTTGCACTTTTTGCAAACCGAAGGCAAGAGCCTCCACCAACACAAAGATTACAGCGAACTTTATTGTAGTGGTCTGTAGCTGAATCTGCAACATCTCTGAGATTTGTCTGTAAAAATCTAGGATCTCTTTAGACAGAACTAAAGGGTATATGGTGAGAAGTAATTCCTTAGTCTTAATTGGTGCCTTGAGAACCCACACTGAGGAATGGGGAGGTGGAAGATGGTTTATATTTTACACTTTCTTGCTCCTTCTGCTCTTTTTTTAAAAAACTTAATAATTTTTATTATGTTTTTTCCATCACCATTTAGTCCCCTTACACTCCCTCCCGCCAGCAATCACCACACTGTTGTCCATGTCCATGAGTCCTTTTTTCTTTTGCTCACCTCTCTGAACTCTACATACTTGGCTGGGGGGGTGGGGAGAAGGGTAAGGAGCCACACCTTTAGCCCATTCACCTGTGTGAATAGGAAAAGGACCTTGCTCCTGAAGATATTTTACTGCCACCTGCTGGAAAATTGTGATAGCGCTACGTAAATCTCCATGACTGTGGGGTGAGTGGTGCCCCCTGTGGTTGTTCAATTACACTTAGCTCAGCTGTAAGGAGTGTTCCCAAGAGCAAGTCTCAACAGCCTTAGCTTCTGTGAATTCCTTTCAGCAACAGCCTCTAACAACCTCTTTTCTCATATTTTGATTACATGTAGCCAGATAAGGTTTTTATCTTTTCGTAAATCCTGCAAAGATGCATTTAGCACATTTCCTCCAGTGTGGAAGTCTTATCACCCTTTGTCTTCAACTTTGTGGCCTTAGATGAAATTCTGAGATGAAGGAAACATCCTATTTTACATTTGTTAGCTGTTAGGTAGAATGTACAGGTAACTTGTAAAGAATCCAGAGGATAACAGGTCTTCAGAAGTGCAAAATATCTGCAGTAAACTTTCCTCCACCTACAGAGTTAGCAGTAACCAAAGTTACCATGGATAAGAATCTGTCAAAGATTCTAAAAAGTCCCAGTCATAGTTAAAGCCAAGCACATAAGAAATAGATATTTGATGAATGAATAAATGAGAAAATGGGTGAATGAATGATGAAATGGAGGACAGCTAAGAATCTAGAGTCATCTGTTACAATTCATCAGGGTGTTTCTGTGAGGATCTGCCTCAGACCAGTTGTATCAGTTCCCTAGGCCTGCCATAACAAATTACCACAGACTGGGTGGCTCACAACAACACAAATGTGTCCTCTCGCAGTTTGTGGGGGTCAGAAGTCCAGAACACAGTGTTGGCAGGGCTGGTTCTTCCCGGAGGTTCTGAGAGAGAACCCATTCCGTGCCTTGCTCCTGTCTTCTGGCGGCAGCTTTGCCTGTGTCTTTCTGGTATCTAACATTTCCTTCCATTTTTTCTATTAAGAACATTGCCATTAGGTTTAGGGCCCACCATACATGTAGGATGATCTTACCCCAAGAGTCTTAAATTAAGTATATCTACAAAGACTTTATTTCCAAATAAAGTCACATTCATAGGTACCAGGGGTTAGAACTTAAATATACCATTTTGGAGCCATCATCCAACCCACCACACTGGTGGAAATCACTCAGGCTGTGGTCCACACTTGTGTCCTGAAATACAAATGAACGATTCTTTCCACCGTTGCTTTCCAGCAGACGGCAGGATTCTATCTGGCCAGTGCAAGCGTGGCTTTGACTTTCCACCAATGCCACCGCCAGTCATGAAGATCACACCCATCATTGCTATGACCCCACACTAATGAAGTCATAGTAGGTGTCTGGACTTTGCATGATAACAAGCTAAAGAAAATCAAAAATAAAAAATCATCTTGTCCCTAATATTCTCAGAGGTACAGTCATCAAATAACCTGAGATGTGAAATGTGACAGTCTCTTTGAAAATATAGGGTTGAAACAAGAAGGCACACTAGAAGATTCCTACCTTGTTCGCTCAATGAATTTTCCTGATGATATGTAATTTGGTATTCTTTAATTTTCCCACCCCCACAAAAAGAAAAACATCTCTTTATCCCATAGCCTAGAAGGGCACTGTGTGCTCTTGTTCTGTTTTTGAGTATATACGCGGAACTGGCTCTCTGGAGCTTCCTTTCCTACCTCCCTCCCAACCACAGCTCTCCTGACTCACACAAAGGGTCTGTCCTGCCTTCCCTCCTTATAACACATGGCAGGTGGCCAAGGAAGTTGTTTTCTGCTCAGTCTCACTGGCTCTATTTGAAGTGAAAAACCGAAGGGTTTGGGCCTGAAGGCAAAAGTTTTTACTGCTTCCTCTGTGTTTCCCTTTACACAACGACCTAGAAAAAATGGAAACATAAACGGATGTGAAGGTAGAAGCCACATTTCAGAACTCTGAATCTGCGAGTGAGGTCAGACCTCAGAAGTCATCGAGCTGTGGTTTTGAGACCAGTGGGGTAGGCTGGAATTTTTTTGTTTTCTACTTTTGTTGGTCACAGAGCACAAGCAGAGAACCTAAGGCTATGAGAGCTGCCTGGAGGTCTGGCAGCAGGGGTGTTTGCCGGAACCCTATGAGAAAGAACGTCCAGTCTCCCAGACAACAAAAGGGGCCTCTCTTTTCACTGGCATCTGTTCAAACTTTAGATAAGCTACCTGCTTTCAATTTTGTATAAAGTGGTTGATTTCAGAGTAGCCAAAGCAGGAATAAAATTAACTTGGTGAATCTCAAAACAACACCATATGGGAAACCCAGCCTGTGCTCACAGCAGGGTAACAAAGGTTAGGTTTGCCCGAGATGAGACGGATGTGATCAGAAAGAGAAGGACCAGTCAGTCAAGAAAATAGAATGACATGAGTCATGTGATGCTTTTAGAATGTGGACCAGAAATATTTTACCTCTGTGGTTTTGTTCCCTGCGGAGTTCGAAGATGCAGCATAAAATAAAATTCTCCCAACCTTAGCTCACTCTCCTGGCTGCTACTCCTAATGTAGTTTCTGAAATAATCTCCTGGGTGTGGGAGACCAGGACATAATGTGGTCTGCTATGGTCTTTACCCAGGCTAAGAGAAAAACTTTTATATACATGTCAGAAGAGATGGAGCATTGGGCGCTGGTGTTTCCACAGGAACCCAGGTCTGCAAACAGGCTTGTGCGGCTCCGTTTAATGGCAAGGTACACTTAGGCATTTACATTTTCCTTGCTCAAGAAACTCCACTAGAAAAGAGTCCAGTCCCGAGTGGGGTTGGTACTCCATCTAGACCACTCTAGTCCCTCTGTGAATCTCAGCTCACTCCTTAGTGGTGATTCCTCCTCCACTTCCTCCCGTCTTTCGATTCCCTCACCTGGTGTCCGTCAAACACTGTCCTCCTGTTCCAAGTCATCGCAGAGTGCCACTGGATTCCTTGCCATAGGAAGCATGCAGGTGGGAGCGGGTGTTGATCCACAGTTTATCTCCCACATTCTTTTTATCACATGGGTAGAATGTAAGAGCATGAGTCCCAGCCACATTTTAAGCAAATGTCTCTTCTGTATTTTATTGGTCGTAGTATAATTTTACCTGCAATACAAATATAACAGTGACTTATATGTTCCTTTTAGTAATTGGATGCAGGAATCACATACTCTCATTAAACTATTCTCAGCAGTTAACACTGTATGATCGCAGTGCCTACCTGCAATGCTACCTGACGCTCCTCTCCCTAAAAAGAATTTTACTCTCTGTGCTTCCTTTGCTCTTTTGTGTACAAATTCTCTTTTATATACTTTCATGGTTTGTTGAAATAATGCTGTCCATCTCTTTTCTTTTCCCAACCAGGTTCAGAGGCTTGGGGATGATGTTAGTTCGTCACTTCTTTTGTTCTGGCGGGTACTTTGCTCACTCCTATGCTCTTTCTCCTCCCCTCTCCTGCCCTCTTGTTGCTGGCATCTCCAGTCTGCCTTTTCTTATCTCTCCCCTCCTTTGCCCAGTCTTATAGCACCCTCCAAGAAATGTGTTTGGCAGGAAGAAGGTGTCTGTTCAATTTCTTCTTTGGCTGTACAGTTGACCCTTGAACAATGTGGGGGTTAGAGGCACCAACCCCCATGCAGTTGGAAATCTGTTTATAACTTTTGACTCCCCCAAAAGTTAAGATCGGTCCCAGGACTGCCACAGATAATGAGCTCAGTGGATGCTCAAGTCCCCTGTATAAAAAGGTGTATGTAGATCGATGCATATAGTCATCCCTCTGTATCTGTAAATTCTCAGCCTCAGATCAAAAACCATATAGGTATTTATTGAAAAAAAAATCCACATGTAAGTAGACCCAGGCAGTTCAAACCTGTATTGCTCAAGGTTCAATGGTAGTTATAGCTTTTGTGCAGTGTCCGAAACTTCTGCTACAGCAACATTCCAGGGAGGACCGCAGGACAGTAAAGAGAGGGGAGGCTGGGCAAAGAAAGAGAGGAACAACGACGTGGACCTGAAACATGGGGTATTTAGGAGTTAACCCTAACACAGTATTTATTGTTTTCAAAATGCTTTTTACATTTGCTGCCTGACTTATCTGCAGCATATGTATGCTTCTTCACATTTTGCAGATGAGGAAACTGGGCTTTAAATTAAGAAAAACATAAACTGTGATGATGTGGCTTGCTACAGCAGAACTGGGATCTGAGGCTTCTGACTTGAACTCCACGTCTCTGCTGACCGTTCCACCATGCTGGGAGAGGTGAGCAGGCTGGACTCAGGGAGAATTCGAGTCACCTTACAAAAGGCTACGCTTTTCACAAACTCAAGGCCTAGATTATTGTGATTAATTTTTCTTGTGGTAACTGGCTAATTTAAAAATTAGGCATGTTTGTTGCAGCAACAAGCAGTGAATTACTTTCCAAATTGGGAATATCCCTCAATAGTCGATTGAAGAATGAGCACAAGTGTGGAAGAGTGAATGTGCTGAAAGATAAATACAAGGACAACTTTTAAAAATTCCTGGGACATGGACAGAGTATTAGGCCTAATTTCTGAGTGGGCAGAAAGCTCTTTCTGGAATGTCCTGTGCAGCAGCAGAAAGATGGGCATGGAGACCATTCAGAGTCCCCTCTAGCGCGTCGGGAATGGTGGACATATTAGTGGGCCATTTTTTGTGATTTCAAAAATCCTGCAGATTCCATTCCCCCTCCTTTCTGTGCCTTTGTGAACGGTTGGTTCTACTTTAAAGCACCTCGGAACCACCAGGGCACACACTCTGAGCCAGCAGCTTATTCAATGCAAGGTCTCTAGAAGCCGCACTGCTGTGTCATTGCAGTGGGAGAGCAACCATTTTAAGGTGGTTGTCAGGCGGGTGAAAGGACCAGCACAGCAAACTGACAGAACAGCCTCTGTGGGCCACCTCCCCTGCAGCCATTCTGATAAGAAGCGTGTTCCTGTCAGGAACCTGAGCAGGTGCTCTGGCCAGGCGGCCTCTGTTTGGCTGGAATCCTGCCCCAATTTAAGGATCAGATTGCAGTTCTCCAGAAAAATTGCTCTGTAAGAGGCTGCATTGCGGGAGTTGAAAATTCCAACAAAGCACCAGAATGTCTTCATAAGAGGGCTCTTTGTAAATTAAGGAGAAAAATAAAGGACATCAGCATAATCCTATCTCTAAGCCAAATCGAGATAATGTTAAAGGACTTCCAAGGAACACTATTTAACTCCGTCTTTGCCAGAAGTACAAGAATCTGCACTGAAATGGATGTGTCTCTTTTTCTCAGCAAAGCAAACAGCAATACCTCGTGAACTTACTATTTACACTTTGGAAAAAGGAGAAAAGTGGAAGTCAAGGCTAAGTGGGAAGACAGCAGGGAAATGACCCCCTCTTAGCCACCCCAAAACAGTAATGCCTGTGTTTGCTGAGAGAATTTTCCCAGCACCACCACAACCTCTCCCCGCCTCACCCCCAATGGCCCTCACCTTCTTCCTTCTATGCCTTCCATTCATGGCCCTTGCACACACCCCCAATTGTGTTGCCCCTCCTTCCTTTCATAGTGCTTCCCCAGGGAAATTCTAACTCACCAAAATCAGCTCTGCCTACTTCCCACTTAAAAATGCTGTCTAAAAAAATACAGCCACACCAACCGGACTCCATTTAAATTCGTGGTCATGAAGAGCCACCTGGCCCGCTGCGCGATCTGGCTATTCCATCCACTGCCCACTCCTGCAGATGGCTAGTTCACACCTGCTGCCCCTTTATACTCACCTTGCTTACTATTTCCTTACATGAATAACCAGAGGAACTTTGTGTGTTCTCATTACCCCAATTCTTCCATGACTCACATCTCTTAAGCCCTTGGAAGATGGGGCTCAGCGTTGTGTTCATGCTCCTACTCTAGTCATTTACTTAAAGGGCAGAATATTTACTGGAGGCCAAAACAATCTGCATGTATCAAGATAGCACTGTTCTGGCTATGCTCTCTGGTGGCACTGTCCCTTTGCCTCGTGTTGCTGCATCTGTTCTGTCTGAAGCTTCAATAAGTGAATGTAAGCCAATCTAAATTGAACTAGGGACTGAGTGAATGTCCCTACATTTCTGCTGAACTTTAGGTGCCTCCCTGAGCCAGCCCTGACAGCATGCTAAGTGTACAGACCGCTTTTGGTTTTCACTGCTGTTAACCGTTTCTAGCTGCCACCCAGAGCCCTGCCCGAGGTTTGCAGGTGCACACCCCGGGGATAAGGTGGGACCATGTAGGACAGCACCTGTATAGAGACCTGAGAGCTGCCCTGCTCTCTGCCACTTCTCCTGACGTCTGCCAGAAGAAGAGACTTTGGTGGGACTTAGAAAAACAATATTGGGTGTATTCATATTAGCTACCTTTGTCAGTATCTGTTATGTGCCAGAAGCCTTCCGTGCATCAGCTTACTTAATTCCCACAACCACATTCCAAGGTAAGTTTCATTGTCCTTACTTTCTAGATGTGAATACCTTGCTACCTCTAAATCCTTGGTTTCAGGTTTCTAGATAGCACTTTCTCTTGTAAGAATACACTCCCCCCCCCCGTTCCCTCTCCCTACCCCCAACCCCCAGGTACCAGCAAGAGGGCTGCCCTAATCCACTTAGATTCAAATGGAAAGAAAAGAGACATTACCTCCACCTCCAAAGTAACAAAACAAGCAGAGATAAAGCACAGTCTCAGAAGTTAACAACAATGAGGTTACACCAAGGAGAATAAGTAGTCCAGTTCTTCCCCGTGATCATCTGTGTTTAGGTTTCCTCAAACTGCTCTCTGTGACCCAGGGATGCTATGAGTTTCATTCCCTTTAAAGGGTCCAGCTGGTTCATTTCACCCAAAGGAAGGGCGACATTGACGGGTAGTCAAGCTTTTGCCTCTTCCCAGACAGGAAAACTCTCTAGCTTTGAAATAATAACTTTTCCTCAAACACCTCTGCTTTTTAAGAAATCTTGTAATTTCTAGGCCTGCTATGGAAATAACTGCATCCCAAAGGTGAGAAAACTGAGATTTAAAGGAGCTTAATGTCTTGCTCAAGATCAGCCAGGACCCGAGCCCAACTCTTTAGAGATACATATTTTGTGCATTCTTCACTGTGGAACACTGTAAAATTGGACTCCTATAAACTCACAAAGACTGAGACACATTCCTTAGTATGGTCCAAAGGTTGAATATGCCCTTACGTATTTTTCCCCCTGTGGAAAAGAAACTAGCCCTGAAACTCCGTGTGACTACTGCTGAAAAAATAAACATGGATGAATTCTACCTCATTGGAGCTTACAGTGGTAAGCATATTTTAAATGTTATTACAAATTCATCATAAATTTTAAGTATAAAGAAATCTCAGAATAGCCTTATTTAAAACAAAAAAGTGCCTTTAGAGAGATATAATGCTATTTTAATAGATACATTATTGATAAATTAATCTAGTGAGACAAGAATTATTTTAGAATAATATCTTGAGGCCACAATGCTCTTTTTATATTAGTAGTAAAATTATGGGTTTGAAATATATGTTTGGATGAAGGTGAGAAAACTTATTTTATGAAGACTATGAAAATACAATGAAAGTTTTGGCTTTCATACAAGGTTTGAATTTGTTTTGTAGATTCCTCTTTATAATTAGATCTAGGGTTTAGATGATCTCATGTGACTCTTATAAAAATAGAAGTTTTAGCCAAGCACCGACAGGCAAAATATAAACAAAAACCTTTTACTTCAGGGACTAGCCTAGCTATAGTTTTAGCTTGGAAGTTCAGTAATGTATCTACACATACGTGGTAATTAAATCTAGCTTCTAACAAACTTAAAGTTAAATTTTAATGACCTTTTATAGCTGGATAATAATTGTATGTAAATGAGTCACGGATGGAGACCTTAGTTTATGTAAAATGTCAAAAGACGGTACCGACGGGCATACTACAAAGAAAAAGGGCCTTGGAAATGTGGTCTAACTCTGCCACCAATGGTGGTCAGCCAGACCATTTAGTTTCTCTGGGCCCCAGTTTCCTCACTGGTAAATACGATGGTTACGTGTGGTCATCGTAAGTAACGTGTGTATAGTGCTTAATTATCCAAAGTTCTCTTCTGTGAATGGTCCACCTTACTTCTTTAAGGTAGACCTTTACTTCGTGTGAAGTAAGGACAGATACTGTTCCTCTCATTTTACCGATGAAGAGGTTCAGGCTCATAAAGGTAAAGACACGTGACCAAAGTCATGCTCTTTGCCACTGGCGGGGCTGGGGTTCAGGGGCAGTGCCGCTAGGCCTGCCAGCTCTGCGAGTCCGGTGCGGTGAAATTGCGTTCAGTCATTACTGGATTATAACCAGACTTGTAAAGCACCTTAAATGCTATTTAACAGGTACAACACGTTCTCTAGCCTGCAGGGCTGAGCGCTCTTATGATTCCGCTGTAGGAGGATCCAATTAAGTGCTGAGTTAATAGCCAACTTTATAGCCCAGCTAATAAGAAAAGCCACATTACACTGGCTCCATCTTGTCAGGCCAGCCGCTTTTAAGACCTCGTGCTAACTTATGTCCCTGGGTTTTTGTTGGAACCTCTAGGTTACTGTAACAAACAATGCTTTCTCCCAGTACTCTGCTGCTAAAATGGAAGTCACAGTAGTAGCCAGAACACTTGTCAAGTACACAATGCTGAGTATTCAAAGAGTTTAAGAAATGATACTAGTTAAGTGTCTCCAAGTCCTTTGCTCACATATCTGACCCCAGGCATTTGTAAATCCTAAGAATCCATTATTTCAGCAGTTCCTGGTTTCTACTTAAAGTCCGGCCAAATATTACATTTGCAAGGCACAGTTTTGTGTTTTTCAAAGGGCTTTCCCATCCATTATTTTGTTTTATACTTATAAAACACTAATGCATAGGTTGAGGTTGTTCTCTGTGGTCTCTAAATAGCTATTCATTTATTTAGTCTCTGATTTTCTGTCTGCTTTTAACCTGTCGGGCATTACAAATGTTAAAGAACGAATACAACGGGAGGGTCACAGAACTTCCATAAAGAACAGTCGAGTGTGCTAGTCCCCCCTCAGGTTAGTAGTGCAAGGAGCAACAGTGACAAAATACAGCAACATGTGTTTCAAAAGTTACAGGTCAATTTAAAAAATATAACCTAAGTTCAGCAATCAAATGTGCAATTTGAAAGGATAAGAGGAAGTTGGTAGGAATTGGCCCAAAATACCTGGGTAGCATAAATGCCAGTAACACTTTAAGAGAAGGAGGCCAAAATAAATTATTTAAAAATTAATTATTTTTAAAAAGATAAAATAAATAATTGAACACAACTTTACCAAAATCCATGAACAGTCAAAGTAAGAGAAGGGAATGTGGTGTGAGGTTTACAGGTATCATGGTTTAATCAATAACCCTTTTTATAACAAAGTTTAAAGATGACTTGAAAGAATTGGCTTTACCCTGGCTGGTGTGGCTCAGTGGATTGAGTGCCAGACGGAGAAATGAAAGGTCACCAGTTCAGTTCCTGGTCACCAGCCAGGTCCCCAGTTGGGGGTGTGCAAGAGCAAACTGATAGATGTTTCCCTCCCTCCCTTTCTCTCTTCCTTCCTCTCTCTCTAAAAGTAAATAAATAAAATCTTTAAAAAAAAAGAGTGTTAGTTTTTACAAAGAGGAAACATGTGCTAGTGTGTATTTAGGAAAAAATATGTGAAGGCATATATATTTTTTATTAGCAGCAATTGTCAAGGAGAGAATATTTATTTGTACAGACCTTAATATGAACTAACGCAGAAGTTTCCAAGTGTTCTTGAAATATGTGAGAGTCCTCTTTTTCATAAGACAGTAAGCTCAGTCTCTTTTAAAAATTCCAGCTAGAGAGCTACTGATCTGCTTGTAAACTACTGTCCCTTGAGACATTTTTAAGTCAGTGTGTTTCAATCGTGGGCCCATTGAAACCTGGCTGGGTGCCTTTCTCCTAAATTCTGATGGATGAGGGAGAAGGAAGGGAGGAGTGAGTAAGATCCAGAAGTCACAAGATGGAGGATAAAGTATCATGGTTGTATTTAACTTACCCAGGCACAGAGCGAACAGCATTTGAAGTCTAATGCCCTTCATAGTGTATTTCAGAATACTCAGGGCCTCCTTACCGATTTATACCTGGAAAGGCTCCAGTAAAAGCCCAGTATGGTTTATTGCCACTTGGGAACCTAACCCTGGCTCTGGGGAAGGAGTTGTCCTCATCTGTCCTCTCTGAGTGCACTTAAGTGGCCACCTAGTGACCTAGTTGGGAATTGCAGCTTCGCTACAACAGGGGAAGTTTTGTCTGAATTCAGGTGTGCAATGAGAGAAATCTCCCTAACAGAGCCCGCCTTAATGACCCACTTTGCAAGTCTGTCTCCTTGTCCAGAAGCATCTCTCAGAGAGCCTTACATTCTCATATCAGGGGTCACCAAGAGGATAAGCTGAAATTACATAAACTGGAACATATAAATGTAGTTTTAAAAAATCGATGGTATTGTTTTTGTTGTCCAAACTCTTGAAATAAGTCACCAAAGAGCCTTGTTAAGTGCAATTATGCCATAAAGTCAGAAATATTAAGGTAGGCAGACTTGAGAAATGGATTTCAAGGATGAGGAAACCGAGGCCCGGAGAGGTGAAGAGGAGAAGCGCTAGGGAAGCGAAGATGGATGGGGCACTCTGTCTAGAGGGGAATCAGAATCAGAATCAGAAGCAGGTCTGCGGTGGTGTGGCGGTGGAGCTGTGCAAAGGGCCTGCTTGTGCCAGACCGGTCCACTGGGGATGTTGGGTTCCATATAAAGCAACACACTTGAAAAGGCACTCAGAATAAACAAAATGCAATACATCTGTACAGTGGATTATTATTTAACTTTAAAAAGGAAGGAAATTCTGACATATGTTACAACACGGATAAACCCTGAGGACAGCAGGCTACGTGAAATAAGCCAGTCACAAAAGGACGGTGCTGTGTGATCCTGCTTATATGAGGTTCACAGAGACAGAAAGTGTAGAATGGAGGCTGCCAGGGGCTGGGGAGGGGCAGATGGGCGTTAGTGTTCAGTGGGTCCTGGGTTTCAGTGTGGGCAGATGGAAAAGTTCTGGAGATGGATGGTGGTGATGATTATACAGCATTGTGAGCATACTTAATACCACTGAACTGTACACTTAAAAGTGGCTAAGCAGGTAAACTGTGTGTTACATATATTTCTTCTTTTTTTTTTTAAGATTTCATTTATTTATTTTTAGGGAGGGAGAGAGAGGAGAGAGAGAGAGAGAGGAGAGAGAGAGAGAGAGAGAAACATCAATGTGCGGTTGCTGGGGGTTATGGCCTGCACCCCAGGAATGTACCCTGGCTGGGAATCGAACCTGGGACACTTTGGTTCCCAGCCCGCGCTCAATCCACTGAGCTACGCCAGCCAGGTTGTTACATATATTTCACCACACTGATTTTATTCCTTACTACAATTTTCAAGTACACAGAGAACAATGAAAATGGACCAGTGATGGCTGCACGCAACATGACACAGAACTTCCAGAATGCTGAACGAAGGAAGCCAGACCCAAAAGGCTGCGGACTGTGTGCTTCCCTTAAAAGCCAGGGTGGTGGTCACCTCTGGGGAAGGCAGAGACGGGATAGCACGGGCTTTGGTTTCTGGTAAAGCTTCACCGTCTTGATCAAGGAGTGTTGGCTTTGTAAACATTAGTTGAGCTAGGTACTTACAATTTGTGCAGTTTTCTGTGTGATGTTAAGCTTCAGGCTTTTGTTGCTGCTGATTTATGGGACATAGACAAACTAAAGGGGAATTGGTAAGCTAGTGAAGGGACTTTAAACCTTCCTAGGAGGAAAGGCTGAATGTTTTCAGGATGGTCAAAATTGTTTGCAGTCTTCGAATACGTGAAGCAGTGGCATGCGGAAGAGGAAGCCACGCCCTGGCTGGCATAGCTCAGTGGATTGAGCGTGGGCTGCGAACCAGTGTTGCAGGTTCAGTTCCCAGTCAGGGCACATGCCTGGGTTGCAGGCCATGACCCCCAGCAACCGCACATTGATTTTTTTCTCTCTCTCTCTCTCTTTCTCCCTCCCTTCCCTCTCTAAAAAATAAATAAAATCTTAAAAAAAAAAAGGAGGAAGCTGACTTTGCTTGCCCTGCCCATGAGTGATAGAACTTGGAGGTGGTGGAGGGCAGAGGCAGAGGACAGAAAACAGCATCATCATAATGGGTGCTTCAATTTCAGGGTTAGAATGGGGTCTCTCAGGAGATCACACAGTTAAGCAGATTAAGCACCAACTTCCCGGCCAACTGTAACTGGGTATGAGAGCTACCTCTGCCATTTACTTGGATTATGTCCTCTGTGGAGTCTCAGTTCTACATCTGTTAAATGGAGCCAGTACCAGTTCCCTTGCTGGGCTCCTTTCAGGATTAGCTATAATGTTTACAACACCCCTAGCATGGCCCTTGGCCCATAGGAGGTTTTCAATAAGTGGTAGGAATTATTTTTAGTAGAAAATTAAGTAGAAGGTAGATAACACCTCAGTAAGGTGCTAGAATATGTATTCAATAATTGGTCACTTTTGATCTCAAGAATTTATGATTCTTTGTAACTTTTTTGTAACTTTCTCCAGATTGCATAGTTACTAAGTGGCAAGGCCTTCTGTTCCTGAGATTAATCGACTTCAGTGGGCTTCCTTGGGCAAGGCGGTTAGCAAAAGCCATTTGGTTAATCAGTTAATCACATCAGCAATTGGCTCCGAGGAATTCTGAGTGTGGTTGGAAAAGTTCAAAGAGGGGAAATCCTGGAATGGTTTTTAAAGTGTTGGGCTGCGAACACACAGGCTTGAGGATACCATGGATCTGGGGGTCGGTGGGTGGGGAAAATGGGGATATTGTTTTAAAAAAGTGGATTAAACAAAAAAATTGGAAGACAAACTTAGCCTGTCTTACTATTTTTCAGGGTTTAGCTCTTACTGGTTGAATTAACAAATCACAAGGGATAAATAAGAGATGCTTCTTTGAAAACCAGTTTCTTCATTGTCTCGGAAAGCAATACATTCCATCCACATAGACAAGAAAAACCCGGGTTACTGTAGCACCTTGGGTTACCTTTTCCCAGAGCCTTCTTCTTACCCTGACTCTAGGCTTCTTAACCCTTATGTTCCCAAAGGAGATGATTTGCTGAGATTCTCAGTTTTACACAAAGACTCCTTTCCTGACCTCTGTCGAATATTCATTTCTGGGTCGGGTTTATGCCCTGGAAACAAGGAGCGTCCCTGTGACAAGAGACCTGAGGAAACAAACACCTAGGAATAGTCTCTCTTTGTTTCAGGCCTTGCACACTCTAGCAGACTCACTCTTTGAACTTGCTTATTCTCTACAGCTGCTCAAATGTTTTATCTTGGCCCATACAACTTTCACAGTGTATGAAAAATAAATGGTATGAATTTAGCTTGCTATAGCTTTGGCCTTAATTAAAGGACGGAAATACCAGCAGTTTCCTCTTGCAAGTAGCAACTTATTTTAGCATTTCCCTTGTTCAGACTAAGGCCCTTGGTAAAAACCAACATTGCAGCCCAAGCCCACACAAAAACCTCAGATTTTAGTCATATGTCTTGCAAGGATGTTACATCATTTCTTAGTTTGCTAAATGGAGACATTTCCTGAAACACAGAGACCCACTGAATTTGCCTAAAGGATTTGGGAAGATCTCTAACTCCATCTCCTACTCAGCTACCCGGTTAGCAGGTTCCACTGTCCCCTTGCCCTTGGATGGTGGGCCTGTCCTTTTCACAGGCAGAATACAAAGCTGGTAGTTGTCTCATTCTGAGATCCCAAGAAGCCCCTAGTAGACCATGTTAGGGTCCTGAGGAAGTGATGGCACACTCGAAAGGAGAGATTTGAGGAAAGTGTAACAAAAAATGACTATTTACAGAGGTAAATTGGGGGTGGGGAGCAAAGGATTGGATAGTACCCCAGTGTTGGTAGCTGTGAGCAAAGGAAAGGGGGTAGTTAGTCAGCAGTGGTTTCAGACTTTGTTGCACCAGAGTCACCTGGAGGGCTTGTGAAAACAACCTGGCTGGGCCTCACCCTGGAGCTTCTGCTTCAGGGGGATTGGGGTAGGACTGGTGCATTTGTAGTTCTCACAAGTTCCCTGGTGATGGTGAGGGAAAGCAGAGTTTGCCACCCCAAAATGTGCTTTTTGGGATATTCATCATCATCATCATCATCATCATTATTATTTTTTGTCCTCACCCAAGGAGAGTTTTTCATTGCTTTTAGAGAGAGGATGGGAGAGGGAGAGAGATGTGAGAGAGAAACATCATTTGGTTGCCTTCTCGTATGAAGCTCCACCTGGGGATCGAATCCACAACCTGGGTACGTGCCCTGGCCAGGAATTGAGCCCGTGACCTTTCAGTCTACAGCACAATGCTCCGACTAGCTGAGCCACACTGACCAGGGCTGGGATGTTGATTATTTTAAGTTGGTTATTCTTAGGAAACAAAAAACTGAGAAAGAACCTAGACCCTCTCCCTCACCTGCCTAAAGCAGTTTAAATAGAGACCTTACTCCAGGGAACTATTATAGATAAACTATAGTTTAATATAAACTAAATGTGATAGACAGGGAGGGACTTAGCAAGGTTGATTAAAGTTCTCTCTGTGTCTCAGTGTTAAAGATGGCCCAGCAAACACTTGTTTACCGAACTCAATTGAATTGTCTCTCTGCTTTTTGAAGTCCCAAACTACACCCTCCACCTTCTCCTTAGCTCAGGATGGCAATCTAAGCCTCAACTGCCTGATTTGTCCTCTGCCCCCATATTCTTATGGAACCTTTATATTTGCATACATAATAAATTTGGTTATTTTCTCCTGTTAATCTGTCTCATGTTAATTTAATTATTAGACCAGCCAGAAGAACTTAGAAGGATAGAAGGACAATTCATTTTCCTCCTCCACAAGAGCAATGCTGCTGACCTGGGAGAGAACCGTGTGGAGAAGGCAGTTTGTGTGGAGCTACACCCTCCACAGAGAAGTGCAGCCCACCTGAGGGGACCTGGCAGGGAGGATGCTGGGGACACCTAATCCAGTCAGCGGAACAGCTCCCTCTGCAATCCCTTCTGTGGCTACTCACTGAGTAAAATCAACCAGCGGCCAAAAGGCGAGGGAGCCCATTGAGTCAGTTCAGATCAGAGTGGAGAGTGGATCTGGAGGAGCAAATGGAAAATATCAGCACTCTCATTCCAAAGTATCTTCAAGTACCTTCTCCTCACCATTTTTAGACTGTGTTATGTTTCTGCCATGCTTTCCAGTGTATGTGAGCCTTCACTTACAAGATACACTGTGATTCTCGCAGTAACCCTAGATATTTATGCTCACTTACAAATTAAAAAACAGGCTCAAAATGGTAAAGGCTGCGCATTGGATAAGCTGGGTTTCCGTTTGGGGCTGTTCCCACCACTTCACAGTTCAGCTATGAAGGAATCTGGCAGTGACACTGGTCTCTCCTCTCCAGGCTCCTGCAAAGCTGTCTCTTCACCCCTCCTGTGCAGACCCCTCGAGCTACATTCTCTTCTGGAAGAGGTGGCTCCCTTCCTACCTGAGGAGCTCCAGGGCATTTGCTGAATTTAGTCTCCTTCTGGAGTAATTTCTTTGAGTTATTTCCTGTTTTTCAAGTTTTTCAGTGTCAGGGCTACTCAAAATCTTGATTTGGGGGCTTTGAAAAGCGCAGTAAGCCACAGCTCGAACCCCCTCTGTATTCAGAACCTTTTGAGAAACAGATGCATCAGACACATAGGAATGAAAGTGCCAGCTCCGATCGGGATGGGGCTGAAGTGGAGGGGCCACAGGTCCCGGTTTACCACCAGACTTCCTTTAAAAATATTTTTATTTTTATGTTTTTACAACCAGACTTTCTAATACTCGCCCCCTAGACTTTCTGGGGAGGCAGGAGTCAGTGTACAGGTGTGCGGGGCTGGGGGCTGGGGGCTGGGGGCTGGGATGCACCGGTCTGGTGGGCGGGCTAGCCCCAGGGAAGGTGCGGAAGGAGCACGGCGTGCTCAGTTCCTTTCTCAGGGCCTAGTTAGACGAGTCACTCTTTCCTCGGGGAGACCTGAGAGGGGAGTGGCAGGAAGGTAAATGCTCTCTACGGTTTTGAAGTAGAAGTTTCTGTCTCACGGGGCAGGGAGAGGGAGATAACGGCTCCCGCCAGCAATAATGTCCTTTGAAGAGCATCTTGCACTCAGCGGTGTGTAAGAACAATGACATGATTAATTCTGTCAGCTGACCTAGGCACTGTATTTTTAAGCACTTGACTCTCATTAGTGCATTAGTGTAGCTTCAGACCTGAACAGTACTGTCCCATCTGCGGAATGCTACTTGTGCTTCCTTCGACTCGATTCACTTCTGGACCCCTTGGTCCCTTTCTACAGCGCGCTGGGGTCAGGCCCGTTGGAACTCTGAGAAAGTTCCCAGGGTTTCCTTCTGAGAAGATCCCTGCTTATCAAATCTAGAGCCTATCTCTTCTTCTTGTCCAGGATTAGGTAGACTATTGGGAAAAGTCCTTATACAGATTTCCTGGGAACTGGATTTTTAAAACAAATGTCTGTGGGAAAACGCTCTCCAAGCAGAGAGGGGGCTCTGTTTTTGCCTCTACTTATTTCTCAAGCTCCTTGGGGAAAAAAGAAAGTTCCACAGGTCAAATCTTTTCACAAGTGAGCTCCACTGGACTGCTCAAATGCATGGGACGCACTGGTTTTGTTTCATTGACGATAGCTGGAATTCGGTAACGTAAACAGTGCCGTGGGACTCCTGGTTAACGATGTTCATTGCGAAGGAATTTGCTGTGGAGGAATTCACCTGGTAAACATAGATCCCCACTAGCTGATGTTTTCGCCAGGCGGATTCGGAATGGGGAGCGGGAGTGGGAAAACATTGTGTACACAGTCTGCTGGCCGGCAGTCAAGGCAGAGGAAAGAAAATACAGGCAAAGGTCTGTGTGAAATGGGAATCTGAGTCACAGAGGGAGAGGAAGAAAATAGCATGTGTCATTCTGAAAACCCTCCTCTTCGGGCAGTTTCTTTTGGCTGTACCCGCTGCCTCTCCCCTGGAGAGTCCCGGGGCCTCACTGGGCCCTTCCTGCCCTGCCGCGTTTGCAGACTCAAAAGGAAGCCACCTTCAGGCAAATTCCTTCTCCTGCCCGAGAAAGAAAATAAAAGGAAATTGAGAGTCCTGGTCTGTGAAGAACTTGGGTTGGGTTTTGAACAAACCCAGAGCGCCCTGCCGTCAGGGGCTCAGAATGTCTCCAGTCACAACTGAGGCTTGCTCCTCTGGCGCCCCCTTCGGCATGAAGGTGGAACTGCGTTCTTTAAAGTTGCCTAAATCCCCACCATTTCAGCCCAGAACTCTATCCAGTTTGTCTCCTTTTCTAGGCCTCGCCTGTCAGCCTGGAGAGTTTCCTGACCAGCTTCTAGCCATTACCAAGGTTCGTCTCTTGAAGGTTTTCTCTGGTCGCCCCTATAGACCCTCTTCAGTGTATTAATATTTCTAAACAAATTCTTTCTCTTTCCATTTCTTCATGCATCTCTGGTCACTAAGTCCCAGAAAAAGCCTGTAGAAAACTGTGGATCAATAATGGACACATATTTCTGAAATTCATTAAAATTTTTTTACAGTTTTATTAAAATGTAATTTACATATGTTAAAATTCACCAATTGTAAGTGTACAGTCAATGATTTTTAATAAATTTATAGTGCTGTGCAACCATTGTCACCAATGTGAAGATTTAGAACATTTCCAAAATCCCATAAAATTCCCTCATGAGCATCTGCAATCAGTACTCATTTTCACCTCCAATTTCAAGCAATTACTGACCTGATTTGCCTTTTATGGTCACATGAAATAAACAAAATCATAAAATATGGAGTGTTTTGCAATTGGCTTTTTTCACTTAATATAGTGTTTTTGAAGTTCATTCATGTGGTAGCATGTATCCATGCTTTATTCCTTTTTGTGGCTAAAAATCGTCCATTGTATGGGTATACTGAAACTGAAAACGCTGACGTTCGTGCTGCCTGTTCCTGTCAGAACCAGTAAGTCGAGACAAAGGACTAAATCTTTATGGGCATTTTATTCAGATGCTGGTGACCTGAGAAGATGGCGGATTATGTACCCTCAAAAACCATACTGACATCTCATCTCAAGCTGACCTTTTTATAAGGAGAAGAAAAAGGTAGGTAAGGGGTTGGAAAAAAGCTTAACCAGATAAGAGTTGCAGTCCAGTCATGATTTCCTGGTATTTATCTGCTGATCAACAGTTCTTTCTCTGTGACACAGATGTTCCCTCCCTGGAATACAATGGCTCAGCTACCTCCTCCATTGCTTGCAGACCCCCAATGGCACAAAGGTTGAATTGCTTGCCCACCTCCTGGAGTCATGTAGGACAGGCATTGCAGTACCTGGAACAGCAGCTTTCCACACGCGTTACTCACTTAAACCTATCAACTATAAAGCTAAAATCTTTCACTGTTGAGTTCCCCTATGAATACCACATTTTGTTCATCCATTCATCAGTTGATGGACATTTGGGTTGTTTCCAGCTTTTGGCTATTATGAATGGTGCTGCTGTGAACATTTACATACAAGTCTTTGTGTGAACATGCGTTTTCCTTTCTCTTGGGTAGTTAGCTAGCAGTGGAATTTCTGGGTCATATGGCAAAAATTTTTTTAGCTTTTAAAAAAACTACTGCCCTGGCCGATGTGGCTCAGTTGGTTGGGTGTCCCACAAAAGTGAAGGGTCACTGATTTGATTCCCAACCAGGGCACAATCAGGGCATGTATGACAGGCAACCAATGGATGTTTCTCTTGCACATTGATGTTTCTCTCCCTCTCTTTTCCCTCCTTCCCCCTCTTTCTAAATAAAATAAAAGAAAAGAAAAGAAAAGAAATAATAAATAAAATAAAATAATCACCAAGATTTTTTTTACAGTGTGGCTGTTCACTTTACATTCCTGCCAGCAATATATGAAAATTTTCCTATGTCCTCTCCAGCACTTGGTATCATCTGTCCTTTCGGTTACAGCCCTAGTGGGTGTGTAATGCTATCTTCTTCTGGTCTTAATTTGCACTCCACAACGACTAATGATGTGGAGAATCTTTTCAAGTGCTTTTTAGTCATTCAAATATCCTCTTTGGTGAAATGTATGTTCAAATGTTTTGCTCACTTTTTAAATTGTTAGATTTCTTATTAGTGCTAAGAGCTCTTTGTGTATTTTGGATACAAATTCTTTATCAGATATATAATTTGTAAATATTTTTTCTTTGTGTCTTGTCTTTGCAACTTATTAAGAGTATCTTGTAAAGTTCTGGGAGTAAAAAGGAGAAAACTGTATTTGAACAACGATTAAAATAAAATTTAAAAAAAGAGTATCTTGTAAAGCACAAAAGTTTTCATTTTGACGAAGTCCAGCTTATTAATTTTTGTGTGTGTGGACTGTGCTCTTGATGTCATATTTAAGAACTCTGCCTGCCCCAGAGTCACAAGGATTTTGTCTGTGTCTCCTAGAACTTTTATGGTTTTACATTTAGATCTAAGATCCATTTTGAGTTCATTTTGTACATGGTGTGAAGTAAAGGTCTAAGTTAACTTTTTTGCACATGGGTTTGGAATTGCCCCAGCATCATTCATTGAACAGACAGTCCTTTCTCCATTGAACTGTCTGCGAGTTCCTTGAAATCAATTGACCGTAAATGTAAGAATTTATTCTTGACTCTTAACTCTGTTCCATTAATATATATGTCTATCTTTATATCAGTACCACACTATCTTGATTACTGTAGGTTTATAGTGAGTTTTGAAGTTGGCTATTGTAAGTCATCCAGCATTGTTCTTTTTCAAAATTGTTTTGAATATTCTATATTAAATTTGGAATTAGCAGAACATACATTCTTCTCAAGTGCTGATGGAATTGTCTCAAGGACAGAGCACATGTTTAGCCACAACAGAAATCTTAATGCATTTTAAAAGCCTGAAATCATATACATATGCATTTTTCTGACCACAATGGAATGAAACTGGACATCAATAACAGAAGGAAAATGGGAAATATGTAGAAATTAAACAACATACACTTAACCAATCAATAGGTTAAAGAAGAAATCACAAGAGAGATTAGAAAAATATATACTGAGATGAATGAAAATGAAAACACAACATACCAAAATTTATGGGATGCAGAAAAACAAGCTGAGGGAAATTTATAACTGTAAATATATACATTAAAAGTGAAAAAGGATTTCAAATCAATAACCTTACTGTACATATTAAGGGCCTAGAAAAAGAAGATAAAACTAAACACAAAGCTAACAAATAAAAGATCTGAGCAGAGATAAATACAACAGAAAACATAAAAACAGTCAGGAAGTCAAGAGACTAAAATGTGTTCTTCAAAAAGATCAACAGAACTGTCAAACTAGATTGACTAAAAAAACCGAGAAGGCCTGGAAAACTAAAATCAGAAATGAGCCCTGACTGGTGTGGCTCAGTGGATTGAGCACCAACCTGTGGACCAAAGGTGGCTGGTTTGACTCCTGGTCAGGGCTCAAGCCTGGGTTGCAGGCCAGGTCCCCAGTTAGTTAGGGTGTGCAAGAGGTAACCGATGTTTCTCTTTCTCTCTTTCTCCCTCCTTTCCTCTCTCTCTAAAAATAAATAAGTGAAATATTTTTTAAAAGAAGAAATGAACAAGGGGATATTATAACTGATGCCACAGAAATAAAAAGGATTATAAGAGTATACTATAAACAATTGTACACCAACAAAATGGATAACCTAGAAGAAACAAATAAGCCCCTAGTAACACAAATCCTACCAACACTGAATCATGAAGAAACAGAAAATCTGAACAGACCTGTTATTAGTAAGGAAACTGAATCAGTAATCAAAATGTTGCAACAAAGAAAAGCCTACGATCAGGTGGGGTCATTGGTGAATCTACCAACATTTAAAGAGTGAACATCAATCCTCTTCAAACTCTCTCAGTAAAAGATGGGGTACTCTCCTAAACTCAAGTCAGGAACCTGGCGTTACCTGGTACCAAAGTCAAACAAAGACGCTATGAGAAAAGCAAACCACAGACCAATATCTCTCATCAACACTGATGCAAAAATCTTCAACAACATACTAGCCAACAGAATTCAACAGAGCATGAGAAGAATGATACACAATAACCAAGTGGTATTTATTTCTGGAATGTAAGGGTGATTCAACATAGAAAAATCAATCATTGCAATACACTACATTAACAGAATGAAGGAAAACTCATGGAGATTTAATATAATTATACATATGGTTCTATTCATGCCTGCTATTTTGCTATTTGTTCTCTATCTGCCACATTTTTGTTCCTCTTTTATTGTCTTTTCTTATGTTTAAAAAATGTTTTTTGTATCTCATTTTAATGACTGTGTTTTTTTCCTACATTTTTTGTTATTTTTAAGTGGTTGTGCTAGGAATTACAATATACATCTTAATTTATCACAATTTATTTCTGATTAATAATAGCTTGAATAATAGTAATATTCCACTGAAATACAGAAATTTTGCTCCAACAGAGTTCCATTTACTGCTCTTTCCTTTGTGTAAATATTGTCATGCATATTATGACTATATATGTTATAGACCCAACAATACAGTGTTATGATTTACTTTACAAAATCTTTTGTTTTTTACAGGAATTTTTAGAAGAAAACAGAAAATATACATTTATAGTATTTTATATTTACCCATATAGTCACCATTTTTCTATGCTCCTTGTTTCTTTGTATGGTTTGAATTACTGTCTAGTGTCATTTCCTACTATCCTGAAGAAATTAATTTAATATTTCTTCTAGGGCAACTTTGCTAGCAACAAACTCTTTGATTATGTTGAAATGTCTTTATTTTCACTTTCTTTTTTTTAAACAGGAGGAAAGTATAAACATTTATTTAATATAAGTTTTATGTGACATGGGAGCCTTCGAAAGAAAAGACCTTCACTTCCATTTTTAAAGGTTTGTTTTGCTGGATATATAATTCTTGAATTTTCAGTTTTTGAACATATTACTTCACCGCCCCTGACAAGAAGTCAGTCAGCCATTAATTGAATTGCTTTTCCCTTCTTCATGATGAATTGTTTTTTTCTTGCTGTTTTGAATGTTTTTCTTTGTGTTTTTTAAAATCAAATATGAGAAGATTATCATATATGGAACCTATCCGTGTGGAATGGCAAATGTTGCCCAGCCCTATCGGAAAACCGAGAGGTGCGAGTCGGCACACGGGAGCCAAACCCACAGATTGGCTTTCCCGCGGGGAACCAGGCCTGCATTGTACCTAGGCTGCTCTGAGGCTTGCTCTTGCTAAAACTCCCTCACCCTGAGATGAAGCAGCAAATGTTTACTGTATATCTTTAAAGTAACTTCCTGAAATCTGTGCTAATTCTCCCAAGGACAGAGTGTAACCAGATCAATTGCTGTTATCATTCCCTTGCATTTGCAACATTTTTTCCTTGTTAATCTGTAAGAAGAATCAGTAACATCCTTTCCTTTGTTATCTGTAAAAGTAATCACCTAAAGCAAACCTGAGCATAAGGAATGAGAACCTTCCTTCATGTATGCTACTAGAAAGCCAACAAAAGCTTGTCCCGGCAAGGGTCGGGGCGCTCTCTCTCTCTCTGAGCGTGGCCATGCCGTCCCTTTTCCTCCACAGGACTTCTGTAGTCGGTGTGAATTTGTTTGTTGCATCCACAACACCACGGACACTACTGGCCAGAGCACACATCATTTTCAGCCATTATTTCTTTATGTATTCTTTTTTTGAATGTTCATCTTTTTAAAATATATTTTATTGATTATGCTATTACAGTTGTCCCATTTCTCCAACTTTATTCCCCTCTACCTTGCATACCCTTTCCCACTTCCCCCCTTAGTTCATGTCCGTGGGTCATACATATAAGTTCTTTGGCTTCTGTATTTCCTATACTGTTCTTAACCTTCCCCTGTCTATTTTGTACCTACCATTTATGCTACTTATTCCCTGTACCTTTTCCCCCATTCACCACCCCCCAACCCTGCTAACCCTCCATGTGATCTCCATTTCTGTGATTCTGTTTCTGTTCTAATTGTTTACTTAGTTTGTTTTGTTTTTGTTTTTTTATGTTCAGTTTTTAATAGTTGTGAAATTTGTTGTCATTTTACTGTTCATATTTTTTATCATCTTTTTTTTCTTAGGTAAGTCCCTTTAACATTTCATATAGTAAGGGCTTGGTGATGATGAACTCCTTTAACTTGACCTTATCTGGGAAGCACTTTATCTGCCCTTCCATCCTAAATGATACCTTTTCTGGATAGAGTAATCTTGGATGTAAGTCCTTGCCTTTCATGATTTCAAATACATCTTTCCAGCCCCTTCTTGCCTGTAAGGTTTCTTTTGAGAAATTAGCTGATAGCCTTATGGGAACTCCTTTGTAGGTAACTGATTCCTTTCTCTTGCTGCTTTTAAGATTCTCTCCTTCTCTTTAATCTTGGGTGATGTAATTATGATGTGCCTTGGTGTGTGCTTTCTTGGGTTCAACTTCTTGGGGACTCTCTTGAGCTTCCTGGACTTCCTGGAAGTCTATTTCCTTTGGAAGATTGGGTAGGTTCTCCTTCATTATTTTTTTCAAATAAGTTTTCAATATCTTAGTTTTTCTCTTCTCCTTCTGGCACCCCTATGATTTGGATGTTGGAACGTTTAAAGTTGCCCTGGAGGTTCCTAAGCCTCTCCTCATTTTTTTGAATTCTTGTTTCTTCATTCCTTTGTGGTTGAATGTTTATGTCTTTCTTCTGGTCCCAACCATTTATTTTAGTCCCAGTTTCCTTCCCTTCACTGTTGGTTCTCTATGCACTTTCCTTTACTTCACTTTTCATAGCCTTCACTTTTTCCTCTATTTTGCAACCATACTCAACCAATTCTGTTAATATTCTGATAACCAGTGTTTTGAACTGTGAATCTGATAGGTTGGCTATGTCTTCATCACTTAGTTGTATTTTTTTCTGGAGCTTTGATTTGTTTTTTCATTTGGGTCATTTTTTTTTGTCTTGGTGCACCTGTTATGTAGTAAGGGCCAGAGCCTTAGGTGTTCACCAGGATGGGGCAACCCATGCTGCCTTGTGGTGCTCTATGTGGGGGAGGGGTGCAAGAGGGAACAATGCCGCTTGTTCCCCTTTCTGCTGGCTTTCAGTCACTTCCCCCAATACCCACAGCAAATTGGATTCTTCTGGTGCTGATTCCTGGTGGTGGGTTTCTGTATGCTCTAGGATGCTGTGAGTCTCTCCAACAAACTCTCGTGTGAGGCTGGGAGTTTCTCCCACTGTTGCCTCAACACCCACAGGTTTTCCACTCAGAGGTTTTATTTCCCTGCTCTGGAACCCTGGGTTGTGTGGTCTGTCTTGTTCCCTAGTTGTTCCTCTTGGTTTATCTGCATGCAAATGTGGGGCTAACCGCTCCACCAGCCACCGCCTCACTTGCCCCCATCCTCCAGTCACTGCCTTGCTGCTAGTCCTTTCTGCCCTGCTGCTGGTCTCTGCTCCACCTACCGGCCTGGGTGAATATTTCTTCTTTAACTCCTTAGTTGTTGGACTTCCATACAGTTCAATATTCTGTCAGTTATTGTTGTTTTTTGTTTTTAAATTCGTTGTTGTCCTTCTTTTTGTCATGCGAGGAGGCACAGTGTGTCTACCTATGCCTCTATCTTGGCCAAAAGTCTCATTATGTATTCTCATTACTCCTTTTTCTTTCTCCCCTTCTTGTGGGACTCCTATTACATGTATGTTGATGTTCTTGATGGTACCTCACAGGGGCTTCTGGGGCTCTGTTTGTTTTTCTTCATTCTCTCTCTTTTTTAAAGATTAAATAATTTTTATTGATCTACTTCCAAGTTTACTGATTATTTCTTCTGCCATCTCAAATTTGCTTTTGAACTCCTCTAGTGAATTTTCAAACATTATACTTTTCAACTTTTCAATGTTTGGTTCTTTTAAAAAAGTAAATTGTATCTCTTTATAGAGATTATTTAAGTCATTGTTGTCATATGATCTTTTAATTCTTTAAACATTATTTCCTTCAATTCTTTGAACATATTTATACATGCTTTGAAGTTTTGTAAATCCAATATGTGGGCCCTCTCAGAGACAGTTGCTATTAACTGCTTCCCCCCTGCCCTGTGAGTATATGTAATGTACCTTCCTGCTTCTTTGAAGCTCTTATAGTTTTGGTGTTAAAAGATGGACATTTTAGATACAATTCTGTAGCAAATCTGATTTCTAATTTCTGCCCCCAATAATAAGTTGTGTTGCTGGTTTTTCTTTGTTTGGTAATTTGCTTGGACTAAGTCCACAGATCAGTGTCTCTCGTTGTGTGGTCAGTGATGTCTCTGGCTTTCTAGGGGTCACCTTTGTGCCTGCAGAGCTTAGTAGGTGGCCAATGATTGGTCAAAGGTTGTGCTCAAACATGCAGAAGTAGTGAAGACTCCCATCCTTTGCTAATAGATGTGTATGTGGTTAGGGGAGAACTTTCACAGTCCAGGCAATGTTCAAGTCTTCCTAACTTAATTTCCAGTGGGTCCTACTGTGTCTCCTTTGGGTGTGCATGCAGTCTCTGTTTCCTGATCTCTCTTTTAAATTACTGGCTAGTCTGTGGTCTATTGTTTACCCCAATCAGGGCTGCAACCCCAAGTTAGCAGATGTAACTGGATTTTTCACATTGGTCTCTAAATCAAATGAGCTCCCACTGGCAGTGAAGTTGGGTTCATGACTTGCTTTGTTCTTGTAGATCATAGCACCAACCAAACTTGGAGGAGGGGTAGGGTATGGAGGAGCAGCCCTGCAGAGGAGTGCCACAGACTCCTTCTAGTCTGATCTGATGTGCAGCACTTTTTCACGAATTGACATTTCTCATTTTGTTGTGTGCATTTGATTGGCTTCTAGAGCACTGAAATGAGTGTTCTTGAGCATTTTGCTTTATAGTTGTTTTCCATAGACATGAGTTGCTGATCTCCTTTCTCCTTTATGTGAGAAGTCCTGTCCTGAATCCATTTTTTTGTGTTGCAGTTTTCTATGAGATACTAGATTGTTGTTTGATAAAAAAATTTATATTTTGAAATGTTTGGGAAATATTTAGTTAAACAATATTAAATAGGGTTAGTATAGGAGTTCAAGGGTCATGACTATGACAAGATGCACTTCACATCTCTGAGAGCGGGGTTGTGAATAGAATACATTGTGCAGCATTGTCCAGTTAATTTTGCCACAGAGTACCTTTTATAATAAATATCTATTAATAACTTAAACACTTAAAACACGGGTAAGTCCTGGGATCAACTCTTTAGACTTTGTGACATATACAGGGTGGGGCAAAAGTAGGTTTACAATTGTGAGTGCACAAAACACAGTTTGTGATGATTATTTATTAATATTGTATTATTTTCCATATGAACCACTGTAAACCTATTTTCATCCCACCCTGTATAGGAGATTGGTCATAGTAGAGATGGTCATCAATGGGAACTTCTTTAAATTCCCGCTGATTAGGAGCAGTACTGGGGAACAAGTAACCAGATGCCCTCCTAGGATCTCTTTCTCCTTGTGGTTCTTCCTCTGGTTATGCTTTAATCTCTGACACTCTCAGCTACCACGAGTCCCATGCCTGAGACAAACCCATATCATCTACCCTAACAGAAAAGGTAGAATTGGGGCTTGAATGGGCCTCTGAGTTCTTGGTTCATTGCTTCTTCCTAAAATAGTTTTACTTTAGAAAATTAATATATTATTATTTTCAAAAATTCTTCATTCTTCTTGCAGGTATATTAAATACCTGCAAGTATAAAGAAAAACATACAGAGTAATAATAATTCCATCATTCTAGGCAACCACCTTTAACATTTGGGTGTTTATGTTTTTCTACGTGTACTACTCCCTCCCACTACACGCTTCCTTTAAGGAATGCACAACAGGTGCTCATTAAGTGCTAGGAAAATGGTCATGAACACCTGATCCCTGCACTTGAGGGGTATCCAGCCTAGTGAGTGAGAAAGACTTTAAGTAAATCGGGCAAACAATTTTATATTTACAAATTGCGATAAATATGAGATTGACATGTATTTTGGTTTCAGGTGTCATCAATATAAATAGAAATCACCTTGAGGGTCCTTACTTTCTTTCAGAAAGTCAGAAAGAACTTACTCAGAATGATATAAAATTCCGATCTGGAAATTAAAAACCCAGAAACTCAAGGTGTTCAAAGCAACACCTCATTAACAAGGAAATCAGATAATAACAGAATGTAGATATAGGTATAGATATAGATTTAGTCTGCCCAGAAGGTATCCATCCACATAATATGAAATATAGAGATATTTATTGAAGAAGATACAAGAAACATTGTACATAGGACAATGACACCTCAGTCCCCTTCAAAATAGGCACCTCACACAGTTCTGCCAATTGCCATCAGCTGCCCCGTCATATTTTCCTGAATCTCATCGATGGTCTGAAATCTCTTCCCTTTCAAAGGTGACTTTAGTTTTGGGAAAAGCCAGAAGTCTCAGGGCACCGAATCTGGGCTGTGGTGGGACTGAGTCACCTGGATGATTTGATGTTTCACCAAAAAACTCTGCAGTGACCCATGAACAGTTGTGTTGTCATGATGAAGCTGCCAATCACCCGTTGCCCATAGCTGTGGCCTTCTGAATCATCTGAATAGTTTTCACAGGGGAATGTTCAAGCTTAACAGAAAACTTGATACAGATGCATTGGTCTACTTGCTCAGTCATTTTGAATGTGAAAGCCACACAGTACACATGCTCACTCAAAGGTGTCTACTGCCCCCACTGACAAGTACAGTGAAGTCGTCATTGTTCATGTGTGCTCATTCCAGTCCACTCTCCTTGGCTGCCAGCTTACGTTGATGTCATGCAAACTGTTCTCATTGTATTAACAATGGCTGGACTTTTTCCGGACAGACCTCATGTATGTTTCATAAACTGTTTTCTTATGTCAGTGTATCAGGAATATCTTTCTATGACAATACATGTAGATTCTGTGCTAGAATTGAGAATAACAACAACATGCTCCTATCCTTGAGGGTTGAGTTCTAACAGGGGAGAGAGACAGGTAAATAGATCATTTGAATTCAATTTTAGTGGAGGTTGTATAATGTAAGGTATAAACCTGGGGCAGGGATGGCTTCATAGAGAAACTGATGTCTGAGTTCTCTTTTGAAGGGTAAACAAGAATTTTCCAGTTAAGAGTGGAAGAATATTCCAGATAGTCAATGTGTGCAAAATCACGAGGAGTTAAAAGCTTGGTATATTCAGGGAACTGTTGGCAGCTTAATATCACTAAAACAAAAAATGCTAACTTAAGTCCCATAGGTGAAGAGGTTAGAGAGGTGGATGGTGGGAAAATCATCAAAGTCTAGATCTTAGGAGTTTGCATTTTATCCATTAGACTATTTTGAACTGAGAATAATATGATCAGATTTCTAAGATAGAAAGCTCTCTCTAAAGGGTTAGTTGAAAAGAGAAGTCTGTAATAATGGATGACCAATTACAGTCTTTTTTATAATAATACAAGAGAGGATGAAATACTAAAACAAGATGGTGGCAGGGAAAATGGAGCAAGGGGGTCATATTACGCATGTTTCTAGGGGTAAATGAAGGCAATTTAACTAGAATGGGAAATCAGGATTATTTGTGAAAGCTGACAAGGGCTTTGCAGGGAAAGTATCGCCGAATGCTAAACCCAGCGAGCAAGGGGATGAAGAAACCTAAATGGAGTTTAGACATGTAAGGGGCTGGGAACAGAATGGATGACTTGGAGCCTGTGGAAAAGAGTCTGGCGGAGGATGAGGGTGAGAACAGGATGGGCGTGCTGCGTGTGTCCTAGGACTCCCCTTTCAGGTGGTTCCCAGGCAGGTTTCCCGGACAGCACAGCAGCTCTGGGGCAAGTGAGCATGAACAACTGTTGTCTGTCTTCCACAGCCCCATCCAGTGAGGGCAGAAAGTTCCCAAAAACATGTTCCATGAAAGAATGATTCTCTGGAGATATGTACTGGAAAAAAGTGGGCTGAATTCTCTGTGGACATGGAGTTGGAACCTAAGGCTTTCAGAGAGAAAGCTAATGTTTATGTATAAAATATTTCTGAAGGAAGAGATTATAGTAGTTGCCTTTAGGGAGATAAAGTGGGTAGCTGGGGGATGGGAAAGGAAAAAGACTTTTCTCGGTATAAATTTTTGTGCATTTTGAATTTTTGATAAGGTGAGTTTAACATCTATTCAACATAAAAGATTTTAAAAAGGAAGCTTAGGAAATATACCGAAGAAAAAAAATCTTCCCTGGCTGGTGTGGCTCAGTGGACTGAGGCCCAGCCTGCAAACCAAGCGGCCACCAGTTCAGTTTCTGGTCAGGGCATCTGACTGGGTTTTGGGCCTAGTCCCTAGTTGGGGGCATGTGAGAGGCAACCAACTGATGATTCTCTCCTTCTCTTTCTCCCTCCTTTCCCCTCTTTCTGAAAACAAATAAATAAAATATTTTTAAAAATTTTATACCCTTTCACACATCTGTGTGTGTGAGATAAGTGAGACAGTGAGACAGCCCTGCTTGGAAAGTTTGTGGTAGGGCTTCTGATATTCTTATGGGAAATAAATTGTTATAATTGGTCCTCCTGCTGTCCTAGGACTACTGCATCTTCTTAAGGTACATGAGCCTTACTCAGGTGCTGAGTCACTTCCCTGCCCTATTTTTAGCTCAGTGAAGCCACCCTCCTTCCTGACTGGAAGAGACAGAGGAAATGCAGTTCTAGAGGGTTTAATTTAATGGGTTCAGTCCCTGTGATAGTATGGCATTCTGAGTGAAATTACCTGGGACAGAAGTAAAGATGGGAAAAGAAGAAAGAAGAGTCTGTATTTATGGAAAAATGGACAGTTCAAAATTACAAGCTTAAAAGAGAACATCATACCCCCTTCATTTCAGAGCAGGGCTTGGAGCCAGAGTCCCCGAACAGGAAGCCACAGGCCACCACTTCACTGTCAATGCCATGAAAGTGTGGGGGGAGGGGTGGAATGCTCCAGGCTCAATCTCTAGACTTAGGGCTGCAATTTCAGTTCTACTCCCAAGGTTGTGTGACTTTGGTCAAGTGGCTTCCACAGTCTAAGTATTGGTATCCTCTTCTACAAAATTGGGTGACTGGGTGGGTTGATGACTTCTAAATGTTCTTCCAGTCCCCATCCTATAATTCTAAATCATAGGAAGTCCTGCTATACAATTTAATAGCTTTTCCTATTAGGGACTTCACTTCTGGGCTTTTGACATTTGTTTCTTGGCTGTATTTTCTTTTCTTTTTTTAAAAATTTTATTTTAATCATTGTTCAAGTACAGTTTCTCCCTTTTACTCCCATTCCAGCCCACCCACCCATCTTGGCTGTATTTTCAACGTTTAACTTCACAAGGTAGAAGCTAGAGGAAGAATGGTAGGAACTGGTGAGAATTCAACTATCATTGTGTCTGGGTCACTGAGCAGGAAGCTCTGCAAGTTGCTCTAGCAACTTTTTCATAAACTGGTCAATTGGAGACAACTTGTCTTTTTTCTAAATTTCTCTTTTCTAAGAACTCCTCTGTCTTTTCTTGCAACCATCCACCTTCCCCCTAAACTCTTTTGCTGTTGCCTGGCCTATACTCATATATCAATTGATGTGAGTGAATAATAAAAATAATGATTATTTCAACACATAATTGAGCACCTACTATATACGAGATAAGCAGTTTTCAAACTTTGTGATCTCAGGACCCTTCTACATGCTTAAAAACTATTGAGGGCCTGCAAAAGCTCTTGTTTATATGGATTATGTCTATAGATATTTACTAAATTAAAAAGTAAAACTGAGAAAATTTTAAGCTATTAATTGATTTTAAAATAGCACAATAAACCCATTACATGCTTACAACATTAAAAAAGTAAAAAAAAATAGCTATATATTCAAAGCAAAAATTAGTGAGAGGAGTGACATTGTTTTACAATTTTGAAATCTCTATTGTCAGGCTTAATATAAGACAGCGGGATTCTCATGCTTGGTTCTGCATTTAATCTTCTGCTTTAAGGTTTGTATTAGTTTCCTGGGGCTGCTGTGAGAAATCACCAGAAAGTTGGTGGCTCAAAACAGAAATGTATTCTTCATAGTTCTGGAGGCCAAGACATCAGTTTCACCCAGCAGAAATCAAGGTGTGAGCAGGGAAGTGCTCCCTCTGGAGGCTTGAGAGGAAAACTCATTTCTTGCCTCTTCAGCTTCTGGCGGCTGCTGACATTTCTTAATTTGTGGCTGTGTGGTTCCAATCTCTGCCTCTATCTTCACCTCAACTTTTCTTTTGCCTGTGGTACCTAATCTCCTTCTGCTTCTCTCTCTCTCTTTTTGATTTTTGATTTTTATTGAATTTATTGGGCTGACATTGGTTAATAAAATTACATAGGTTTCAGGTGCACAATTCTGTAATACATCACCTGTACATTGGATGACGTGTTCACCACCCTAAGTCTGCTTCTCTCTGATAAGAACTTTGTTGTGATGGCACTGAGGGACCATTTGAATAGTCCGGGATTATCTCTTTATCTCAAAATCCCTAATCACATCTGTACAAGTCTTACTTTGTGAGTTAACATCCGCAAATAAAGCCGTGGGCTGTGGCTTTATCTTTGGGAGCCATTATCAGCCTAACACAGGGTTGTTATTTTGTGTGAAGTTAATGAAGAAAACCTGGTCTCATATAGCTACTGCAGTTCAGGACAAAAGTCTTCTAATAGCCTTTTCAAATAATTGTGAATATTCTTCTTTGATATTACACCATAACTTGACAATAAGTCATTTGTTAAAGATTTGTTGCAATGTGGAATTTGAAAACATCGGTGAACTTTTGGTGCTGGATTATATTAAAATAATTGGTCTATAATATACTTTCAATGGATATTCCATCCATGCATAATTTTATAACATCATACATTCATCATTTGGAAAATATTGATTCATTGAGTTATACAGATCTTCCCAATGTTAACACATTTAATTACACATTATAAAACAGTAACATTCATTAATATCACCATCAATCTTATCAGAACAGCTCTTGCACATTGGAAAATTATCAAATTCCTGGTGGTAGATACACATTCTCTAAAATTCTAATTTTCATGTGAAAGCTTGAATTTTATCAGTGGCAACAAATGCCGTCATTTCTTTTTCTTGAAGTGCAGGCTGGCTGTCCATTTTCAAGAAAACACTGCTAGTTAACCACTATTTCAACTGAAAATTATGGTGCAGGAAGAAAAGTGGCGGGTCCAGCTTTCGAGTCAAACAACTGCACAAGTATTTTCCTTGAAAAGCCTTTGTTGTGCGTCAAACTGCTCTATGTGTTTTTTCCACTGTGTCACACACAGTTTTAAAAGAAATGTATTCAAGGATGGAGATTTAATAAAATTAAGGATTCTTACCATTTCATTAAAGATACTCTTCGGTAAAACTGGATTTTTTTTTAAATGCGAGTGTGTGGTGGCAAAGAGCACAGTTTGGAGCCCCTGCCTTGGTTTGTGTCAAGGTGCCAAAGGTTTTCATACCATTAGTGCAAATAGAGTAGTTGTTCCAGAATAAATGATGAGATTAAAAAAATTGTTCAATGCTTTATTTCTGCACCCCTGTGTTTATGGCGAAGCATTTACATGAAAGATCTTCTTCAAGTAGTAGTTGGTGCTGACACTGGATAGATACAAGCAAAGAGTAAATCTAGCCAACTCTATAATTATATAATTCTTGTCCGTCTGGAAGGCAGTATACTTCTGCAGATGAGATGGTAACTCAGTCTTTGTGTTTGAAACTAATGATCTAAGGTGGCGAGCGACGGCATCCTTGGACAGCAGCACTGCCGTGATCTCTTTGCCTGACTTTCCCACGTGCGGGCATTCACTGAGTCAGGCGCAAGGGTCAGTAGTGTCTCAGCTGTTGTATGCCCTTCTCCAGCCAGTGCCATACACTAATTTAACCTGTAAGATGCTCCAGCGGGTTTTTCATTTCTAGTTTGAAAAGTAGTAGCAAGAAAGCTTTGGATTTTCAAGATCTTACTTAAAGATCTCACATCTAAAATTTTAAATTGCCTTTCCTTTAAACTGAGGTCTCGAAATGATGCTTCTACTTAACTGGCACCAAAATAGTATTTGAAAATGTTCTGTTGAATAAGACAAGTTAAAGTGAATTATTAGCACCTCTAAAGCCAAGGGAAAGAAAGATGCTTTGATTATGCTTTCCTTACTTATTTGAGGTTTCAGGCAGATTCTTCCCTTTACCCTGGGAGAATCCTTCTAATGCGGATATCAATCAGTATCATCTTTTTCAGCATCTTTAGATGTGGGAGGGCTGAGAAAGCAAGTCTTCCAACCTCCCCTTTGTAAGGCAATGAACGATCCTAAAATTTTTTAAAAATTGTAAACAAAATTTCATTTTAGAATAAAATATTAATGTCTAAAAGAATAAGTTTTAAATAAAGTTTAAATATTTAGAGAAGTTTTCAATAAATTTAAAAATATTCTCGCAAAGCAAATCAACAAAACGTACCTTTTTCTTGTGTTTCTGCCTAGGTGCAAGGACGACCATTTGTTGGAAGATTAATGAGGTTACAGAGATCAGGTATGAGTGAAGACAGCTCATAAGAACACGCTAGAAGTACAGAACACAAGTGAGTTAATCTCCGAAAATGCGCACATGTACTTTCTAAACCTTAGAAAACACAACAGTACTCAAGCACACATTCCACCCGCCAATAGAGCGACTGTACGTTATTTATTCTCTTGCAAACTTCTCTGGACACTTTCCAAGAGGATGAGAGTAAGGTCAACAAGCAGCTCTTAAGTGACACGAGCACAGTTCTGACTTCGTGGGTCCAGGGAAGGCTCTCAGGCACGCTCGGAAGTCACCGGACCACACTTTGAGAACCACTGTACTGGTTTCTGTTCTGGTAGAAACGGGTAGCAGCAGCGGCTTTCCTCTCCATAGGAAGGTAAAGATTTATGGGGTGGCGCCGTGACCAGCTCTGCAACGGGAAAGAACGGCGCCGGGAGAGGGTGGGACAGGGACACCCATCCTCCCGCATCTGCAGGGCCACGAGGTCTGCTCCTGGGGGCGACCTTTGCACTGCCCCCCTCAGAGTAGGAGTGGGCGGCGGACAGGGCCTGGCCCACCACTTCCCATCCTGGCTGTTTCCCAAATCCCAGAACAGGGTGGATGAGAAGCGACAGCAGCCGCGAGTCGCCCCTATGCAGCGAGCTTTGAACCCAGAGGATGGACCCGCAGGACAGCCGAGGTCACTCAACACCAGGTCCCTAGCACCGGTGGACCTGGGCAGCACCGGCGCCGGGGCCACATCGCTCTGGTCCTTCGAGGTGTGGAGGATGGAGGGGAGGTGGCAGATTGCTTGTGGTCCCTCAGGCAGTGAGCGGTGGCCGAATGGGGGCCAGCAATCGGCACTTTTCGGCGGGGTCTCGGGCAGCGTGGAGGCGGCTAAATGTAAAGGAAACCTTGGAGAACGAAGTGTAAGTAGGACGGGTCCGAGTGGCTACAGGAGGACTGACTCAGAGCTACACCAGACCCAGGATACCACTGAAACCGGTCCTGTCCAGTCTGTCCTCCTATTCCTTCTCAGGTGGGACTCCCGGGCTAGCTGTTCGAGTAGCCTCTCCCACCACACGGACTCTCGCGCCCTCTTGCGGCCTCTGTCAAGAACTACACTGTGCTTGTCCACGCCCGACGCCAATAAAGATTTTTTCTTCAAACAAACAGGAAGTACATACGGAAGCCGGGCAGGCGGCAGGGCAGCGGCCGGGCATGAAGCCGGGCGGCGGCCAAAGCGTGGGTGCTGGTGGCGGCGATGAGCGACATAGTGGAGAAGACGCTGACGGCGCTGCCCGGACTCTTCCTGCAGAACCAGGGGGGTGGCGGGCCTGCGGCCGCCAGGGCATCCTTCTCCTCGCGCCTGGGTGGCCTCATCCGCGGCATCACCGCGCTCACGTCCAAGCACGTAAGTGCCTGCCAGGCGGGAGGTCTGGGATGCCCAGGGAGGCCCCTAGGCTGTGAGGCCCTGGTCCCGCAGCGAGCCTACAGGGCTGGCCCTACGGCGGTGGAGCTCGGGGACTGCGTGTGTGTTAGTCCATCTTTGCGTCTGTCTGGAAGCGTCACTTTCCTGCCCTGACAACTTGGGAGGCCAGGTTTCCACAGTTGGCCCTGACCCTGACCCTCATGATCTGCGGGCAGATCTCTTTAACTTTTGAACTTCCATTATTTCCTGAGCGTTGGAGTGGGAAAGTACCAATGCAAAGTTCATAGGTGGTTTTGAAGATTAGATGAGACCTCAAGCATGTGACAATACAAGCTCGATAGAAGTGTCAGCATTCACCTTCTACAAAGTTTCTCCGTACTCAGGTTCTTCTCCCTGAGTTCTTTCAACTGCTGAATGTCACACACGGGACCAGACCCTGCCCTTTGTACCTGTTGTTGAATATCTTCTGGAAGATGGAGTTTTTAGTTAGACCAGTGGGTAGGGCAAAGAAAAAACCATAATTCCTCCAAAATGTAAAATTTGCAGAATAAGTCATTGCCTCAGATGGGCTTTCAAAATGAGCAGTTGTTTCACGAGTTATGAAGTTCCCACACACTTTTGGTAGCTGCACAAGTTGCGTAAGATCCTGATTCAAAACTTCAAGGAACTGGTATCTTTGAAAGAGTCATGTCATAATTCAGAAGATATATATATAGGAGAGATTATGTGTTAGACACTAAGGAAACAAAAACATATTTTCTTTTCCCAAGGAATTGGTCATTCATCTTGGGCTTGAGACAGATATAAGCAATATGCAATCTAATAAGTGCCAGGAGAGGAGAAAAGACACAGAGAGAAGGTGCTCTAAGTGTTTAAAATGTTTTTTCAAAACAGGTAAGATGATGCTGTACTGGGGAGGGTCTGCTTCACTTTCAAAATTTATTATTTGTGAACTTAATATTGTTTGTCTTAATGTTTTGTCCTTTGCTAATTTTTATGAGATGATGAATGAAATTTAAAAAAAAAGTTTTGGTTCCAAATTGCAGTTTGAAACTGTATATAAGGTATCTATATGTGGCATTACTTTACCAGTAGTTCTGGATTAGCCTCCTACTGGACATCTGCTAATTCCATGTGTATGGTTTAACAATAGCGTTTTATTAGCCAAACATGAGGCTGATTTTCAAGTGCTTTTAAGGAGATAAAATACAATGCAGAGAGTAGAAGTGACCACCTTGGTGTATTTATTGTGCGTTAGACAGATGAGAGGTGAGGGAATGGATGTAAGGAATAAGGAGAAAAGGATAGGGAAGAAGAATATAGTGTAAGGGAGACACCAACTTCTGTTTCTGCCTTCTTACCCTATTTTACTATTCCATGAAGACTTTTTAATTTTAAGGGAAATGTGTGAGAACCTTACTGTGGGCCAGTATATGAGTATTTTCTTTTCTTTTTCCTCACCATTAATTTTTTAAAAAACATTTCCTACTGAAATGTCATTAAGGAGACAGTAACTGAGTGAAGAAAAGAAGAAGGTGAGTTAGACTGGAAACATTTATTCATTACAGGAATGATTCTGAGGATTGGAGAGATGCCTTTGGGCAGATTTTAGCAGATAATTTTTATAACTCTCCTTTAAAATAATGTTTCTTTTATTAAAATATTATAAATATTTTCCTTTTAAAAATATTGTTTTAAGAGAGTTTATTCATGCATTTAAATACTCTCACTTTTTCAGGAGGAAGAGAAATTAATCCAGCAAGAGCTGAGTAATCTGAAGGCGACCGTCTCTGCTCCCACAACTACACTGGTAAGTGTGCACAGTCAGTGCCAGCACGCTCGGGATTTCAGATCTGGTCCACTTGACTCCATAGTGACACCTAATTGGCCTCTCGCTAAAATCCAGTTTATCGTGTTCACAGTCAGTTATGGATGGCAGCAAGTCAGACATTAACTTGAGCCTTTTGTTGTTGACTGGTTGCACCGAGCAAGACTTGCTTGGCTGATGTCAACTTCGTGCCAACGTGATGATAATTACATAAATGTGGCAATGCTCCTGGGACCCCTAGTGCTGAGCTTACTGTCTTAGTGTTGTACACTGGGGAAAAGTGAGTATATATCATTCAAAATAATGTTTTCAGTCCTGGCCGGGTGGTTCAGTTAATCAGAGCATCATCCCATACACCAAAATGTTGAGGGTTGGAGCCCCACTCTCTCCGTATGGGGAGGCAGCCCATCTGTATTTCTCACTGACATCAATCTTTTTCTCTCCCCACCTTCCTCTCTCTCATAAATAAACATATCTTTAGGTGAGGATTTAAGAAAAAATGTTTTCAGACCCGAGTTGACATATTGTAGATCTCATTTTACTGTTATACATCTTGGAGAATGGGTTGACTAAGTAAAAAAAAAAAAAAAAAAAAAAGATTTCTTGCTGTAAAACCAAGTATATTGACCAGCAGCTAATCAGAATCCAGTTTTTAAAATTGGTTTCATAGAATTAGATTTTTCTGAACAACATTTCATTTCATCAACTTTTTAATGAGTGGCTGTGATATACAGATCATTTGTAGGACTGTTCCTATATGGTTAGATTAAGACCTAGGTTTTTTTTTCTTTCCTAACTTTAATGTGGTTTCACATAATGAAATTTTTCCAAGCAATATTTATTCAGCAGAGATTTAGTAAGTGCCTTCTGTAAGTCATTGTGAGAATGTTCTCCCTTCTCGTCTAATAAAAATACTGGGTGATCACTTTGCATGAGTACGTGCATGTACATGAACAACACTTGTACAGTCTGAGGGAATCTGTATATTTCCTCTCATGATCACGATGTTATGTGGTAGATGAAACTCAAAGCATAACTGATCTGATAGATCTATGTGTATGTATGTGTGTGTGTGTGTGTGTGTGTGTATAAAATTATTGTGCTTCATGGTACTTGATAGAAATGTTAAGCAGCCCTGGCCAATGTGGCTCAGTCGCTTGGAGCATTGTCCCATACACCGAAAGGTAGTGAGTTTCATTCCCAGTCCGGGCATATGCCTGGGTTTCAGGTTTGTTCCTGGTCAGGGAGCCTGTGAGAGGCAACCAGTTGATGTTTCTCTCTCTCTTCCCCCTTCCTCTCACTTCTAAATGAAGAAATGTCCTTGGGTAAGGGTAAAAAAATTAAGTTAACTTCAGCTATTTAAAAAAACAACATTAAGCAGAAATAGTTTACCTCTTTTTACTGTATTAAATTTCTGTTTTCTGTAATTGGCATCAATAAATATAATTTCTCTTATGGCCAGGCATAAACCTGGTGAGAACAGAACTGAGACAATTAGAAGTTAGGAAGGAAGATTTTATAGTTGTGGCCGTCCAACTCTGGACGTGCTTTACAGAGTAGTCTGTCCCTGTGGTGGTCACGAAGAGGTTGGATGAGTTTGTTGGAGAATTGTAAAGAGAATTCCTGCAATGGGGAATGTACTAAAAAAATAAGAGAATAGTAATGTATGTAATATAATTTTAAGTCCATAATGACTTTTGAAAAACTCTGAGATGTTAAAAAATCAGGGTTGATACTTAATGGTTTAAATGAACAATTTCACTCCTAGTGAAAAAGAGTGAAAAGAGAAGCCTTTTGAAGGAGGACTTCCAAGACCTTATTGTATCAACTTGCTTTCTCAGTACTTAGTAGTCTTGTCATGCTAATGAATTAACTTGTATTACTTTAAACACAAGTGACCTGAATTAAATCTTATTCCCCTAATATTTTTCTATGGCTTCTTTTTAAATGTGTGTGTGTGTGTGTGTGTGTGTGTGTGTGTACACACACACACACACACACACACATATATTTCCCCCCCCCATTCCAGGATTAAATGATTCTCCTGTTAAATGATTACAATGTAATAAAAAAAATTAGAACATTCCATGTATTTATACAGTTACTGGATATTTTGCTTTTCAGAAAATGATGAAGGAATGTATGGTGAGACTTATATATTGTGAAATGCTTGGATATGATGCTTCCTTTGGCTACATACATGCAATCAAGTTGGCACAACAAGGAAACCTTTTAGAGAAAAGAGTAGGTATGTACGTATTTAAAAATTAATATTGTCCTTAAAGTTCTAGCTACTATATAAAATGAATTATGGTGAGTATATAGTATGTTTTTTAGAACATTACCTTGTAGTTTCCAAAGCTTTAGAAAGGTAATAGTACTTTAAAAACTCAAAGATTATAAAAAAAGTCAGTTTTCCTGATTCATAGAGAAGGTTAAAGTTATAGAGAAGATTATAAATTGCCTGCCCTTGTGATGGTGGTTTGATGACTATATGTATTTGTCCAAATTCATTAAACTATACACCTAAAAATGGGTGAGCCCCACCTGGTGTGGCTTAGTTAAATGAGCATTGTGTTGACAAGTGGGGGATTGCTGGGTTGATTCCCAGTGTTGGAGTGTGCCTGGGCTATGGGTTCAGTTCCAGTTGGGCATGAGCAGTGTTTCTCTCTCACATTGATGTTCCTCTCCCTCTCTTTTTACCTCCCTTGCCCTCTCTCTAAAAATGAATAATAAAATCTTAAAAAAAAGAAAAATGGGCGAATTTTCTTGTGTGCAAATTGTATATACCTCAGTAAAGCTAATTTAAAAATGTCTGACCTCATCAATTTAATGATCAGAAAATGTTTATAGAATAAAACTGAAATTGATTTGAATAGTTTTAATACTCACTTGAGCATATGTTTATTGATTTTTAGAGAGACAGGAAGGGAGAGAGACAGAGATAGAGAAACGTGGTAGGTTGCTTCCCCTACGCACCCAGACTGGGGATCGAACCTGCAACCTTCTGGTGTATGTGACAACTCTCCATCCAGCTGAGCCACCTGGCTGGGGCTTGACTTGAGTAATTTTAAATATCCTGAACATAGTTTCACAAATGTTAGCTGTAAGAATTAGAAGCATCTTTTCAAAATTTTTGTCTCTATAATCAGCCTTTAGGGCTATTAGGAAAAATCCTTTCAAGGATTTAAATCTTTTACTTATATAGATTCAGCTTTAAATCAGAATCCCAAGACACTTCAGAATAATATAGGACTAGAACATGTTCCTTAGTGAAAGGAGTTGATAGTGCATGTTGTCAAGGACCAGCATTCTTCACAAGTTATATTGACGTGTGGTCAGATGATGGGGTGGGGGTGGGAGATGTCTTGATAAAGATTCTCAGACTACATGCGCACAATAGTTCACTTGTTGAACCTCACTCCACCCAAAATACTCTTCCAATTCTAGACTTGTTTTATTCTTCCCTCTAAGTAGAGTGTCCTCTGGCATCCTGTCCTCTGGCGTCCTCTCCCTTTCCATATTTCAAATCAAGTCTGAACTTGTCTGTGATCATTCAGGTGACTCTGATACCTTATGATACCTTATGGCGTATCATAAGGTATCTTACCATCTGATACCTTATGGTGTTGTCTTTTCATATATTAATGTTTTAGCTCCCAAACTAATTCTAAGATCCCTAAAGGCTGGAAATTTTGACATCACTAGATGGTCAGTAAATATTAGATGGTTGGTGGTATAGTTATTTTGTACACCTGTTTCTGTATTCTGCTTCTTTGAATTTCATTTTTTTTCATTTTCAATTTAATTTCCTTTTTAAAATATGTGAAGTGTTACATGGTTTAAAAGCTAAGACCTTTTTATTGGTATAATCAGAGAAGTCTCATGTTACATCTAGCCCCTCTAATCAGTCTGCCTCTTCCCCTGTAGCTAACTATTTTCATTAGTTTCTGATTAATCTGTCGTTTCTTTTAAAAAAAAGAAGCAAATGCATGGGTACGTGTACACACTCTTAAACAAAGGATGGCATACTATACAGAGTATTCTACACCTTATTTTGACATCTTCATACTTCAATTTTCATTGGGTGGATGGGCATATCATAGTTTTTTCAGCTAGGTACATATTGGTGGATATATGGGTTATTTATTTTTTTTCTCGGTAAATAATGTTGCAGTGAATAACCTTGTACATGTGTTATTTCATAATTATGGAGGCTAATCTTGAAGGAGACTGCACAGTAATTTTTATTGAGATTCATGATCTTTCCTGTGAGGGAACTTTGCCCGCAGAACACGCCGCTCCCCCCCCCCCCCGCCCCCCACCGCAGATGAGAATAAGTCTACCAAGAGATGACCTGCTGGGGAGGAAAGGTGGGTGTCTCTCAAAGGAGAAGAACCAGGAACCTGTTCCTCAATGTGCTTTTATTGGGTTTAATTTGCATGGGAATACAGGGTGTATACATAAAGCTCATTAGTCATTGTCAGACAGTAATGATCAAACAGTAGAGAACATTCAGAGAACTCTGAGGGCATATTCTGAGTCGGGGTCAGAGCTAAAGGGCCATAAAACTTTGGGGAGCAAACTCATTTCAAGCTGGGACCCTTATCAGAAAACTGAGGACATTCTTAGCAAAGCTGGTTTCACAGGATTTTATATATTCTTTCTTAGGCCTGATCACCCTGGGGAACCTGCCCTTTCCTGCCCAGGGCTGCACTGCCCTCTGTCCTTGTTTCAGGCTTAAGTAAGGCAGCCAAGAGATTAGGAGACCTTGCAGACAGGATGAGGACTCAGGTTGTGTCAAAGCTGAGGGGTGAGGGTCCATTGCCCCCTTTCTCCATAGCACCCCAAATCCTTCCCTGAGGGCCCCCTCATGACCAGGCCTGTCTTAGGTCATCCCTCCCTTGTGGAATTGTACCCACCATTGGCTAACCGGTCATACACTGGGGGCCAGGCAGAGTGAAGTAAAGTAGGCAGAGGCAGCGCCCCTGCCTGGGAGATAAGCTTTGTCTCCTTAGTGGTTTAGGGTCTCAAGGTCTCTTTACTCAGTCTTAGCCATGGGGGCTTACAGCTTCTGAAACCAGGCAGGGCAGTTCCCAACATTTCCCTAAGAAAATATAGGTGACTACAGAGACCTATACCTGCAGGTATCAGATGTTCTTTATGTGTGCTAATGAGTGGAGGTTGTTTTTTTATGATAGCATTTAAACCTTTTACATATCTTCCTTCTGGTACTATTATCTCATTAACTATCCTGAGATTACTAAGGCTAGTTTTGGTGTTTTCTCTAATGAAGAATGCCTTCTGATTTTTCATATTAGTATTGTTAAATAAATACATTTTGGTACCCATTAAGTCAGGCATTGTGTTAGGTTTTTATCTCGTGAGATAGTATTTCATTTTACAGAGGAGAAAACTGAGGCTAACAAAGGTCAAGTCACTTGTCCCAGGTCATAGAGCTAATGAATGGTGGAACCAGGATGTGAACCCAGGTTTCTTTGAGTCAAAGCCTGTGTCCTTATGCTACACCTCACTCTTAGTCATAGCAAATACACTGTATAATCATAGTTGTTATTCTTTGTTTTCCTGAAACCATTTTCTTTCTTTCTTTCTTTCTTTTTTTTGGTTGCAGAGTATTTTTTCCCCTGTTTCCTGATTGTCAAAAGAGGAATTTTTTTTGTAACAGATAGAATTAAGGTTTCATTGAGATGATCTTAGGATTAGTTTGTTGATATTGTACTTTGATATTGGTGACTAGGGTGTAAGTGATTGATAACTTAGCTGAACAGATGAGTTCTTAGCAACCAGATAAGACCTAACCTCTGCTTTAGTGCTCTCTAGGGTTTTTCTCATCTCTTTCTTGACCCTGGTTAGTTCTTTTTTCCCTTTCCTAATTGTGAGAGTAATAGCTCTTCTCCTCTGACCTTCCGTGAAGATGTTACAATAGGTCGCACTGTTACTTGGTTGTGAGAGCAGAAACTTTCTGCATTTTCCCCATGTTCCCTAATACGGACAGTGTGGATGCTGGGTAATGATGGGGATGGTTAACATTAAAGTCCCTAGTGAAAGAATTGAGGAGAATGAAAAACAATGAAGAAAGCCTCAGGTAGTCTGTATGAACAGACAGAACGGCCTAGGGGCTAGAACCAGGAACTGACTCCTGCTGGCTGGGTCTGAGCCCTGGCTCCACCATGCACTAGCTGTCCACCGTGGGCAGTTGCCCTTTTGGGGCTTCATTAGGGTTGTTGTGAGGATTAAATGAGGTGAGGCTTGTACTGTGCTTGACTCAGTAACTGTCTAACAAGTGTTGTCAATATGAAGGGTGGCAGGAAAATGACATGAAGCATCTGTATTCCATGTACTTGGCATTTATCTTAGTATTAATGTATTTCCTCAGTCCTAAGATGTACTTTTTTGTGTTTTAATATTGCTGAAATAACAATGCTTATTTGAATTGCTCAGTGAATACATTTAATGGAGTAGACAGTTTTTTTCAACGACTGTTATTCATTCAACAGTACATTGAGAAAATAAGGTATCATTAATACATGATTTACACCATATGGCTTGGTTTTAGGTGGTAGCTCACTCAAAACCACAACTAGCCGGTAACTCACTATTACTTATAGCAGCTGTTAGTTTTTAAGTAATTCTGTGTTTGCCTGTAGGATAGAAAAGATTTTCATTGATTGTGTAGAGATTTGCATAGAACACAGAAGGCATATATACTTAATGTCATTTTTAACTTTAAATGGGTACACATAGCCTCTTTTCCGTTTTAGGTACATTCCGTAAAATGTAAATTCTGGAAGATTTCAGGATGAAGAGCACCTGAAATCTTCCTTAATAAAGGTTTTGAATTTCATATTTTGCAGTTTCATGTTTTGTAGTTGATGTTTCATATTTACCTACAACTAGTATCTTTAATACCTAAATGTTGGAATATATTATTGCTTTGTGTAACTTCTTGAGAAACGTTATAATGAGACTTTCCCCCTTAAATTTTATAGGTTACTTGGCAGTTTCTTTATTTCTACATGAAAGTCATGAACTGTTGCTTCTCCTTGTGAATACAGTTGTAAAGGTACTGTATTGTATGTTGGCTATCATGAAATCTTAAATTACTTATGTAGGCATCTGACATTTTCCCCAGTCATATTGAAATAGATATTTTTGGAAGAGGCTATTATTACAGAATAGGCTTAGAAAGATCTTTTAGATCAGTTTCTGTAGCTGTAAAATGGGGCTGATAATAGAACTTAACCAACTTGTGAGGGTCAGATGAAACACTGTGTAAAGTAGTAGTTACTATTGCTGCTCTTACTGTTTCATTTGAAAAAGCAGCGCTGGACTTAGAACTCAGGTCTCCGGACTCTTAGGTCAGTGTATTTCCACGCTGTTGTCTCTTTCTCTAGGATCTGTTCTAAAGGGATATTGCTATAAACTGAATAATTTCAGTGTTTTAAGTTCTAAAACTCATTTTAAAGGAGACTAGAGTATAATTGGACAACTGGAATGTACAGATATTAAAAACACAATTTAATCCATACAGTATTTTTTCTGTTAAATTTTTAATCAAAGTTGGTAATGAAGTATAATTGAACTGTTGAGCTTTTTCATGTTTATCTGGTGTCAGTCATTTGGGGGGTGTGTGTGTGTGTGTGTGTAGTACTTCCTGAATTTTAAGTCATATACTTTTTAAGGTTACTAGTAGCTTTAATTTTTCCAGAGTTTCAAAAACACATTTTTAGCTCCTATTAGAATGATTTATAAATTTGTACATGTGTAAGTGTGTATGAATGCATGCATTTATTGTATGTATTTGAGGATTACTTCCTTTTAAACTTCAATACATAATATTGATTAACAGGAAAAATTCATAAAATTGGTTTGTTATTTGTTTAGAAAAGTTTTAGAAGTTGTTATACAGGAGACTACTTTGCCCAGTGTCAGAACAGAAATACAATTTCCTTTTGGATCAGTTGATTTCTGGCTGTGTGTATCTGTTGACTCTGTTAAGGCAAATGAAACAGGGATACTCCTATAAAATAAAGTTAGTAGAAAACTGTTAAGTATGTGGGACCATTGCAGTGTTGAGCTCGCTACCCCTGATTTTGAAATTCACACTGAATATTCCCTTTGCTTTATAATTATGTCAGGACTTGCAGAGCACTAACCTGGTAGAAGTATGTATGGCACTTACTATTGTAAGCCAGATTTTCCCTCGAGAAATGATTCCAGCTGTTCTTCCATTAATAGAAGATAAACTTCAACATTCTAAGTAAGTAAATTCTTTTTGGATAGGCGTATATACTGTATATTTCAAAACAAACATTTATACACAAAAATTGATTATAACTAAATGCTACCAAGATAGGGAATAATCTTTGTCAGATAAAATGCAAAAATCTCAGATAACACTGTCCTTATTTTTACGTGGGTTTAGAAGAATAATAGGCAGCTTTCTAAAGTGAAACGGAGGGACAGTGAGGAGACCAGTGTCAGGAAGCCATCCTTGGCTCTCCTGCTACTCCTGCCGCTGACCAGTCGTGGTGCTGGTTTTCCCGGGGCTGTCTGGGGCTGTGATTCTCACAAAGTGTTTTGAGAACAAAGTGAAATAATGGAAAACATTTGGGAAATAATTCAAGTGTCATGAATGCACAGATCTTCACTGTATTGGCGATACTTTTTTATTAAAACTGCAACATTCAAATTCTGTTTTAGAATATATCCTAATAAACCTTAACTTGTAGTATTTTGATAATCTTATTTTATAAGGTTCCTTAACTCCTTAATGCTTGGCTTATTTTTTCACCGCACTTGAATTATTTTGTTGTTGAACACACCGCTTAACTTTGTAACCTTTAAAGCTCAGACTTACTTCAGTGTTTTGTTATATCACGTCTGAATTTTGAACAAATGATGGGTATTGATAATTAATTATTGGAGATAAAATAATAGCTTTTCTTAGATAATTATAGATTGATCTGATCATAGCAGAGCATATTTTTATATGAAATTTCCATACCACCATTCTTTTGTGGTAATCATACTTGCTGACTCTGTATGAAATTCTTCTGAGAATTGACTTTTTTTCCTTACTGCTTCCCATTTAACCCTTTCAATTTTTTTCTCATTGCTTTCCATCTACTCTAATTTCAAATCTTAGACTCTACTATTTTCTGCAAGTTACAGTTTTGAAGGTCTGTTTCCACAGTTAAGGCTATCTTTAATTCCATGTAATGGAGTGAAGGGCCAAAGAATATGGGACAGTGTTACAGGTACAGGGGTTGGACTTGACTTTGAATTTCTGGCTGTATTTCAGCGTGCCAGACGTAGAGCCCAGACAGTGCTCTTGACAGCATGTGTCAGTGCCACCACTGAGGTACAGGCTGCGCATTCCTGAGCCTGTTCAGAGTTTGTTTTTCCTGGCCTCATTTGCCTGTTCTGTCCCAGAACTAATACTGGTTAATACCCAAGAGCTGTACATTAGGATGTCCTTTACAGTCACCATAGTACTAATACCAATGGCAAATTTGTTGCTAATCCTTTCTAATACTTTTCTACCATGGTATAGTTTGCCTAGAAGATAGTAAGTTGCTTGTTGTGGAATTTAGCAGAAGCTATAGAACCATTTGTTAGGAATCTTATGAAAGATATCCTTAAGTAGAACTCAGAGGGTGGCATTGAATAATCTGAATTTTGATATTATATGATTTTAAGTAACAGCAATACATAAAAGTAAAAGTAAATACTTTTGTGACATTTGCTGCTGCTGTGAGCAATGTCAACATAGTCTGAATATGAGTTATATAGAAAGGGCATGAGAGAGAATACTAAGGAATATATATTCTTGGAAACTACATTATGAACATAGATAGGCTAGGAACTCTATTTTTATGTCTTGTATGCTAGGCATGATCTGCGCTTTTACTCTTAATTGTAATGAGGTTTTTGAAACAAGAGCTGGGCAAGGAGAGGAGTAATGTTGTTAACTGTGAATCCTCTGCTTCTCTGCCCCCTTAAAATATTTGGAGGATGCTACCCCTGGCTGGCGTAGCTCAGTGGATTGAGCGTGGGCTGCGAACTAAAGTGTTGCAGGTTCGATTCCCAGTCAGGGCACATGGCTGGGTTGCAGGCTACGGCCCCCAGCAACCACACATTGATGTTTCTCTCTCTTTCTCCCTCCCTTCCCTTTCTAAAAAATAAATAAATAAAATCTTTAAAAAATATTTGGAGGATGCGTGTTCATGATATAAAAAATATATATAAAATTCTAGAATGTTAAAGAGACTTTTAACATTAATAAAAAAACTATTTAATATTACTAGCTGTAATTACCCTTTACTGATTTAAACTTACTATTGATTCTTTTCCCAATTGCGGGAGATACGGCTTTCAAAAATGGGATTAGGGAATTAAGGAACTTATTTATTTTTCTTGTTCTGGTTTCAAAAGTAATGTATGCTTGTTAACAAAAAATTCTATAACTAGATAAATATATAACATGGGCAGTTAAAGTCTTTTGACATCTTACCTCCTAGAGATACCACTTTTTATAATTTGGTGGATTAGAATAGAGAAATTAATAATAAATGTATAATTTTTTCTTTTTAGATCAAGGTAATAGCTGATATATTGAAATCATTTGACCCATACATAATTTGTTCAAATTAAATGCCTGACAATTCACATGGTTTGTTTAGATTTCACTTTTTATCTTTAGGGAGATAATACGAAGAAAAGCTGTTCTGGCTTTATACAAATTCCATCTGATTGCTCCTAATCAAGTACAACACATCCACATCAAGTTTCGGAAGGCGCTTTGTGACAGAGACGTTGGGGTCATGGCTGCTTCCCTGCACATATACCATAGGATGATTAAGGTAAGTGGGACATTTCAGCAGGTACTGAATAGTTGTCGGACAACTACTCATGGAATATAATTTTGGAATTTAAAAACCTGAGATTTTTCAGTCAAATGCTTAACATTTTAAGTTTTTATTACTGACTTATAAATAGTAATTTTTGGAAGTTGTTGATAACATGATAAACATGAGTTGTAGGCACATGACAGAATTAGTCTTTTTTTTTAATGCCTAAAATTTATTCATGTTACTCAAGAAACATAGAAAAAATGGTAGGTAGGAAGGAGATTGATATTTACAGATTTTGGTTTTTCATGCAGTAATTGTCTTTCTAACAGCCTCATAGGATGATGCATAACCTCTGGTAGAAATGAGGAGAGCCCTTAGGGGTTACGTAAGGTATGGACTACAGTGTCGATGCCATACACTGATACTGTGTTAGAAAAGCTACGAGGGTTAATGGTGTAGTAAAAAAAAATTTCTAAATGGAGACATGGGTTTATACTAAATCAACCCCAGTGTATTGCCTGAAACCCTTTTTATCAAAGTACATATTTGTGAGAAATCTCATGAGTACCTCATAATGAAATGGAATATGCTGTTGAATTCAATTTAAAATTATAGAACTAAAGTTACCTTCACTTTTATGCATTGTGTTCCAGAATAGTATGATACAAATGGATATTTGATATTAAATTCTATTTTTTCTCTAATATTTACTAAACTTTGAAAGAGCTATTATTTCCTTTCTAAAAATTTGTCCTTGATCTGTTGCATAATAAGAATTACAATGATGAATCTTCATTTTGAGGAATGTGTATTTAATTTCCCCAGTCCAAGAGATTAGTGAGATAATCGAGGTGCACTCACTCATTCAGAAACACAAACATATTTAAATATTTTAGGGTAAATCAGTTTTTAGTAGACAGATTCAGTGATTTTGGAGGGTTTAAATGTTTGAGTAGTCCTGGGTGTGTTCTGTGCTCTTCCACCCAGAACAAACTTAGATCATTTACATGAGAGGCCTTTTGCAAACAAAGTCTAGAGATTGCAAACAGGCCTAAACTTGCAAAACTAAAGATATTACAGCCCTTTTTCAGTATACCAGTTCCCTTTACTTTTTGATTTAATTACTGGTATTGACTATTAAAGGTTCTATATAAGATGTAATTATAAGAATTTTTGAAATGCGATTATACTGTGTGTGGGAACAAGTAGGGAATGGTGGATGATTCAGCTTTGGATGTAGTAGCCAGAGCAGTTTCATCATGGAAGAGACTTCTGAGTTGATGTGTATTAAGTTAGATTTTATATGGCAACCAACTCTATTTTATATGTATTAAGACATGATTTTTAACACAAAAATTTTTTTGTTTTTTGTTTCATTTTTTTGAACGTAGGAGAATTCATCTGGATATAAAGACTTGACTGGGAGTTTTGTAACAATTTTGAAGCAAGTGGTTGGAGGAAAGCTCCCAGTAGATTTCAATTACCACAGCGTCCCAGCTCCCTGGTTACAAATTCAGCTCCTGAGAATTCTAGGACTTCTAGGGAAAGATGATCAAAGGTAAACTAAGTAAGTGTGATAGCCTTAGTTTGTAGTCACCTGGAGGTTTTAAGATAAGCCAGATTCTCCCAGTGTGTAATTGGCTTCATAGTGATAAATAAACCACTTTATATAAACAACTTTATAAGAAGTCTATAAAAAAAAAGTAGATAGATTCAGGTTTTTGGGATAATCCTGGCTCTCTGCTTATCTAAATCCTACTCACAGTGAAATGTCCCTCTGAAGCTTTATATTTTCTGCAAAGCTTTCTTAGTCATTCTAGTTGAGGTGTTGGGAAACTTTTTCTGTCAAGGGCCAGATAATAAATATTTAGGCTTTGTGAGCTATGTGTTGTCTGCTGCAGCCTTTCAGCTCTACTGTTGTATAACTCAAAAACAGCCATAGACAGTACATAAGTAAATGAGCACAACTAATAGAGAAAAACTTTTTATGGACGTTAGAACTTGAATCTCATATAGTTTTTGTGTTGTGAAATGTTATTTTGATTTCCCCCCCAACCATTTAAAAATGTAAAAGCCATTCATAACCAGCAACCAAACAAAAATAATCAGCTGGATGAGGCCTTCAAACTATAGCTTACTGAGTTTTGCTCTAGTTGGATGTGAACGCTTTACCTTCTTCATTCATTTGTCTGAATTACTCTTTCAGCCAATAATTTATATTAAACTTTTTATGGGCATCTTTCCAATTATATATACATACACATACATCCTTATAGTACAGTAGCTTTTTATTTTGCCTGTAGATTTTCAAACTTATAGGAGAGTTCTAAGAATAGTACAAGGAGCTCTCTTTTGCCTTTTACTAGACTCATTAATTATTTGCATTTGCTCATTCTCTGTATATGCATGTGTGCACGCATTATTTTTATTTTTAACTTTTTTCTGAATTGTTTGATAGTAAGTCCAGCTAGTGCCCTGGAGAGCAAGGAGCATGGCTTGAGGCTTTGAATTATTTGTTTTAACAAAATATTTGCTCACCATTGTTCTGACTTTATGTGATATGGTTCCCTTTTATGCAGTAGGATTCATCTATTCCATATAGATGACATATTCTATTACATATTCTAATTCTTAGCCTAGCTTTATGAAGGGATTGGCCTCTAGGCTATTGCTCCTAGTGATTTCTTGTCAGTGTCATGCCAGCATCTGTTTGCCCATGAGCTCCTGATAAATGCTGGCTGGGTTATAGCACTTTTGGTATGGCTATTTACATTCTTCTGTGTTTATGAACCTCAACCCCTGATTAAAACCTATGGTGCAAACCTGGATGTCATGGAGAAGACACACACACATTAGAAATGTTTGTCCTAATTATATTTTACTTTATGTAATTCATGCTATCTTATTGTGGAGCTCTAGTTGGAGTTCACTGGAATTCTCGTTTAAAACCACAAATTTCATAGTAATGTATCCAGACCTTACTGGTCTCAAAATATTTAATGCCATCATATGTTGTCAGAAAGTGAAGTAACTTTTTTTTTAATCCTCTCCTGAGGATATGTTTATTGATCTTTAGAGAGAGAGGAAGTGAAGTAAGTTTGAGGCTTTTAGTGAATTTACTAAATGCACTAACTTATTATCTTCCTTCCTTCTTTCATGGGTGAATTTGGAGAATACATGCAACGGTGACAAGAGAGTGCTTACCTTCAAGTTAAGCAGCTGTCAGTCTGTTTCATGTCTGGAAACTTCTGTGACTGTTTGGTTCCTCAGTTTATTGTGTTCATTAGATTCCACATATAAGTGAGATCATGTGGTACTTGCCTTTCACTGACTGGCTTAATTCACTCAGCATAATATTCTCTACCTCTATCCATGTTGTTGCAAACTGTAAAAGTTTCTCCCTATTCACTGCTGTGTAGTATTTCATTGTTAATTTTATCTTTTTGCTTGTTTGCTTTACAGTTTACTTTCTGTGTAAGACTACTGTGTGTATTCTATGTTGAGGCAGTTTTTATTTCTGTTTTTTTTTTTTTAATTTGTAAAACATACAAAAATACCAGCTGAAAAGCCATAGTTTTCATGTTGTCATCTTGGAGGGGACTTTTCTAGGCAGGAGGACGAGTGCTACAACTCTGTAAAGCACTGCATTTTCTTACAGTATCCACCTCAACCCAGTTACTGTTACCGTAATCAGTGATCATAAAGACATAGGAATGGTATTTTCTTATATTTCACATGTTTAACATAAATGAAAGATAAAATTTCCTTTCTGAAGAACTCAGTGTTATTCATAGAGTAGTATTTGAATACTTAAAAACTTTACAAAATTATGTGGTTTAAATACAGATAATGTACTGTCTGGAATAATCTGGGTATGTGAGGTATTACTGTAGTAATTTGAAACAGGTAGAAATATTTTATTAAAAAGAAAATTATAAAAGATAGTGTGTTCAGTTGAATAAAAACCTGATTTGTAAATTAGGTGCAGGTTGAGGGAAGAGTTGATTGACTTACGTTTCTCTTCATTGACTAGTGAACTTTGATAAAGCAGGAAGTTAAACTCATGAAAAAGAGCAAATAGAATCTTTAAGAAGTGAAATTCCCATAGCTTCATAAAATGAAATTTTTTCACTCCTTTTCTGTAGATCCTCAGTTTTAAGGAGAGAGAAGTTTGAAAAACTATGTTTTATTGGGTTATAATACTATAATTCTACTGCAAATAAAATATCTTTTAAACAGGACAAGTGAATTAATGTATGATGTTCTTGATGAATCCTTACGAAGAGCCGAGTTAAATCACAATGTCACATATGGTAGGTAATGTGTAAATACTACTCTAATGACTAACAGTATTTTTCAGTAGTGTAGCTGAATCTGTGTTAGAATACTACATATTCCAATAGAATTTTATATGTCAATTTTTAAGGTGATTCTTTGGGTTATTATTTTTCAGTGGAAGCATTGAGTAACTAATAGAAATAATTTGAAATTATGGCATTCTTTTAAGTATTGACCTAATTTCATTATTATATTTGCCTCTCTTTTAACACTTTATTTTTAAGATGAATAATCTCTTTATTGAAAATATTTATCAACTTAGTAGACATGTTCCATACTTAATAAGACAGTTCTTAAATACATCAATTAGTCAACTAGTTGTCAAATATTTCTTAGCTTTCTATTATTTGTTGGGTCCTGTGCAAGATACTTGGAATACAGCTGTGAATAAAACAGTGTTATCATTGAGCTTGTAGACTAGATAAATGCCAAGGTCCAGGTGCTGTAAAAGTTATAAAGCAGAATTATAGGGTCCTTTGGGAGAATATAGCAGCTAGTCTTAGGTGAGACTAAGTCTTAGTCTTAATAGTCTTAGTCTTAATAGTCTTAGGTGAGGGGGAGAACAAGGAAGGTGTTTATGAAAAAGTGATATTTAAGAACACAATTGAAGGTTGAGTATTATATAGATAAGGATATATAGGATATATATGTGGATAATAGCATACTATTTTTCGAAGAGACAGGTCTTTATATATAATTTTATATAATTTTAAAAAGTAATTTGGTGATAGGAGACAAGAATAAATTGGGGGCGGAGAGTGGAGAACTCAGAAAAGTAACCAAAAATACTTCCAATCTAATAGCCAGAGGGAGGAACGATTAGCTCTTTATCGATCAGTCTGAGAAAGCTCTGTGAAGAAATTGGGATATTTGGAGATACTTACAAGATAGAAGTAAAACAGTGTGAGTTTTACATGTGGTGGAGAAGAGTGGTAGAAGAGGCATTGACAGAGATAACTCAAATAAGTCATTTCTTAATCTGATGAAGTACTGTGAAGAGCATTACTGGTTCTTTTAGACAATGGTAAACTGCAGATCTTTAAGAGCAATGGTTGTAGAAATGTAGGGTAGCAGGCAGAAATTGAACTAGTTTAATTGTAATAAAAGTGCTTGACAAAGATGGAGTAGGAGGTAGGAGGAAGGGTTACACGCATAAGAATAGTACACAAAAAATAATATAAATGGTAGTGAATTGGGTTAGTAAATTTAAAAGGATAGATTTATATTTTGCATGTGTAAGTGGTGAATAAAGGCAGTAAGAGTGGTTTATTCATTTGTCTAGCCAGTGTTTATTGAATTCCTACAAAACAAAACCTTGGTTTGTAAACTAGGTACAACTAGAGGAAAGAGTTGATTGACATATTCTTCCATGCTGAGTGTGGGAGGTTAAAGGAGGAATAAGGTAGACACAGCCCCTGCCCTTACGAGTCTATAGTATAAGAAGAGTTGATTTTGTGTAGGATCCTGCTATGTAATGAGAAGAGTAAGGGGCCAGAGATGAGGAGGACCCTTTCTGAGGCAGGCGGTTTGGCTAGGAGCTGTCGGAAGGTCCAGAGAAGTGTCAGAGTTTTGGTAGGCAGCTAAAGTAAGTTAAAAGTTTTGTTTGAGGTATAATCAGTGTCTAGGTATAATCAGTGTCTGAGGTATAATCAGTTTGAAAGACTCTTGAGGACTTCTGTTTAAAATTAGTTAAGAATCCTGTTTTTCTTGCAGAAAGTTTTTTTTCTTTTCTTTTGGTAACTGCATTTCAGCTTTAATTTTTTTATTTTTTTGAATAGGTAATATATGCACATGGTTCAAAATTCAAAAGGTACAAAAGGGTATACAGTGAACAGTAAGTGTCCCTTTGATCCTTATCCCCCACCACCCAGTTCCCCTTTCTGGAGATGGCCACTGTTACCTGTTCCTTTTGACTAGGAGAATACTGTATACCTGATGAAATATTTTCCCCCAGGACACCTTCTCTTGCTCAGATTGCTGGCATCAGTCTGAGTGCTGTCAGCACCCACAGTTTGTTTCGTTGTAGGCTCTCAGTCCAGTGTTTCACTCTGCCACAGAAACCTGACCATTTCTATTGTTTTGTTTCCTTTATTCATCTTTCCATCATTATTGTTTTTATCCCATATTTGTATTGATATAATTTGTAGGTAACATTGATTTTATCAGTGGTAGAGTATTCTCTAGTAACCCGTAAATAAATACTTTATTACTTATGGATGTGAATTTTAAATTATTAACTTGATAAGGGAAGGGACTGTGTCTGTCTTATTCGCCAGCATATCCCAGTATCTGGCACTGGGTTAATCAATGAGTAATATGTCTTAATTGAATGGAAGGAAGAGAAAGTTATTTTACTTCTATTAGTTATCTATGTGATTGAGTTTTAGTCTTAATACTTCCTAAACTGTATTTTTATGAAAGTTCCATTATTATAACTTTCTTGTCAAACCAAGAAATAAATCACATCAAAGACATTTATTGAGTATTTGCTATGTGCCAGGCATTGTATAAAGAGATGTAGAGAATATGAAGAAGTATAAAATGTAGTTTTTGGCTTTAAGGAATTTATAATGTGGAAGAGATAACTTAATTACGAAAGCATAATACCAGTATAAGGCAGAACGCCAAGTGGTGGTACAGGAAGTAAGTATGGCAGGAATTCTGAGGTGGTAGTGATCACTGTGATTTATTGATGTAATAGACTCTGTAAGATGGGTAGGATTTGGATGGCCAGAAGGGAGGTTGAGGGGAGTTCTACGAAGAGGCAGCATGAGAAAAGGTGCGGAAGTGGAGATGTTTAGAACGCTTTCAGAGAACATTGACTCACTAGCCTGAGGGGACCATTCATGGTGAGAGCTTTAGAAAGGCCGTGATATGGATGGAGGCCTTTGCATGGCAGCCAGAAGAGTTTGGACTTCATACTGTATAAATCTGGAGGTGTGAGAAATTTTTTTGTCAGGGTACTGAGAAGATGAGAATGACATTTTTAGTAAACTAGTAAATTGGGAGAATTATATAAAATGGAATACGAGGGACAGAACCATCAGAACTAGATAGAAGTACCTTTCCCTCTTTTTCATACTAAGTATTCCTAAAAACCCTGGACATTAAATGTAAAATAAACACAAGAGTCTAAAAGGTAGAGAAATGAAAGTAGGCTGGTTAGGGACACAAGGCACAACACCACAGTGAGTACCCTGGGCTTTTTTCTTGCCTCACATTCCCCAAAATGGGTACTGGAGAGTCAGCAACCTGGAAATGCCAACAGGTGCAGACAAAACAACCCAAGAAGAAAAGAGCAAGAACAAACTAGCAAGATAGAAAACGTTTAGAACAGCCCCTCTATTCCAGCCAAGCACCATACAGAAAAAACTATGGAACTACCCACTGTAGCAAAGGCTTAGTGGAGAGCCTAGATTTCCACCCTCACCAGGTGTATACCAGGCCCCACCCAACCCTCCCAGTGGGCTGGTGTCAGAGAAGCCCAAGAGGGGAGCAGGAGTTTCATCCCTGCCATGTGTTAACAGGGGCGCCCTCTCTTGCCCTGTCAGTAGAGATGATGTGGGAAGCCTGTATTTCATAGTATCAGGGAGCAGATAGTGACAAAGTACCCCTCCCCCTCTTTGCTGAGTAGTTAAAGAGGAAGCTAGTGGAGAGTCAGGGCTTTCATCAGTGCTCAGGCATGGTAAGGCCACCCGCTCAGTGTCAACGGGGGCAACACAGGGAGCAGTAATGAGGCAGGCACTCCTCCCTCTCCCAGGCGAGACAGTGTCAGCAGATCCTTGCATCTCCCACCCTTGAGAAGCCAGGATTCCCTCCTGTCAAAGTGTCAAAGTGGGCAGAGGGAGCAGAGACCCTGGACTTGCACCCCTGTTAGGTGGTGCCTCCATCTCTCTGCCAGAGTGCTGTCAGTAGATAGAGACATAACTTATTTAAAATTGAAGTCTGAAGGATAAGATGGCAGTAGAACTTCTTTGTGCATATTCCAACCCAAAATATTTATGATAAATCCATGGTGTCACAGATGTTAGAATGTTACTAAATTTTAAATTTGGGAATTTTTTCTTGATTATATTTTAGTGAGGACCTGGGTTGCTCTGGAAGAGTAAATAAAGTTCTGTGTTATGTTTTTATGTTTAGAAAGCCTCAGAAGTACTTTTCGTTTAACCACTGTGGAGGGAGGTCAGCAGAATGCTGCTATTTTATTCATGGACTTACATTCAGACTTTTGCAGAGTTGGAGAATAAAGGGACTTAGTTCTAGATGTAAAAATAATTTAGAAACCTAATAAATTCATTTTCAGCTAATTTACACCTAAGTTGACTAGTAAGGACAGTTTTTAACCTATTAATTTTTACCTAGAATAGCTTTCCAGAAATCTTACGATAATGTATATATAAAAGTTTAGATTTTAGAAGAGTAATGAGAAGTTTTTTATAGTAAAACAATTTGATAGCAAGAGAATTCTGAATGACAGGAACACATAAAGGCAAATATATCAGTTGTGGTAGAAAATGGAACATCATAATTTTAAGTCTTGCTTAGGATTGTCACATTAGTTTAGGGTTTGGTAAACTTTTTTTGAAAAGGGGTTCAGATAGTAAATATTTTAGGCTTTGTAAGTCACATAAGTTTCTGTCACAGATTTTCCTTTGTGTTTTTGTTTGTTTTGTTTTGTCTTTACAACCTGTGAAAAAATGTAATTATACACCTGAAAGTAATATAATATGTCAATTATATCTCAATTTAAAAATGTAAAACCCATTCTCAGTTTACAGGCTTGCAAAAATAGACTGAGGGCTGGATTTAGTGGTAGTTTGCCCACTCCTGCCTTCGTTGATAATTGATTAGTTAAGACTCTCTTTGTTTAGTTCATAAAGTTGTAAAGTCAACTTTTTTTATAGAACAGAGTAAAGACATTTTATAGCACAATATCTGAATATACAAAGTGTCTTTTTAGGTTCAGTTAACTTACTTTGTATGTTTTCCTTTAATTAAAGTCAGTTCCCTTCTTTTTAAAAAATGTATTTAGTAATTTGAGAGAGAGAGAGAGAGAGAGAGAGAGAGAGAGAGAAACATCAATGTGTTCCACTCATCTATGCATTCATTGGTTGACTGGGTGGTTAAACCCACAACTTTGGCTATCTGGACAATGCTCTAACCAGCTGTGCTACTGAGCCAGGGCGCAGTTCCCTTCTTCTTTTTGTTTCTTGTGATTTTGTTTTTATTGGGATGTAGGTGGTGGGTCACTATGGGTGGCTATACCCCACCAGGGTACCACTGTCTGTTCTGATCTTCCTGGGAGAGTTTTGGAGCTTTTTCTTTTTCTTGGAGCTGCTGCTTTTGCTTCCGTCAGCATCTTCTGGTCTACTGCTGAGTTCTTCCTCCTCAAAGAGAATTTCCTCTTTTCCTTGGGGACACTCTTGTTTCCTGCTTCCTGAGGGTCACTAACAGGTTCCTCTTTGGGGAAAGATTTCCACTGCCAGTTGTCTCCACAAAATCACTGCTAGCCAGCTCCTCCTTGGAAAAAGATTTCTTTTCTTGGGGTTTGGATAGAGAGACAGCTGGGTCTTCCATTCTGTTCTCCTAAGGAGCCTTCTGGAGCTTTTTCTTTTTCTTATTTTGGTTTTCACTTGTCTCCTGACACTCCTGTGGTGTACTACTGTTTTCTGAAGATGTGAGGGCAGTTGCAGCCAGCCACTCCTTTTCCTTCAGGTGTTTCTTGTACTGTTTCTCTAGCTTCCTGGTAATTCAGCACCCGCCGCCTCTGCCTGAACCGTTGCCTCCTTCATGACCTCCAGATTCTGTCACGGAATCTCTCCAGTCTCATAGAAGAATAGCTGCTCTTACACTTGTTCTTGAAGCTCCTCCCCAAATGCACTTGTGGGTGTCTCAGAGAAGCAATCAGTTTGTGAGGCAGTACTGCATTTATTTGTCAGGTGTCCGGAGACGTGGTCTTTGTTCTTGGCAGCTGCTCAGCCAATGCAGGTGGAGTAGAATGAGTCCATTTTGGGGGTGTTACCCCTTGTCTTCAGGGCTCTGGAAGCTTTGTCCCTTTGCTGGGCTCTGGGAGTCACTCAGACACCAGGACTGGCCATTCAGTTCCCTTCTTAATGAGTAATTTATATTTCTGACTTCTTTTCTCTCTCCTTTTATAGAAGGGTATATATAAAGTTTTTACACAGTGTTTATGTGTGCCTCAATTGATAGGCAGTTTAGTGTAAAACATAGCTGGTTGAATATTCAGGGTCTATCTTGTATACAAAGTGTCAGATTGTTATGTTTTAAGCTTTTGGAAATAGAGAAAGTGATTCTGAACACTTGATATGCTTCAACTTGTATTAGAACTGTTTTTAAGTCTGCTGATTCTGTCTCCCTCCTCATACCAGGATTGCATGGGACATGCAGGCTTAATGGTGCCCCAGTGATTCTCCTTTACCATGGCCAAGCTCCAGCTCCTTGACTCATGCTCTTTCAAAGAGTTTGGAAAACAGTTTCGGTGTCCACTTTGATCATCTGTCAGTTACCAGATCTTTGACTATATGAGAAAATCATACTGAACACTATCAAGATGTTCAGTAGATTGTTGTATATTCTTCGAGATTAATTTTAAAGAAGTAACGAAGGTTTTTGAGCAGTGGTTCTACTTTGAAATAAATGCTAGAGCATTTTGAAATGATTATATTAAAATAAGTCACACATACAGTTTTTGTATACAAGTGGTAGAAACAGCCTGAAAATAAAGCATTTTAAAGCATTCAAGAAGTGTTAGAAATATCTATTTATGTAGGAACAAGGAATATATTACTTATGTGTCCATTGGAATGTGAGCTTCTTGAGAGCAGGGTTTGGTCTGTTTTGTTCACTGCTGTATCCGTACTACTGGGACAATGCCTGGCACATAGGAGGTGTTCAGTAAATACTTTGGCATGAATGAATGTATCATTTTTATCTGTTACTATACATAATTGCCTTTAAATTATACTGTGGTAACATAATCCTAATAACTGTATAAGCCTGAAAACAGTCAAGTGTGAAAATTGTATCTTTGAAAATTTTTCATAAAAAGATTTTGATAAAAACCAGCCTTCCAATTTGTTTCGTTAAGAGTTCTACACAGATATGTTCTTTAGTGTGCCTTAACATGATCTCTGATATTTTTATGTTTTCTTTCTCTAGCTATTCTGTTTGAATGTGTACATACAGTCTATTCCATTTATCCCAAATCAGAATTACTTGAGAAGGCTGCCAAGTGCATTGGAAAATTTGTCCTATCACCTAAAATAAATCTCAAATACTTAGGTAAGATGATTGGTTCTTTTGCTGGAAATTACAGAGAGCTTTTGAAATTTGTTTGCTCTTTCAAGTCACTTTGTATAACGTGATCTTTGTTTTCAGGACTGAAGGCTCTTACCTATGTTATCCAGCAGGATCCCACTCTGGCGCTTCAGCACCAGATGACAATAATTGAATGTTTAGACCATTCTGATCCCATTATTAAAAGAGAGGTAAACTGATATTTTGTATTGTGTATGTGAAGTGTTGTACTTTTTAACCTTTGTGTTGCTATTAATAGAGAGATTAAAGTGGTAGGCAATGTGTATGAGAGCGTGTGTGCGCACATGTGTATTTTAACTCTTTTTTAAAAAATATTTTATTTATTTATTTTAGTCAGAGGGTAAGGGAAGGAGAAAGAGAGGGAGAGAAACATTAATGTGTGGTTGCCTCCACACATTAATGCCCCCAAACTGGGGACCTGACCTGGCCTCCAACCTAGGCATGTGCCCTGACTGGGAATAGAACTGGCAACCCTTTGGTTTGTAGGCTGGCACTCAGTCTACTGAACCATACCAGCCAGGGCTATATTTTAACTTTTGAGAGCATTTTATTCTTTCTACTGCAGTTTAAGGAACTTTTCTAAAAAATTCTTGTGTCATTATCCACAGGAATGATTTTAAATTATGAGTTGGAGGATAGGCCCAATTACTATCTTTTTGATCCAAGAATTTTATCAGTAGGAGGTCTGGATTCTATTCCCAGTTTTTTCTTAGTACTATTTTAAGGTGTATTATATAATGATTAATAATTTTTCATTATGTTCTGAAACATCTGTGAAATGGGCTAATGCATTCCCTATTACATATGTAGGAATGTTGAAAGAATTAATGAAAACATTCCTAAAATGATTTTAACTTTTTGAAAGGAAAGATGTATAATTCATTTAAAAATTTTCTAGCTTTTTCCTTTTGTAAAATTGCTTGGTTTTCTATATAAGCATTATCTGTTAATTCTCATATAGAGAAATCACTCTATACCTTAATTTAAAATGCTATATAGGAATTAGTTAAGAAGAGTGATAGTTTTATTTGATTTTAAAAGTAATAAAGTTAAAAAGACCTACTAAATGTTTAAATTATTTAATGAATTAACTATTTATTGAGAGAATACGGTATTGCATTAAATGATTGTAATTTTTAAAAGATTATGAATTTTGAATTTTAAAAGATACTATTTGTGAAACAAAACTATTTTTGATAAATTGCCATCTGCATGTGTGTGTGTGTGTACATGCACACACATTTTTTGCATTCATGTTTTCAGTCTTCAGAAATTGTTGTCTTCCTTGAATGAATCTGGGAACTTTACAGATGTACTAATTTCTATGTGTAGGCATTGTAGAAAAATGAGAAGGTACCAAGGGACAATAACATGATTATACAGCTCTTCAATTTCAAACAGATACAGAGCATTCATTTGCTTTGTGTGGGTGACTACTAAATTGGACGTGGTTGACTTAGGTGCAGTTATCTTGTTGTTATATTGAATTATTGGGCTCTCATTTAAAAATCAGAGTCAAAAGGAAAACAGGCAACTATTAAAATGATCTATTCTGATATGTTTGGCCTAGTACCTGCAATGAGAAAAGTTGTTTGAATTCTTTGTGGAAGGTACTAAGTATCAGTGGTGTCTCAAGAAGTCACTGCAATAGTCTCCTCAGTGCCATTGTCACTTCTAACTTCTGTTGGTTGGCAAGAACTTTGGTCCTTGGGTATGGACTGACTTGTTGCTTGGGGCTGGGATTTCCTTTTACCAGGTTTTATTACCTTTCTTTCATATAGGGAGAAAGAAGGCAAGAAGGAGTTAATGGCAAAGACCTCTCTATTCATGCAATTCCTAGTACCATACTTCATTCAGTCCTAGAAATGCTAAATTTCATGGTGTTAGAGTAGGAAATAAATTTGGTGTAGATTATCTAAAAATATGTAACATAATTTAGAGTCTACAGGGAGCATGTCTGAAACAGCTTCTTAAATTGAAAGCTGTTGATGGGGGAACCTTTGTATTTATAGACTTTAAATAGAGTTAAGGATTAACTGAAACAGCTTTTAAAAAAAATCTTTCAAAATCTGTTATAACTTTATACTTGAAGTCCTGGCCGTGAGGATTGAAAAATTAGAAAGGACCTGAAGAATATTTTGAACAAGCTTTGACAAGTAGGATATATGGAAATTCTCTTGCTGCTAATATTACTGATCTTAAAACACCAGTAAAGGATCTTTTCTCAGTATTGTCCTTGGTCTCATGTTGATTTCTGAGAGCTATGATGTTTTTAGAACCTTAATGTAGGGCCTTAGAAAGCCAGCCAAATGGGAGCTTACTTTGGTACTGGTGTTCCTTCATCTTACTTGAGGCAGCAAGAGGTATGTTCCTCAGCACTGAGAAAGTAGCTATAAAACAATTCTTAGATACCTAAGATTCTTGCTATGCTTTGAAGCACTTGAGCCACCAACCTTTGTGCATTTCATTCATCAGAGGCCCTTTGCCCTTAGCTGACCAACCCATTCACATGCTGTTTGCTGTTGCTTGGGTAGTATTTATTTCTAACAAAGTTACCTTTAAGTTCTGTGCATTTCTTTAGCACCTATTAACTGGCCTGCTCAGGAGATCTACATAAAAGTGAAAGAATCAACTGTGTTATAAATATATATGTTGCAGTATTTATTGGTATTATCATGCATAATTTTATAATACTCTATATTTTTCTTTTTTAAACAGACTCTGGAACTTCTTTACAGAATTACTAATGCACAGAATGTAATAGTGATTGTACAGAAAATGCTTGAATATTTACATCAGAGCAAAGAAGAGTATATTATCATCAATTTGGTTGGCAAAATAGCTGAGCTGGCTGAGAAATATCCTTTGTTTGAACCATAATCATAAAATACCTTTAGTTACACAGTAATTTAAAAATGACTGACATAGATGTGTTCACGTGCAAATTGAGTTCAGAGGTCTAGCAATAACTTCCATTCCTGATGTATAAGCCTCTCTTGTCAAAATCAGGAATTTGTGTAGCCTTCCTAGGGGATGGCTTTTTTCTTGGCTCTCATCATTCAGTTGGTCAGTATTGTGAGCAAGAAAATACGGGAACTGCTGCCTGATTTCTCTGTCATTCCCTCCTTGTCTTTGATTTCTTACTCAGATTCTTTTCCGAGTGAAAGTTCTTGCTGCTGTTTTTTTTTGTGGGGGGCAGAATCAGAATGTTAAAATTTATTCTTTACAGGGGTTGGCAAAAGTAGGTTTACATTGTATGGAAAATAGTACAAGAATAAGCTCTGCGTTTTGTGTACCTGGTTTTGCTTTATATTAGACTTTATATTTGCTTTATATGTACCTGTATTATTTATATTGGAAATTGTCACAAAGTATGTAGTTGGGAACTCTATGCATGTGTTACTTTTCTTCACATTAGTTTTTTAAAATTCAGAGGAACTTCCATAGGTCACAAGGATATTCCATTCTTTTAAGATGTCTGTTGTTAAAGCTAAGAATGAATGAGTACTGTTAATCAGATTATGTTGGAAATTGCTTTAGTTCTAGCCAGTGCTGTAGCTCTGGCCAGCATGACAAAGTATTAGAACTGAAGAGGAACAAATTAGTTGGAGTTTAAACAACTTATTGTCCCAGTAGACATAGCACATTTAGTCTCTCTGAAGTGAGTGTCATTTTTCATTATTTGTCTGTATTTCACTGGAGCATTTCTTTAAAATATTTTACATTTGTTTATTGGATGCCTGTTTGTACAAGGCAGAGTGCTAGATAAAGCAACATGAACTGTTTTAAATTTATTAAATAAGATTTACTGAGCACCTATTTTACATAAAACTGGAGTACAGAACAATTTATTAGCAGGAGTTAAAGGTAAAAATGCCAAACTAGGATGAATTGGGGCTTATTTTTAAAAGGTTGATGCAGAAAGGATAATTTTAATTAGTGGCATTTGGAAGTGTACTTTTTCTTAACACTGTGGACACATATGCTCCTGATAATGCGTGGTTTATTCAGACAATGAATGCTGTGTTTTCAGTGGGAGGAGATGTAATGCATCCTGATATTCCCAATAACTTCCTGAGACTGCTAGCGGAAGGTGAGTAAACTATTGCATTTTATAAAGTAAAGATTTTAAAATTAAATGTTTTATTACAGAGTCCTTAGAGAATGTAGAAGAAATTAAAATGATGTGTCAACTTTTTTGTAGGTTTTGATGATGAAGCAGAAGATCAGCAATTAAGACTTTATGCAGTTCAGTCTTATCTCACTTTACTAGATGAGGAAAATGTGTTCTATCCACAGAGATTTCTTCAAGTTATGAGTTGGGTGAGCAAAGTACATTTAGTCATAAATGTTTATAACATTCTTTTTTATAAAACCAAATACAGTATATTTCCTTCAGAAATCATTCATTTCTGCTTGGCTAACTCCTTCAGCTGTCAATTTTTTCCCCAGTGACACAGCCTTCTATCACTTAGCTGTTTACTTGTCTGTTCACTCTCCCTGGCACCTCACTTGTCTAGACTTTTAAATATGCGTATTCGTTGTGTTTCCTTTGTGAATCTATATTTGAATGTGTGAATACTCATGTATTTGTGATTTACTAGTTAACAATTGCTGCAAAATGTTATCACAGACTTAATGCTTAAAACAACATAAATGTATTATCTCTCTGAGCCAGGAGTATAGGCATGTCTTAGCTGGGTTCTCTGGGTAGGGCCTCTTAGGGTTGCAGCCAGGTTTTTGGCTGGGGCTGTTGTCTTATCTGAAGCTTGACTGGTGAAGGATCTACTTCCGAGCTCAGAAATCAGTTTCTTTGGCTCTAAAACTGCAGGTTTGAGGTTCATATTGTCAAGGCTCCTTGAACTTCTTCATATTGTCAAAGCGCCTTTAATTTCTTGTTATGTGGGCCTTCCAACATGGCTGTTTGCTTCATCCAAGCCAGCAAGGGAGATCATGTGTTTGTAAGATGAAAGTCAAAATATTATGTACAGGTAATGTAATCACATGTAATCACATACATCCCATCACCTTTGTGTATTCTTTCTTGTGTATATGGGTGAGCCCTTCTTTATGGGGGAGATTTGGAGAAATGCAACTGCTGGATGATAGGATATGCACATTTTAATATTTCAAGTTTTGCCCAAACTTAGCATGTTAACTTAAATTTTACCCAGACTTTTATTTAAGAATAAATTTTAATTTTCTTATCTATGGGACAGTTGAAAGACTAGTATAACAAGTACCCCTGTACTTTTCTTCTAGATTCCCAGGTATTATTTTTGATCACCTTTGCCTTAATGTGTCAACACCTATATGTAGGTCTACTGTTATATACAGTTTGTTTTGCTAAGCGGTTCAGAATTGAGTTGCAGACATCATGACACTTTACCCCCCCAAAATTCAGCATGAATGTCATAAGAATGACATTGTTCTACGTAGTGATAAAACTAGTATTATATCTAAGAAGTATAACATTAATTTATTAATATCACATAGCATGCAGTTCATATTCAGATTTATTTAGTTGTCCAAAAAATATATCTTATGGCTGTTTTTCTACCCCTCTGATCCTAGATCCAGTCAGGATTTACAAATTGTATTTAGTTATGTCTTTTTAAAATGTTATAATGAGCCTCAGGGTTTGTTTTTTTTGTTTTGTTTTCATAACATTGATTTTTTTGGATCAATACTGTTGACTTATAGAATGTCCAGCATTTCTCAATGTGTCTGATTATTTGTGGTTCAAGTAAACATTGTTAGCTAGACTAGTACATCAGCAATATTATGTACTTCCCAGTACATCATATTAGGATGCATATAATTTCAGTTCCTCCAATTATTAGTGATTGGAAGTTTCTTTTTGGTCAAGATGTTGACCTTCAGATTCATCCATTTAAAGGTATGTTTTCTCCTTAGTAATTTATAACCTATCTGTAAAGTGATTCTGGGAAGCTGTGTGAATGTTTCTTCCTCAACTCTGTTTTAGCATTGATAATCCTTACCTAAATTGGTTATTGTATTTGGTGGCCTTTTTTTCCTCCATGAATGTGACATATCATTCCATATATTTGGAGTGTTTCTATTTATTTCTATAGCACACGAATCCTCTACATGTTTTGTTAGATTTATACCTAAGTACTTTATTTTCTTTAGAGCACATTTCTTTAATGTGTATATATATATATATATTTTAAAGATTTTATTTATTTATTTTTAGAGAGAGGGGAAGGGAGGGAGAGAGGGAGAGAAACATCAGTGCCTCTCTTGTGTCCCCTGCTGGGAACCTGTCTGAAATCCAGGCATGTGCCCTGACTGGGAATCGAATGGGTGACCCTTTGGTTTGCAGGCTGGCGCTCAATCTATTGAGCCATACCAGCCAGGGTATATTTTTAATATTGTCTTCTATATGTTTGTTGCTACTAGTATGTACAAATGTAACAGATTTTTATATTTTGGTCTTGTACCTGCAATCTTGCTGAAGTCACTTACTAATCTAGGATGGTTTTTGTAGATTTCTTCAAACCTTGTCAAGAATTTTTGCATCTCTGTTCAGGAGGGATGTAGGTCTGCAGTTTTCCTATTTTTCTACTCTACATGCTTGGTTTGGTATCAAGGGAATACTGGCTTCATAAAATGAGTTGAAGGTGTTCTTTCCTCTTCTGTTTTCTGGAAAGATTGTATAGAAGAGAGTTGTTTCATTTTTAAGTGTTTGGAAAATATCCTGTTATCTTTCCTGTTACTGATTTCTAGGTTGATTCTATTATTAGAGGAAATACTGTATGACTTCATTTCCTTTTAAATTGTTGAGGGTTGGCTCTGGCTGGTGTGCATCAGTGTATTCAGTGCCAGCTTGTGAACTGAAAGGTTGCCGGTTTGATGCCCAGTTAGAGCACATGCCTGAGTTGCAGGCCAGGTTCCCAGTTGGAGGCATGTGAGAGGCAACCAATTGATGTATCTCACACATTGATGCTCCTCTCCCTCTCCTCCTTCCTCCCTTCCCCTCTCTCTAAAAAGTAAATAAATAAAATATTTTAAAAAATAGTTGAGGTTTGTTTTACGATCTATGATATGGTCTGTGGGTTCTTAAAAAGAATGGGTGTTCTGCTGTTGTCGGATGGTGTGTTCTGTAAATGTTGATTAAATTCTTTTGGAGATGGCGTTGATACAAGGGTGTTGAGATTAACCATGTGACCTCCACTGACACTGTGAAGGGGTGGCCTTGTTGCTGAGCAGTGGTGAAAGTCATGACTCTCCACAGGCTTCCCCTGACAGCACCCTAGCAGGGAGGGGAAGGAACACCTCTTTACTCCAGGTGGAGGTGAAGTGCAGGCTTTCTGTGTGGTCTTCATGGACATTGCAGAAGAGTGGGCCTCTACAGCTGGCTGGGGGGTGAAAGTCGTGAACCTCCACTCGGCCTTCTTTGTCACCATCCTTGTGGGGGACTTGTGGTTCCTGTGGCAGGCTGGTAGGGTCGAAGTCTTGGCTCTCCACTCTGCCTTTGGGCTTGGGTAGGGCTGCAGTTTCTTCTATGTGGTGCTTGACTGGAGTGGAAGGGTTGTTGTCTGAAAGTCTTCTGTCTTCTTGGCTCTTTAGCTAAAGGGACAGGCTTTTCCTGGGACTTTTTTGTTTGAGCCTATTGGTATTTCCAGGTTGTTGGCTCTCCAGTACCTAGTCTGGGGTATATGAGGCAACAGATGACTCACTGTTTCTTAGGTCCCAAGGTCCTTAGCAATATGCCTTATTTTCTTCGCATTTCAGATTCTTTTTATGTGTGTTTTATATATAACATCAAGGGTTTTTAGGTGTGTTTAGTGGGAAGAATAGGAGAAAAATGCTTCTGCCATCTTCTCACACATACAAATCCACTGATTTTTGAACTGGAATTAAGGTAACCTGCTCTTCTAGAGAGATAACCACTTTTATTAAACCACTCACAAATTATCTTCCTACTTGGGGAGTTGAACTTAATGAGTCCTGTTTCTTTTTTGTCTTCCTCTTGTTACTAGCTGTACGTTTTCCCTTGACTGTCGCCTCACCTCCTTTTTTTTTCTTGTTGCTGCCATTATTACACCAAAGATATGAAAATACTTCATAAATACAACTTAGGAAATGTCTCACACTCCATTAATTGTGGTTTACTATGATTTTTAGACCAGTAGGATTATATATCACCTGGATGTTAGATGTGAGAAAAAGGACATGTGACGTATCAGTGATAGACCAGTGTTCCTTGAAGTTCATGGATCACCTCCCTCTGAATCAGCTGATGCTTGTTCAAAACGTATAATGTAGATCATTGCTAAACATACTAAATCCGAATATCTGTGGTTAAAGCCCAGACATCTTATTTTAACGAAACACTTCAGATGACTCTTATGTGTATTAGCATATGAGAACCACTCATTTAAATGCTTACTGGAAAATAATCACAGACTATGAAAGTGCTTGTAAAAATCAACACCCAAAACTGGAAGTTCAGAAGACAGCTAACCTGTAAAGGTGTCTGTTTTACATATTGTTAATGATAAAGATGTGGAAAACATTTTTGTATTGGTTCCAATTCTTCATATAATTTTGAACCTACAGTGTACAATTGTATCTTTACTCACTTCAGCAGTAGCCACTTTGTTTAGATGTCCCAGTATAGTTTACTGTGTAACTTGATATTTGTATGTAAACATCTCTCTGTTTTACTCGTAGGTATTAGGGGAGTATTCCTACCTCTCAGATAAGGAAACACCAGAGGAAGTTATAACCAAGCTGTACAAGTTACTTATGAATGACTCCATTTCTTCAGAAACAAAAGCCTGGTTATTTGCTGCTGTGACCAAGTTGACGCCTCAAGCACATTCATCTAACATTGTTGAGAGATTAATCCAGGAATTTACTGTGTCTTTGGATACTTGCTTGAGACAGCATGCATTTGAATTAAAGCATTTGCACGAGAATGTGGAATTTATGAAGAGCTTGCTTCCAGTTAATAAAAGTTGTGAAGACATGGTGGTAAGACATCTGCATTCCATCTTTTTACAAATTGCATAATCTTTAAACAGAATATATCAAAATACTGTTTCTGTAGCACTTAAGATGAAGATTGGAATTTTTCTCACGTTAGTGTGAAAGAGAATTTGAGAACTTCAGTTTAGTAGTGATTCTAAATAGTCAGGAATTGAAATGTATCTTTTCTGGAGAACTTCAGTGAAGGAATTTATAGTCTTTGACGATCTCTTAATATATAATAAATCAGAATTTTTATCTCCTTTGAACTTCTCTGTCATTTTATTATATTACTCTCTTTCTTTGAGAATGTGAAATATAGTTCTCCATTTTATTTTGTCCATCTGTTGTCTGAATTCTTCACTACTTTGGAACCTGAACACCCACGTTTCTTTCTTCCACCCCTCTTAACCCAAAACACTCAGTTACTACTCACTCTTTAAATTTGTACCAGTTTCTCCATCTGATTGATATAAATCAGAAAACTTCCAAAAGGAAACCGGATTTGCCCCAATTTTTATGTGTTAGATGTCATGTAGTTGACAAAGAAGAGAGGGTAGGCAGTATTCCCACTAATTCTGAATCAGATTTCATGACTTGTATTATTTTGAATCTTGATTCATTAGTTCTTACCATAGCTCCTTAAAGACAGAGGCCTTGCCTTAACATTTGGTAGACATTTCAGAGATGTTCATTGAAATGATGAATAAATATGCTACATATAAAATTAAACTATGAAATAGCTACACTTCCCATTTTTGCAGAGAATCTTGTTGAAACTAAACCTTTCCAAATTCAGAGTGTGACATGCCACTTAAATGTTTGAGAGTTACCTGCTGTTCTAAATTATCTGGGCTGTTTGTGTACATTTGGCTAAATCAGGAGTGGCAAGTCTCTGGTGTCTGAGGTCATCACTACTATGTCCTCCTGTCTATATCTCATTTTTCTTTCTCCTTACTTTTTCTCTTCTCCTTTTCCCCTTACTGATTCCTCATTTCTTCTTTTCTTCATTTAAATCATTCTCTTGTACTTTTCTATTCCTGCTGAAATTAAGTAAATTAAGTAATTTTCCATAGATTTGTGAAAAAGCATTTTCAGGTAGAAAAGAATTGAATAGTTAAAGATACTGTGGGACGCCAAATAATAGCTTCCCAAGAGGTCCACATCTCAATCCCTGGAACCTGTATGTATGTTACCTTACATGGTAAAAGGTACTTTGTGGGTGTGATTAAGTTAAAGATTTTGTGATGGAGATTATCCTATATTATCCAAGTGGGCATGAGATAATTGGAAGGGTCCTTAGAAAAGTGAGACAAGAGTTCAGTGAAGAGAAGGCAAAGTAGCAGTAGAAGCAGAGATCAGAGTGATGTGGCCATAAGCCAAGCATTGCTCAGAAGCTGGAAAAGACAGGAACTTACTCTCCCCTTGAGCCTCCAGAAGGAACTAGTGTCGTCAGCACCTTGTTTATATCCCCCAGCGGCAGGAAATTAATGCAGGTTATAGCTCATAGTGTATGTATCTTCTCCTCTGGGAGGTTACAAGTCTCATGAAGGCAGGAACTGTGGCTTCCTTCATCTCAGTCACAGGACCTAATTTGGTGCCCCAATATATTGGATGCTCAAAACATATTCCTCAATGCAGTGAAATTAATAACTACAAATGACTTTGCTGAGTGATTTGATTATAGATGTTTCAGAAAACTAGAAAGTTAGGTAGCACTTTTGGAATTGAAGTTCTTTTTTTCACCTAAAAATTGTTTTTAGGGTATATATGAGCTGAAAGTAGTTACATGAATGTATAGTCTACTGTTTAGGTTAATTTTTTTAATTCCTAATTTTTTCTTTAATTTGATATAGGTAGATGCTTCCTTATCTTTTCTGGATGGTTTTGTGGCTGAAGAACTCAGTCAGGGGGCAGCACCTTACAAACCTCACCACCAACGGCAGGAGGAAAAGCTTTCTCAGGAGAAAGGTAATCTTTTAGAAATTTATAAGCTAGATTAAAAGGACATCTTGTTTTATGCATGTAAGTAAATAATTGAAGATATTTACGGTTATTTTCCCTTCTTAAATCTGTTTGTGACTTGTTTACCCTGACTAGGCGCCGTGATAGAGGGCTGACAGACATTAGTGTGCACATATCTGTGACACAGTTCCAGAAAAAACTCAGGTTGCTGTGGACTAGTGCGTTTTCATTTTCATTATAAGCAGTCTTGTGTATCTTAAGTGTGTTAGAACACTTCCTACAACAAAATATCTGATTGGTGAAGTTCGGGACAGCTAAGAAAAGAAACAATAAAACTACATTTAAGTAATGTAGGCTGTCAGGGAAAGGTTTCTGTCATGATTTTAAAGAAGAGAAAGTTACTGCAATATTTGGATGGTGGATGAGAAGTATGCCTATGAATAACAGGAGACTATTCAGTGTTATCTGTATAGGAGTTCAGAATGTTAATACTGAAAAATTTAATGCTGAAAGGTCTTTTTTGCTTCTAGTCATCATTTAATGATTTTGTTGAGTACTGAATAGTTTCCAGGCTCTGTGCTAGGCATATGAGTACAACTAAATGGCTGATCCTAAAATGAGACCAAGAAGTATAAACACTAATAGTAGATTTGATGTTATCTTTTTGTAGGAGTATTTGCTCTTTTAAAGTTATTGACATATTATTTATCACAGTGATACCAAATGGCCTAGAAAATTCAATTTTCTTTCGAAGGATAATCAGTTTCCTTCCCATTAACTCGTCATATTAATTAATGTTTTATTTTTCCATATGAACAACTATAAACCTCTTTCCCCCACTCTGTATTGATAAAATATGTGAGGGGAAAAATAAAGTTTTGAACTTTACAATTGCCCAACCTATGACTCTAGTGCACATAGAGGCCTTACGATATCCAGAGTGAAAATGCGGAGTTCCAGAGTGGGAGACATGGTCCAGCTTCTGTATTCCTTATTTTCAGTATGGCTGGGACCATCAGTTGTTATTACTGCTACTCAAGGGTGGGGTAGGGAAGGGGAGGTAGGACATGGAGCCTAATTCCCGGCACTGCCTGTCTCCTTTCTTAAAATAAGTTAAGTGGCTAAGTAAATATAATAGATAGTCCTGGAATTCCCCAGCTAATGTATTCCTTTGCCAAGTACTCTTTTCCCCATAGAACCATCATTATAAATGGGGTTAAGCTCTCAAATTAGTCTCCTCCCCTCTCTTCCCAAATCTATTTTTTGAAAGTTCTCTAAAGTAAAAATTTAAAATTTCATGAGCTTAGACTTTCTGTTACATCATGGAAAAAGAAAGGAGACAGGACATAACAAGTGCTTAATAAATACTAGAGGAATAAGTTATAAAATTACATATCTTACAGTTGGATGGCTATAAGACAGAAAATAAAGAGTTGGGGGAAAATAGGTATTTTTGACCTAAAAAGTTGTTAATTCTAGAATCCTTCAAGTATCAATCATTTCTGGTACTGATCTTACTTGATATTTTTATAAGGCATTTGCAGAGAGTAGTAGTTAATTGTCACTTTTATGAATGATACTTAGCTCTCTTGGGTAGAAAAATGCCAAGTTCATAAGAAACCAAGTTTATAATAAACTTCAGGCAACTATTGTAAGACACTAAGAATTGGCAAAAAACAGATGGGATGGTAGGGAACAAACTTTTATTACCAGTTTCCACCCAAGGAAAGCATTTAGGAATCATTGTGGATTATTCTGTTAAGACAGTATTCAAATATGTTGTATTTGAATATGTCGTAGTCCCAGTGTTAGATAAAACCAGAAATAGCAAGGGGAAATAGTAGTATGATCTCCTGTGTACAGAACTATGGCTTTTGGAAAACCAGATTAAGTTAAAATTGTTAGTCTCTCTCAAAAAAAATTAGCACCTGGGCATAACCAGAGAAGTAGTGCCAAATGATTGAGTGTAAAGGAACTGCAGTAAGATAAAGAAGGAGTGTTGAGATAGTAACTTTTGGGGGGTGATCTCTTTGTAGTGTATACCGATGTTAACTTATAACATTGTACCCCTGAAACTTACATAAAAAAACTCTAAAAGGAGTAAAAGTACAATCAAGGCCTCTAAAGTCATGAAGTATACAGATTAAATATTGAATTTCTTACTTAGCCTGGGATAGTTTGTATTTTATCTTTCACCTGGGTTACTTTCTATAACTTGTGATTCCCAAGGACTCTCACTGCCTTCAGCACATGCCTTCTCTTCTGCATGAATTGCCCTTTATTTCTAGTGAACACCTAAAAATCTTTGGCCCTTCTCATCATTCGTTTCTGTAAGGATCTTGGGAAATTTTCACTAAAGAATAAAAATAATGTGGTTTGAACTTAATTCTAAACCTTGAAACTTTCTAGGCTTTCCATAGATGACAGTCTTTAATTTTCTGACATAGGATCAGAATTTTATGTGACTATTCTCCAGATACTGTCCTCTCCCATGTCTAGTATTTTTCTCTGTTCTCTCAAACTCTCACCTCTAATTTTGAATTCTTTTTGTTCTTTACTTAAACTGCCATGCTTACTTACTCTTTGGCTTAAACTCTGTTTTGTGCACAGGAAACATTTTCTGAACTATTCACTTTTATGGGAAATGTTAATGCAGAGGCTGGATGACCCACTGTTGCAGAGGCTATTAAAAAGAGGCCAGTGTAGGATAGGAGGTTAAACTAGGTTACTGAAATGCTTAAAATGAAAGGAGATTTTAGGTGAAAAGGACCTTAGAAAGATTTGGACAGGTGGTTTCCAAATGTGATTGTGAGTTGTAATCACAAAGGGAGTTTTAAAATAATGATACAGTGTTTTGAGCCCCATTCCTACAACTTCTGTATCTAAATCTCTGAAAGCTTCTCCGTATGTACAAAAAGGTCCATGGGTAATCTGTGAAGTCAGCTTGATTCTGGCTATCAAACCAGCATTTGGAAACTGCTAACCTAGTCTGAACTCTTCAAAGAAATTAGGTCTAATTCATTCACCTAGTTAACACCTGACCTACATCAAGAACTCAGTTCTTCTGATTACTAATCAGCCCATTACTTTTTTCTATTACACATTGATTCCTCTTCTATATCATTCATTTAGCTCACACAGACTCCTATTTAGTGCTCTTCAGATTAGGTGCTGTTTCTTTGGAGGAGGCAGTATAATACAGTAGTTGAGAGTGAAGTTCTGGAACCAGAGTGTCTGATTTCTTTTCTGTATGTATTATTTCCTGTCCTTGTAATCTTGGGTAAGTTTGTGGCAAACTCTATACCAAAGTTTCTTCATTTGTAAAATGAGGATAATAGTTACCAGAAGTTCGTATTTGTATATTCTAAGGTACATTTTATGTTTTAAGAAGGGCCTTTATATTATAATCCAGACAAATCAAAAAGATATATATGCCAGTTAGGTTTAGGTTTATTTAGCTAAACATATTAGAAAACAAAAACCCACAGTGGGACCTTATGCAAAGCAGAAGGTTATTATTACTCTTTTCCATTAAAGATATTCTTAAGTATACAGCCTAGGATTGATGTGACTTCCTAAATATATAAGAGGAAGGGAGAAAAGGAAGATTTCTTTTTTTTTTTTTCCCCCAGGAGGATTCCTCCCAGAGGTTGCTCACAAAATGTGTGTGTAATTTCATTGGTCAGAACTCAAGTCAGATGATAAAGAAGTCTGGAAATGTCATCTCTTTTCTGGGTGGCCTTGTACCTAGCTAAGAATCTAAGGTTCTGTAACTTAGAAAGAACAGAATGTGGTTCTGTTCTACCACAATAGCAGTATAAGTTTTCATGGCTCTGATTGACTTCATTTGGGTATACAGCTCCATGGAATCTGAACTTGGGTAAACCTTGTTCTTCATCAGTAAGGGAGATTGCACATTGAGGGCTATGTCTGCCCATTTGGTACAGGATTGTGCCATTTCATTAAGCAAAAATGAGGTCATCTCTTCATTCATAGCTTCTTAAGCATTTTTGCATGAGAGCAGCAACTTTTCAATAGATCTGGTTTATTAGTTATCTTTCCTAATTCAATTCTGTTTTAGCTTCTAAGGGAGGTAAAATAAAAATGAAGGTCTGTCTTTGGTCAACTAATGGTATGAAGTAGAATTAAATAAATCATAGCTGTTTTATTACTATTAATATAAATACCTGGTTAGATTGTCTCTCAAGTCCTTTCTATTTTAAAAATTGTCACTGGATTCTCATCTTCAGTTATTTTAGTAATGAATGGTAACTTTGATAATTTTTGCTTTTTAAAAACTAGTTTTTGCTTTGTTTTAAATATGAGCCTCTGTTATTGTTTTAAAATTCTAGTTCTCAATTTTGAACCATATGGACTCTCCTTTTCTTCATCTGGCTTTACTGGACGACAGTCTCCTGCTGGCATTTCTCTGGGTTCAGATATATCTGGAAATAGCGCTGAGACAGGGCTGAAAGAGTAAGTGCCTGTTTATTAAACTTGAGAATATGGAAGCATTTAAATGTCTTTAAATATAGAAGAGTTCCTGAAAGCTGAATTTCGTATGGGTTGTTGTTTTAGTTGTTTTTATTTACTGCTGTCAAAGTGTTGATGCTGTACAGTATGTCCCTATACTTGAGGAGAGCTTGCTTATTTCCAAGAGAGCATAGAATGTATACAGGCTTTACACATAGTAGTGATGTGTGTGTTATTATTACATATTATATGTATGTGTGTGTATACATAAATATATATGTGTGTAAGTGTATGTGTGTGTGTGTGCATTTTAAAGAAGTTTATCAAACCTATATACCCAGGTGAGTTTTGAGCATATAATTCTATATTTCTCATAATCTATTTTTGTATAACCTTCTCATTGGAAGATTGACAGATGTTGAGATGAACATAAAATAAGGTGGTTGACTTCACTTGAGGAAGTTGTGTACTTTACTCAAAATGCTTTTAGAGCTTCTTTCTAACCACCTTGAAAATGGGTGATATATGTCTAAATGTCTTATATGTAGCCAAACCTTCACCCTTTTAAAGTAGATTTTCACTTTGGAAATACAAATAAATAACTTTCAGAAGAAACATGGTTAAGTTAATAAAACAAGATGATTATGCAAAATCCCGCATACAGTCAAGTACATAATGATTGATAAATGGTAGCTGTTATTATTGTCATTGCCAAAAAAAAAAGTCATTGCCATCATTATCATCATTATCCAAAAACTGAGTTTTTCAAATAAAATTTCTGGTCAATCTGGCTGACTTTGGCTGGTATCCTTTTATGATATACAGTAATGAAAATGGCTTCCTTATTTGTGTAGGAGCGTCTTCTAAAAAGAGTTCAGGTGTTTTGAGTAATGGCAGCATTGTCAGAATAAATGTGATAAAATCTCAAAGGTGATAACTTTAAAGGATGACATTTGAATTTTGAGTTTTCATATCTTCATTAAGAAATCAATTACCTTATTTTATGTTCATCTTGGTATTTGTTGGTCTTCCAGGGAGATGGTTATAATAAGTATTTCTTGGAAGAAAGACACACAGATTATGAGGAATATAGGATATATGCTGAATGAAGTGGCATAAGTTCAAATTCTCTTTCTTAGCCTTTTTTTCCTAGCTTTGTGGATACCGAGACATTTAATTTTGGTATTCTAAGCATGGGAGATAGATCTGGTTTGTAGGCATGTGATAGTGGAGATGAAAGCTATTAAGTGCCTCAAATAGGGAATTGAGGGGCAAGGGAAGGAGAGACAGGAATCCTCCAAACCCAAGGAGGAAACCCAGTCCTTTTCACAGCAATGGACAGCATCTGCTCTTTAGTATTGAACTAGGAACGGGGGACTTGACAGGGCCTTGTACATTTTATACACATGCGTGTGCTACCCTCAGAGAAATGACATTTGGCAAAGCAGTTAAGGAGTTACACATATGCTGTATTACCATAAAATGGAACACAAGGGCTGAATTTAGAATGCTTTCCCAAAGAGGACCACAGCTCACACATTATTTTAGATTAGGAACCTATGTGGTAATTGGCAAGGTGAATCAGCTTTACAGAGGAGATAGTCACTCTTCTGTAGTCTCTGCCAAGCTGATAATAAGGCAGTGGTCAGCCCAATTTAGAATTACTCACCTTAAGCCCTACTACAGGCAGCACGCTACCTCATATGGGAATTTCTAGAGCTGAGTTAAAATATATCCCCAATCTTTTGAAGGTTGCTTGGCCAGAATTTACTTGTTTGAATGGCCTAATTCTAAATAATACAAAGGTATACCATATAAAACCACAAATTGTATTTTTATTATTGTCAAAATCTATATAAAGATGACTCGTTTAAAAAATTCTTTTACAATATGTTTCATATCATATTTTATATGTGAAGGTCTTACGCTGCTCTCTCATCTATTTTCCTGTTTTTTAGACTGTCTGTATATAATGTATGACGGGAGATTTATGTTGCTAATAGACATGTTATACAGATGAAATTAGCCATAAAAACCTTTAAAATAGCTCAAGGCTACTTTCAGGTTTATTTTCCTCCCCCTTCCCCATTTTGCTTATTGTTGTGGGTTGGGTTTCCTGAGAAGCACACAGTATGATGGAATTTAGCATGTAGAATAGTAAGGAGTGCCCTTGGCATTAATAAAGAGGCAGGTTTGGATAGAGGAAGAAGTTAATATGCAATGTAGTGCCAGCGGCAGCTTTTACTGAGTCCGTGGGGAGTTACTGAGTCCGTGGGGAGAATGGCCCTTCCGAGTTGTACTGAGTTGGGCCAAAATGGGTGGACAAGACTCTGTTCTTCTGTTCATTGGTCACTGCATGTAGGCTGCCCCCAGAAAGGACATTCTCTTTGGTGAGGTGACCCTCTGCCTCTAAGGTAGCCCCTGAGTGGGTTGCACTGCCAACAGTGGGGACTGGAAAGTCCTTCACTGAAATCATGGAAATCTGGATGAAGCATCCTAGTGTCCAACACACCAGCTTTTTTGTTGGTGTTAAACTAATATTTGAATCATTTATTAGTAAAACTTGCGGACTTGCTTTTTAAAAAAAATCATTAAAGGGTATGTCTTGGTAAATGGGGTTATAGAAACATCATTCCGCTGTGGACATTCATGAATCCATTTGAACTGCTGCTGTTGAGCAGCATCCTAGCGATGTTAGGGGTCACTAGTGGCTCCCATGACCACTTTTGGATCTGCTCATGCAGGAACAGTCTGTTTTCTTCTAACAGGTTGATAGATACGTTTTTTTTTTAAACAACTTTTTAGAAAACTCTTTGGTACCTGAAAGAAAAGAAGAAATGAAGATATTTGTAAAGGACCATTTAGCAGCAAAATTTATTGAGGAGCAATGGACTAATTCTCTGTAGGTCATTCTTTATTAATGTTCAGATTTTCTTTCAGCCAATCAGTACTTAATAGCATTAGTTCTTTACTCAGTATGAAGTATGACTACCCAATTTTGTTTCTGGCACAGTACAGAAAATCAAATGGATCATGATTCTAACAAAGTAAAAGGGAATAATAATCAGTACAAACATTTCTGAGCCTTTCTTTTAGATTCATTTCATGATCTGCCTATCTTGTAGGACAAATTTTTTAAATGCTATTTTGGACCATGACAGGGCTACTTAACTGAGCCAAGTGCCAAGGACACATAGTTCTCACATAAACACAGTGGAGGCAATCTTCAGCTGTTTCGGCCAACTCTTAGGGTTATGTTAGACACTCCAGATTCATAGCGGTAACTTTTGGGTGAGTCCAAACTCTAATCACTACTTTAAGTCTTCTTTACCTCAGGTATAAAACCCTCCCAATCCTTCATGCTTTTCCCAGAAATCTTACTTTTTTCTTTTATAGATCAAACCTCACTTCATTTTTATGAAAGTACATTATAATAGTTGAACATGTAGCTAGTGTTCATATTAAGAAAACCTTTTGCATTAAAGATAAGTTTACACATTGGAGTAGATAGGAATTTTTTTGTTGTTGTTTGTTTTTTGCTTTCAACCGGATTTTATTTATTGAATTTATGTAGGGTTAATTCTTTCATTGAATGATTATAGCTTAGAAACGTAAGAGTCATGTCTCATCTTTAACTCATCAGAATTAAAGATATTTTTGAGAAGTCAGTGGGGTAAAGGAACTGATTTACAGTTCTGTTTTTGGATAACTTATTTAAGCAATTAAATGAAGATTGATCTGAAATTTAAACTAATTCTAGAGTTTTGTTGCCTTAAGTCCTTTGGCAGAAGGGTAGGGGGAGGTTGGCTGTAACTAAAATAAAATCTAGAGATCTAGGTTTTACTTCTGGCATGTGGAATACAATATAAAAGCTGTTTCTTAAAGGCCATGGCATCATGTGTTTTTTTAAATGCCCCAAGAAAGTCATTACTTAGCAATTATTTAATTTGACTTAATTTCAATATCAATCTCCTTAGGACAAATAGCTTGAAGCTGGAAGGTATAAAGAAATTGTGGGGGAAAGAAGGCTATCTTCCCAAGAAGGAGAGCAAAACTAGTGATGAAACTGAAGTTCTGCCTGTTCCTCAAGAGAGTATAATAATGGAGAATGTAGATCAAACTATAACCAAAAAGGACCAGTCTCAAGTCCTTACCCAGTCGAAAGAGGAGAAAGAAAAGCAGCTGCTGGCATCGTCATTATTTGTTGGGCTAGGATCAGAAAGTACAGTCAATTTGGTAAGTAGCCAGTTATATTCCTCTGAGAATCTGTGTCTCCTGTTTTGTACATAAAAACCTGGCTCTATAAAAACTGTTGGCCATCCATCTGTGTACATGGTGGGAGATGGCTTTCCCAGCTCCAGACCCACCAATGACACACCTGTATTTTCCTGAAAGAAAAAATCTAATTGGCTTAGCTTGAGTCAGGTGGTCTCTCTAGTCTGTCTAGTCAGCTAGGGCAAGGGTCAGGGCCCAAAGAAAGGTACAAATATAACCAGGGGTATTCTCAGTGGAGTGGGTGGAAGGCAGTTGTGGTGGGGCACAGGGGGGATGGGGATGGGGGAGGGTACCCGATGGAAACACTTTCAGTAATAATAGTTCCACAATACTGATTTGTCTGTGGAAAAAGTGTTTCTGAAAATGGTGTTTTTAATAGTGAAAAATAGGAATCAATTTAGGTGACTAACAGGAGAATGGGTACATAAATTATATTAGCTCAGAATATTACTCAGCCATCAAAAAGGATAAATACTGCATTGTAAATTAAAAAATGCTTATGATAAAAACAGTAGATAAGATTTTATTTACATCTTGCCTATAACTTAAGAAGATAGAAGTGTTTTGAGACTGAAATTACACAAAAATAATAACTACTTTCAGGCATTATGATTATGATTTTCAAAGGTTTTCATGTTAATATGTTATTCTCAGAGTAAAAGAATAAAAAATTGTAGTGAAGGACAGTCACTATTTTTGAACATCTGAGAATTCCATGTGATTTTCCATTTGGTAACCTGATAAACCTACCTAGTGCAAAACTGTGATTAGAGATACATTTTCTTCAGTTTAACTTCAGAACCGGGGCCTACCTCTTTCATCCTTCTTTCTTGGTGGAATTTTCTCTCCATCCCTGTCAGCACTAGGCCAGACCATAGGCTGCACTGTTTGCCTGTGTTTCTCTTTTTCCAGATCCCATTTCTGTCAGACTTGGTATTCATCCCCTCCTAAGAAAAAACAAATTGAGCTTAAAAGTATTACTAAGCGATGTATCATAATGCTGTCTCACTCAGCATTTGCAGTTCAACAGCAGATTTGGGGCCTTTGAGTTGTTCCTGCAGGCCGTGGTGAGGGGACCAGTGAATGCTCCGACGCTGATGGGGCATGTTCTCAGAGTGCACCCCGATCAGATTGCATCGAGGTCACAGCACTCCCAGGCTTATGTAGGTCCCTGCTTTGTGAACCTCCTTGCTGGTGTTGAAGGGTTCCTGCCTGTTCCACAAGTGCACCGAGTTAGAGACTGTCTCAGCAGAACATTCAGGCCAGCAGACTAATTATCACACTTTTTTGTGGTGGGCTTGAAATCAGAAATGTACGTAATTAGAATGTTTTTCTATTTGAATTATGCTAAATTCTTTTCTGGGTTACACCTTACATGTTTCCCCTCAGCAATCACTAGAATAGTTTTTTTTTGTTTGTTTTTGTTTTTTAAAATATCAGTCTTCTTTTCTTTCCTTTCTTTTTTTTTTTTTTTAAAGATTTCATTTATTTACTTTTAGAGAGGGAAGGGAGGGAGAGAGAGAGAAACATCAATGTGCGGTTGCTGGGGGTCATGGCTTGCAACCCAAGCATGTACCCTGCCTGGGAATCAAACCTGCGACACTTTGGTTCACAGCCCGCGCTCAATCCACTGAGCTGTGCCAGCCAGGGGAGAGAATAGTTTTTTTCAAAGGAGGTTATTTCCCTGTTTTATGGAACCCTGAATCTGTGAGGAACTTTGCTGTAACTCAGATGGCATGCAGAAAGGGGGGAAGGTAAATGATCACAAAACTAGCATGTATCGTCTAATTCCTCAACCCCAACATTTCGTCTCTCTCTCGGGTGAAGCAGACAGTGTTTCAGCTCTTACTGGATATAATCCGTCTGTATCGTGACTCCTTTAAAAAATTAATTTATTGGGGTGACATTGGTTAATAAAATTATATAGGTTTCAAGTGTGCAATTCTATAATATGTCATCTGTATATTATATTGTGTCTTCACCACCCAAAATCAGGTCTCCTGTCACCATTTATTCCCTTTACCTTTTTCTACTCCCACACCTGTCTTTCCCTCTTGCAGTCACCATCCTGTTGTCTGTGTGTTTATTTATTTATTTTTTGTTTAATCCCTTCACCTTTTTTACCCAGTGCTCCAACCTCCACCCCTCTGACAGCTATCAGTCTGTTCTCTGTGTCTATGAGTCTGTTTGTATTTGGTAGTTTATTTTGTTCATTAGGTTTCACATAGAAGTACAGTTGTATGGTACTTTTCTTTCTCTGACTGGCTTATTTCACTTAGTACAATACTCTCTAGGTCTATCCATGCTATCGCAAAAGTTAAGCTTTCCTTCCTTTTTTATAGCTGAGTAATATTCCATTGTGTAACTGTACCACTGCTTTTTTACCTACTCATCTGCTGATGAGCGCTTGGGTTGCTTCCAAATCTTGGCTATTGTGAATAATGCTGCAGTGAACATAGGGTGCATATATTCTTTCAAATTAGTGTTTTGGGTTTCTTCAGGTATATTCCCAGAAGTGGGATCAGTGGGTCAAAAGGCTGTTTCATTTCTCAGTTTTTTGAGGAATCTCCATACTGTTTTTTATAGTGGCTGCGCCAATCTGCATTCCCACACCCTGGCCAACACTTGTTTATTGATGTATTTAGGGTAGCCATTCTGATAGGTGAGAGGTAATATCTTATTGTGGTTTTAATTTTTGTTTCTCTGGATGGCTGCTTTTCTCTACCAATCCTATTCCCTTCCAATTTTTCTAATGTTAAAATTCTCAGTTACATTGATCAAGGGCTGTATTGATGTATTTCACTTTAACTAGTTTTTATTTTTAGGTATGTGGTTCACTCTTAGTTAAAATTTTTTACATAGTTCACTCCAAGGGTCAAGGGTTTTCTTTCCCCCACCTTTGCCTTTTTTTCCACCTTCATTGGTGAAAGACATTTTCTCGTGCTGGCTGGTGTAGCTCAGTAGATTGAGTGCTGGCCCGCAAACCAAAAGGTTGCTGGTTCATTCCCAGTCAGGACACATGCCTGGATTGCAAGCCAGGTCCCCACTGGGGGCATGCGAGAGGCAACCAATCAGCATTTCTTTTTCACATTGATGTTTCTTTCCCTCTCTTTTTCCCTCCCTCCATCTCTCTCTGAAAATAAATAAATAAAATCTTTAAAAAAATTTAGAAAATGAAAGACATTTTCTCTGGGTAATGAGTTCTAGAATGACTTTCTTTTATTTAAGTAATTTAACGAAGATGTCACTGCACTGTCTTCTGCCTTGTGTAGCCTCTGATTAACAGCATATTGGTGCAGAAGAAAATATTAAACTTGAAGACAAAGTAATATAAACTATCCAAAATGAAACACAGAAACAGAAAGAAAAGATAAAGCAAACGAAGAAACCAAGAGCATCAGTGACCTGAGGAGTGATATTGAGCAGTCCCATATACGTTAGTCTCCCCTTGCCCGTGGGGGATGTGTTCCCAGACCCCCAGCAGATGCCTGAAACTGGGGATAGAGCTGAACCTTATGTGTACTGTGTTTTTTCCTATACATACATACCTATGATAAAGTTTAATTTATAAACTAGGCACAGGTAAGAGATTTAACAACAATAAGTAATAACAAGAGAGAACCGTTATAACAGTATACTATAATAAAAGTTGTTTGAAGGTGGTCTCTGTCAGAATATCCTGTTGTGCTGTATTCACCCTTCCTGTGGTGATGTGAGATGAAAAATGCCAGACCATCCCTTGCTTGCAGTAGATGGCTTGGTATCACTCATTTCAGGGGACCCCTTGCTGAAGTTGTCGTATAGGCTCAATGCTTTCTGGTGCAACATGCTGCCATCATTTAAAACACATTTCCATGTCTTCCAGCCTCAAATTTAATACCTTTTCTCTTAACTAAGTACTTATCACTGACTATAGCTATAACTTTTGCAATTTGAGTTGCTACAGTGAAACTAGCACAAATTTCTTTTTCCTTCCTTGGATAGAAGATTTGTTCTTAGCAACCTCAGCATATGATTTTTTTCATTCCTTATTAAGTTGAGAACTTTCACCTTTTCACTTAAACTAAGCACTTTACTGCCTCTCTTTGGCATATTTGAATTGCCAGCATCACTACTTTTGTTTTGGGGCAATTGTTAAATAAAATATGGGTTACCTAAAATATGAGTACAAGCACTGCACTGTAGAGACAGGTGGTCTGATAACCCAGACGGGCTACTGAGTGACTAATGGCTGGGTGTCGTATACAGAGTGGATATGCTGGAAAAAGGGATGATGCACCTCCTGGGGTGTACGGAGTGGGACAGTGAGGGATTTTTTCACACTATTCCAAATGGTGTGTAGTTTAAAATTTATGAGTTGTTTATTTCTGGAATTTTTCATTTAATATTTTTGGACTGGGGTTGACTGGGTAGCTGAAACTGCAGGTAACTGAAACCATGGAAAACAAGGGGGGAGTACTGTGTGTCTAATTCAAGTCCCACAGCTGCTGGGGTGGAGGTCCTTCCCCCACCCTCCCTTACTTGTTTTTGTGTTAAAACAATGCTCTTGTTTGATGACTTCTGACTGGAAAGGTGGGAGACAAACTTATCTGCTGAGAGTTGGAAGAGATGTTGGGACTTGAGAGAATGAGGTGTGAAAAGGGAGCTAGAATTCTGTTAACCAGAATTATGTGAAGGATGGCTACATTGTGTTAGAGCCCCCTAGGAGGATGGCGGCATCGACTCGGACTTAGAATAGTGCCAATCTGCTCTACTGATTTTAGATAGAATTTTGAGAGGCAAGGGGACACTTATCTCTTCCTACATAGATTTACAGACCTTTCATCAGGAGGATTAGCTCAAGGATGGAAAACTTACTGTTCCTGTCTCTTGAGTTTGTAGCAAACATCACTGGTCACTTAGAGCTTCTTTCCTCTGTGTGTTCCAGTCAGCCATTGCCAGCTGATTCTGGAGGTCAAATCAGTTTGTCTTCCCTGCTTTTTTACTCACAGGCCATGATATCATGATTATTATAGAGTACTGAATCAGAATTTGAGCCATCCCTGTGTTTTAGGATATCCTACGTTCTATATGACAACTCTGGGAACTCAAAAAATAGCTAGGTTTTTCACTGTTTTTGGTTTGTGCAGTTCTGTACTATAGTATTCTGATATTAACCAGTTTTTAGAATTTTTCATAATTAACTTCTTTTTTAAGAGAAAGAGGAAAGGAGGTGGGGAAGAGAGAGAGACAGAGACAGAGAAAGAGAAATATTGATTTGTTGTTCCACTTACTTATGTATTAATTGGTTGATTCATGTATGTGCCCTGACTGGAAGATCAAACCCACAATTTTGGAGTATCGGGAAGATGCTTTAACCAACTGAGCTACCTTGCCAGGGCCACAGTTGACTTTTTAAATGTTATTTCTTTTTCTGATTTTATGTGTTTTTAATGAGAAATAAAATTTAGCTAATAGTTCAAAGTTACATAGCTGTCAGAATTTCAGGACTTAAATTTTATTCATCTCTGATTCTTTTTAAATCTGTGCTTTATAGATCAAGTTAGTAAATTGCTCATTTAAAATTATAGAAAGACATTTAAAACTCATGACTAGAAGAATTGTTTCTTTTTCTATTATTATGATGTTTTATTTTCCAGCTAGGAAAAGCAGATACCATCTCTCACAAGTTCAGAAGGAAATCAAAAGTTAAGGAAACCAAAAGTGGAGAAACAACCAGTGTTCATAATATGACCTGTTCTTCCTTTAGTTCTTCATCAAATGTGACTTATGAAGAAGATTATTATTTGGATAATTTGCAGGATACAGAAGATAAAGAACTAAAGAAATTTACCCTTAGTTCAGAACTTTTGGATTCTGAATCACTCACAGAACTGCCTTTGGTTGAGAAACTCTCAAATTGCAGGCTGTCTACACCTTCTTTGTTTGCTGACAACAACATGGAAGTTTTTCACCCTCCTCAATCCACTGCAGCCTCAGTTGCCAATGAAATCTCCCTAGCTTCTTTGTTGGAAGAAACTACTGAACACACACATTCAGATCTTATGGAGGTCTGTAATAATGAGACCATATCAGTGTCTTCTTACAAAATTTGGAAAGATGATTGTTTATTGATGGCGTGGTTAGTTTCCAATAAGAGTGGTGCAGAATTGAAAAGTACTAACTTAGAAATTGCTCCTGCAAAAAATTTCAAGGTAAGACAATGAATGGTTCATTATTTCTGCCTTAATGTACAGTGCTTACTTGGTGTTTCTGCTGTTGGCTCTTCTGATGGTTTATACTTTTCTTTCACCTTTAGCAAAAAAAGTAAAAGATATGTCAGGTTTTTGATTATTTTGAGTAGAAGTGAATTATTCAAAGGGGACAAGGAAATGTAATAAAGATTGTACTGGGAAAGGCCATGAATACAGGGTGGGGCAAAAGTAGTTTACAGTTGTGAGTACACAAAACAGAGTTTATTCTTGTATTATTAGGTATTAATTATTGTATTATTTTTCATACAAACAACTGTAAACCTACTTTTGCCCCACCCTGAATAAAGTGAGTTTCGATAGAGCACAGTAGCTAGAATGTAGACATTTGAGTCCGACTGCTTGGCTTTGAATCTTGCTTCTGCTGCTTATTAGCTGTGTTACATGGTCAAGTTACACACCTGCCTTGTGCCTCAGTTTCCTCACATTTAAAGTGAAGATATTAATAGTGTGTGCCTTTTCATTATGCTGAGTGCTCAGGCATCAGTTGCTTCTGCCTTAGCTCTAAGAGACTGCCATTGTGATTTCTGGAAATATGCCAGTTGCATTATTGTACGGCTGTCCTTGATGGAGCTATCATATCAATATGCCACAAAACTGACTCAGTTTCTATTACCAACTCAAATGTGTTGAATGTGATATTACCTGGGCCAGACCAGGGCAGAAGTTCCAGACTCTAGATGTGCATTAGAATCACCTGTGGAACTTAAAAACACAACAAAACCCAGTTCAGTTGCCTGAGATCTACCACCAGATCTTAAGGGTAGAGAATGAGAAAGGAAGACACCTGTATATATCTATTTTTTAATTCTCCTTGCTTTAAAAATCTGGTGCTAGCCAGGACTGAGAGCCACAAGACTAGAGTTTAATAATCTCTTTTGTAAAAAATTATACAGTTTTTCATTGTAGTGACATTTATTACATATTTTTAACCTATGTACTATTATTTCTTCATTATCTGTGCTAGTGAATTTTTCTCCAGCGAAGTTGTCAGTCATCTTCATAATGGAGTTTATTATTATCACATCACAATACTATGCTTTTATACCATTTCAGGTAAATAGAAAATTGGTATTCATGTGATAGTCTGTATTGATCCCTTCTTCAGTACTTTCTGTTGCTTTTATTTACAGATCACTGAGCAATCTGAGTGCTGCTTGCCTGTCGTAGAAGCAGAGAACACCAAAAACTTCCAATATAGTGTGCAGATGGAAGAACCTTTTACAGAAGGGAATCTTTCTGGTTCTGTAAATTATCAAATGATGGATACTCACGTTGTTCAGCTCGACTTTTCAGTAAATTTATCACTGTTAGATTTCATTAGGTAAATATTTTCTGGAATGCTAATTCAGGTTATTCATTCATTCAGCAAATATTTATTGGGCCTATTTTCTGGACAGTACTACTAGGTGCTGCGGAGTATAGCAGCTCACAACTTGACACAGCCCTATTTTTAGGGAGGGGACATTGAACAATTGTATAAATGCATGCATAATTGTGAATTGTGCTTTAAAGAGAAAATAAATGGTACAATGTTTGATTATAATATGAGACCCGATTTAGCTTGGGGTTGAGATTAAAGTAGTGTTTAAACAGAAATAACTTTAAAGATTCTGCATGACTTTATTATTTTTTTATTATTTTTTTTTAAACATGCCTCTTTTTTTAGATTTTATTTATTTATTTTTAGAGAGAGGGGAAGGGAGGGAGAAAGAAAGGGAGAGAAACATTAGTGTGTGGTTGCCCACAGCCCAGGCCTGTGCCCTCACTGGGAGTTGAACCAGCGACCTTTTGGTTCACAGACCACGCTCAATCCATTGAGCTACACCAGTCAGGGCTTGCATGACTTTTTAAAAAACTTTTAAGATTTCTTTCATTTGTATTTCATTTATTTCATTAATTCTTTCATAAAATCTGTTTATTAAAGCTTTAGAGACCTGCAAGAAAATTATTCAACAAAGTTATTTAACTTTCCTTAGACATATAGTATTTAGCATTATACTAGGCACTGCACAGTGTTACCGAATAATTGAAAACAACCTCTTACCTCTCATTTTGTATAATGAATGTACTGGACTGTAGTCAAACTTTTTTAAAAAATGAAGGCTGCTTGAACCAATAATGTAGATATACCAGTTATCTGTAAAATTTTTTAAATTGTCACAAATCTACTTGTGTTACACTACTGCAATTTTTGTCTGCTCTTTAACGTTTTTTAGTAAGAACATGTCAATTAATCTGTCATAAAGTATTTATACCCATGTTGCTGTATAAAATGTTCTTTGACTAGGAGGTGTCTCCCATGGTGAGCACTCATAACCTGAAGAAGCACAATATATATAACACAGTTCTTATGTGCGTATTAATAAAGTCCTCTAACTTTAAAAATATTTTCCTAATTATAACATCAACATATACATATTATAAAAATTAAAATGCTGTAGAAAAATATAAGTGGAATATAAAAGTTCCCTATAATCCCAACTTGAGACAGCACATTGTTAACTATTTGATCTTTAGTTTCATGAACCATTTTTAAACTACATTTGCTAAAATCCTTTCTCTTGGTCTAATTTACTTAAGGTGCTGGGTCTTTGTTTTCATACTGTTCTGTATGATTTTGATAGAGTGTCTCAGTATCACTTAATCTAAAGTGTTCTTGAAAGGAAAGTTTTATATTTGAGTGATTCATGAAATTACTTGGTAAAATTATATTGAAATCACAAATACTCAGAAAAAGAGAGAAGGAGGTGATTTATTGAAGAAACATTTGAACTTTAATAGCATGTCTTTTATTATTTTCATCAGGTATGAAGATGATGGTTAGCATTTACATCCTACTTGGTTTAAAAACATAAGTTTTATGGGACCCAGATTTACAATGTTTGTTTTATTCCTGTGATTCATTTGAAATGTATGTTTATTTGTTTAGAATCATTTCATTCTTTTGGACATCAATCTAATTTTAAGAATTATTTTCAGACCATTAAAAATATCTACTGAAGACTTTGGCAAACTCTGGTTATCCTTTGCCAATGATGTGAAGCAAAATGTGAAAATATCAGCATCTCAAGCTGCCCTGCCTGCTGCCCTAAAGACACTGCAGCAGAACCTGAGACTTCACGTTGTTGACATCATAGGTGTGTAGAGTTATGAAAAGGCTATCCTGTGTTTACAGAGGCTTTCCCACAGTCAGAACACAAGTTGTCAGATTTCCAGGTGTCAGATTTCTTAGAGCTGTATTCCCTATTATTAGTGTCTTTTAGATTAGTGTGTTCAGATTTTATTGAAGAATTGTTTTTGTAAAATGTACATAACAAAATTTACCATTTTAAACCCTTTTACTCGTACAGTTTAGTGGCATTAAGTAGATTCATCTTGTTGTGCAGCATTGCCACCATCATCTCCTGAATTTTTCTTCTTCCCTAACCGAAACTTTACCTGTTAAACATTAACTCGCCATTTCCTTTCCTTTTCTAGCCCCTGATACCCACCATCCCATTTTTATCTCTATGAATTAGACTACATTAGGTACCTCATGTAAGTGGTTTCATAACAATATTTGCCCTTTTGTGACTGGCTTATTTCACATAGCATCATGTCTTCTAGGTTCACCCATGTTGCAGCACGTGTCAAAATTTCCTAATGAATACTATTTCATTGTATGAACATACCACATTATGTTTATCAGTTCATCTGTTGATGGACACTTGGGTTACTTCCACTTTTTGGCTATTGTGAATAATACCACTGTCAATATGGATGTACAGATAATCTGTGTTCAAGTTCCTGCTTTCAGTTCTTTAGGTTATATGTCCAGAGTTGCTGGATCATATGGTAATTCTATACTTAATTTTTGGAGAACTTGTCATATTGTTTATCACAGCAAGTGCACCATATACCTCCTCACCAGCAATGTATGGGGTTAAATTTCTCCACATCTCCCTAACACTTGTTACTTATTTATTTTGATAATTGGCATCCTCATGGATGTGAAGTATTTTGTTGTTTTGATTTGCACTTCATTACTGAGCAGTGATGTTGAATATCTTTTCATGTCTTTATTGGGCATTTGTATATCTTTCGTAGAAATGTCTGTTGAAGTTGTTTTGATTAAAGAATTTTTATTTTTGTTGTTTTGTAGGCAATGAAGGGCTGTTGGCCTGTCAGCTGCTCCCATCCATCCCCTGTTTGCTGCATTTCCGAGTTCATGGTGACGTATTGGCCCTGTGGTTCAGATCCTCCTGCTCTAGTCTTCCTGACTATTTACTGTATCAGTGTCAAAAGGTGATGGAGGGATCCTAGCAGAAGCTCTTACTCCATCAAAATAAATGGTTTACATAGATAAACTTATTTACCAAAGTAAAAAGAACTCATGGTACTTCTAATGAAAATGGGGATAATTATGAGTTGTGGTTTTATGTGTTATCTTTATGATTCTTGATCAAGGTCCCCGAGAAACTGTATCCCTAACCTTTTACTCAGGATTGTACAGTATGCTTGGGTCCCAAAGAGTGACCCAAGCTAATGTTATAAACTGCTAATGATTTATATATCACTTAGTGTAGAGAGACTGAAAATATTTATTTTGTTATAAGTAATTTTATAGCAAATATACTGTAGTGCTAGCTGATTTGTAGTAAAGCCAAGTCTGAGTTCTCTGTATTAATGGAGGGGAGACATGGAATTGATAACCCCAGACCTAATTCGTATTTGGCTTTGGAATGCAGTGTATGCTTTTTGGTAGGCAAGTCATTACTTTTAATTATGTTGTGCTTAGATCAGTGTTGAACTAAGTTGACACTGCGCACGCTTAGTTCCAGAGATCCATGAGCATGCTGGATTTTGGGGGATCCAATCTGTAATACAGTTTTTATTATAAATAACTTGTTATACATAATTGCAGATAATTTGGCTACAAAATTTGTTTTCCATTAGCATTTATTTTTAAAATGAAAAGTGAATCACTGTATTCTTAAGTTAAAAACTGAAAGTCATTTACAAAATAATATCACATAGATACAAAACCCACAAGAACACACAGTACTAAAGCAATCATATAAAAGGACTTTTTAGTTATGGCAAATATGTCAATCAGTTACCACTTTGGTTCTTTTAGCAAGTTAAAATTTGTGATTATAGTATAAATGGCAAAACAATTTTTCCTGGCCTTTAAATCCACTAGTACTCAGAGGATGCAACCAAAACAATGAGTCAGTATACCATACAGGCTCTTCAATAAAACATATCATTCTCATATTATAGTTGTGCCTACGTGCCTCTGTCAGAACTATTATCGGCCTAATGTGAATGATGGACCCGAATCTTGGATTGTACATTAATGTTAAAAACTGAAATTGTGTTTTATAAAACCTTATGGTGCTGTGGAAACATTGACTATTTTACTTTTTATGACACTTCACCATGGAGATTATTCAGATAATATAGATTTAAGTCATTGCGCTTAATACTCTGGTTAATTGATACTGTTTATCACCCAGGTGTGGAATTCTGGCTTTAGGTTATCTCAGGAATCATACCGGATGTGAAACATGCTAAGGGGATTCCCGAGAGCTGATAGATTTCATTAGTCATTTCTGTTTAGTGTATTCCTTCCTAAAAAGCAGAATTCTTTTTTAAAATTGATTTTTAAGTTACTCATTTTAAAAATGTACCTTGTTATTTTCATGCTTTTAAAAACACAGTAAAACCTTGTTGTAAAAGCAATGAAAAGTGACTGGAATTTCCTGTGTAGGTCTCCCCTTTTAAATAGAAGGTGAGATTCATCTTCAAGCTCCCCACAGGGGCAGGGTAAAGGGAATGTGCTGTCTCTGCAGGTGTGGTGGACACTCACTGGTGGCAAGACTCATCAGCTTCCTCTTTATTCCTACCTCTGTCAGCAGCACCCCCACCCGCTTCTGCTGTTACTCTGACAAAGAGATAGGAAGTGCCCTCTCACTTTGCAGCGTGTAGCAGAAGAGGTGCCCCCAATTTTTTGTCCCTACTTCCATGTGTTTGCATGGTTACTGAGACTGGGTTGGGTGTAGAGCAGTGGATATAAGGAGCCCAGCAAGCTTTGGACAGCTTATCTGGGAGAGATTACACTGAGCTGCTGCTTTGTTACCAGGGCATTCAGGAGTGGCTGCAGCAGTTGTCATGAGAGATATGCTTGACCTGTAGGGTTGTCAAATGGCGGGAGATGTGTAATGGTAGGTTTGGGCTAGGAACATGATTTTGGGTCTTCCAGAGGGAACATGGTATCACCTCTGTTCTTTCTGAAGCCACAAAAAGTAGGGTTACAGAATTTCTACTGAAATGTTCAGTAGAATGTTTACAATTTTTTATATTTTTATGGTTTTAAAAACAACAGTAGGAAAGAATTTCACAGCAGTATATATTTTGCCTAAACTAATGAACATTTTAAGTTCTAAATCAGACATCACCAACTTCTTTTGCATCGTAGGAGACTTGACTATAAACTAGGCAGATGGTTACTGTTGGTAGGTCACCTTCTTACATTATAGTCAAAACTTTGTCAAGTGAAGGGACATCATCGGGAATAAAAGCCGGGGGGTGGGGTTACTCAGCTTTGCGAGTTCTATGCCAGGCATCTTTGCTGAGAACTCAGGTGGCAGCAAGTGTGAATCTGGAGAGAATAAAGGGAAGAGAGCAAAGTCTGAAGAGCAGATGGAAGCAGAACAATCAGGCTCCCACCAGAGTAGTCCCTGTGGAGGCAGGCTCAGGGGAAAGTGGGCCCAAGTAAGGGTCCTTCTAAAGCGCTGGAGATGGAAGCTCAGCAGTTACCAAGTGCTATATGCCAACCATGCCAGCCACAGCAAAGGCTCTGCAGAGGAGCATTATTTTAAACAATATTCTTCTGTCATCTGTCAAAACAGTTGTGGTAAAAATGCAGTATTTTATTTTTTCTTTATTTCATGTCAATAATATTTTTAAGTATTGAGCTATTTGTCTTAATTTTTATGGATAAATGTCTTTGTCTCAAAATTGTGAGCCACTAAAAGTGCACTGAACCTATTCACATGTCTTTAAGGTGTTTTGCTGTGTTAAAATTTTAGGAGGGGAAAATGCAAATTAATAACAACAAGCATTAATTATTTTGAAGTTGAATTCTGTAATTTGAAGTAATTCAGTTAAATATGTAATAAATGCAAAGTGATCTATACTGTTCTTTGGTCTTTATATTCTTTATTATCTAAATAGCTGAATAATAAGTAGTACTACTCAGTAACTTGATAAGCATTAGCTAAAAAGAGCAAAAAAACAGCCCAGGCTGGTGTAGCTCAGTGGATTGAGTGTGGGCTACGAACCAAAGGGTCACTGGTTTGATTCCCAGTCAGGGCAAATGCCTGGATTGTGGGCCAGGTCCCCAGTATGGGGTGCGTGAGAGGCAACCACACATTGATATTTCTCTCTTTCTCTTCCCCTCTCTCTAAAAATGAATAAATAAAATATTTTAAAAAGAGAGCAAAAACAATTGGAATGGGATGAAAAGAGTAATTTATTCAGTAAGGCCCATAAGAATCTGGTCTAATTGGTTATTAAAAATAAAGAACTGCTGTTTTTATATTAGGTTCTGAGGGAACTCTGTGGGCTTCAGATGGTTCAGAGTGTGGATTGATTCTCAGGTGCCTGTCCATGTCCCCTGCTTTCATTCTAGCCTGACCAGAGCATTCCAGAGTTCTGTTTCTGTATTTTTTTTTAATTACAGTTTATTGATTATGCTATTACAAGTTGGCCTGATTCTTCTTTCCCCCTTTGGCCCCCTCCACCCAGCACCCCCACTCCCTCAGGCATTCCCTCCATCATTGTTCATGCCCATGGGTCATACATGTATGTTTTTTGGCTACTCCATTTCCTATGCTGTACTTTACATCCCCATGGCTATTCTGTAACTACCTGTTTGTACTTCTTAATCCCCTCACCTCTTCACCCATGTTTCCCCTCCCCCCTCATCTGATGACCATCAAAGTGCTCTCCATATCCATGTAGCAGTAGAGCTGCTATGACCCCATCTTAGTAGTGTGGGCTAATATAGTGGGTGTCCTGTAGGGTTCAGTAGCCCAGCCTCCCCGTCACTCAGGCTGGTTACTTGAGGTGCACCCTTCGTGTGTGCTGAATACCCCCTCCTCTTGTAGTTGAGCCTTGGTTGCTGTTGGCAGATCAATGGGAGGGATTTACACAGGCCAGTCAGCTGCAAGGTTTGGCTGTGACCATTTATTACCAAACTCTACCCTCCATGGAGGATCAAATGTGCAGGGGCAGGATGGTGGTGCCCCAACATGGTCTTTAGCTGCCCACTGGGTGCTCTGGCTCTGGTGTTTCCCAGGTAGTGCAGGTCAAGCTCAGCTCCCACTAGTGTTTTGCTCAAAGTCACACTGCCTGAGTTATAAAGCAATCTGAGATGGCTGCTACTTGTGCTGGGCTTGGAGATTCCCAGGTGCATCCAAGCTGTGAATCTAAGCTGGCTGCTGCTAGTGCTGGGCCTGGGACTCACTGAGGCCAGGTATTGGCTGTTGGAGAGGATTTAGGAAGTTGTGCTGCAGGAGCCAAGACCAGCCATTCATATGGAAAAGCAGCTTGGCTAGGCCTGTAAGTTGGTGGGACTGAACCTCTGGGGATCTCCGAGGTGAGCCAGTGTTAACCAGGTTGATGGAGTCTCAGATATGGTACCAGCTTCCGGCTTAGTTTGGATGGATGTGGTTTCTTTAATCTGTAGCTGTCAGACTTCCATTCAGCTCAATTTTTTATGGTAATTTTGATGTGGTTGTGCAAAGAGGTGAGCCATGCCTGCCTACGCTGCCATCTTAACCAGAATGCTCCATAGTTCTGTTTCTTTAATGCCCTCTCCTTACAGCTGCCTTGAGATGGAAGAAACACAGTAAGTCAGGTGGAGACTTAGTGACCAAACACTCTGAATCTCCTGGCCATCTCTGCGTTGTATATCCTAAAACACAAATCTAGGTCAGAAATGGCATTTTTCAGCTTACTGTGTATGCCTCCTATGGGCTATAAAGTGTAGCAGGAAAAGAGTGCTGAGACTTGAAGCTTCATCTTTGGAGCACTGGTGGTTTAAATGCATCAAACCCACTGCAGTACTTGAAAAGAAAGGGGTTCTTAAAAGGAGGAGTGGCCTGCAGCCAAATGGACCAGGGTTAGCAATTGAATGAAAGTTACTTATGTGTGTGCATATTGAGAGACTGTGAGCTTTCTATGGTTAGGAACCATCTGTATATGTTCATGTCTCTTTTGCCTGGTACATAACAGGCACTCAATAATAGGCGATTGGTTTATTGGACAAAGGACTAAAGAGATCTGTCCCCTTAAAATGAGTTATCCAAAACCAAGTAATATCTAGGTATTGATTTTAGTAATACTGTAGCTCTCTCAGGAATAAAGTGGTCTGATCTGGCTGACAGATATAAGTCAGTGGAACAAGGTTCCAGTGAATATAGTTTGTGCCAATTTGGAGAAAGGAAACATGATTGCCTGATGAGACCTGTAGCACTCTGAAGGCTGAGACCTGCCATTTAAGAGATCTCTCTTCAGATATAATGTGATTATGGATAGAAATTATGACTTGGAGGAGGGGGGCTTTGCTGAATTATGGCAAATGTCCATGAAGTTTTACTGATCTGGAAAAACTTGTGCTAGGACAGAAAGCAGTAGGTAGTTGGTGCGTGAAGTTCAAGTTAAAAATAGGGAGCTAATGGATATGGCAAGGCAGATTTACCAGCTAAATTAGTGTCACCTCTTTGTTTAGAAAAGTCAGCTCGATGATAATGGGAGAGACAACTATATTGACATTAGTAAAGTCAATAGTGTCAGGAAAGTAGGGAAGGAACAGGCCCTCTGGGATAAAGCATCAGGAAAAGGAGTTACTTAAAGGAAATGTGTTTCGTTTGTGTCACGTGGGAAACTTTATGGTAGATGTATGAATCCAAGACAGGAGGGCACCTAAGAAATGAGTCCCAAAGAACCCTGAGAACTTGAGGATGGTCCTGGATGTGGGGAAAGTACAGATGGTGTCAAACATCGTGAGTCGCCGGGAGTACCTGTAATGCTGAAAAAACAGTGGATCCTTGTAAGTGGTTGCAGCTCGACTGTGGGCTTTGTTCCAGGGGAAGGAATCAATTTACTTTAGTTATTTTAAACTATTTTTCTAAGTGGATCAGTACTTTTCCTTTCCAAAATGTTAAATTGCCAATGTAACTAAATGGCTGACCTCAGGAAGTTTCTCCCTAATGGGGTCCGGCAGGATATGGGCCAAATGGATAGAGACTGGAGCCCAGAGATTATTCGTATTTCAGTGAGAAAAAAGCAATTAGAAATCTATTTAATTGTACATCTCCTCAACCCCCTTGTATTATGTGACAAGTAGGAACAGAGGCAAGATATTCTTAGGAGAGACATTTGGTCTAAATAGTTAGCATGTACTCTAATGAAGGTGAGGGCAAAACCAGTGTTTAGAACAAGCTGGTCCCCACTGATGGTAGATATCAGGGCATAAGAATTGATTTTTTGTAGGTGGAACCTAACCAACAAAACAAGCGAGCAAAATATAACCAGAGACACTGAAACAGAGAACAAACTGACAGTAACCAGAGGACGGGGGGTTGGGGATAATGGGGGGAAGGCGGAAAGGTCGTCAAGGAACATGTATACAGGACACGTGGACAAAGCCAAAGGGGGCTTGAGTGTGGGAGGTGGGCATGGGTGGGGCGGGGGGGAGTTGTGAGGGAAAAATGGAGACAACTGTACTTGAACAACAGTTAATAAAAAAATTTTTTAATTGATTTTTTTTCATCCTAGTTAACTGAGTAAACATTGATGGGGTAAAATAGAAGCATTATTGTGAACTATGGGAAAGATGAAATTATTTGAGCCCATACATTGGATCAGTCTTCATCTACAGAAGTGATAAGAGTATCTTTTGTTACTCATAAGGAGCCTTTTTGAGCACACCTGAGCTTATGCTAACGAGGTGACAAGGTGAGGCCTCTACCTAGCCTCAGAATGAGGTTGGTCACCAGAAGGACCAAGTGACTAGGGAGTTGGAACTTTCAGACCCAGCCACTGATGCAAGAAAGGGGAAGGTTTGAGGCTGGAGAGTTAAGTTCTATAAAAATCCTGAACAGTGGGATTCGATGAGCTGCCATGTCGATGGAGGCATCTACATCCTAGGAGGGGGGTGCATCCCAGTTCCATGGGGACAGAAGTTCCTGCACTCAGGACCCTTCTGTTTCTCACCTCATGTACCTCTTCATCTGGCTGTTCATCTGTAATGTTTATAATATCCTTTATAACAGACTGGTAAACGTAAGTAAATGTTTCCCGGAATTCTGCAGGCCACTCTAGCAAATTAATTGAACCTGAAAAGGGGGTTGTGGGACCTTCCAATTTACAGCCAGCTGGTCAGAAGCACAGGTGACAGCCTGGACTTGGAATTGGCATGTGAAGTGGGAGTAGTCACTGAGCCATCTGAAGTGGGACTGAGCCTTTAACTTGTAAGAGCAACGCTGTCTCCAGGTAGATGGTGTAAGAATTGAGTTTATTCGTAGGATACCTAGTGTAGTATGTCTGCTCAGAGAACTAGAGAATTACTTCATGGTATGGAAAAAAAGCATCAGTTAACAAATAAATATTGTTTATATTTAGGTTGTAATATACATATTGTAAAATGACTACCACAGTCAAGTTAATTAACACATCCATCACTCCATAGTTACTTTTTGTATGTGCCGTGAGAACACGCAGATCTTAGCAGATTTTAAGTATATAATATGGTATTACTAACTATAATCACCATGCCGTTCATTAGACTGGGGACCTTTTCAAAATCCCGTACTTAAACTATTAAATCAGAGTCTGTGAGGGGTGGGACCCAGGCTTCAGTAGTTTTTAAACTCCACAGGTAATTGCAATGCATAACCAAGTTTGGGAACTGCTGGTTAAGATGTTTTCTCACCCTGCCGTTTCTCAGTGGGGTTATTTGTGATTGTGTTTTTTCCATACCCTTTCCTGCAATTGAAACTGATTAAAAGTAATTCACTCTTGATTGTTTGGGAGGCTAAGTAATGGCATTTTTGGAAAAATCGGGCAGGTCTCGGGGAGGAACCTTACGTGAGTGCATAAAAAGTTGTAGGTCCTGGGTGTAGGTGGTGGCAGTAGCAGTTAGGGTTCGAGTTTCTCTGAATCTCCACATATAAATGGGCAGAGAAACTAGATAGCAAAACCAAAAACCCACGTGAAATTTTTGCTGCAAAACTAAGTGACAAGGTAACCCCCGTGAGCCTCAAAATACAAGCAGGTAGGTAAGAAGTCACTAAAGCCAAAATATGTGCATATTCTTTGGCTCTCCAAAGGAGGAAGCAAAGGGAAACGATGGTTGTCCAATAAACCGAGAATAGCCTGCAGGTGTCTATAAAGCACAGTGGGTCAGTTTGGGGTTTGCATCTGAAACAGGACAGGATTTTGCACAATTCTGTCCTGTAGGGAATGTGTCCATAGGGAATGTGTGCAAGTCACAGTAAGATCTGAAGCATTCTATACCATATAAACTCTTTAAACTAACTAGTTATGCTTCTCTTCCAGAAAAGGACAGCATACTGAGTGGAATGATACTGCTTGGAGGAGTATCAAAATTGAGCAGGATACATAGGCTCTGATGTCATATTGTCAAACCTGATTCCTGGCTCCACTTACTAGTAATTTGTACTTTTGGGAAAATTACTTCAGTACTCTGTGTCCCAGTTTCCAGTCTGTCTAGTGAGGATAATAAGAGTACCTTATAGGACAGTGAAGTGAGGTAATGCACATGGTGGTCTGTGTGGTCATGACCTGTCAGTTTCTCTGTCAGTTTTTAACATCCTTTTGAGAACAGAATAAAAGAGGGGGCAATAAAGATAAAGGAAAGAGAGGGTCCAGGCAAAAGTGGGAAAGTTTAGCAGAGCCAGACAACATCAGGAAGTTGCCATTATATTTTAACATGACAGGGGAAAAAAACAGAAAAAAAACTTTGTAAAGTTAGAAAAGTTTTTCTGAATCATGCCTTCAAAATATTTAGGAAAACTAATTTTATAGAAATACAAACAACGAAAAGATACCATGATCAACTCCCATACAAATTCTGTAGAGGGAAGAAGACAGATGGAAGGAGGAAGAACAACATAAATTAGAGCCAAAAAAAATCAGATGAAGTGAAATTGTTGTAAATATTCAAAGAAAGTGTCAAATATTGAAGATAGGCAAAGCAGGTCCAACATATGGATTGTAGGAACTTCTAAAAGAAATTCGAAGCACAGAACCAAAACAACTGTGGAAGCAATTTCAGGAAACATTCCTAAAAGTGCAATTTTAAGAAATGAGTTGAAACTAGAAGGACCTGAGGATCTCAACTGACAAACATCAAGACAAGACATTCTAGTAAGAGTACAGAACCATTTCTAAAATAGAAAAAAATTCTTAGCCATCTAAGAAAAAAAAGCAAATGACTTATAAAGAAAACTTAGATAATTATCAGACTTTTTGACACTTGCTTTACACAAGAAGACAACAGAATAATACATTTTAGATACCTCAAGAGAGAATGTGAACTAAGGATTTTATATTCAGAAAAACTGATATAGATACAGTACAATTGAAAAATAGGGGGAAATAGAAAAAGCATATCTATAACTTTTAAAATATTTTTTAAATTATCTAATTTTTTACCTAAGTATTATCTAAGGCTAATGTGGGATAAAACAAATGAGTGAGTATAGGATATTTCAATTTTATTACAGTTTGTATCCTTGAGACCACAATTCTCTGCAACAAAGTAGACAGTTATATGTAGTTCTCGTTTTGTATTGAGGTTACACAACACACCCCTACTAACCAGAGTATGGCCCTGAATTGCTATAGCACCATTTCCCACTAAAAGAAACAAAGGCTTCTCGGAGAAATGGTTCATTCTAGGTCTGGGGCAGAAATTATATGAAATGAGCCTGGGATGTCTTTTATTCCTGATAGCAAAGAATCCATCAAATACTACTCAAGTCATAAGGAAGGACACACAGTAGCTAACTTGAAGGGACTCCCACTGGCCAAAAATGATGTAATTTGGATGGAGACTTGACTTGGGGTGGTGAACACAATACAGTGTGTTCAATACAGTGTCACCCCAGTAAATTCAGTAAAAGGGAATACATACATAAATATTTTTTAAACCCCAAAATGATATACTTTGAGCTTCAGTGGAGGAGTGTAGGGAATAAATTCATTGTCTTGAAAACTAGCAAATAAAGAGATTTAAGTCCCTGGGCAACAAAATAGTAGATGAAGAGAAGCATTTCTTAACGTATTCCTGCTAACACATGACAACAAATGATAGAGCATCTGCACTTCCCAGTGTTTGGTGTGTCCTGGATCCAGGCATCAAACACCAGTCAGGGACAGCTCATGCCAGAAAGAAAGGCAAGCAGATGTTTTGGTCTCTTGATGAAAGACGGCAAATCACCTATGGTTTTATCCAAAGTGGTAGAATAACGTTTGTTCAAGTCTTTAGATTGAATTGCTAGTTTGTAACTCAGTACAGAAGACAGAGGAATAAGTTTAACTGCACCACAAGTTTGCAATTAGCAAAATTCAAGACTGGAAAATCCTAGGGGCCAAATGGCCTGGGTTCTTCAACAGATAAGGAAAAGAAAGGCATGAGGAGGGATTTCAGATTAAAATGGACATACCAAGTTTCTAAAAAACGGGCAAGACTATGGGTGTGTCCATTGGGTGTGTCTAGGGATGCACAGTTGGGTGTCAAAACCAAAAGAAAGAGAAGGAGGTGATTGTAACAAATCCCCGGGTAGTAGTGCTTTGGGGGTAGGGAGGGGATTGTGATTGGAATTGGGCGCTGTAAGGGGCTTTTTTTATCTGTGTGGTACTACAGCAGTGTCCCCCTTAATAATTTGTTAAGTTACTCATTTGTATAGTGTGGTTTTCTGTATCTATGGTTTATTTTACAGTTTTAATAAAGGGTTTTCTAGAAAGTTGTAGGTCATGAAGAGAGGCCCCTAGTGTTGAAGTTTGTCATTTCCCACAGTGACCATTGTTTTTGGCCCATTTTATTATTAATCTATAGTAATTATTATATATTAATCTATGTTGCATGTTCTTTGGAGAAGTTGGGGCAGCAAGACTATCACTGCCTGTGGAGAAGGACACACACATCGTGCTTAGCTGTCAGTTTTCTCTTTTCCAAAGACTTTTCCTCCTGAACCGCCCCCAAGATGTGACAGCTCTTTGTTCAGCACATTTCATTCCTCTTCTCCTTTCCCTTCCATTCTTTGGTAGTGGAATGTGAGCGAGCAGAGGTCTTAGATGTGTCTGTGATTTGGCTTGGCTCTCGTGTAACTGTGATCTGCTGCGAGGAGATTAGGACCTGGTAGCTGCCCTGGTAGCTGCGGCTCTTCAGCGGCGTGCCCTCTCTGTTTCACCGGGCGGCCGGACGAAGGAAATGCAGTGAAAGTCTCCAGAAAGGAGACAGGCTAGAAGGTGGACTTTGTGGATGAAGCAGAGTTCTTTTCCCTGTCAACCTCCATGGACTGTAACCTGAATTAAAAATAAGTCTTGGGTTGTGTTAAGTCACTGAGGTGTTTTGGTTTGTTGGAACAACTAGCATTACTGTGGCCAATACAACTGCCTAGGTCCATACTGTCCAGTGTGTCAGCCACTAGCTCCGTGTGGTAATCGAGCACCTGAACTGTGGCCAGTCAGAATAAGATGTGTTCTAAGTGTAAAATAAACATTGGATTTTAAAGATCTAGTACAGAAATGTAAAATCTTAAAAATTTAAATATTAATGATAGTGAAACTTTAATATTTTGGTATAGACTAAACTGTAATATTGAAATTAATTTTACCTGTTTCTTATTATTTTTTACTGTGGCTACTAGGGAACTTAAACTCATATATGTAACTGCATTATATTTCTGTGAGATGGTCCTGCCTTGGACCTAATGTCCAGTCAAATTCTCAACTTACAGTCCTGCAAAGATCAAATCTAGAGAAAACAATCAGTGATTATTATATCCCTTCCTTACTGCTAATCCCAACATTAAATCCATTATTCTCAAACTTTAATGGCAACTCAGAGAGAATTATGTCTTCTTCAAAGGAAGAATTTCTCTCCATTTTGGAAGAACATTTTATCCTTGTCTTTGTCTCTTCTGTTTTAACATCTTTGTCTAAGCTGCTATTAATATGTTTTGCAGTTCAGATACAATATTTTTCATTTCTAGAGGTTCCATTTGGATCTTTTTTATATCTTTAGTTTCTCTCTTTGTCATGCTTATGTTTTCTTCTACTTTCTTAAATATATGCAGTGTATTTTAATAACTGTAGAAATGCCTTTGTTGGATAATTTCAGCATCTTTGTGATTTCTGTGTCTGTTTCAGCATCCAGAATGCTAACCATTATATACAGGGCCTATGTCTGTTTCTGTTTATTGCATTTTCTCCTGGTTATTGGTAATATTTTCCTGCCTTGTTATATACCTGGTAATTCTTACTAGATATCAGACACTGTGACTTTTACCTTGTTGGGTGTTAGATTTCATTGTAGTCTTTTACGTAGTGTTGGAATTTGTTCTGGTGCACAGTTAAGTTACTTGGAATCAGTTTGCTCCTTTCAAGACCTGCCTTTAAGCTTTATTATGTGCCGGGTCCAGAGCAGTCTTTAGTCTGGTGCTAATTTATCCCCACTAAGGCAGCACCCTTCTGAGAATGCCACTTCTGTATCATGGCGGCACTGTGGGCTGTGGAAACATGTGCTGTTTCCATCCCAAATTCTAGCCATCCTGGCCTCCCTGAACTCTTAGAATTTTCCTCCCGATCCTGTGCCCTGGGACCTGCTTCTAGGCAGTAAGCTGGAACAGCCCAGGACCTGCCTTGGCCTTGTTTCCCTTCCCTCAGGGAAATCAGAGTCCTGTGCTGATTATTTTTCAGTGTCTAAAAAGATGATGATTTCATATGATTTCTGAAGTTTCTTAGTTGCTTAAGGCAGGAGGGTAAACCTAGTCTTTGTTACTCTTGGCCAGAAGAGGTGGTGCCCTAGCCAGGTTCTAATTTCATGAAGGGCACATTCCTACTCTATTCTAGGAATTCCTGAGGCACTTGATCAAATTCCATATAGGATTTGGAAGGAAGAGATAGGTGTTACCGTGTGTCGATACAGAACCCTTCTCTGCATGTTTTAGGTTTGGCCAGGTTATTAAAGATATAAACCTACAATTAGAGAGTACAATTACGATGGGCAGTGAGGTGCTGATTAAGAAAGTAGAGTGGATATGACCCAGCGATTGCACTGCTGGCAATATACTCTAAGAATCCTGAAATACCAGTTCAAAAGAACTTACACACTCTGTGTTCATAGCAGCACTATTTACCATAGCCAAGTGTTGGAAACAGCCCAGGTGCCCACCAGTAGATGAGTGGATTATAAAAATGTGGTCCATTTATACAGTGGAGTACTACACAGCAGAAAGAAAGAAGGACATCCTACCTTTTGGGACAGCATGGCTGGGACTGTAGAATGGTATGGCAAGTGAAATAAGCCAATCAGTGAAAGACAAATACCATATGACCTCACTTATAACTGGAATCTAAAGAACAAAATAAACTCAGGAGAAGAATAGAACCAGAGGCATGGAAACATGGAACAGACAGAGTGTTGTAGGAGAGGGAGAGGGAGAGGGAAAGGATGGAAGGAAGGGGAAAGGACTAGCTGAAGAAAATGGATGAATGACTCATGGGCATGGACAGTGGAGAGGGGATTGAGGGCCAGAGGGGTGGGCTGGGTGGAGGGGGGTAAAAGGGAAAAAATTGGGACAACTGTAATAGAATAAGCAATAAGACATTTTTTAAAAGTATAGTGGAGTAGAAAAGGATTTGTGGAACATTCCTATCAGAATGAAGCCTTCGAAGATTTGCATCAACAGACACTGCCCACAGGCCAGGAGGGCGCCAGCAGAGGCCTTAGCTAGAGCAGCCCCAGGCTGAGGATTCTGCGGCAGGCCACTCTGAGCTGCGCTCTCCCTAGCGTTGGGAGTGGTATCTGGGAATGTTCTTTGTGGGAGAATACTGTGAGCTCTGAACTACTGATTTGTCTGTGCATAATACATAGTAGGGGTTTTTTCTGGAGGAGCAGGGGAACGAACGGGTTCTTGTTTCTTAAAGCTTCCTGATGGACATGAAACTCAACAAAGGTTAAAAATACCGGCTCCTGGGCTGTCCAGCAGAGTCTCCCGTCCCAGCCTCTTCCTCTGGTTTCAAGTTGTCTTTGTCATGCCATGGATCTGCTTAATATTGGCATTTTTGTTAGATATTTTTTAAATGAAGTCATTCTTTACTAAATTATTTCTTGATTTAAGAAGTACTATTACTTGTCTGAGTTTCTCTTGTGGAGTTGGCTACCAAAGTCATGGCAGGTGAGTCCTTTGTGCATAGCAGACCCGGAAAGGAAGGTGCCGTTGCTTCCTGTCCTGAGGTCAGGGCGCCCACTGCAATCCGCCACATCCCCCTACCTTTGGATTCCAGACTCAGCTTCAGAATCTTCCCACCAAAGTCCTGCGGGCATCCATTACTGGTTAGTCTGAGTTAGCCACTCAGAGTGAAGCCTGTTTGTCCTCTCTGTCTTAAGGAGTACATAGTGGGTTTAAAATACCAACCTCCCTGACGCAAGAGGGCTCCCAGCTTGTAGACTGCAAGTACCTCCCAGCCTTACCTCTCTGTGTAATACATCTACTATCTGCAATGATTCCTTCTCTCTCATTAAATCTATACAGCCGCCAAGGAAAAGTAATTTGTCGTCACAAAAACAAGGAAACACTGAATGCCACTGGGTCAGAAACTGTTCCAAACACTGCCATGGGCTTGTTTCCCCAAGCCCCTGAACATGGCTATTATTTTCTTATTTATTGATGAGAAAATTGAGGCTCAGAGACTTTAAGCGACTTGCCCGGGATCTCACAGATGTATAGCAGTAGAGTTAGTACTTAGACTGGGATTTTATGATTGTCCTTAAATATCTTCTGCCTATTTTATTTCGTTTTTTCTTTATTTTCTTCCACACCTCTTGGCTTTGGTGAGAAGCAGCTGGCCCTTCAGGAGCTGTGCCAATTAAAAGGTGCCATAACTTCTGTGAGCAGACTGACAAGCCTGTCTCTGGGAGGATTCTTTTTCTGCCAGAGAGACACATTTTGCCTTTTTTTTTTTCTTGGTTACTTACAGATTTGAAGCCATTCTGAATGCTGAGTGCCCAGGTAGTCTAAAGAAAATTGAGAAGTTATAGTAATTTGTTTTTATTTTAGGTTAATGTGGCAGTTGGGTCAGGAAATTAAATAATGCTGTGATTATTTTATTTAATTGAAGCAGGTAATGGTGAAGGCAGAGGAAAACTATTTTCAACAAGTTAATCATTGATGATTGATGATTCACTGGTATTTTTTGTATTTTGTTTTAGAACAACCATCACCAAAAACAAGTGATCAGAATACATACACACACAGGTACATGTATAATTGTTTAATGAAATAAACGTGCTTGAAATTATTAACTCTTTACTTATAGACATAAAATACCTTTTTTAAATTAATGAATTTTTTCAGCTACATCAACTTGAGACCCTCTGAGTATAAAGTTTCTCCGTTAATGTGCCCTCGCTTCTCCCAGCAGAGCGTAATATGGGATCATCAGACCGCCAGCTCCTGTGCAGAGTGCTGGGAGCAAGCCCAGGGCTGCAGGACTGGGGCTCAGGATGCGTGTCTCTACCAGGGGCAGGGCCGGCTGAGGCCACACGAGAGGCTTTACTGTCTGGGCCAAAGTGGGCATGGTTGCCGGTCCCAGAAGCCTAGAGAGGAGAGGAAGCAAGCACCAGTTGTCATGCCAGGCTTCCGTGGTTCTCCCCAGATCCTTCCACTGCAGGACGAGGGGTGCGTGACCTGTGGAGCTATGTGTGAGGGTTCAAATTGCTCCATATCCTCAGGAACACTTGTTATTGTTTGTTATTTTTACTAGACCCATCCTAGGGGTGAACTGGTATCTCATTGTGGTCTTGACTGCATTTCCCTAATTGTAATGATGTCGAGTATCTTTTCATGTGCCTAACGCCATGGAGAAATGTCTGTTCATCCTTTACCCATTTTTAAATTGGTTACTTGTTTTATTGTTTAGTTATAAGTTCTTTATATATTGAGTATACTAGACCCTTATCAGATATATGATTTGCAAGCATTTTCCCCATTCTGTGGATTGGCTTTTCACTTTCTTAATATTATCCTTTGAAAGCATAAAAGTTTTTATATATATTTTTAAAGATGTTATTTATTTATTTTTTAGAGAGAGAAGGGAGGGAGAAAGAGAGAGAGAGAAACATCAATGTGCGGTTGCTGGGTGCCGTGGCCTGCAACCCAGGCATGTGCCCTGACTCGAACCTGTGATGCTTTGGTTCGCAGCCCGCGCTCAATCCACTGAGCTGCACCAGCCAGGGCTAAAATTTTTTATTTCTGATGAAGTCCAGTTTATTTATTTTTGTTCGATTCCTTGTGCATTCATTGTCATATCTATGAAAATGTTGCTTAATCCAAGGTCAGGCAAGTTTTTCCCTCTAAAAGTTTTAAAGTTTTAGCTTTTAAAAAAGATGAAAATTCTAGGACATATGCTAAAAAGATGGGATGCCAGGACAACAAGTGTGTGACAGTTGTCCCTGGCAAACCGTGAAATATGGTCTCCCTACTTCTGATGGACTGTGGGAGCCAGCTGGGGTAGGGGAGGGCAAGGGTAAGGGTTGGTAAAATCCTTTATATATAGGATTTATGCTTATATAAATAATTATTGTGTTAATATTAACAATTTATACAAGGTGCGGCAAAAGTAGGTTTACAATTGTTCACATGGCATACAATAATTAATAAATAATACAAGAATAAATTGTATTGCATACTCATAACTTTAAATCTACTTTTTTATTTGTTACCTTTCTTTTATATTTATTAAAATACTTGAAAGGACCCAACATTCCCCTGATGCCTAATTGGATCTAGACTGAGTACCATGGGGTACAGTGGCTTTCTTTAACCTTTTAAATAGTCTGTAAAAGCTTTGCCCCTGCCAGGCTGGGAGTTCTGAAAAAGAGGGTTACATGGAAATGGAGGTCAGAACATGCCCAAAATCTACTTCAAATTTTATTCACACTGAATGCCCTTGCTCCTGAGAGCAAGTACTGTGACATTGCCTTCTTTCTTGGTCCCCCTAGCCCTGAGGGTTGGTGGAATTTGGGTTCATGGTTATTGCCGATCTCTGGGGTGCACTACTGTACCCTGTTAGTCTTCTCAGCTCTTTCGTCAACTGGGTGATCAATTCCCTGTACTGAGGGCTCTCAGTTTGAGATGCCTGGAGTGCTCTCTGTTTTCCTGATTGAACCTTGGTGGATTCAGACCTCTCCCCTGGGTTTTTTTTGTTTTGTTTTGTTTTGTTTTTGGTCATAATCCTTGAGTGCTTAATGTTGCCCACTTCACTGTCACTCCATTGTAGCGATCTACTTAGGGAACCGAGCCACCCCTGCCTGGGTTTTCGGTATTTCTGTGCTGTGTTCGAGCTCCAGAGCAGTGAGGTTCCAGTTTTTGTGGGTAATGAGAACGAGGATAGAAGCGGGAGCCAGTGCACAGCTTTGTGAATCCCCAGCCGTCTCACTGCAGCTGAGATAGGGCAGGGTGCAGCCTGGGAACAGCACAAACCTGCCACCCTTTACCTGGGCAGGTGACAGTCAGCCCTTTACATGCAGCCTTGGCTGCCTCCCTCCAGATCAGCCTGCTCTTCTGCTGCCATCCAGAAATCCTCTGTCTGAGGGGGAGAGAGTCATGTCAAGGTGACCTACAGGGACGGATTCTTTCTGAGCCCCAAACGCAGCCATTACCCAAAATAGGCATCCCACACGTTCATTTATGACTTGCCATAAATACCAGCACTAGCAATATTATCTTCCTATGAGGAGTTGACGTCACAGCGTTTTAGAAAGTTACAACATCATAAATATCCATGAATAGGTTGCTTCATCTGCTCGAATAACTTGTTTGTTCTATCAGAGTTCTGGCCAATTTCAGAAATCTCCATGTAAATACAGGAATATAATGGTAAGAAAGAAATGGAAACAGAACACAGTGAGGTCAAGTATCACATTTAAACCACAAATGTTATGAAAGAATATGGAATTGTTTTATGAGTGCTTAAAGTAAACCCTTTCTGGGGATGGCAGGGTGATGTGTGCATTGCCACCAGTCGAAGAGGAAAAGGATGCCTAAATAGGGGGTGCAGGGAGCAGGCATCTTTGGAATCTCTTTTTCCTCTGGTTAATGGTGCCCATCTTTATAAAAGATGTGGTGGTCTCCTAAAATACTAGACCCAGCACATTTTGTACATGCAAATTTGACACTTTTAGAGTAACATAAAATGTTATTTTACAACACTCAGTGCCCTATGACATGGGTGTGCTGTAAAAGAAAATTAATTCTGAAATGGAGTTGGTTTCCCTCTATTGTCACTAAAAGTCATTCAGATGAAAGCAAGCAGTGCAGGTCTGACCCTATGAAGGTGTTAATTACAGCAGCAGTTGTGGAAATGGGCTAACAATTGTCAATCACTAGAGTGGTCTTTAAAAATATGCCTAGGGTGTGATCTGTGATTCTCTTCTTTCCTTGAGTCTGGAATCCTCTTTTGCTCCCAGATACTTTTCCAGTTATTTGGGACTCTGGGGAACTTTCTCAATGCCTTTCATTCCCAGATCTGCTGTAGGTTTGGAGCAAGCGGATTTCAAGTTGGGGAGGCTCAAGTCTAATTCCTAAGGAGCCTCTCTGGGGAGGATTCAGCTGCTCTTTGAATGCCCATGTTGTATAGGTAAATTGGTGATAGGGTTTGAATGTCCGTATTGCACAGGTAAATTGGTGATAGGGTTTGACTGTCTATGTTGTACAAGTGAATTGGTGATAGTGTTTGAATGTCCGTGTTACAAAGGTGAATTGGTGACAGGGTAGATTTTAAAAAGCCACTGGTTAGTGGCTCACTGGCAACTGACTTTCTTTCAAAGGCTTACAGTGGACTCAGTGATGTTATTTTCAGGTGGGTGTGGGAGTGGAGGTGGACAGGGTGTTGATCTGGGACTAAGAGGAACGCCCAGGTCTGGAACACTTGATTCTCCCTCCTCCTGAGACTTCTGTTCATCAGGGCAGGAGATGTGGCTTTGGAGAGCGGGTGTCTGCCATATAATCTGCTTTGGAAGTAAGCAGCAACAAAGAGGGAATGGAAAAAAAAACACTAATGTACCATTTAGTCTAAGAAAAAAAAAACATACCTTGTATCTCACCGATTTCTTAGTAGCTCAAGGGCTACTTTGCTTAGTGAATACCAGTGACCAGTGTCTTTGAAATGCCTCCCACTAGAGTTTGTTCTCTCTCGTCCTGGTTTCAGTGGAAACTCAGCAACCTCTGGGCCCTTTTACGAAGCACAATTGGGGACTTACAAAGAAAAAAGACAGAGTTAGGAACATTCACAAGTAAATATACCTAACAACCGAGGTATAGGGTGCAGGTAAACACACTAGGTGTCCGGGAAGGTTTGAAGGCTGAAAGCGCACAGTGAGCTCATTATAGAACCAGGCGGAACTCAAGGAACCATTTCTTAGACAAACACCCTTATTCACATGCCACAGACACACTGTTTCCCTAAACAGAGAGGCTTGAGGCCCAGCAGTTTTTATGCTGGAGCAAAAGATTTGGGTCAGAACCAAAGTTTTAAAGACTCACTGAAGAAGTTCAAAGATTCACTGGCCAGCAGCCAAGTGTAGTCTGATTTGTTTGCCTTTCCTCTGGGAACTCGCAGGCGAGTGAGGAATTGGCCAGCCACCACTCTGAGGGCCACCCACTCCCCTGTGAGCCTTTCCTCCCTGGGCATTTACAGGGTGGGGGAGGAGGGCGGGGGGACCCGTTCCTTACAAAGGCCCGGTTCAGCAGCCCAGTCAAGTTTCCCTCTGGGTGAAGGGGCCGACAGTCTCCTCTCGCATCTACCCAGTGTGTTAATTAGTCCACAATGAGACCAGCATCATTTGGAGGGGGAGAGGGGAGAGGAGCCAGGGGAAATGTCATTTCTCTCCACCAGTGACGGGCCTGCTCCAGTCCCAGAGGCCCTACGCATGGCCTGTGGGCTGGCTTTCCTTGTTCAAGTTCTTAGCAATGTTAAGTTTTATCAAGAATCTTTCAAGCAATCCTGTTGTCTGTAGTTAACTCGGAGTTTGGGAGTTTTGTCAATAGGCTTTTACTTTAAAAAATATATATGTATTTTTTGTGGTTTTCGTAGTTAAAAAGAAGGTGCTCGTATACCCACACATATGTGTACACATACACAAACACAGAATCAAGATCCCTCTGTTTTTCTTGGGATTTTGATCACATTGGTGGGAAATTTGGAGAAAATGTGAGAGTATACATGATAGCAAAAGGGTGGTTGAGAGATTTAAAGAGGTGAGTCTTTGGTTCCCCCGGACTGAGGAGTCCTCGCATTTGGCCTGTGACCATTGCTGAGCTGAACTCATGCCTCTTCAATTGTCTGAACACCCACAGAAGGAAAATGGGTGTCATACATATGTACAGGTGATAGGGTATGGCAGGACAGGAGACTCAGGAGTGAATGTGCAGAGCCACATTCTGGGAACGTGGTGGAGATAATAGGAGATTTGTCTCCAGACCTGGACAACAATTGTACTGGCAGAATTCGCCTGATGTAACTCTTTTGGAACCCTGGGGTCTATACAATAAGGCTTACAGTTGATTTTGGTCCATTTCAGGTCCTAGCATAGCACAATAGCAGCTGCTTACTCCCTGTTCCCATCCATGTGGCAGGCAGCTGTGCATGTGTTCCTGGAGCAGCTTGCATACAGTCTGCAGGAATCGGGGTGGGCAGAAAGGACCGTGTCTTCAAATATGGGTTCTGATCAGTGATTGTTGTCTCTGATGAGAGATGCAAACAGGCAGGTGGTCACTGTTGCTGCACCTCCCACAGTTGTTATAAGAGCTTCACCCTCCAGCTGATGTGACTTCCAGAGTACTTAAAGAGCCGGCATCTTCTCCCCTTCATGGTTTTCATTTTTCCCTTTTAGGAGCCAGATATTAAAGACTAGGATGTTCACAAGCAACTGCATCTGTGGGGATAATTAGAAAGTGACTGTGCATGCCCAGGGAAAGGCACGGGCCCAGGAAAGCCCTGAAAAGCCCTTACATTTATACCTCAGGCAGATCCTTATCACAGGGACAGCCTACCACAATAAAATAAGGACAACAGAAATTGAACTAGCAATCTGGGAAGGGGGAGAAGCTGATATCCAGAGTCACCAGAGACATTTTTAGATCCAAATGTCTGGCTTTCAACAAAAAATTGTCAACCAAGAATACTATGTCTGATAAAACTGTCCTTCAAAAATGTCAAAAAAAAAATAAGACATTCTCAGAAAAACAAAAGTTCAGGGAGTTTGGTTTCACTAGACCTGGCCTGCCCCCCTGCCCCCGCCACCTCCCTCCAAAAAAATGCTCAAGGGAATCCTGCAACGTGACATGGAAGGGTGATGAAATAGAGATCACAATGAAGGTAAATACACAGGCAATTATAAAAGCTACTATTATTGTAATAACTATTTGTTTTCTACATGATTCAAGAGACCAATACATTTAAAAGCATTATTTGTGGTTTTGGGCACACGTGAAAAGATATAATTGTGTGACAGCAACTGAAAGGAACAGGGACAGAGCCGGGGAGGAGCAGAGTTTTCGTGTGTCACTGAGGCTGAGCTCGCATAAGTTCAGACTAGAGTGTTACCGCTCTAGGACGTTAAAGGTAATCCCCATGGTAACCACAAACAGAATAGCTATAGAACATACACAGAAGGAAATGAGAAGAATTTTAGCATTTCACTACAAAATATCAACTATACACAAAATAAGAAGTATAGTAAATGAGGGACAAAAAGCTATAAGGCATGTAGAGAACAAGTAGTAAAATGACAGAAGTCCCCTTTTTGTCAGTAATTACTTTAAATGTAAATGGATTAAAGTCTCTAATCAAAAGACAGATCGACAGAATGCGAAAAAAACATATGACCCAGTCATAGGCTGTTGGCAAGAGAGACTCACTTTAGATCCAAAGACACAAAGAGATGGGAGGTGAAAGAGTGGAAAAAATATTCCATGCAAGTAGCAACCAAAAAGAGAGTAGGAGGAATGGCTATACTAATAACAGACAAAATAGACTTAAATCCAAAAAGGTTACAAGAGACAAAGGATGTTACATATTAATAATAGGTTCAATACAACAAGAAGACATGACAATTGTAAATGTTTATGCACTTAATGAGGGACCATCAAAATCTATGAAGCAAAAACTGATAGAACCGAAGAGAGAAGTAGATGATTCTGCAGTAGTTGGAGACTTCAATATCGAGTTGTCCTTACACTTAGATGAATCCACCTCCTTGCAGAGACTGCCTGTTAAGAGGGTAATGAGATAATTTTTTAAAAATAATGTAAAATTTCAAAAAATAAGGCTTCTCAGGGATGCTGCATCGGATGATTGAGGCTCAACCTGGTTCTACACAATGAGTCTGAGTTACACATCACTGGGATTTGTTCGTTCTCAATGTACACCCATAGTGCAGGTCCAGTATTGAGAAGTTGCTCTGTGCGACATGTGGGAGTGGAGAAAAGAGCAACTTTTGTGTTGCTGGTAAGGTCTGCATGGGCAGAGGGAGGTGAGAGCTAAGGGGTACCAGGTTTCATGAGCAGATGAAAGTGTGTTAAAATTGTGGTTATACTTGCACATATCTGTGAATATACCAAAATCCACTGACTTGTACACTTTAAATGGGTGGATTGTATGCTATGTGAAGTATGTCTCAAGAAAGCTGTTCATTAAAAGAGGTGAGTTCACAGCCCCAGTTTGCATGGCATACAGCATACACTGGTAAAGACATGCATTAGAGCTGTTTTAAAGAATGCTAGTTGCACATAGGAATACAGATAGTGTTCCTTCAGTGAGAGAATGTGTTCACCACACTGGGGTGCATGGAATACACTATGTAAAGACATATATTAAAAATATTTCAAACAGTGGGGGGAAAAGATTTGAGAGCTCCTTAAAATGTCCAATTTGTTGGGGAAATGGCCTTAATATTCTTAAACCTAATTCTGATCATTTCCTATGGTATTTGACTCAAATCAGTAATGACTTCTTCATGACTTTGCTTATTACCCTATCTTTACAGAGATGTATTATTGAAGTTTGACCTTTTGCTTTGAAATGTGTTTCAGTAGAGGGTCAGTCCTGACATTGAATCCCAGCAGGCGCCTGCTAGGCTGGGGATCGACTGACGCCCTGGGCCACATTGTGCTGCTCACTGGTCTTTACGGATTGACTTGACCCTGCGTTTTGGGGCTTAACGCATTTCCTTTCTGAACTCATGAACTTAGACGTACGGCCACAAGTACTGAAGGGGATCATCGAGGAGTCATTCCTCAGTCTACTTGAAAGCTATTGCTTCATTTAAATAATGAACAGCTTCCCTTCTGAGAAACCTGCAATGAAGAACTGGCCAGACCTTCTCTCCTGTGGTGCTCAGGACACGGAACCATGGGGCCGGGAGGGTTCTTGGAGACCTTCTGCAACTCTCTTTTACTCCTGAGGAAACGGGCCCAAGAGGTGAAGTGTAAAGAAATCACCAGGTACTGGGCAAGAGAAGACTAAGTCCCCTAGCTCATGGCTTTTGCCACTTTTCATTGCCTGTGAAAGCTAAAAAGAAAACAAACCCCCAGTTATTCATCTCCCCTGTCTCCTCAAACCCAACCATCTATTTCTAAAATCAAGTTGCAGCTGTTTCTGCAAGAGTGTAGGGCAGCCTGTTCCCATCACTGAAGAAATGGGACCGTCTTGGCAGGGAAAGCATTGCTCTGAGGGGTAGCAGGAGCCCAATCTCTCCCTCTGCTCCTCAGGGCCCGGCCCACAGGCTCTGCCTTCACAAGTGCCAGAGGCTGGAAGAGCATCCTCTCCCTCCTAATGTAACCTAATTGCTGCCTCCCTGCTAGCCCAGGCACTCAGCATTCCCTGTGCCAAGCTCTGGCACCCACCCAGCCCCTCCTTGAGGCAAAGCCAACCTCCAGACTCCCTTGTCCCAGGAACCCATCCAGAAAGGCCTTAGCAGTCAGCAAGGAGGAGCTCTACCACTGCCTGGGGGGTCCAGTTGCCCCAGCTCGTGCTGCCTGGGTGGGCAGCCAGGACATCTCCTCTGTAGAGACCTGCCCCAGCTCAGCAAAGAAAAGACGAAAAATGGAAAGGACAGATCAGTGTGGCCCTGAGGTGCTGATGAGGGTGGGGTGTGAGAGACTGCTTGCTTTGGCTAACCCTTCCTTCTGGGACTGGGAGGAGCTCTGAGTGCCACATGCTTTACTCTTCGGATCCCGGAACCACTCACACTCTGGATGCCTGGGAATCTGCATGCCAGCAGGTGAAGCTGGAACTGGGGCAGTGTGGGCCAGTCCAGGTGATGCCTCTTCTTCACAAGGAAGCTTTGCAAGCCCTCTCCACTATTCCCTTCCTCTGGAGCAACAGTGCCGAGTATGTCCAGTGATGGCCTCCGTGTACCCTTGAGATTTATTATTAGGAGTGCCAGGACAGGCTCATCAATTCTTTGGCCTATGTATGGTAGCTCTACCTGACCTGACGAGTTTTCAAAGGGTAGGCAGAACATGCGGGGGCCCGCCTCTCTCTACAGCCAGCCTCTGTGTCCCAGCCACATGTTTACCCTGCAGCTTCTAAAGCCCCACCAGCGAGTCACCATGAAGGGCAGGGTGGCATTCATTCTCTACAAGCCTATACTTTCATGTGTTGTAGCAACATTTCTCAAAATTGAGAACTCACAGATGCTCAGCTATGCCTGCAGACCCCTAGGGCATACCCAGGCCTAGCTAGAGAAACACATGAAGTAAATTCTTTTCTCTCATTTGAGTTGATCCATTAGCATGAGTGACACTGTAAACACAAAGAGAAACTCAGACCCTGAAGCCAGAAGGCATTATCTGCTGTACTGTCATCATCTCATGATTCAGAAGGTACTGATAATGACTGATTTTTTTTTAAACTTAGAATGAAAGAAGAATCAAAACTCCTTTTAGAACTCATGGACTCTTCCCCCTCCAGCTCACCCACCCCAGAACTTCCAGGGATCCCTAGATGCCATTTTGAGGAACAGGGTTGGAGAAGAGTCTTGCCTTGAACGAGCAAGACCTCCCTCTGAGGAAAGAGCAGGAGGTGGGCCTGGGCCGGGTTGTAGCCCCTGTAGCAGGGTCAGACTAAGGGAAACCCACTGGCCACAGGGTTCTGAGTTGGGAGGGCCTTGGCACCTCCTCCAAGGCCATCTGATTCATGACTCTTGTCCGTATCCCACCTGGTCCACTACTGGACAGCTCACGCTAATGCAATGTCTTGGCAGCCAGTTGGCTGATCTAGAGTTTTCCTGGAGTAGTTTTGCTCCTGACATCTGGAACCATATTAAATTAAACAACAACAACAAAGATATTGGGGCAGAGAGCAGGCAGGCCTGATTTGAGTTTGCTTTCTTTTTATATGTAAATAAATACAAGAAGTTCATTGGAACAGCCAGTGAGTGTACTGATTTGCTTCTGCAAAAAGTACAGATGGGCAAGATGGGAGTTTGGAGGAGACACACAGATGGAGCAGTCTTTTCATTTTGATTGTCACTGAGCAGAGACCTGGAGCTGCTGAGGGTGTCAGGGCTCACAGATGCAGACTCACAGGGAGGACGAGTGATGTGGACACACACAGGCAACAGCGGCAGGGAATGTGTTCCTGCAGGTTCAGATACACGAGGACACATAACCAGGATGGGTGGGAACTTCAGCACGAGTCCCTGGTGTTCCCCGTGGGGACAGAGCTGAGTGCTCAGGGACGGCTGGGGATTCCAGAGGACAGACAAGCTGCTCCTGCAAACGCCACCCCCTTAAAGAATGAGCCCTGTCTGCTTTGGGTTTGCTCAGCCAGGTAGCGCTGTCTGGTGTGTGGGGGGCTTGATTAACTGAGTGATTGTGCACTGCTGCTTGTCGGAAATCAGTTTTATTTCGGGTCCCACTTACATGCAGGCATGTGCATGCTAACCTTGTTTTTGTGCATTCTCGTTATTGAAAATTTTGTACAGAGTTCTGAGCAAAATGCACATCTGCTAGCCTGTCACATTTTTTTCCAGCCCAAAGAACTTTTTTGTTTACTACGTTGCTATGTAAAACATTTGAAATTTGTTACCTTTTCATTTGGTTGGTGAAATTCAACAGTTACTTGAATTTATATGCCAATGTAGGTTGAAATGTATACACAGAGCTGGTTTTGGCTCTGTTTAGAGGAATGGTGGGTTACCTCTGCCTGGGTAGCTCAGCTCCCTCGGCTACTGTTGATAAACTTGAGATACACCCAGCTGGCCTTGCAGTACAGAGAGCCCCTTGGCTGCCTCAGCTGGAGAAGCCTAAGGCCATGCAAGATGTCTGTGGTTGCCCTTGCTGAGACCTGCTGGTGGAAGTGCTGCTCTTTCTCTGAGCGGAACAAGGACAACGCAGGTCCTGTAGAGACTCATGGGCTGTCAGAACTCAGCCCTCCTTTGCCACCACTGCTGTGTGCTGTGGCCTGTGGGGCGGGGAGAACCTGCAGTGCTCTTTGGCTGGGAATCCCACCTTCTTCCTGGCTGTGTCTCAGATGGGCAGAAGACAGTTCCACCCATTCTTTTTGGGTCTTAGTTCTCTGGATAGGTCTACCTGCTTAGTGAAAAAAGAACCAGCCCTAAACTAGAACACTGTCCTTAATCAGATGAGTACACCAAGGTGGGCATTGAGGACCGTAGGTGAAAATTCATTTGGCTACTGCTGGGGGGGGTTGCTGCTGACTGGGTGGGTGAGAGAAGGGGAGCCATCTCCTTGTAGTTTCCACCAGCTGTACCCGAACTACCAACGACTTGCCCAGCCCAGATGTGCGCAGGGCGTCATTGTTAGTCCTCAAGTCTATGAGGAGGCACTAGGCCATGCTTGTCAAATACGGAGTACAGGGGATTACTGAACTATTGCCCATTCCTCCCCGGGGCATCCTTCCTGTGAGCTAAATATGAGTGCTGGTAGCTGAAGAACTTAGCTGAATGGTTTGCATTGATGTTGACAAGGGAGCCAGTTGAGGCTAAATGGCCACTGTAGGTTTTTTTCACATGTTCCCACAAACCACCTCTTGATGCTTCTGCTAGAGACCATGGCGTGGCATAAAGCAGAGAGCTGAGCTAATGTGGCATTTTACAAAAGAGGCATTGCAGTACAGGAGGTAATGCAGGAAGAGCACGTGTCTTAATGTGGTGTCCTCCAGATGACATTGTAAGACAACACGTTCTCCTGATGTTTGTTGAGAGTGTGATGAAAAGGTGGCAGGATGCCCTGACCAGTGTGGCTCAGTGGGTTGGGCGTCAGCCCACAAAGCGAAAGGTTACCGGTTCAATTCCTGCCTCTCTGTGAAAGACGACCAATCAATGTTTCTCACGTGTCGATATTTCTGTCCCTCTCTCCTTCCCTTCCCTTCTCCACACCCATGAGCTGGCTCCCCCTTGACCAGGGCACAGCCCCACCTGGTTTCCCCTGGGGCTACATCCCCTCAGGGTCTAAGGGCAGAGGTTTTACTCTCCACTTTCTTCTTCCTTTAAATCATATTATTCTTAACACTGTATGTAACTGCAAGGGATTTTATTTTTGAATCACAATTCCAAAACCGCTTGTTGGAGGGGTAGTTTCAATTTATTAATGAACCAGAGAAAACAGCACAAAATGACTATGAAGGGTCCAGAAAGACAGACGGGGAGATTCATTTTGCCTGACTCGCCTGTGCATGCCAGAATAAGCCCTCTGTGTTTCATGGACTGTGCCCATGGACAGGGGACAGCCGGTCCTGAAGGCGGAGCACAGTTTGGCATCTGCGCAACGGGGGGCGAGCTCCACTCACCCGCTGGAGGATCATGAATCTTCACATCTGAGACCTAAAAGACAGCTTCTGAAAAACACTTTCCCAATTTGCCACTATATTTTTTCACATCTTTAGATTCATTTCCCATTTGTTTGAAATAGCACATCTAGAGATAGACTGCACACCCAGACCACCAGAGACTATTGTTCTATTCTTTGCCGCATGGTAGTCTGGATCCAGGTTGGTCCCTCTCACACACTGAAGAGAAAGTAAGACCCTACATTAGTGTTTTCAAAAGTGTGAACATACACTATTTCATTTGATCCTTAGAGCAGCCCTGGGAGGCAGGCAGGCGGGCATCCTGGTTCCAGGACCCAGAGGACAGAGGAGTCGTAACTGGTGAAGCTGGAAACCAAACCCATGTCCTCCGACTCCTAGTCCAGGGCTCCTTCCACTCCACAAGATGAACTGAGGTCTCCTGGAAGAGCAGGGCAGCCTTTCTGCGTAGAATAGATGAAATGTCCTTTGGGCTTGCAGACAAAGGTGATTTTAAGTACAGACCTCATCAACGAGCTCAGGGAATAAACCCACCCGAGCTCGATTCAACATCAACACTGGAGGGAAGAAAAGGACAGAACACGGGTGTGTCTTTGACAAGGGTGTCTTCCTGTTGTCTCGATTCTCACCCAGACCACGCTGGGTGCTGTAGCATGAACGCAGCAAAGTCCAGGAAGAACGAAGATATTCAAAGGACATTCTCATCGAGCAATTTATGGATTCCTTCACAAATCCTCTTGAGGTTGGGTCTACAGTTCCCATCCAGACTATAAAGGGTAGAGAGGAACTCCACATCAGCAAAGTGGTTGAAGACGTGGTTGATGCGCCCGTGGGTCCTGGGTGTCAGGTGTCGCTGCACCAGTTCATGCACCAGGTCCTTGCACTCGTGTAGGAGCTTGGAGAGCACGTTCTTTTCGAAGGTGTATTCCACCTCATAGAAGCTGATGATGGTCATGGCGGTCTGGTTCAGCTTCTTCCTGAACTTCTCCACGATGGCAACCTCCTCCTGGTTGAACTGGTTGTTCCGGTAGAGGATCCCAATTTTGATTGCCACCTTGATTAAGTCTTTCATGATCTTGTGGGCCTCCTTCTTGTTGCGGGTGTGCTCTTTGGTGACTTTGTAGAGCTCGTCAAAGATCTCGCTGCTGGTGTCATCAATCAACATGCTGGCCACAGTTTTGCTGGCTATTTTGCTCAGAATCTTCTTCTGAGCTTGAATGGCAAGGCTCTTGGAACAGAAAACATCGGGACCTATGGTAAGAAATGAAGGTTATGGCAATATGAGAACAATTTACTATTTTTCTACAAGTGAAACACACTAATTTGAACTTCTTAGAGCAAAAATTCATGCTTTTATAGCCCACACTCCCCATCTAAACCCCACCCACACCCGGTTGCCACAGTGCCCCGTCCATGTGACCTGCCTGTTTATTCTCTTGAACCTTCTAAACTGCGCTCTTCCCTCTCTGGGAGCGCTCGCCTCTTGTCTGGGCCAAATCTCACCTTTTTAGACCTACTCCATGCGTACAGCCTTCCAGTCTCTATTAGATGTCAGAGGACTCCCTATAATGGAAACCATTCAGTTTTACAAATGATACAAGAGGAGAGTTACTGCTTAAGGACAAGCATGTAGTCTTTTTTGACTCTCAGAATCCATATGGACTCAGAATCCATATGGACTGTTCACTGAGTCTCAGATGTATATTTTTCCAGTTTGATATCTTGGAAACCTGAGATGTGTCTTACAGTCATTGTTGCCAGGTGGCAGTTGTACCATAGTGCCATTACCTTTGTGCACATCAGTTTACAGAATAAGAGCCAGAGATTTGGGAGAAAAGTCAGGAGCACTCTTGTAGGAAATAACTCCCTCACCAGCGCTCCCGGTGGCATAGAGAACCGTGCCATGTGGGAAATTAGACCCTGACAGCTCCAAGGTGCTTCCACTGGTAACAATCTCAATGTGAAGAAGCTTAGGAAAACCACAGCCAATCTATTTCCTTGTTATTTTCCACTTTACAAATGAAAAAGTGCAATACATGCTAAAAATAGTATGTCTAACTAAGTCTGAAAAGGATGTTTCAATAAGTACAAAATAAAAATTCCAAGTAATAAGAAAGCAATCACAATTTAATTGGCACCATCCTTTTCTCTCTTAAGAACACATAAAACAGCATTTTACAATCAGTGGGGTCTTAGATCTGATGAAATGCCCCAGGAAGTCACCAATTAGCTGGAGCTGACATTTGGAACTAAATACTCCCCCTCCCCCGCCAGCCTTACTGGACAGTTTGTGAGTGCACCATCATCATTATCTTCCCAAGGTGGCGTCGGCTGCCTGCGGACAGAGGTGGTGTCTCCTGCAGCACCCAGCTCAGTTCTGGGCACAGGGATGGGATGGCATCTGTTGTAAAGCACCAGAGAAATACCCCAGAGGAACAAGAAGGTAGTAAAATATGGTGCAAATGTACACTTACAAAAAACAACAAATTTTCCTTTGAGAGTTGAAGGCCCTCTAGGATCTCTAGGGCTTTCCACCCAGTGCTCTGTGGCCACGTGGAAGTGACATAAGTGACATGCAGAGTGAATGGCCAGCCAGCCCCACTGGCCACCTTCTACAGCCCTTGTCTGGCCCCTCCCTATCTCATATTCCACCCCCTCTGCGCACCCTGGACTCATTTCCTCAGTGGACAGTGATTAATCCCTGGAACTCAGGTCTTGCAGACACAGACTCAATAAACACTCCAAAGCAATTTAGACACAGGCCCCAGCACGTCCTCCTCACACACGGCTCCTCACGGACTGGCCCTGCCTCACTCCCTCAGCCCTGGGTCCTTCCAGGACAGCTACCTTGGCTCTCAGGCCCCTTCCTGCTGCAGGCCCCAGTGGCACCACCTGGAAGGGGTCGCTGCAGTAGGATGAATAGAATGGAGGCAGTGGCACCGTGAGCTTTCACAGCCCAGGAAGCTCCCTCTGTACAGTTTGAGACAGTAGAATCTTCAAGTAACTTGCAGCCAAGTATTCCTGACCTGGCTGGGATTTCCCTGCAGCCTCTGTGCAAAGGGACTATCTCTTGACTCTTTACCATGAGAAAGCCTGACTTCCTGATCTGTGCTCTTCCAGAGTCTGAGACAAATAAATTCCTACCTCATCTCATCATCCACCACGGTCACCAGACCTTTGTGCGAATAACCTTTGTTCCCAAAACATCGATTTGTCCCCCAAAGGCAAATATTTACAAGCATTTTGGATGTGCAAATGATTGTGCTGTATGTCTGAAGTCAGTTCCACAGGAGAAGCTCAAAGACTTCTGTGCAAGGACCCTGTCATTGCAATAAGTGTATGCCTCCTTGCATGAGTGTTCTGAGGGGAATAATGAAATCTAGACAGATCTGCTTTGGAATATCAAAAAATGAGTCATTTCTCTGTAGAAACAGTTCCTAAACATTGCCTGAGAATAAAGTCCTTCAAGAGGCTCTCTAGAAACGCAGCAAACATGCATTCCCATAGAAGCCACAAATCAGCTAAATAGGTGTTCACTAGAACGTAAGTTCTGTGGGAGCAGGGACTTGTGTCTGAGTGCTACTGTCCATCCAGAGCCCAGCGCACTGGCAGCACGGGTCACATGAAAGGAATGCGCGCTCCAGCGGGTGCTGTATGGTTTTTAACCCTCAGAGTGGGGTGAAGCCGGCACTTCTACAAAGGCTTCCCTGCCAGCCTGATTCCAGGCCTCCTCAGCACCAGTATCGCAACCTTGTCCTCCAGAAGTGGCTGTCATACCTTTTGTTCATATATTCCCATAAGAATTTTGAAAAACTATAAACCCTCTTGCATATTATTTTAATTTGACAGCAAGTATTTTTCACCTCATGGTTAAATAGTTATATTTCTAATAGATGAAATTTGAAGATGCTATAAATACTGATATTTTAAAATTAACCTTTTAAATTATTCTTTTCAATGATCGACTGTAACAATGAGAAAACGCAACATTATTGTCCATGTAAAAATGCCAGTGATGTGCCATTTTGGGGCCAAAGTCCTTTTGGTCCTTTGGTTTCTCTGCAATTATTGAGCACTTACTATTTGTTCTCCTCTGCATGAAGTGCTATGAGGGATGTCCTCCAGCACATTTAACTGGGTGCTGCTTTGAATATGGTCCCTCAGGGAGGTGAGATACAGACAAATGAAACAAAACAAAGAAACGTGAAACCGCCCAAACTGGCCTGAATGACCACGGCTGGAGGAGGCTCTGTGTGCTCTGAAGGTGAGCTCGGGTGCACACAGGTGGGGACGGCTGCAATGTTAGGATGTGGTTTCCAAAGGCATGGAAACAGGCCAGTGATTTCCCCCAGATCACACAGGCCCTCATATGTTTTCAGCATCTCTCTTGCATAAACATGTGTTTACCTACAAAGGGACTTGGGTACAAGTTCTTTGGTGACCCCAGGAGGGTCACAAGGTATCGCATATCTGAAGCTCTAAAGATCAAAATCATAAGGAAAGTTTTAAGAAAAAAGAGCAAATAACAACAACAACAATAACAACAACAACAACTAAGAGATTCCCACACTCTACCCCAGACTGCCGGTATTAACATCTTTAGAAGCAGAGCCAGTGATCCCAAGCTCCCTGCGTGGTTCTCACATTCTGAACGCAGAGCCCACTGACTGTGACATGCCCCACCGTGCATACTGTAGAATACTAGTCCTATTAGATGCTCCTGGAAAGAAGGCTCTGTGGTTGACTTCTTTCTTAAGAAGTTGACTTCTTCTTTCAACTTAAATGAGCTTGTAGATGACTACATATTGTGACTGGCTTTTGATGACTCGCCATACCAGGTAGCTTATTAAAAAGGCCTTGAGAAGTTCTGCAGTAAAGATATCTGTGTAGTTTTTTTTTTTTTAGCCTATCACTTCTCAAACTTACTGGACCTTAGAAAACATATCTGTATCAATAGATATATTTATACACAAATATATGTATCTCCCTACAACAATATCCCGTGGTATACATTATGGGAAATGTAGGGGGGAGAATTGACAGAAATAACCTGAAGACACCACTCCAGTCAACTTTTACAGCTCCCAGGGATCTGTGGGGGAGGCGTGAGGAGACACTGCTGTTTCCCACATACACGCACGATTTAAGGAGCATGTATGCACTGTGGGAAAGCTGGGAGGGGCAGTCCTATTCAAGAGACATTTTGCACATGGAAACCTTGGGCTTGTTTCCTACCATCCATCCTTTTTCAGCTTTCTGCAGAGGGACCATGTTTGTGACCTGCCCGCTAGGAGCAACACCGCAGGCTGAGAGGAAGAGTGTGAGCTTTGGGAGCCGAGGTCAGGAGTGAGTGCACTTGGGATATCTAGGGAGACAGGACTAACTAGTGGGCACCAGTTTGTTTTGTGGAACACCATGAATAGGTCTTGGCAAAAACTTTTTAAGCCTGTGTACAAGGCTTAAGAAAACTCTTTTCACCCGGGATCATTCCCTTAACCATATTTGAACAAAAGTTCCCATTCCCCAGTCATAAAAAGTAATAGGTTGTTTACAAGTATCTCAGGATCTTGGAGAGTGGAGATTGAAAACGTGACTGCACAGCTATCGTACACCACACCTGACAAGCACAAAGAGACAAGATTGAGGAAGCTGCAAAATTCCTCCTTGTAGAAACAAACAGGGGCTTCCTTAAATCGAGACTGGCGGAGGAGCTCAAGTGAAAGAATTACGACGTCTGTGTTCTGGGAAGACGCACCCTTAGAACATTTACAAGGAAAGGAAAAGTACCAGAACTATGTTGGGAGAATGGCATAATAATGGTTGTGAACTAGTTTGGCGAGAGAAAGCAAAACATAATGTAAGTGGCCCTTTTCCCTGCATGGGAAAGAGCTAGGGCCAGTCTGAGTTGATGTTTCTATAAATGACACCCAGCCATAGTACAAGTGATGTATGTTTTTACATTTCTAGAAAACACTGAGCTCTCCCAGATGGTGAAACGCCAAGCTGGTAGTGATAAACAGCAGGAAGCTGGGTGAGTGGGCAGCAAAGCAGCAGATGAGCTTTAGTATGGTGAGAACAAGGTGATACACTCTGGGAAAAATAAAGTAAATGCCGGGTAGGAAAGATGACGATCTCTGAGGTGTCAGCTACAGCCCAGAAAAGAGCTGAGTATAAACCCAGAGTGTGTCATGGTGGAGAGGGGCTAGGGGACAGACTCAACTCTGTCTCCATACTCACAGGACCAGGTAACTTTTCTACCTCTGGTAAGGTGTGGAAAACTTGTATATGAGTATGGATACCTGTGTCAAGATATAAAATGAAATTACCTGAAATAACCAGCACTCACACAATATCACTTCATTTCTGTCAACAGCTTAAGATGATGGCAAGGAAGAGAGCTAGCTAAAAGTGTTTGGTAGAAGTTAGGAATGAAGCTAGTACCCAAGTACCCAGAGGAAAACAATCTGTGGAGCTTAATAAGCACCCCTATTAAGGGGTGTCCAACCTTTTGGCATCTCTGGGCCACACTGGAAGAAGAGTTGTTTTGGACCACACATTCAATACACTAACAATAACTGATGGGCAAAAAAAGGTTTTAAGCAAATTTTCAATTTTGTGTTGGGCCCCATTCATAGCCATCCTGGACCCCATGAGGCTCATGGGCTGCGGGTTGGACACCCCCGTGAGACCCAGAGCACAAGCAAAGGGGGAGGGGAGTTCCTAGGGCATGGGGCAGGGAAGCTAAAGGCCGCAGGCAGAGGGTGATCTGTGGTTGTCAAGGTTTCTGGCACTCAATCACCTACACTTACACGTTGGAAGAAAAGTCCAGGCAAGCCTCCTAGGGATGGACAGCCTCACAAATGACTTTGAATGTGAACTTTCACGATGTGCCCCCATCCTTCTGCACGTGCACTCGGAGAGGCTGGTTGAACCAGTCACTTCCCTCAGGTTCTGTCTTTCACTACTGATCAGGGGCCATTGGGGAGACTGACACCCTCTCCCATTCCTTCCTGCTTTTTTGTCTGTCCTCTGGGTGAATGATGAGGAAGGGGGTTGACTGGGGGCGGGTAACATGGTCCGCAGGGTGGGATACCCATGACGACGTTAAAACACCTGGAGGAGACACTGCCTCTGCTTTAGCTCTCGGCTGTCCCTTTGCAGCTATGGGAACAAGACTACGAGGGAACGACTGAGTAGTGCTTTAAAGTGCAGACCTAACACGGTTATGGTTTTCAGAAAAACTAATTCGGTTGTTGCATCTCCAAGCGGAGTCAAACTGGAAAACATTTTCCTTTTCCTGTCTTGTGTACTGCTGGAGCAGCAAACACACAGCGCTGGTGGAAGTACAATGCAACAAAATCAAGGAGGGGACCTTGGAGTTAGGGACATGCCAAAACCTTGATCCTCTTATGCCCACAGAGAGAAATGATCAAGCTTAGAAGCTCATGAAAAATGCCTTTTGTTGGTCTAATCTCTTTCATACTTGATTGATGGCATTTTTAAGGCATTAAGAAATATATTTTGGCACCTTTAAGTGGAACCTAATCAACAAAACAAACAAGCAAGCAAAATACAACCAGAGACATTGAAATTAAGAACAAACTGACAGTAACCAGAGGGGAGGTGGGAGGGGGTGATGGGAGGGGGAAGGGGGAAGGGTTTTCAGGAACAAGTATAAAGGACATGTAGACAAAACCAAGGGGGGAAAATGGAGATAACTCTACTTGAACAGCAATTTAAAAAAACGCATTTTGGAATACTTTAAAAAGCATCACAGTAAAATTTAGATGGTCTGGGCAGGTTAGAAACGTATTTTCCTGACTAAGGGTTAATCCAGAACATCCTTGAGGCCTTCTTAGGTCTCACCCCACCCCTATCCTCCAACACTGCTACCTGCCTTGGGGACATATCCCTTGTGCTCCCCGGTGCTGCTGAGAACATCTGAGGTTCCCAAATTTGCACCACCTGCGATAAGAAACAAGCAGCTTGTGGGTCCTGTGGATGGGGTCACCATGACTTGGAGGGGGGCAGCCTCTGCCAGGCACAGGCTAGTGGCTGTGCATAATGAAAATATTAGAACCCCTATTCTGCTTCCTTGTTTTCTAATGGGATAAATTAGGCTTTGCTAATATTTAACACTCAGGCTGACCCTGGAACCTGCAGTAAGCAGTCAGACAGGCATGAGCAGAGTAGGAGTGATGAGCCGGGTATGGAAGGTCACCAGGCTGGAAAGCCCCGGGTGACCTTTCCTCCCCTAGCGTATCACTGGTCACGCGGTTTAGACCCCCCTGACCTTCCATATCGCTGGTCATTCTGTTCTGACCCCTCCCCTGACCTCTCCTTCCCTGGCGTGTCGCTAGTCACACAATAGACCCCCGTAGAGGAGGGACGAAGGTAGAGAACAGCCTCATAGGACTCCCACTCGAGCCCTTGCACGACCACTCACTCCCTTAAGCATTAAGCACTCAAGACAATGAGGTTCCTAGCAGCATCAAATAATCTTAGGAGCAAAGCCTCAGTATGCTGAGCATAGAGGCCGAGTTTTGCTCATTCTAGAGATAATATCTAGGCCTTCATTGTGTTTTAGCTCCAGGCCCAGAAAAGCAGCAAAACCAGACAGAACAGAGGCCACGGCAGACATCAGGCCCAGCTGCACTGACCCCCCAGAGCAGGCCAGCAAGCAGACGCCCCCTTCTTCCCACAAGGCACGCAGCTTTGCTTTTTTTGTCCTAAGCTCCAAGGGTCCTTCTTTTGTCTCTTTAACTTGTTTCCTGAGTCACTTCTTCAACCCCTGTGACTTTCTAAAAGAACGTTTGCCTGTATTCAAGTTGCTTGGCTCTGAATTCTTTTCTCAGCCAAAGTCAAGGACCGAGGTCTAAAGACCTGGAGTGGGGCGGGGGCGGGGGGGGGGGGTGGTGAGGGGGGGGTGGGCCATTGAGTGTCTCCCTGGCTTGTTTGTTCCCTTACAGCGATTTTGATAGATTTCATCATATGTGCCTGGGTGCTTGGTTAAACAGACTCACTGATCATATTATTTAGTTCTAACCAAACTAACCCTCACAAAATGGACCAGTGATTTCAAGAGATTCCTGCAAGAAATGCAACTGAGGGCCGAAGGCAATATGTTAATCATGCCAGCACAAGTGAACAGCAAGAAAATAGCTTTTCTGCAACCCATTTATAAGGTAAAAGTAATGATCTAATCAGATCTGACAAGCAATGAGCCATAAAAGTTTCAAAAATTCTAATAAGATGATTTGAAATATGGATTTCAAATACTTTCACTTGCCTTGAGATAGTCCCCAGGCAGTAGGAAGCCATGGCAATTAGCAAGACAGTGAAACACATTGCGATTTGCTCCTGGAGCTTGTCGTGGGTGATGGGGCGAGGCAGTAAGGCACAGCAGACCCCTGGGGGGGAGGGATGAGTCAATGATGACACTGAGTGCGTCTGCTAGCTGGGGGGACAGGTGGGGTGGGGTCATTAAGGCACCACCAGCTGCGACAGGCATCTGGGAGCCTGGGGGGAAGACGACTTCTCGGTGGGAGCACAATGAGTTTGAGGGGCCCTGGGGAGCATCTGGGCCACACGAGGCTGCACAGTAGGCACCTCCGACTCACCTTATCCCACCTACCGTGAGCTTCCCATTTTCCCATCCAAACCTTGTCACCTTCCATCAAAGTAAGACCAGGCAAAAAGACCCATCTTCTCTAAATAATTAGTCTATTGGGGATCCTGAGGGATAAAATGATTCTCCCTAAAAATGCAAACACCTATTATGGTGGTCATGGTGTAGGCTCTGGTCACAGCTTGCTGGGCATCACTGTCAATCACTGTAGTCAGAGCCACACTGTATCCTTCCTGGGCATTCTCTGTTCCCTGTGCGGTCCACCACCAAACCACACCGTTTCCCCCACCAAGAGAATGGATTATTTAAAAAGAAGGGTTGGAAGTGAAAGGCAGGCTTGGGTGCAGAAGGAGTGGGGTGGAGGGTGGAAGAGAAAAAACAGAATTGTCAGAGACAACTAAATTCAGAGGAGGGGATGTTGCATCAGCCAGTCCTCACTCCCTATGCCATGTGACCAGTCGCCCCTCCTCCAGTTCCAGCTCGGGTGCCCCTGAAATCGTGCCTTTGGCTCAAGCCTGGGAACAGGCACAGGGCTTTGCCTTTGCCCTTGGTGGCTGCTCAGTCCTCGAGTTTGATTCCAGACTCATCCAGTGGTCTGGAATGAGAACAAAAATGTTTTTTTGGGGAGGCCAAGCATGATGAAGTTTCTTGGCTGTATTGGATGTTTTAGGGTGCTGAGCAAGGACATACAAAAGCAATGACAGTCAAGCAGGGCATGTCTTATAGGAAAGCAAATTCAGATTGTTGTAACACCTCATACTAAATAATTATACTTTATTGATTATGCTATTACAGTCTTCCCAATTTTTCCCCATTTCGCCCCCTCCACCCAGTATCCCCATTTCCTCCAGCAATCCTCCCCTTCATGTCCATGGGTTATATATACAATTTCTTTGACTTCTCCATTTCCTTTACTGTTTTTAACCTCCCCTTGTCTATTCTGTACCTACCAATTTGTACTTCTTAATCCCTGCACCTTTCCCCCCTTCTCTACCTTCTCCCTCCCAACAGATAACCCTACAAATGAACTCCATATCTATGATTCTGTTCCTGTACTTCTTGTTTGCTTAGTTTGTTTTTTTCAGATTCAGTTGTTGATAGTTGTGAATTTGTTGTCATTTTAATGTTCATAGTTTTGATCTTCTTTTTCTTAGATCCCTTTAACATTTCATATAATAATGGCTTGGTGATGATGAACTCCCTTAACTTGACCTTATCTGGGAAGCACTTTAACTGACCTTCCATTCTAAATGACAGCTTTGCTGGATAGAGTAATCTAGGTTGTAGGTCATTATTTTGAATACTTCTTGCCCTTTTAGCCTGTGAAGTTTCTTAGAAATCAGCTGTGAAGTTTTTGAGAAATCAGCTGACAGTCCTATGTGAACTCTTTTGTAGGTAACTCTCCGCTTTTCTCTTGCTGATTTTAAGATTCTCTCTTTATCTTTAACCTTTGGCATTTTAATTATGGTGTACCTTGGTGTGGTCCTCTTTGTGTCCTTCTTGTTTGGGACTCTCTGTGTTTCCTGGACTAGCATGCCTGTTTCCTTCACCAAATTAGGGAAGTGTTCTTTCATTATTTTTTGAAATAAATTTCCAATTTCTTGCTCTTTCTCTTCTCCCTCTTGCACTTCTATGATTCAAATGTTGGTATGTTTGAAGTTGTCCCAGAGACTCCTTAACCTATCCTTGATTTTTTGGATTCTTTTTTCTCCTTGCTGTTTTGATTGAATGCTTTTTTCTTCCTTATGTTCAAAAGCATTGATTTGACTCCCGGCTTCATCCACTCCACTGTTGGTTCCTGCAGATTTTTCTTTATTTCACTTAGTGTAACCTTCATTTCTGCCGGGGTCTTTTTTTTTATGCTGTTGAATTACCCAGTAGGTTCCTTGAGCATCGTAATAAACAGTGTTTTGAACTCTCTGTCTGATAGATTGCTTATCTCCATTTTGTTTAGTTCTATTTCTGGAGTTTTGATCTGTTCTTTCATTCAGGCCATGTTTTTTTTGTCTCCTCATTTTGGCAGCCTCCGTGTGTTTGTTTCTATGTATTAGGTAGAGCTGCTTTGACTCCGTGTCTTGGTTGTGTGGCCTAATGTAGAAAAGCGCACCTGTAAGTCGGATAGGTCATAGCCTTTGGTGATCACCGGGGCAGGGCATCCCCTGTAAACCAGGTTGTCAGAGTCTCAGATATGGTGTCATCGCTCTGTGGCTCTGTGTGGAGGAGGGCTCAGAGAAAGGGGACAAAACCACTGCCTGGCCTCTAGAGTTCTAGAGTTTTATCCAGAGGAAGCTGTCCCCCAGCGCTAGCCCTGATGCCAGACAGTTCAATTTCTTCCCACATGCCCCTGGTGCCTTTCCAGCTGCTGCCCCAGTGCTGAAGCCCAGAGGGAATGAGTGTGCATAAGTCCTAAGTCTGTTGCAGGCCTTCAGGAGGAGACTCCTGAGAATCTCTCAGTTTCTTCCACCACCTCAAACTCCAGTGGTTTTTACATTCAGAGTTATAGGGACTTATCTTCCTGGCACTAGAACCCTGGGCTGGGTGGTCTGTTGTGGGGCTGGGATCCCTCATTTCCAAAGTATCCCTCCTGATTTGTATCTACCACACATGGGTATGGGACCTCCCCTGGCCCTCTCCGTGCATCTCTGCCCCTTACACCCATCTAGATGAACATAACTTCTTTAATTCCTTGGTTGTCATACTTCATACACCTCGATTTTCTGGTAATTCTGGGTGACATTTGTTTTGTAGTCGAGTTGTAATTTTTGCTGTGGCTGTGTAAGGAGGTGAGCTGTATTTACCTATGCCTCCATCTTGACCAGAAGTAGATAATTACACTTTAAAGTCGGCATTTGATCATCTTCAAGATGAAGACCAAGTTTTTTTGTTTCAGAAATAAATTCCTGGGCCTTGAAATAACTTGTTGTTTCAAGTGGTGAAGAAACATTGGCAGGGTCAGCTGTAAGATCTTCTAGCTCATTATCTTATCTGGTCTTAGCTTCTCCCCAGTCCACCCAACCATCAGCATTGAAGGATCTGTAACTCAATGAATAACAATCATGCCAGAGATAATGCCAACTACTGAGCACAGATTTTGTGCTCAAGATAGGGCATATCATGTTTTGATCCTCACAAGGGTTCTTCAGGAGAAGGGCTGTGAGTCCCATTTTAGAGATGAGGAAACGGAGGCACAACAGATTTAAGAAATTCACTCAAAGCTATGAGGCTAGTAAGTAGCAGAGCTGTAGTTCAAATCAATTCCAAAGAAAACCTTTTATCTTTGCCTTCATGAATCTGCTTTCAGAAAATTGTCCTAGGTTCCCTAATGACTGTGATTTCTCATTTATTTGAGACATTAAATAGGCCTCAATTAAAATCCACATCTAACAAGGAGATTTAGACTTCATCCTTTTTAAAAATAGAAAACGCTAGTCTTATCATACAATAGAACAATACCACATATTCATCAAAACTGGAAGATACATGAAGCTTTCATTTTTAAAGGGAATATTATATATTTCAACAGAGGCACATATTGACTTTGTTTTTCATATTGATTTTACAGCCAGTTCTGAAAAGTGAGTGAGTGATCATTTTACTTATTAGAGCTAACTGTAAAGTCACTGGGTGGGGGATGAATCATCTCCAACTCAACAGGTTAATTTTGGAGAGCTGAGAGATATTTTTGTCTCACTGCACTAGAAGAACAACTGTCACTTAAAACAACATCTACTTACATGATTTCTTTAAAGAACACTTATTCTCCCCCTCCCCAACTCTCTTTTGCATCTAACAAGTAACTAGTGTCTCTCCAAATAGTACACATTCAGGCATAATAATAGCAGAGTGGACCTTAAGTGTGCTTTACGCACAGTAACTCGTGGTATCCTTGCAGCAGCTCTATGAGTAGGCACTAACGGCATCACCATCATCATCATCACCACCATCATCATCATCAGTAGCAGCAACAGCAGAATTTTACATACAAGAAAACCATGCAAAGAGAGATGATGGAGCTTGTTTAAAGCTACCACTTCAGAGTGGCAGAGCTGGGTCAGACTCAGGCAGGCTGCCCCGGAGTCCTGTGCTTCAACCTGCCATGCTGAATGGCCATTCATGAGGTGATAAACATCAATTAGTTTAAATGGGTTTTCTTTGAATTATTGCCCACTTTAAGATGGAGATTGAGCAGGTGCTTTTCCTCAGAAGAATTAATTTTTTAGAAACCATGATGCATTTCAAATATATAGACAAAACAGAAGGTAATAAAATGAACTCTACTTGGGTGGCCACCACCCAGTTGGAACAAATCTTACATTTTGTCCTCAGACACAGAGTGAGGAAAAGTCCTTTTTGCTTTCAACTTCCTCTCTTTCCCTTCTGTCCCCCCAGATCTAACTGCCCTTCAGAAGCTGTTGTGTCTTTGTCTCATCTATGTTTTTATACTTTTGCCTCACGAGTATGCATGCATCGACATTATATTGCTCAGAGTGTTTTTAAATCTTCAGATAAAGGTGTCATACTACAGATTCTTCTCCAACTCTTTGTTCAAATTCCTGCCTTTGAGATTTACCTAATTCAGCCATTTAGTTGCTGATATGAATATGCTATGTATCTATGTTTCCTGTTGATGGACATGTAGGTTCTTTCCACTTTCTGCACGCAAAAAAGTCCACGGCCGTGTCTCTTTGTGCTCACACACAGCAGTCCACCCAGGACACGACTGCCAGGTCCTGTGCCAGAGGCTGCCAAGTGCTTTCCAGTGAGACCGCACTAATTTTCACTCCCAGCAGCAGAGCCTGAGTCCCTGTGGTTCCACTTCCTCAGCAACACTCAGATAGTCCACCTTCACACGCTTTGCCAATCTGATAAGCACGAAATGGCATCTTGTTTTAATATAAATTTCTTTGATTATTAGTGAGCATCAGTATATTTTCTGTGTATATAGAACATTCAGGTCTTTCATCAGTGAATTGATCTTTCATATAATTTGTTCATTTTTTCCTTCAAATTCAATTGTATGTCTTTTTTTCTGGCTAATTTGTACAGTCTTTTAATATATTATGGATTCTAATCCTCTGCTGATCACAAAATCTCCTCCCAGTCTGTAGCATTGTCTTTTTACTATATGGTGTCTTCAGTCATACAGAATTTAAACATTTAACATAGTCACATTTGCCAATCTTTTCCTTTATGGTTAGTGTTTTCCCCCTCACTATGTAACCACCCATGGCCTCTTCCACCTCCACCCACCCACCTCCTGGCCACAATCACCACACTGTTGTCTGTGCCCATGAGTTCTTTCTTTCTCTCTCTCTCTCTTATTTGCTCTACATCCCCTTGGCCAGTGGTCTTTGTATCATGTCCTGCCACGAGGTGGTGAGTGAGTCTTCCATGTTTTCCAAGAGTTTTAAGGTTTTGCTCTTCACATTCAGGTCTTTAATCCACCTGGAATTTATCTGTACGTATTGTATGAGGTACACTTTTCTCCTCACAATGTATTCAATTTACTGAATAGTTCATCCTTCTGCTGATCTGTTAGGTCACCTTTTTCTTATGAAGTTTAAATACTGCATGGGCCCGAGTTTTTAAAATTCTGTTCCATTGAGCGATGTCTACTTCCGTATCAACACCACACTATCTTAATTACTATAATAATTACTGTAATGCATGATAAATCTTGATAGGCCATAGGGAAGTTCCCTCCATTTTATTCTTCTTACAAATTATTTTGACTATTCTTCCTTTAGTCTTCTGTCTAAATTTTAGGATCATTTGACCAAATGCCATGAATATCCTGCATTAATCTGTAGTAAACTGGAATCTTTATATAATATTAAGCTTCCCACCCAACATGATATATCTCTCCATTTATTCAGATCTTCTGCATCTTTCAATAATGTCTTATAGTTATTTCCATAAACCTACTGCATATCTTTCATTGGACTTACTTCTAGGTACCATATAGTTTTGGTTGCTACTATAAGTGTAATTTTTTCTGTTACAGTTTCCAAATGGTTATTAATGATATATAGGAACCCAACTGATTCCTGTATATTTCTCTCCAGTTGAGAGACTCTGCTGAATTCTGTTATTAGTTAGTTTTATTAGATTTTATGTAGCATGTCTTGGATTGTTTTTATGTGGACAACTACCTGCCTGTATAAAATGATTGTTTTCCTCAACCTCCTATTTCTTTTTCTTGCCTTACTGCACTGGTGGGACCTCCAGCACATGCTGAAGAGCCAGGCAGTGCTGGCATCCTTGTCTCATTCCTGACTTTAACAGAAGTGTCTCAAAACTTTGCCACCACATATGATGTCTGCTGAGGGTTTTGGTTGGATATCACTTATCAAGTTAAGGAATCTTTCTTCTGTTCCTATTTTGCTAAGGCTTTGTATGTTTGAAGGTAGAAATATACATCTAATGTTATTAAACACTTCTATTGTACCTATTGAAATGATCATATGGTTTATCCCCTTTTAATATACGAATTTAACACACTGTGTATTAAAAGACCCTTTGATTCAAGTCATCATTGCTTTCCCAAGGTAAGCCGTATTTGGTCATGATGCATATGTATTTAATAGACTGAAGAATTCTAATAATAAATATTGTATTTAGCATTTTGCAAATATTCTCAAAGGTAAGATTTGTCTATAAATTTTTCCTAGTATAGTCCTTGTCTGATTTTGATGTCAGAGTAAACTATCCTCATAAAATAGACTGAATTGCTCTCTTTCTCTCTTCTCTGAGACTGTGTAAGGTGAAACTTAACTGTTTTCTGAAGCCTGAGCAAACTTGCCCATAAAGCCACTTGTGACTACTGTGTGTTCTTGAGAGTGGAGAGTCAATTTCTTTAACATTTATTCATGTGTAGAAGAGCAGTAGCCCCCTAAAACAACAAAAGCTTACATTTTTTAATTTAACAACTGGTTTAAGCTCTCTAGATTTTTCTTTTCTTTCCCGAGAGCACCCACAAAGTAGGTAGTCTCTCTGAATGGTAGATCATTCTCAGGAATAAAGTGATAAACACCATCTACTGGTATAACTTTCAGTATTATCTTATTTTACTTTGACAGGGGAGACTGAAAAGCCATTTCTCAAAATATTTTTTCTTCAATCTTTTTATTACAAAAAATGATACAAGAGCACTGGGAAAAGTCAGAAAAGACAGATGAGCTAAAGGAAGAAAATCAGTCCCCTGCATGTCCATATTTTCCAAATGTTCTGCCAAGCACATACATTTTAATCTTCCCAAGCGTGGTCTCAATGGGCACTCTATGTTAATCAACAGAAAGCAACAAATAACACAGCATCAGGAGGGAAGGGTGTCCAAAAGTGTCTGTTGGCACATAGCAGCATCGCCTTCTAATGCCCCTTCCCAAGCCAGGAGGCGGATTCCCCACAAACGGACCACTGGCTCTGCCCACTCTATCCCAACCCTCCCCACATGACATCTGCTTGTCCCCTGTCAGATGACATGCTGAAATCAGAGGCCAAAGGTCAGCTCACTCCTTCCCAAGGATGACTCCAACCTAGCCCAACTGGCTGAAGATAGTCAGGCAGATGAGCACCCAAAAGTACCAGAAATCAAGTCTGCTCTCTTTGAGGTGCTGCCCTGGCCCTCTGTGCCTCCAGTTGGGTCCCCTGCCCAGGTCGCAGAGGGACAGGGACAGACTGTCCCAGCTGGAGGCTTCCTCTCACAGTAGCCCCTGGCCAGCCCGTGCACCCAGCTCCAGCGCAGTGCTGTTCCCGTGCTGCTCCTGAGCGTCACGGGGTTCCCACAGGACTGATGCTCAGGAGTCTCGTGTATCCTCACAATGAGGGCAGAGTTCGCCATGTGCAAGGTGATCAATAGATGTCTGTTAAATGAGTGACCGAGTGATTTCCCATGTTCCCTCTCTTTCTTGAAGGTCCAGGTCCTGTATGCTCAGGAAATATACTGGAATGTGTGTATTCATGAGCACAGGCTGAACTGAAGGCACTCAAAGGCCTGCTGAACTCAGCACAAGGTCCACCCCTTGTCTTTCATGCAGAGCTGCCTGCCTGGCCCGGCTGGGCTGCCTGTCTGCACCCTGACAAGCAGCAGCATCACCTGGGGCACCAGATGCCTCGCCCACCACTCGCTCAGTATTCGATTCCAGCAGGAACCCTCTCTCCATGGCAGCAGCCCCCATCCCTGCTGCCACCCCCAAAGCCTCCCCATTCACGCTCACCAGCTATTTTAATACTCTGGAGCTGTTGGGGATCAGAATAGCACAGGCCACTTCTGTCTCTGGGTGATCCTCTCTCTCTGCTGTCAGCTCTCAAACTGTTCACCGCAGCAGTCGCCCGAAACCCAGGCCACCGGACTGCTAACAAGGACGCCCTCGGGATGCCGAGCGCAGAGGTGTGGGAGGATGCCAACTTAGGAATATGTGACATTAGTAAACAGGCTGATGCAGTAAGGATGTCAGTCTTTGGAATGCTTCAGTTTTTGGAGTGTAGATGTAAAACCCAAGATGTTAAAAAACAACATGGAACAAACTCCAGTCTATCTTGGAAAAAATAAACACAATATGGCCTGAGATGGTGGGTATTTCAGCCTAAAGAATGAAGGCTCTTGGAAGGTGCTGGAATGAGATAAATATAGTCATGCATGAGCCTTCAGCTTAGTCAGCTTTAAACAAAAAGAAGAAGATAAACGGTTAGCTGTACTAGAGGGGCTGGAACACGCAAGGGAGAAGGAGCCAGAAGGTACTCCTGGCTGGGAGATGGTTTGGCAGACAGCACCGTGCCTTGCTCAATGTTCTACTCAACTTTTTTTTAGTGAAATATCAATTTTGTTCAATGACATTTTTGGATTTCAGTCAATCTGAAAGTGGAACAGCAGGAAAGGAATACGTAATATGTCACTTATAATACTCCTTACGTACATTCTGTTGTAGTTGTTTTTTTTGTTCATGGAGCAGAGATCTGAGGCGTGGATCAAACCACATGTTGGATGGTCACTGGTGCCAGGATCGGTATCTACCCAGTGGAATGACCATGTTGGGGGATGCAGTTTGCAGATGGCAGGTGGGTACCTGCCAGGTCTGAGGCTGGGCTACTAAACTCTGCTGGGACCCTGCTCTCATGGAGACACTCTGAGCCGGGAGTCCCATTCACGTCACTCAAGAAGAGCCAAACTGGTCATGGTGACCTGCCTTCCTGGGAGTCACTCATCAGTGTGTCTTTCTCTGAGGCTTCCCCATACTGGTCTCAAAGGCAGTAAATGTCTTCAAATAAAATTATTTATACTTCATGGTAATAGAAGACAGTGCGACCAGAAAGTTTCACATCAAGTTCACGGGATATGGTCACTCCAAGATGCTGATGGTGACCATCCTGTGGCCATGGAGTCGCTCCCCAAGTACAGGGCAAACTCCAAATACAGGGAAAATGGGAGAGCTGACCCTGGTTTGTCTCCAGCCCCCGGGGAGGCAGCAGGCAGGGGAGAGAGCCTGCCTGGCCCCACTGCGGCCCCACAGTGCACTCGGTGTGCACCATGGGCCTGAGGATTCACCTTCCAGGTTTCACCCTCCAAAATGCCTCTCTCTCCCCTGATGTTATGGGGCCCTGACTTCTTTGTCAGCTGCCAGCCTGTGCCCCCCACGGGGCAGGTGGTCCGCAGGCTCTAGCAGGCTCTAGCAGGCTCTCCCCAAGTCCTCTCCTATGCAGGTCTCAGCACCCACTGACCAAGCCACAGACTGCCAACACCAGGAGGCTGCCCTGTGGTGACATTCAGTATGGGAGTCATGTCAAATCCTGGGGCCACACTCCTGCCCTGTCTCACATCCCTGAGGTCCCACCTCTTCCTCCCCAAAGAGAAAGCGCCTCCCCTTTCCCCGGTCTCATTGCTTTGCGCTGTGCATCTTCTCCCGAGATCTGAGTGCCCCTCCTGCCCTCCCACCCCCTTCCTTGACCCCTCCATCTATCTAGAACAACTCTCCTCGTGGCCTGTCCAAACACCCCCCACCTGGCTGTACTTGTTTGTTCACTGCAAGTTCCAGGAGGGGGGTGGCCCTGGACACCGTGTCCACTGTGGTATGTCTGGCACATCAAGCTCGGTAATACATTTAAACCTCCAAAATAACAGTGACTGGTCAGCCCTGGAAGTGATGTCATAGGGGACAGAACAGGTTTTTCCCCAAGCTCAATGGCAACTGCTCTCATCAAGGCTGCTCAGGGGCTTTCTAATTGTCCCTGAGGAGCGTTTGGAAACATGAAAGGACATTTTTGCTCTCACAGGATGTGAGTGGTGGGTTCTACGGGGATATTAGTTCTACGGAGTGGGGCCAGGTGCACTAACTACTCTGTAATGCCAATGGCGCCCTGAAACACACACCTCTGTCCTCGGTCTACCTGACATCTAGCAGCATGGGACCTGCTGCTAGATAAAGTCTCTGCTTTCCTGACCACCCCACCCCTTGGTCCTTCTCAGCCTCCCCAGGGCCCCTTTCCCTGTCCGTGCCTGAAGGCTGGTGTTCTCCTGGGCTTACGCAGGGCCTTCTTCTCTCTTGTCACACATTCTCCCTGAATGAGATGTCACCGCTTGTCCATGTGCTGACCCCTTCCTGGTATGTTGCCAGCCCAGGAGTCTCTCCTGAGGGCCACTCCCACATAGACTACTGCTTACCAGACCTCTCTACCTAGATTCTCACAGGGCCATCACCCTCCACCTGTTTAAAACATCTCTCTCCAATCCCTGAAGCCCTCTGCCTTGTATTATAAGTGGCTTGGTGGCCTGCCAAGTATCCAGACAAGAACCTGGGGGTTATCCTCACCTTCTTTCTTTCCCTCACCTCCCTCATCTAATAGGACAACAGACTGTTGATTGAACTTCCTTAGTATCTTCAAATGCATCTGCCTTTCTCTGCCTCACTGACACCACCTTAGAACAGACCCTCTTCATTTCATACCCCAATAATAGTCTGTCTCCTTGCTCATCTCTCTAATCCATCTTCCATCCTATTTTCCACTGGGCTGAGAGCTGCTTTTGATGATGGTACCCCTCTGGTAAGGACTGGCTTCCCATAGCCTTGAAGACAAAGTCCAGATTCTTTCTCACAGCATGTGAGGCCACTGAGCTGATGACGTATATACTGCTCACCTCTCCAGCTTCATCCTCTATAAACTCCAGGCTCCCGACTCCAGGCCACATGCAGGTGTCACCTGTACCAGGTTCTGTCATGCCTGGGTCTCCCCCCACAACCCCTGTGCCTTTGCATATTCTGTTTCCCTCTGCTTGGATATCTGTTCCTCCCTCACCCCACCTTCCCTAATTTCTCTTCAACCTCCAGAGTTCCTCTGAAGGACTCCTGACCCCTGAGACGTTGCTCTGCAGGAAACCTTTGTCTCTAGTATATTCTCTTTCTCATGTAGAGCAACCATCCATTAGTTGAATGAGCACCTTTATATCTCACCAGTCTGTGAACTCCTTGAGGGCAAGAATCATGATGTATTCATCCTGGCAACACAGCCAGGGCTGGAAACACAGAGAAGATTCATTGCATGAACGAATGGCTATCAGTCTTGACACTTTACTGAAGCGCATTCACACTCAAGTCAGGAACAACAATGACAGCTGGGGCTCAAGAGACCTCACTGAAGCCAGCTACCTCCACCATGAACCTGAGGTCACCCCAACTGTGCCTCTTCCCACCTGGGCATGGTCACCAGGACATCACTCCCTGGGCTGCCTAGTCACTTTTCTTTTGTGTTTTATTATTTTAAAAATCTATTTTCAAAGTACTATAGGTATACTACTTTAAATGTCAAGTCATTCTATAAGGCTTATAACAAAATGCAGCATCCTCTGGCCTACTTCTGATGCTGGCTCTTTAGAGGCAAAATACTGTAAATATTTTAGCTATTTCAACCTACAATTAATTACCTTTTTATATTTAAATTATATACTTATACTGTTCCTGATTTTATTTGCTTTTAGTTTCTTCCTATTATAAAAGATGAGAATTTAACTCTCTTCTCCATTTATTTTTCCTTCCACCTTCCTATTTGGTTCTATTTTAATATTTGGTTAAAGCAAACTTACTATAACTTAAATATCATTCATAGCTGAGTCATGGATGTTCAATGACTGCATTTCCTTTTGTATTCATCTTGTTTCCCCGGAGCTACACACCGCCTTGTTTTTGTTCTGGTTAGCTTCCTATCTATCTGTCACTAATTCATCCCCAAAGTTCCTGGCAGAATATAAAATTCTTCTCAACAGTTTTAAACTCCTTAACCAAAGTACCACTTCAGCTTTCTTCTTGGAGACTCCTCTGGGAGAGTGCAGTGCCCTGGCTCAGGCCTGGGTGTGTGCCCCTCTAAGCCTGCTCCGGGCATCCTCCCACTCTTCCTCCATCCTTCATCCCTTCTCTCCTGTGTCTATCTCCGGCTTCTTGGCGCTCACGGTTTCTTCTTTCTTATTCTAGCACAAGTGCCAGCAAACCACCTTAAGCAGCTAGAGAATAAAGGCCAAAAGGCTGATTTAAAAGTAGGTTTAAACTCTGACAAATGTGAATCTAAAGGGTGAGCACTACTGTTTTCTATAAACTTCCTGACTGGGCCGCCCCTATTTGATGGACTATAGTAGAATAGGGTAGAGATAGGGAGGCAGTAAAGAATATTATGGCCATGATATTTCTTATTTTTAGCGCCAAGATGCACAAGACATCCTCAACTAAATTTCTAATTCCTTCAGAAATAGATACACAGTATACTTAATATCATGCAACTCCTCAATTATGAATTTGTTTGGAATGACAGACCAATATGGATGGTGGCAGAGCAATGCCTGCTAAAAGCTAATAGTCTTGTAATAAAAGGATTTTAAGTGCCCCCTCTTTTCTCTAATTGGAAAAATAATAAAACCAGATAATCAATGTATAACTGCAGAAGTAGAAAGTGAAAGTCACTCATACTGGGGATCGGGGTCAGGGACAGGCATAATGTGATACTGGGGCTTTAATTTGATTTCCTGATGATTAGTGATGATGAGCACCTTTTAATGTCTGTTGGCCATCTGTATGTCCTCTTTGGAGAAATAGCTATTCAGGTCATCTGCTTGTTTTTTAACTGGACTGTTTTTTAATGTTAATTTGTATGAGTTTCTTACATATTTTGGATATTAATCTCATATTAGATGTCTCATTTGTGAATATCTTCCCTCATTCAATAGGCTTTTTGTTTTGTTGTGCAAAACTTTTTCATCTGATATAGTCTTGTGTGTTTTTTTCTTTTGTTTCTCTTGCCCAAGTAGAAATGTGCAAAAAGATATTATTAAGAGTGATGTTAAAGAGTTTACTGCCTATGTTTTGTTCTAGGAATTTTATGGTTTCAGTTCTTACATTTCAGTCTTTAATCCATTTTGAGTTTATTTTTGTATATGGTAAGAAAGTAGTCCAACTTCATTCTTTTTAAAATTTATTTGTGGATTTGAGGGAGACAGAAACATCAAATTATTGTTCCACTTATTTATGCATTCAGTTGACCCTTACATGTGCCCTGAGGATGGAACCCATAACCTTGGCCTATCAGGATGACACTCTAACTGAGACAACTGGCCAAGGCCGAATTTCATTCTTTTGCAAGTATCTGTCCAGTTTTCCCAACATAACTTACTGAGGAGACTGTCTTTACCCCATTTTATATACTTGCCTTCTTTGTTGCAGTTGAACTGACCATATAAACAAGGACTTATTTCTGGGATCTTTATTCCAGTCTATTGATCTATACATCTATTTTTATGCCAGTATCATATTGTTTTGATTATTGTAGCTTTGTAGTATAGTTAGATACCAGAGCATGGCCATATCTCCCATTTTGTTCTTTCTCAAGTTTTCTTTGACTTTCTGGAGTCTTTTGTGGTTCCATATAAAGTTTAGGATTAGTTGTTCTAATTCAGACAAAAATGTCACTGGTATTTTAATTGGGATTGCACTCAATCTGCATATTGCTTTAGGTAGTAAAAGCATTTTGATAATATTAAGTCTTCCAACCCATGAACAAGGTATATCCTTCCATTTATTTGTATTTTCCTCAGTGTCTTATGATTTTCAAAGTATAGGTCTTTCACCTCTTTGGTTAAATTTGTTCCTAGGTATTTTATGATTTTTGATGCAATTGTAAATGAGACTGTTTTACCAATTTCTTCTTCTTTTCATTTGATATTGGTGTATAGAAATGCAATACATTTCTGTATATTGACTCTGTATCCCACAATTTTACTGAGTTAATTTATTGGTTCTAGTAGTTTTTTTTCTTTTTGGTGGACTCTTTAGGGTTTCTATATATAGTATCATGTCATCCACAAATAATGAGAGTTTTATTTCTTTCTTTTCAATTTGGATGTCTTTCTTTCTTTTCCTTGTCTGCTGTAGCCAGGACTTCCAATACTATGCGGAATAGAAGTGGTGATAGTGGGCATCCTTGTCTTGTTCCTGATCTTAGGGGAAAGACTTTCAGCTTTTCACCAGTGAGTATGATGTTAGCAGTGGATTGTCATATACAGCCTATATTATGTTGAGATATGTTCCTTCCATACCCACTTTGTTTAGAGTTCTTAATTATAAAAGGATTTTGAATTTTGTCAAATGCTTTTCTACATCATATGAGATCATCATATGGCTTTTGAGATGATAATATGGTTTTTATCCTTCATTTTGTTTATGTGGCACATCACATTGATTGACTTATGAATGCTCCACTTTGGTCATGAAGTATAATCCTTTTAATATATTGTTGAGTCTTGTTTGCTAATATTTTGTTGAGAACTTTTGCATCTATGTTCATCAAAGATACTAGACTGTAATTTTCTTTTTTTGTGATGTCTTTATCTGGTTTTGGTATCAGACTAGTGCTAGCTTCATAGAATGAGTTTGGAAAAACTCCTTCCTCTTCAATTTTTTGTAATAGTTTAGGAAGAATAGGTGTTAATTCTTTTTTGAATGGTAGAATTCACCTGTGTAACCATCTGATCCTGGGCTTTTATTTGTTAGGAGTGTTTTGACTACTGCTTCAACTTCATTGCTAGTAATAGATCTGATTAGATTATATATTTCTTCCTGCTCAAGGTAATATAATTCTAGAAATTTATAAATTGCTTCTCGATTATTTTATTTGTTGGCATATGCCAGTAATTATAGTATTCTTCAATGATTCTTTGTGTTTCTGTGGTGTTGGTTGTAACTTCTCTTTCATTTATTTGGGTTCTCTCTCCTTTTTTCTTAGTAAGTTTGACTAAAGATTTGCCCATTTTACTTATTTTTTCAATTATTTATTTTCATTCTCGCTTCCCTCAAAATTGTTTCTCCCTCTCTCTCTCTCTCTTTAAATCATCACCCGAGGATATGTTTTTATTGCTTTTAGAGAGAGAGGGAGAGAGGGAGAGGAAAAGGGGGGAGAAACATCAATTGGTTGCCTCCCGTGCACATCCCAACTGAGGATTGAACCAGCAACCTAGGTATGTGCCGCAACCGGGAATCAAATCTGCAAACTTTTTGGTGCATGGGACATGCACCAAACCAACTGAGTCACCCGACCAGGAAAGGAGTGTCTTTTTCTCTTTAACTTTTGCAATTTTAATTATAATGTCTTTGTGGGAATCTCTTTGGGTTCATCTAGTTTGGAACTCTGTGCTTCCTAGATCTAGATGTCTGTTTCCTTTCTCAGGTTAGCAAAGTTTTCAGCTGTTACTTCTTTAAATAAAGTTTCTTCTCCTTTTTTCTCCTTCTTCACCTTCTGGGATCCCTGTAATGCAAATGTTTGAGTGCTTAATGTTATTCCCAGAGGTCCCTTATACTCTCATTTTTCTTTTTTTTTCATCCTTTTTCCCTTGTGTTGTTCTGATTGGTTGACTTCCACTTGTCTTTCAAAGTCTCTGGTCTGTTCTTTTGTGCTACCTAATCTGATGTTGATTTTTTCTAATGTGTTTTTCATTTCAGTTAATGTATTCTTCAGGTCTGCTTGGTTCGTTATTATACTTTCTCTTTGTTGAAGTTCTCTTTAAGTTTCTTTGCTCCACTCTCAAGTTTGGTCAGCATCTTTATGACCATTTCTTTAAATTCTTTATCAGGTAAGTTAGTTATCTCTGTTTCCATGGGTTTGTTTTTTTTTCCTCTGGGGCTTTTTCTTGTTTCTTCATTTGAGAGATATTTTTCTGTTTTGTTTTTTTTTATTTCGACTTCTATGGTTGCTTATATGAATTAGACAAATAGCTATGTCTCCTAGTTTTGAAAAAGTGGCCTTATACTGATGTGGCCTGTGTGTAAGCCATGTGTTTTGGGTGGTTTTGGCAGGCCTGTAGGAGCTGAGTGGATACCTTAGGAATCAGGGGCACTGGCCTACTGAGCCAGAGTGGCTCTAGGTTGAGAAGTCAGGTGCAGGTAGCAATGCCTTGTTGATCCTGCTTGCTCCCTTTGTTTGTGGCCAAAATGGATTCATGTGAATCTGGGAACCCATTTCAGTGACCTTGCTGGTAGGCCAGAGCACCTGGATAGAGCCCTCACCCATGCCATGGAGGTGGAGGGAGATGTGAACAATGGTTCTCACCAGCCCCACCAACCCCAGCGAGTTCCCACAGTCCTTGAGGAGCTCCTGCAGCTCCCCAGGCTTCTCTATACAGTCTCTCTCTGGTTTGTTCTACAGAAAGTGGTTCCAATGAGGCAGAATAGTAAGAAGACAGGAAGATTCCTTGGCTAGTGGAATAGGACAACTGAGACAGAGAGCTGAACACAATGACAGAGCAATTTACAGCTAGATACAGAAGACCAGGTCCCTAGAGATAACATCTAGGCTTCAGTTGTATTTCAGCCCCAGGCTCAGAAAAGCAGAAAAACCAGGCGAACGAAGCAAGGACTAGCTGGAAGCAAGGACCAGCTGCAATGACTATCAACCCCCTGCCCTGGCACCGACCAATCAGTGGAGACCCTGAAAGAGCACATCTGGAGAACTGATGAGTATTCTGCTGAAACCCTCCCCTGAAACCTCCCCTAATATCCCCACCTTCAAGAGAGAGATGAACGCTCTCCCTCTTGGAGATAGCTCATGCCATTTCCTTTCCTCTCTTCTTCCCCCAGAAGCATGCATTTCTTAAACTCTAAGGGTCCCCACAAGACTTGCAACCAGGGGATAAACAGGGCAGCAGTAGCTTGCCCCAGGCTACTCCCCTGAACCTGTCCTCTAGACCCCCTTTACTCTGACTTCTCAGTGAACTAAGGCGGCCCAGCCTAGGCTCTCCTGCTGCTTCTTCTACACTAGGCCCTTCCTTGTTTCACTGTCCCCAGCTTTAATAAATGTAGCCTCATAGTCACCTGAACTGGTGTTGTGAAATCTTTCCTACACAAAGTCAAGAACCTACAGACTACTGGCTGGGCCTAACTACTCAAGGCCAGGACCCCTGACCAGTAACACTGTGTGGAAGTAACTTCTTGTAGGCTCTGTATGTGCCAGGTGGTTTTGGGAAGCTGCTTGGAGCTGGGTATGCGCTTTCGGTAAACATGAGGCACACCAGCCTGCTGGTGGGAGCACCTCTGGGCTGGAAAGTCAGGCATGTTGGTGAAGGCCCTTGTTCCCGCATGCTCCATTTGTTTGGAAAAAAAAAGGGTCTAGGCAATGTAGCTGGGACTGCATCATGGTGATTTGCAGGTAGGCCAAGCATCCCAATAAATAGAATAGGTCCCACGGAAATGGAGGGGAAGTGAACAATGGTGCTCACAGGCAGCTGGAGAGCTCCTGCCGCTCCGGAGGGCTCCCTCTCACCCCAGCCTTCCCTAGTCCATCTCTTTTTCTCTTGTTAGTTGTCAGAAGCTGCTCATTCAGCCTGCAGTTGTCTCCCAAGAGTAATTGCTCTCTGTACTCCAGTATGCTGGAGTTTGCTCCTGGGAAGGGGAGAGCTTGCGGTTTCCTACGCCGTCGCCATCTTGGGCCTCCTCTCACTGAATATTTAAACTATTTGCTTAGGTTGGATATTTAGGTTTGTTTCTGTCCACCTTTGTGTGGGGGGCAGTTTTAAATAGTGAAAAATCCACTACTTACTTTGGAATTTTGTTTTCCTTCCTGGCTTAGTCTTGGAAGGTTATATACTTCTAGAAATGTATCCATTTCTTATAGACTTGGTAATTTAATATTTCCAAATCCATTTCTTCATCTGTAAACTGCAAATGAGAATAACCTGCTTTATATGTGTTCTGTTTTTGCTGTGAGATCATGTGTATAGGATATTTCACTACTATTATGACTTCACAATTGTTTTAACTTAGGATGATTTGGCGGCTACCGAGGCCACCGGAAGAGGTGGCGGTCTGGGTGTGGAGATGCTGAGTTGAGGTGCCCCTGAATGGCTAGGAGGAGATGCCCAGAGGCCTCTGAAATGCTGGCTTCTTGCTCAGGAGAAAGGACTGGGCTAGAACACAGCTTTGGGAATCTTTAACTTCGTGTTGTAAAAATAGGTGATCTCTTCCAAATGAAGGTGTATTGTCAGACAAGAACAAGGCCAAGAGTTCAGCTTCCTGGGATGCAGGAGGAACAATTGAGGATGAGTACAGGGAAACCAGGAGGATATACAGGAAAAAAAAGAAGTCAACAGGAAAAAAAATTCAAGAAAATTCAGGTTTAATTCCCACTAGGTACTGCTCTGGGCTCTCTAAAAATTAACTCTTAACTTAGCTCTACCTGCTTTGTGTGAGACTGAATCACTAAATTATGCAGTTAAGTCCTGAGGATAGAGAGGCTAATGGATGAGCAAACTTCCTTGTTTCCTTACAAAAATAACATATCAATTTAAACAAAAGATAAAACATGTTGGAAAACAGGCCAATATACCTGTTTCTGAAGCTGGTAGCTATTATATTAAACTCAAAGTAAATGAACCTTTGCCATGGTCACTGGGCATCTGTAAAACCTAATACCTCTTGGGTATTTAAGAAAAAGTAAAAATCTTCTGAGTGCTCCCCTTGGGGCAATTCCTGACTGAGAGAGAGGAATGCCACACAAGGGAAGGGCCTGGTGTGGGCCTGTGGTGGTCTAATCTCTGGCAGATGAGCCCAGGAGGGAGAAGCCCAGGGAGACAAAAAGCCCAGGAGGGGAAGGAAGTAGAGTAGGGGTCCTTTTGATATCACGGCACTCAGAATAACTCTGCTCGTTTTTTTTCAATGACACATGTTTTGGGAGAAGGACAGAGGAGTCGGAGGGTCTGGCTTCCAGGTCTGGTTCCGACACCGCCTGGCAGTGCAGCCAGATGTTTCTGGTGCTCCCAAGTCAACATTTCAGAAACAGGGACCCAGCTTTTCTTACAAAGCCCCGCTGCTCCCCAAATAAAGCCCTCCTGCATTTTTCAGAACTGCTTTTGGTCTACACTCACTCCTTTGGAAAAGCACATCTATTCTTAGGGCTCAATCTAATTTTCTTCTTTGTATTGTTTTCACATATTCTTCCAAGAGCTTGCATTCTTTGGGTCAGAAAATAATGTTACTAAAAAGCAAGAAGTAAGAGGTAGCTCTGACAACCCAAACCCAAGTTGTCTCGCTCTGTATCTCAGGTTCTTGTCACTGTGCTGCCGTCTCCTCTTTGAGCTTTCTCTCCCCCTTGAATCCAGCCGGTTGCCATGTCCTGGGGATGCTGTATCTGAATTGATTCTAAGTGAGGTGACTCTACTCCTGCGCTTAGGACCCAGCTTCAGTGCACTCTGGTAGAGAGTGTCTTTGGCACCTCTCTTGACTCTGGTTTTCAACCCTGCTCTCCTCTCCACCCACCAGGTCCCCATCACCCTAAAGCTGCGTGTGGCTGCAGGTCCTTCCAGGGCCTTCTCTCCCTGGTAGCAGCCATGCCTGTTTCCCCACCTTCCCTCCCAAACCAGCCTCACCTGCCCCTGTTCCAGAGCCCGTGCCAGCCATGCTTGCCCATGTGTTATTGGGCTAATGCAGGTAATATCTGCTGCTTAAAACTGACTTGTAATGTCTTAACCAAATTGAAGGAGCCTAATGGTGAGGGTTCTGGGTCCCATGGGAGCTGGTAAGAGACACAAAGAAGCCTGGTGGTGCCACTGACCTAACTGCATAGTCTGCCTGGTACAAGAGCACCATTTTTGGAGTTAGACTGGCTTCATATCCACTGATGAGCTGCACACCCGTGAGCAAGTTACTTAACCTTCCTGTGCCTCAATTTCTTGGGGCTATTTACAGTACCTAGCCCAGAAGGCTGCTATATGGGTTAAATACCATATAAACAACCCCAGCCTCAAATACATTGTGCAGGCTTAATTAATATAAAATAGTAAGTAAATATTCAGAATATCACTATTATTTTCCATTCAGTACTAGCCTCCTGGGGCTGGACTCTGACTGGCAAAGTCCATCCTCAGTTTTTCATCTTGATTGATGTTTGCCACAACTTCTTGAACTCTACTTTCTCTCACCCTGTAACCCTAACCCCAGTCATTCTCCCCAGCTTTCTCATTGTTATCCCAAGAAAACCAAGGAACCAGACACAAATGTGGTAGGAGACAGGCCTGCCCTGCCAACAGCCCCCACCACCTCCTCCCAAATTCTCCACTGAAATACCAGTGCACCTTCTCAGCATAACCCACAGGCCCCAAGCCAGGGATGTGAGTCGTGTGTGCTCACCAGAACAGCCCTTCACAGAATTTCCCCCTGCACGTAAAATCGGGTGCCTCTACTATAAAAAAGAAACTGGGAGTCTCCATAAAGCTATGTGTCACTGAAACGCTTCCTTCCAGGGCTCGAACAGTTTTACAGAGAGCGTGTCTTACTTCTCAGAAGAGAACCTAGGAGCTGGTGGCTGCTCCTGTGGTTTTTCAACAGTGTAAGCCAATACATGTACACTGCCAAAGTGTCTCCTTTTTTTCTTGGAGAACTGAGTTATAAAATACTGGTTTCTATTAGGGTGTGTCTAGCACTCTCTGTGCCGCCAAGCTTTCCATTTTTATAGTCTGCACACCAGTAGATTTTCCATGAACAGGCTCAACTTTATTCCCTGGCAATGACGTTTAGGGAACCCACAATGAACGTGAAGGTTGTTCTAAAGCAATCTCAGAATTCGTGCTGTGCAGCTGCCTAAAAAGAGTACTTCTGATGTATTAAAAAATGTATATTTTTGGCATGTCTTAATATGTGTGGGGTAAAGGATATTCACTCTTCTTTTATGTTTTCTTGGATTGGGCTATTAGGGGAAACTTGTTTTTTTTTTTTTTAATTCTTCTCTTTTCTTTATTTCTATACTTGTATAAGATACAGCCTAAACACCCACCTACTCAGGCATTTTACATGAAGGGTTGGAAAACAAATGACTGAAAAATACAACAAAATCATATATATAGTGTTTTTATAGAGATTTACATGTGAATTCAAGTAAGAGCCAATGGTGATGCTGAGGGAAAATAAAACAGTCAGAGAAAGTGCTAATGGAAAGTGTGGCTGCAATTTGGTTTTGCTAACAAATAAAAAAACAAGTGCCCTATTTTTAAAGAGAGATACAACACAGGAAATAGAGCTGTATATTTACCTACTCATAACATTCTCTCTTTATCTCCAGAAACTTACATGTTGGCTACAACCGCCACCACAGCACCTAGTTTTGAGTATCACAGCCCTCTTCTCCCGGGTGGCCTACCAGGGGGCCCCCATGGGGCCAGGCCCACGCTCAAGGCCCATCCCTCCACGAAGCCTTCCCACCGGAGCTGTAAAGAACCATGTCGCACACTCTGAATTGTACACTAGTTACTGCTGCTGCCACCTAGTCTTTCAGATCCAGTTTTGGGTGGGTGGGTGATCTGTCTCCCTAACACAGTTGCAAGACTCTTGAGGGCCAGACCACATCTAATTCCATTTCTGTCTGTACCAAAGCACCCTGCACCACTCTGAACGCAAAGCAGATGATCAACCAGTATCCGTTGGATTGTGTAGATTAAAGAGTTGAGTGCAGAGCTCTTAGGTCTAGAGTGGCTATTCATCTGGCAATCTAACTTGCCCTAATGAGGTCTAGATAAAGTTTACAGCTCAACAACCATCCCCTGCACACTGCTAGTTGACAAGGCTGGCATCCCTATAAAATACTGATGAAGAACTTCGAGGCCACCTGTGGTGGACGCTGAGCTGTACTGCCTGCGTTCTCCATTGGGAATGAAGTTGCAAATATTCCACAAGCCACTGGGAGGGCTACTTTCAGACAGCCCTCAGGAGAAGGGAAGAGCTTCATCCAAGGTCACATCCCATTTTCTGGGATGTGATGACTGATGATTATATCATTATATATAAAGGCCTGGCCCCTCACCCCAACTCAGAACAGTTCTGAAGGGCTATTCCAGCTTCAGCATGAGGCTCTGTTGCATCTGCATTGCAGTTTAGTGTTCTTCCCCTTCCCTTTTGTTCCTCAGGTATTGACCCTAAGAGTGGTCTCAAATAAACCTGCTATGTGGTAATCTCCATCTCAGAGTCTGCTTCTTGGAGAGCCAACCTACAACATCATCCACATATCCATCCATTTATCCATCCATCCATCCACCCAACCAGCTAGCAACGTACCAGTGTGTTTAGGGCACATAGCTGGTGTTGGTGGGAGGTGATACGGGTGAAAAAGACCTAGCACTTGGCCTTAGGGAGCTAGCAGTCCAGGATAAGAGGTGAGACATGTACAGGAATAACCATAAAGTACACAATGGGAAATGGCTGGTGTCAAGAGAGAACATATAAACAGAGATGAGGCTAACATATAATCCCAGGCCAGGGGGTTAGGAGTCTTCATGCACTGGCTTCGGCTGTGGCAATCGGTATATGTGTCCTCTCTCCCCATCTGATCTCAAGCCCTGGAAGACAGGATGGACTGTGTTCTTATCTCTTTGCATCCCCTATAGCTTCCAACACAGTGTCCCAGGCAGCACAAGAAATCTTAAAACAATGAAGCAAAGCAAACATGGAAGGAAGGCTTGGGCAGTTCCATTTCATTGGCTAGGTTTCGGGCTGTCTATCTGGCCTTTCAGGGCAGAGTTCTCAGGAGCTTCCTTAGGATGCTCATTTATTTACTACGTCCATAAAAGTTTTGGGAACATGAAAGCACAAGACAAGGTCCTGACCCTCAAAGCAGCTATGGTCCACTGTGTGGACAGACAGGTAGAGACCCCCAAAATGTCCACGATCAGGAATGAGACAGGGAACGGGGACTAACAGCCAAGTGGCACATCATCCCCAGGAGGTCCCTGCCCCCGCTGGCCAGTTCATCAATCTGTCCGTTGACAAAGGTTACTGATCACCCTCCTCCAGGAACCTAACAGTGAGGATCAACAAACTTCAGAACCTCACCGTCTCCCCCAAACCAATGCTCTGGTACAATTTACTGCCTATCGGGGCAAAGCACTTTAAACCAAACATCGCTAAGTACCTGGGGAAGAGGGGCTGGGAGCCAGTCTCCTGCATTTCCCTGCCCTTACCCAAACTCAGCATGCCAGTCTCCTTCCACTCTCCCTTCCTTTCACAGCTTTTGTACAGTCTGTCACCAGATTCTGTTGCTTGTTTCTCTGAAATGGCATGTGCATCCTTCCTCTCCTGCCTTGCCTTAGTGCTACCCGCTACCACCCTCTCCGATTGTGGCCACATCCTGAGAGCTGAGGCCCAAGCCTAGGTCATCCCGGCACTTCATGTCTGTCAAATGTGGCTTCTGCAAACCCAGCTCTCAGTTGGTCACATCTCTGCTCAGCAGTCAGCTCAGGGGCGTTCGTTCAGCATCAACAGAACCAAGTTATTTAGACCCTCTTATAAGTGGTTCTCCCTATACTCATCTAAGTTTATTTCCCAGTACTGCCTAGTATATGCCCTACACCCCAGTTGCCTTCCTGTTTATTTGTGCCTTTGCTCAAGTGATATCTGACTTCTGAAACACCTTTCCTCCTCTTGGCCGCCGACAGAATCCTATGTACTCATTCCCCCTTTGTTCATGTGGACCCAGCTTAGGACCTAGGGGGTGCAGAGAGCAGGAAAGCCCATGTTAGAAGCCTACTGTTTTTTGCACTTCCTTGATTGTCTTCAACTTCACTTACCACATCCTCTCTCCATGACACGGAAATGCTTTTCTGCAGTACCTACCTGGCCGCAAGGATGCCCCATCAGCTTGGCTACCCTGGAACAGCCAGCTGTGATGGAGCTTGTCTGCCTTCGGCTGGGTAGACGATCTTGGTCTTATAAGCCAGAAAGGGAAAAAGCTGACACTGCTAATGTTTACTCGCTTGTTGCATCTTTGGAAACACTGCCAAGTTAATACACCAAGCTCTAGGGTTTCTGAGAGATGAATAGTGGGTTTGCCAAAGGAGAGACTGCCAGTTGGGTCTCTGGAATGAATCCAGTGTTCCATAAACCCTGCTTCTCTCCTAATCATAGAAAGAACCATAAAATAAGAGAAAGGCAGAGGAGCCGCAGGCAGCAGAATGACATAGAAGCATCATCCCCTGCTTCCTGAATAACAGAACATGCAGACTGAGACAAATCTCACCCCCCTTCACCTTCTGATGGAGGGTGTTGCTAGATGAGAGAGCTACAGAGGAGGCACTGAGGAGATCTTTGGGAAAGTCTCTTGAAAGGGGTAAAGTGTAGGTGGTCGTTGGAGGTCTCCTCACTCCTCTGTCAGTTTGTGACCGGTGAGATGGGCAAAAATGGAAGAGAGAATGGTGAGTACCTCCTGTGCCTCCTCACTACCTGGAAGGGAAATACGTGTGTCGGGGAGGCTTACAGCCTCTTCTTCTATTTGAAGTGGCATGAAAGTGGCTCATCTCCAGGTGAGCAGGTGGATTGGGTAAGGGGTTCTCTGCTTTTTGCACCCTTCCCCAGAGCTGGAGAAAAAGGGTGGTGAAAGCAGTAGATTTAAAAGTCCCTGTTTTAATGCCTTGAGCTGGAAGGTGATGAGGATGAAAAGATGTAAAATAAAAATAATCTCCCCCAAACAAACAAGCAAACACACGCACGCATGCACGTGTACATGCGCATGCACACACACCAGAGAGAAGAAGAGAGTACGAGGGAGAAAACCAAAAACGAATCTCCTGAGACAATTATGTTAATGTGATAATAATGACAACAATACTAATTGTCTTATTCATGTCTATGGTTTACATTTTACAAAGCAGTAGGATACATTCATTATTTAGTAGATTTCTTATAACCCATAATCCAATCGGGTGATAATCAAATTTACTGAATCGTTTTCATGTGTTATTTTACTTAATCCTCGCAATCCCCTTGTGGTACTGTTGTTACTCCATTTTATAGAGAGGGAAACAGAGGTTTGAAGAGGCAAAGTTACTTGGCTCACTGGGTAGATACTGAAACCTAGATCTTTCTGATCCACAGTCCAGGTTCTTGACCTTAATAAGGCCCATCTTAGGGCAGGGCTTTTACACAAGTTCAAGAAGGGCAGGGCACCAAGGAGGAAGGAGCCTTTATATCTCAACTCCCTGTGAAGTAGCTACACGCACACATGAATATTCTAAGAGGTCGCACTTGCTCTCCTGTCCTTCTCAGTTACAGACCTGTCCAGCTTGAACAGATAGAGTCCAATGGAATGCTGCATTCCTTATAGCCCCTGTGAGTAATATACCTGTCATTTAACTTATATCTGGATCTGTAGCAGAGTCCCCATTGAACAGGATGCAACCATAGCAAGATGGTGAATTAGCATCAAGCTTTGAAGCTTTGTCACAAAGAACACTTTAAGACTGAAAATAATGAGACTGAATGTCATTTAGCAGAATGGCTTGTGACATTCAAATAAATGTTCAACTTGCAGAATTCAGGCTCACGGAGAAAGAAGAAATGATGGTAGGAAACAGTAAGGCACAAATGCATGGTGACAGCTCACAAGAGCTGGCTGCCCTGTTCTTCACGGAACCATCTGACTTCAGTGGTCATGCCTGCTGCTAACTGTGCAGAGACCTTCTAACACAGAGGTGACCACATGCAGGCACTCAGTGCTGGGCAGGCTGGAGGAAGAAGCAACAAGACCCTTAAGAACTCCTTCCCTTCCCTTTTACCCAAGTACTGATTCTTCTATAGTGTCTCCCCCTTCTCCTCCTCCCCTCTCTTCTCTAAGCCTCCTAATCCTCCTGTCCCTCTCCATCAACCCCAAAGGAGATCTGAAGGTGGGGGCAGCGAAAGCCTGTTAGTTCTTGGGATTTTGAGAGAGGCAAGCAAGTGTCAGTGTCACTGCCCCTCCTTCAGTTCTGAAGATATACTTAGATACACACAAAACACCCACTGGAACTTTTAAATGATGTGAGATCGACAAGCCACCTGTGAAACAAAATCTTGGTGTTTCATAGCCACAGAAACATACACGTAGGCAAAGGGCTCATGTTTATTAATTATGTCTACACATACCTACACCAAGCAGGTGGCCCTTGCACACACAGAGAAATCCTCTCACCAGGCATCTTGGTGAAGCCACCTGTCCTTTCTGCAGTCTCTTTGCCTCCCATCCACCCACCTGAAGGTGTTGACCACAGCTGCCCTTTGAGAGGCTCAGGGGTATGATGCAGTGAGAAGGGCCTCACTCTGCCCTTGGCTATTCCCTGGCTGTGAGATGTGGGCAAGCCACAATAATCACCTGGCTAGGTGCTGTGAAGATGAAGGGGAATAATACGTGTAGAGCCCTTGATTCCAGAGCCTGCCTTTCCCACACGCATTCCTGGGCTGACGGTGCCTCTTGTCACTTGGTCCCCACCTTTAGGATATGGGCCTGACGTTGGGAAGAGTGGGGACTAGTCCAGGACCTTGGGTCTGTACCAGGTGAGTCCCAGCACTCAGGTCACAGGTCTGCTGGCCAGGGCTAGCATTCAGGGTCACACAGGACGGCGAAAAGGAGGGCACGCGTAAGCACTCTGGTCTCTGGTGCGTGGACCTCAGGGCGGCAGGCGGAGCCCAGCAGTAAGTCGACCCAAGGCTGTGGGTGGCTTCCTCCTGTTGCTCAGTATCAGGGAGAGGCGGGGGAGGACATTCATTTTTTCCTAAGTAAGCATCCACCCATTGCTTCAATAACTATCGATTGTGAAAAGCCGGCGGCGCCTCTTAAAGGCGAAGCGGGGTCGGGTGCGCCCCAGCGTTTGTGCTCCGGGACCCTCTCGGCCGGGACCTCCTGCGCGCGTGCGGGACAGGCGACGAGGGAATGCTTCTGCACGGGCTCCTCTAGCAGCCTCGGAAACCTCAGTCAGTAGCTGTGGTTTGACCTCCGCCTGTCCAGGGCTGTTCCTTCCCGAGTCCCCACTCACATCCTCGCACTGGGTCACCTGGCCCGCAGCGACTGCGGCACCCTGGGCTCGAGGGCGGGCTAGGGCTCGTAAAGTTATTTCAAAAGGCAATGTGTTGTGATCCTCGCTGTAGCTAACAACAGGACTCGGATTTCCAGAACCCTTCCCTACCCCCACACAGCCCGGGTGACCCGAGACTGCTGCAAGAGCCACGCTGCGTGGGAGGCACACGCAAATGCACCCCCTGTGCCTCCCGCGCGCCCAAGTGCGAAGGGGGAGAAAGCCCGAAAGCAAACTCCCAGCGCTGAGCAATCGCTGGTCCCGCCCTGGAACGAACCGAGCTGCTGGGGATCGGCCTCCCTCCTGCAGCTCGGGGAAACACTCGAGATTTCCTGCCCTGTCCTCGCCTCCTCCCGGTCCCAGCCCTCCCCGCTGGGCTGCCGCGACCCCTCAGTACCTGCAGTGGTCACCGGCTCGCCCTCGCTTTGCTCCCCGGAATCCGAATCCATGCTGTGAGCTGCTGGCCGGGCGTTCACAGCCGCCCGCCCGTCTGCGGGGCGCTTTGGGCCGGCGTCCCGACTCGGGCTGTCCGGCGCGCTCAGCGCGGTCAGCCGCGGTGGTGCGGTGTGGGCAGTGCGCGACGAGCGCCGCTGGTGTCCTGCTCCAGGCGCCCGCCGGCCGGTGCCTGCGCTGGAGGAGAGCGCTGGGCAGAGGGTGGGGCGCGCCGGGAGGGAGCAGGGAGGGGAGAGGGGAGGTGCGATCAGCGAGGAGCCGGGGCGGCCGGCGCCCCGCGGGCCCCAGACTGGGGTTAAATACCCCGGGGGCGGCGCCACTCCTCCTACCCGCGCCCGCCCGGCGCCCTGAGCCCGGAACGTGCGGAGCTCAACGAAGTCGTACTCTTGCTCTTGGGGGTAGTGGCCAAGTTTGGAGGATTCTTAGGTGAAACGGTGCCTCCGCCTAACTAGGAAAAGATGCGGTTCCAAGTGAGAGGGCTGCTCTGTTCAAGGGTGGCTCCACCGCTTGGAGACCTCAGGGGAGTCACTCAACTTCTGTTTCCTCTTGGAAAATGGAAAAAAAAATGAGAGTTCCCTTTTGTCTGAAATGTTGTGGGGCAGTACCTAAGATAATGCAAGCAAGGGTCCAAGAGCAGGGCCTGGTACCCAGAAAGTAAACAACGCCAGGAAGGTAATGCTAACTCGGCGGTTCTTCTCCAGACGTGGGCGGGGCGGGGTGGTGCGGCTGTGGAGCTGGTAGCCAGGGCTATGGCCCTCCTCGCGCACATGAAAGGCAAGGGCTGCCCTGCCGGAGGGGCAAGAATTGATTTAACACCCTTTCTCTGTCTTTAACACAGAGTGCTAAACTTCTTCAATACCCCCTCCTTCCACTTTCTTAAAAAAAAAAAAAAGCATTTGTAACCTTCTTCAGTAATTCAGACTAAGGGATAAAAAACACGGAGCAGTAGGGCCTTAGGTGATTCTTTGTTGTTAATTCTTGACTATCCACACAACCTTATTGCCTTCCTGAATTATCAACTCCAATACCTGCATTACCTCAGGCCAGCTTCTCTGCATACCAGTGTAGGCAGAGAATACAGGCTAACTTTACTGACCTGTGCAAAATGAAATCTGAAGAGAAAGTCTACTAAAAATCACTAAGTATTGAGTGCACGTCTACAACGACCCAGTGACAAACTTAGGTAGAGCCATTTGAAAGGGTTTTTGGTCAGAAGTGTTTGCAAATTGACAAGTTTATAGAATTCAATCTGTACTGTTATCTCCATTTTATAGAGGTGGAAACTGAGTCTCGGAAAGGGTAGGTAACTTTCCTGTGATGTGAGGTCCAGTAAGTGGGTGAGCAGAGGCTTGAAATCAAGGCTGTGTGATGCCCAGACCTGCTCCGAACTGCTAGGGCATAGTGTCCCTCCCGAGAGAGTATGGCCTCTCTGTCAGCTGGGGGCTGCTTCCTTTAATGAGACATGGGCTTCGAAGAGTGCAAATGCAGCCCTACTTCGAGTTCTCAGAAAGTGTTTTCTGGACGGCCAAACACACGAACTTTGGTAAAAGTGGGATGGATTTCAATGGAAGGATGGGAAGAGCCCCCTCCCCCCCACTGCAAACGTGTAATCTTGGGCAAATGGCTTAACTTCCCTTGGTTTTCTCATGTGTTGGCATCAGCTCCATAGGGGCCTGTAAGGGCGTAAATGAACTCATGAGTGTGGAAGCTACTGCCCAATGTGTGGTGCATGGTGCATGTTTGGTAAGTGGGGAGAACATTCATTCGTAGATCTAACAGATCCCCTTTAGAAAAACAAAATATTTACAACCACATTTTTTAATGAAAAAAGTCATGGTAACATTTGGAAAAGTGGATACTCAAAAACCCCCCAAACACCTTAAATTTTTTCGGACCATAAGACGCACCTAGGTTTTAGAGGAAAATAGGAAACAAATTTTTGAAGCAAAAAATGTGGTAAAATATTTAATAACATAAATAACATAATATTTCATCCATGTAAATGTAAACAGAACTCAACAGCAGCATTAACAACCATTATTCCTCCCAAATTTGGGGTGGGGAAAGGGGGGGTGCATCTTATAGTCAGAAAAATAGGGTAGCTGGGATCATTTTAAAGGTTTGTCATCATAGCTTTGCCATCTTAAGGAAAAACAACAAAGACAGCGTCAGAGGACAGAGCATGTTGGACTGAAGAGGCATCCAGCTTCCTCCAAACACCACCAAAACATCTATGCACCACAGCCATAAAGGAAACAGGGAAGCTCACCACTGGACCTTTATCAACAGTAAGCAGAGTACCAGGAACACACATGCATAACACATATGTTCGTGTCGGTCAGCAGCTCTTTACTAGTACCTAGTACCTCTCAGCCCAGAGGTGAAATGAGTGCGGGGCCCTGCTGGCTAAAGTGCTCCTGAAAAATCTATTAGGTGAGTCTTTAACAAATAACCTTTATTTATGTATCTGTTTCTATATCCAGTCATAGTGTATTTCTGCAAAGAAAGCATATATAGAATGAAAAATGGAGTGTGGAATTAAACAATGGAGAAGAGAGATCCAAACAAAATAAGGTCTCCATTCCAATTTCCGATGCTACGCCGTCTGTTGTCATGGGATAGCAAGACGAGAGGAAACGACTGCTGGCGTGCGTGTGTGTCTAATGAGGAACATCAGTGGAACATACCTTATCTGCTCTCTCCCAGTGTGGAAAAATCTGTGTGAGTGAAGGAAGTCCTCAAAATAGTCCCACCACCATTACCCCCATGAAAACTGAAATCCATGCTTTAATCTCCTTTACAAACCAATCCTAGTATATTTCTTTAAAAAAGGAACCAGAGGGAAAGCTCTTAGAAAAGAGGAAAGGATTTCCATAGTTCCTCTGTGTATTTTTAGAAGAATGGCATCACTTTGCAGACTTGAATCTAGCGTCAGGGTTATAAACCACTTTCCTCAGTGTTTCCGCTACATCTTTTCAGTCTGGCTGCTCTTCAGACACGTGTTTCTCACTCTTGTTGGTCATTTCTTTATCTTCAGCTTAACGAAATTGTTGGCTTTTTAAGGAACTTGCCTGTCTGGTTGGAAAAACATATCTATTTGTAAGGTGTCAAGAAACAGATAATAAAATACATCCATTTTTGCTAACACAATAATACTTCTTTAATCCGAGCCAGTGCTATGACTCATCTGCCTGTCTCCTCTTGTGGGAAGGAAAGGGAGCTGTCTGCAAACCTTCGGCAGGCAGCTGGGAGGCGGGAGGGAGGTTCCTCTCACAAGCTAGGACTGCTGCTCTGCTTCAAAAACCCACAGGGCTCTGGAACGGCCGTTTCTCTGAGCTGAAGTGGCCCTTGGTACTTCAGGATGAGAGGCTGGCCAGGACAGCTCCATTTTTAATAACTTGTCTCAAGGTGGATGCTGGTACCAAAGCAGCTTCTGCCCAGAGCCAAGGCGGCCTCCATGGGGCTCTAGGCAAGCTGGACAGCAGAGTCTGAGCTGGTTTCATACCCACTGGGCAGAACAATGTGCCAGAAGTCAGCCTTCAAAGAGTGGGCTTTTCCTCTTTCTTTCTGGCTAGCAAAAATAAGTTTTATTGTCCCTCCCCCGACACCCTATTTCCACAGCAATTCACATCACTGTAGAAAAATTGGAAAACACATATAAACAATAAAAAGGAAAAATTTTAGATTCATTCATAATTCCACCAGTTGCAACAAATGTTACATATCTTTTGAAAAAAATTCCTTTTGTGGTATTCTGCTTTTGTAACTTGGGTTTTCCTTTTAACAGTACATTGTGAACATCATTCCATCCAGTCTCTGACAATGTGATTTTTAATAGCTTCACAATATTCTATTGTATGGGTGCAACCTAATGTATTCAAACGCTCCTCTTTTGTTGGACATACAGGTTGATTCCAATTTTCCCTTATAATAGGCAGTATCAGTGAGCATTGCCATGTCTAAATCTTTGCACACATCTTTAATCACTGTCTGTGAGCCTTCAGCAGCCTCACTGGGTCTTGGGAGAAAGAGAAAAGACAAAATTGTGGCTAACAAAATATTTGTTGTAAATATCCTGAGACTTAAAGGGTATAAAGAATTTTTGTGGATGTGATCCCCTCTCTACAGAGGGTAGGTTACTGGAGTTTATTCTTGCATTTATCAAGCATTGTTTGAGCCCAGGGCAGGTTCCTATAGGTTGAGGAGAGTGGATATTTTCCTTTCATATTTTTATTGTGGGCAATGTGTCCTCTGCACATCCCCATCCAAGTCCAGACACCTGCGGGAGGCAGGGGGTGGAAAAGGCTGGCAAATTGGGCATCACGCTGTTCTCCCAGGTTCTTAGCTTCTGCCCTGGTTAACTGCCTACAGGAGAGCTTCCTGAGTAGCTACTGCAGTTATAGTCACTAACGCACTGATTCAGAGGGAGCGGAAAGTTGAGAACAAGGCAGGAGGAACAGAAAGAAGAAGAGAGGAGAAAACTCGGTGGGTGCAGTCTCTGTTGTGTTCTGGCTCAGCTTCTTATTGGGTTGTTTGTAAGCCTCTTCAACAGCAGGACCAGGATGATAGGTTCAGCCCTGCTGGGAGTCTCCTGGGGTGCATACGGTGTCTGGTCTCCCTTGTGGCATTGACTTTGGGGGCTGCAGGATGTGACTGTGCTGTTTTGGTGCTGCACTTACAAGGATCCACATGGCTCCTATGTGAGACCCTACGTGACTGTTTTAGCTGTGCCCAGTGTCTTCCCGTCTTCCTGGATCCTTACACAGCTCTGCCGCATGGAAAGGGTCAGTATTATTCCTACTGGGGAGAAGAGGGAGTCAAGACCCATGAGGCTTAAGCAGCTACTAGAGTCCTTAAAGTTTTTAGGAAGGTAAGAGAGTATCCAAAGACTGGATAGGGGCAATATTGCCCCAGTTTTTATAAGGCAGAAAGGAATGGATTCCAGGAGTAACATTGGTAGCATTTTTGTTACTCTCTAGCAAAACCCTGGAAGAAACAGGTTTATAAACATTTAAAGAAGAAAACAGTGATCACTAGCAGCCAACATGGGTTCATGATCATGCCCCGTTAAAATGACCATGTTAACTTTCTTTAAGTAGAGTCATTAGGGGTATGAATCAAGATAATTTTATTCAATTTCAATGCAGCAGGTATTGGTTGAGCACCCTCGGTGTTTCAGGTACAAAGTGAAGGGAACTGATGGCCACAGACACCGTATATTGTAAGTAAAGCACATAATTCCTTGCTGTTGGTTGTGTAACTCTATGTAGGAAGGCCTGATTCATGGTTCTCAGTTAATTTGGAGGGAGGTCTCCAGTGGAGTGACATAGAGTTCTGCCCTTAGCTCTGGCGATATATATCTATCTCAGTGATACCAAAAAATAAATAAATAAATAAATAAATAAATAAATGCCAGTGATTTAGAGGATGAATTTGGAATTTGGTTGTACTTATCACATGTGTAGATTACCTGCTAGGACAAGTTAGGGAGGACTTGGAATTACATGGAAAAGACATGTGGGCCTTCATTGTTTATAAACTCAACATGAGCTAAGAATGTGATAACAATGCATTGCTACAAGAAGAGCAGGAATATTCCCTCTGTATTCAGCTGGTATTATGGACACGGGATTTCATGAACATGTGGTGCCACATTTTAAGGAGCCATCCCAGGGAGCCTCTGAAGGAGTGGAACCAGAACAATGAAGGGTCTTTGGAAAGCGTTCCGTATGTGGAAGATTGAATGTCAGGCTGGGGAAGAAAGAAAATGAGGCATGACAGGATGGATGTCCTCATGGGTGAAGACCTAGACTCTAGGCTGATGGGGGGCTAATGGATAGGTGTCAGTAGAAAGTGGGATTTGAACCTAGTGCCAGTCCAGACCTGCTTGTCCTTGGGTCCATTTCTTGCCCTTTCTCTGCTGTGTGTGGGAGAGGGCTGACCCCAGCAGGCTGTATTTGCCAGGTTTCTGTAAGCTGGTTTCTAGCTCAATCCAGCCCATGTGAGACACTAACAGAAGATCAGGGGAAAGAAGAGCCAGAATATTCTCTTCAATCCTCTGTCCCTCAGATCTTGGCACTCCTGACGATGGCTGCATCTCTTCCAGGGCTCCAGCTCCCACCAGATGGGCCCACTGTGGTTCCAGTATCCAACTGGTGACCACAGCCTCTGGGTTCTAGTCATAGTACCTCCTCCCTTTTATACCTTTAGCCAAGGGGGTCACTGGCTTCCTTCTGTTGCTATTATCAAGGTTGCCACACTGTCCTGTTTGTCTTCTCTGCTCTTCCATCACCTCTATAGCCAGTTTCCTACATTACTCTTTTGAAAAAATTTAACATAGCTAAATTTTTGCTTTCCTAGTAGGACCTTATTAGTGCAGACATGTAGAAAGAAGAAAGAGCATTGTAATGATTACAGGTGGATGACCATATTGTGGGAGGCTGGAGTCCATGATCTTTAGGATTCCTTTGCAAGTTGGGGCACAGAGGCCAATGGCATGCTCAAATCCTTGACGTGGCAGAGCTGGGACTAGAACTTGAGGCTCCTGACCCCTACATCAGAACTCTTTTCTGTCCTCCTGCATATATCTTTATGAACCATCTACCTGTGGTTCATCTTAATCACTCTTCTGATCTATGGAAGGGAAAATTGAGTCTCCTAAATTCTTTTTTTCTTTCAATTCTCTTGTAATTATGTGACAACCGAGTTCAATAATGCTTACTTGCTAATTATTTTACAGAACAAATACTGCTCGCCAAGTGTTGAGTAGAACCTTATTTCCTCCCTTCAAAGCACTTGCTACTTAGAAAAACTAAATAATGTTCCAGTCTGGAAGGTTCCATTTATAAAAACCTCTGATTTCATAACATCTATGTTGAATTGAGGGCTGTAGAAGAGTAGAGAGCTGTGCAAGCTCACCTAGTCTAACTCCTTCACTTTAAATATAAAGAAACAAGTCCAGAAAGTTGGAATGGCTTGCCAAAAGTTAGGGGCAATAGTGAGACTAGAACCTAGGACTCCAGCTCTAGTTCAGCATACTCATCATACCACCAGACTTCCTTATGGGCCCTTTCCTCTCCTTCACAATATCAGTTTTCAATCTGCTGCTGCCTTTTGCTCCCAAATCTCGGTCCTCAGTATTGATCTTCCTCCTGTTTTACCTCCTGCACACCAGTCACTGTTCCAAAAGCCCATCTTCATGTGGAATGGAATGATCAAAAGCAGGACTTGATGACCAGCCCCTCTTTTTAATTTCTTCACCTCATCAACAGCTTCCTTCTATTCCCTTCCTTCCCCTCCCCTTGCCTTCTCTTCTGGATTCTCAGACTTTCCATTCCTCTCTCCTCTCTAGCCAACATTTTTTCCCACCCAGTCTCCCATTGGCATTGTTCTTGAACTGATCTTTCTCTTCTGTGTTCAAAGATAATCTGCCTGGTTGAAGTTATCAACACTTCTAAGGGAGGACTCTTTTAAACACTGGATCTGATTTCTGCTTGCCATAAACTTTTGATCATTCTCTGGGGAAAGCCATAAATTGACGTCATTTCTTGGCAGGACCCCTGGGCCAATTGCTATTACTTCCCTGGTTTCTCCACTGTGGATGTAAACATTTAGCACCTCAAACAGAATGTATAGATGGGAAATCCTCCCACAGCCAAGACTATAAAATTTATTTTAGTTCAAACCGTTAACATGTGTCTCATGGAAGTTTCTAGTGTTTCAACAACTTCCTCCTTTGGCTGTCAGTATCAATCTTAGCTGGTTTTTAGATCTTTCCAAATTTGTGTTAATCTAGATGTTCATGAGTGGTTAGATTTATTGAAGCTTTTTCAGATAACATAATTACAATACAATATTTGAGTCACAGTGACCTCGTTCAAATGAACAAATCCTCCCCCCAGACACATTGACACCATATTTCCAGCTGGCTTGCTTATATTCTTCTATCCTTCCAAATTTTATGTTACTTTCTTCCAATGTGGATTTTGTCAAGTCCCATAATTGTCAAGAATCCATGAACTCAGTTCACCCTTCACATACTCATATTTTAACTTCTCTTGATGAAGTTGGCAAATCTCAGAATCAAGTATTGCATTTCTATTTCAGAAATAAGTGTAGGGGACACCTGTTTCCTCCCTTAGTACAAGGACATTCCTGCAAACAGAAATGGGGGTAATCTACAGGAAAGAGGACAGACTTGGACCCCATAATGCTCTCCTCTCCTAGATGCGGGGTGGAGGGTGGGGTCAGAGCAATGCCAACTCTCAGTTTCAAGCAAACACATCTTTCCAAAGTCTCCATCATCGCCGGGGATGCCAGCAGCCTCCCAGATCCTCAGACTGGTAGTCTTCAAATTAGTTCCCTGATTTTTGTTTTATTCTTACTTTGGCATTCACAGTCTTATCAAATTCTACTGATATTTCTTCCACAAATTTCTTGATGTTTACCCTTTTCTTTCCAAGTCTGCCGTCTTCCTCCTCTCGGCTCTTCACTCATGTCTTCGTTGCTGCCACAACTCTTTCTCCATCCTTGCCCAAATCCCACTACTCCCAGCCAGAGTTCAAGGCTCCTATTTTCACACAAGAACTTGTGTCTTTACCATCTGCTCTGTACCCCCATGCATGGGAGAGCCCTGAATACGTATCAAAACAAAGAACTAGCCAGAGTCTAAGCAGCGATGTGTTTGTCCCATGCCCACCCCATTTCAGTCTCTTCTTGCTTCCTGCCTTGCCCCACATTTAATTTATCTGGCTCTCTGTTTGCGGCAGCCCCATCCCTGGTGTGTGGCCTCCTCGTCCCTCTCACTCCCGCCATCTCCCTGTTTCCCACCTGCCAGCTGGTGTGCTTTGCTGTGATGGCTTGAGGTTTTGAGTCTCAGGCTTGGCCTTAGACTCCTCTCCCCAGAGTTATCCTCATGGGAACTTTTGGCCAGTGTGCCCTGGTGTCCCTGCAACCCATTTCCTGTTCTTGGCTGTGCCTCTGGACTACTAAGTGTTGGGTAATTTCTGCTGTGGTGGATTGAAGACACCTGGGTCTTTGTCCTGGCTGTTCATAAACTTGATGTATGACTTTAAGTCAGAGCTGCCTGTCCAGGCCCTCTTCAGATGCCAGTTTTTGAGGGCCTACAGTTGGCCATCTCACATGCCTTCAGCATGGCCCCCACTTCCCTGCTGATTTACTGACCAAGTCCTCTCCCTCCACAGGACAAGGGAGCGGATGAGTCTTGTGACCCGGCATCCAGTGCACCCGGGGCTCCTGCATGTCCACTGCCCCACAGTTCTCCCTTCGGCTGTGCCTCAGAGTGTGTAAATCAGTGTTTTGGGTCTTGCCTCAGTTTACTCACTTGCACTCATGCATCCTTCTAGGGACAGTAACCCCATCTGGGACACTGGCTCTTTCTGAGGTCTGGCTATTTCCTATTACTTGAGGTAACACAGTCAGTTTTCCTCTCCAGAGACCTTGCCTAACACAACCTGCCATTTGTGGACTCTTACTTTGCTTTAAAAATTAATTTCATTGGGTATTTTTGAGTGGCCAATTTTTTAACTACTAGTTGTCTTACAATACCTTTTTTAAAGAATATAACCAAAAACCAGGAGAAGTCAGAAAGTAAAGGCCCCTGAGCTATCAAAAAAGAGTATCTTTGACTCCCAAGAGAGTCCCTTAGGCTCTCACTCATAGTCTAGTCTCCCCCCCCCCCCCAGTGCTGTCAGGTGTGAGAACAGGACAGGGGTGGAGCAGCCAGTCCAGGCAGCCCCAGGGCCAGCGTGGAGGAGCTTCTGTCCTTGCCCACATCCCCTTGGCATTCGCCTTCCCCTATGTACTGCTGGATTCCTACTGCAAACGGCTGCAGGCTTGTGGAAGTGCGGGGAGCTAAGGGGGCAGATCTCAAAGAATGATGGACAGCACTGGGGACAAAATCTAGGTTCCTGTTCCTCATGTGGGATGGCTCAGCGTGGTCTGGTAGAGGTCCCAGTGCCACCAGGGCCCCCCTGCCTCAAGGGGTCAGCAGCTTGCACCTGGAAGTAATGCACCAATACAGGCTGCCTTCCTGTTTTTTGTCACCCCCTGCTGCTGCACCCCAGAATCACTTCCTAAACTAGCAAGTTGCCCTCCAGTCCTTCTCTCAGGGGCTGAGTCTGGGGAACCAATCCTCAATCACGGCGCAAGAACAAAATGCTGAGAAATGACGGAAAAAGAAAATGGAAGAACTTTGGAAAAAGAGAGATAAGAACTAAAGTATTTCAGGCCCTGGGTTTTAGCGAGGGCCATTGGAACCCCAGGATCTGTGACATAATTACTGAGGGCTAACATCACAATCTGGGTATAGAGTACTCTCTCTAGGAGGCCTGGGGAATGCATACCACATTTTGCAAAGGGTTTTGCCTGAAAGACTGAAAGTAGTTTGTGATGCTTAAAGAGTCAGTATAGGTTGTGATGTGTAAAGGAATAATTCATTGGCTATTTGGTAGCCTGCATTTCCTGCACACCCCTTCCCCTGATAGCCAGGATTTATTACTGGGTTTTCAGTTGAACTGAAATTATTGCCTTCAAGCCGCAATGCCCCTGGTCCCAGCAGCTTTGTTCTTTTAGATTTGTATTCTTCATGTTTTTCGTAGCCTTTGATTTCATCCTTCCCCATCCCCGATTTGCATAAAGGCGCGCTGTTTTTTAAAGTCTGCCTTCCCATGAAGCCCCCTTTTCCCTCGGCCACCTCCATGGCCCTTCTTGTGCACCATTATCTCTTTCCTGGGGTAAAGGGATCGGCTCTGCATTCAGTATTCCAAAGGCCAGCACGCTGAGATTTGTACTTCTGTTTTGTTTCCAATCCAAATTGATTATTTTTTCAGTTTTCATCCAGATGTTTGATATCATGTAAACACAGCTTGAAAGTGTTCCTGAACTGCTTACAGATGTACACCAATGAAATCCTTTCCAAATTATCTATAATGATGCTCTGGGTCTATTTATAACCGTGTCATAGTCTTTGGCTTGAGTTTTAGCTGTAAGACTAACTTAGAAAGAAAGTGAAAAACTCACGTGTATGGGTCATTTGTCTACTTGATTAAAGACTCGAGCTATTTGGAAATAGGAATTGACGTCATTTTCCACTGAATGCTAGCATATCTGTAACTGTGGTGTTATGGACTGAATATTTGTGTCCCTTTCAAATCCACAGGTTGCATTCCTAATCCCCGTGTGATGGGGCTTGAAGACTGGGCCTTTGGGAGGTCGTCAGGGTCGGATATGGGAGTAGTGCCCTGAGAAGAAGAGGCAGCAGCGAGGGAGCACACAGTGGGAGGCTGGCCATCTGCAGCGCAAGGCGAGAGGCCTCAGCAGAGTGTCACCAGGCTCGCACCTTTATTTCAGACTTCCAGCCTCTGTCACTGTGAAAAATTTGGTTTAACTTTTGTTGTTCAAGCCACCCAGTCTGTGGTGTTATATGTTAGGGCAGCCTGAGCAGAATAATTCCCATGGGGACCCGGTTCTGTCGATCTATTTGGCATGTGATTACTGTGGCTCTCAAAGCTACTGCTGTCTACCCGTGAGGCCCAACCAAGACCTCCTCCCTGGTGTTTGGCACCAGAGAGACACCCTTGAACCCTCTAGATGCACTCAATTCATTTCAAAATCTTGGTTGCAGGATACGGCATTTATGTGTGATCGGGTGAAGGATGTTGTGGCAGATTGCACTTTTTAAAGAGCAGCAACAATATCTCCTACCCACTGCTTTTCTGCGGTATGGCTTTGACAGGCCTCCTCTCAAGAAGTGTTCTCTCCCCATAATCTGTGACTTGCTTGTAACTAACCAAATGCAGTGAAAGGGGACTTCTAAGGCCTGGCCAGAAACAATTACGCAGCTTCTGGCTGGTGCTCTAGGGCACTCAGACCTTCGGAGCCCTGCGCTGCGTATAAGAATTTTCACTCATTAGGCCTTCATGAAGGGAGGAAGCCGTGGCCAAGTGGAGAGGCCATGTGTGAGCACTCCTGTCCCAGCCAGCAGCCAGGTCAACCACCAGACCTGTAAGTGAAGATGCCTTCATATCGCAGCTTCTGAGTGGCCCCCAGGTGAGCCCCCAACATCATGGAGCAGAAATAAGCTGTATCTATATAGCCCTGAGCTTGTAGCCTCTCCAAGTTCTTGGCCCACAACATTGGAAGCAAAATAAAATGGTACTTGTAAATCACTAAGTTTTGATGTAATTTGCTATGCATCTATAGTAACTGGAGTGGATGTATATTTCGTTGATTCTTTGGGGACTAAAACCCCACGCCTGGATCAAGCCAGACCAACAGAAACCCTCCTTGCTCAGACCCTTCTGCAGCAGCCCTCAGGTGTGGTGCCCTGTTTGGTACCCACAGGCGGGATCGGAGACAGCTGTTCTGCAGAGATACTGTTGAGCATGCGACAGAGTTCACGTGGAGCATCCTGCAGGAAAAGCTGTGTTTCCTAAAAGCAGCTGGCATCTCGTACTTTGAATCTTACTGTGGCTCTGCTTTCCCTCTTTGCTTTGGCTTCTGGGAAGCTCAGGACTAACTTTATGACTAACTTGTAAGAACTCATTTTATCCCTTTGTATCCCATTGTATTTATTTTTGTGAGCTCCTCAAAATATTCTGGAATAAGGTGGGATATAAATGAATTCATGGAAAGATGAGTGTCCCTCCTGACATTCTAATATTTGAGAATATTATTAGACTAAGCTAGTTACAACACACAGGTTTATTATAACTAAACAACTAATGTGTTCTACATTCTCTAAAACAAAAATAGAAGAAGCTAAAAGAGACAGTCTTGACCACAAGTTAAAAGAAATAATAATCCACCGCAAAGGGTATGCCATTTAGTAAGCAACACAATGAGGCACTTGAGAAAGTAATATTTATAGAATACTCCTAGACATTTTCTACATCCTTTATATACATGATTTTATTTAATCATACTTATTCTGATAAAACAACCTGATGTTCATGAAGTTATTTTATTTCACAAATGAAGAAACTGAGGCTCAGAGAGGTTACTAAGCTTGTCCAGCATCACACAGCTACATGGGAGAACTGAGATTCAAACCTCAGTCCCTTTACTGTTGTGGTGGGCGTCAACGACACCTCTGAGGCCCATGTACGCCAGAATGCTTCCCCAGGCGTAGATCAAATCCTATGCAAGTGAACACTGTGCATATGCATCTCTGCCATGGGAATGGGATTTTGTTATGAGCAGTCATGGCTGAGGAGGGATTCTGTGCCCTGGGGTGCCACAGGCAGGGAAGGCGGAGCTACAGGAGAGGGAACAGAGTCAAGCCTGTGGGAGACAGCCTCTTACACAGTTGCCACTTGCTGAGCCCACGCTTTCTGAATGGGATGTTTTGTTTTTTGCTTTCCCTGTTATCTCTACCGCGCCCCACCCTCTTCTGGAAAATATCTTGCTCCTTCAAGGAAGCTCCCCAGAAAACCTCTCAGATGCGGGCTGTGGCTGTGGGTGAGGTTAGCGTCGCACTCACCAGTGTGAGAGCCTGCTTGCTTCTGGACACTGTCACAGAGCGAGGCGTTTGCCATTTCTCCCCACATATGGACAGGAACTGGAGAAATGTGTTCTTGGTACCAAAATAATTCCTCTCAGTGACTTCAGCCACAAGCAGATGGGATGAGCATCGTGACCATGGGCTTCTGGATGAGGCTTGGACCTTCTTGCATTTGGTGTTGGGAACTGTTCGTGGTAATGATACCCTGCTTGCTACATCCTTTACCAGGCAGTGATTTTAAGCACCAGGGAGAAGAAACCCCAACCTGTGGGCAAGAACTTCATCCAAGCCCTAGCCACATTTATCTAGGCAATGCCACCAAAGCTATGACTTAAATTCTCCTATTTCTCTAATGACTTCTGTGCATAAATGGCTTTTTGGTTGCTATTGGAGTTAGCCTTACAGTAGGTGTGACGTGACTCAAGGGGTGTGATGTGGGTGAGCCAAATAGCCTGACATCTTCTCCCCTGCCGGCTCTGGTGCCTGAAGTGCCACCATCCCAGGCAGAGGGACCAGCTGGGGTGAAGGGCCTGAGCAGGGAGCACATGGGGTGCTGAAGGACCATCCAAGGGCCTGGGGGCTGGGGGAGGGGTGGAAACGGTGGTCAGTGAGGAGGGCAGGAATAGTTACCGCTGATTCCCAGTCTGAGTGCCTGGAAGACTTAGAGCACATCCTCGACATGATGCAGCCTCTCTTTCAGAGGGTTAAGGAGCTCCATCCAGGGCCCCAGCTTATCTGGACAAGGCCCTAGAAACTCCTTGTGCATTCCCTCTGCAACTACAAGTACCATCCCTCTACATACTGTTGTCTGGGTACCCTCCCTGGGATGGCCCCTAGAGCCTTCAATTGTCCACCCCCAGCCCCTACGCTGACACCAGGGTGGGAGCAGGCCACCTTGCACGTTGGTACTCCTTAGCCCCAGCCCTGCCCCGTCCCAGCTTCTGTGCCACCTCTGCACCCCGAGCCAGTCCTCTAACCTGTTCCTGAGGATGGTCCTTTCTGCATGGAATCAGTGCACGGAAAAGCAGGCTGGTGGACGTGCTGTCCGAGATTTCAGCCAGGACCCACCCTGGGTAGGTCTCTCCTGCCCTTGGGAGATTCGCTGAGTGCTTGGTATATGCTAAGCACGTACCATACTTCACATGTGTCAAGATTACCCCATGAGATAGGTGTTTTAAAATTTCGTCCATATTTTATAGATGAGGAAGTGGAGGCTCAGAAATGTGAAGTCACTTGCTCAAGGAGGTAAAGGTTTGTTTGAAACCCAAATCCATCTTTCCCCAGGGCCCCTCCCAGAAAAATGGTAGTCGTTGAATGTGTTCAGAAAGAGCTTCTGAATTGAGAAGTGTGAGAGGGACAGCTCTGGGGGCGCAGGCGCCAAAAGGCGGATCTGTGGTTGTGTTTGCCCACCAGGAATGAAGGTCCTGGAAACAATCCTGCTGAACCTCACTGGGGACGACTCCGTCATACCAGCATCCAAAGTGGTGCTGCTCCTCCCTGACCCAGAGTGCCCTGGTCACAAACAAAAAAAAGTCCTGCATTTGTAGTATTTCTCGCCAGGTATAAATTATCTTTTTCCTGGCCCTAATACCTGGCACTGTACACCAGACATTCACTAAGTGCCTTCCGGGTACCAAGGACTGGGGACACAAAGCTAGTTATGGCCTGGTCTCTGCTGTCATGGGCAACCCAGAACAGAAGACCAAGTGACCTCTTGAGCTGGCTGCACCATGACCCTGTTTTCCTGAGGAAAGGGCCAGGCTTCTGCCTTCCCCCACAGACCCCTCAGATCTGCAGGTTCTAATTGAGCACCTATTACCTGTGAGTATGGTCTCAGGACTGCTGAGGACACAGCGAGAGATGGGACCCTCTCAGTCTTAAGGTGTCAGTTAGCTAGGCTGAGGTGGGGAGAAGTGGGGTGTGTCCAAGACAAGTACTCAGAAAACTCTATTAGCAGGCAGAACGCAAGCCTCTTGTTGCTTAGCTATGTGCTTCAAAACAAAAACAAAACAAAACAAAACAAAACTTAAATAAAGGCAATGATATCTCAACAAAATGAGCCTGCAATGAAAATGTACATGATATAAAACATTTTTAATAGAACATTCAAACTGCAAATCACTTATCAGTAAACTTTTTTAAAATGTCCCCATTTACCTCACATAGTTTTCCAAGAAATTTCTAGGAGATTATTGCTTCTGTGCAATTGTTTAAACCTGTTTTAGTGCAGAATCCAGTTGTAAAATTCATAGGGAAATTTGACTCTCATTGCCAGGAATAATGGCAAAAACAGAATTGTACGCAACGCCCCTTGGTTCGTTGAGAGACGTCTCAGTATAATTTGTTTTCTGTTGCTGTGTCATTCCCACTTCCTCAGGGATTTCAGGGGAGGTCCCTGACCAGCTGGGAGAGGGTCAGGCCTTCCCCTTTGGGTGCTGTGGGGAGATCATTCCTTCAGGTGGCACCTGTGGGGCATAAGAAGGAGTCAGCTGCCAGCAGGGAGTGTGATTTGGAAGGTGCCAACATGTGCCTCTGCCGCCAGGTGTAGCCACGTAACCTGCTTTGGTATCTGCAGTTCCACCATTAGAAGTTTATTCCCTTTGATGACACTGTTAAAGTTTTTCTGAGATAACGGCAATGCAGAGGAGCTCTTTCTGCAAATTAACTCTTGTACCCAAGGCCCAGATATAAAACTTGGTGTGAATTAGGGACCTTTCTCTCCTTGCATTTTAGGTGAAATTCCCTAGATATCTCTCCCTCCTTGCCATCTTACCTGTTTTCACAACCTGATGAAGCTGACACTTCTGTGGTCCCATTGGCTTCTGCCTCTTGGGTCCCATCTTCTCTTGCATCCACCCTGATGTGGAGCTCAGCCACCTTCCAGCGTCCATGGGACACCTGTTATTGCAAGAGTTTTGTGTTTTGAAAATGTCCCTGAAGACTTTGTGGGGATCAAAGGAGAATTCTCTGCACGGGCAGGCTCACCCATTTGCCTCTGTCTTCTCTCACACCCCGACTCTCCCGATTCTTCTCCTTGCACCTGGATTACCAGCTGGTGGCCCCTGCTCTACCTGGACGAACTGAATCCTCCTCCTCACTACCGAACATGCTCCTTCTACTGGCTCCTGAAAGACTCTATCATCTTCCCGCTGCTCAAGCCAGAGATTGGAGTCATCCTTGCTTCCTCTCCCTCTCTGTGTCCCATGTCCAACCACCA